>NC_082645.1:99845936-101216716 GCF_028023285.1 Balaenoptera ricei | reverse complement strand
GACCCTTGGAAAGATACTAAGCAAACGCCTCTGGAAATGTCCATCCCATGAGGGACAGATGTCCTGAATTATCCTAGGACACAAAGCCTGGTTGATAACCAAGCCATAACATCCATGAGGCTCCACTGTGCCGTTGCTCACGACCACTGGGGCTACAGCCTCTCAATGGAATAACCCAAACCCACCCGCCGATGCTCTCCAGGATACTCGGTTCATGTCTTCAGTTTTCAAAATAGACAAATCACTGCTAACTCTGAACTTGACTAGCTAATCTTTCTTAGGCCTCCAATTCCTCATCTGGAAAATGAGAAAATCAGATCAGACAATCTCTCACTGAAATCTGATCTAAGGCTAACACCGCGATCCTGTGATTACTCTTGCTGGCAAAGTGGCAGGTGGGAGGAGAGAGGGGACTCAGGATTTATGTGAGAGTCACACCTGAGCTCCAGGTAGAAATGGCCTTGGCAATGAGCAAAGGCTGAAAACATGAAAAGTTGGTGTATTCGCACTGGAGAGCTGGATGGCTGCCCAAGGCTCCAGGTACACAGAGCGAGGTCAGGAGCTCAAGCCACCTGGATGGAATGGTCCCGGCTGCCCAACAGCTGACGGGCTAAGGGAGAGGGTACCCAGAGCTCCCACTCAAGCTGCACCTTCAGAAGGCGCTCCTACCTAGCACAGCTCTGGGCCCGCAAGGGCGTTGGGGAGGCAGGGTCTATTCCAGGCAAGGCTTCCCAAATTTCTTAGCAGGGTTTGGGAAAGCACTGGGCAGGTCATTACTGAGGGAGGAAGAATGGGGTATATAAAGAGTGAGCTAGCAGAGAAATCAGGCAAAAATAAGAATTTGTATATATCCAGTCACAGTCCTGAGAACGCTAACCCACTGTATGGGCAGGATGGGGGTGGCACAAAGATGCCCCACCGTATTCCTCAGCCGAGTCCTAGCACAGCACCAGGGCAGACAGGGTAGAGCCGGGGCGAGCGTGGGCTCTCACTGAGCATGCCTGGCCCCCGTCCCACCCCCTGATTCACAGCTGTACTACTTGGATCCCGTAAGTAACCTCTCTAAGCTCAGTTTCCTCATCTGCATGATGGGGATGAAAATAATCTGTATAATGGGGATACAAGTAACCCACCTCCTAAGGTTCTCATGCATATTAGGGGAGATGATTTTAGGAAGCGTCCAGTAAAGTGTCCAGAACCTATGACACACCCAATACTGTTAGTAGTATCAGCAGTCATTGTTATCTTGTCATTAGACCAGCCCCATCCCAACAGCGGAGCTACCGCTCATTCCTGAAGTTCTTGAGTTTGGAGGAGGTGACGGAAGGGAGGAAGCAGGAAGGAAAAATCATCCCCAGTGATGAACCAGAAGAAAGGGCCCTTTTTACGTCTGCCCTCCACACACAGCTGTGCCCCAGGGCTCCTGGCAGGGGGTCTGCAGAGAGGCAGTCCATGTCCCACAGGTGACATGGACCCCTGTCCGGTTCTACCGAGTGGTCAAGAGGCTGACCTCACAGGTAGCAGTCTGGGCCCTGAGGGACAGCAAGTGGGTCACAGGACTCAGTGGAGAGATGGGAGAAGAAATGTCGTACAATGATGGGAACAGGGAGAAACAGGAAAATCAGTGGCCAAAACCCAGTTCGGGAAGTCTGGTTGTCAGATAAAGTACAGGACGCCCAGTGAAAGCTGAATTTCAGATAAACAAGGAATAATTTTATAGTACAAGTATGTCCAAATACTACATGGGGCATACTTATACTTAAAAAAAAAAAACTGTTGTTTATCTAAAATTCAAACTTAACTAGACAGCCTGTGTTTGTATTTGTTAAATCTAGCAGCCTTGGCAGGAAGCACCATGACAGCAGGCTGGAGAGGGTCCTGCGGGGGCCGGGGAGAGGAGGTAGAAGAGTGGGGTCAGGACAAGGGTACAGGGGGAGGTGATGGAGAACGTCATGCTTGGCTGTGAAAGGACAGAGACCGGTCAGGCAGAGGGAAGACAGCACCGCAGGCCTCGTGTGCAAAGGCCCAGAGCCTGGAACAGCACAGCATGTTCTAACAACTGGTGGCATCCAGTGTCCCCAAGTGTCCCCCAGTGTCACCCAGTGCAGCACGAGGTGAGGAAAGCAGGGGCCGGGCACCCACCTCAGGAGATGCCTCATATTCAGAACATGTTTATGTAGAACTATTTTAGCATCTACAGTGTGCCAGGCTCTCTTCCTGGGATACAGGAAGCGAACCGACAGACGAACTCACCGCTCTCATGGTGTTACTTACATTCCAGCAGGAAGTGAGGGCATTTCGGAGGGTAAACAAGTAAACAAGTCCATGAGAACCAGTGACAGTCAGATCGAACTCCCATTCCCATAGTTACCTGGCTAACTCCAATTCACCTTTAGATTCTACCCGGATATTATCCCCTTGAGCAAGCCTTTCCTGAAGCCTTTAGCTGGCGTTAGGACCCTCCCTTGTTCTCTCTGCACAGCATTGAGCATACCATATGGAATGAAGTGTTTACTTCTCTAAGCCACACACTAAACCATGGGTCCTTAAGGAAAGGGCCTGCTATTAAGTCCATAGTACTTAGCGTGGTGATTGCTATCTGATACATGCAAAAAAAAAAAAAGAAAAGAAAAGTTCTGTTGAAGAAACTTATAGGTTTTGTATATGAGGCATGGCTATGTACACCTTGGTGGAGAAGCCTAGTCAAAGTGAATTTATGGATCTGGAAATGGGGAAAAGATCAGGGACTTAAAATCAGATTTTTAAATTCTAGTATATTGATTGTATATTGGAGCCAGGAGTGTGAATATTCTTGTCCAGGGAAAGTATATGCATTATGAAGTTAGATAAGTTTCTTTGGTTAGGAGAAAACAGAATTCACACCGGCAGACTCAAAGAAAAACAAAAGAGCAAACAAAAAACAAGCTGAACCACACAAACAAAAAACAACTCACCTGGGGATCGGGGATTACTTTGGGGGCCAACATAGGTGGCTCACAAGATCAGAGGAAAAGCTGGCGGCCAGGTTTAGAAAGGCTGGGTCCAGAGTAGGTCAGGGCACGTGCGGGGCAGGAAAGAAGCCCAGCATGCCAGGAGCCCCTCTGGAATGGGCTCCACCAGTGTGGCTTACCCTGCTCACTCATCTCAACTAAGTCCCAGGAGAGAAAATCCACTGCCTAGCTTGGGGCATGGACCCACCTCTTGGTTAGACCAGGACAGGACTTTACTGAGACGAAGACTGCACCCATGGGTAATTCCACCATTTGAAATTAGGGTGGTGTTTTCAGGAAAAAAAAAGAAAAAAAGAGAAAATTGATGCCGAGCAGCCAATACCTATGTCCTCATAGTCACTAAGTTTTACCAAACTGTCAGAATGCAAAGCACTGGAATGGCCAACCAAAGGACACTATGACGTCTCCTTCTATGGTAATTTCAAAAGAAAATCATATACAAACCTGTTCCTGAGATTATTTGAATGCGACATTGTCTAGAAATAGGAGAATGAGCAAAGTAACATCTTTAGTTGTTTCCGCATCTACAAGAATCAAAGTTTCAGGACAACCAAGGGAACGTGGAAGTGTTGATATTGTCCATTTTATGTGAGAAAGTATGAAATCATGCTGTTTCATTTTTGGTGTGCTGGGGTGGGGCAGAAAGGGACACAATGGGGTGAGCTGCTGGAATAACCAACTTTAGGTTGGATGGGTAATGTCTAATTTATGTGCAGATGCGCCTTCAGTGTTGCAGGTGTTTATGTCAAGATAGACATCTAGATGTGTTGATAGGCTGCAGGCAAGTTGCCCTCCCTGTTGGAGCACCTGGGATTTACAGATTTGGAAGAGGCCTCCCCGTGCAAGCAACTGTCAAGAATGATGGATGCTGAAATCTCAGGTTGGAGGAAGGCATGAACCAGAGGCCTGGGCCCTGGGAACCTGTTGCAACTTAATTCCATTCTCTTTACCCTCAACTATCAAAGACTGATGACCCATGATTGGTGATCCCTTCCAAGTTGCCTGGAAGATATTGGAGCCAAGGCACCAGAAGAGTGTTTGGCGAGGTAGTAGGAAAAGCTTAAGAATTATTTGTGGGGAGCGGAGGCTAGAGGGTGAGGAAAGCAAAATGGTAATGGGAGGGGGAGATGATGGGGCAGAGACCCAGTGGGGGAGACCAAGAGGTGATTTTACATATCAGTAAGAAACTAGGATGATTTGCCTCTGAAATTATTGTTTTGGACAAGAAATTCTATTCTCTAGCTCTAATACCAATCACTTTTCTCCTAATGTTTAAAGCTCAAGAGTCTTTTCATGACCTTCCCAAATTGCCCTCCCCAATTTATCTTTCTTTCTACTAGCCATTCTTCTATTTCCTATTTAAAATCTGGAAGAGACTTGCATGTTAAGCCTTCAAGATGTTAAAGCCCACAGACTTTAGAATAAATAGCAGCAATCCTTTTCATACATATCATCCTGACCAGATTGAAAAGCATTTTCACTTATGCACTCTCATTCAATTGTCACAACAGCCCTGTGAAGAAGGTAAGGCTGGCATTATTTTTCTTCAAAGCCAAGAAAATAGTGATAGTAGGACCTCCCTGGCAGTCCAGCGGTTAAGACTTCACGCTTCCACTGAAGGGCTGCGGGTTCGATCCCTGGTCGGGGAACTAAGATTCCATATGCTGCCCGGTGTGGGGAAAAAAAAAAAAAACAGTGATAGCGAAATAAGGTTATGGGTTCAAGATGACGAACCTAGTAAGGAATCAAGTGGAGAGGTTAATCCCAATCTTTTTTTTCTTAGTATTAGAAACAGCTTTCATACATGTATGTTTAAACACTATTTACAACTTTCACAGTGTGGCGGTCACATTCATTCACTGAAATAACACTGATAAATCTGCGTGCAAGTAGCTCACATAGAATCATCATTTTTTTCCCCAATTTTACTGAGGTATGATTAACAAAAAAATTTAAGGTATACAATGTGGTGTTTTAATGTAAGTAGACATTTTGTAATGATTACCACAATCAAGCTATTTAACATATCCATCCCTTCACATGTTAGCATTTGTGCATGTGTGTGTGTGTGTGTGTGTGTGTTTGTGTGTGTGTGTGTGGTGAGAATACTTAAGATCTATTCTTTTAGCAAATTTCAAATATACAATGCAATATTATTAACTATAGTCACCATGCTATACATTAGATCCCCAGAACTTATTCATAACTGAAAGTTCATGCCCCTTGACCAATATCGCCCCATTTCCCCCACCCCCCACCCCGCCCCTGGAAACCACCATTCTACTCTCTATTTCTCTAGGTCTACATTTTTAGATTCCACATATAAGTGATACTATGCACGCTTTGTCTTTCTGTGTCTGGCTTATTTCATTTAGCATAATGTTCTCTAAGTTCATCCACATTATTGCAAATGGCAGAAGTTCCTTCCTTTTTAAAGCTGAATAATATTCCATTGTAAATATACTCATTTTCTTTATCCATTCATCTCTTGACAGACACTTCTTGTTGTTTCCATAACTTGGCTATTGTGAACAACGCCGCAGTGAATATGGGAGTGCGGATATCCCTTCAAGATACTGATTTCATTCCTTTAGATAGATACCTAGAAGTGCGAATTCAGAGTTCTTTCCCTAATTCCACACTGCCTGAAATCCATGTTCTTCTCCACTCACCAGAGGGATGGATGATTTGCTCTGGACAAGAGGGAAGGGAGGAGAAAAGAGCAAGGCTACTTCTTGAGATGGGAGCTCATTTCAGATGCTTGTCTGGTGGGAAGATACTATGTGATCCACCCATTCTGAAACCATGCACAGAGCCACTGATACATAACTGCATTGATTTGTGGCTGCCTCTCCTTTGTTTTGTAGCACTTGTAGTTCGGGTGGAGCATGACCCAACCTGAACTCCAAAAATGAGCCCTGATTGGTCTGAGCCAATCAGATAATTCCATCCAACTTGTCATAAGAATTGGTCCACATTGCACCGCAAAGGAAATGATAAACAAAAGGAAAAGACAACCTACAGAATGGGAGAAAACATTTGTAAACAAAGGGACCAACAAGGGATTAATTTCCAAAATATACAAGCAGTTCATGCAGCTCAATATCAAAAAAACAAACAACCCAATCAAAAAATGGGCAAAAGATCTAAATAGACATTACTCCAAATAAGACAAACAGATGGCCATAAAGCACATGAAAAGATACTCAACATTGCTAATTATTAGAGAAATGCAAATCAAAACTACAATGAGGTTAAAAACTAACCATGCCATATTTTGGGCCCGCCTTCTGAGATGGCCCACACTCTGTCTGCGGAGTGTGTTTCTCTCTAAAAAATCTACTTCTTACCTAAAAAATAAAATTAATTTAATTTAATTTTTAAAAAAACAACAACACTGCAATGGGGTATTACCTCACACCAGTCAGAATGGCCATCATCAAAAAGTCTACAAACAATAATTGCTGGAGAGGGTGTGGAGAAAAGGGAACCCTCTTGCACTGTTGGTGGGAATGTAAATTGGTACAACCACTGTGGAGAACAGTATGGAGTTTCCTTAAAACACTAAAAATAGAGTTACCATATGATCCAGCAATCCCACTCCCAGGCATATATCTGGAGAAAAACCCATAATTTGAAAAGATACATGCACCCCAATGTTCATTGCAGCACTATTTACAATAGCCAAGACATGCAAGCAACCTAAATGTTCATCGACAGATGAATGGATAAAGAGGATGTGGTACATATATGCAATGGAATATTACTCAGTCATAAAAAAGAATGAAATAATGTCATTTGCAGCAACATGGATGGATAATCTAGAGATTATCATACTAAGTGAAGTAAGTCAGATAGAGAAAGAAAATACCATATGATATCACTTTTATGTGGAATCTAAAATATGACACAAATAAACTTATTTACAAAAGAGAAATAGACCCACAGACATAGCAAACAAAGTTATGGTTACCAAAGGGGAAAAAGGGGAGGGATAAATTCAGAGTTTGGGATTAGCAGATACACACTACAATATGTAAAATAGATAATCAACAAGGACCTACTGTATAGCACAGGAAACTCCACTCAATATTCTGTAATAACCTATATGGAAAAAGAATCTGAAAAAGAATGGATATATGTATATGTATAGCTGAATCACTTTGCTGTACACCTGAAACTAACACAACATTGTAAATCAACTATACTCCAATATAAAACAAAAATTAAATTAAAAGACAAAGAATCAGTCCATGAATGAGCAATAACATTATATGATATATATAATGTTACATTATATATAGCAATAACATTATATGATTATATATACATAATATATAATCAAATACCAGTTAGCTTCAAATCCCATCAGGTCCACACTCAGTAACATCAGTCTTTTTAGGTTCTTCAAAATCTTCTGTTAAATCTACAAAGTTGTTTTCAACCACCGGGGAGGGGATGGAAATCCCCATTGCTTTTCGGACTCCATACATGCTTACAATATCACCCGGAGTTACTTGCTGTGCAAGTTCTTTAAGGTTATTGGTCACTTGTTCAGCAAGATGCATTGCATGAGCCAATCAGCTCATGGGACCCTTCTGGGAATCATAGTGATTAGTTCAAGTTGGCCCAATAAGACTAAGCACAGGACCAAGACCAACCTCATGTGCATGTGACCTATACAGTCACACAGTGCTCTGCACTTACTAAGGTTCCATAATTGGTTTAATATTCTGGTTTTGCCTTCTTGAAATTCTCAATAATTGTTGAGCAAGATGCCCACATTTTCCTTCACACTGGGTGACAAATGATGTCACCAGCCCTGCACAGGACTCTACTTTACTGGTTGAGGGTGACAAGAACAAGGAGTACGTAGCCACGGCTGCTGTCCGCTGCCATCTTGCAACCATGAGAAACGTAACCTGAAGACAAAGCCAACACTTAGAGGGCAGAACTGAGAGAACCACAGAGAGCTGGCACCCTGACTGAGTCATGCCTGAAGTCCACCACTCAGTTAGGCTTCTTGATTATGCAAGCTAAAACATCCCCTTCATGGTAAGGCAGATTTCACGGAAATTCTCTCTTATTTGCCACTGAGCACATCGTATCTGATGCAATGATTAAAGACAATTGTCAATGCAATAACTTAGACACATAGAACCACATCTCTAGGGCAGGAAAGGGTGACCTCAGCTACCTCCCTCACGTATTCTGCACCCCAGTTCCATCTTCTCCGTGACATCTGTCTTGCCCATTCACTCCAGCCCCAAGCGGTGCCCCCTGCTCAACACTCCCGAAGAAACTCAATCAAATTGACACCCATTTCTTGAACACTTGGCATAAGACGTACCCAGCACTGGGCTGGGCTGAACCATTTATGTTCCGGATAGTATCTGTTTCTATAAGAAGCATAAGAACTAGCATTTAGAGCTGGACAGGACCTAAGAGATTGAGTCCAACACCATTTCATTTTCCAGATGGGAACAAAGCCCACAGGGAAAGTGACTTTGTCCAAGGACACATAACAAGTCAGGCTGATCCAGGCCTCTGCCTCTGTCCCCTGACCCCCAGCTCTCTCCACCTACTCTGCCTCGGGAACCATCCAGGTATCACTATGGTACATTGACAATTGTATCTTTGGTCCTACTAAAGTAGGAGAAAGCACAGTAGCCCTGCCAGTCACAGAGAGTTTGATGTGCAAAACCCCTTCCACCTTCTCCATAGACTCCCTCAGACATGTATCAGAATCTGCCCAGTGCCCCATCGTGATAAAAATTGTATTTTCTCCCTGTTGGAACTTAATCATTCATACTCTGCTATTAAATAATCTGGGTTCACAATATGGATTCTTCCATTTACTAACTCTGTGATCTTAGACAAGTCTTTCAAAATTTCTCTGATTCAGTTTTGTCCTTTCTAAAACAAGGTAATTGTTCTTACCTCAGAAGGGAGTAGTAAGGATGAAATCAGTTAATGAATACAAGACACTCAGGACAGGCCTTGCACATAACAAGCGGTCAATAAATATTAGCTATTATTATTTGAATTAATATAATAATACTCTCCCTCACGATACTGTCCATGGTTATCTTGTATTGACATTTAACTCTTAAGTTGATGTTTAGCTTTTTGTGGATACATGCTTTATCCTCTCCCAAAAGCTCCTTCACGACAGAGAGCTGTCGTAATTGATTGCTATCTTCTGTGATACCCAGGACAGGGCTCTGCATTCAGTGACTACTCACCAAAGAATTGTTGACTCAGTGGATCCACTTCCACCAGCAGATGGGATGCAAGAATTTCTCTTCTGTCAGCTTTAGAAAAGTCTAGCTTTCTCTTCTGCAAGATGGAGGATCTAACAAATCAACTTTAAAAATTGGCCAGTTAAGGGAAGGTTCCAGGGTTCTTTGACGTGATGGAGACAAAATAGCTGTTCTCTGTGCCAGCTGGAAACAAGACCCAAAAGAATGGGGCTCGCTACAGCTGAAGAGATTTGAGTTAGGTATCAAGCACTTCCTCGTTCTACTGGGGCTTAGATACACTTTCAAAGAAGGTCGTGGTATTTTCTTCTCTGAAGATTTTTAGAGAAGGTGGATACTGCTTGATTTCTAGTATGGTTGGGTGAGGTCCCACTGGGGTTAAGTAGACAGATATCTAAGTGTTCTTTTGAAGGCTTGGGGTGGACAGAGCAAAGACAGCAGAGCCTTGGGACCCAAGTCCTAGAAGTCAAGGCCTACACATCCCGGCAGATCCCACTGGAGCACCATGCCAGCCACTGAAGCTGTGCCAGGGCTACCTCTTTCTCTCCAGGTTGTGCCGGGGGAATAGTTCGGGGGCAAAAGAGGTGGGAATGAGCTGAGGAATTAATGATGTAATTTCCCTCCAGCAACCTGAGCTCCTTGGGAGAAAGGTGTGGTATTATTATTATGAATCAGAATTTCTTCCCTTTAAATCCCTTCTTCACTTAATACTCTAAACAAAATGAACCATTTCTAGGAAAAGGGAGTAGGAGACTTGAGAAATGGTTTTCCAATTGAGTGGAGTGTTTCGGATCCTTTCAACCAGTTTTCCCAGACTTCTTTTTTTTTCCTCTCAGGATCAAATGTCGCCAACTGACCAGACAATATTCTGTCTAAACAGGAAATTCCCTATCCCTCAGCTCAATCTTCTCCTCCCTTCTCCCCTCATTATATTGACCCTTTGACCTGAACATAATATAAATATTTAATCTCATTTATTACCTGAAAATTATCTGTATTTATTCTGTTTATTTAGTGACAGTTACTTGAAAACAAAACAAAAACTACCAGATTTGTTCAAACAAACAGTGTGTCTGATTTTTCCACTAAGGTAATCTCTTTTGGTGTTTAATTTAGATAATTGACTAGTCACTCCCCAAACACACCATGGATTTTCCCAGCCTCCTTGCTTTTGGCCTTTCCTCACGTTCTCCCACATACATCTTTTCTCTGTCTGGCAAAATCCGATTCATCTTTCAAACCCTATTTCAAACACCCGCTTCTCTGTGAAGACTTCCCTGATCGCCCCGCCCCCGTCTGCTGCTGGACCAGCGCTCCCTTCCCTGTCTTCCAAGAGTGACTTGGGTGTACCTGCATCCTTGGTCTTATCACAACATGGGATTCCCTGGGACCTACTAGGAGGTTTTAGAGGATTCCAGAATCATACTCCCTGACTTCAAGTACAGACTCTACAACTTTCTAGTTTTGAGACCGAAGGCAAGTGTCTTAGCTTTTTGATGGGTCAGGAAGCCCATCTTATTAGGTTTTACTTAATAAGCCCTCGGCTCCTAGGAGATGCTATTCAGTCCTTGGGGGGTGGTTATAGATAAAGAAGAAAAGGGAACTGACTGGAAGAATAAAGATGGAGATGGGGGAAACTAGAGGGAAGAAGGGGGAAAAGAGGAAGGATTTTTCTGAAGAGGGAAGAACACATCATTTGGGAGTGGTTGAGACCCCAAACATCTAATCCTTAAGTTAGTATCCCACACCCCAACCCAGCAGCCGCCATGGCCTATGGTTTGCGGGGTGCAGGTTCATCTGTCAGCCAGCTCTGTGCTCCTGCACACCAGCGAGGCCTGGGCTGCAGCCTGGGAGCAAGAACAGGACGAGGCATGGGCAGGCAGGTTCCCTCGGTCTGTCCTGGCACAGCTCATGAAGTCTGCCTCTCGGGCAGGACCTCGCTTTGGGTCTATCCTTCCTCCTCCCATACCAAGCCAGATCCACTTAGCCTGGGACTGGGAGAAGCCCGAGGTCGGATAACTCGGGATCAACTTATTATTTTAACACCCACGTCAGAGCATGCCAGTCCCTTGCTCCCAGGGCCCCATGGCTGCCCCAATCACTCAGGAGACAGTCCAAGGTCCTTACCATGTGGCCTGGCCCCTGCCTACTTCTTTGCCCTCTGTCCCCACCTGTCCTTGCTGCTCCTTAAATACACCAAACAGATTCCCTCCAAAGGTCTCTGCACTTGCTGTTCCTTTTCTGAGGATCCACTCCTTCAGAGACATGCCTGGCCTTTCCCCTCCTTTCTTCATGTCTCTGCTCAAATGTCACCTCTTGGGAAACGCCTCCCATGACCACCTTACCTAAGGCAGGCCCCCATCAGTCACCTCCCACTAGCCCCACTGCACTTACCTTCCCCACACCCATCTATCTAACATTACATCTGCTCCCCAGTCACTCGCTGCTTCCTTTGGCTTTTGTCTGACTCCCCCTGTATATATATATGCTCCATGACTGCAGAAACTGTATTGTGTTTACCACCATGTCATCAAAGTCTGGCATGTAATAGGTGTTCAGGAAACAGCTGTTGAGTGGATGACAGAATGAAGTATTCCAACCACCTTATTCACAGTGAGGAACCCAGGGCCAGAGCAGGAAGAACTTGTTCAAGGTCATATGTGCTGGCTCATGTGCGGCAGATCCTGAGTCAGCCATGTCTCCTGGCCCCAAGATGGAGGCCACTGTGATCTGGGGAATGGCCCCCTCACTCACACACCCACCCAGAGTGGACTCTGAAAGGGAGACTTAGCCCCAGACAGCCCGGTGCTCAAGGTTGCTTTCTGGCTGCACTTGAATCTCTTCACATCTCTTACTCTAAGTAGGTTCTGACTCCAAACAAAAAGGTGCTTAAAAAAACCAGGTCAAGGGACTTCCCTGGTGGTCCACCGGGTAAGACTACATGTTCCCAATGCCCAGGTTCGATCCCTGGTCGGGGAACTAGATCCCACATGCATGCCACAACTAAGAAGTCCACATGCTGCAACTAAAAGATCCCACGTGCCGCAACGAAGATCCCATGTGCCACAACTAAGACCCGGCGCAGCCAAAATAAATAAATAAATATTATAAAAAAAGAAAAGATAAGCAAAGAAAGAAAGACGACCCTGCTATTAAAAAAAAAAAAAAAAAAAAAAAAAAAAAAAAAAAAAAAAAAAAAAAAAACAGGTCCTGATGATTACAGGCTGGGGGTGACCAGTCCTGGATTATGTCCACAGAAGGCAAGACAAGAGTCCACTGGGTTTGGTTAGAGTGTGGTTAGAGGGCAGAAGGAAGGCAGAGGAAGAACAGTTGGAACCAGAATGGGTGTCCAGGACAGGGTGAAACATTGTGAGAACCCTGGAGAGACAGGAGAAAGCCACAGCTATCCATTTATCCATTTATGTGACATTCATGCAATCACTCAGCAGATATTCACTGAGTGCCCACTGGAGAATCTCAGGATATCTAAGGACTCTGCATGGGTGGGACAACCTGTGAGTCCTCACAAGCCCACGGAACCTGATCCTGTATGAGTTGTCCTCAAAGAGTCTCTTTGTAGAAGAGCTCAGGAGATGAGAAGTCCCCAACAAAGAACCTGACACCATCTTCCTCCTCTTTGCTCTGGTTCAGTGACTCAGATGACAATGACATCCACACCAGATTCATGGATGCTGGACTATCTGGACCCTCCATGGCTCATTTTGTCCATCCCCCTGCCCCTAAAAATAAACAGTACTTTCTTAGACCCAGGCAAGGATGGGTCATTCTTAGAGATTCCCCAGCAGAATTAATCCCACAACTCCTTTGTTCAACATTGTGCAACTACTCTCAGCCTTTCCATCATAAAGCTTCTTCTGGAATCTGCCCTCATACTTTTCTGCCAGAGCTTTTTAAGTTCTTGTTTTAAAGTCAGTCTCAGTCATTAGATGATTCTCCAGACACCAGACCCCTTTTTGCACCATTGACTAAAGAATACATTACAAAATTAATCAATCAGCCAACAAATATGCATTGAGTATCAATGATACGCAAAAATCTCTGGTAGGTTTAGGGAAAGGCACAAAGGGAAGGCAGAGGAAAGAGCAGTGGGTCTGGAGACAGAGATTAAATTGGAATCACAGCTCTGATACTTGTCCCCATGAGGACAAATCCTCTTCCCCCTGTGAAGTTTATCATCTGTGAAATGGGGTGAGCAGCTTCTGCTCTCTCTGTCACCCTGGGTTGTTGTGGAACTCAATAAAGATTATCATAGGCAGGGGCTTTATAAACTGTAAAATTCCATAGAAATGTGAGTCAGATGCAATACTGTATAGTGGAAAAACACTGAACTTACAGTCACAGGGCTGAGTGGGCCTGACTCTGTCAGTACTGATTCCATCACTTACTTCCCCTGGGACTTTGGGCAGTTCATTTCACCTCAGTTTCCTTCTCTGTAAAAATGGCTTGTTGTGCAAATAGAGACACTGCACATAAAAAGCATCCCTCATTGGCTCCTAGTACCTCACAGATCCTCAATCTGGATTTGTTCATTCCTTTGCAACTGATGTGGGGAGAGCAGTACAAGCCAGCAACCAAGAAGAGATTGTAGCAGTGAACACCTTGGTCCAGCCAGGCCTGAAGGGGCAGCCTGAGGATCAGTGAAAAATTAGACCAGAAGGGCTGTGATATAAGGGAGATGGGGAGGCGAAATGCCGGACTAAGGAGTTTAGGCTTGAGAGAACCATTTATGGGCATTAGGGAGCCATGGGTGGTTTTAGAGCAGTAGGATAATAGATGAACACTCTTTCTGCTCTTTTTGGGAAGTGGCTCAGGAATGGGGAATATCCTGGAATTGTTGGGTTCTTCACTCCAGGGCTAGGCGCTAACCAGCTGGAATGGAACACAGGCTTCAGAGGGTCAGGGTCTGACCAGCACCTCCTTTGCATAGCTAGAGCTCAGAGCAAAACCTGCCCACCTTTCTAGAACTTGGGCCTTGTATTAGTCATAAATAGCTGTGTAACAAATTTCTTCAAGAAGTAGTGGCTAAAAAAAAAGTTTATTTTCTCATAGTTTCTGAGAGTATCCTAGCTGGGAGGTTTGAACTCTGGGTCTCTCATGAAGTTGCAGTCAAGATGTCAGCTGGGGGCTTCCCTGGTGGCGCAGTGGTTGAGAATCTGCCTGCCAATGCAGCGGACACGGGTTCGAGCCTGGTCTGGGAAGATCCCACATGCCGCAGAGTGACTAGGCCCGAGAGCCACAGTTGCTGAGCCTGCGCGTCTGGAGCCTGTGCTCCACAACAAGAGAGGCCGCGATAGTGAGAGGCCCGCGCACCGCGATGAAGAGTGGCCCCAGCTTGCCGCAACTAGAGAAAGCCCTCACACAGAAACGAAGACCCAACACAGCCATAAATAAATAAATTTAAAAAAATTAAAAAATAAACAGGAGCTGTTATTAAAAAAAAAAAAAAAAAAAGATGTCAGCTGGGGCTGCAGTCATCTGAGGGCCTGATAGGGGCTGGGGGTTCTACTTCCAAGGTGGCTCAGGCATGTGGCAGCCAACTTGGTGCAGGCTGGTGGCGGGGGGCCTCAGTTACTCACCCTATGGACCTCCTCACGGGGCTGCTTGAGAGCACTCGTGGCATGACGTCTAGTTCCCCAGCTCGAGTGTACAAGGGAGAGCATGGCTACGATGACTTTGATGCCCTAACCTCAGAAGACAGACACTCTCACTTTCATGGTGGTCTCTTTCATCCCGGTACAATGTGGGAGGTGTCTACATATGGGAATGAGCAAGGACCAATGGGGGCTTTCTTAGGGGGCTGGCTACCATACCCAGGAGAGTGGGATGTGGAAGAGAATGATCTTGGAACCAAACAGACCTGAGTTCAAATCTCAGGTCCTTGACTTACTCCCTGTGTGACCTCATGCAAGTCACTGAAATCTCAGGCTTTAGTTTCATCACTATAAAATGAGAATAAAAATAATAGCACCAGCATCAGAAAGGGTTATGAGGAGCTAGCAAGGTGCTCCTCACAGAACTTTCGGTCCAGCTCCAAGCTCAGAGTCCGTGTTTGGTAAGTGGGAGTTTTGTTTACTGGTATAATGCACAGGCAGGTAGGAGGACTGTTCTAGAAGCACAAACCACCCGTGCGGTAGACTGAATAATGCCCCACCCCCCCAGGGATGTCCATGTCCTTATCTCTGCATCCTGTGAATACATTCCCTTATATGGCAAAAGGGATTTTATAGATGGAAGCCAATAATCTTGAGATGGGGAGATTGTCCTGGCTTATCTGAGAGGACCCAATGATGCTATCACAAGGGTCCTTAAAAGAGGCAGACTGCACTTGCCCCTCTTGGACCCTGGCCACCCTCCCTCCTCCTCCACTGCTCCCCCTCAAGACCTTTGCAAAGTCAGCCCGCAAATCACTGTGGAGAGAAACCTGCTTCAGCCAAGTTCTTTCCAGCATCTCCAGGCCAGCCCTGAGGAAAAGGCTTCTTGGCCAGGACACTAGAAAGTTTCCAACCCTTCACAAACCCCCTCCAGGCAGGGAATTAAAATAAAAAGATAGACAGAGAAGGAGGAGGAGCCATCTGAGAATTAAACTCTCCCCAAACACTTGAGCAAGTCTTAAACATCCTGAGGACTGGGGCCCAACAAGTTCTAACTCACCGAGAGCTCTTCCCCTCCAGCTGCACCAACTAATTACAAGGGAAAGGTTGAAAGGGAAGTTTTGAGCTTTCCGTGACAGTGCAGTTTTCTCTTTTTACTCTCCTCTCTTTCTCCTCCTCATCTCCCTTCTCCATTCTTTCTCCCTCGCTTCCTCTGTCTCTGATTCCTGGCAACAGTTTCCTGCAGGTAGGTAGGAGCTGGCTGGGCCCACTGAGCACAGACTCAGGTGTTGGAAGGAACTTCCAGAGGTCACAGAATCAGATCCCAGCGTCTAAACAAAATCACTGCTCCCCCGTCAGCATCTTCCAGAAAAAGGTTAGCAAACAGCCTGGACTTCTCCTTCTCAAGACAGGATTTAAAGGTAATAATTTCTCCTTGTACAAGTAATGCATACTCACAAAAAAGGTACAAAGAAGACACTTGAGATCATCCATTATCCCAACAACCAGAGATAACACACTATCAATATTTTGATGTACAGTAAATCCTTGACATTCCCAAGGATTGTATCTCAAGATCTTCATGAATCTCTAAAGTTAAGAAAGTGGAAATGTTAGAGGCAACCAACCTCTAGGGGCTTTACAAAGAGATTATAACTCCATGGAAGCAACCTAAGTGTCCATCAGCAGATGACTGGATAAAGAAGATGTGGTATATATATATATATATATATATATATATATATATATATATATATATATATATATATATATATATATATATAATGGAATACTACTCAGCCATAAAAAACAATGAAATTTTGCCATTTGCAACAATATGGATGGACTTGGAGGGTATTATGCTTATTGAAATATGTCAGAAAAAGACAAATACCATATAATATCACTTATATGTGGAATCTAAAAAACACAACAAACTAGTGAATATAAGAAAAGAGAAGCAAACTCACAGATAAAGAAAACAAACTAGTGGTTACCAGTGGGGAGAGGGAAGAGGGGAAGGGGCAGAATAGGGGTAGGGAATTAAGAGGTACAAATTATTATGTACAAAATAAGCTACAAGGATATATTGTACAACACAGGGAATATAGCCAATATTTTCTGAAACTATAAATGGAGTATAAGCTTTAAAAATTGTGAATCACTAGGTTGTACACCTCTAACTTACATAGTATTGTACATCAACTATACTTCAATTTTTAAAAAAAAGAAAAGAGAAAAAATGTATTTAAAATAAAGATCTGGGCTTCCCTGGTGGCACAGTGGTTAAGAATCTGCCTGCCAATGCAGGGGACACGGGTTCAAGCCCTGGTCCAGGAAGATCCCACATGCCGCGGAGCAACTAAGCCCATGTGCCACAACTACTGAGCCTGCGCTCTAGAGCCCACGAGCCACAACTACTGAGCCCACGTGCCACAACTACTAAAGCCCACATGCCTAGAGCCCGTGCTCCGCAACAAGAGAAGCCACCGCAATGAGCAGCCCGCGCACCGCAACGAAGAGTAGCCCCCGCTCGCTGCAACTAGACAAAGCCCATGCACAGCAACAAAGACCCAATGTAGCCAAAAATAAAAAAATTTAAAAAAAAATAAAAAGACAGTTTAGCAAGTGTTTAAAAATATATATATATATAAAATAAAGATCTAACAATAGTTCTAAAAAAGAGAGGGACTTCCCTGGTGGTGCAGTGGTTTAGAATCCACCTGCCAATGCAGGGGAACACGGGTCCGAGCCCTGGTCCAGGAAGATCCCACATGCTGCAGAGCAGCTAAGCCCGTGCTCCACAACTACTGAAGCCCGCGCACCTAGAGCCTGTGCTCCACAACAAGAGAAGCCACCGCAATGAGAAGCCCACACACCGCAACGAAGAGTAGCCCCCGCTCGCCACAACTAGAGAGAGCCCGCACGCAGCAACAAAGACCCAACACAGCCAAAAATAAATAAACAAATAAATAAAAAAATAAAATCAAAAAAAAAAATAGAGAGAGAGATTCTAACTCCATATCTAATCTATAGCATCATAAGCTTAAGGAGGGGATGTGCTAGTTTGAAGCTGAAGGATGGATGAAGCGCCACCCACTTTACAGACGAGGAAATTGAGGCCAAAGGGATATATCAGTTTGTCTGTGACCCTCAGCTAAATGGGAATCAAAGATGCGGCACAGAAGGGAAATGCTTTGGCAGTGTCTGCAGAGAACGGGCTGGTGCACGCGTTGGCCAGGAACGTGGAGGCACAGGGAAGCCAGCAGGAATCCTGACTTCCCGCTTGTGCTAACAGGTTGAGTCTCCAGCTTGATCAAACCCAAGTTTTCCAGGATCTGCAGCCAGGAGTATTGTCTGAATCTGGAGAATGAGATACCAGCGAGGCTGAACATCCTCCTAATTGGCCGATGGCCGCTCACTGAGACAAGGTGTGTGTGTGCTCCCAGGTATCAGACCTGGGACCAGTGTATCCCCAGAGAAGGTCGCCAAGAAGGAGAGGAGCTCACCTGGATGTCACAGGAACACTTGGTTCGAAAGTGTACATCCTACCCAGGCAAGCAGGGAGAGCTTGCCAGAGCTGTAAACTTAGGACCAGGCTGCCTCCCACCCCTGCCCTGCACTTAACACTGCTTAACCCTGGTCAAGTCCTCTGACAACTAGCATCAAGTAGTGGCAAATCTGCCTTGAACAGAAAGATCCAGACACCCAGGACTGGCAGTTGAGCTTACACCTCCCTTCCAGGGCAACCAGAGAGCTCTGGGCAAGGCTTTGGAGTTTGTTGCAACCTGTAAAGCTGCCTGTCCCTCCCCTCCTCCTCCAGGATTTAGCCTGGGGCTAAAAGCCCTCACTTGCCACTCCCTTTGCACCGCCAGGAGCCAGCTGTGTAGAGTCTTCCATTCCTAGACCTGCCGGGGACTGATTCATCCGCTGCCAGATTTCCCTGAGTCCCAGCCCAGAGCCTGTTCTCCCCGCACCCACAAAGCCCTCTCTGGATGCCCCTCTCTCTTGCGAAGAAACCTCTAAGAGTCGATTTATTTTTCCCCAACCAGGCCTAAACTCCTACAGCTTCTGTCTTCATATTTTATCTCCTCAGTGGTCATCAAAGAGAAGAAAGAGGAGTGTAATGAGAACAATCCTAAATAATGATTTAAAAAACTAATAATAAAAAGAAGGGGAAAGTTCTACATTATACTCTTAGAATTTTAGCTAGCTCATTCTTCCAAATGACTTAATGGGGCTATTTAATTTAGGAAGATCAATCACTCAAATTTTAGGAGGGCCTTTGGAATTCTCCAAGGATCTCCAAGGTCTTGGGAAATGTTTGGAAATAAAAAATAATTTTGGGGGCTTCCCTGGTGGCGCAGTGGTTGGGAATCTGCCTGCCAATGCAGGGGACACGGGTTCGAGCCCTGGTCTGGGAAGAGCCCACATGCCACGAAGCAACTAGGCCCGTGAGCCACAGCTACTGAGCTGGCGCGTCTGGAGCCTGTGCTCCACAACAAGAGATGCCGCGATAGTGAGAGGCCCACGCACCGCAATGAAGAGTGGTCCCCGCTTGCCGCAACTAGAGAAAGCCCTCGCACAGAAACGAAGACCCAACACAGTCAAAAATAAAAATAAATTAATTATAAAATTAAAAAAATAATAATTTTGGAATCAATATCTCTGACCCAGATATTGTTTCCTCCTAAGATACAGACACACTTTTACACATACACCGTTCCTATTTGCTTTGGTACCCATGCCTCCTACATGCAAACATATGCACATATTACCTTCTCACAAACTTGGAGTCACCAGGGACTGTGCTCACCCCAGGCAGAGTTGTCAGATAAATATAACAATATAGGGCACCCAGTTAAATTTGAACTTCAGATAAACAACAGATAAATTTTAAGTATGTCTCAAATATTGCATGGAATATACTTATACTGAATGTATTCACTGTTATTTAAATTCTAATTTAACTGGCCGTTCTATACTCTGTCTGACATCCCTAACCCTAAGGCATCTACCGCTAGATGCCCCACAGAAGTACTCTCACCTAGCCCCACATAGACACTCTACCATGAACATGAACCTTGATCCATTGTGAATTTTCAGAGTCATCTGAAAATAACTAGGGCTGAGGATCTAGAGAGAAGCAGGCTATTCTCAAGCCCTTCACCCATTTGCCTTACTCCTGATCTCACTCAGGAATCTGGTCAGTAATTAAAGGTTGGGGGGTAGGGGTGTACAAACTCACCAAACGTCAAAGACCTTTGGTATCCCAAAAGGTTATTAGCTCACTCATTCTAATTTTTCCCTCCACAACAGTGCTGGTTTGGACTAAGAAAAGGCTGAAAGTATTAGCTCATATGAAGAGTTTAATTACCAGGTACTAGAGAAAATCAAAGAAGCAGCTTAGCTGGTTTCTAAGGTAACGTCCCAGAGACATCCATGACAGCGATGGTGCTGTCTTAGCAGATCTGGTGTTAAAGGACTAGAGGTGTGCTTTGTGCCTGTTATACATGTCCCCCAAACCTGTGCTCCATGAGACTACCACGGCCGTGGAGACAGAGTCTCGGGACATTTCTAAGTCACTTCCCTGCTCATTCCCTGGAAAGCTGTGTATCCTCCAAGTTGGTGAGCTCTCTACAAGTGGATAAAAGCAAAGGTCTCCCAAGTCCCTGGTAGGGTTCCTTGAAACATCTCTGTCGGAGATAAGTCTCCCTTATTGGGCACATGTAGACAGAATCCCTCATGTTTTTGATTCCCCCTAAAATGAGCTCTGCCCAAGGCTCAGGATTGTAGCTGAAAGTTTGGCAGTGAGCCTGGGATAGTGGGAAAGGAGGTATTCTACCCAGGTTTCCAAAGCTGATGTGCTTCAAAGACCCTTACTGTCAACCAGACTTCCTCTGAGCTTCTACATCCATGTTGGTAGAATGGGTTCACTTAACCAGCCAGGTATTGTCAGGAGGATCAAAGAAATGCTGTCTGTGAATATATGATGAATTCTCAGAGGCACAGCATCAAGATCTGAAATAGCAAGCATCTTTCAAGGGTAATATATGGTTTAAGACTTTCAAAACAGATTCTGTATCTCCAGGATCTCTCTGCTGAGAAACTCCAACTCTTTTGGATGCAGTAAAAAAGATCTCCAGTGTCCTGGAACCCAAATAATTTGGAGAAAAATAGGTAGCACTACAAGGATCCCAGAGGGAATAAAAAGAATTATGAAAGAAGAGTCCAAACTTCAGCAAAAGGCCAATGTTTAGCACATCAAGAGTTTCCTAAGAGTGAAAGTTTTCTATGTATGAAAATTGATAGGATGATGAACTCTTATCACACAAACTCTTGTAGAGTCAACACTCCATAAAGACACACAATCCCAACAGTCTTCAAGGCTGGAGAAGAAGAGGACTGCCGTGACAGCCCAGCACCACCACAAATCAGAAAATCCATGAAGATGTTTTAATAAAAGCTCTTTGGGGACATACATACACTACCAAATGTAAAACTGATAGCTAGTGGGAAGCAGCCGCATGGCACAGGGAGATCAGCTTGGTGCTTTGTGACCACCTAGAGGGGTGGGATAGGGAGGCTGGGAGGGAGACACAAGAGGGAGGGGATATGGGGATATATGTATATGTATAGCTGATTCACTTTGTTATACAGTAGAAACTACAACATTGTAAAGCAATTATACTCCAATAAAGATGTTAAAAAAAATAAAATAAAAAATTTTAAAAAAGCTTTTTTGGTTGCAAAAAGCTGAAACCCTCTCCAACTAGTCAAGGGAAGAAAGTGGTTGTTGAAAGGGTAGAAGGAATGTCATGGGATTGTGAGGACAATCATAAGACTGTGGAACAAGAAAGCCAAAAGCCTTTGTGAATCAGGGCCATTTGCTGCTGAGTATGTGTTCATTCATCTTGTTGTCCTATTACCTCAGTCTCCTAAGACTTCTCAGCTCCCATGACCACCACCAACTGGTCCTTCCTTCTGTGCTTTTCATTCACATTTATGAAAGGGAGACTCTAACTGGCCCAGCCTCACCCATGGGTGAGCCGTGACAGGGTCAAGTGTCTTCCCTGGAGCCAATCACTCTGATTGGTAGAGAGGGTTCAAGGCACTGAGCTTGGCTATGAGCAGGGGCAGGGCAAACGTCATTAAGCCTAATAAAAAGGGAGCGAGGAATACATTGAGAAGGGAAGGCATCTTTAAAAGATGTGTGCACTACTGTGTGTCCACTACCCACAATGAGTATGAAGGTCGAAGCCCATCCATTTAGTGGACAGAATGCTAAGAATTTTACATATGTTTTCCTGTTTAGTATTCCCATCCTGCACAGTGGGCTTATTTCTATTTTATAGGTTAGGAAAACTAAAGCAGAGTTACAGAAGGGTAACTCACCAGGGTCACTCAGCTAAATGCTTCAACTCAGGTCTGTATGACTCCTAACCAGTATGTTTTCAGATGCAGCAGCCACCAAACAAGGTTCTCCCTCTCTAAATGGAGTCAAATTAAATGCACACAGTAAAAGGCAATCTACTCCAAAAAGCACCTTAAATGAAGAAGAATGAGAAGGGAGGAAGGCCAGAGGAAGGAAAAATGGATTTGCTTTTCCTGAGTAAATGGGAAGGATGAAATGGTAGAAATGTGGAAGAAGTCTGGCCCATCTGAGGACTCTGGGCAGGGGTGGGGGGCAGAGAAAATGAAATCCAAGGCCATAGAAAAGTATTCACTTTAAAGGAGTGATTTGTTTTTGTTTTTGTTTTTCTTTGTCCCTGTACCAGAAGTGCCTATTAAAAAAAAAAAATCCCTGCCGTCGCTCCAGCAACAGACAGAACCATGGCCCTGCAAGGCCTTTGCCAGGTCAAGAGCTTTTTCTACTACCCCGATCCTCAACATTTCCATTGTCAAGATGAGGGGCAGAGGCTTGCCGAGACACGCCGCTCAGAAGACACAGCAGAAACGCAGACCTCACTTGAGCCAGAAAGTAAGCTAAAGAGAGGCATAGGGGGGTGAGGGGCACTGTGGCTCGGCCCAGTCATACTTGAAGACAGTGACAGAAGTGGAGCCCAAAATCACATCCTGAAGCTGGTCCACAGAGAAAGTAAGAGGACAGGGAACAGAGAGGAATGATCACAGCTAAAGCACACACACACACACACACACACACACACACAGACCTAAAGACCCAGAAATAGACACAATCACACACTCACACAGAAACAGAGAAACAGAGACCAGAGAGGGAGAAACACTGCCTTGTTTATTCTTGTGAAAAGCATCTGGATTTCTCAGTGAAATCCCGACTTGGGTCTTTTCCTCATTTTCCAGCTGGGCTGAATGGTGAAATGCCTGGCATGAGAGGTGGTGTGAGGTAGCCGCAGATCCAAGCTCCATCCCTCTGCCCCTTGCTCTGCTCTTTGCCAGACCACACAGCCTCCCTCCCCCTCCTGCCAAGCATGGCTTAGCTCACTGTCCAGGTAACACACTTCAAAGACTTGGGGGTGAGATGGGCCAGATGCAGGAAGGGAGCAGATTCCACTCCCAGCCCAAACACTCCTCGTCAGTTTTCTTGAAGGTCTTCCCTTCCTCTCATATCCCTGACACTTTGAATAACCCCTGGAAGGTAGAACTGGAAAATCCAATTTTTCACTGGGGCTGTCATCCTCTTTTGCACTGAGGGGCTGTGCAGCTTTATTATTGGGGGGTTGACCAGATGTCAGCCAATGCTGAAGCACAGCCTGGCAATAACAGAGTCTGTATGTTCTTCCCTGGAGTTGGTCATGCTCCCTATGGCAATCAGAAATAAAAGGAGGTACTTAAGTGACCAGAAGCCATAGGACATCTATCAAGGTGTGTGTATTATAGGGATACCCCTGAGTATGGGTCTTATGGCTCCCAGGCTGGCTGCCTACATCTCATAAGATATTTCCTTTAGGCTACTTTGTATTCAATATATGTGTCTGATCTCATAGAAAACTGTAAAGATTTCTGCAATCAAGAAACACACTCATTATTTTTTTAAAGATTTTTATTTGTTTATATGTTTATTTTGGCTGTGCCAGGTCTTAGATGCGGCATGTAGGATCTTCATTGAGGCACACGGGATCTTTTAGTTGCAGCATGCATGTGGGATCTAGTTCCCCGACCAGGGATTGAACCTGGGCCCCCTGCATTGGGAGCGCAGAGTCTTACCCACTGGACCACCAGGGAAGTCCCACACACTCATTTTTGTGTCCCTGGTAACACAAAGTGAAAGACAGTGCCTGGTGCTAAAGTGCTCTCGTTAAACGTCTTTTGACTTGAGGTCATATGCTGGTATCCTCCTCTGACTTTTTTGAAACACTACAGAACTTGAGAAGCTTGAAAACAACCTAATATTTCTTCCTCTCTTAAGTCCATTCTCTCTTGACAATTAGATCTATACACGAGATTTAGCACTGCTCCAAGGACTCAGAGTCCTATTATTGTACTGGTGGGGAACCTGAGGACAAAAATGACATTGACCTGTCAAGCACTGGGGTAGGCAGTATTCTAAAATGACCCCCAATGACCCACACTCTTCTATAATCCCTTTCCCTTGAATGTTGGTGGGACATGTAACTTGCTTTTAACCACTAGAACATAGTGATAGAATATCAACTCCTGTGATTATGTTACCTTATATGGCAAAGGTGAAGAGACTTTGCAGATTCAATTAATTTGCAGTTGACTTTGAGTCAATCAAAAGGTAGATTATCCTGGGTGGGCCAGACCTAATGATGTGGCTTTTAAAAGAGGCTCTAGATGTTCCCTGAAGTTCTAAACTCAAACCAGCAGAGGTTCCCTCTCTCTCTCTCTCTCTCTCTCTCTCTCTCTCTCTCTCTCTCTCTCTCTTTCTCTCCTGGAACAGATAACCTTTGGTGTGGGTAGAGAGGTTTCCCTTCTGGGTAAGCAGGCAGTCACTTCCTCCTATGAGTTTCCCAGGAGTCCTCTCTCCCACCCAGCCCATCCCAGCTGTTTCAAATGCTCATGTCTCTCCACATGTCCCAATCTCCTCCCACCTTCACACGATGACCAGTTCTTGATTTCCTTCACCAAGTTCAAGTTAAACAGGTGCCCTCCATCACTTCTCCCTCCCAGCACCACCTCTCTGCCTTCCCGGGAAACAGTAATAACTGGGTTCCTGGCAATAACTTGAGTTCTCCTCCTAAGCTCAGAACGAGGTGCTCTTCTCTGCCCAGTGCGTTCCCCTCTGGGCATTCATGTTGATACTGCCACATTTTTGTGGATGACCCCCAGGTCTCTCTCACCAGCTCTGCTCTTTCCAGACCTGCTGTCTTCTCTGTGCTCAGGGCAGCTTCACTGGATGTACCCTCTCCACCTCATTCTCCACCTTTATTCAGTGCTTCCTCTGCCCAGATCATCTGCTTCCCCCACCATCCTCTCAGATGTCCAAACTCTGGAACCTCAAAGTCATTTATCCTCCACTGACCCACTTTCCTCAAACATTGCTTTATTGGGCATCAATTTCCTCCTCTATAATATAGAAGGAAATCATCTATCTCCCTACTTATTATTTGGAAATGTTTGGGTGAATTTTCAGGGTGCAAGAAGAAAGAAGCTCCAGGACTTCCCTGGTGGTGCAGTGGTTAAGAATCCTCCTGCCAGTGCAGGGGACATGGGTCCAGGAAGATCCCACGTGCCGCGGAGCAACTAAGCCTGTGCGCCACACTACTGAGCCTGAGCTCTAGAGCTTGCGAGCCACAACTACTGAGCCCACGCGCCACAACTACTGAAGCCTGCATGCCTAGAGCCCGTGCTCCACAACAAAGAGAAGCCACCACAATTGGAAGCCCGCGCACCGCAACGAAGAGTAGCCCCTGCTCGCCGCAACTAGAGAAAGCCCGCGTGCAGCAACGAAGACCCAATGCAGCCAAAAATAAATAAATAAATAAATTTATAAAAAAAAAAAAAAGAAAGAGGCTCCATAAACATAATTGTGAACCTGAAGCTGAAGAGTTATGTTTTCCATATGTTTTAAAATTCAGTCAATGGAAATGGACGAAGTGAAGAGAGCTGTGTATAGGGGGCAGGATGGCCACGGAATAACGGTTGTTTCCGGCTGAAGGATGGACTGGTGGGGATTTGTTATACTATTCTGTCTACTTTTATGTATGCCTGAGAGTCTCCACAATAAAAATAAAGAGGGTTTTGTAATAAAGGTAAATATCCAATTAAATCTTCGGGGAAAAAAAAAAAAGGTCAGAGTAGGGTGGGGCAATGCTGTTTTCATAGTCCCAAATGGTAACAATAGTCTGAAAGTGAATTGTAACAGCCCCTCTTGAACCCATGTTTCTCCCCAGTCCCCACCCAGCCTGCATCCTGTGACTTACCAGGGCTATGTACATTTTTGACATCTGTTCTACAGCTGCGAGAAAATAGCTAAGTAGATGGATAGATACGTATACACATAGATGGTGCCAGTCAATCAGTAAATTATTAGTGTGTTTTTAGTTTTCAGTCACTTCTTTTTAGCCCATGACAACTCACCTCTGGGTCTCTAGAATACAGAGCATTGTCTCCCCATACTTCACACACCAGCTCCTGACTGAGTTCAAGATTTATAGAACTCCTGGTTTTCAGACCAGGGAACCATCTGACATGGGTGGTCACATCTTTGGGGCCTGTGCTGGTGGTTTGTGGACCAGAGAGTCATTGCACCAGACAAAGGGAGCATGCATCTTTCTGAAGACCAAGTAAAGCCCCTGTACCTTTCTGGTCTGTGGCTCCTGGTGTAGACATTGACTTTCAACCTCTAGAGCCAATATTGACCTCACTGGCTCCTTCCCAGACTCTCAGGGTAGAGTTGGGTCCCCTTCATTCCCAAGCCTTAGTCCTGGCCAACATCAAGTCCCAGGAAATGCTCCGAGTGGACTCTCGCCGGCTCCAACACAGGCACCTGCACCCCTCCCCCACCAGCACCCCAACTGCCCTTTGCCATCTGGCTGGATTTCTAACTGGCTGCAGAGAGCAAGTGATTAGGGAGGATTTAATAACTATCAACAAAAAGGAAATTAAAATTTGTTTGGTTTCATTTCCTTTGCCTTTAATACTTTGGCAATTGAGAAAAGATAACTAGAGAGAGAGGCTGGGCTAACTGAGAAATCAAAAGAAGAAAAAAATGGGAAAGAAACAGACTTTATGCATTTATCCACAAACCTTCACTGAGTGTCTGCTATGCGCCCATCACTGTTCTAGGCACCCGGCAACACGATGGTGAACACAACAGCCCAATCGCCTGCTCTTGGGGCACTTTCTAGACATAAACAGGCCAGGAAAGACAATGAGAATAAAAATGAAGATCTGAAAATTCTGACTATAGAACTACACCATGGAAAGTTGATTGAAGAAGGCATCGTGAATAATAATAACTACCACTGGAGTGTTTACTGTGTGTTGTATATGGAATTGTGTCCCCACAAAATTCACATGTTGAAGTCCTCACCCCCAGAATGTGCCCTTATTTGGAAGTAGGGTCTCTGCAGACATAATTAGTTAAGATGAGGTCATACTGGAGTAGAATGGGCCCCTAATCCATTATGACTTGTATCCTTATAAAAAGGGAAATTTTGAACACAGACACACACTCAGGGAAACAGCATGTGAAGATCAGAGTTATGCTGCCATAAACTGAGGAACTCCCAGAAGCTAAGAGAGGGGCTTGGAACAGATCTTTCCCTAGAGTTTTCCAGATAGCATGGCCCTGCCAACACCTTGATCTCAGACTTCTAGCCTCTCCAAACTTGAGACATGAAATTTCTGTTGTTTAAGCCTCTCGGTTCGTGGTACTTTGTTACAGCAGCCCTAGCAAATTAATACACAATGTAATAGGTGTTGCGCTAAGCGATTTACATAGGTTATCTCATGTAACCCTCACAACAAACACGGGTAGGTACCATAGCCCATTTTACAGAATAAATGGAACCAGAGTAAGGTTAAGTAACTTGCCCAAGGTTGAGCTGCTTTAATGTAAAAGGACAGAAGTATTCAAAGCTTGAGGCTCAGGGAAACCTGCCCTCCACACCCAATCTACCCTAATTCGGTAAATCCCACCTCTCTCTCCACTTGGCCTTTCAATCCTTGCTCCAAACACGTGTTGTCTCTTTGGTTGGCTTACAGTTAAGATGCCTTCACTTCATGTTTGGTGGTCGAATTGGTGCCTTTACCTGTTCTAAGGCTATACAAGCAGAATGACCTAGTGAGTCGTGATGTTTATGCTGTATGTAGTGACTCATTTACCAACAAACTGGTAGTCAACCCCCCTGACTTCAGGCCCTCTCTGTGTGCGACCTCCAATATATACCACACACACACACACTCAGACCAGCCATAATAGTACAGGTTGTTCATGTTGTTGTTTTTAATTTGTTTTTCTCCAAAGCTCATCACCCAGTTGTGTAAGTTCCTTACCTCAGCCTTGCATCCAGCACTAGTAGACATTTTCCATTTTCAAAGGTATAGGAGTCATGTAATTTCATTGTGATTGTCATTTGCTAATGAGCTAAAAAGCAGATGTGGATTTGATCCTGAGACAATGCATAAGAGCTGAGTGAAGCCTGGGTGTCCTGACGCTATGTTATAAAAGTGAAGGTTTTGCAGTACTGTTTTGTTTTTCAAGTGACTTAAGGGGTTTTCATGGGTAATTTTGATTATCCTCAGTTTTTGTACGTCAAGCTGACTTTAACCACTATATAGGCCATGACTCCACTATAGCTTAAAAAAAAAAAATAGTGGGAGAATTAAATCATCAAATAGGACATCAAGCCTGTGGATGCCAAGCTCAAAAACCCTGCACCGTAACAGTTAAACCATAATCACAACGTGAGTAGTGATTTATTTCCAGCAAAACATCAACCAAACATCAAATAACACACTAAATTAATGTTGTCATTTTGGGTTTTGTTGGGTTTGTAGTTTTGACTGAGTTTACTTACATATTTGTTGGATTTTACAGTGAGATAAGCGTATGGAGCTTATACCTTTATATGTTTGTACATGTTTAGGTTACACTACAATTAACATATTTTAAATCCAACAATAGGAGTATACTGGAATTTACTGTAATTTTTAAAGAGTTCATAAATTGCTCACACTTGAAACACAAAGGGTTGACCAGACTAGAATATAAAGGTATAAAGTAGAAACACATCAACATGGATAGTAAAACAATCAGAATGATGAAGAGATAAAACTCATTGTTTAGGAAGATGTTGGGATAATTAGGGGGTGGTAAATGTTTTTCATTCAAAAATAATTTATTCAGTGCCCTCTGTGCTAGGAACTGTACTAGGGGCTTATGGCTAAGAGGTAGGGAAGGATGAAGGAAAAGCGGAAATAAGATATCAAGATGAGGGACTTCCCTGGTGGTGCAGTGGTTAAGAATCCGCCTGCCGGGGCTTCCCTGGTGGTGCAGTGGTTGAGAATCTGCCTGCCTATGCAGGGGACATGGGTTCGAGCCCTGGTCTGGGAAGATCCCACATGCCGTGGAGCAACTGGGCCCGTGAGCCACAATTACTGAGCCTGCGCGTCTGGAGCCTGTGCTTTGCAACAAGAGAGGCCTCAATAGTGAGAGGCCCGCGGACCGCGGTGAAGAGTGGCCCCCGCTTGCCACAACGAGAGAAAGCCCTCACACAGAAACGAAGACCCAACACAGCCATAAATAAATAGATAAATAAATTTTTAAAAAAACAACAACAACAACTTAAAACCCATCACGTGTTAACACAAATACAATATATTTAAAAAAAAAAAAAAAAGAATCCGCCTGCTAATGCAGGGGATACGGGTTCAAACCCTGGTCCAAGAAGATCCCACATGCCGCAGAGCCACTAAGCCCGTGCGCCACAACTACTGAAGCCCGCGTGCGTAGAGCCCGTGCTCCGCAACAAGAAGCCACCACAATGAGAAGCCTGTGCACCGCAACAAAGAGTAGCCCCCGCTCGCCACAACTAGAGAAAGCCCACATGCAGCAATGAAGACCTTGCACAGCCAAAAATAAAATAAATAAATAAATTTATTTATAAATTATTCAAAAGATGTCAAGATGAGTAAGACCTCAGGTCCTTCAAGACATTCAGTCTAATGGGAAGATAGGGCTACAACAGGTAATATTAATTAAGCACTAGTGAGGTTCACATAGACTGTCTCATTCAAGGCTCACAATAACCCTAGGGGATGAGCAATATTATTCCTCCATTTTACTGATGAGGACACAAGAGGACCTCATGGGATAAATGGTGCTACTCAGCTAGATGCCCTCAGGAAATTACACATGGGAGTCAGGGAAACCTTCCAAATGAGGTGTGATTTCATCCGGGTCTTTAATGATGACTGGGATTTCACCAGTCGGCACAGAGGGGGAAGGCATTCTTGTCAGAATAGACAGTTTGGGGACTTCCCTGGTGGCGCAGTGGTTAAGAATCTGCCTGCCAATGAAGGGGACGTGGGTTCAATCCCTGGTCCAGGAAGATCCCACATGCCTTGGAGCAGCTAAGTCCATGCACCACAACTACTGAGCCCACGTACCACAACTGCTGAGCCCACGTGCCACAACTACTGAAGCCCACGCATGTAGAGCCCATGATCCGCAACAAGAGAAGCCACTGCAGTGAGAAGCCTGCGCACCACGACGAAGAGTAGCCCCTGCTCACCATAACTAGAGAAAACCTGCATGCAGCAACGAAGACCCAACGCAGCCAAAAATTAATTAATTGATTATTTTTTTTAAAAAAAAAGAACAGACATTTTGTGCAAAGCCATGGGGACATGGAAAAGCATGGTTTCTCTAAGTAATGGAACAAAGGTGTAGATTGGCCCAGCTGAGAACACGGCCAGAGTCAGCTGCCTTGAAGGGATTCACGCCCATCCTTCAACCCTGGTAATGGATCAAGCCATGTCACTGGACCGATCCTTCCCACACTAGTAGAAATGCAGTGCTTCCTGATGGTTTGGAAACCAGGCTCAACTCTTCCAAACAGGGCCACCACATACAGCTGTGCACATTGTGCACTGCATGACAAGAGCCCCATCTAAGTGGCACAAGCCACACAGCAGACATCACAGATATATACACTCATTAGGACGGTTTCCTGGAAGGGGTAGTAAAGTTTCTTTTTTCTAATAAAATCTGTATGTTATAACAATTTTCTGACAAATAGAAGTAAGGTATCTTGGGGAGGGGCATCTTTTTCTAATTCACATAAATGTGTCCTATGAGCTAATGGTGGTAAGCTAGCTCTTACTGCTTTTCCCTCTTGCGCTGTGCTGAAACCTATTCCAACTGCACACTATGATCTTATTTGGCCTTTTCATGACTCAAATGCATTACATCAAACCTGCTTCAAGCAGGTAACGCTTTCTCTTTCCTCCTATCCCATGTGATTGCAGCTTCCCTACCTGGTCCATCGCTATCCCTCCTAGATTTGGATCTATCCACACTGTCTTCTGACTCACAACAGATCACTTTTCCTGGTTAATCTCATTTTTTCCAGAACTCAAACACAGCCCTGGGCCTGCCTGTTGTCAGAACATAAGAGGTCCCATGACCCCAAAAGACAGGAGGCCTCCAACCAGAAACCGTATTCATGGAGCCCTCCCTATTCTGCCATATATTTCTGGAATGGCTCCAGAAGCCTCCTAAACATGAATTCTTAAAACTATCAATTTATATATTGCTCACATAGAAACATAAATCATTCTGAGCTGTAGTTGGCTCCGACTCCTTCAAAAGTCAGCCTTGGGTCTATTTATACGCTAAATGGCCACCAGAGCAAGCCCTGCTACAAAATGAGCTCTAAAGGGGCACATGGGTTCACCCTCAAAATCGTTCTAACCCTGTTCTATAAGAAACTTCCTAAAAAGCCTGGAAAAACATTGTGCAGAAAGGATACAAAGCTATTTCAGGAGGATGGCTACCTCTGCAGAGGGAAGACAGGCATGGGCTGCAGCAGGAGGTGAGCTTTTCTCTGTAACATTGTATTTCTTTTTAACAAAACCTCAAACAAGATGGCGAAATCTTAGTGTGCTAAATGTGTGTGCTGGGTAGAAGAGATCTGTTGCATTATCTTCTGCTCTTAATGTTTGAAATATACCATAATTAACATTTTAAAATGTAAAAAAAAAAAGGACATTTTTATGCACTTTGGCTGAAGACCATATTCTAATTATTCACCAGAGAAGCTTTAGGGCATCCTTTGATGAACCCCAAGTAATCAAGTTCTGACCTGGCCCTTCCTAGGCTCCTAGGGAAAGGATCCTGCATATAGCCGCAGGGGGGACTTGGAGGGTCTCCCACCTCCAGCTGGATTGGTGCTGTCACAGCAAAGGGCAGTGCCAAGGCCGGGACGGTGCACAGTGCACCCAGTGGGCGTCGAAGTGGCCGTCCGTCCGTGCTTTTGCTTCCCCCGTCCCCCCACCCCCATTGTCAGACTTTCACCAGTGTCAGCTTCTTTTCCCTTCTCTAAAGGAGGCGTGTTTTAAATGATGTATCTATTCTGCCACCTAGCCTTCAGCTGCGTCACTACAACAAAGCTCCCTTAAAAGGCTCTTCTGCACAGACCTCAATCTTACTGGATTTCCCTAATCTTGGCGGGGGGACCTGAGCGATTGGGTACTTTATTTCTTAAGGGTCACCGTACCTTAGATTTGGACCAGGGTGAGATGGCAGCATTAGAATGCTCAATGTGAAAGGGTATTTTCCTTTGGGAAAGGGACTGGTCAATCTCAAAAGGGCTTTATAATGGAATAATAACTCACTGTGGGGAACCGTTTAGGCAAATCTGTCTAGGACAGTGGGGATAGCAGTTCATAGGAGTGAATGAAGGCAAGACCCTTAGCTGACATTCTTCCTCTCCAACCAGAGGAATCCATGATATCTTATGTCTCATTAAAAGCCTCGCTTTCTCACATCAGGCACCATCCTGGCCTCAAAAGCCACTTAGAAACTCATGGAAAATGACCAGAGGAAAGGACTCACGCTTTATAAAACACAAATGCTATGTACCCTTGGAAAAGTTGTCCATATAAAAGCACAAATCTTTTACTGGGTTGCATTTCTTGAAATATGCAGTTAATCTTTTAAAGGAATGGAAAAGGGCGATCTCTGGGGAACTGGACACAAGTGGATGATATTTAACTTCTTACTTCTCCAAGAAAGATGTGGTTGAAAGGCATCAAAGCTGGAATATGCCAGAGTTAGTTAGGAAGCAGAGCTGGGAAACTTGTGGCAGAGAAAGAGGGAAGGGACCCCGGCCTCTGACGTTTGAATCTGGCAGGCATAAATGAGCCACCCCCCATCCCCCAAACTAAATTCACTGATGCAAACTACTTTTTTTCCGGAAGCAACCTTCTAAAGGTGATTGTGAACAGATCTAGGGCTTCAGAAGAGAGGGGAGCGGGAAGTGGAATAAAGAAAGGCTCCTAGGCATCCTGCATAATCCAACATCCTGGAACAGACCTTCCCACTCTGCTGTCAGACGTTAATTATGGGCTCTTAGGGGCAAACCCATCCAGCCAGGAGCCCATCTTTAGACCAAATTACCATAGACAATCCCAGGCTACTGAGCGTTCTTTCTCTCTTAAGCCCTCCCAGGGAGCCTACCTGAGGGTCCCTTGGACAGCAGCTTCTGTCCCATCAGCCAACTCTCAACCCCTCATGACATAAGCCCGTCCCTAAGTGGAAATACAGACGGTCACTTCATGTCTACAGACTTACAGAGTACCCTTCTCCCTGGCTCCCTGCCGCCAGACCCCATGGACCAGCTCTGGCTTCCTTTCTCTCTACCCTTTTCGTCTTCCCTATGAATCATCCCCCTCTCCCTTTCACCCGTCTTCACACATTTTATTTTCCAGCCACTGGAAGTCGGCTAGACAAAAAGACGTGTCACTGAGGCCGTCTCTCTCAGAATAGAGGGTGGCTGGAACTAGGCAACTCATGTTTCTCTGGAAGGAGTACCACAATCTCCCCATTCATCTGAAATGCTACCACTGTGCCCGAGCCGGCTCTGCTGCAGAGTCGGTGCAGAAATAGGAGCAGGGGCCGGAACACACACGCCACACTGTCCGAACTTGACACAAAGGGGAAAATAATACGTGATCTCCCTCACTCTTCAAATATTCCAACCAGAGTTTTGAATATTAATTTTGCCCCTACCTTACCGAGCCCCCAGACACAGAGGAGAAGCAATGTTAACGAGCCTTGCTTGTTTGTTTGTTTTTTTTTATCATTACACACAGTTCCTCCTCCCTCTCTCAGCCAACACCTAAAGCCCCTCGGGCAATACGAACAAGAGCACAACTTTAAACTTTTGCCTTGATTTTAAAACGTGCCTTTCGGCAAGTAGATAAGTGGGAAGACAGATCAGGATCTGGGGGTGTTAACAGCACAGAGCGAGATGCTTCTGAACCAAACTGGCAAGAGAAATATTTTCTTCAAAGCAGCCCTACAGAAGGAATTCTTATCATAGATGAGGGTGCAGTCTAGTGGCAAACTTCATGAAATGCAGCCCCTTCTCCAAAGGGAAGTTAGAGCACTTCCAGAGGGACGAAGAGAAACGTAAAGGGGGAACAGTCCCACCGCAAGTTCCCCCACATGGGGCAGCAACAGCGCTCAGCTCTCTCTGACCTGGCTCTGAAGTCTACAACCCACCCATGCCAAGTGCAGGAGAAAACGAAAGTCCCCACCTTCATTCTTTGAAGACTTTAGCTTTCTTTCGTTTTACTTAGGAAAGAAGGGTCCTTAGGGTCCCCATAGATCACATGAGGTTCCAAAAGGGATTACAGTGTTCCTGGTAGGGATCAGCAAGTCCTGTGGTGACGTCAGCTCCGATTCCTGGGCTGTGCCCGCTGGCACCAGTGTCCCTCATAACGGTGGGTCCCTCTGGTCTGTCACCCATTCCCTCCAGGGATGTGGCCCTGCCCAATGGAAATACCCCTTTCAAAGAACCTGGAGGGGAAGGATGACTCCACTCTGCCTACCTTCCCTCTGACAACCCCGCACCAGGACACTTCAGGCCTCCAGGCAAGGTTTTCAGACCTAGCTTTCCTCCACAGTGCCAGTCTCTGTAACGCACTGCTGCCTACAGTGCTGCTATGAATGTCCCTTCGAGCAAGTACCCACAACACACACACACACACACACACAGCTTCCCTGGGCTAACAGCGTAACTGAAGGAAAGTGGCCACTTCTTCACCCTATGACCAAAGACAGTCACTCCACCAGCAACACAAACACTACATTAAATCCCCTTCCCCAGATTTTTAGGGGAAATTCAGTGTTTCTTTTCTTTCTTTTTATTTCCAGTCACCACCCGTCACTGGCCACCCTACACTAACGCCCACCCCAACACACACATGCGAGAGAGAGACAGAGAGAGAGCGCGTGCACACACACACACACACACACACACACACGCACACCCCTTACTTGGTCACTCAAAAACCAGCAGACAGCCATTTCCCAAAGCTAAGGAAGAATTTCTTGGGCACTGTATATATCCAGTTGGCTAATAAGAAAATACTTCTCCCTCCAGCCTGGGCCTCGGCTAGTTAAGGGGTGGGAGGGACCGGGGGACGAGTTACTCCGTATTGTATCCACTGTGCTGCGAAGAGCTCCCCTTCACTCGCCCCCCGCCTCCTCCCCGCTCTGGGCAGCCCGAGCCCCGTCCCCCGCGGCCCTTTCTCCCACTCCGGGAGAGGAGGGCGCTGTTCGGGCGGCGAAGGGGAGCCCCCGTGTGTCTAGAAGGCCTCTCCCCACCCCCACCCCGTGTGAGTTTGTACTCCTTGGCATCCTTGCCTGGGTTGGGTGTTGGGGAGCTCAAATTGCAGCTACAAACTGGCTGGCAGCCAGGGGCCGTCTATTTAAAAGCGCCTGCTCGACCGGAGCCCGTAGTCTCTTTGGAAACTTCTGCCGGGGGAAAAAGAGCTAGGAAAGAGCTGCAAAGCGGTGTGGGTTTTTTCCTCTTTTTTTTTTCTTTTCTTTTTTTCCCTCCTTTTCATTACCCCCTCCTCCGTTTGCACCCTGCTTCGGGCTTCCCGCAGAACCTGCGAATTTCGAAGAGGTGCTGGCAGAGTGGGAGAAAAGAGGTGTTAGGGGCTTGGATTTGGTCTTTTTTTTTTTTTTTTCTCGATTTCCACATTTTCTCCCCACCCTCGCGGCTGCAGCCGCCGCCTCTTACCTGTTCCGGGGCAGCCGCGCGCCGCTGGCAGCTGAGGGTTAGAAAGGAGCCGGGTGCACTTTGAGATTTTAAACAAAAAATTTTTAAGACGAATCTATTTTTCTCCCCCCGCACCCCCTCCTCCACAGCCTCCGAGCTCATTATTCCGGTGGTGGTTTTGGGGTGAACAATTTTTGGCCCCCGCCCCGCAATTCTGACCAGGTCAGGCTTGGGGAGGGGTTGTTTCTCCGGCCTCCGATCCCTCTGCGTGCACCTGGCGCTGCTCTTTTTCCCCTACCTGTTGCAAGTCCGTAATCTTTGCAGCTGAGACTTGCTTGCAGGCGCCCCAGCCCTCCATCGCTCCCTACATTTTGCAATTGTCTGAGGGAGGCCACCTGCTCTACCTGACAGAAATTTTAAAAAGAAAAAACAATTCTCCGCGCGCCCTCTTGGCCCCCTTCTCCCTTCATTCTCGCGCTCCTGCCCCGCCCCAGGTAAAGGGGAGACTCGGAGAAGATGGTGCTCACCGCGGTCCTCCTGCTTCTGGCCGCCTGTGCGGGACCGGCCCAGGGCCTGGGCTCCTTCGTGCACTGTGAGCCCTGCGACGAGAAAGCCCTCTCCATGTGCCCCCCCAGCCCCCTGGGCTGTGAGCTGGTCAAGGAGCCGGGCTGCGGCTGCTGCATGACCTGCGCCCTGGCCGAGGGGCAGTCGTGCGGCGTCTATACTGAGCGCTGCGCCCAGGGGCTGCGCTGCCTCCCCCGGCAGGACGAGGAGAAGCCGCTGCACGCCCTGCTGCACGGCCGCGGGGTTTGCCTCAACGAAAAGAGCTACCGCGAGCAAGCCAAGATCGGTGAGCGCGCTCAGTGCGCCGGGCACCTACGCGGCGCACGGGCGGGGGACGCGGGGGACACTGCGCAGGCTGGCCCGGCGCGCTCTGCCCAGCAAGTGGCTTAGAGCCTGGGTGCAGCCCGGGAGGAGGGCGGGGAGGGTCCTTGCCCCTCGGAATTGGAACCGTGGCCCATCCTGCTACCCGGAGTTACGGTCTAGCCGAGGCTCTCCCTGTTTTCGCTCCTTCTCCTCGCTCCTGCCCACACCTCCTCCACCCCACCCCTCCCCCCTCGACTAAACACTGACTCTAAGATCCTCCTATTCAGTCTCTAGGTCCAAATCCCCAGGTACTCAATCTCCAGTCCGAAAATGTACACCTTACATTATTAACTCCCTCTCCACCACCCGCATCTACCCAATATGTTGTGGGGTGGGTTTGTTGTTGTTGTTGTTGTTTTCCTGAACTTGAAAAAAAATAATGTCTTTTGTTAAAATATTGCTTTAACTGGGGACCTGGAAAGAGAGAGGCGTCACCGGTCTTCTGTGGTAATTCCACCTTTGTCCTTCCCAGCCCCCTACCCCACCCCCCAGTCCCTCCTTGACGTTTCTATTCTCCTACCCCACCAGACACACACGCACACTCACATGCACACATAACACACGCACGCACCCTTGGTAGCTAATGCCTTTTGGGTGGGGACTTCGATGCCCCTCCCACGTGCACACCCATTGCTCTTGACTTGATCGGATTGACTGTGGTCAATTATACAACATACTGAAATGCAAAATACCGTTTTTCCTCCCTGGAAGGGAAAGATTACTTTAGCCAAGCTCAGAGGCGGCGGGAAGGTGGGGAGGCGGTAAGTGGGGGAGGGCGGGAGTGATGGAAAGGGATAAGAAGGAAGGGTTTGGTGTTCCAGGGCTGGTGTTTGTCCCCGAATCTAACTCCTTTTCCCGTGCCCCAATTCAGATTTTACCTAGGAAGAAAGGTGGATACAGGGTTGGGAAGCCAGAAGAGACATGAAATTCAGACATCCCAGCTTCCCCGCCAGGGCTAATCGCCCACTCTCCCGCGCTGCCCCTCAAGCTCTCAAACCAGATCACAAGTGGGCGTGGTGTAAATGGAAGAGGGGCCCTGGAAACGCAGAATGCAAAATCAAGGGGGCGGAGACGGAAAAGCCACGCTCCCGGAGCCTCCCCTCCGCCTCCAAGTAGCCCCGCCTCCAGGTTGCCCCGCCCCCAAAGTCTCAGTGCCAGGAGTCTAGGGTTTAAAAGGTTGACAGAGCTACTTGTTCAATCAGAACAGTTCTGCGCCCCTTAGACTGGGTTTCCTTTTGGAAAGTTAATTGACCTTACATTTTTAGCAAGAGTGTAATGAACTCTACACAAAAGTCTGGGTTCTGAGACGTCGTTATCGGTCTTCTCCCAAAGGGGTTCAGACTTGGCTAAATAATGTTTATTCTGTGTGGTATTTTATTACTAGGACAATGCTCTTCTTCCCTCCTATCCCCTTCCATTACGAGCACCCCAACATGAGTTTTCTTAACTGCAAACTACAGACACTGTCATGTAGGAAAGGAGTGCGGTGGCGCTTGAGAAGAGGCAGGAGACCTTTCCTGGGTTCGACCCGGATGCCCACAAACCCTGCAGGTTTTGCCTGTCGCCGGAGGCCGTCCCTCCCTCCAGCTTTGCAAGAGGTAGTCTTTCTCCAGATTGCAGCCTGCAAAAAGCGAGAGAGAGCAACGTGCAGGCCCCGGAGGCCCCAGAGGCCGGTTTGTGAAGTTATTTTTATTAAGAGCCACTTTTCAAAGGCGGTCCCCCTCGCCTTCATCTTGTGGGATGTGGATTTGGAAAAGCTTAGCACGGGGTTGGGGGGGGGGCCGGGGGCGGGGGGGAGTATGAATCGATTTCCTGGCTTGGAAGCGAGCGCTCTGGGTAACAATCCGGTCACATCGAAAGCATGCAAGGTATCGCTCAGCCGCATTCTGGCCCCATTTTTATTTGCCCAACCGTGTGGTTGGTGTGATGTGGTTGGTGTGGAGGGTGCCCGCGCGCGCAGTTGCTGGGAGAGCAAATGGGCGCATCCAACTTTCCAGTTCAACCCAACACACACACACACACACACACACACACACACACACACACGCTTTTGTCCCAAGCAAGATGCCTTTTAGACTTTTCAGCAGCCCCTTCCTCAGCCCCCACCTTCAAGGTGCCTCTGGACCAACACGGAGCAGCCTTCCTCCCCCTCCCCCATCCCCTTCCCAATCCCTCTGGAGGACCCCACCCGCCTAAAGCAGGTGCCTAACCCACTGTACTCGCTGGATGGCTGCCCTTGACCGGTGGCCGGAGTTGACGCCTTCCTCCTGGACAGATGGGATGGGGGTGGGCTCTCCTGGCTAGAGCTTTTCATCTCAAAAACCACTGGGTGGGTCCCCCAAAAGTTGGAGATGGTGCAGCGACGGTACTTAAAGAGAGCTCAGCGAACAGAGAGAGGGAGGAGAGTGTCAGCTCCTTTAGCCAAAATTACTGCCCCCGCGACACTCCACCACCACTCCTCCCTACCGATACCAGCAGTGCGCACTTGGATTTGCCCCAGATTTAGATACAGACATAGATGATAATATACATATTCACATATATCAAAAAATATACATATAGAGAGAGATATAGATTTAGGGTCTTTTTCCAACCAAAACAACAAAAAAAAGTGCATTTCTAGAATCAGAAATGGGGAGCTGAGGAGAGCGAGATGGCAGGCAGCCAAAGCTTCTGGGAGGAAGAGCGGAGGGCGGGAGGGGACTGGTGTTTTGCTGGGCGCGTTGCTGAGCAACGGGAGAGGGAGTCCGCCCGCGAGCTTGGTGCTGGGAGCGCTCCGGGCCCTGCATTTTATTCTGGCCAGTTCAGAGGCAAAGACAGATATAGAAACAGAGGGCAATGTGTGTGAGGGCTAGAGGGAGGCGGGAGACAGGAGTTATTTATTGGACCAAGCTCAATAAATTTGGGTGAGCTGGGTCGAGTCAAGGAAGGATCGAGCTTTGCTCTGGGCATTGTTTGGAGAAGGAGCCTTGTGGCTTTACTGGCGCACATACTTGCCCGGGTCTGGAAGATCTCTCTTGTGCCTGTGAGACATTAAGTTTGGGATACAGGGAGAAGTGGGTTCTGGGTTTCAGTTCTGTCACTTAGAAATAAGAGAGGAAGAAAAGAAAATATGCTTCCGGGAAAGAAAGAAAAATTACCTAAATAAAAATGAATTCAGCCTTTGCTTCTTTGAGGGGTTTGGCCCTCCATCACCCTGGCTTCCATTCCCAGCCTGGTCCAAATGCCATGTTGAAATCAAGTTCCAGGGTTAGGTTTATTGGCCAAATTTTTGTCTGGGTTGAACAACATCATGGAAAACTGAAGGAGACAGATTCCTTTCCCACCCGTACCCCCTCCCTTTGAAACAAGTCTTTGAGAGGCTGGCTGTGCCCTGAGCCAACCAAAATGGGAGCTGGGAAGACAAGAGAGGGTGCTTTTAACTTGACTTTTCTTGCCTTCCCCCTCCCCTCCCTTCCCCCTCTTTCTGCTTTGTCAGCTCAGACTGGAAGAGCAAGCACAGTTGGCCACAGTGAGAGCTCATTTTCTTTCCACTTCTCCCCCTACCCTCCCCACCTCCACCCTGACCCCTTTCTTATCCCTCCCTCCCATCCCACCCCCTTCTCCATCCCCCAACTCCAAGGCCTTCCCCTGAGGGCTTGAGTTTTAACTTGGAGCAGCTGTGCGTTGGTCCTGGGGCTGGGATTGGATTTGAGCAGGCAGGTGGGCTTGCAGCTGCAGAGGGAGGGCCAGGCTGACCTAGGAGCCAGAGGTCACCATGAGGGTTACAGCAAAGGGCATGGGAGCAGGAATCCCAGCAGAAACCCTGGTCCCCTTAATGGGGAGTGGGGGGGGGGGGGCGGTGAGGGGGAAGGTGCTAACAGGAAAAGAAGGTGATTTTTGTTATCTAAAGTTTTTACTTTGTACCTGAGCAGTGTCTTTGAAACTGAGTTATTTAATGTATGAAAAATAAAATTTTGGAGAAGGGACCACCACACTCCAGGTCTATTGCCTCCAGAAATTAGAAGAACACCGTAAACAGACCAGGTACCAAAGAGGTCCCACTGGAAGCAGAAGTGAAGAGGGCGGAGGCTGTTTGGTGGGGTTTTGGTTGAGATTTTGTTTTGCATTTTTACTATGGCAGGTCCAAAAGTTGCAATCCCCAGAGACCATCCTTCAAATGTAATCTGGACATATGTTTTCCAAAACAATAAGATTGATTACATATCTGCAGGAAGAAATAAGCAAATAAACAAAAAAAAGCCAGTTCTAAGCTTCTGGTCCCCTCTCCCCATATCCACAGAATCCCCCGTTCTTGTTTCAAGCTCCAATTCTTGCCATAATTTCTGTTATGATGTCTTTTTTTTTTCCCCCTTCTTAAATATAAATCTAGAGAAGTGACTGGAAATCTCTATGAGAGGCAAAGTGGCCTTTCCTGCCTGGCCACTCAGCTTAGCTAGGTCCGAGAAGCTCTCCAGGAATTGTCTGGGTGTTGGCCAAAGAATGCTACAGCTGGAAGGAACCTGCAGTGATCATGGCATCATGGCAGTCAAGGCCCTCATTTTACAGATGAGGACGCTGAGGCCCAAAGTGCAAGTCACTAGCCCAGAATTAGGTGCAGCGTTAGAGGCAGAGCCAGGGCTAGAACTCAGCCTTAGAATTCTGTTGAGCCTAGGCCTCTGTTCCGCTCTCCCTGGCTTTCTTCCTTAAGTCACTAGGGCTCTGGCCTGAGTCTGGTCTAACCTGCAATGAGGTCTTTGGCAAATATCACCCGAGGCTGTCATCCCATAGCTCGGGGGTGGGGGTGGGGGGGTGGAGGGGGCGGGGGGAGCTGGGGGCGGGGCGGGTTGTGAAGATGAAATAAGAGCTCAGAACTGGGAGTGCTCCATTTGAAGGGAAGAAGTGAAGTGGCCCCAAAGTGGAGAAGGCAGTACCCCTTTATTTTCAATCCCTCCCCGTTCCGTCCCTTTTTCTGCACGGTCTTGCAAGCAAGGCTGGCTTAAGCCAGCGGTTTGGGATGGGGGCAAGGAGGGTAGTGTGTTCAGCCCAGACTTCAGGTCCATGTGCCAAACCTCATTTCCTGAATGACAGGGAGCTGTCCTCATGCGGGCAGGCAAGCAGGCAGGCCCTCGCTGCCCCTTGGCTAGGCAGCGGTCCACAGTCTCTAAGGAGCCCACGGCACGGAAGTGGCCAGCTTCCCATGGCAACCGGCCTCCACCAGCACGGGCTTGCATGGAGCGGGGCAGTAAGATGATGAGATCTGAGCTCGGGTGGGGTGGGATGAGGGTGAGGGAGTGATGGGGGATTTGCGCATGAGAAGAAAAGAGAGAAAACCATATGCCACAAAAGTTGATACGGAAGAGAGAGAGAAGGTCACCGGGTTTTTGAACATAGTCAGGTATGTGGGAGCTCTTTCAGAAAGAGGAGAGGAAGCCCTCCAGATTACAGCTGGGGGCCTCACGTTGACTTGAGGAATTGCTGACAGCCATCCTCATACATCCTGGATGCTGGGGCAGCTCCTCCTTTGGGGGTTTCTTAAGAAGGAGGCAGATAAGATAAGGCTGTCTTCCCAATAGATTAGACCAGCTGTCCCCAACCTTTCTGGCACCAGGGACCGGTTTTGTGGAAGACAATTTTTCTACAGATCGGAAGCAGGGGTGAGGGGGAATGGTCCAGGCGGTAATGTCAGTGATGGGGAGAAGCACATGAAGCTTTGCTTGCTCACTGCTCACCTCCTGCTGTGCGATCCGGTTCCTAACAGGCCACGGACCAATATCGGTCTGCGGCCTGGGGACTGGGGACCCCTGGCTTAGACCACCAGGTGAGTCCTGGGGGGGTGTTTTAAAATAAATAGGTTATCTTATTTTTGATCCCTCCCCTAAACCATCAGAGATCAGCCCTTCTCTTACCAAATCCTGAAGCAAAACCCAGATTGAATTTGCACTCAGAACCTAGCCTCATATGACCTCTGCTGGTTTGCAGAGATGTTTTACACGGGCCCCTATTATCCCGAACTGTGTAGATTGTACCATTACAGCTGTCCTGGGCATGCTGCTCCCCCGTCTCCCTGTCACCTCAGTGAAGATGGCTCTCATTCCAGACCCTTTAGAACAGCACTGTCCAATTGAAATATAATACAAGCCACATACATATGTAATTTCAAACTTTCTAAGAGTCATTTTTTTAAAAAAAAGGTAAAAAGAAACAGGTGAAATTAATTTTAACTGTATGTTTTAACTCAACATACCCAAAATATTATAATTTCCACATATACTCAAAATAAGCAATTATAATGAGATATTTTATGTTCTTTCATATTAAGTCTTTGAAATCTGAAGTGTATTTTACATTTACAGCACATCTCAATTCAAACACCAAATTTTCATTGGAAATACTTGATCTGTATTTTTAGTTTTCATAAGATTTACAGTTGAAAAAGTAGATTCATATACCTGAGTTGCCCTAAATATACTCAAAAGTTTTCCAATAACCAAGGATATTTTTAAATTTAAATTAATTTAAATGAAACAAATCTTAAAATTCAGTCCCACTAGCCACATTTCAAGTGCCAAAAGCCACATATAGCTAGTGGCCACCGAACTGGACAGGGCAGAGGCCACCAGCAAGCCCCTCCCACACCTGAGAAGGGAACTACTGTCTCTGCTCTCCTCCTGCCCCGAAAAAGTCAAAAAGGAAAAGAGTCTGAGCTTTAATTGCCAAACAGGACAGACTCCCTTGTTTGACCCCTAGCAAGTCTCTCTTCTTAGGGGGACCAGGGTCGGGAGGGGAAAAAAAAAAAAAGTGTTCAAACCATCTGCTCCCTGCCGCCCCCTTCTGGTCAGACAGGACTTTTCAGGGAATTTGGCTACTTAATTGTGCTGTTCTGAATGGGCCGTGATGAGTCACCGGTGGGAGTGTGGCCAGGTCAGAGAAATGGTCCCTCACTTCCTCCCTCTCCTCATCTCCCCTTCCCCCATTCAAAGACTGCTCCCCACCTCACCCCTCCATTACCTTCTGGTTTGGGGTGTATATAGGGACGAGAGAGAGACGTTTCTACTGAGCATGCTCTACCTTCCCCAAGTCTAGAGAGATACTGGATGGCTGGAGATACTCATCTTGGGAGTTGTACATAAGTGTGTATCTCTTATGTGTAAATTTATCACCAGCTGCCGCCCAGGGATCAAGAAATGTGTGCCAGAGTCATGACCCTGAATCCTAGTGTGTCCCCAGGGGGGAAAAAATGAGGAGGATCCTTCCTTTACCGTGGAGGATGTGTGAGTGGGACCCCAGCCTTTCATTCTGGGGAAGTGCCGCCAACTTGACACCTGCCATATCTACACTGTGGAAAGGTGGTAGGTCACCTTTTCTCTCTCCATCTTTAGGGGAAAAGACCTAGTGCCTTAATGCAGCATGAAGGAATGGGATTAGACAAAGGACAAACTCCCAGGCTGAGTTCTCTAAGTGGGAACCGGTTCTCAGAAGTGCTTGGGCAAAGCCCCTCTCACCTGAGGTTGGCAGTCAGACTCCCCAGAGAAGAAGGTAGATCCATCACTTCCCAGCAGACCTTTCTTCAGTCCAAGGCGCCTGAGATCTTGTGATCTACAGGTAGACACCTGTCAGCCACATATCACAGCAACCAGAGTTTTAGTTGATGATGGGAACAAGGGAGATGGGAGGCAACAGAGACCTACAAAGGCAGAGACCTACGCTGAGAGTTCATTAGCACATAGCAGCTCATAGAATCCTCACAACCCTATGGAGAAGGGGCTGTTGTCATCCTCGCCATAACTCAGATGAGAAAACTAAGGCAAGGAGAGGAGAGGAAGCAACTAAGAGAGGTCAAAGTACACCTGCACCAGGATTTATTGAACCACGGTTAGCAGCCCCATCTTCCTCCCAAGAAGGGTGACTGAAGGTCAAGGGCTGGTAGTCCGGCTCCTGACTCGGTTTCTTTGCTTTGCTCTACAATGTCTTTATTTCTCTGCTCAGGATAGAGATGTTACATACCCACGTTGGTTTTCCTGGCCTGAAATGGCGGGGGGCTGTAAAGGAGTTCAGGGGGCTAAGCCTGTTGCTCTCACTGGCCAGTCACTAACTCTCTGAACCTGCTCCCCACCTCTGCCATGTACCCCAGGTCAGCAAGACTCCCCTCCAGTGTCCTTTTGCAACTCCTCCCTTCTTGCAACTGGTTCCTTAGGATGACAGTCGTTTGGGTTTCTTTTCGTCTTGGGAAGTCAGTGCTCCTTCCCTTCTCAGCCCATAACTCAGGTGAAGAAGAGCCCAGAACATGCATGTCTGTTACTAACCACAGAGGAAAAGAAAACAGAGTCTTCCAAGAGAGAGAGACTGAGGCAAGGCAGGCACTGGTCAGGGATGTTACGGGTAGGAGCGGGAACGGTGCAGCTCCCCTGGCAGGCTCTGCGGCCCTCCCTACTGCCCCGTCCCCTTTTTCTTTATGCAAAGGCACCCACAGTGTAATTGAGTCTCTTGGCATCTGCAGCTGGGAAATGGTCAAACTTCAGGAAACTGAGACATGTCTCACATTTTTTTAAACAGTGAGCAGCTGATCTAGCATTTTCGCAGAAGTCTTATGTGTAGCAAAGAGCAGGAGGCTGCAGGTTGGCTGGGAAACAAGGCCAAGTGGGGAGGAGGCACGGAGAATCCAGCCATACCCAGGCGTGGATCACTGCCCTCGGACGGGCTGCCCAGGGGAATTTTCTGCAGTGATGGAAGTGTCGTCAATCTGCGCTGTCCAACACAGTAGCCACTGGCCACATGTGGCTATTGAGCACCAGAAATGTGGTTGGAGCAACTGAGAAGCTGAGTTTGTAATTTGATTTAATATTTATTCATTTCAACTGTATTGGACAGCACAGTCTTAGATCAAAGAAGCCCAGTAAATCCAGGGGACCCTACTTCTTCCCGCTCCTGTGAGGCTCACCTCCCTGCCGCCTTGTTCCCTCTGCAGCAGTTCCTGTGTTTAAAGGCAGGTGCATGGGTGACATGACCCCTCAGGGTATCCACTGAGCTCTAACATGCCGCAGCTGGCATTACAGAACTGCTCCTAGACCCCCTGCGCTCTGTCTCGTGAGCAGATTCACGCGTCTCTCCATTTAAAGATTATTTATTGAAGACCATATGCTGGAGAGACCAAGATAAATGACAAAGTTCTCCCCTTAAGAAGTTTACTGTTTGAATTCCACAGAGGGAGCTAGAATGAGAGGCAGTGGAAACCCAGCTCCACTTTTCATTCCTTGTAGAGGGATTCTGGGTGAACCCCTCTTGTCTTCTGGCTAGGAAAAGAGACTGGTCCCAGGTCCAAGTGGCCTGGCAAAGCCCCACATCCTTCCCGAGCTGCGAATTCTAACTACACCTCAGCTTCTTCAATTTCTGTAGGCAAAGTCACAATATCTGGCCCACCCATTTTCTCTAAGTTTGATTATGAGGTCAAGATAGTGTGGGAAACAACCACCAGGCTGGGCCCGGGCTGTTAATGGTGCCAAGGTAGGACTAAGAGCCCTAGGGTGGAAGGTTCGATTGCAGGAAGCAGAAGGTCCCCAGCTGGACCTGCCTCATCGCTGGGCTCGGGGAGCAGGTGGGATGAGAAGGCTTCTTAAGAGCAAGTGCCTGGTCCTGCCGCTAAAGCATCCTGCCCCTGCAGGAGAACTACAGTGAGAGGGCGGGTTGGAGACAGTGGTGGGGCTTGGGGAGGGAGCATGCATTGGCACTTGTGCCGTGAGGAGCAGTGCCCACCCTGGGACGCCTCTGGGTCCACACTGGCTGGGCCTGCACCCAGACACACTCAAGGTTCACTGGGGGAATTCCCTGGTGGTCCAGTGGTTAAGACTCGGCACTTTCACTGCTGGGGCCCTGGTTCAATCCCTGGTTGGGGAACTAAGATCCCACAAGCTTCATGGCGTGGCCGAAAAAAAAAAAAAAGGTTCACTGGGACATGAGGATGGCACAGTCCTCAAGCAGGTTTTCGTGTTGCCCTGGGGAGTGCCTCAGCGGATGTTGCTGCATCCGTGTGAATGCGCAGCGCCTTATGAATGAAGGAGAAACTGAGTTGCCCACCCTAACACGGCAGGGCCTGGGACCATCAGAGATCCCCGGTGGCAGGACTGAGGGCAGAACAGAGCAGGGAATCAGATAGTTATCCAAAGATAAATATCGGGACAATATGAGAACCTTTGCTTCCTTAGTCGTTGGATAGATGATGGAGTTAAAGGGCCCTGCCTCAACAGCTTCCCAGAGGAGGGAACAGTAGTGAACATTCCATTGCCCACTCTCTGCAGAATCCTTTCAAAATAACATCTAGAGATAGGAAGGGAGGTCCTAGATCTGTTTCCCTTCTTTCCCTGACCGTGTTTCAGGTGCAAATTAAAGAAACAGCAGGGGGTTACACACTGATAGCATTGCCCCCGCCCCACACCTGCCTTCTCCACCCTGGCCCCCCGTGGATCCTTCCCAGTCCGTGCATGTCCATCTCCCTGACTCTTTCCGTGCATGCTGCAGACACACAAAGAGGGGAGGATTGGGGTGGTTGTCAGAGAAGTAGGAGAGGGAGGCACACAAATTCCAGATTTTAAAATTGTTTACAGTCCCTACAAGGAAGCGCCACGGACGTGTTCTGCGGCCATCGGTCTCCTCCGCCACCTACCGGCCGTATGGAGGTATTGATATGCTGGTCGACTGGGTTCCAGAACCTACTGCATTGCTAAGTTCCCTAGATTGCTATTCACGTGCAGGGCAACTTCACCAGGAAGTCCTCCCTTATATCCCACCTAAATCCCTTCCGCAAACTTGCTCCATTTTCTTTGGATGAAACAGCTCAGGAGCTGCCAGTCTACTTGTGCCTGCTTGGTTTATCTAAAACTTAAAACCTTCCAAAATTGCAAGCCTATTTATGACTCAGCTACAAAGCAGCTGAGTAGGGCTAGTTGGCTCTGGCATCCCAGCTCCAGTCTTACTTTCCAGCCCTTTAATCTTCATGGCTCTGCCCTGGCTCCGCTCCAAGTTTCCGCTGTCTCTCTGGAGCCTACAGGTGACCACAAGACCCTGATTAGTATCTTTGATACTCGACTCTCCCGCTGCCTAAGTAATAGGTCCCATGGGGTTAAGTGGCACCGAAACCCGGGAGGCACATCAAAACTTAAGTCTGCCCTTCAGAAACAGCCAAAGAGACTGCAAACTGGGGAGGGTATGCCCTCAGGAACCCGGCCTTGGTGAGGCCAGGGGAAGGACAGAGGGTTTGCAAAAGTCCTTTGAGTTCCTTAAAGAAGGCACAGGAATCTACATGTCATTCCCCAGTATCATCCTTGCTTAGTCTCAAAGCTAACATTTTTGGACAAAAGACCAAGAGAGGTCAAAGTAAATTGTCCCAAAGTTTCTTGAACCATTGTTAACTGCCCTATCCTCCTCCCAGGAAGGGTGACTCAAGGTTAAGGGCAGCCACAGCACTTCTCAAAGATCCTAAAATATGAAGAGTCTTGAGAAGGGCTGCTGATGTTGGGGGAGGGTGGGCATTAGCCAATGTACTTCCACGACCACCAAAGCCAGAGAGAGAAGCTCCGTGAGAGAAGGTGAAACGGCATCTGGAGGATCACACCCTCTGACCAAAGGGACAGGGGGCCCCCAAAACAGGTGACCAGAAGAAGATGGGTGGCACTCCCACCCCAGATATCTTTAAGAGCCAGAAAGAGCACCACTGGGATGGGTGCATGTACTTGTGGACACAGGGATGGTCTATTGGAGGGATTCGGGGAGCTGGACCAGCCAGCCACTGGGAATAAGCAGCTCCGGGGACCTCTCCCGGTGAAGAGCCCAGATCCGCAGGTGCCCCTGAGGACAGTCTGCTGGCCCTCTGGGCCAGGCCAGAGCAGCCCCCAAAGGAGATGCTCATCCTTCCTCCATACATCCCACACCCAGCCCTCTCGCCCTCCTCCCCTCCCTTCATCTGGTTACAGTCTTGATCGGGGAAGGCGTGTGGCCATGCACACCCAGAATGCTCCCAGCCTTTCAGTGGCAACCATCTCTTGCCCTCTCCCCTCCCCCACTGCTCAAGTGGGGATCAGAGTGCTTGGGGATGCCCAGAGAGTCTGAGTGAAGAGTCAAGTCACTCAGTAAGATGTGACGGGGCAATGGTTCGCTTTTCCTCTCCTCACCCCCTCCCTCAAGACCTGGGCCTCAGGTTTGGGCCTGAATTACTAGACAACAGAGCCCTAATCTTTCACTTTGCACAGAGTCCCCCAGATCAGCTTGCTCCGCCCAGCATCCCACCCCCATCCTAGCTAATCCCACAACCAGGAAACGTTGGTTTATGCCAAAAATATCACTGTTAGCTAATCTCCGGAAGGCTCCATTCCACCTGCCAGGTGCATCACCTTGTTGATTTATCATCCCAGTGGGTTTTGATAGAGTCAGAGCACAGGGCAGGACATGGTGGGAAGAGGGAGTGAAAGGCCAGAAGGGCACAGGGACCCTGGGACTGAATTTTGTTCAGGGAGAGCCTGCCCACCGCTTTGTCATTTGCTTTCTCACACCTTCTTCTCCAGAAACTACTTCCCTTCCTCTCCTGTGGATAAATACCCAAATCAGCTCACCACCCAGAACACTGCAAACCTCTGGAGGCTTCTTTAGGGTGGGGAACTTCCCTGCCAGGGCCTTAAAGACTGGATACCTATTTGATTAAATCTGACAAATCCCGAGCCCAGAGACAAACAGGTGCTTGGGTGCTTCCTACCACCTGCCATCCTGACCAGGTTAGGCCAGGCCTCCAAATACCTCTCTTAACACACACCTGGAACTTCCCCCGGGCTGAAATCTCCTGCCCCGGGGACACCAAACAGTGTCTTCTCACAGAACTGCTCCCTCCCTGCACCTCTCCTCGTCCCCACCTCCAGATTCCTCTGCTTCTATTTCCCAACCCATGCCTTGCCATCTCGGCTCCTGGGTAGCCCAGGGTGGACAATAGGATTTTTCTTCAGTCTATTTGAGTTATTCAGGGTCACCTCCAAGCCCTATTTTCTTTTTCTAGAATTTGAAAAGAAAAGAGGGTAGTGAAGACAGGGTTCCCTGCCCACACCCACCCTGCCCTACACCTGCTCTCACCCTGGACATCCTGCCCACGCTCTGCCCACCTGGGCAAAGCAATCGAAGACCTCCTGCCCTGGGTCTGTCTAGGCTGGTGGGATCAGGGATCTGAGAGGAGGGACCCAGAGGAGGGTGCCTGTGACATGAGAATTTCATGGAAATCTGTGAACCAAGAAAAGGCCGGGGAGGGGGGGGGGGGTTGGAATTAACAGATCAACAAATAAATGAACAAAGTTCTAGTTCTTTAAAGGTCATAAGTCAGCTAAATATAGACTGTCACCAAGTCACTGCTATATATAACCGCTCCACCCGCAGCCAGCAGTCTGCCTCTCTTGGCCTGGAGCTGAGTTATGTCCCAGCCTCCCAGGGCGCAGAACCAGCTCTGAGCAGGAAGCAAGGCCCCGGGCTTCCATGTGCCCCCCAGGCGCTGGCACTGATCCCCTCCAGACCCCACATTTCTGGCTCTCCCGCGTCCCCTCCTCCTGTTCCTCCTGGTGGCCCCCACCACCCTGCCAGTCCAGACACCCCAGGACCCTCCTGCCCTTGGTTTCCCGGGTCCAGATATATCTCAACTCCAGCAGTTCCGAAAACACCAAAAGGATGGACTTGGCCTCTTGTCCACGTTCTGGCCATCGCCTATTTCCCCCTGACAGCCTAGATCTTCAGATTGTGTTCTTACATCGCAGCCCCACCTCCGGCCACCACCCCATCTATTTAGCCAGCCCCCCAGCAAGCAAGCCCCTTCCCACAGCCCTCGCCCTCCCCGTCCCCAGAGTATCCTCTCCCTCCTGTGTCAGCTTGACTTTTCTAACACTCTCCTACTCCATGAAGTCGCCCTAGATTTCCCACCACTTACACGAGTGTCGACTCGTGCCCTGGTTCTCATTTCCCTGCTTTCCCCAGTTTGGACGATTCCAGGAGGGCAGAGAGAGCGTCTCCTCACCCCAGTCCTGCGAGCCTTGGGCTCTGCACGGTTGGGCCTCAGCCCTCACAGGCTTATCCTCCGCCCCCTTCTCCCTGCAGAACGAGACTCCCGCGAGCACGAGGAGCCGACCACCTCCGAGATGGCGGAGGAGACCTACTCGCCCAAGATCTTCCGACCCAAGCACACCCGCATCTCCGAGCTGAAGGCCGAGGCCGTGAAGAAGGACCGCAGAAAGAAGCTGACCCAGTCCAAGTTCGTGGGGGGAGCCGAGAACACCGCCCACCCCCGGGTCATCTCTGCACCTGAGATGAGACAGGAATCTGAGCAGGTGAGTCTCAAGGATCCTCTCCCCATCCCCCTCTGCATCCACACCCCGCAGCCTCCGCCACCACCCCACCCCGCGTCTAAATGAGCGTGCGTGGCAGCACTGTGTACGCCCAGGGGGCGCGGCAGGTGAGGCGGAGGGAGAACTCGGGGGGCCGCTATTTGGCACAAAAGGTGGTGACTCTCCGTACAGACCCTTTACCACGCCCCCCATACCCCAGCCACGCTTTCTGCACGTCCTGGGGGTTCCCGCGGGTCCTGCCACGCCTCTCACTCCTCCTGTCCGCACACAGGGTCCCTGCCGCAGGCACATGGAGGCTTCCCTTCAGGAGCTCAAAGCCAGCCCGCGCATGGTGCCCCGCGCCGTGTACCTGCCCAACTGTGACCGCAAAGGATTCTACAAGAGAAAGCAGGTACGCCCCGTGCCAAGCCCCAAGTTCGGGGCACTTGCCAGAAACCTGCACCTCTAAATGCCTGGATTTCTGTCATTAACAACACTTTGTCCCAAACCTCCAAAATCCTTGCACCCATCACAATCGTGATTGTCCCCATTCCCTCCTACACTATAATCTACTGACGTTTTAATGATTCACCTTACGTACATGAATTCATCTAAAAAGGAAACTTTCTATCACTGCGTCACATCACACATTGGATGTGTTATTTTCTGATAGGCACACGTAAATATATACATATATATGACTCTAAAACATGTTTTAACCACATGCCACCTGAAATCATTTAGTGTCCCATTCACAGCCAGGCTACCCTTTGGGCAAGCCTACTGCTGGTTAAGCAGTCATCTGAGCCCGTTAAGGAGTACACATTACCTTAGGGTAGTGATCTCAGACTTCCTGGGACATCAGTATCACACTGAGGTCTTGTTAAAACACTGATTGCTGGTCCCACTCCAGAGTTTCTGATAGTAGGTGTCGGGCAGACTCTGAGAATTTGCATTTCTAACAAATGCCCCCCCAAATGGCTCTGATGAGGGCACCCCTCCTCTAAGTTAGGAGTCAAGAACCAGACAGCGTTGGGTGAGTGCTTGGCTCTCCTGTTTACTAGCTGTGTCCTCTTACCCCAGTTAGTTAATGTCTCTGCCTCCAGTTTCTCATGTAAGAAGGAGAATAATTGTACCTATTATTCTCACATGATTATGAGGAATAATGGACTAATCTTTAGAAAGTACTTAGAACAGTACCTACAATATAGTAAGTGTTAAGCGGTGCCTTGTATGTGATACAGCTATACAAGTGATGCCTCCTATTATTACTATTATTTAACAATTTAATTTATCATCATTTTCATCATCATGATCATTATCAGGTTATATCATTCTCTGGAAAATACCAAGTTGGAGGACCCTGAATGGGTGACATAAAAGAAAGTCGTAGGAGCTAGCCAAGGGCAGACCGCCTAAATCAGCACTTTTCCCCCCCGTCCGCCCATGCAATGTGGACACCAGAGCCCCCAGGGTTGGGTACCGCTCCCTCAACTCTCCAGGGGTGAGGATCTGTCTTGAGGCAGGGAGGATGAAGGGCCAGGCAGGAGCAGAGCCTCAGGGTACAGCCATCCTCACTGCCTGTCACTCTCCCACCCCAGTGCAAGCCTTCCCGTGGCCGCAAACGTGGCATCTGCTGGTGCGTGGACAAGTACGGGATGAAGCTGCCAGGCATGGAGTATGTGGACGGGGACTTTCAGTGCCACACCTTCGACAGCAGCAATGTTGAGTGACGCGTCCCCTCCCCATCTTTCCCTCACCCCATCCCACCCCCCAGCCCCGACTCCAGCCAGCGCCTCCCTCCACCCCAGGACGCCACTCATTTCATCTCATTTAAGGGAAGAAAATACATATATCTATCTATTTGAAGAAACTGAGGACCTCGGAATCTCTGGCAAGGTCTCAACTTTGAAAACGGCAACAACGGAGATGCACAAAGCTAAGGAGACACCCCCCCCCCCCTTTAAAAAAGGTTTTCTTTTTGAGGCAAGTTGAATGAACAGGGAGGGCAAGAGAGGAAGAACAAGAGAAAGAAAAGGGAGGGAAGCAGATGTGTGTGAGAGAGGGGAGGATGTGTAGTCATGAGAAGGAAAAGCAGAGCGTGGGCCGGAAGCAGCCACCTTTATGTCCAGCCCTGGCCCGAGGTGGGGAGCCGTTTGGGCAGGAGCAGGTGCAGCCCCAGGTGTGGCCTTCGATGACACACTTGGAATTTGCCCAGTTTGGATGGGTCACAGGGGGAGAAAGGAAAAGACAACAGGCGTCAGTGCCTCTCCTGGATCAATCTCCCCCTGCAGCCAGCAGCTTGCACGGCTCGACCGGTCCTTCTTCTCCTACCACCCCGACACTGTGTTCTCTCTCCCTCAAATTTACAAAACCTAAAATGCATTCCATTCCTCTCAACACAAAGCAAATTCATAACTGAGTGATATTAGATAGGTAGGTGTTCCTAAGTGGATCCATGAGTATGAAGTATGTGTGCATATTTCACTCCCCCTGCAGACTTTGAGAAATCAATCCACACCCCAATAGTGGGAAGATGGGTTCTTCCAGGGCGGCTAAAACTACGCGCTGAATGAAGCCTGTAGTTTCAGCCCTTCATTGCATCCAATTCGCAGCTAGCACAGCCTTTGTGGGGGAGGATAGGCTGAAAAAAAAAAAAAGTGGGCTTGTATTTATCTACAAGGCTCCGTATAGTCATATATAGGCATATAAATCTATTTTCTTTATTTTTTTCTTTCTTCCTTCCTTTTTGTCAAAGGTTTGCATTAACTTTTCCAAGTAGTTCCTCTGGGGGCATTGAAGAGCATCCTTATTTTGGGAAACCAAGAAAACCCATCTTCTTGTAATACAACCCATAATGCCTGCCTCCCATGAGCAGCGGCAAACTCAACCCTTTGTGGGACACAGTGTTGGATTTTTTTCGTGATTTCCCGTGTGTGTGTGTTCATGTACCACCAAGCCAGGTGGATGAGCACACCCAGAGGTGCACCCAACAAGCTCCCCAGGACATCCCATTCACCTTTAGACCCTTGGGAGGTCACTGTCTCTGGACTCCCACACCCAGTGAACCCAACAGGTCCAAGTTTGACCCCCTGGTCCTGCCCAGCCTTTTTGTTCCATATGGACAGAGCCTGCCTTTGGAAAGCCTCTTTCAGCCTTCATGCTGGCAGAGCAGGAGAGAGACTGAAATGAGAGACGGCAAAGAGGGAGATGGAAGTGAAAGGTTTAAATATGGGGAAACAGTAAAAGTGATTGTTCAGGCCAGAGTAGATGAAGTGAGGGGCAGAGAGCTGGAGAGACAGGGGGCTGACTGTCCCGTTCTAGCTTTGGAGCGAAGCGACAGAAAAGGGAGCAAAGCCAAGAAACACTTCCCTGGGTCCCCACCTGATAATCCCTCTGGAATGTAAGGGGAAGGAGAGAGGAAGATGGGGGAACAGGTTGTAAGAGAGAAATGTGCTTAATCCAGGCCTTGGAGCCGGGGAAGGTGGGTAACTTTCGATAGGTTCTAGACTGTAGCGGCTGGGCAGGAACAAGGATCGGTAGAGACCAGCCGTAGTTTGGAAGGGACAAGCCTGTGTGCTCACCTGCCCACCTTCACCCTGCACTAGGGGACTGAGGCCAGAGAGGGTTTCAAGCTCTTCATCCACTCTGGCCAGTTCTGGCTTCCGTCCTGGGGTGGAAGATGGCAGAAAGGCCCAGGACAAGCGGGGGATGTGTGTTTTGGGGGTACTGTCATTTGGCAGCCAGATTCTGAACCAAGAAAAATCCCATCCCCCACGGACTCCCCCCAACAAATGGGTGGCCCTGGTGCTGCCCTCTGAGGATGGAGATTGCCGGCCAGGAGAAGGGGCTTGGACATGGCAAAGGAGACACTTTCTCGCTGTGAACGCAGCTTTCTCCACTCTTTCCTGATGACATGACGCCGTGGAGACCACACCAGCATCTAACTTGGGGATGGTGAAGAGGGACAGCTAAGGAGCAAAAACGTTTCAGCTAGTGGAAAGCCTGCAGCTCTGGAACTTGGGGGGATGTCTCCTGCTCCCCCGGACGGGACGGTTGGCTAGGATGGAAGAGGCAGTCGATCTTCGTAGGACAAAGGGCCTGATGGGGATGGCGGCCGTGAGGACTTCCTTGACCTGCGTGCCCCATCTCTCTGCGCAACTGTCCCCAAACCCCCGATTCACATTTCAACGTCTTAGGCCAGTATCGTCAGACTTTCCCACTTCACTGTTCTTTCCGCCCATTCTTTCTTTGGATCTTGATCAGTTGTCTACCTGAGATCTGCCGAGTGGATACTGGGGGGTCATTCCCCCTAAGAAAAGACTGACCAGGGATTTGCAGACCTCTCCCCACCCCGCAAGGCCTGGACCTGGTTCCTGGTTACTGAGAGGGGCTGTCTTTTCCTCTCACTGTTTACTGGACTTTGAAGGGGCCTCTGCTCTTTCCATGGGCTCTTTGCCGTCAGCCGTAAGGTGGGGGATTAGGACCTGCTTTAACGCCACCCGTCTCTTCAGGCCTCCAAAGCTCATGCCGACTAACCCAAACCTGTGAGTCTCTCTCTAGTGCTTGCAGGGGGGACGGGAAGGGGATTCTGGTCAGCTGGCCACTCCCTAGAGGATGCTGGACCTTCCGATAGAGGGAGGTCTGGCCTGAGCCCAGGGTGGGAGCCCATGGGGAGGGAGTCACTGAGGAAGGTGAGCCCTCCCCTGGGCAAGGTGGCGGGAAGGCAGGTGTGGTGAGCTGCCAGCTGTGAAGTCCCGGAGCAGGGACCTTCTTGACCCCAGGCTGCCTGTTGGCCACTGTCTGCTCACCCAGAGGCCTTAGGCTCCAGGTTTTCTATGGCCTCAAGTCTAAATGTTGGCCCACTGCGCCAACAGGAGGTCTCTCCCCATCCGCCTTTGACTCATGCCTCGCTCTGGCAGTGAAGACCTGTGTCCCCCTCTGCTGCCAGGTCACTTAGGGAGGCCTAGCCAGGACTGATTCCCCCTGCCCCTAGAGCTGCCCCACACACCTGGGCAAAGCAGGGCATCTGGGACGGAGGAGACTCGAAAGTTTCTCAGACAGCCAGGCCTGGACAGACAGGCCTGGAGACATTTAGCCCCCAACACGGGGGAGGATGGGAGGCCCTGTGTGGTCCCACCCCTTGTCCCCTCGCCCATTTTCCCATCACCACCTCTGTGGTCTCCATGGTAACCCAGCAGGGCCAACCTCCTCTGGGGAGGCGGGCCTGGACCACCACTCTCCCACTGCCCAGCTCGTCAGCAGCCACAGGGCTACCAAGCAACTGCCAAGCCCCCCTCCAGGTGGGGCAGTGCCCCCCCTCCATCCGCTCAGCCCCCAAGAGGGCACCAGCTCAGATGGGAATTGCAGAGAGGAGTGGGGCAAGGAGAAGCAACCCTCTGGTCTCGGAGGGGACAGATTTGGCTTCCAAGAGAAAGGAGGCTCTATTGTGAGAGGTAGTGGGCCAAGGGAACGGAGGTTACCAACCAGCAACCTGGGCGTTGTACTGTCTTTATTTTTAAAACCACTAAAGTGCAAGACTTATTTTGCACTATTCTCTACTTTTTTTTTTTTTCTCATAGGCTTTTGGTGTCTTTTTTTAAACATACTTTCTTGGTTTTCTAATGGAGTATATAGTTTAGCCATTTCCACAGACTCTGGCCTCCTCTCTTTAACTTTTTTTGGATGGGAGAAAGGGGAGGTGAGGGGGGTCAGCCGCCCTGCACCCGTTCACCCCACCTCTCTGGTCCTCGGCCACCAGCCTGAGTCCCGGACCGTCCACCACCAGCATCACACAGTAGCCCACATGGATAGACAGTTGTCAGACAAGATTCCTTCAGATTCCGAGTTGCCTACCGGTTTGTTTGTTTTTTAGACAGCAATAACCACAGCACATATTACTGTAGTTCTTTATAATTTGACATACATACATACCATAGCGCTATTCTCTCCTCTTTTTTTGTTTTCAACTTTTTTTTTTTTTAATAAATGCTCATAATCTTTACTGGTGAAAAGGATGAAAAAAATAAACCAACAAACAAAACCTGTTTGTGGAAAAAAAAAAAAAAAGAAAAAGCGGGGGGAAAAAAATCACCTGAACGTGGAAGAGCTCGCCTCCTGTTTAGTGTTTTGTACGTAAGGAAATAAAAAATGAAAAAAACAAAAAAACAAAACAAAAAACCTGAGGATCTCACGTTTTATTAAAAAAGTGAAGATTGCTGTATACTATTTATTCAACTTATAATTTATGTTACTCCTTGATCTTTGTCTTTTGTCGTGACAAAGCATTTATTTAATAAAGTTATGCATTCAGTTAGCCTGCGTCAGCTTCCTCCGAGGGTCCAGGGAAGGTAGGCGAAGGGAGAGAGAGGACAGAGGGAAGGAGAGAGGACCAGGTGGAGGCAAAACCAGGGCCTGCTCCCTCCAGAGGGGCCCCCAGACCCAAACCCAGGTGCCCCCTTCTCCATCTCTCCAAAACCCTTTCAGTGAGTTCACTACACAAGGCGCTTAGGAGGGAGGGTGGTCCTGCAGCTCCAGCAGCTGTTATCACTAGGACTATTATCATTTTTACCATCTAATCTCAGCTCCTGCTGCTAAAGAAAGTGATCTTAATCAACTCCTAAGCAAATGATGGGTCTCTTCTCCTCAGAGAGGACTTTAAGGAAGGCATTGCTAGAATGTTCCTCTCAAGCTCTTAACTCCTGGGAACCTCTGGCAGAGGTGAATCCTACCTCCTGCTCCTGCCCAGCACCCCGTTGCCATTTCCGCCCGCTGAAGAGGAAAGTTATGAAATGGCTAGTAACTCTGATTTCAATCCTCCAGCGGCGTAAGGACCGCCATTCCTACACTGTCCTACCATCCGCCCTTCCTTCCTCCAGCCCCTTCTCCTCATCTCCATGTCCCCTCTTTATCTACGAGCCCACAGCAGGGCACTGCCCTTCATGCATCCCCCTGACCACCCCCAACAAGGGCCTCCGTCCACGGGCACAGCAGGGGGACGGAGCTGGGGGCATCTCCACTCTGCCCGACCCGGACCCCCCGGTGCCCTGCCCCGTCCGAGTCACATGTCAAGCAGAGACATTGGGAGTGTCCCTGCCTGGCAAGGGGCTGGCCTGTCATTGGGCATGTGTCCTTCGGAAGCATCACTGAAGCTCTCTTCCCTGAGACCACTGGGCCCGTGCACAGCTTTGCAGACGTGCAGCCGTTCAACCAGAGCCCGGCAGTGACGGCAGAGATGGAGGGTGTGACAGCTGCGCTGGGAGGCCAGAGAGGGACCGGCCTTCCTCACTTTCCTGGGCAGGGGTGCTGATGAGTTGTGTTGGGCAGGGACAGGAAGAGCAGCGTGCAGGAAGGCCGTGCGGCCCAGGTCAGGCCACATGGCATCACCTGCCCCGGGACTGTCTCCTGGCCTCTCCATTGGCAGCTGCTCATCCACGTACTGCCGGGGCGGGCGGGGGGATGGGGGTGGCGCGGGGTGGGAGTGGGCCAGGATTCCTCTCAGACTTGCTCCCCCTTCAGGGCCCATGCCACCCCCGGGCCCACTCCACCATGCCCCCTACTCCTACAGCCCTCACCTCCGGACATCCCGCTCAGCTACCCACATCATTTGGGATCTGGCTCCGGGCTGCTGTGCTCCTGGTCCCACCCCTCCCTGTACAGTTCATCATCGGGGCCCATAGCACGTTGCTGACCACATGTTCACCTGGGGGCCTTGTGAGCCGGCAGGACTGGGCTGGGGCCTGGGGTCTGCTCTGTCCCACCCTCACCCCCAGGTTTGGCAGCTGGTCCAAGGCCACACTCTTAGAAACACTCTCAACTCCACGGTCTCACCTCCATCCACTGAAGCCCCTCTCTGAGCCTGGGTACCCTCAAGGGTTCCGCATGGAAAATCTGAAGATCCCCCTCTCCCATTCCAAGCACAGTCAGCTATTCCAGTGAGAGAAATGGAGTGAGGGCGCTGCAATGTCAGCGTTTTACTCAGTGGAGAACGAGAGCCTTTGGTCTCCCCTATTCTGCTGTTCGATTCATCAACCATCCCTGGCTCTTCCCTGGGGATCCTGGAGCCCATGGCTCCACTGTTAGCATCTACTTGTCTGGGTGTCACCTGCCCTGCAGCCCCTTGGCCCTGGATAAACCTCCCCTTGTCACTCCTGCACAGTCCCCTGAGCCCTGCTGGAGAAAGTCCCAGCATCGTGTGGGCTGACACCACCACAGAATCCCCAACCTCCAAATCCTGCCTGGGGAACCTCCGACATTCTCCAACGCACTCTCACACTCCTCATCCTGCCTTCTCGCTATCAGTGAAAACCAAGACCCGCCTCTGAGGACGTCCTATCTTCTCCTCCCAACCCCTATGGAGTCAACCTCTCTCATGTTCTCTCCCACCTCCCCCATCAGTCCTCCTCTGTTTCCAAGGGACAGTCCCCTTCCTTCTCTCTCCCTGCCCGCTGCTCCCCATCTCCCCCATCAACCATCCCCTCTCCTGCTGTTTAGGCAACAGAGGAGAGCGAGAGAAGGGGATGGATAGGAAAAATACCTTGTGTTTAGAGCTGATGGGAATTGTTCATTAACTGGATGTCGGGATGAGGGGAAAGTCGAGGATATCTTCTCCACTCAGTCCCCCAGACAACTCAAGTTCAACGTGTCCAAAACTGAACTCGTACTGTAAGCTCAGGTACTTCACCTGTCTTATTTCACTTTATATCTTAAAAGCACCAGTTCAAAACCACAAACAAAATTTGAACTCATCTTCCCTCTTAAACTCTCCCCTCTTCATCTCCCCTCTCCTCCTCCTCTCCATCTCTTTCCTCCCTTTGCTCTCTCAGAGAATGGCATCTACCCAATTGCCAAACCCAGCCCTCCTTTACCCCCAACGTCTAATAATTCCCCAAATCTTAGGAATAAGCTACATCGTTGACAGCTCTCCGATCTGACCATTCTCACCACCTGCCCTGCCCGGTTCAGATCACGCTCACTTCTCACCTGGATCACTATAGTTTCTTCCTGCCGGGACCTTCCATCCCCACCTGTGTCCTCCATGCTAGACATCGCAGCCAGAGTTCACTTTCTAAAACACGCCAGTCATGTCATCCTCTGCCTAAATTCCTTCCTTGACTCTTGAGAGCGTTCGGTCTAAAATCCTTCATCAAGACACCCAAGGTCCTTCCTGGTGGGCCCTCCTCACCCTGCACCTTCCATACTGTAGGCAACCTCAACCATCGGCAGGTCTCCACATTCATTGTGTAGCTCATGCTGGTCCCTCTGTCTGAACCCCACCACACATGCGTGCACACACACACACACACACACACACACCCCACGCCTTTCCCCGAATTCCTATTTCCTCCTTACAGCTCTGTCCTTACACGCCTCCTGAGACAACTGTTCCTCCTAACTGCACCAGGCATACCTCCGTTATATGGCTGCTTCCCTCTACTAGAATGTCAGCCCCTTCAGGACAGGGACCATAATCTTTTTCACCTTCATATCCTAAAACCCTAACACTGAGCCCAGGATACAGTACTAACTGCCTGTAGGCAGCACTTATTATACGACAGAAATGAGTTTATATTCTCAAAGCAATTCTTTGAGAGAGAAATTATCTCAACATTTAAGGATGAAAACAAATGAGGTTCAGAGGTTAGAAATGTGTCCAAAGTCACATGTCATAAGTAGCAGCCTCCAAATTCTGTTCCAAGACTGCCTTACCTCCAAGCCCATGCTCTCAACTATCCCATCACATGTAGCTAGTACTCCAGACACATCTGACAAATGCAGTCGCCACAGCGGTGATTCTCCACGTTCGGAGGGCATAAGAATAGGCAACCTAGGATAGATCCCGTGGTTCGCAAGTTCAACAAGCATCCCCAGTCGACTCATTCTGGACTCCTGGGACCGCCTCTTAAGCAAATGACGCTTTGAGACAGTGTAAACTCAGTTTCCCATGCTGCCACACAGTGGCAGTATAGCCGCAGTGTTTGTCAACTGCCCGTCCTGAACTAAAATTTAAACAGTTCCAGAAGGTGAGCAATCAGCTTGACATCTTCAAGATCCCTGCCCAGCCAACCATCATCCCACATGGATGCAATTAAGCTTTCCCTCAGAAAAGGTTTCTAGGTCACAGTATACATCAGTCAGTGCGGTTCCTGTAGCTAGAGCCACAGCAGAAGTGCTGCTCACATACCGGTAAAATCCACCTCTTCAGAGGGTTTAGAGTACAAGGAGGCTGCAGGCAAGTGACATGGAAATGGGCAGGGAGACTGTGGCATCCTCAGGAGTACGCTGCAAAAATATTACAGAAAGGACCCAAGTGAGTTAGCAACCTTGGGGCATGGGGGCTGGCATGAGGGCTGACCCCAGCAGTGGCCCCATGATAATAACCCCTTTCATTTGGTACACTCCTGTAGTTCTCAAAGCACATTCACATCTATTGTCTCACATTAATAACCACCCTGTTATCAATTGGGTGATATTAGATATCAACCCTGTTGAGGCTGAAACCATCCCCATTAAACAGATGAGGAAAACTGAGGCTCAGAGAAGGCGAGTAATGTAGATTCAGGGCAATGGAATAGTAAGGGACAGAATTCAAACCCAGGTGTTCGACTTCAGTATTCATTGCCTTACTCCTTGGCTTTGCACTAGAACCTTAATTAATCAATTAATGTTAAAAAAAAAAAAGAGAGAGAGAGAGAGAGAGAAAAAACGCCTGCAGTCCACTCCAGACCAATCAGATCAGAATTCCTGATGGTGGGGCATCAACGTCAGCGTGAAAATTTGTTTTAGCGCCCCAGTCAATTCAAACGTTAGCCAAGTTGAAAATCACTGCCCTTGCTGGGAAAGCCAGCACGGCTGCCCCACCCAGGACAGCAGCCACCGGCTGCCGACTACAGCTGAGGGGATGGGAGAGGGGTGGTGGGAACACCCATCAGTAGATGAAAGAAAATTCGTGTAGGGACTGGTGACCCACAGGCTGCAGATCCAACCAGCGCCCAAAGCCCTCCAGGCTCTCCCCGAGCATCCGCCCTGCTTCCGCCCACAGGGGGCAGTGTAACTCAGGGCTGAGCAGTATCCCCACTCTGGAGTTAGGGGCCCCAGCCCTGGGCGATGGAGGTCGGGCACTTCCAGGGACCATTTCCACATCTGTGAAGTGGAGCTAATAATAGCACCTCATTTGTGGATTCATGATGATTAACTGAATTAATGCACTTCCGGAGCGGCCAGCCACTAGCTACTGGCCCAGCCTAGATACTCTGAATGGCGATGTCTGCTTTGGGGGACCTGCTTTTCTTCTTCAAGGAGTGAAACTCATCTCACCCCTGGTCCGGGCCCCAGGTATCCCTCTGCCTCTCCTGAGATGCTAAATGGACGGTCAGGAGGGAGGTGGATCAGGCGAAGCTGCCTCCGGTCCCCTCCTCCATGGCAGGAAGGGGTCAGATGCCACAGAAGAGGGGTGGCACCGTGAAAGATGGGGCCAACGGGGCCGTGTGTGGACAGCGGGTCTGAAAGCACTGAGCACTCCTTCCCCCATGGCCCCCCCGCAAAGTGAGGAGCCCCCTGGAATTGGCCGGGGCTGAAGGGGCCAACAGAACCAAGCGGGCAGAGCTCTCACACAGAATCATGCTTCAGAAATAGGGCCCACTTCTGTGCCTGGTTCCCTAGTCCCTCGGCATTGGTCAACACGTGCTATTCTGGGGCCAGACAGCTCCTCGGGCCCATCGGCGAGCAGGCCTGGATTCTCAGAGGTCACAACAGCCCCACTCCTTTTCCTTGGGGGCTGAGTAGATGTCTCCCTCTGGGCAAGGGAGCTCTCCTTGACTTCAGGGGCCAGAGGACCCCAATTCCACTGTTTCCCTGCTCCCTTTCTTCCTCTGCAGTGTCATCTGAATGTGAGAGAGAGAGAGACACACGGGCTCCACCCTTCCTCCCCCAGGGCCCACCCAAGGGCAGGGAGGTGGCCAGAGCCTCAGCTGGGAGTCCGGACTCCTAGGGCTGCAGTGGAGGCTTCCACCTGGATTCAGGACTTTGAGTTTCCAGAGCCCCTCTTCCTGCCCCATCCACCTCATTGCTGTGTTATGAATGGAAAACCGAGACCGTGCCTGTCCCACTTCCCCGCGAGTCCAGCCAAAGCTGGAGGGAAGGAGGCTGGTGAGCCTCGAGACCTCTTTCCCACGGGAGCCCCAAAGACTCAGGCAAAAGACACATGCTTTATTTTTCCTTCCTTTAATCTTAAGCAAAAGAGACACAGGGGTTCAAAAATAAAAATTTCTTTTTTCCCTCTCCCAAACCTTTACCCCAGCTCCGCCACTGCAACTACCCTCTTCCTGCCCAGCAGGGACTCGAGGAGGGAGGGTGCAGGCATCTCCAGCTGGGAAGGGGGAAGGCGGGTGGGGGGGGAGGGGGGGCGGGGGTGTGTGTGCTGAGCTCTCGGTGCTGGTCTCTTTCCAAATATAAATACACGTGTCAGAACTCCTGGAAAATCCTCCCTCCACCCACCACGCAAGCGCTCTCCTTGCTCTGCCAGCTTTGGAGAGGGGTGGGGGGCGGTGCCAGGCACCGGCTGGCTGTAGGTTTACTGCACCCGCTGGGTGTGTACCCCGCGAGCCCCCTGCTGCTCGTTGTAGAAGAGATGACACTCGGGGTCCCCCCGGATGGTTGGGGCCCCCTGGATCAGCTTCCCGGTGTTGGGGTTCACACACCAGCACTCCCCACGCTGCCCGTTCAGAGACATCTTGCACTGAGGAGAGAGAAGAGGACATGGAGGACACCCCGATAAAACGGAGGTCTCACCAAAATGCAGGCTCCGTTCGTGAGGTCTGGGTGTGCCTGCAATTCTGCACGGCTAATAGGCTCCAACGTGACTCACGCTGGTGCTGCTGGCCCAGGGACCGTGCTCTGGTCATCAGCAAGGCTGCTGGGGATGCCTCGTGATGGAAAGACTCAGCCCCCATCCACGGGGAGGTCCCATCCAGCCGGGGACCCAGTGTACTGGAGTTCACTCGTAGTGTGAGGCGGAAAACGCACATAAAAGTCAGCGTTAGCTCGGGTCCTACTATGTGCTGGGCGTGGCGTAAGCAGTCATATACGCTGCTCATTTACAGTTCATATCTAACATACACTCATTTAATCCTCTCAACCACCTTGTGAAGTAGGTACCATTACTTTACCACTTTAAGGACGATCAGAAGGAAGCCCAGATGGGTTCAGTAACTTGCCCGATGTCACAGAGCTAGTAAGAGCCACAGCTGAGATGCCAACCCAGGCATTCCCCTCCCAGGATCCCTGATCTTACCCATAAGCCAATTCCTCTTCCAAATCCCCGTTTACCCATAAGGTTCAGAAGAAAAGAAGATCACTATTTCTTCTTCTGAGCTCCAAACGAAGTAGCTGGCTTACATTTAGAGGGCAGGTTTATGAACAAATAGCTTTTAACGTTAGACTGCTATTTCAAAGGGCAAGATGCCTGGGCTGTGAAGGAGATGGGGAAGTGAGACACCCCCCACCCCGGGGGATCAGCAGAGCCCCGTACCCTATCTCCTGGCTCTGCACACCCACCCTTTAAAAGTCAGGTCTGACTTCCCAGTAGGACCACCAGGGGAGCCTTTGAAAAATCTGGTGCCCAGAAAGCACCCCAGACTCACAAAATCTGGATCTCTGGGGGTGAGGCCCGGGCATCTGTATTCTTTAAAGCTCCCTAGAGAAGCCCAGTGTGCAGCTGGGCTCAGAACCTCTGCTGGAAAACAGAATGGCCGGTGGAGTCCACACCATCTCAATCCTTCTCTCTGCCTTACATGAAACGCACACAGACTTTTTCTCCCTATACAAGGGATGAGCTGGGGGAAGTGAGCCGTGCACTAGGTGAAAGGACAACTGACCATGTTAAACAGCCACTAACAATCATCACTACAAACTCTATGTGGTTAAGTAAACAAAATTAATAATGATAAGGGGAAATATGCATACACACATAGATCATTAGAAGGCATATGAACACAATGGAAAGGGGAGGAAAAAGGGCTCCTGGGTGTTTTACTTACACTTTCTACATTTCCTCTAATGTACTGATAACACTGTTCTGTTACAGTTTCTAGAAATATTTCAAGTGGCGATTCTCCACCCCTGATTCTCCTCCATCCCCTGAGATACTTGAAAACCAGAGAGTCTACTTGGTCAATGGTTTAAATCAGTGATTCTGGAAATGCCGTCCATGGACCATCAGCATCCTCTGAGAGCTGGTTAGAAATGCAAACTCTCAGACCCCGCTCGACCTTCTGAATGACAGTCTCCGGGGACGAGGCCCCAGAATCACCTGCAGGTGATTCTAATGCTCAATAAAAGTCAAGAAGCACGGGTATGAGGCGCTATTTCTCCTCCAAGAGGCTCCCTCCTATCCTGGACACCAAGCGCTGCTGGCAGGTAAGCTGGGTACATGGAGTCGGGCTCTGACAAGCCTGAAGCCAAGAAGAGAAGCCCCGCCCCCGCCTTCCTTGGCCTGGCACCTGGCATCCCCACCCGCCTCCTCACAGAAGACTAGGTCTCCCGCTCAGAGGCTTACAGATGGTGGGGCAAGAACAAGGCACACCCAGGGTCCGGGGCCAAGGAGATCCTCGCTCACCTGTTTGAGGTTGTACAGGCCATGCTTGTCACAGTTGGGGATGTGCAAGGAGTAGAGGTGCTCCAGGGGCCCCCGCTCGTCGGGAAGGCGCATGGTGGAGATCCGCTCCAGGACCTGGTCCAGTTCCTGCTGGCAGGGGGTCTGTGGGCACAGGCACGCGGAGAGGATGCTTAGAGTGGGAACAGGCCCGTGCTTCTTCTGAAGGGATTTTCCCAAGGCCACACAGCTAGCTGGTGGAACCGGGAACTTCTGACACCCAGCCCAGCAATCTTACTACCATATGATTATGCTCTACCGCACCCCTAAAGAAAGTCACCTGCATATGAGTATTCCCTCTTCTCCTCCATCTGTGTCAACGGCTTTCAGGGGTCAAAATGCAAATACTGAATTCAAGTGGCTGCCTCTAGAGTAGCTCTACACCCACCCAGTGGCCCAACCTCCATTCCCTTCCATAAACCCAACCAGGGCCAAGACAGCAAAGCCGAGCTGGAAAGAAGAAGAGGGGCAGCTGAGTGAGGGCAGCGTATTGCAACAAGAGTGGGCAAGCTCAAGTGGATCCATCTATATCTCTAGCATCCATTGTTTTGCCTGTGTCCCGAAGCCAAGCAGAAACGTGGAGATTTTAGAAGGAAGGAACTTCAAGAACCCATATGCAGAGCCCATTTCACAGCCAAAGATACTGAGGCCCCCCCCCCAAAGAGAAACTGATCAGCCTGAAGGTCACTGAATATGTCAGTGGCAGAATCAGAAAGGAAAGTGCTTTGCCCGCAGGCACACAGGACATGGATCTCATGGGGGCCCACATCCCCGCTTGCTGGGACACTCCCTTTGCACGTCCTCCCACCCCTCCAACCAGACCCGACCCGCTCTGACCCTGGCAGGTGGCGGCCGCAGCTTCTTGGGCTCCTCCAGGCCGAGGTGATGTTTGCCACCCTTGCCCATCTGCCGGTGCTGCTCCGTGACCTTCTCCCGGAACACGGCCAGCTCCTTCATGCCCGACTTGAGGGGCTTCCGGCCAGCACCACCTCCACCTCCCAACAAGTTCATGTTCCCGTCCACGTGGTTCTCGACCAGGCCTCCCTCAGAGTGGTCCTCGCCATTGTCTGCAGAGAGAGGGAGGGAGGAAGAGCTGCAGGTCCAGTTTCCAGAGAGGTGGGCCCTCCAGGGACTATCTGGACCCCCTGATAATGACAAGGAAGGCGATGACTAACATCTAAGCAATGGTGCTAAGTGATTTATGTGGATGATCAATTTCAGTTTCACAGCAACGATGAACACAATTAGCAACGTCCCCCAACTTCCACAGACGGAGAAGCTGAGGCTCACGGAGGTCAATTTCTTGACGAAGATCACAATCCAGGATTTGAACGCAGGCTCTCTGACACCAGAAAAATGCCCGGGTCACCTACTCTGCTCTGCCTCCACCCCAGGAGGTCAAGGGGGAGGATGGGGGTGGGGGAGCAGAGGGGCACAAACGAAGGATGACCATGTGGGCAAGGCTCTCACCAGGGAACGGGTAATGTCCATCACTCTTCCTTGAAAGACCTCTCAGATTCACCCACCACTAACTCCCCCTGTTTAAAGTCTTCATGATGTCTGGTCGGAAAAGGCATGGATTGGATGAGCTTTTAAAACTCATGCCACAGAGATCACTGGGCTGTGCTGTGTCTGGCGGGGAAGTGAGGTGGAGAGCCACGTTGCCACCAGAAGAACACAGCGTCCAGCACCCCTCCGCCATCACTCTTCCTCTGACCGTCTGCTTCCTCCTCTTGTTGCCCTGACGCTCCACTCCTACGGCTGCTACAGCACTATCCCGGGACCCTGATTTGTCTCCTGTCTGTCCATGCATGCTGCCCCACCCCCCATCGAGAGCCCCCAGAACAGGCGCAATGACCACGCTGTAGTTTCATCTTATCACAGGGCGCATAGCCTCATCCAGATGTCTGTCCAAGGACCATCCACTAAGTCTTTCGACTTTCTTAAACCTCCAGCCAGCCGGCAATAGGGAACGGCTCCTACGGTGCACACAGCTCAGGTGGAAGGGCCCTGAGAGCAGCCCTCCCCTCCCACGGTCTCACGCAGGCTTAGGCACGTCCAGCCAGGGAACAGAGTGAATGGTGTGGAAGGGTCCTAACCAGGGTGACAATTTCTGGCAAGCTCTAGGTGGGCCGGGGCGCAAACAGCCCCTCGCAGACGCAGCAGGGCCAACAGGGTCTCAGACCACGCTGCCTGGAGCAGCCCCCTGCAGGGCTCAGGGAGCACGCAGGGGGAGTTTCCAAACAAATCTTGCACATTTTCTCTTCCCCTCTAATGCACCTCCGAAAACTTACAGCCTGGATAACATACCCGAATAATGGCTTTTCCAATATTTCTACACAAGGGTTTCAGGCGAGGCGCCTAGTACTTGGCAGTCCTTTCAGAATTCAGGCACAGTGTGGTGGGCTCAGGGGGTCGCTGTCCTGGGCATGCTGTATGGTGGAAAGAGCTGGCCCTTACCTGTAAAAGGGGGCCCATGATACCCACTCTGGATCGTGAGCTTCGGTGTTCGCCCCCTCACCAGCTAAGGTGTGGGACCCTCTTCCGTGCCTCGGGGAGCCAGCGCCTGCGGGACCAGGCACCAACAGGGTCCCTGGAAACGGAGGAGTTCAACAGAGGTTTACTCCCATCCCTTCCCTTCGCACTAGGCCTGACGCCTGGTCGGTTCTCACTAGCTGCAGCATCCGTTAGAACCAGGCACGTTATCTCCAGACTGGCAAGCGCTGGATAGGAGGGCGGACTCGAGTTGAATTCCAGCTCCGCCACTTTTTATATCAGCTGTATTTCTCCTGCATATAGATCCACACTGTGCCTCTGTTTTCTTAACCATAAACTACTGGATAATAATAGTTCCTACTTTACAGAACTGCTGAGAGTATGTTACAGGTAAAGCCGTTAAGATACAGAGTGGAACACAGAAACTCTATGTCCTGTTGGTGGTGATTACTTTGACGACGATGATGATGATGTCGATGATGACAGCTGCCTCAGTGACCTGCTACCCCTGCCGTGTGGAACCCAATCAAGAAGCAGGAAGCAGAGGAAGATAAGCTTCTGAGCCTCAGAACAGCAGTCACCACATTCATGCATTGTAAAGCCGTGATGCTTTCCTCAGAAGTCAAGGAAAGTCAGTGCATGAAGAACCTTGACGGTTCGCAGTAGCACTGGTCAGATAAGCCTGGTTTCTGCATGTCTGGTTTCCAAGGCCACCGCAGAATAAAATCAACAAAATTAAAAGGAGAAAAAGGAAGGCATGTGGTCAGTGGCGAGAAGTATCAAATGGCAGGGAGGAAAGAGGACAGTAAAAAAACTGAACGTAAGAACCCTGGGGACATTTAGTGCACAGCAAACAACTCCACAGCCATTGATGACCCCTGAAAACGTCTACGTTGTGTGGCCTGAAACAAGACTAGTGTTGATAATACGACCTTGGGGCATCCAAAAAGGAAAGGGGTAAACATGACAAGTGTTCAGTATTAAGAAAGATGTCTATCCAAAATTGTTAAACTTTAGAAAAATAAAAATTGAAATATTTAAATGAGTAAGCCCTTTGAAACCCGGAAAAATTTTCTCTAGAATGGCTACTTCTCCAGGTGCTCCGGGTAGCCCAGATTTTATCATAAATAAACCAAGCGCAGACTAGATCCTGTTCCAGAAGTCCCAGCACCACCTGCCGGGGAAGGCTGGTTTGAAGCATCTGCCACCAAGTTGGGTGGGAGTCCTGATCCACGTTCTACATTCACCCGCCCCAAACTTTCCTCACCCACCCTGCCCTCCCCTTTCTGTCCTTGAAGCTGAAACAGCAGAAGCCCAGAGGCCCCAAGAGAAGCAGTCCTGGTTCCCTGGCTCAGCTACCGGCCCGGTTCCCCTGAATGGGGACTGGCTGCAGCTTTCCCCTGGGACCGGTCAGGCAGCTGAGGCCAGCCACGAAGAAGATCCCACCTTCCTTGTTCAGATACCAGAGGTAGAGGGCAGAAGGCTGAAGGAGAGGCTTGCGAGAGTCTGAGATAGGCCTGGCAAATAAATAGGATGGGCTGATTCAGGTAACCCTCTATCTGCTTAACATTGACCTTGAAGCATAAGGCAGATGTTGGCACAAATAGAGGGGTGGTGGGGGGGACTCATCTCCATCCTCACCATCAGTTCTGCCATTTCCATCTCTACAGTCTTCTCTGCTTCTCTGCACCTGGACCTGGTGACACAGTTTCAGGCTCCCTGTCCTCTTCCCTGCAGGCGCTGGCCCGGGGAACACAGGAGGAAGAGAGCAAGATGCCTAGAAAAGTCCTGCTGCCCCGGCTGCATTGGGAACCATGCAGGATCAAAGGGGAAAAAAAAATGGGGACCTCTGGGTTGCCCTCGCCCAGCCCCTCGTACCTGAGTTCACCCTGGGCACAACAAACCCATCCTCATCGTGCCCTGCCCAGCCTGCTTCCTGCCCACAGTGACAGAGAGAATCTGTGGAGACCTCAACGCCACTTCTGCACTCGACGCCCTGAGTTCTGCTCACAAAGTAATTAGACAAGGGCTCTGGGAATTTCCCACCATTTCTGGAACCATCCGCTCTGCTGTCACGAAGCCTGTGACTCTCAGAAGCTCACCGGGTTCCTCTCTTTTGGGGGCAGGTTTGCCCGCCTGCCCCGAGGCTTAAATTAAGACAGCCCGTCTCCACTGTGGCTGCAATTACACGTTCTCAGGTTGAAAGAGAGCAGGATGGCCCACATTTAGTCCTCTTCAGGAACGTCTTGGAAGGCTCCACTCACCAGAACCCAATGCCTGGAACATTCTCGGGATCAGGGTCTCCCAACCCCAGCACTACTGTCTTTGGGACCAGAAGATTCTTTGTTAGGAGCTGTCCTATGTAAGACGCCCAGCACCATCCTGGGCCTCTACCCACCAGATGCCAGCGGCACCCTCCCCGAATTGCAACGACAAAACACGTCTTTGAACATTGCCAAATGGTCCCCAGTTGAAAACCACTGTTCGGAGTTAGAATTGATCCAGAGGCCTGAAGTTCCCGGCCCAGTGCTGAGGACTCCCAGCCTCACATAAAGCAGATCTGAGCTCCACTGTATCCCCTCCCTCGGCTAAGACCCCTCCACCACTGTTCCATCACAAGGAACACTTCTGGCCTATGAGTCTTCCTTCTTGGTGGTGGTGGTGAGGACCCCAGAGGACTCAGCCTGCTGACTCCTCTTCCCTAACTCTCCCGGCACTCGTACCACTGACAGGGGCCAAAGAAGCATCCTTTGGCTGAGCCCTAGATGTCAGCCCACAGTTAACGCTCAGAACCAGGCCCTCTGCAAGCTCTGGAAACACTGGATGGAAGAGAAGGGCACACAGATTAATGCACGTTCAGGGCTGCAGGCTCCAGGCAGGGCTGGTCTGTTCATCAGGCACAGCGGGCACAGTGCCCAGGGCCCTAGGAAATGTTTTCATTTCTTTTAAAATCAGAAGAAAAAAATAAACTTTTAGGTCAAAGCAAACGTCTTCATATAACACTGATATGTTTGCAGTTATAAAATACGATTTTATAATTTTTTTGTGTTTGCCCACAAAGGCAAACATGTCTGGGGCCCCCAAAAGTCATAATGCAGCCCCACTCCAGGTCCCAGGAGACGGGGCTCAAGTGGGCAGTCCTATCCCAGAAGGACAGAGGTGGCTTCCTGTCCTGAGATGTCCCTGACCGCTCTGAGCGGAAGGTCAGTTTCTCCACCCTCACGGAGGCCATCTGGGTTCAAGGGTATGTTTCATTCCATTCCTTTATTGATCTCATCATTGCCAACGAAAGTGCCAATAAGATGAGGAAATCCATGAGCCTGGTCTGCTGACGCAGGTGCTGACACCCCACATCTTGAAGTGGAAGCCCAGGACAGGGAAATGCAATTGTTGACTGGGTGGAGATCAGAAAAGACTGTAGGCTGAGAAGAGCCTTGATTCCTTGACTGATCCTATTCCCAGCCAAAGAGGTTCAGGGATTCAGCCTCCAAAGTCTGATTGCCTGGCTGAATCCTAGCTTTACCACTGAGCTGTGCAGCCCTGGACAAGTTACTTAAGCTCTCTGGGCCTTCACTGCTCATCTGTAAAACACGCACAAACAGGAGCCACCTCCAATGGGTGGCAGGGAGGATTCCGAGAGCTGCTGCACGCATACACAGTGCCGGCACAAGGGACTAGCCCTCAGCTGCTTCCTTTGCGTTCCACACTCAGGGAAGCACCCATACGGCACCGCACCCTCACACTCTGTTGGACAAGGACATTATCACACGTTACCAAGTTCGGCCCATACGTTCTCTTATAGGTGACAGAGCAGTCCGCAGGAAAACATTCCACATGGAGAACTCCAGCTAGAGATGGAATTTGCCCTCAGAACAAAAATACCAAGTTGCATTTTTTTCCTCTGCCTAGGAGAGTTCGGTTCAGAATAATATTTATTAAGCAACCACTTATGTATGCAGCTCCATGGGCTACAGTGCAAAGGTCACTCTAAGAGATGGTTCATAGCTACCCAAATCACATAAATGGAAAAGCCTGCGGGCTTAGAGATGACTGACAGGGATCTCCAAGATTCCTGAAGAGATGTCCCTGTAAGGATTAGTAAGCAGTAGCTGTTCTCTGCCTAGTGACCCAGGAAATGGGTCAACGCTGAAGAAGGGAGTTTCCCAATTATGTACAGAAGGTCAAGCTTTTCCAAAGACAAGTGGGGGAGATGATAGAGGGAGAGTAGAGTCTTGTGGGAGGCTTGAAGGGCGGGGAGAAGGCCCATCCTGCCATAGGGGCACTGCCACGCCTTCCCACCTTACACACCTGGAGGAGAGCTGAATGCGAGACAGATGGACCGAGAGGACATGGACGAGGTGTCCTATTTTACAGACAGCAAACCCAAGGCCCAGAAGGACCAGCGCTTGGGTCCACGAGGAGCACGCACAACCTCTCTGCTGTCACCAGAGGTGCTCCACGACCGGCCTGGGGTCCCCGCACTGCCCTGTGACCCGGCCTTACTAAGCTAGCCAAGCAGGGCAGCTGGAGGGGGACGGTCCAGGAGCAGAAAGATGCCTACTTCTGTGCACTGACACTCTGGCTTTAAAACTTAATTTTGGCACAGTCCTTTCCCCCGCAGTGCCGTCTGGCTTGACTGTAGCACTGACAACCTTACTCAGTGGACGAAGACCCTTTGTCTCACGAAACTTCACTTTCTCCTCCTGTGATGCTCCGACCTCTGCTCCATTTAACAGTTGGCAACTCCTGATCTACGGGAGACCTTAGAGCACGCTGAGGAAAACAAGGCTTAAGAATCTAACAGCAACCCCCTACCCCTTCCTGCTTACGGTGTGAGACATCTGTCCTCATGCAGGCCTGGTGAGAAAAGGAGACCTTTTCCCAAAACCACCACACATCTTCATAAGAGGTTAATACATCTCCTTTCTTTCATCTTTTTATTCTGAAGAAACCCTAGCCATTTTCCAACCTTCTCCTCAGTCTATCTCATGATTAGTTGGAAATCTAAGAGCTGAGGGCACCACAGAAATGATCTAACCCAACCCTAAATCCATCACTCCCTCCAGTGAACTCACCTCCTTCAACAGGTAATAGCATTCCAGGCCCTTTGAGAATGGATTCCAAGTAACAGGCCAGGGGAACGCTGGCTACTTTCCTGATTCCACCCTGGCTGGGCACAGAACTCACATGGCTCCTTCTTTGTTGATTTCTCCCAAAGTGCACTTAACCTTGACATATGTTGGGCAAAAGAATAAATACTAACTACCATCTTCCTCCTCCCTCCAGGACAACTTCTCCACTAACATCCATGGCAGTGGACAATTCATTCACAAACTCGAATGGGCAAAGAACCCCAGGAGTCAAGAGCCCTGAATTCCAATCCTGGCCTTGCCACTGACAATTCACCCGTGATTTTGGCCAAACCCTTTAACCTTTCTGAGCTCTAATGTCTTATGTCTGAAAAATGAGAATAATCACCCTACCAAAGTGAAGGCTGCTACTTAAATAGGCTACAGCATTAGTACCACTCAAACTCCCAACGTGGGCAGAATCAGGCTTTGGAAGAAATGTGCAGATGATCTAGTTCTTGAAAGAGTACATGAAAGGTGCATTTGTTTGGTAGAGGGGAAGGGTGGGTGATACCTGGTCTGCAGAACGGCCAATGCACAGGGAGAAAAATGAGTGATAAGAGAGTTCTGCATCGACATCTTTCTACATCTTTCTTCTAAAGCTTGATTCTGTTGATTGTATAAATTCCATATGTTGCTAAACATCAAAGCTCTCTGCCATCTGATGAAGTCCTCGGGCAAGGGTGGATTTGCCAAAATTACTTTAACTTTGCTTATAGAATTTAGGCGAAGGAAAGATGGGAGGAAGCCAGGGAAGAAAGAAGGGAGAGAGGGAAGGAGGAGAGAGGGAGGAAAGACAGGTAGAGCCTCATAACCGCCGTGCATGCACAGGTGAGGCAGGGTTCACAGGTAAACGCACCAACACACAGGGGAAGCAGATTTTGTTGGAGAGGCTCTGAAGCCAGTCCCTTTGTATGGGTGACTGTGCTCACCTAACTTCACCTAGCATATGGCCACTTTGTTCAACAGCACACCCCACCCAGAAGCCGGGGTGGGTGATTCAGGCCTTGCTGGGAGGTGGGGGAGTGGGGGGACGTCGTCGGGGGTAGAAGTTAGAAACGGGTGGGGTAGGAAGGGGGCCTATTTGTTCATTTTCAGCTAAGGTTAAACCTGAAGTCCTTAGTCTCTCTGGGGGAGAGACATCACGTGCCTTCCTCCACCTGTTTTTAGCCTGTCACAGGCGGGCAGGCAGCAGCGGCCTCTCACACTGGCATCCTGAGTAGTACGTCCGTGGATGTCTCACGTGGTGGCATTCCAGCCCAGCTAATGACGTTCCTGGATGGGCCATCTACGCCCTGCCGACCCCCAGCTTCACTCCAAACTCCCTTCCCATTCTCTGAGCCCCTGCTCCCTCCTAGGGAGCCAGCTAAGCAAACCTGACGTCTCTCAGATGCCACTTCGTTCTGGGAAAAATCCCTTCGGCCACAGACCGGTAGCTCCTCAGTATGGTTCTTGAACAAAAGGTCTCCTCTCTGATGATACCCACCGCCCACCCGTACACAAGGACACGGCTGTAAACAAGCAGCTTCCTCTGATGTTCTAGACCCATAGGTCCCACAGGTGATCGCATCACACAAGGGCGGGAACTGGCTTTTCTCACCTTGAGACCATCTCCCTGCACCGACAGCTACCACGAGCCCATCACCTAGCTAAGGGCTGCAGAGCTGGGTAAAGTCTGTGCAGTGGGATGGCCAGTAGGCACCCAGCCCCATCCTCATACAGGGAAGGAACCGCTACTGGAGAGAACGGCGATGGTGGACAACAGGAGGGCAGAGAGAGCCGACTACCTGCCACGCCATTCTGAGCCGTTTTTGGATTTCCTTGGGAACACAGGCTCTTGAGCTCGAAGCCTTGGCCATCCGGTTCTAGTGTGGCAAGAAGGGCAGCACTGGCCGGAAAGCCAGAGGCCCAAGGTTCTGATCCTGACGTTACCGCCAGGCCTGGGATTCTGAATGATGCCAGGCTGGGTGTTTCAGATGTACAGGCCCCGGTGTGCTCAGCTGTAAATTCAGGGAGTCAGACCAGGCAAACAGTTCCCAATTGTAGCTGTTCATCAGAAATCATCTGAAGAGCCTGCGAAAAATAAAGTCCTACACTCCAGCCCCAGAGCTTCAGAGACAGCAAGCCTTGGCGGGGGGTGGGCAGGAGGGGTCAAGGACTCTGTACTTTTAACAACCGCCTTCCAGCTCAGGGCCCCATTCCTCTGTGATTCCTGCCTCGGTTTCCTGATGAATTTCTTGGTGATGAGAGAAAAGGCTTCTATTCAAGAGATACGGCTTCACATGTACACTTTGCAAAGACGAAGCCTCGTAAGCTCTTTGCACCCACTGACATGCGGGTTCAGAAACAGACACGTGTATATGGTTGGATGCACATACAGGGGCCCTCCTCGGCCAAGCATCATGGAGGTTTCTAGAGCATCTCTCATCGCGGGCTCCCCCTCGAGTGACCAGAAAGCGCAGGGCCTCCCTGCCTCTGCGCTCTCCAAAGGACTGCTTCATAAAACACCAGGGTCATTCCTGGAATTGCCAAGACCTGGGGAGGGTCAGGGCTGAGGCAGACAGTTTGAGGAAACAAAAACATGCTCAAATTCAGCCACGGTCCTCTGGGGTTCTGTGAGCCAGGCTGTCCTTGAAGAGCCAGAGAAATTGATATCAAGATGGTCAACAGCACTATCCGCTTTCCCTCCTTTCCGTGAGCCCCCAACATCTCTTGTCTGGTTCAGCTAAAGCCATCTGAGAACCCGGCAAGGGGACCTACCTGCTGAAGGCCCACGTGAGCGGAGAGTGTGCTTTGGTGCAAACCTGGACCAAAGGCTTATGGGAAGAGTGTGCCTGGCCCAGTAATTCTACTTCTCTCTGACATGTGCACAAAAACGTTCATTACAGCATCACTGTACTTGCCAAAAGCTATTAGCAATGGGATCTACTTCTCTCTGACATGTGCACAAAAACGTTCATTACAGCATCACTGTACTTGCCAAAAGCTATTAGCAACGGGATCCGAAAGCCTTTCAATAGGTGAATGGATAAATAAAATCAGTAGGGTAATACAATGGAATAATATACAGCAGTTAAAAAGTATAGCTCTGACCTGTGTCTATCAACATGGGTAGATCTCAAAACCTAAAGTGGACGGGGGAAAAAGTTGCAGAATGAAACCTTTTATGTACATTTTCCATTATCTCAGAGAATGACTCTGAAATATTGGTCATTCATTAGCAAATCTGTTTAGCTAAGAAAGAGAAACACTAAATGATGCTAGTGGTTGTCTCTGGGGAGGAGGAACAGGGAACAGGTGGCTGGTGGGGAGGGCCATCAGCGGAAGCTTAAAAAAAAAGACTTGAAGTAAAAATGACAACGAAATATCAACCGTTCCCAGCTGTGGGTGGTAGATTGGCATTATTACATCATTCTTAGTATTTCTCCGCATTTTTAAAGTTTTCTTTTAAAAGAAACTCACTCCATCCACCTCTCACCCTCCTTGTCAAGCAGGGGTATCAGTAAATACGGGTGCCCCTTGAACCCCACTGGCTGGAGGAGGACCAAATCACAGTGACATGGCCAACCTCAGTGCCACTCTCAGAGGCCAGTGTCACAAGAGCCACCTGCCTGCCAGTCGGAGACTGACCACAGGCTCCCGGCCAGGTCTGTGCAGCATGAAGAACTGGGAAATGAGTCAGAGGAAAGACTCGAAGAGAGTGGAAGCGGGTCACAGGGTCAAGGAGGGGAAGATGCAGGAATCAACACTCAAGGGCCACTCATGCCCAATGGAAGGGAAACAGCTGTTCTGGCTTCCTAAGGAGCAGGGAGGTAGCAGCCTTAAACCGAAATGGGAGCGATCCACGTTAGAAACCACCCAAGTTTCATAGGAAGAACTAAAATGAGTAACAGATTGCAGGTGGAAAAAAATGACACACCTTCCTCTGGTATCGCTCGGGAGGAAGGAGGATGGACAATATGGCCTCCAAGTGTCCAAAGGCCACTTGATTGAGTGGATGACGGGCACCTCTGGGCCAAGCACTCTTGTAATCGGACTCAGCTTCCTTCACAGCCCTGTAGCCTGAGCGCACTGGCACAAAGCCACGGGTCCATGCTTTTCCTTCCTCCTCCAAAGGAGGGAGCTTCTTGAAGACACAAACTTGTACTTAGCTTCCATAGAGTGTAAAACAAAGTACACATCATGAAAGGAGGGCAGGAAGGGAGACATTTTGTGTGCTCAATTTGCCTTTTTGGAAGAAAGAGATTGCGCTTTCGTCTTCCAAGACTGGAGATTCTTTTCCTTCTGTGACTTTATCCACCAGAGAGGGGTCCCATTATTTCACATCAAGATCTTCCCAAGAGCCTTGGTCAAAAGGCTAAAAACAGCACCCGTTTACTTACATGAGATGTATCTACATCTCTACTGACTTGGTTTCTTCTTAGATAATATCCAACTTTTTCAAATGCTTTTCTTGCTCCCCTCCAGGATCAAACAGCATGTGCTGTGGGAGAGGGATAGCTTGGGAGTTTGGGACTGACATGTGCACACTGCTCTATTTAAAACAGATAACCAGGACTTCCCTGGTGACTCAGTGGTTAAGAATCCGCCTGCCTATGTAGGGGATACAGGTTCAGTCCCTGGTCGGGGAAGATCCCACATGCCACGGAGCAACTAAGCCCGTGCGCCACAACTACTGAGCCTGTGCTCTAGAGCACATGAGCCACAACTACTGAGCCCACATGCCACAACTACTGAAGCCCACGTGCCTAGAGCCCATGCTCCATAACAACAGAAGCCACCGCAATAAGAAGCCAGAGCACCGCAACGAAGAGTAGCCCCTGCTCACTGCAACTAGAGAAAGCCCACTCGCAGCAACGAAGACCCAACGCAGCCAAAAATTAATTAATTAATTTTTGAAAAGGCTATCTGTATAAAAAAAAAAATAGATAACCAGATTTCCCTGGCAGTCCAGTGGTTAAGACTCCATATTTCCAATGCAGGGGCACAGGTTAGACCCCTGGTCGGGGAACTAAGCTCCCACATGCTGCATGGCACGGCCAAAAAATAAAATAAAATAAAATAAAATAGATAACCAACAAGGACCTACTGTATATGTATAGCACAGGGAATTCTGCTCAATACTCTGTAATAACCTAACTGGGAAAACAATTTGGAAAAGAATAGATACATGTGTATGCATAACTGAATCACTTTGCTGTACACCTGAAACTAATACAATATTGTTAATCGACTATACTCCAATATAAAATAACAACTAAAAAAAAAAAAAAAGCATGTGCTACAGGTGGTATGATAACTGTATCTGTCTAGAGTCAGTCTCATAGCTTGTACCTGTGCTCAATCAATGTTTAAACATTAGGAAAGCTGACTATCCAAAGAGCATTCCACTGCTCTCTGGCCTAGAGCATCCTGTTATATTACTTCTTTTTCTCATGTTTCTGGTCTCTCCCTCACCATCTAAGCCCCAGAGCAGCAGGAGTGGTTAGGAGAGAAGAAAAGCACTGAGGGAACAGAAGCATGAACTGGAGAGGAAGGCTACTTCCCTCTACCAGGACCCACATTCAAACAACTGTCCCTGCACTCAGCTCTGATGTCACCCCACACACCAGCTCCCACGGACCATAAACACTGGGTCCCACTCACCTCTCTCCTTCCACCCTCTCCTTCTGCCAATTCTTCTCCATCCCCAGACGGCTCCCAGATATCCCAGGCCTGACAAATTGAACCCAGGGGATGCAAAAAGAAACTAAAAACCTGCAAAGATGTCCAGGATTTCCGGCCACACTCTCAAAGCAGCACAAGAAGTGTCTTGAATATAAATAAGTGTCTTTAAATAGGTCACCATGCTTTCTTTTCCTTCAACTAAAAGTTCACTAATTTTGTCTGATATAAACCTGCAGCACATCAGTTGTCTTCCTTGGTTATGCCCTCTTGGTTTAGAGGCAGCAAAGGAACCAGAGATAACTAGCAGGGCCTCAAGTAAGAATCCTCCCCTCAAGGGGCATGAATGGACCTTGGTCCGCGGTCAGCCATGGTAGAACCACAATGAGTAACAACGGCACCAAAGGTCATGACTGCCCTCTGGAAAACCCTCCACCACTGACTCCATTCTGGACTTTCCAAAGCAAAGGGCAGCTGTCCAGGTAAGCCACACCCTGTGGAAGCAGCCACACTTCCTTGCAGGATTCTTAAGTGCCCCTTCTTAATAAACTTGGCCAATCAGCAAACAGCTAAAAAAACCAGCATTTGCCTTGTTCTGTTCTGTGTGTTGACATCAGAGGGAGAAGAGAGGGGAAAGGGATCAAAATCAGTACGACTCACCTGATTCTCTGAGTTTCTAACCCTGTGCTAAGTAGTCTGTGTACAGAACTTTGCTTTATCATCAAGCAATCACGAGGTTGATAATTTCTTATCACGCTTGACTAGGAAGCCATACGGTGTGAGGCCAATGGCACAAAATCATGCAGCAACAGCAGAGCCAAAACCAAATCCCAGGTGGTTTAACTCCATAGCTCTTAACCAACCAGAATGGCATTTGGTCATCGGTATCATGGTAAACTCCTGACCAAGACCTTGTAGCCCCAGGGCTTCCTTTCTACTGTTCCCCATCACCTTGTCTCTTCCCATCTCCACAGGACCCTCCCTCATCTTCCCAGGGAAGGAAGCCATCAGTCATAAGCCAGCGGCCCCCACCCAACCTCAAAAGCCCTTAGGATCCAGTAAACCCATTCCTCCCCACCCCCCCTTTATCTTGCCTGACACACCTCGTGCCAGTGTCGCTATAGAAACCACCCAGCGTTATCAGGCAATTGCAAGGGCAGGGCCCAGGGGAACTGTCATTTTCATTTTATCTTGGCCTCAGGCACTTTAGAAAGCAAGTTCCCCATCCACAGGCAACTTGGCACCTCCATCCAGAAGTCAAGACAATAGACCTAAAAGAAACTTCCTGGGGAGTTGCATAAAGGAACATTTTTGAGAAGTTATGCCTTAATTACTACCTCCCAGGGAAAAGGAGCTTTTCCAAGCAGCAGTATATAATTCACTGCTTCTCTGCATGTGTGAGTCTGATGGAATGGAGCTCTGGAATGAGAATCTGGAGACCCAGACTCCGTTCTGGTCCGTCCATTCTGGTCTGTACTTGCCTTGGCATTTGAACCTGAATGCGGCCTTGATTTCTTCACCTGTCAAGTGGGGAGAATCTTGAGGCTAAAACAGCTAGAAAAAACAAAAAACCTACAGTCAGACTTCCCTGGCGGTCCAGTGGTTAAGACTCCGTGCTTCCAATGCAGGGGGTGCGGGTTAGATCCCTGCTCAGGGAACTAAGATCCCACATGCCGCTCGGTGTGGCCAAAATATTAAAAAAAAAAACAAAAAAAAAACTACAGGCATTTGGGTAGAAGTAGACAATATCTAGGAAAAAAGCAATTTTAATTATGCTTATGTATTCTGTCATTTACCCTTTAAGGCTGACCCTTTGCTCACTGCACCCCTACAATCCAACTCAGATCACTCCAGCTAGAAGGCCCCCATCTCCTCGACCCCTATCAGGAAGGAACCCATGAGCCTCCCCCCTCCTCCCCAACTTACCAAGGCCTCCCCGGGCCAGTGCCCCTCCCCTCAGGGCTTCCTCACCCGCAGAGCTCAGTTCCTTGAATGAACACAGGCTGACACACCTACACCCGTCCACTAATTAGAAACCTCCCCAGGCTCTGCTCGGGGCCAACTTAACCAGGGCCTGTGGGCCAATTCCCCAGCCCGGCAGCTGGAGGTCTGCCAGCCCCTGCTCCCTTCTCCCCAATCTTCACTCCTGCCCTGCCTCCCAAGAGCCAGGAAGAGATGTGGGGCTGGTGGCCAGAAGGGGCCCCAAGGGCTGCCAAATGCCCCCCTCCCCCCGCTACAAAAAAAAAGGGGAAAGGAAACAATTCCTCACTACAGTCGACTCTGTATTTCTTTCCGGGGGAGCCGGCTTTCTGAGCAAGGTCTCCCTCTGCGTCCTGACTGACACCCAGGAGCTGAGCCAGCCCAGATCCTCCTTGGCTTTGTTAAGGAACAGGAGTGGCCCAGGAGGGGGAGGGGAGGGTCGAGGATCAGGAGCCAAGTAGGGGGAGGGACAGAGGGAGATGGTCCATTTTCCAGTAGGAAAAAAAATCTCCTATAGCCCATCCACTCTATTCAGAGTCGGGGAGAGGGTAAGGGAGGGGGCAGTTACTCTGGAACCTGAAAGCCAACACATTTCTCTGGACCCACCACCCACTCTGTAAGGAGAGCTTTGCCTCTCCTCCCCTCTCCTCCCCACCACCACCAAGGTCCTCAGAGTTTAACAAGACCGTCCACCCCAGATGCCCAGTGGCAAACGCTGTGCTTTGTCCCTATTGTCCTGGGTTTAACCACAAGCATCTGCTGACCCCTGAAGACTCAAGCATCCAGCTTCCCTGCTTCCTGGGGCCTCGACTCCATCAGATGCTTGACAACAGACACTGTGTCATGTCATCGTGGCCAGACGGGCCATTCAGAGGGCTTTCCGGGACCACAGGTGGAATCAGACATCAGGAAGAGCCCCAGGGCCCAGAAAACACTCCCCCATGCCTGCTGAGAACCCCTCAGGCCCCACTCCACTGGGGAGTGAGGTCAACGCTGGAGACGGTGTAGTAAGAAAACATCGCTTTTTTGGATAGAACATCCAGTTTCTTTGCCAGGATCACGTTCAACTTTCTGGCACCCTAGGCCCAGACAGGATGGACCTGAAAGCCCACTTTCCTGGGGCAGGAAACGGGCACCATGGGGTCTTCACTGGCTGCACTGACAATACAACAGCTCACCCGGCACACGCCCTGTGTACCAAACGTGTTAGGACACACTGGTTCTGACCCTCTTCTGCTAAAGCCTGGGTCCTAGCAGGTGTCCTGCGGAGGCCATCCGTGGAGGAAGGCGCTGCCCACCCCTGAAATGTGGCCTCAGGGATTCCCCAGTGCTCTGAACTCCAGCAACTGGAGAGCTGGGTCCTAGAGATCGGCTGGCAGGTGAAGGCAGGACTCAGCTTCTGGGTGCTGGTGTTCTTCCTAATGTCCAATTCCACCTGTCCCGTTTCTGAGTAGCAAGGCCAGCAAGAGTACCCAGGGTCAAACTCTGGGGCCCCCTCTGCCCCCCACAGTCCCTCCACCCCCATTCGGGCACTACAGTGAAGCTGCCAGAAGAATGGTCAGCTCCAGATCCTAGCGCACGAGCCCTAAAGAGCACCACCCAACTTATCCATAAAACGTGCCAGCCTTGGACCTCGGGCCATCTGCTTATTGTCAATTGGGTTTATTCTGCATTGAAAGTACAGTTTCATTACCTTTTCCACAAACAGCTCCACTACCGTCTGTCTGTGAAAATGGGTCAGAGGTATGGATGCTTCCATTTTATAAGTGGAGAGATGGAAATCAAGTGGCTCATTACAGAAAAAAACCAAAAAACACCCAAGTGCGGAGACTTTTTATGTATTATCTATCTGTACACACACCACATGCGCGCGCGCACACACACACACACACACACACGCAGACGTGACCCTATGAAGTTGGCGCTATCAATTCCTCATTTACAGATAAGGAAACTGAGGCTCAGAGAGAATATATCTCTTGCCTCGGGTGGCAAGTACGTGGTAGGAAACTGGGTTTTGAACCAAAGCCACTTCACACCAGGATGAGGCCCCTTAACGCCTGGTACAACCTTCAGAGACAGGTGGCCTGCCTGACACAGCCAGTCCGGCCTTTGTTTTAAAGGCCGCCTAAGTGTCAGAGAGGAGACGTCGCTTGCCAAGATTAAGGCAGCTAAGAGAACCTACTACGTGCCAGGCATTTTGCATTATCATAGCTGACCTCACACGTACCCCATTTGAGAAATACAGTCATCCCCATCTCACGAAAAGATAAGACCCTGGCCCATCATCACTCAGGTTCTCAGAGATGGGCCTGCATTGGAACCCAGGTCAATCTTCCGGCAAAGGCCAGGCTGCTTCCACATTCATCCACTGCCCACCAGCTCTTCTCTCTAGAGGCCTGTCCTGGAACCCTTCTGCCCCTCCTGACTACTGCACGCTGGCCGCTTCCATTTCTGAATTCCCCAAGTTCTAGGACTTGGGCCTCTCCAAAGAGTCAAGGCAAATAACTGAACGGTGGCCCAAGCATCACCTGCACGTGGCAGGTGTCCAGGAACAAACCTTCTGGCTGACGGGGGTCAAAGGTTTTATCCGCCAGCAGCCCGCACTCACTTGCTTGGTCACAGAGGCAGAGGGGTACAGAGGAAAGGCGGCCAGGTTAGCCCCTCACCTCACTACTTAGCTGCTCAGGTGGCCCCTCCATTGAGCCCCAGAGTCCACACCAGAGGAATGGAGGTAAAAAGCCTCCCTCGCAGGGATGCTGTAAGACAGGAGACAAAGCAGGCAAAGAAGCAGTTCATACCAGGATGAGGACAGACGGGAGGCTGCCTGCCATCTCAGCGAAATGCTGGCCAGAGACAGCAAGGAGAAGCAGAGGGGCTCCAAACATCTGCCAACCAGATCGCCAGCGCCCTGGCGCATTCGAAGTATAACCTCGCTCCTCTGTGCCTTGGTTCTGGCAGAAGCAGCCCTAGCAGGCACCCCCGCCCACGAAGCCCAGCCCCTGCACTGCCAGTCAACCGCCCTCCTCATTTAAGGCTCAGATTTGGTTCAAGCACGCCAATCCCCAATCATCTACGTGGCCTCCATCTACTTGGATCCCTGAGGAAGGCCGGACCAATCTATTTCCCATGTCATTTTCTCAAGCCCTGACCACCTGCTTAGCAACCAGCCAGGTGTGCTAGAATTGTAGTGGGAGAAGCATGGGAGAGAGAGGAGAACGGTCCAGAGTGGGTTGTGAAGACAGGATGGAGAAAGCAGAGGAGGAAAAGGGGAGCTGGGAACACAGAGAAGAGAGAGACTAAAACTAAATGCAGTCCCTGGATATGCAGTCTCTTTAAAAAATAATGATAATGATAACCAAGCCTTTTTTTTTTTTTTTTTTTTGGTACGGTTTTGTAGTATGTGAGGAGGACCAATAACAAAACCAAACATGGGCACAGCCTGTTCATTTTCTACTTCTCCCTCATTCCCTTTAGCAGCCCCTGCCCTGCCCGCCCCTGCCCTGCCCACCCCTTCCCGCCCTCGGGTACTCCTGTCCTGCATTTCATTAGAACCAAGAATTTTTGGAACCTGCTCGTATCAGAACTTAGCAATTGTGTGTCCCATTTTCTACAGCAGAGAAGAGCTAATCTGAGAACCGAGGAGAAGCTAACCTGATAAATGGGCTAGAGAACAGCGATGCTCTCAAAGTCACCCTCAGTGTCTGACAGCTGGTGACTGAACACACCCCTACTCTCAGGCACCTTGCAGGCATTTCTGTAGGAATTCTTTCCCCCAAAGGAATGATGTGCCTGAAAAGTTTATTTTAAAGCTCAGTGCTAAGATAAGCTAATAGTGAGAACCATCTAAGCCTCCCTTTTCCCTTTGCCTGCCAGGAAACTCAAGGGTCCAGTTAGGCCAAGAACCACTGCATAGATAGACCCTCATGTCCACAACAGATGGGTTTTTCTTTCCCCCCTCTCCTCCACCACCTATTCTAATTCAGAGACTCCTTACCTCTGGTTTTATTTCTGTAAGGTCTTTAGACACTGTTAATAGGATTTTTTTTTTTTTCTCAAAGCTTCCTCAAATATCTCATCAAAGGAACAGATGGGGTCATTATCACTACACATAGGGAATGATCTCCGTGAACACTCTGGATGGGAGTGGAAGGTGAGCAGGGAGACTGCGGGCAAAGACTCCAACACTGCCAGCCTCTGCCTAGTTGGTTCGGGACCTGTGGAGTCACACCCTCCAGACCAGCCCTGCTTCGGAGGCCACAGTGCACAGAGCCACACTCGGCTTAATCCCTGTAGTCAAGGAACTACAGGTCTCCTGTCTCCCCAGAGGGACCCAGAAGCAGCAGCCCTCCAGTCCCCCATCTCCGCTTCCAACACACTCAGGCAGAGCAGCTTAGCAGAGCTACTTCTGGGTATTCTGTCTAGGGCAGGGGGTGGGGGAAGGTAGTGAAGCTAGCAATCAGTGACAGTAGGTCCCACTCATTCCACAAGACTATTTTACGACTTTGAACTCAGTATGCAAATTTATGCAAGACAAGATGCAAAGCAGTGCTCTGAGCCAGAAGTCCCGTTGCTTTTTCTCCCCCTTCTTTGAAGCTGCGCTGAACCACTGTAAATCAGCCCTCGCCTCTGCCCCCCTTTATGCTCCCCCAGCGACTGCAGATGCAAAGCCTCCCCAAGCCCGCCCGCCCGCCCGCCCGCCGGCCGGCCGGCCCACCAGCCCGCCGGCCCTGGGACTTTGAATGACTGCACATTTCTATAGCACCTTTATAAGTGCAGCGGGCCAGACGGCCACTTGGGCAGCTCCGCCCCTCGGCATAATCCCCGGCATTGTACACGGAAGGGAAGGAGGCAGGGGAGATGCTTGAGGGAGCCAGTCCGGCCCGGCCGAGGCCCTGAATTCTGAAAGGGCCCGGATTGGTCCAGGCCTGCTTCCTTTTCTTCCCCTAACATTTCTAGGCACTTCTGCTCATGCCACCACCAAACACACCCACACATTTCTCAGGTCCAGACTTCACGCAGATCTCAGGGTCCCCCTCCTATTTTTCTTCCAGGCCCACCCACTCTAAGCCCCACACCCCGCAATCCGCGCCTCCGTCTGACTTCTGGGTTTCTTTGAATCACCCAGTCCCAGCCCATCACCCCCATGGGATGCAGGCTCAGCACCCGCTGATGTGCCCACCCCCACCCCCTGCATCCCAGCCATCCCCAGGAAGCCAGCAACACAGCCCCTGAGTCCAGGGAACAAAGACAAAAGAGCTAACAGCAAAGCCGGAACTGCTGGGGTTTGCTGCCTCGAAATAAGAGGGTATGTTTAAAATTCTCAAAAGCAACCTGCTCAAAGAGGAATGCAGGCTGGGATGGGGGGGGGGGGTCATTCTTCAGAGGGGGGAGAAGTGGGAGATGAAGAGGAGGCGGCAGCATTCAGTGCTAAGGTTTCATCCGGGCCACGTCCTTGTCCGCACACCCCACCCAACTCGGACCCCCGCAGTCCCCACGCAGCACCCCAATCCCCACCCTGGCTCAAGACCCTCTCCTGCACGGGAGCCTCAGAACTCGCCCCTCTCTCTCTTCCCTGCACCCCAGCAAGCCCAGGCTTCTCCCCCCAGTGCCCCCTTCCCCTCAGCCCCCTTCCCACCTCAGACACCCTGCTCTTAGCACTTCTTTCCAGGGCACCCGCTCAGCTTCCACCCACCCCCAACCTTGGTGTCCCCTCTTCCCAGTCTGGAGCACAAGAGAAAAATGCGGAAGGCGGCTGTCTGGCCGCTGGGAGCAGGCTGAGGAGGCAGCTGGGGCTAGCTGGCGGAAAGGAGTCCCATAACCAGGCAGAAAATCCACAGTGACATTCTTCCCATGAACTCACCCCATTGTCCCCGAGCTCCCCTGACGACTCCAGGGAGGAGTGAATGGGAGAATTCCCAGCATCTGTTCCCTTCTGAAGACCCTAACCTGCCTCTGGGGGTTGGGAGGCAGGAGAGTTGGTTTTCAGGCAGAGAGTGAGAGGAATGAAGAATGAAAAAACACCCCCAAACAAGTTTTTTGAGGGACACAACCAGGCTGGGAAGGTTAGGAAGGACATGTGCTACGCGCTTGGTTAGAACAGTCAGAATCCAAACGAGTGTATGAACGTGGAGGCCTTTTGAACAAAAGTTCACCCTGCTGAGGGAGATGTTTAGTTTGTCAGAGTTCAGCTCAGAAACCACAGTACCTCCCCGGTGGACCACGGGGTGCTAGGGGGTGAAGGAGGAGGAACGCAGGACTGGGGGGGATGGGCACCCCCAGTGAAAGGACCTTTGCTGAGTCTTTTCCCTTTTACTATTACTTTCTAAGAGAAGCTGGAGGAAAGGGTTAACTTCGAGGCAGGCTAGGGAGGGAAGCAAGCCGGAGGGAGAAGAAAGGGACTTGAGGGGTTCCGCTCAGAGGAAGCCCTAACTTGCTGTGCACTCAAGGTCAAAATGCGACAAAGAAAAGATTTCAACTCTGACCCCTAATTGTATTCCCAAGGAGAACAGGGAAAAAAACAATAGCAGGCTGAAGGAAGGGGGGCGGGGGGTGTCCGGGGCGGGAGGGGGCCAAGGACCGCAGAAGCTGACAAGCAAGCAAGAATTTTTCACTTTTTCTTTTCTTTCTTTCCTTCTTTTTTTTTTTTTTTTCCTCTAAGTTTGAGAAACTTGCTTTTTAAACAACAGCAGCAGGCAGTGGACACATTTCACCACTGTCTCCAAGAGGAAAGAAAATAATTACAGCTTCCTCCAGACCACTGGGGCAGGAGGCTTTTGTAATTTAAAAAACAAAACCGACAACAAAAACAACAAACAACAACAACAACAAAACCAACACTTGAGAGATCTTTGAAGCCTGGTTGTTTCCCTCAAAAAACTTGTTCGGGGGTATGCGAGCTCCGTACAAAGAAGCTCAGGGCCCCCATTCTATGGGACAGGAAGAGCTCCCTCAATTAGGATGGGGGGCGGGGGGAGGGCAACACCTCGCTCCGGTAAGAGCAGCTGCGCCCCGGCCCAGGCATCCTCCTGCCGGACGCCCGGGGGCCCAGATGCTAAACTGAGCGGCCTGGCTGCCCCCGCCCCGGAACGCAGCCGGCGACCCGGCTTAAGTTACAGTGACTCAACGAATGGGGTCTCTTCCTCGCCTCCCAAACGTCCCTCTCTTATCGTTCCACCCAACATAAAAGCAAGAGCCTTCTTCGTCCTCTCTGTAAAATAGCAGCGTTCCTTTTTAATCTTCCCCCTAGGCAGCCCACCCTACAAAGTACCAACAAGTCCTTTCTTCTCACCTCACAATCCCAGAAGGAAGGGACCTCAAGGCGCCGCTGCCTTCTCCTAGCGCCCCCTTCTCACTAGAGGTCCCTGGTGTCACCGGTACCCGCCAGCCTCAGCCCCCGGCGGCGTCCTCCACCAGGACCTCTCCAGGAACCTTCGGTCGGCGGTCACCAGCTCAAGCGGCGCCCTAAATAAGCCTCAAGCTCCTACTCCCACCGATCTGACCGACACCCTCCTCCCCAGGAAATCCCCCCTCCAAAAAAGAAGTCAGGGTACATTCCACCGGGGAAGCCTATGGTAACAGGGATGCCTTCCCTCTCCCCATTTTTCCCCACCAAATTAGTAGCCGGGGATCTTCCGCACGCTCGAACTCCAGTTCCCCTCCCCGGGCCTGACTTTCGGGTCCCCCCTCCCAACAATCGCTCAGAGCCGGTCCAGGACTCCGCTCTTCCTCCGCTAAAACGGTCTCTGAGGTTCCGCCACACATTCCTTCCCTCCAGAAGGGCCGCCAGCCAGGCTCCCCCGCTGCCCTCCAAGTTTCTCCGAACTAGTTGTCCCAACCAGCGTTACCTGCAACCTGCTCGGGGCTGGCGCTGTACTCGGCATCCCCGTGCTTTTCGCAAGTGCCCTCGCCGTGGACCAGCGCCCGCAGGGGCAGCTCGGAGCCCGGGTGGGGATAGCAGCGCAGCCCCTGGCCGCAGCGCGGGGTGTACACGCCGCACCGCTCGCCCTCCAGCCGGGCGCACACGGAGCAGCAGCCGCAGCCCGGCTCCCGGACCAGCTCGCAGGGCACGCGGGCGTCGCCGGCCGGCCCGGCCTCGGCGGCGGGCTGCGCGGCGGGCGGGGGCTTGCAGGCGGCCAGGCTCTCAGACGTGCAGGGCGGGCAGCGGAACAGCACCTCGGCGCGCGCCCCGCGGCCGCCGCCGCCCGCGCCCAGCAGCAGCAGCAGCAGCGGCGGCAGCAACGGCAGCGCGGGGCCGCCCAGTCTCGGCAGCATGTTGGCGGCGGTGAGCGCGACGGCGGCGAGCGAGCGGGCAGGTGGCACGGCCCTGCGAGCGCGGGAGCCGCCTCCTCCGCTTCTTTCTCCTCCCCCGCCGCCGCAGCCGGGTCCTAAAGGGCCCTGCTTCTCCCCGCCCCCTGCCTTCTCCCCTCCCCCTTTTGGAGACCACCCCCTTCCCCCGACACTCCCGCGCGCGGGCCTCTGCGTGCGCGCACGCCCACTCGCCCATCTCCACTTCCTTGCATGCTGCGTGGGTCCCCTACACCCCCTGGCCTCTCTCCCTCCACACCCTTCTACCCCGGGCTCCCTGACTCCTGGAGGATGAGAATAACTTGGGGGTTTGGGTAAGATTGGCGCGGGAGTGGACAAGAGTGGGTGCTTTTGTCTCCCGTTTTCGGTTCAATTCGGAAGGACTTCGTTTGCGCGCCTCCCATGTGGCCGGCACTGGGCTCACTGCTGGAGGGAATGCAAAGGACGTCACACATGACCTTCAAGTAGATTTCAGTCCCCTCCCAGCAATTCCCTCCATCCTCGGGTCCCACTGCTGACGTGTTGCTTGGGACAGTGACTTAGGAGTCAGGAGGCTGTTCACATCCTCTGGATCAGCCTACCCCGAACAGCCCCTCTTAGGGACCATTTCAGTTTCTCAAGCCTGCAAGCATTTGTTAACATATAAGTACCTGAAATGCAATTTCTGGACACTAAGAAACCTCCCTTCCTCTCCGCCTACTCTGCTCCACCTCCCACCACAAATAATCCCTTGGGGACCTGGGCCTCCACCCACAGACCTCGAGGCATTTGCTGCAGGACAGAACATCCTGCTTCAGGGGTCTTAGGTCAGATCAGCTTTCCAGGTGTGGGAGAATGTCCTGGGGTAAGATCATTTAGAGCTCTCTCCAATAAATGCAGATGGACAAGAATGGCCTCCCTTCATTGTTCAGATTGATTCTTTGATCCAAGCTGTCCCCAACTCCAGGAAATTCCAGGCTGGACCCCACTTTAATCATCACCCACCTCCTGTGAGCCTAACAAAGCTCCTTGTCAAAGAGATTCTCTTGGTGGGGGTTGGACCATTAAGCTACCTCCAGCCCAAGTATAATTTCTCAACACTGTGCCACCCTTCCCCCACCAGGGCCCTCCACTCCAGCTCTTTCTAACTTTAAAACTGAGAGCCATTTGATTCTACTGAACAGCAGCTTACCAAGTGGCCACCTGGCCCTGAAGGTGAGCTAGATGCCCCAGGAAGGCAAGTTCCTGATCTTAAGGAACTAACAATGTTATGGGTGAGAGTTTGGTGAAATGAACAAATAACTGGTTGTCAGAGGCTTTGAGGAGGAGAAATATTTAGATGGTAAGGTGACGGGGATTGCAGGGGTAGATCAGAATTGAAATTGAAGCTTGGAATTCTACCAGGGGAAATGCAGGCATAGCAAGGGCATCCTGAGTAGAGGGACCAGCTAAATCAAGGACCTGGAAATGGGAAAGCGAGGTTGGAGAGAGGAAGTCCACTTTGGCCAGCGGAGGCTTGGGGGCAGGGGGAGGACCGGCAGGAAATCCAGTTGACTTGTGTGGAGATTTGGCTTCATTTAATTGAGCAGGGGGGTGCAGCATGCATATTTGGGCAGAGGAGTGAAAGAGACAGAGCTGGACTTCTGGAAATCACTAGAGCTGTGTCTAGTGCAGATCGGACAGAACTAAGAAGAGACAGGCATGAGGAGGCTGCCGGTCACTGCTCCTTTGTGTGCCCTGGCATACTGTGCCAGCCCAGTAACATTTGTTTCTGTTGGTCTCACCCACTAGAGTCTGAGCATCTGCGGAGTAGAGATACCCTAGCATGATGCTGTCCAATAAAAATCTATTGCAAACCACAAACATGAGCCACATGGGAAATTTTCAATTTTCTAGTAGTCACTTTAAAATATAGTAAAAAGAAATAGATGAAACCCATTTTAATATATACTTTATTTAACTTAATTTGTTCATATATACTTTATTTAACTTAATTTGTTCAAAGTATCCTTTCAAGGTGTAGACAACATTAAAAATTATTAGTGAGAGATTTAACACTCCTTTTTTTCGTACGAAATCCTTAAGCCCTGAGGTGTATTTTATGCTTACAGCACATTTCAGTTTGAGCTAGTCAAAATTCAAATACTCAATAGCCATATGTGGCAAGTAGTTGCCAGATTGGACAGGAAACAGGTCTAAAATATAGTGCCTGGCACCTAGTAGGCACTCAATAAATGTGTTGAATGAATGAAAAGTAGTATCTCTAGAAATACCCCTCACAGGACCCCAATCTCAGTCACCATTGCAATGCCCAGCAGCTGGGGATGAAAGGTAGGGATGAATCATGAATCTACTGAGAGGATAGGAGAGGCATTCATTCATTCATTCACTCATTCATTCATTCATTCAGCTCCTCACTTACCTTTTGAGATGCATTCTCCTTCCATCTCCTTTAAGGTTCTTCATCCTAAGGTTCTTCTCCTAAGCCAAGAACCAAGGAGATGAGCAGGCAAAGTAAGGCTAACTTGACAAATGCCAAGTGCTCAATGAGATTTTTCTTTCTAATGAGTCTGAAGATCCTACACCAATTCTTTTCTCTTCATTCCCTGGTTAAGAGTAACCCTCCTCCCTGTGTACACACATCCACTCACCACCAACAACCCCATCTTTTTCAAGTCCTTTCCTAACCACTCTGAGTTTCATAGTTCTACTCCAGAAAGGCCAGCAGCTGCTGAGGCTTCAATCATAGAACATCCTCAATGGATTGAAGTCTCGGGAAGAGGAGGGGCTTGACCAAGACCACAGGCGGGTTACTGGCTGGCCTGAGACTCCACCGTTTTGTTCATCACTGTAGGCCCAGGGCCTAGAACAGTGCCTGGTACACAGAGGCTGGATAAATCTTGAATGAACCCAGGTTCTCAGCTTTTAGCCCCCTGCTTTGCCCACCATTCCTGGAGCATACCTTCCTTTACGTATCTCATGAATCCTTCTGTGATGTCCTTCGGCCTGAGAGCCCTGTCTGTGCCAGGCACTAAGCAGTAAGGACTCGTTGAGAGACGGGGACAGGTTGAAACTGGTTTTCTCCCCTCCCCCTAATCCCTGCCTTTTTCCATTTGAAAAGTGTTTCACAGACTCCGCCCTCACAAGGTTTACCATAACTAAGTACCACCTGTACTATTATTTACATAATATTTTTTTAATGTAAGTCAATTTGCTTTTTTTTCCTTTTTTACTTAAAGCTATTTTTTTTTTTAATATCACTACCATAAATGGAAAGGCAGTACTGATGGCCATGTATAGATAGCAACCATAAAAATAAACAAAATGAAAACAAAACAACGTTATTGGGCTTCCCTGGTGGCGCAGTGGTTAAAAATCCACCTGTCAATGCAGGGGACATGGGTTCGAGCCCTGGTCTGGGACGATCCCACATGCCGCAGAGCAACTAAGCCCATGCGCCACAACTACTGAGCCCACGTGCCACAACCACTGAAGCCCGCGCTCCTAGAGCCCGTGCTTCACAAGAGAAGCCACCGCAGTGAGAAGCCTGCACACCGCAATTAAGACACAATGCAGCCAAAAATAAATAAATTTATTTTAAAAAACAAAACAAAACAACGTTATTCAGTTCAAGTTGGGTACTGTTGCTTACTGCAGCCTCTGAAGCTGGTATACTCTTCTGGTTAACAAAAGGTGAGCCAGAGAAGTATTGTTTTTTTTTTTTTAATTTTTGGCTGCGTTGGGTCTTCACTGCCGCACGTGGGCTTTCTCTAGTTGCGGCGAGCACGGGCTTCTCACTGCGATGGCCTCTCTTTGCTGTAGAGCATGGGCTCTAGGCACACGGGCTTCAGTAGTTGTGGCACATAGGCTCAGTAGTTGTGGCGCACGGGCTTAGTTCTTCCGTGGCACGTGGGATCTTCCCGGACCAGGGCTCAAACCTGTGTCCCCTGCATTGGCAGGCGGATTCTTAACCACTGTGCCACCAGGGAAGCCCCAAGCCAGAGAAGTATTAAATGCAAGCCAGACCCAAGCTGAAATTTTTCTCCATTAAGTCCTCAGGAGATGGAGAAGAATATTTTTAAAACATTTTATTGAAATGTAACATACATGCAAAAAAGTACACATATCATAAATTTGAGGAATGTTTACAGATTGGCCATCCCCTGTAACCAGATGAAGAAAGAGAGCATTAACAGAACTCAGAAGACTTCCTTCTGGTTACCTCCCCACCAAGGGTCACCGTTATCCTTACTTCTACTAGCATGGATGAATTTTGCCTGTTTTTGCGTTTCACATTAATGAAAATATACAATACGTAGTCTTTTTGTCTCTGGCTTCTTTCGCTCAACATTAGGCTCGTGAAATTTGTCCATGATCTTGCATGTAGTTGTTCATTCCTTCTCCTTGTTGAGGAGTGTGCCATGGTATGACTACACCACACTTTATTTCTCCATTCTACTGGTGATGGCCATTTGGCTAGTTTCCACTTTTTGACTCCTATGAACACAGCTGCTTCTAGTCTCCCGGAAGATGTCAGTTACTGAGTATGGGCACACAGTTCTGTGGCATCCCTACCTAGATGTGGAATTTCTGGATCATGGAGTATCCCAGTGCTCAGCTTTAGTAGATCTAGCCAGAAAGTTGTGCCAAATAAATGTATGAACCTATACTCCTATCAACAGTTTATGAGGGGACTTCCTGTGCGCTCTAGAGCCCGCGAACCACAGCTACTGAAGCCCGCATGCCACAACTACTGAAGCCCGCGAGCCACAGCTACTGAAGCCCGCATGCCACAACTACTGAAGCCCGTGCGCCTAGAGCCTGTGCTCCACAACAAGAGAAGCCCATGCACCACAATGAAGAGTAGCCCCCACTCGCCGCAACTAGAGAAAGCCCGCGCACAGCAACGAAGACCCAATGCAACCAAAAAATATATAAATAAATAAATAAATAAATAATTTTTTTAATTTAAAAAAAAAAAACACTATTTATGAGGGCTCCACTTGCTCCCCATCCTCACCAACACTTGGCATTTTCCGTTGTATCTCAATGTACCCGTTCTGGTGGTAAGTAGTTGTATCTGATTGTGGTTTTATTTTGGAATCCCCTGATGACTTAAGAAGCTGCGCATCTTTTTAATGATAGAATAGGAGGAGTTTTCAAAAGGAATTGTGTCATGTAATGTGATGTAATGCCATGCCCATGTATCATGATTAAACATCTTGAGTAGCACCTAAAATCATCTTGCATGCATGGGTTGCCACTTTTTTTATTAGGGAGGTTTTAGTCTTAGCTGCTGTTTCAGCAGGAAGGGAAGAGAGAAAAGGCAGGAGTACTGCTTGAGCAGAAGAAGCGTCCTCTACCCTCTATCCATACCCCTGGGGGTTGCCTCAGAGCGACATCAGCCGCCTCCTCTTCGGTACGGCCTGAAACAAAATAAACAGGCAAGAGGACCTCTGGCTTTTTTGATCCAATGGCTGGAAACTCCACCAAGCAATATGAAAACTGAAGAATGTGCTCTAAGAGGCCAAGGCTGCATGCTTTACGATGATTTCCCAAATGAGCCTCAGGTACCAGGGCAACAACTTGATCGGATCACCATCATCATCTTTGTCTTCAGAACACCTTTACCAAATCCCTCTCCCCAGATGCTGGCTTAGGCCTTTGTGTAGCCCTGTCCTTTAGAAGTTACTGTGTCAGGTTGGATGACTCTAAAGTGACCAAATGGAGAGGACACAAAGGAAAAGGATCAGATGAGAATATGACCACTGGAGGCTGGGGGAGGAATTCAGAGAAAGGGCCCTGCAGCCAGGCTGCCTGCATTCGTGTCCAATCCCTCCCCTCCCTGGCTCCGTCATTTGGGGCAAGTTACTTCCCCTCTCTGAGCCTCAGTTTCCTCATCTATTAATAAGGAGGTGATAATAATTGTACCTGTTTCAGAGAGTTGCTGCAAGGAGTGAACGAAATAATCAAGGTGAAGTCCTTAGCACTCTGCCTGGCACGCAGCCCTCGACAACAGATAGTCGTGCTGCTATTATTACCTGCCGCTCATGAGGCCGAGAGTTCCCCAGTATGAGGTCAGGAGAGTGCCAAGTCCCTTCCACTAACACAGCTGGGAAGATGTCTGCAGGGGGAGGAATTCACCAGGCTTAATGGGAAGGGGTGGGGGGTGGTTCCCTGGTGTATAGTGAGGTGGGAGGGGCTGACTGGAGGCACAGAGCTTCCAGGAAGTGCACTGGAGAACAACAAGGAAGAAAGAGAAGAAGACATCAGAGCATAGATGCCTTAGAGACCTGGAAGAAGGCATAGATCCAGAACCTTCTCCCTCTTGCAAGAAGCAGGTTCAGCAGATCTGCACGGCCAAAGCAACAGGCGATGACGTGCAGTGACAAGAAGAAGAAAAGAACAAAACGAAGAGCAGTAAATCTGTGCAAATACTTTCCCAGGTGTTACTTCATTTCATTCTCATAAATGTCATAGGAAGCCCAGAGAGGTTAAGTGACCCATGTATGTTCACCCAAATAGTATATAATAGAGCCAGATGTCAAACCCTTACCTCCCCACAACCCCAGAGGAGTCAAGAAACTAGAACTCAATTCAAAATCAGCTTCTGACTTCAAGGTGTGTGGCCCCAGTTGCTCCCTCTGCCCTTCATGGCCCATGCTGCCTTTGTCCTGGACTGGTTACCTCTCACTGTGCAACGAACCATCCCAAAGCTTAAGTCTTAAAGCAACTATGTGTATGATCAGTCATGGTTCTGTGGATTGGCCGGGCTCAGCTGGGTCATTGTCACATGGGCTCTCCCATGTGGATGTAGTAGACAGAGTCTGGGACTTGGGTCTGCCTGACTGAGCTGGGCATCCAAGAGCGCTGCTCACTGTCTTGGACAGTAGTTGAGCCGGATGGTCAACACCCTTCCTATATCTTCTCCACATGGTTTGGGCTTCTCAGAGCAAACTCAGAGTGGCTCGGTTTCAAGGGGGAGGGTCCCAAGAGCACGTGTTTCAAGAGGCCAGATGGAAGTTGCGAGGCATCGTAGCAACCAGCAGTCCCACAGTATTACTTCCCCTGCCTTCTACTGGTCAAACAGTCACGGGGCCAGCCCTTCTTCAAGGGGGGTGAGAAACGGCATGTGGGACAGAAGACGTTGTGCTGGCCCCCTCCGGAAAGCATGACGGACAGCCTCCGCCCCTTCTCACTGATGAGAACATCTGTACGTAAGCCAGGCTGTCACTCCAGTATCCTCTGCTTCTCAAACTCTCGGTCATTCCCTAGGGAGTGAGGGACACTTCTGCTCTCCAGAGACAGGCTGATAGGGATAAAATGAATCAATGTCTTTCCTTCCACTGGGTTACCCACTCTATCCCAGCCTCCCAGGCTCACAGTTGTACAAAGAGCACAGCAGAGCGCCAAGCCTCAGGTACAGGTGCTACCCATTAAACAATTCACAGTTTTTTCCTCCTTTTTTGGGAGGTCGTTGAGGTCAAGGTGTTGTGGAGATCCCTGATGGGTTCGGGACCTTGAGCCCCATTGCATATGAAGGAAGGGTGTTGAGCAGAGCAGCCCTCAGCCTTCAAATCAGTGTTCAGGAAACTTTTTTAGCAAGAAAAACAACAACAACAACAAAAAACCCTTCGGTAAATATTTTAGGCGTTGCGGGCTTCATATGGTCTCTGTCACAACTACTCAACTCTGCCATCCCATCCCCAAAGCAGCCAAAGATGACATTCAAACAAACAACTATGGCTATGCTATGTTCCAATTACATTTTATTTACAAGAACAGATGGAGGCCAGAATGGGCCTGAGGTCTGCAAGATGCTGAGCCCTGCACTAGGGCCTCCTTGATTCTAGAGAACAGGCTTTCAGAGGCTGTCAGGACCAGGAGATAATACAGACCCTGGAGTATTACTTCCCAGTCTGCATCCAACTGACCGCCCATTGGAACGTGCCTACATGGGAGCAACAGGATGCCTGTTGGAAAGTACCCTCTCCAATGGTCCCCACTCCTTCCCAGAATCCCACAGTGAGGGGTCCGAGTCCCCAGCATCACCAGAAGACAGTCTCAATCCGGCACCTGGTCAGGCCCTGGCAGACCCGCCCTCCCCCCTCCACACACACACGGTCGTCTAGGACAAGACTCAGCCGGACAGGGCGCTCCCCGAGACTTCTTGGAGGAGGAAGGCGGAACAGGCGGCACCAGGAGGCAAGGCAGATGCCACGGACCGATCGACAGAGAACTGGCTTCCCTGAAAAGGTTTCAAGCGGGGTGCAGCATCTGTGAAAAATTTGAGCGGGGCTGCTGCTTCTATTAGATGGGCCTGCCCCCCTCCTATGGGCTGCAGCTTTTCTTTCGAGGAACAAGCCTACATCTGTTTGGCGATACTCTATCTGGAATCGTTAAATAAACCTTTCAGGCCCTGGCAAACAACAGCCCATCTTATTCCGATGGGGGAGCTCCTGAAACACAGCAGACTTCTTAATCCTAAATCTGTCTGCAGGCCTCCCCTCCCCTCCCAGCAAATCCCTGCGGCCCCTACTCTCTGGCCCTCCACTGGGAGAAAGATTGCTCACCCTTGCCTCCTTTGGCCCCTCTCAATGCGAACAGATTCTTGGCTTCGAGTCTTCACGTTTACTTTTAGTATTGTTGGACTTGGTTTTCCTCTCCCTCCCCGACTCTTCCCAGGGGGTCTCTCTCCCTCGCTCACTCAGTGGATCGCAGTCACACAATCCTGTCTGAGCAAACTTGCTCAGGGCCTCACAATTATCTCATCTTCCCATTACCCCCACCCTCACCCCCCTGGGGCCACTGAGAACCAGGCAGAGCTAAACAAATAAAGGACGGGAGGGACCCAGCCAGCTTTTCCAAGGCCCTGGCCATGTGGAATCGCAGGCTTACAGGCTCAGGCTCAGCTTGCCTTCTACTCCCCGAGGGCACCAGCCGTCCCCATCATCACACACACACCACACACACACACACACACACACACACACACACACACACTGAGCCCCTCCTACAGCTGAAACCCAAGTCCACCGCAAAGGCGTGTTGCAATGCGGGCTAAGGGATCTGTGTGTCCAGCTGAGCACACAGAGCTCACCCCGCCCCCCAGTCCTCTCCAGCTTCTCACACTGTCGCACACACTTCGTTGCCCTAACTCCCCTTTCCAGGAAATCTGTTGCCTCCGCAGGGAGTGAGGGAAAGCATGAAGTTGCTGTGGGCACGTTTGGGCTCTTACAAAATTGCTGCCGGGTGGAGGTGGCACATGGGTTCGAACGTGCCCTTCTGCCCGCCCTCCACCTTCCCGCCTGGGAGAGGACTGTACGGACCTGGTTTCTCCTTTGCTCTGTAATTAAAGCACAGCCTCTCCCCTCCAATCAGAAGCCGGCTGGTGAGAGGGCCACCGCTCAGCTGAGGTTGAGGGGGAAGGGAGGGAGATTTGAGTAGGGGAGGAAATGATGAAATCAGGCAGTCGGGAAACTAAGCCATTGAGGCGGTTGGAGGTAGCAAAGAATCATTCTCTAGGGGAAGAGGAGGACCCTCAATTCAGAGACTCTATACAGGCCAGCGTGAGGATGCGGGAAGTTTCCTGGGGGAACGAAACCTCTCTTCTAATATGATTCTTGCTAATATGATTCTCGCTTCACTCCTGGTAGAGCGCCTTCCTGAAGGCAAGGCCAATCCCATCTGACCCCATCCATTGCTCCGAACACCACCATTCAGGAGTGGAGCTCTGTCCCAGCCATCCTAAGATCTGAGTTTACATTACTTTGTGTTTTTGTGTCTTGCGTCCGTCTCCTCCATCTCCCCATGACACTGAGAGCTCTGTGAGGGCAGAGGCTGGCCTCCTCTGATTCCTGGGCAGCCCTCTCCTCCCACTACACACCCCTTCTATCCGGCTTTGCCCACAGTAGACGGAGATTATCCCATCCTCTCTACATGCCGACATGTGGGCAGCCTCAGCGAGTCCTCTTTGCATAAATGGAAGAACTGCAGCCTGAAGAAACGAAGCTCCTCCTCATTCAAGGTCATTGGACCTATCTGTGGTTTCACTCCCGAAGCACTGGTCCCTTCACTTGGCACTCCTATCTCCTCGTCCTGGCTGTGGGCAGGCAGTAAAACCCCACTGACAGGACCACTGCGGACAAAACTGAGACTAAGCAGTGTTTCCCAAACATCAGTCCTTTGGGAACCTGCTTCTCATTTTTGCCCCATCTTTGAACAACCTCGATTATTATTTCTTTAATATTTATCTTTAAATCAACTCACTTATTTTTACGTAAATAAAATACTTCAAGTAATAATATTTCTGAAAACACAGGTGCTTTCATGCTACTTTTCCTTAACACATGAAAACAAAACACAGAACTTAAAATATGTTCCTCGAAATACACCTAAAATCAGCTTGTGTACCATACATTGGTACAAAATGTAGAAGGTATTTTAACCTTTGGGCCAGGTTAAGTATTTTGGGCAAGTCTCTGAGGTTCAGTTCCCTCCTCTATAAAATGGGATTGAAAATGTCTTACTGTGCCTTCACGAGGGCGTCAATACCTCACGAAGGACAGTGGGCAGTATAAAAAGCTTTCAAGTAGGAAGGGAATTTTCAATAGAAGCCATAGGCAGGAGAATGTCCCAAAATTTAATAAACATGGGAATTTTTTAAAGTATAAGTTGCTAAAAGGAGATAGAGAGTTCTGTACATACTCAAAAGAACAGGAGCCCTGCACCAGATCCTGTGAAGGAGATACAACAGAAATAGTAGAGAAATGTACAAGCTATTAAAAGAAATAATACACTCCCACACGAAAAACACAAATAAAAGAGCCTATCGAGAATTATAACCCTGATTAGAATCTGTTGAGCCACGAATGTGAAGCAAGGGGACGATGAGCCTCTGGACGGCTCGTGGTGAGCCCCACAGCCTAAACAGTGGGCTGGGAGGGCTTCCTGGAGGTGGTGTTAGAAATCAGAGCTCTGGCTCCTTGGTTGTGAGGGTGGAAGCCTTCTTCCCTCCCCCCACGTCTCAACTCCACATCCCCCTTGGCTTTCTGCTATGGACAGCAGGTGCGTGTTGGAAACTACTTTTCTGGGGGCTGGTGGTTGTTGGCAGAACATCAGGGCCATCAGAGGCGGCAGTGCTGTCTCTCTGGGGTGTCTCCCAGTGCTCAGCACCCTCTGCGGCTGAGTCCCCTCCACAGCCCCCCACGCCCTCCCTCACCCACAGCCTCCCGAGTGCACCTGGGAGGAAATCTTTCTGGCTGCTGCCTCCAAGGAAACTTGTCTTCCTCACTTTCTGTAGTGTTTCTCTCTCCTCTATGCAACTGTCAGAGCGCAACGATTTCTATCTCCTCTGCTGTTGTTCCTCTCTGCTACCCTGTAGCTTATCTTGGCGTTGGTGTCTTTCTGCATTCCCTGCCTCTTTTCCCCATCCTCGTTATCTTCATTTATGATATCATTTTCATCCCCACGTCCACCCCCAGCAAGAGGTCTCTCTCTATGACCTAGCCCTTTCTTTCTATAGAAAAGAGGCCCTGGGACTTCCCTGGTGGCGCAGTGGTTAAGAATCTGCCTGCCAATGCAGGGGACACGGGTTCGAGCCCTGGGCCGGGAAGATCCCACATGCCACGGAGCAACTAAGCCCGTGCGCCACAACTACTGAGCCTGCTCTCTGGAGCCCGCGAGCCACAACTACTGAGCCCACGTGCCACAACTACTGAAGCCCACGTGCCTAGAGCCCGTGCTCTGCAACAAGAGAAGCCACTGCAATGAGAAGCCCGCGCACCGCGAGGAAGAGTAGCTCCCACTCGCCGCAACTAGAGGAAGCCCACACGCAGCAACGAAGACCCAATGCAGCCAAGGATAAATAAATAAATTTTTAAAAAAGAAAAGAAAATAGGCCCCGGGGACGCTGCTCTATTGTAATGATTATCAGTGGCCGTGGGACTCTAAGGTATCATAGTCTGGGATTTGGGCAGAAGGGAGTCACAATGAATCCCCTACCACCATTACACACACACACACACACACACACACACACATACACACACACACACATACACACACACACACAACGGAGCTGTGGTGTGGCATTGGGCATTTTGCCAATACTATCCAAATTGTGGCTCCTGCCCAAGAGCCAGAATGAAAAATCAATAGTTATTTCCATCCACATCTTTACAAAATAGTAAACAACCCAGAGGCTCAGCCAAATGACCTCAGTTCCTGCTTTTGGTCCGGAATTCTGGTCTCTGGACCCTCAGTGTATAGAGGGGCATTTGAGTTGTAACACCAAGGACTTCATAGCTTGAAACAACCAGGACAAGCACACCTACTTTAGAGGCAGTTCTATGGGGTCCCAGTGCCAGTTCTGCCCTGTAACACACCAGATGACTACAAGTCACCAAACTGCTTGGAGCCTCAGTTTCCTCATCTGCAAAATGGAGTAAGCACACCTAGCTCACGGGGTTTCTGTGAGGATTGAGTGGAATCACTCATGACGGCCTCTGGCAGGATGTCTAGTCCAAAGAACAGGTCCAACCGAATGTCTGCTGAACCTGAGTGGGGTCTTAACGGTGGGAGTCTTGCTTCTCGGAACAATCCCCTGACTGTGAAAACTCTGATCCAGGACACGGGATGCCTGGTAACCTTCAAGGCCACCCGTGGGCACCCGAGCCCCCTCCCTCCTTCCCTCCTGGCTGTAACGATTCTGAAGGCTCCACCCGCCAGAGCAGCCCCCTCTGGAGACCTTCACCTTGCAGGTGTGCCATCTCTGCTGCCCGTTCGCCCTGCCTGGTCCTAGCCATTTGGAACAGGACCTTCTCTCTGGGGGAAAATATTATTGTTTTTTTGGCCACTTGTTTGATCCTCCAGAGTCAATATTTGCGGAGATAAGCACAGTGTCCTGTAGCAGTGCAGTTGTTTATGACTCTGTCCCCATCCCATTAGATTCCAGTCCCTTCTGGGCCACAGTGGGAGGCGAGGGTACATTTCAACAGCAGTGGGTCCCAAACTGCCTTGGCCAGGACATGGAAGAGGGGCTGGGGTCAGGCCGACCCCGACCTTCTCCACTAGATTATGAGGTCCCGGACTGGTCTTTTCTATCAGAATGAGATTTTCTGTTTTCACTTCACATAAAAATGCCTGGTGAGATTTTCCACCCAGACTGGAGAGCTTATTTCAAAGGATTTGACTTAAAATATAGGTTGTGAGGGGTATGCAAAATTCCCTCTGAAGTGGCCTGGAGGGAAGATCACCCCCGAGGGCTGGGTGGGCAGACATTGTCTTGCGCAGCTACACATGAGGTGCCGCGCGGAAGGCCGGGATGACTTCTGATTAGGACAGACACGCTACACATATTAAGCCATTGAGGACACACAGGCAAGCGTGGTTTCAAACAAAGCCCCAGAGCAAAAGGCATGAGGCCGTGCAAAGCTGCAATTGAACTGTTTCTCAGGTGGGCAACTCTATATAATTATAAGGGAGTAGAAGCAGGGATTGATTAATTAACCATGGTTAATGGTTTTCTGGAGAGACACGAGGGAGGCTGGCTAGCTAATAATAGTAATAGCAGCAAAAGGAGGGAGGAAGAACAGAAAGGAGAAAGGAGGAGGAGGGGGGAGGGGGAGGGGAGGCGTAGCTGGGTGGTCTGCTCTGTACCAGTCTCTTAGCAAAGTGACTTACAAAAATAATCTCATTTAATTATCTTATTTAATTCTCACAAAAACCCCACAAAACTGTTCTTATCATCCCCATTTTTCACGTAAGTAAAGTGAGACTCTGAGAGGTTAAAGTGATCTGTTCGAGGTCATACAGCTTGCAGAAAGCAGGTACCAAATGAGATTTTGTTGACCTTGATCAAGGAACCTCCCAAAGATCCATTTTTGATAAACTCATCATTCTGTACTGAAGATAGCTGGCCCTTATTATCCTGCCTTAGCCATTTCCTTGATCATTCTTCTTTCTTCCCTTTGAGACAATGGGATCCTTTGAATCCTTGGCCTGAGCCCATGCTAGGCTCCAGGACAAGTTGGTCAAATGAGTCAATGTGTCTTTCTTAGCCACCCAGGGATCTGAGATTGACTTAAACCTGCCCTAAAGCACTTGCAAAGTTTGGAGACATTCAGGAATTTGGGGGCACCTGCTATGGACCAGGCACGGTTTTCATTGTTTGGGATAAATTAGTGAACAAAGCAGACCACTCTTCCTGCCCTGGCAGAGCTTACCTGGGGAGGGAGCACAGGAGTTACTGGCAGACACAGTAGGGGATTTCTCCTTATGGCCTTCCTTTTAAGAAAGCTTGACTCAGCTCCAGTCTGCTCTCCACACTGCAGCCAGGGGGAATTCTGTTCCAAACACAATATGAGCGGCTCAAATCCCTGCTCAAAAAGTGGTCTCCCTTCACTCTTAGGAGAAAGACCCAAAAAGCCTTAGACTGGCCGTCAAGGCCCTACATGGGGTCTCCACCCATCTCCTGCCTCACTGCCCACCGAGGACCCTCCCTCTCTAACCGGCACTTCCAGGCCCTTCCCTTTTTACCAGCCAGCAACTCCTTCAACTGTCTCCTCAGTCATCTCAGCCTCGTGGAAGGCCTGCTCCCCCTTGGTCAAACCCCTCCTTACAGACTCCCTGAGTACCCTGGACCTCTCTGTGGTGCTTCCCAGCGTTACAGCTTCACACTGAGTCCGACAAGTACCTGATGACTGTCTGTCCCCACACTGGACCATAAGCTCCTTGCACACAGGACTGACCGTTGCACTCACCACCGTGTGCCCGGAACCTAGCCAGGGCCTGGTCCAACACAGTCTGCTGAATGAATGACCATTCCCTGCACCCGACACTCCTAATCATCTTCTCATCTGATCGGTGCAAACCACCCTTTCCTAAAAAGTGAACAGGCAGGGGGTCAAGAGCTGAGGGCAGGGCGCCCATGACACTTCAACCTCTAATTGGGATCTGAGGTCTCAGAGTATAGGTGCATATATTAGGACACAGACAGAATGTTTGACCTCAGACATTCCAGGTCATATGGTCACGGCACCTGTGATGGAAAACAGACGCCACTGCAATGTGAAATCCTGGAGAAAGAACAGGGTGAAATGAGTCACTAGCCAAGCCTTATCTCTAGAAAAATGCTGAGCAGGAACCCTCCAGCTTCACGAAGCTTGGAGTTACACACCCGAGAGTTCTGTTCCGTATCACTGACTCACCTTTCATTGGGAAAGGGCAGGCCTGGGCTGCAACAGCTGCCTTCTAACTGGAGAAATAAGAGGCATCGCTTCACTTATTCCTTCAGTTAGCATGCATTGATTAAGCCCCTACTGTGCTTTAGGGATATAAAAATAGACTAGACCCATGCAGTTCTTGTCCTCAAAGTTCTGCCACACGAACAGAGCAGGCAAGCAGGCTTTGTGGGACGAGGGGTGAGGGCAATGGGGCAGGCACCCACCTCAGCATGGGAAGGGCTTCATGGAGGTGATGTGGCTCAGGAACTGAGTCTAGAGACAGATAAGAATTGGGTTGGGCTGCAAAGGGCTCTCCAAGCCACTGGAATGGCACAGACAAAGGCATGGAGGTAGAGACAAAGGCTTGGGGTGTGGTGGGAACTGCTAGTGGTTTGGTATTGCTGGGAAGTCAAGGGTAAGACTGGAAATGGTGGGAACGGAGCTGGAGCAGGAGGGACGGGCTGGGTCTTGGAGGAACTTTTAAGTCCTATTAAGAATCTTGAAACCTTTTGTGCCCAAATAAAGAAGCAGCATTGAGGGCTTTAAGCAGGAGAATAAGATGGACAAAACTGCATTTCAGGTAGATCCCAATGTGGGGAGAAAGGGTTTGAAGGGGACCACAGAGAGGGAGAGAAGCCAGTTAGAAAGCTGTGGCTGTGTCCGCAGAGAAGAGACAAGAGCATAGTCTCTTTTAAATTTTATTTATTTATTTATTTATTTATTTATTTATTTATTTAGGCTGTGCCGGATCTTAGTTGCAGCACTCGGGATCTTTTAGTTGTGGCACATGGACTTCTTAGTTGTGGCATGTGGACTCTTAGTTGCAGCATGCATGTGGGATCTAGTTCCCCGACCAGGGATCGAATCCTGGCCCCCTGCATTGGGAGTGCAGAGTCTTACCCACTGGACTACCGGGGAAGTCCCAAGAGCGTAGTCTTGAGTCGTAGGGGAGGCATGGGGGGAGGGGTTCAAGAAAGGTTTGGGAGGCATGGGGGGAGGGGTTCAAGAAAGGTTTAGGAATCTATACTCAGAAGAACTAGGGTATAATAAAAACAATAACCACACTTTCCAGTTCCTGAGTTCTTTCTACATGTTGGCCACTCTGGAGAGCTTTTTGTACATTTTGTAAGTTTTAATACTTATCCAAGTAGGTAGTGGACTCGGGATGAGTAAAGGCTTGGAGGCTCTGGGACCTGTGCAGACACTAATGCCAACTGACCTGAGATTAGGGGAGAGGAATGAAGTAGGAGATGGAGTATAGAGTAGAAATGAAAAAGAGCGGGTCCCAATGATTAGTTAAGAGAAGAATTTTATTGGGGATTTTGGGAGAGAATAAGTTTGGACAAAAGTTTGCAAAGTCAAATGTTTCTGTGTACCAGAAAGCTAATGTAAGTAAGTTAAATAGGCAAAAGGCCAGACAGTCAGGAGTGGTGAGGACTGCAGCAAAGGGAGAGCCCACGTACTATCGAAAGAGGTCAACTGCTGCACAGCTCCAAATAATGGTGGCCTTGCAGGAAAGAGGGTTCAAGGTAGCCAAACTGGCTGATTATCAAAGTGAAACCAGTTCTCCAGAATTTTGTGTGAATTCTCCCAATCTGAAAATATTGGTAATTAATTTAAAATTTGGAAAGGAAAAGAAAAACATTGTACAAAGCACCCCAACCTGCCTATAAGCTGGACATGAGTCTGGGGTTGGCAATGTGGGCACTCTGGTGTTGACCACTTCATCTAGCAGTTGAGTATCCAAAGCAAAGGGAGAATCGGGGTGGTGTACAGATGTGCAAGCAGGACAACAGGTGTTGCTCAGGGTCTCAGAGACTTGCCAGCTTCCTGGCAAAACACCAAATGCCATTTGGAGAAGGAGAGATCAGATGTGGTAATGTCTCCTCCTCACCAAGTGACGGGATCTGCACAGACATCCCTTCCTGGGATGAGTAAGATCTGTTGCGCTGTGAACAGGGATTGTCAAACATCAAGAATATCTTCAAGCTTCCAGAAGCTCAAGCAGCAAAGGTACATGCTCAGCACTTGTCAGGTAGATGTGAGTGGGCTGGACTGCCTGTTGGAAATACGCCACCGTCTCCCATTCATGTTTCCTGGGTCCATCCTCTGCTGTCCTTGCAGAGTCTCCATTTCAGTTCCTATTCTGTGATTCAGGTCTTATGACCCTTCCCTCTCCCCTCTTGATCCCTTCTCTTGGGACCCTAGTAGCTGCCCCTGGCTTCCTGGTCCACCCTGCCCTCCCCAACCATCTTCAGTTGTGAACCCGCTGCTCTGGTCTGACCCGACAGCCCAGGGGTCATTGCGTTGTCCTGTGATTTAAGACAGCGGGTTGGGCTGGAAACGTTTCCACGTCTAGGGAGAGAACTTGAATCAGTAATCACTATAACAGCAAACAAAGAGTGGGAATAGAGCTATGTCCTCAGAGAGCTCCAGAAAGAGGGTCGGTGGAGAGTGATCTTGGTGGTTTAATCAACTCGTCAAGAAGCCCCCAAGAATTAGGAACGGCTAGCACACGTGCCCCTCACTCTGTGCCAGGCAGTCTTGGGTGCTCCTATGCTGAACTCGGGGAATTTGAATTCTCCCAACTATCCCACGAGGTAGGAGCCATGGTTATCCCCACTTCACAGAGGAGAAACTGAGATCCCGGCGGGGAGAGGTGAAGTCATGTGCCTTAGGACGTCGCCTCTTTCCCAACCGAGACTCGGCGCCAGAGTTTGTGCTCTTAAACGCCGCTTCTCAAATTACCTCTAAGGAAAGACCAGTTTCCCCCCCAATTCATCACAGACCTCCTCCTGTAAAATACAATAATAAATGAATTACTAGAAAAACGATCATGCGCTTGGACGGTGAGGCAAGGCAAATTGCTCTAAAAGTTTCTGGATGCTTCAGTTTCTACACCTATCCCGTCGGGAGGCAGAGCAGTGCTGGGCCACACGGGCTGAGGGACGCTAATCCACTTCCTACACCCTCGCTCATCCGCTGAGGATGCGAAGGAATGAGTGGGGCGCAAAAAAAAGAAAAAAAAAAAAATCACTTGTCTAGATTCTGAAGGCTGACCTGTTAACCTCAGCGCTCACTCCAGCACTAGGGATGCAAGAGAGCCTCTCGCCCCGCGTTCCTGGTGTGGGTGACTTAGGGCGGTGTGCCCCGTATCGTCCAGGGGTGAGGTTAGTTAGCTCCAAAGGGCCCTTCCAAAACCACAACGCTGGGATTCCGTCTCCTTCTGCAACAGGCCAGCTCAGCAGAAATGTTTGCAGGGCCAGCTGTTTTCGCTCCCGCATTCATTAATAAAAGTAGTGAATGCAGCCAGGGCCACCCTTTTCTTCCCTTTGTCATGTCCTGAAAGGGGGCAGGGAGGGAACAGGAGAGGCTGCAGACGCAGGGGACGTGCCAGACGTGCAACAGGAAGGGCTCGGAGATGAGGACTGAGAGGAAGGAAGGCAGGTGGGCGGATGGGGGACGGGCGGCGGGGCGGGGGGAGGGGCCGTGTGACAAAAGGCGGAGAGACACGTGGAACCAGTTCCCCCAGGCAATGGGGTAGGGGTGCACCTGAGGACTGAAGAACACCTGGCAGTTTCTGGAACAGAGGAGGATTAAGAGCTGCTGAGAAAAATGGGGCTGATGATAGAGCAGGGCTGGGGGGGATGGGGGGATGGGGGGCCCTCCCAGGAACCGCTCATCTTACTGGGGACCTTCTTTTGATCCCTTTAGTGATTGGGGAGGGGATATTTCTCAGAGTCCATCAGTAGGCGGGGAGCGGGGGCGGGGCACGCTCTAGGTATTTTATTCAGACTTGAAAGCAGGAAATTGGTTACAGAGGTGATAGAAACTTCCCTGGGCTAGCGGGAGCACCAGGAGTTGAAGGAGCAAGGATTCTCCAGCAAGAGTTCCCACACAGAACACAAGACGCTGGTTAATCTGAATTTCAGAGAAATAAATAACTTTTGGTATAAGAAGTTTAGTATATAATGTGTTAAATGCCACAGAATTGTACACATTAAAATGATTAAAATGGCAAATTCTATGTTATGTGTATTTTACCATAATAAAAATTGAATATAAAATTTTATTCCATTTATCTGAAACTCACATTTAACCAGTGCCTTGCATCTTATTAAATCTGGCCACCCTACTCCCAGCAGGAGCTAAGACAATGCCAGGGGGCTTCCCACATGGAGCTGGGGCCACAGAGGAGAAACAGCTGCTGCTGCTGGTGGAAGAGAGAGACAGGAAGTAGAGGGAAAGGAGGAAAAATGATCCAGCCAGTGACCCCCAGTTCCTCCCTCCCAGCAGCCAAAGCTCCTTAGCAGCCCAAGGGCAAGGGAGTCTCAGAAATGCAAGAGCAGGGAAAGATCCTAGAGCAAACTTGCAATTGTTTTAAATGACCCAGGAAGGCCACCCAGTGACCACAGTTTTATTTTATCTGTGTCAATCAAAATAATAACAATGACAATGACGATGATGCAAGAGGCTGCAAATAAGAAAAGAACTTATTTGTGGTTTTAAAAATTGCAATTTGGAAGACACAGATCTGGGTAATTGCAGAAGAGTTCGGGGAAGAGAAAGAGTCAGGGGCTTATAAAGACAAAAACCCGCAAGGTCCTTTAAGAGTTGCCTGGCGAGAACTGTGATCGACTCTGACTCGAGTCAGAAAATATTTGTCCTTAAGGACTCATGAGTTGTTTTAGGGTGAGGGTCCAATAACTAGACAGGCTGTAGTGAGTTTCTGGCGGATGTTTTGGATGACTTAACATCGGATCAAAAGGTCAGATTCCATCCAGGCTGAGACATGCATAAGTCACACTTCCTTAATGGCCTCCTAGATCCATTTTAGAGAGCTCTCTTAGCAATACTAACTCCATTTTGATTTCCCTTTCACATTTCTCCCTTTTGGTTGAGATCTTTCTCTAGAAAGCATCAATGATCAACCACTTGGGTTTTCGGCATCAGTGTGAACTCTGTCAGCACTGGGAAGGCTCGTTCCCAGAGAGCTGTGTCCCAAGGAGTGGAGAGAGAGGTGGTTTGTGGGAGAGGTCTGCTTATAGAGAGTTTACAGCCATATTTGAGCAACAAGGGGCTATCCACGAAGAGAGTCTTAGGCAGTGTTCAAAATAGGCATGGCTCTTCATCAGGAGGAATCTTACAGGAGGGAGCAGTCACCTCCAGATGTCAAGCTATCATTATTTCTCTGGAGGGTGTCATAGCACAGCGGTGAGACACACAAAGCCTAAACAGTTTAAAAACAACAAAGAGAGAACAATTAGAACAATGATTAGTACAACTAATTGCAACTTGGACGGCACTAAGCCAACAGACCAGAGGGGAGCCAGCTGAAGAAGATTTCTAGATGTCAAGGTTGAAGCATCTTTTGGAGTTTGAGATGTCTCTGATGATGTCATCGGGTGTTTAGGTAAAGAGCAGTTTTAGTTCTCAGTGACTCCAAGTTAAAATGATGGGAGAAAAACTGGAAATGTTAGTTTGGAGTCATAGATACTGGAAGAAATGAGAATTTAGGATCTAATCCAGTTTACAGGTAAATACCAAAACCCCAAAGAAAATTAAAAGCACTAGACCCTAATGTCCATGAAGGCATGACATTGAAACAATCGCTCCCTCTCCTTTTTTAAAAAATTAATTAATTAATTTTATTTATTTATTTTTGGCTGCATTGGGTCTTGGTTGCTGCACGCGGGCTTTCTCTACATGCGGCGAGCGGGGGCTACTCTTGGTCGTGGTGCGTGGGCTTCTCATTGCGGCGGCTTCTCTTGTTGCAGAGCACGGGCTCTAGGCATGTGGGCTTCAGTAGTTGCGGTGCGTGGGCTCAGTAGTTGTGGCTCGCAGGCCCCAGAGCGCAGGCTCAGTAGTTGTGGCACACGGGCTTAGTTGTTCCGCGGCATGTGGGATCTTCCCGGCCCAGGGCTCGAACCCGTGTCCCCTGCATTGGCAGGCGGATTCTTAACCACTGCACCACCAGGGAAGCCCTGGAATTAATTCTTGATCTTGATCTTTTGTTAGCAGTTTTATGAAACCATCATTTCCTTCACTAAGGTTCTGTAAATTCTTACCCAGTTCAATGGTATGATCTGAAAGTCTATCAGAAATCTGTACTCTAGAGTGTCAGTGTCCTTTCCATGAATCTCTCTGAAGATGAAACATATTTGCAAAAGCATCAGAGTAAAACAGTAACTGTCTATCAATGACAGAAGACTTAAAAATGCCTGTTATTGAAGATCTGAGAGTTCATTATGATGGAGTTGACAAGGAAATTTGGTTGACTTTGTGACACAAAATAATTTGATACTAACTAGAATTATGACTGATAACATTATACCAGGACATATCAGATTTCCAGAAATTTCACATAGTTTCTGAAACACTTATAATATATACCTATATAGGCACAATGTAAAGAAGGTTTAGTATTACTTCTTATTCGACAATGCTTCCCATGTAATTTAACATATAAAATAAGCTTCATTAGTTTAACATCTCCCTTTTTATAAGGAGAGAGAACAGTTCTTTGAGATAGTTCAGGGGCCCTCAGACGCAAGTTAGTTCTAAACCAAAGTTAGTTCTAAATCAAAGTTAGTTACCTCAAGTTAGTTCTAAGTCAAAAACACTCCATTTAGAATTTGATTTTGAGAAGTTTGTCAAAACTATCAAAATTTTAAAAAACATTTGGTCAAATAGGATCATAGGTCACTGTGAAACAGTGCTTAGTTACCCATTTAACCAAAATAACAATTAAAGACTTCATGGGCAAATGTAAAAGGTTATATAGTTATAAAAAAAACTTAGCTACAAAATATAGAGTCTTTGTTTATCTAGACAGATTACATTAAAGGTAAAGAAAATTTTGTTTATAATTTCTCATTAAGACCAGACCAATAGTCTAAGAAAACTGTTGTTTGAACAGAGAGAAAAACCAAAGTTTGATTTTGTACCAGCTAACTTTTGACATTAAAACTCATTTACTTAATTAAATTCATTCCAATCTTAGCCAGTCCTGACCACAAATAAAATTCCTTTCCAAAGATTCCTTTTTTTTCCATAAACCTTCTACAACTTTCTATATCCATTTTACTTTGTCTCTTGTTCTCTTTCCCATTTAGAAATAAACAGATTTAGGTCAAAATCACTTTCTATTCCCTTAACAAAATGCATTTTCATTTCTTATACCTTTTCTTAAAAATTTCCATATATACAAAGGTGTTTTCCTTATTAATTTTAATTACATATATTAATTAGAATTTTAACACTTAGAAACCTTCATTTCTATTGAAAAGAAGTAATCAATTATGAACTATCTTTCATATTAGCGTTCTATAGATTGGCAAACATAAATACATTTTATAGTCTCTAAAAACATGTGCTTTTTTATAGAAAATTTCTCAGCATGGCAACAAACATATCTACTAATAGTCCCAAATAGCTTTAGTTTCCCTGTAAAAGGAAGTCTATGTTTAGTCAATGTTTCTGTATCTTATTTTATTTGGGAACGATCTAAGTATTTAATAAATTTCCATCATTTAACTTAATCTAGCAAAACTCTAAAGTTTCAAGTTACCAAAAAGATTTGAGGAAACTTTTATTTTTTTTTTTTTTGCCCATGCCAAGTGGCACGTGGGATCTTAGTTCCCCAACCGGGGATTGAACTCGTGCCCCGCTGCAGTGGACGCACGGAGTCCTAACCACTGGACCGCCAGGGAAGTCCTGAGGAAACTATTTTTAGATAGACACATCATAAAACATAATTATTCTTAAAGAGTTCACCTAAAAACTATTTCATTTACATTTACTTACTCTACTTATGAAAATATCATACCAGGTTATTTTTCTTGATGACAAATTCCGTAACAGAAATAATATGAATTTATTTGGTTTTTAGTAAGCCTAGGTACAACAAAAGTACTATACTTAATGTTGATAACTCTAAAGACATGTCTGTATTAAGACAAAAAGCTTAAACTAGCTTTAATAGTGAATATTAGTTTAATACTGAATATTCCCCAGATTATGTGAACCTGAAATTCATTTGGATTAGTTTCTATTATATTTCTGAGAATTTGTGTAAGTGCTCATTTTCTTTAAGCCAATTAAATAGAGCTTCTTTACAAATTAATTTTGGCAATACTATCTAGAGGTAGAAACATATACTAAATATACAATGTACATACATAGACATACATACCTACAGATAGACACAGACAGAGGTCTTACAGTTTTCATTTTAAAACTTTAGTCATGAATTAGGTACGATACAAAACTTACTAGTTTATTTATTTGGAATAAATTAAGTCTACTCATTCAAATGGCCTAAGCCTTTCATTTTTTTTGTGGAGAAGACTTTTAAAATCTGTATTTGCCCTTGACAAGCAATTTTAAGGAGATTGGGCAAGAGAGTCCTTTTTGCAGTTTGAGTTTTAAAAAAGGCTTCTTTTCCTTTTTTTTTTTTTGGCTCAGTCATAAAAATTGGAGATGGTCTAGAAGACCAGGTAGAACACTTACGTCTCAAAGGCATGGGGAGAGAAATGCAAGCTCCTCTTAGAAGGACTTTTGTTCCTTTAAGGTCAAAACTCTGAAAAACAATCTTTTTTCAAAATGGCCATAATAATCATAGACATTTTAATCAGGCTATTGGTTGCATTGTTGCCTTCTGTAGGGGATCGCTCTCACTGTCATAAAAAGGAAGTTCAGAGAGAGATGGATAATAAATTCACTCCCAACAGTCAACCTTCAGGTCATTGCTTTTCCTTTTCTCTTCTTTAAATTAATTATTTATTTATTTTGGCTGCGTGGGTCTTCGTTGCTGTGCGTGGGCTTTCTCTAGTTGCAAAGATTGGGGGCCACTCTTCGCTGTGGTGTGCGGGCTTCTCATTGCGGTGGCTTCTCTTGTTGCGGAGCACGGGCTCTAGGCGCGCGGGCTTCAGTAGTTGTGGCGCGCAGGCTCAGTAGTTGTGGCTCATGGGCTTAGTTGCTCTGTGGCATGTGGGATCTTCCCGGATGAGGGATCGAACCCGTGTCCCCTGCATTGGCAGGTGGATTCTTAACCACTGCGCCACCAGGGAAGTCCCCAGGTCATTGCTTTTCAATCTACGGGTTACAAACCACTAGTGGGCTGTGAAATCACTTTAATAGGTATAATAGTACCTATTTAATAGGTATAATAGTACACATTTACCATAAATATTTATCATAATTACACAACAAAAGACAGGAATGTAGGAAAAAAGGAGGAAAATAATAGAAAATATTAGTGTATCACATGTAATAGTAAGGGTAAGTATTGTTCTGTGAAACTAGGGTTTCAGTTGTGTGTGTGTGCATATGTGTACACTGCTGCAATGTAAAATGTATCTCTTATTGTGGGTCATGGTCAAAAAACTTCGAAACCACTGTTTTAGGTTAAATCACCATTCCTCATAATTCTACCCTTCCTCATTTTCAACACCCTTGCTCCTTCCGACCGCCAAACAAACACCACTTACTGTCTTCCTCACACACTCATTCACCACTTCCTTTCCCTTCCCTTCCTCCTCGGGATCCCAGAGACACGGCCTTTCTCTGTCCCTGATCCCCAAGAGGCCCCGTTCCTCCCCTCCCAGCCCTGTTCCACTGTAGGAGACCAGAAAAGTGCTTTGGGTACCAAACAAGTGGGCGACAGCAGAGTTGTCCCCAGATATCAGCAGTCCCGGGACCAGGAGAAGAGGAGGGTTACCGAGGGGAGCTTTGGCTTTGTATAATCAGAGCCCCGAGAAGAAACTGTTCTTCAGGCAGGAAGCAGGCTTTGGGTTCAGTTATGGAGGGGAGTAAAGGTCAGGGTCTGGGTCACTTCCGAGGGAAAGACATTCCTGAGAGGGTAGTCGGGTTAACCTGGAGGGAGGATGAAAAGGAAAGAATCTGGAAAGAATACCTGGAAGGGGAGTCACTGAGACAGTCAGGAGTCAAAGAGGTGCTCGAGAAGGGAAGTAATATATGGAGCAGGTAGAGGAAAGACTGTGTCTCAGGGTGAGCAGGGGCTCAGTCCGCAAGGCCTGCCAGGGTCTGCAGAAAGGGGCTTCCCTGGAGGCCTGGAGACCACCTCTGGCCTTGCAGGGTCCTCCTTCTCCTCGTCCTCCTCTCCCTCCTCCTCCTCTCCCCCCTCCTCCTCCTCCATCTCCCTTTCCCCTACCCCCTCTGCTAAGTGAAATAAATAACCCAGGTTGCTCAGGATTAAGCAGACTTAGCTTCAGCCATCATTACTTTAGCCACTGACCCCTGTGGCTTTGTTCATTCCAGCTTTTGGTCTGATAGCACTGAGGGATGCCCACTTTGCATGATAAAGCCTGATGTCCAGGCTGGGCCCCTGCAGATGTCCAGGACCCTCTTTAGCACAGCCCCCTCCCCCATCCCTCTTTTCCATCTAGTGTATTTGTCAGGTTGAGAGCAGAGAAAATTAACAGACCCTCTCCACCAGCTTGCCCAAACGCCAAGGCAAAGGGAAATGGTCTGTATCATCTAGAGTCTCATCCTTGAAAGCATCTCAGTGGCTTAACTTTGGAGTCCCGGGCTGGGCTGGCAGGATGAGGGGCTCTAGGAGGTGCTAATTCAATCAGCTGATCCCTTTGCCTCAGTTCCCCCAAGAGAAAAGGTCTGAGAGTCCTATCACCTTGCACTCGGTTTGAACTTGGCCCTACGGCCACCCATGTCACCTCCCCTCCATGAGTTCTGCTTCCTCATCTGTGCAAGGTGGGGCTCCTATTGAATGATATCTAACAAACACCCTTTATCGAGAAACACTTCTGGTACAGGTGTTTTACAGGGTCGAGACAGGTAAAGGGAATGAGCAAAGCTTGCCACCCCACCACAGGCAGCAGGACTGGATGAGGCAAATGGGAGAACCCTTGCTCTGTTTCAAGAGGCAGCTACTACTCCACTCTACTATTCTACTGCCAACAGAGAAGCTGAGAATCTGAGATTTTATGTGAAATCTCCAAAATTTTAAACATTGACACCTAGTTTCAAATTTTTTAACCATCATTGCAGGCCAAGCACAAACATCTGCGAGCCTGACTCAGCCTGTCCGTACCAGCTATCTGCCGCGTCCAAATGGTTCTCGAACTTAAGCATGCATCATAATCACCCCAAGGGCTTGTTAAAACATGGATTGTCGGGCCCCACCCAGAGTTTCCAGTTCCATAAGTCTGGACTGGGGCCTGAGGAACTACATTTCTAACAAGCTCCCAGGTGACGTTGCTGCAGCTGATCCAGGGAACATACTTTGAGAACCACAGCTCTACTCTGTAGGAATAGTAACAGTATCCCGTGTAATTCTTTACGTGATGCCAAAGCAGCTCTCATGAGGTGCTGTCAATATTTGAGGTCCCTAATTTGACAAGTAGAATGAAGATGATCATGATGATGATGAAGATAGCAGCTAGCTTCTTAAAATGCATCCTACAAGTGGTAAATATTTTACAGGCATTATGGCCGTTAGTCTTCACAAAGGCCTCAGAGGTCGGCATTATAAATAACCCCTAACTGCAGGTGAAAATAGCTAATATGTGGTGGATTTGAAGCCAGACAGTGAAACATCAGAGACCACCTTCCCCCAGTGAGGATTCACATCCTTCTTACTCACCCCATTACATATTCAAATCCCCTAGATCATACTTTGTTGTTTTTTTTTTAGATCATAATTTTTATAGGTAGATCTCCATAAGTCAAAGCAAATTTTGTGTCATTTAATCATTCATTCACTCAATGAATGTTTGAGCTTAAAGTATAACTGCAAGTCATGCTATACAAAGTGAACTTAACAAGCAAGGGAAAAGGATAGGGAGTGATGGGGGGGAGGCGGGCAGGGCTATTTTAAGGTAAAGCATTCAGGGAAGGCCTCTCCAAGTAGGTGACATTTGAACAGAGACTAAATGAAAGGAGGAAAAGGGAGCAGCAAGTACAAAGGCCCTGGGGTGGAAACAAGTATGGCACATTCTAGGACCAGCAAGAAGACCCGTGAGGCTGAGAAAAGTGAGCAGAGAAGAGGTTGGAGAACTGAGCATCCTAAAGGCCACATCAGGAGTCTGCCTGTTATTCCAAGTGTGATGGGGGAGCCGTGGGAGGGTTTTGAGTCAGAGAGTGACCAGCTCTGATTAGGTTTGGACCAGGATCCCTCTGCTCAGAGGGTGAAGACCAGACTGTGGGCAAGCAGGGGTGGAAAAAACGGAGCTGGTGTCTAAATGACAAGGTGCTCAGAGATGCCTGAGCCATGAGCTGCTGCAGCTTTTCTCAGCCTCGGTGGGTAGGGGAGAGGAATGGTGAGGGAAGGAAGGAAATGGATGCCAGATGCAAAATTAAAACGATCTGATAGGGGAGTTCCCTGGTGGTCCAGTGGTTAGGACTTGGTGCTTTCACTGCCGTGGCCTGGGTTGAATCCCTGGTCAGGGGACAAAGATCCCACAAGCCGTGCGGCCAGGCCAAAAAAAAAACTATCTGATAAATCATGACATGGGAAGTTCTGCCTCCCTGATGGGGACCCAGGCAGAAAGGTGATGGGGCCACTTCTAAGGACACCAGCAACCCAGGTTTCCTGACTCCTGATCTCAGTACCTACAGCCTGACCTTGTTGGGGAGAAGAGGTGTCTGTGTGGGGTTTGGATCTGTAGAAAGATGATTCCGGTCCTCAGACCCATCTCCTCTTAAGCCTGTCTAAAGTGATCAGAATTTCCCATTATGGAGGATGGAAATATTTGAAAACTGGATTGTGGTGATGGTTGCACAACTGTGTAAATTTACTAAAAGTCATGCAACTTACTAGGGGGTGAACATAGTGGTATGTAAATCCTACTTTAATAAGGTTGTTTTAAAAAGAAAAAACATTGGCCCACAAGGGAATCATCCTTTGAACCTTGAACTTTTGAGAGTTTGTCTATCACTAAGTAGCCCACAGCACTTTAAAAATATACATGGTAACATCCACCTAATGGAATAACAACCATGGTGATTCATGCTTTTGAAGAACATTTGAAAATATAGATATAAAACTGTGCATGTAATTTCAATGTTATTATGTGTGTGTGTGTGTGTGTGTGTGTGAGAGAGAGAGAGAGAGAGAGAGAGAGAGAGAGAACCCAGACCTTAATTCTAGGTTCTGGGATTTTTTTATTTCTGTTTTTTGTTCCCAGCTTTTGATTTTCCAAAGTTTCTACAATGAATATTAATAGTAAAGATGCCCTATTAAACAGGTGAATGAAAATAAAACCCATATAAAATTGAGTTAGAAAAAAAGACCAGGGAATTCCCTGGTGGTCTAGTGGTTAGGACTCGGCCCTTTCACTGCCATGGCCTGGGTTCAATCCTTCCCTGGGAACTAAGATCCCCCAAGCCCCACGGCACCGCCAAAAAAAAAAAAAAGGAAAAAAAGCCAGAAAATAGGTCATATGCAGTTATCATTGCCACACACTGTATGTAAGATCAGCAGGGGCAGAGACAAAGCAGAAAGGAGAAGGGGAAGGAAATAAGCTAAAATGTTAATCATGGAATCATAGGCGATTTCAACATTTTTCTCTTTGCCTGTCTATGTTGTCTCATTTTCCACCACGAACATGTATTATTTGCCTAGTGAAGAGGAGACTTAAAATCTTCTAAATCATTGGCACTATGATCTTACAGATTACTTTCTGCTTTTTTATGGACTATTTCATTCTTCTTTTTCCACTGTGAAGATTTAATTTAGTTCAAAAATTTCACAACTATTTATGGAATGCTTATTCCGTGCCAAGCACTGTCCTAGGCACGGCAGGAAATGGAAAGATCATTAAGGAATGATCAGGTCTCTTTTCCCAAGTAGGTCATCGGACCAGTCAGGAAGACAGATCCGGAGGCAAAGAACTCTACCGCTGCTCAGCATGGTCATGGGCACAGAGATGGAAATATAAGGTGCAAGAAGAGTTCAGCTAATTAGTCAGCAAAACTGCTTTTTTTTTTTTAAATTCTATTATTATTGCAAACACTTCTGTCAAAAGTGATCTCTCTTGCCTTACTAGCTTGCCAAGTACAGATCTCTGATGGCCTGAGCTATGTGAGTAGGTGGGACTTTTGTTAGGAGCTAATGGTGATTGGCTGTGTGCAAGGCTGTTCTTCATCCTCACGACTGCCTGAGCACAACGTGGGAGCACAGAAAGAATAGTACAGTTGCTAGAAGACCAGGCTCTGTAGTCAAGCTGCCTGGATTCTAATTCTGCTTCTTCTGCTCCGTAGTTACAGAACCTCCAGCAAGTACCTCAGTCTTTTCTTCTGTAAAATGGACATAATAACAGTATACACCTCACCGGGTCTGTGGCAAGCATTGAAAAACTCATCACGCACTCAGAACAGAACCTGACACACAGAACACACTCTAGGACTTTATTTTATTTTATTTTATGCCATGCCATGCCACGCACGGCATGTGGGATCCTAGTTCCCTATCCAGGGATCGAACCCGTGCCCCCTGCGTTGGAAGCACGGAGTCTCAACCACTGGACCACCGGGGAAGTCCCTAGTATTTTATGATGTTATATTTATGTTCCACCAAGTAAATATTCATACTACTTGGTATTATCTTTTTCATGCACTGCTTCAAATGTACCTAAAGACCCAATTTATGACAATGATTCAGCACTTTTGATCACCTACTGTGTACCCAATACTGTCCCCCTATGCGGGGAAAGCAAAGAGGAACAGACAGGACCCCACTCTGGGGCTGCTCACAGATCAGTGCAGGAGAGAGACCCAAATACAAATAACAGAACAGGGCTGGTGATTAGGACAGTAGTTGCCTAAAATGTCCTAAAGTCCCAGAAAACATTTTTGTCTCTCTGTCTCTAATAGTTAAAATGTGGTTCCCATTACCATGTTTATAGCATTTGCTTGTGAAGGGAAGAAGGAAACGAACGTTCCTTGAATGTCTGGTGTGCGCCACAGGCGGTGGGACTGTCTATAACAGTGAGAGGCTCACCGTGTACCAGACACCATGCTGAGGGCCACATAGGCTTATTCCCCTTTAATCCTATGAAGCAAGTATGATGATTACCCTCCTTTACACATGGGGAAATCAAGGTCTTTATCTCCAAGGTCAAGTAACTACCCGAGGTTATATTGCCAAGAAATGGCAGAGTCAGGATTCAAAATCAAGCCTGCACCCTCAACAATATGCTGTATCTCCTCCCAATGTGTTACTCTACACGGCATCTAATCCAATTCTCGTAGTAACTCTTTGAGGCAGATGCTATTATACCTATTTTTATACATGAGGAAACTGATGTTCCAAAAAATGAAATGCTTTGCCCAAGGTCAGAGAGTTAGTAAGTGACAGACCCAGGTGCCTCCAAAGCTGTGGTCTTTTCAAAGTTCCTGTGCAGCCTCTCATTTCCCCCCGTGTGGATTAAAGTTGAATTTTCACCCAGGCCTGCAGGAGCACATCCTGGATTGGGATGTAGGAAACATGACTTCTCATCATGACTCTGCCTATTACCAGCACTGTGGCCTGGGACAAGTTGCCTTCCCTCTTGAGGCCTTCATGCCCTCATCTATCAAAAGATAATATAGGGTTCATACTTCCCAGGAGTTCCCAGAGGAATGTCATAGAAAGTAAGCTAATACCAGGCTCTGCTGGAATAAACCTAGGGTAGGAGGCTGGGGTGATGCCCAAGGAGTGAAGAGGGGAGAGTCCCTGAAGATAAACACTTCCACACTGTGTGCAGGAAAGGGGTCTCCATCCTGCCATCTGCCAGAGAGGGAAGTGCAGCCTGGCAAGTATATGACTTCATCAGGACTAACAGATGTTCTATTTCATCTTTGTCAACATCAGCAAACACACATGAATGCCATACATCAGAGTCTAGGGTTATACGCAATCCCTGCCTCATTGGAGAGGCAAGGCATGAAATAAAAGAAAGAAAGAAAGAAAGAAAGAAAGAAAGAAAGAAAGAAAGAAAGAAAGAAAGAAAGAAAGAAAGAAAGAAAGAGAAAGAAAGAAAGAAAGAAAGAAAGAAAGAAAGAAAGAAAGAAAGGAAGGAAGGAAGGAAGGAAGAAAGAAAGAAAGAATGGAAGGGAGGAAGAAAGGAAGAAAGAAAGAAGGAAAGAAAGGAAGGAAGGAAGAAAGGAAGACCAATGCCCATGGGAGTTTAGAGGAGGCAACAGGGATGGAAGAAAATGGGAAAGACTTTATAATGAGGATGGAATGGACCTGGATGAGGACTCGAGGAATGGCTCACATGAAAAAGAAGAGGAAATGAGGGCATCTTGGACTGAGGGAATTCTGGAAGGCAAGAATGGATAAAAATTGACATATTTTGAAGCTAATTAGTAGACCAGTTGCCTGTAGTGGTTAATTTGCAAGATAAGATGGAAAGCTAGAGGCCAGTTGTGGAGGACTTGAAATGCAAGGATTAGAAAACTGTTTTTATCCATTATCCTCAAAGAATGTTTAGCAGGAGAGTAATGTGATCACAATAGGGCTTTACAATATTATGTGGAGCCCAGTACGACAAACAGGTTAAAGTCCAGAAAAGATGAGCAGTTGAGAAAAATGTGATAAGGACAAGCAAAGATCAATGGATTTGGAAAATAAGGCACAATTGATGACCCTGCCATGGTGCTCCCAGAGTGACCTAGGTGGAAGCCAGGTCACAAAGGAGGGAGGAAGGGGTAGCTAGCACCAAAATGAAGATTAAGAATGTTACAATTCTATTGAGAAGCTTCCGAGTAAAGGGAAGGTCAGTAGCTTATGGGACAGGTTTGAGGAAAGTTGGGTTTTTTTTCCCCAACAGATTAAAGACAGAAAGGAAGAAGTTAGCAGAGAGAAGGAAGAAAGGTGTTAGAAGAAGGAGCAGAGTGGCGGAAAGGACCACAAGGCAGAAAGGACTCCCAAGAAAAGGTAGACAGGAGTTGCCAGCTCTTCCCTCACCCTTCCCTTTCAAAGTTAAGATATATGGATATATTTGGAAGTTTTAAGGATACAGAGGGGAGTGGATGAGGTCATAGAGCTCTTCACATAAACTCAGCTGTCCTCAGTGTTCTGCACACAATAGGAGATGTTATCAGCCGTGAGGGAGAGAGATGAAGAGAGATGGTGTTTTGGTTTGGGTATCCCCAGAAGCAAACTCTGAGACAAGGATTTGAGACAAATAGTTTATTTGGGAGTTGATTCCGTGAAGCAGCAGGAAGGGAGCAGATAAGTGAGACAGGGAAGGGAAAGTAGCCAGTAATGGATGGGCATGCTCAGGCTGGTGACTGCTATGGGCGCTTCATCCAGTGGAGAAGTCTGGGAATCAGCAGAGAACAGAGTTATCCTTCAGGAGAGGTGAGGGAGCCAGGGAATTTATCTCCCAGCTCCCATCCGTCAGTGGTTCAGGGCTGCTTCCGAAGGCTACATCCTGCAGACACATTAGTGGACTGTAGCATGCCCACTGGCAGAGAGGGCACCGCAGGCTCTGGCAGCCAGGTGCAGGCAATCGGAAGCATGCCTGAAAAGGATACTAGCTGAGAAGATGTGGACCCAACACCAAGAAAGTCTGCTAGATGTAAACTACTATATATCGGATGGATAAACAGCAAGGTCCTACTGGATAGCACAGGGAACTATATTCAATATCCTGTGATAAACCATAATGGAAAAGAATATGAAAAAAAAGCATGTCTATATGTGTATAAGTGAGTCACTTGGCGGTACAGCAGAGACTGGCACAGCATTGTAAATCAACTATACTTCAATTAAAAAAAAAAAGAACATCTGCTAAAAACGGGGGTAAGGAAAAATGTTCAAAATAGACAAAGTGAGGTGTGTGATAATGATTCTTCAGAGATACATAAAGGGAGTTCTCAGCAACAGTAAGAGTCAGTTCAAATTAAAGGGTGTGAATCTGGTAATGATCTAACAAAGCACAACTTGGGACCCAATCAGGTTCCAGAAACACTTCACCGTCTGAGGGGTGATGACAGGGAATGCAGATGGTCAGGATGAGCTACGGCCAAGCATAGGCAGCAAAGGGCACAGCACAAAGTCACGGGACAAAACCATTCCTAGTGCTGAAGACCCAGAAATGGGCTGGTTTGTTGCAGCATCTAGACATGATTTAGGGATGCAAAAGTCAATGCCACCATGGACTTGAAGAACTGGAAATGGGAAATTATTGGTTGTGCTGCCCTCATTCAGCTGATGGAGGATCTGAGAGGAACAGAGAGGGGAAGTGACTTGGACAATGTGGCACAACTGGTGACTTTCAGAGCCAGAATCACAGCCCACATGCCCCACCATTGCCTTGGGCTGCTTTCCCTTGGGACAGATCCCAGTGATTATGAAAAGTTGAATCAGCAGATGGAGGGAAGCAATAGGGTAAAGAGAGTGTAATCAGAGCATGGTTGGAGCTGGAGCAGCTGCCTGGTCGATGACAGTGGAGCAAAGTTATGGCCTTAAGGAGAAGGAGATGGTGTGGCTTTGCCATCAGGGAAGCCCTGGCTCCAGAGCTCTCATACAGGAGGGTGGGGGCAGTCTGATGGGAAGGAGATTTTGTGGATATGTCTTGCAGCTGTGTTTGCAAAGAAAGCAATGTTTTTTCTTAGATTTGGGGGAGGTATTGGTGAAGATTACAGAGAATGAGCTAAAGCCCACTCCCTGCTTTCAACAAACCACCCCTCGGTGCTGTCATAGATCAAAATAATAGATGGAACATCGACACGGATGTCACAGAGATGTTGTGTGGAGGAAATGTTTGCTTTTGGCAATTTAGCTCTAAGGAATGAGCAATTTGTTTGGCTAGACACAGTGAAGATAAAGGTCATACTTTTGAGAATAAGCCTAAAGCCCATAAGTCTTAAAAGCTGACCTGCTCAGTTTCACAGGACCCCAGAAGCCCACGTGTCTTTTCTACAACTTCCTGCACTGTTAAGACATGACAAGAAGATGCAAGTCTTACTCTCTAATAGGTTCGCCTCTTGCGCAGGATTGGGGGGAGGGTTCAGGGATGGGGCAGAGTGAGAAATTACCCAGGTGGGATCATGTGACAGTCATGCTTAGAAACAGTACATCCCCTCAGTCTGTGGGCTGGGGGCTGAGAGCCCTGGTCCCACTCTGTTGGTCTCCTCCCTATGGCCTTTGTGACATTTAGGGGTGAGAACAAGCTGCTAACCCAAGTTGAAAGGCTGCTGAAACCTTGTCTGGGATCTTCAGGGGCCACGTTTCATACTGGGAGACACTGCTGGAGGTGATTGGGAGTTGTCTGCATCAGGAATGGCCTCTGAAGTGAATAGCAGCAAAAGAGGCAGAGTCTCCTAACAGAAGTGGGACCCTGAGGTGTTGCACTGAACTGATGCTAGTGATGTGACAAGGGTGGGAAAAGTGGATGAGACAAGACTTCAAGAGAAGAGGTATTTAATATGGACAACTGGTTTTCAACAAGGGTTCTAAGACCATTCAATGGGGAAAGGACAGTCTTTTCAACAAGTGGTGCTGAGGAAACTGGACATCCACATGTAAAAGAATGAAGCTGGACCCTGACTTTACACCATATACAAAAATTAACTCAGAATGAATCAAAGACCTAAGAGTAAGAGTTAAACCTGTAAATCTCTTAGAAGAAAATATAGGGGAACATCTACATAACATTGGATTTGGTGATGATTTCTTGAATATGACACTAAAAGCATGGGAAACAAAAGAAGAACTAGATAGGGAATCCCCTGCAATCCAGTGGTTAGGACTCCCTGCTTCCACTGCCGGGGGCACGGGTTAGACCTCTGGTTGGGGAACAGCGTGGCCGGAAAAAAAAAAAAAACTAGATAAATTAGATTTAATCAAAATTAAAAACTTCTGTTCATCCAGAGAGTGAAAGGGCAACCCACAGAATGGGAGAAATTATTCACAAATCATATATCTGGTAAGGGATTACCCTCCAGTTTAAATAAAGAACTCCTACAACTCAGCAAAAAACAACTCAGTTAAAAATAGACAGAGATCTTACAAGCTCTCATCACAGGAAAAAAACAATTTTTATAACTATTATGGTGACAGATGTTAACCAGACTTACTGTTGTGTGCATTTCTTAGTCTATACAAATATCGAATCATTATGATATACACCTGAAACTAATGTAATGTTATATGTCAATTATTCCTCCATTAAAAAATGAAAGAATTAGGCAAAACGGTAAATTTTATGTTATGTGTATTTTACCACAGTAAACAACAACAAAGAAAAGGCATTTAGTTGGTGGCAGCGGAGTGATAACACAGAATTGAGAACACAAAGGAGCCGTAAGTGGGCTGTCCTCCCATCTCAGGAGAGAGAAGAAGGTGTAGTCTTCAGGAGAAGAGCATCTGAGACAAGTCTGTTTGGCGTAAGCTGTAGTGTATATGGGCCTGAGCATGCTTGGAAAAGGTACCAGATGCAGGAGAGTTTTTACTTAGAAAAAAGGAAAACTCAAAACCTCAAAGTCCCATTCTTGTCTTCTGAACTGTCCCATACTCTGTGGAGTGTTTCTCTCTAAATAAATCCACTTCTCACCTATCACCTCGTCTCTCACTGATTTCTTTCTGCAAGGAGACATCAAGAACCTGGGCTTCATTAAGTCCTGAAACCAGGTGTGGATCTCAGTTGGAAGACTGTGGGTTTTGCCTGGGTTTGCGTCCCAGCTGTGTGGGTTGAGTCCCAATCTGAGGTGCACGTTTCAGCTGGTGACCATGAAAGGACAGTGATAAGAGCTAGACCAACTCCTGCTCGTCGTCAACACCACTGGGCATGTCTTCTGTGCCGTTTCTTTGCGACTACTTTTTGGTTGTCAACAACCAAACCTAACACCTGGTTGGGAGACTGCCTTGGAAGGGATAGCATCTAAAATCAAAGGCTATGGAAGCAGTTACAATAGTTCCACACCAAGATGAGGGCTATGCGAGGATTCCAGCCCATACTGACTTAAAACAAGGAGCTGTCCTGCCCCTGGGGCCCCTAGATCAGGCATCCAGAAATTTTTACTCCCTGACAGGCAGGTTCGACGCCCCTACTCAACCTTGAAGCAGTTACAGAAGACGGACCATCGCCCTCTGCTTCCCATGAGAATATGGGATAAAATCTCTGAGGGGGGAATGAAATAGAAGGGAAGGGGGCAGGACACAACCTTTGAAAGAATGACATAGCCCAAGGACATGACATAAACCGACTAGAACTAAATGGGCCCAAGATGGCGGACACTTCCACTAGACCTTGAGCTTCAGTATACACATCAGCAAACTAAATGACACACCCACAGGAGGCATGACAGTTTCAAGGCCAACCATAAGGATCAAAAAGTGGGTGGTGGCCCAATTCCTGGAAATCCCCGCCCCTCCTTGAAATAGCTGGAATACTCCTCCCACTCATTAGCCTATGAAATTACCCACCCCTATAAAAACTGACAACCCCATAGCCTGGTGCCATCTCTCTCCTTCTAAGATGGCCCACAGTCTGTCTGTGGAGTGTGTTTCTCTCTAAATAAATCCTCTTCTTACCTAAAAAAAAAAAAAAAAAAAAAAACTCAAGGTGGCACAGAATTGGAGAATGAACTTATGGTTACCACGGGGGAAGGGTGGGGGGAAGGGATAGTTAGGGAGTTTGGGATTGACATGTACATATTGCTATATTTAAAATAGATAACCAACAAGGACCTACTGTATAGCACAGGGAACTCTGCCCAATATTATGTAACAACCTAAATGGGAAAATGTATAAATGAATCACTTTGCTGAACACCTGAAACTATCACAACATTGTTAATCAACTATACTCCAATATATAAAACAAAAACAAAAACAAAAAAACACTTCAAGGTGGTGTAATGGAAGGAATTAGAGAGGGTGGAAGGACCACGCCAGGGATCAGTGCAGGGCTGAGTGGGTTGAGGTTGGCATCGGGCAGGAGCTGGCTGAGGGATATTACCAATAGATTCTTCTTTTTAAGCCAATAGTCCCCAGGCTGGAAGGGGACATCAAGACCACAGTTAAGTGTTGTCTCCACTGTGCTCCACAGAGTGTGGCTGGAAGAAGCCTGTGGCGCCTCCCATGGGACGGTACCCATGTCTCACAGGGACAGATGCTCTCCTTCTACTTCTTTGCGGAACTTCCTGTGGCCCCAGGTAAACCTCCCCATCCTTCCCCATCCTTCCCCATCTGTCTGTGATCAACCTCCAAAGGACATGATCATGGTTCTAACTTGGCTTTTCATGTTCTCAGCTCTGGCTTTGGAAGTCGCCCAGAGGAAGGAGCGGGATTAAGGAGAAATGTTGATATGTACTGTGTTCCCCCAGAGCCATAATCAACTCCCGTGGCCAGCACTTCAACATATTTTGAGCTGTGGGATTTAGAGAAGTTAATTTAGGAGATAGGAGCTTTTGTCCTTAAGGACTTTGCAGCTCAAGGAGAGAGTGTCATATTTTACTGCCGTGACAAATTGGAACAACAACAAAAAAGTGGTCTTTCCAAAGATGGGGTTAATTTACACACTAAGCAAAAAACTGAGATGAGTGTCAGGAAAATGAATAAAAATGAGGAAAGCCAGCCGGGGCCCAGGCAGAAGTCAAGGTAATCTCTAGAACCTGCTTTGGCTTGTCAAAAATTCTACTTCGATGTGCTCCACGTCAATTGAGGTAAAAGGAGGTGGGGAAAATTCTTTCTCCTGCCATTGTGGGGACGTAAAAGTCCTGTTAACCAATGAGCTTCCCCCAGACAGAAAACGTCATGTTCCACCCTCTGGGGACCCCCAAGATGTCTGGCCTTCAGAAGGGTCTCACCCACTACGAGTAGAATGAATGATGGAGCCAATAAAAGAATAAGCTGAAAGAATGACTGGAGAAGCCACGTTCCAGCCCACGCTTCACTGATAATGGTCATAAAATGAGGGACAAAGTGGCCTGGATTGTTATAGTATTTTGACTTTGTTTAACTTTGTGCAAACACTTTCTGTTTAGCTGGGATAATGGGAGTACTTGGACTGGTAATAAACAAATAAATGAGCAAAGAAATGATGTCTTACATTTGAAGTGATTTACAGTGTACAAGGCTATTAACGCACACATTTTTTCCATAGAGCCTGTTAACCACCTTGGGCACAGGCATGACAAAGAATACTTTCTCCATTGACGAAACTGCAATTTAAGCAACTTCAATAACTGCAATCACAGAGCTGAGAGTGAGAGGACAGATGTAAACCCAGAGCTCTGACTCTCAATGCTCCTTCTGACCTGGGGTCCTCGCTCTCAGGGGACCTACACTCTGGAAAAATCATTCCACCATGTGTTCAGCCTGGTCACCTCCTCAGAGAGCCTTCTTTTGCGATCCAGGTGTCCACGGGTAACATTTGGTTTTGTTTTGTGCCGGTTGTTAATTTCTTACAAATTGTGCAATTAAATGATGAAATGTGTAACTCAAGCATTCAGGTCTTCTCCCATACACAAAACCATCTATTTATCACATCTCTCCTGATCATCAGACATTCCCATTTTCATGTTTGCCCTTCCCGTCGTTGCCCTCTTCCCCACCGCATGCGTCACTTCTCTGCGCGTTTCCCCTGACGCTGGTCTTCCTTTCCGAATTGAAGCATTTTGCCATGCCCTTTGCTGCCTCGCTCCCTTCAAATGTCTGCCCCCCTCCTCCCTCTTTACTATTCCCCAAGGCCCTGGAGTTGCCTACCCATTCTTTCTTTCCACAGCTTTGGCCAGCTGGCCCCAGAAATCAATCAGTGGTCCATCAGAGACCAGGCTAGCAGCTGTCACTCCCACCACGGAATTTAGGTAAGTTCCCCAGAGGCCGGTTAGTGCAAACATTTCATGAGTCAGCTCTGCTTCACAGAATGCTCCCGTTTCCTGCAGTCTCCTGAAGCCTGGTCCATGTCTTTATCTGCTAAGCCTTCGATTTCTACTGCATGAGTATGAATGTTCTTTGTTTTCTTTCCTTTTTTTTTTTTTTTCATTTAAAAAACTCACTGCGTGGTTTCCCAGGAAGCTTTTATAGCCTCCACACACTCTGCCATCTTCTTCACCCTGCCCTTTCACAGATGTCTTTTGCCCATTTTTAATGTTTTCCTTCTCACTGTCATTTGGAGCGTTAACATTTCGGCCAGCTGCCCACGCCCTTAGCCTTCTTAGGTGATGTGCCCCTTACTGCCTAGTTTGGAGGCTGGAGGGAGCCTCAGAGAACTTTCAGTCCAGAAATTCCTAACCCAGTGTCCTCGTGGGCCATCCATGGGGTCCTTGGGAAGCTGTGATGCTCTGAAGTTTCATGCAAAATGTCGAGGGTCTGGGCACTTTTCTGCGGAGAGAGTCCATAGATTCCCATGCTATCCTCAGAGATGGGATCGTGGCTCAGGCCCCACCCCTGGTCCAGCCTCCTCATTTTACAGATGCATAAACAGATGCCCATTGTGAGTTAATGGCTGTGAGACAGGAGTTAGGTTTTGGGCCTCTCTCATCTGTGCTCTGCCATATCTGTGTGGACTTTCCTGCCCCTTGAGGCTTCCCTAAACACTGTTCCTCCCTCCTAGATTTTCGCCTTGAGTTTTTGCTTTTCCTCATGGGCACACACATTGAGTACTCCCTTGCACTTATTCAGTACTCAAGGCTGGATATTTAATTTATGGGACCCAGAGCAAAATGAAGAATGGGGCCTGGCAGGGAGTAGGGAAGCCGATACCCCCTTCTTTTGGGCCAGCTGTCCCAGGGATTTTGACCTTGGTGCCAGGGTACCCTGTGTCCTGGAGGCAGGGTGGGCAAGATGCCCACGCTCAGGTGTACACGAACAAGTCCAGGCATCGCAAGCCAGGGAGGGGAGCCACACTTCCCCCCGTGCGAGACACCACGGGCCCAGGCTTGCCAGACTCTGATTGTCCCTGTACCCGCACCCAGGCCAGGGCGGATCAACAGTGGAGCTTGGCCGTCCAACATGCTGGGCAGAGGGCGGCAGTCGTATGGGGTGAGGGTGGGGAGGGGAGGCTAGACAGGGCCCAGGGGCCAGGACTCAGCCTCCTGTGTATGCTCTACTGTCCCACTGGCCTTCACTTCAGCGATGAAAGTGTTAAGAATCTCAAGATGGCAGCAGCAGAGCATTAAACCAAGTGTGGGTCCCTCTGCACCAGCCACAGCCCATGAAGCACCTGGACAGCATTTCACAGGTTGCAAAGCGCATTCACATCCTTGCCTTTATTCTGACCTCTCAGTAGCCCTTTGAATTAATCAGATCAGGGGTCTTTCAGCCCCATTTTATAGGCAAAGACAAGACTCTAAGGTAATAGACAGAGCTTACACACGTGAATGCTGGTGTCAGTTCAGCTTCACCCCTCTGGGCCTTAGTTTCCTAATTTGCAAAGGGAGCTTATCACCCCTTCCTCAGGGTTGTTGTAGGATTACAACAAATATTGTATAAAATGCATTCCATAGTACCAGATGCAGTCAGTGCTCAATAAGTGGAAATATCCGTGTGCCCATGGTCCTATCTGGCTTTTCCCAAAATCTTGTTCATGAACACTTTTCACTAATTTTCAATATGCACAAGCCATCTGTACCATTATTGGCATAATATTTTTATTTAAATCTACCTATGTTTTTATACTTTATTTTACTAGTTAGTTTTATTCTAGTGTCATAAGTGAAAGACCAGTAACACTCACCTTAAATAGAAGGTAGTCATAAAAATAAATTTATGGAAAATGATAATGGTATGAGACTCTCACTTGATACCTTTGCTTGCTGAAAACTTAGAGCCCATATTTTCTCTTTGTTAAAAAGGGAAATTAGCAAGTATTAAAGATTTAGCCCCACCCTGAGACTTCTCTTTCACCTAATCTGCAGGGAATAATTTTCTCACTATTCCATTCAATGGTATTATGTGCCCTGCACATGGTAGAAAGAGGTGGAGCCAAGGGTCACCAGACATGTAGCACGATTGCAAAGGATGAAAATCCCACACAAACCAATTCCAAATGTTTCTTATGGACACATGGATTGAAAGAATTCACATCAGTTCCTTAATAGTGATTGCCTCTGAGGAGGGAGAGGAGAGGAAAAGGTTGTGGTCAAAGGGACTTTAACCATATTTGCAATGTTTTAATTATTTTATCAAAAACGCTTGAAACAAATCGGAAACTGTTTTTACAGTTGCCAATTCTGCATAATGAGAGCATGAATATTTAGTATTCTTCAGACTTTTATTTATTTTTTAAATTTCCCTAAAATTTAAAAGAAAAAAAAAAGAGAAAAAGAAGAAAAAAAGTTTGATCAGGCAAAATGCTCCCAGATAAGGTTGCTAGAAAGGATTGAAAATTCTTTGGTAAGTAAGGGACTGTATTAATTTGCTAGGCTGCCGTAATCAAATACCACACACTGGGCAGCTTACACAACAGAAATTCATTTTCTCACAGTTCTGGAGGCTGGAGGTCCAAGATCAAGGTGCCAGCAGGTTCGATTTCCTCTGAGGGTTCTCTCCTTGGCTTAGAGATGGCTGCCTTCTCACTGTGTCTTCACATGGACTTCCCTCCATGCATGTCTGAGTCCTAATCTCTTCTTCTTATAATGATACAAGGCAGATTGGATTAGGGCTCACTCTAATGACCTCATTTTAACTTAATTACCTCTTTAAAGACTCTCTCTAAATACAGTCACATTCTGAGGTACTGTGGGTTAGGACTTCAACATATGAATTTGGAGGATACAGTTCAACCCATATCAGGGACCTTTAACTGATGACCCCTGCCAACCTACCTTATCATCCAGGAGTCTCTTATCACCTCCCTTCACTGACTCTGCTGCCTTCCCCTCCTCTTTCCAATGTCCTGGACATCCAGCCAGGGTTTCCTGACTACCCCACTGCCTGTACCTTATTTTTTTTTTATTGAGGTATAGTTGATGTACAATATTAGTAAGTTTCAAGTGTACAACAAAGTGATTCACAGTTTTTAAGGTTATATTCCATTTATAGTTGTTATAAAATATTGGCTATACCTGCACCTTCTTGAGCCTTCCTGTCATTGACTCCTCTTCCTCCAGGCAGCCTACTGAGGACCACCTGTCCTCCTCACCCTAGCTCAGCCCCTTTGAGTCCACACCCATCTTTGGATTCTCCACTCAGGAGCCCAGTGGTACAGCATCCCAGACTGAAACTCTGCAGCTTCACCCAGCTCAAACTAACTACTCATGGACAACACATGCAAGACATTTTCCCCACCTCAGCTCTAGCCACTGAATGCCCACACCCCTCGCCCTGTCTGCCTTCTTGAGATATGTCTACAGTGAGTATGTTTGTGGCATTCCCTTGCCCATTCCTGTCTCTGTAGTTCTTATCATTTTTATTTATTTGTTTTTGGACGCGTTGGGTCTTCGTTGCTACGTGCGGGCTTTCTCTAGTTGTGGCGAGCGGGGGCTACTCTTCGTTGCGGTGCACGGGCTTCTCATTGCAGTGGCTTCTTTGTTGTGAAGCACAGGCTCTAGGTGTGCAGGCTTCAGTAGTTGTGTCACGCGGGCTCAGTAGTTGTGGTGCACGTGCTTAGTTGCTCCATGGCATGTGGGATCTTCCCGGACCAGGGCTCAAACCCGTGTCCCATGCATTGGCAGGCGGATTCTTAACCACTGCGCCACCATGGAAGCCCTCTTATCATTTTCAAGTCACAGATTGTATCAATAAGCATCCAATCAAGAGAACAGAAACCTCCCTAGACACTTAACCAGAGGGAATTTAATATAGGGAATTGTTTACACAGGGGTTGGGAGAGCTGAGGAGCTGGATGGAGCATGGGTGAGGGACATGAATGTGGCGGCCCTTGTGAGTAAGGGTGACACCCTAGTGACAGTGGAGCAGGAACATAGAAAGCTCTTGGGTCCATTGCTCCATGGAGCCGCCCCACTAGCTCTGAACTATGTGAGCCCAGGCTGTTAAGTGGAAGAAAAACAACCTTCTATTACGTTGAAGCCACTGTTGCTTGGAGTCTCTGTTAGGGTAGCCAAGCGCATATCCAGCAAATGCGTCTCTTTTTATATTGCCTCTTTGGGGGCAGTTTGCAGAGCCCTTTTCCTTCCCTGAGGAGACAGAGCTGTAGCCTTGGCCTTGCCATCTGAAATACATTTAGACACACTCTTTATACTCAAATGACTGCTGGAACTTGGGTGACCAGCTGTCTATGGTTGCCCAGGAATAAGGGATTTTGTAGAGATGGAACTTTCAAATGGGGAGAGTCCCAGGCAAACCGGGGTGAGTGGGTCACCCTACCTTCTCCTTGTACTTGTAGCACCTGCCAGAGTCCCAACCGCATCCTCCCCTCCCAGGTCCAAACCACAGCGCAGGCCGCCACCCTCACTGAGTCTGGTTGCCTCCCAGTGTCTCTTTGAACAAGACCCAGCAAGTACTTCTGTGTCCACTGCTTCATTCCCGAAGAGAATAAACACCTCTCCAACCTCAGCCTGCCGAGCAGAATCACCAGAGTTCTTCCAGCAGCCTTGGCCCTTTGCACCTGAGGCTTTTTCCAAAGTAAATTCAGTTTCTCTGGATCAGAGGCTCATGTTGCATTCCTTGCTTCTAGGAATTTTCCTGACCATAAGTCAAGTCTCTGGTCTCACCTCAAGTAGTTGAGAGTGGGGTTCTCCCACCACACAGTCCTTGCTGAGCTGTCCTGCACGACCTCTCTGAAGGGGGACCTCCCGGTTAGGGCATCCTCCTCAGCAGGGCCCTCCTCTCATCCTGCTTTCATCTGGGGCACAGCTGGCTGGACTGGAAAGAGTAGTAGATTGAGTTCAGACCCCTGTGTTTGGAAGCCTGCCTCTGCCTCTGTTCTCTCTATAACATTGGGCAGATTGCCTCACCTTTCAGGGCTTCACCTTCCCATCTGTATAATAGGATGTGATCATAGGCTGAAAAATTACCCCCCAAAAGATATCCACATCCTAATCCCTGGAACCTGTAAATGTTACTTTATTTGGAAAAAGGGTTTTTGCAGATGTGATTAAGAATCTTAGGGCTTCCCTGGTGGCACAGTGGTTGAGAATCTGCCTGCCAATGCAGGGGACACGGGTTCGAGCCCTGGTCTGGGAGGATCCCACATGCCGCGGAGCAACTAAAGCCCGTGTGCCACAACTACTGAGCCTGCGCGTCTGGAGCCTGTGCTCCACAACAAGAGAGGCTGCGAGAGTGAGAGGTCTGTGCACCGCGATGAAGAGTGGCCCCCGCTTGCCGCAACTAGAGAAAGCCCTCGCACAGAAACGAAGACCCAACACAGCCAAAAATAAATAAATAAATTAAAAAAAAAAAAAGAATCTTAAAATGAGGAACTTATCCTGGATTATCCAGGTGGGCCATAAATGCCATCACAAAGGTCCTTAGGAGAGGGAGGTAGAGGGAAATTTCACAGACAGAAGAAGAAGGGGCAATGTGACCACGGAGGCAAAGATTAGAGTGATGCAGCCACAAGTCCAGGAATGCTGGAAGCCACTGGAGTCTGAAAAAGTCAAGAAACAGATTCTCCCCTAGGGCTCCCGAGGGAGCACACCCTGCTGTTATGGGCTGAACTGTGTCCCCTCAAAATTCATGTGTTCAAGTCTCAACCCCAGTACTTCAGAATATAACCATATTTGGAAATAAGGTTTTTAAAGAGGTGGCTGAGTTAAGATGAGGCTGTTAGGATGGGGCCCTGATCCAATACGACTGGTGTCCTTATTAGAAGAGGAAATGACACCAGGGACTCACACACGCACAGAGGGAGGACCATGCGAGGACCCAGCAAGAGGGCCGCCATCTCCAAGTCAAAGAGGGAGGCCTCAGCGGAAGCTAACCTTTCTAGCATCTTGATCTGGACTTCCAGCCTCCAGACTGTAAAAAAGTAAATTGCTGTCATGTTAAGCCACCGGCTTTGCGGTACTTTATCATGGCAGCCCCAGGAAGTTAACCCAGTTAGGTGGCGACACCTAACTCACAGGCTTGTTCTAAGGTCAAGGAGATCACGAGGTGTGCCTGCTAGGTTGTGGGTGAGCACTCACTCCATCTTAGTGGCGTCCGAGTTCTCCTCTCATGGAGACTTGTCTGCATGTTCACTCCTCTGCCCAAGCAGAAGTTAAAGGGGAAAAAACAAAAACAAAAAACAGCCATAGTGGCTCTTTTGTTTTCTTCTTTCTTTTTTTGGGTGCCTGTTTCCCACCTTACCACTCCATCTTCCTTCAGTGAACCCCATCACCCACCAGGACTCCACAAACAGCTGATAATTGCCTGTATACATATCTGTCTTGTCACCACTTAATAGCAATGACAATAGCTAACATTTATGGGATTCTGTATATAGTCAGGCACTGTGCTAAGTGCTTTTTCTAAATTACATCATTTAAGGCACTGAGTGTCCCTTTAATATGGGACACTATTATTTTTTTAATTTGTATTTATTTATTTATTTATTTATTTATTTATTTATTTATTTATGGCTGTGTTGGGTCTTCGTTTCTGTGCGAGGGCTTTTCTCTAGTTGCGGCAAGTGGGGGCCACTCTTCATTGCGGTGCACGGGCCTCTCATTATTGCGGCCTCTCCCGTTGCGGAGCACAGGCTCCAGACGCGCAGGCTCAGTAATTGTGGCTCACGGGCTTAGTTGCTCCGCGGCATGTGGGATCCTCCCAGACCAGGGCTCGAACCCGTGTCCCCTGCATCGGCAGGCAGATTCTCAACCACTGCGCCACCAGGGAAGCCCGGGACACTATTACTGTTCCAACTCGACAGATAGGGAAACCAAGACACAGAATGGTTAGAGAGTTTGCCCAAGGAAGTGGCTGAGCTGGGAGGCAAACCCAGGTTGTCAGTGCTCAAGCCTACACCCTCACCCCTGTTAAACCACAGGAGGGCAGGGATCCACCCTATCTTAGTTAACGTTAACTCTCCACCCTGCACTTGACACAGAATTTGGACTCAGCGAAGGTTGCCTGGCTAGCTGGCTGGCTGAAAGAATGAATGAATGAATGACTGACACTTTCCATATGCCAAGAAGATGCTCTCCAGGACTCTGCTCTGTCCAATTTCTCTTTAGCTTGACTCTGCCGCCATTGCTGCTGCAGCCCCGACCATCAACCATCCTGCGTGGCCCGTGCCCACATCACCCTCTCTCTGCTCTCGGCCTCTTTCACCCCGGTGCTTAGAGAACCTGAGCTGAAGCATCAGCCCCTGCTGCCCTTCCCTCTCCATCACTCAGCAGTGTCCTCGTCTCCTCCTCCCAGTGACCGCTACTCACCTATGTGGACAGAGAGACTGGAATTCCCAAAAGCCTAGTGAGAGAGGTCTGAATTCAAAAGGATTACAGAAATTGCAGGGGCCCATTATACTCGCCCAAAGCCACAGAAAACTGGGTGTTATTTTTGACTTCAAATCTGGTTTTCCTTCCAACATATCAAGTCAGTAAGAGAAAAGAGACAAGATGGGGTGTCAGAGCCTGGATTCAATTCTTACCAGCTGTGTATTGTTAGGTAAGTTCTATAAATTCCCTAAACTTGAGTTCCTTGGCCTACAGACTGGGAGATAAGACTGTTTACTCTCTGCCTTTACAGTTTGTGCCCATTACAGGACTCACCGAGCCAGGCCCTCCTGCGCCTAGGTCACTGAGACAATCCTGGGAGAGAGGACGCAATTCCAGAACCGCATATTTCAGTAATTAACCAGTCTAGACTTTGATCAGTCTCACTCCAACTGCTGATCCAGGCCCTCTGGGGGAACAGGCTAGTTTCCTACGAATAATGGAGAGGGGCCCCAAAAACCTTGATTCTACATCAGTGGTTGCTGCATCTGCCCCTGGATGAGAATCAGAAAAATGCAGGGAATGTAGCAGCTCACCTGAATAATTCCATCCCTGAGTAAAACTCCCGAACTTTGGAGTTCTCCAGAACTTTCCTGACCTTGGAGTCAGGAAAATCTTTACCTGGCAATTGTGTTCTAACTCATTCAGTTGTCTCTCCTTTGTGATGAGTACCTAATCACTATGGAAAATAATCTCTTCTCTAAACTATGTATTTCATAATTTAACCCATACCAGAAATGTGCTCCCATGTCTTATCTTTTCTAAATATTTTAAAACACATTTGAATGAAAGAAAACAGTGCTTTCAACAGAGATCTGCAATAATGTTTTCATTGAACGCAAGACAAGCCAGCCCTGATGTCATCATTGTAAACCCCTAGAGCAGAGTTTCTCAACAGCAGCACTATTGACATTTTGGACCAGATAATTCTCTGTTTGGGGGGCTGTCCTGTGCATCATAGAATGTTTGGCAGCATCCCTGGCCTCTACCCACTAGATGCTAGTAGCACCTCTCTTCCATCGTGACCATAAAAAAGGCTGCAGATGTTGACAAATGTGCTCTCAGGGACAAAATTATCCCCAGCTGAGAACCACTGTCCTCGAGAAAGAGACCAGGCCTGGGGACTCTCTTTGCCCTACCCTACCTGAAATTAAGTACTTTATAAGAACGCTTTCTGAAAACACTGATAAATTAAATGTAGGAATAAGAGTTGGGTGAGCAGTGCAGAAGACCTAAATAGACATTTCTCCAAAGAAGACATACAGATGGCCAACAGACCCATGAAAAAATGCTCAATATAGCCAATTATTAGAGAATGCAAATCAAAACTACAGTGAGGTATCACCTCACACTGGTCAGAATGGCCATTATCAAAAAGTCTACAAATAATAAGTGCTGGAGAGAGTGTGGAGGAAAAGGAACCCTGCTACACTCTTGGTGGGAATGTAAAATCGTACAGCCAGTGTGGAGAACAGTATGGAGTTTCCTTAAAAACTAAAAATAGAGTTACATATGATCCTGCAGTCCCACTCCTGGGCATATATCCAGAGAAAACTATAATTCAAAAAGACACATGCGCCCCAACGTTCTTTGAAGCACTATTTACAATAACCAAGACATGGAAGCAACCTAAATGTCCATCGACAGATGAATGGATAAAGAAGATGTGACATATATATATAGACAATGGATTATTACTTAATATTAAAAAGAATGAAATAATGCCATTTGCAGCAACATGGATGGACCTAGAGATTATCATACTAAGTGAAGTAAGCCAGAAAGAGAAAGACAAATATCATATGATATTGCTTATATATGGAATCTAAAAAATAGCACAAATAAACTTATATATAAAACAGAAATAGACCCACAGACACAGACAACAAACTTATGGTTACCAAAGGGGATGGTGGAGTGGGGGGAAGGATAAATTAGGAGGTTGGGATTAACAGATACACACTACTATACATAAAATGGATAACCAGTAAGAGCCTACTGTATTGCATGGGGAACTATACTTAATATTTTGTGATAACCTATAAGGGAGAAGAATCTGAAAAAGAATATATATATATATATATATATATATATATATATATATATATATATATATATATAAAACTGGATCATTGTGCTGTACACCCAAAACTAATACATCATTGTAAATCAACTATACTTCATTTAAAAAAATGGAAAAAGATTTTAAAATTTAAAAAAGATTTGGGTGAGCAGGGAAGGAAATATATATTATGCGCTTCAAATATACAAAATGTGCACATCTTAAAAGACCATTTACGAAGTTGGTTTCTGGAACATGATGCATAGTAGATTCTTCCTGGGATTCCAATATTTAGTTAGACACGTATGGCAGTACTGCAAAGTGGATGGTTTGTGAGTTCATGTACTTCTTTAAAAATGGCAGCATTCCCAGGTGTGTCCTCCCCCAATAAGTGTTTATTCTTACTCAGTTTCTCTGCAGAAAAAGAAAAGTTTCCACTGTAGAAAGTCCTCAGCAACTTGTTAAAATTTATATAGAATATGTTGAAGCTACAGTGTGTATAAAAATGGTGTGCAAAGCTTGAGGAAGGGCGGGAGGACCTCCACGCTTGATATGCTGGCACTGGGAGCCACATTTGGCACCATGATATGCTTGAATCTCCTGGCAGTTGAAAGTGACTCCTTGGAATAACTGATTCAGTGGGAAGGAGCTTGGACTCCCTGTTTTGGTCCCTCTTGGCTCCAATATTCTAGGATCTGATAATTGCCTTATGTGGTCGATTGTTACCATATGGCTCCTAAGGAGTCATGCCTCCCTGGGGCCCACTTCTCTTTTGCTGGGTCACTTTACAGGGTCTTCCATCGGGAAGTAGAGTCTATTTTCCCACTCCTTGAACCTGGGATTGGCCTCATAACTTGCATTGACCAATAGAATACAGGGGAAGTAATACTATGAGACCTTCTGGGTTAGCCCTTAAGAGACCTTGCAGGTTTTGCTTTCACTCTCTTGGGTCACTGCCATGGGCATGTAAGAACACAGCCCAGTCTCCTTGAGGATTAAAGAACACATGGAGAGAGAGGCCCAGCCTTTTCTGTTACAAGCCCAGGGATTTGCAGACCTGCTACCCATGGGAGCTCCCTGTGAAGACCCACCCAGTAAACCCACAGAACTGTGAGAACTAGTAAATGGTACTAGTTTTAAGCCACTGAATTTTAGAGCAGTTTGTCCGCAGCAGTAGATAACTGAGCATCTTCTCAAAAGGTTGTTTTTAAGAAGCAACTTGTGAACTATCTCCTACGTGTACATCATTATCAGCAAGACACTCCTAATGTTGGAGCTTTTCTCTCAAACTGGAACAGACTTTTAAGCTTTTTCCTTTTTCTCTGTTTCAGGAGCCATGTCTTCATGTCTGTATTCATTCACTCTCTTCTGACATTGGCCTGGATCCTGAAGGGATACAAGGAAGACATGAGACAAAGTTTCCTTCAACCTCTAGTCTGAGAGGAGCAACTCTCATGTGAAAAAACAGGGCTTTCATCTCTGGAGAAACTAAAGCTTGTTTAGGCTGCTAAGGCAAAACAAGCAGTATTCCACTGTATATAGGTACCACATCTTCTTTATCCATTCATCTGTCGATGGACACTTAGGTTGTTTCCACATCTTGGCTATTATGAATATGAATAGTGCTGCTATGGACATAGGGGTCCATGTATCTTTTTGGATTAGAGTTTTATCTGGATATACGCCCAGGAGTGGGATTGCTGGATCATACGATAATTCTATTTTTAGTTTTCTGAGGAACCTCTACACTGTTTTCCATAGTGGCTGTACTAACTTACATTCCCACCAACAGTGTAGAAGGTTTCCCTTTTCTCCACACCCTCTCCAGCATTTATTGTTTGTAGACTTCTTTGATGATGGCCATTCTGACTGGTGTGAGGTTGTACCTCATTGTACTTTTGATTTGCATTTCTCTAATAATTAACGATGTTGAGCATCTTTTCATGCGCCTGTTGCCCATCTGTATGTCTTCTTTGGAGAAATGTCTATTTAGGTCTTCTGCCCATTTTTCAATTGAGTTGTTTGGCTTTTTGTTTTGAGTTGTATGAGCTGTTTGTATACTTTGGAAATTAAGCCTTTGTCAGTTGCATCATTTGCAAATATTTTCTCCCATTCCATAGGTTGTCTTTTTTTTTTTTTATGGTTTCCTTTGCTACTTCAATTTTAAAAAATAAAATAAAAATAAATGCAGGGGAAAAAAAAGAAAACATCTTCAGGAAGGAAGATGCCCTCTCTGACAACACGATCAACAGTGTGTAGATGCAGGACAACAACACATATAATCAGTCATCACTAAGAATCCACTGTAGCTTGGTCTTTTTCTGCTTCACTTTTTTTTTCTTCTTTGCTTTATCTCTAATTTCTATTCAAAGAAGTTTAGAATAGAATTGTTCTAACACATCCTATTTCCTAAGTATCAACAAAAGGAAACAGATAAAGGTCACAAAGACTTTCTGAGTTATTCACCAACTGATGGCTCTTCTTCAGTCCAACAGACAGAAGGTCAGAGGGCCAACAGGTATCAATACAACCTTGGCATATTTCCTGATTGTATTACTTTTTCTTCATAGAGCATAATAAAACTCAACTGCAAGAATCAGAGAAGGAGAGATTATCTTATGAGAAACACAATCTCCAATTCCAAAGATGCTTGAAAGGACTGCATATTGGGGGGCCCTCCCTATTGAATTATTATCTGAACAAGTTGGAGTGTCTGTTAAGGAAAATGGGTGGATAGTTTCTTGCCATAGCAAATTGGAGGGCTCACCCAATCCCATTGCCATCGACCTGGTTTTATTTTCCTGGACTTGGTACAGTCCTAGGAAGAAGTTGAATTTGTTGACTATTTTTGCTGCAGGGAGAAGCTTAGCATCAATGAAGATCGTTGGTGTTTGGTAGGTGCCCACTTGATCTCTAATCAGTTGTGTGTAATTCTCCCACTTAGGGATACATTTTGCAATTCTTTCACATAGGCAATTTCAAAAGGATAAAGTCCCGTTTAAAATCAGAAAGAAAAAAAAGAGCACTGTAGTGGCACACAGACCTTCTTTTGCCCAATGTAATCTATTAGCAACACAAGTATTAGCTACAACAGTGTTTCTGGATAATACAAAGCTAATGTGTGATGAGAACTTGCTCCTCATCCCCTGACATCACGCACACACACTCACACACATCCAAACTTCTCCAAGCTCAGTTTTGAACACGTTGAGATGTCCGTTACTCATCCAAGTGGCGATGTTGAGTAGGAGGTGGGATTTACAAGTCAGGAGTTCTGGAGAGAAGACTGAACTAGAGGTAAAAATCAAGGGATGTAAAGAGAATAATGTAGTAGAATTTAACACATTAGCCTTACCGTACCTCACAATTTTTGCTGCATCACTAAATATGCTCTCTTGTTCAGCTAACATTTTTTTCTCATAACAAGACTTTCTTGATGAATAAAGTAGTGCATTACAGGGAACTATATTCAATATCCTGTAAGAAACCATAATGGAAAAGAATATGAAAAGGAATATATATGTAAAATGTATAACTGTGTCACTTTGCTGTACAGCAGAAATTAACACAACACTGTAAATCAACTAGACTTCAATAAAATAAATTTTTTTAAAAATCGAGGGATGGGTCATCCACATATTGAGGGCCTACTGAGTGCTCAGTGCAACAACACAGCATGGTGTAGTAGTCAGAAGATGAGGCTCCAGAGCTGGCTGTGTCTAGGTAACTGGTGACCATGAACATGACCCTTCCCCTGTCTGAGACCCCACCTCCCCATCGGTAGAATAAAGGGGTGAAATGAGATGATCTCTAAGGTTCCTTCTAGCAAAATATGTTTGTGATTTTAGGATTCTAATCGCTAAAGTGTTCCCTACCCTTAAAGAGTGTCCTCTCCTGCCAAGATGAGCTGATTGACAAGCCAAACAGTCATGGAAGCACAAGGACAACAGAGCAGCAACCTTCTGCCCAGAAGTCAGCCTAGCAGTGGGAACAATAGCATTATTGTGCATGGGAATAGTCAAGAAGACTTCTTGGAGGATGGGGTGGAGGCTTGGGAAGATCTGGATTGGAGGAAAGGGAGGAGACTTGGTTGCATATTTTGGAAATGGAATGAATGAAGCACAGAGACGGAGAAGGGCATGTTATTCAAAAGGGTTTAACTGAAGAGTGTTGCATAAAAGAACCATTTACAACAGATATGGGCAAAGATCAGGGAACCATGAAGGGATGGTGAAGCACCCAGGGCTTAGCAACAGTGAGCAAGCAGTGTCACGCTGTTGCGGTCGGGGAGAGAATCCTGTTACCAGAGCCTGGGCAGAGCTAGAGTGCTGGAAGAGGGGCTGTCTGACAAGAGCAACAGCCGCAGAAGATTGTAAGGCAGAAAGGGAGCAGGGCAACAAATGCTCCATCTTCTCCCTCTCCTTCTGGTTTTGGATCTCCAACCAGTGCCTCCCAAACATTGGAAAACCCAAACAAGGGTTTTGGAGGCAATGGAGTCTGGGTGACGTAGTTCACAGAGGTCAGCATCCCAGGGCATGGAGCAGAACAGAGAGAGGCAGATGATGAATCTGGTGGGGGGATGGGGGCAAACGAAGAATAATGAGCACACAAGATATCTAGAGAAGAAGAGTACAGTATGAATTCTTTCCAAGAAGGCTTGCTTTTCCTCTGTCCAAACATGAAATTTGCTCTGAGTCTCAGTATTCCTGATTGTGAAATGGGCCATACCTGTGTCCTAGGGTGGTAATGAGGAGTCTATGGTATGCCACAGGGAAGGGCCAAGCACAGGGCCTGGTCCAACATTGGAGGCTCCATGTATGTTAGTTACTTTCCTCTTTCCTGCACATGCCTACGTGGCCCTTTGACCAGATTACCTCTCCAGGTCTGATTCTCCACGTGATTTAATAAGTTGCATATGTCTCCCTCCATCGATCTATTTATTTATTTATTCATTCATTCAGTAAGGGTATATTTACTGAGCATCAGGTGTGATTGCTGTAGATTCTATGGTGGACAAAGTGGATGTGTTCCCTGCCCCTTTTCCTCCCTTCCTCTCAGAACTGTCCCCGTCTCTTTGATTTGGGTCCCTAGTTCTTCTCTCCTGATTCTCACTGATTTTATATCTTCAACATCTCTCTATCACACACTCTAACACAATTGTGAGAACAGCCCTAGGAGGAAAACTCCCTTGATTTTACCTGGAGAAGCTGCTACTTAACTTTTCCAGGGACACTGAGCCCAACGAGCACAAGAAGACAGAAGAGTAGTTGGCTTAGTTCTGACCGTGAGTCTGTGCCAGAATCAGCTACACAGCCATGCGTGCAAGAGAGAAGGATCCACCAAGAGAAACAGAGATGGAAAGACACTGATAGCCCAGAGACTTTCTGAACTGTCATAAGAACACCATGAGTCTGGGGGCATGTCCAGAGGTCACAAGATCTAGAGAAACTCTTAACTTAGTCTCATTCCCGGCCCTCTGTGATGCTGTTTATTGCCTTGCGATTCTAGCAATCTGTGACTCTATTCAAAGTACCACCCTCTCTCCAGGACTCAGTGTTTTGATCTGTAACATGAAGAGCTTGGACCAGATGACTTCTAAGTTCCCATAGAAGAGTCTAGCTCAGATATTTTGAGTCTATAGTTGTGGAAGGCTAATGAGAACTTTAGAGCTGATTTTATGGTTTTGGATATTCTGGCAACTTCAATCATTTTCAAGAAGGTTGAAGATTCTGCAGTCTGGGTAATTGTCCTTCTGAGCTCCCACCCAGTCTATCCTGGAAAAGAGCCTACACAATTATCTTTCCCCCAGGGGGCTTTAGGTAGGCCTCCAGATATGCAAACACTGCAAAGAGAGTGTGAATCAGAGAGCAAGTGCTAATTGGTGCATTGGCGTCTGAGCCCAAGGACTGGCTTGGTCCCTAAAGGGTGTGGCTGAGCTGGAGGTTTCGTCACTTTGGCTACCAAACGAATCAAGCTGAACTCGATGAGAAGCTGAACCTGGAGAATACTAATAAATAATCACAGTAATAATAACAACTCTTTACTGAATGCTTACAATATGCCAGACACTGCGTTAAGTACTCAGCAAGAACCTCATTTAATCTTTACAACCCTCTGGGGTAGGTATTATTATTATTCCCAGGATACAGATGGCAAACTGAAGTTTAAAGGCTTGAGTAACTTGCCCCAAGTCCCTCAGCTATTAAGTGAAGGATCTGGATCTGGGATTGAAACCCAGGTCTGTCTGACTCTGAGATCCCTGCGTAAGTACCCGCTATGCTCTCTGAGCCCCAGTGTATTTGGAAAAGCTTTAGTTCATCATGTCTGCCTCTGAGGGACGGCTCAGTAGGACCACAATGTTCCTGATTTAAAGACCTTTGGGATAAACTTTGCAGATTTTCTGTATTCATTACTCCATCTCTGGCTGTGTTAATGTCTCAGCCACCCCTCCTTCCCCTGTTTCCAGAGGTCTCTGGGCCATGTTAACATGTCTATTTACAAAGTCACTGGCTCCACACTCTCTAGCTGTTTCGTTTGGTGTCGTGTCTGAATTCTTTGGGAGGCTGCAGGAGGGGGAGACAGCCAGTTGGGCTGAAGGGCAAAGACCAGGCAGAGGGATATCCAAAAATGTGATACACAAGCTCTTTTTGCTACCCATAGGATGCTTCGAAACGAATCTTGATACAGAGATGATGAACATGGGCTTTGGAGTCAGCTAGACCTGGGTTCTGGTGGTAGTTCTAAAGCTTCTTCCAAGTTATATCCTCTCTCTGAGCCTCAGCTCCCTCATCTGCACAATGAGGTAGGAAGAAGTCCATCCAAGGTTATTTTTGGCACTCCTGGAGATCATGCATCTGCAGGGTTTAGCACAGTGCCTACCACACACAATAAATGCTCCGAAGTGGTAGCGCTATTTGGAGAATGCTCTCATTGGCTGCCAGCTAGTTCCTTCTCACTTACGCCACACTGGGTGAATGGTGCCATGTCTTTTCTGACAGGTTCAAAAGTGTGCTGTTTTTGGAACTCTCTTCAGACGTTGCTCCCTTTCCCATTTTGTGAGCAGAAATAGGTCCAACGGCTTTGAGAAGTATGATTAATTAAACACCAACAATGCTTTGATATGTACAGAGCACCAAACCAAGCATGGGGGAACACACTAATTATGGAGTAGAGCATCTAGCTGAAGAGATAAGACCAATACCCATGAAAGAACTAGGCTGTAATGATACAGGACTGCATAACTCAACACTCTGCTGGTACAGAGAACAAATGCTGAAGTTGCTTAAGACTCAACTAATGGCTCATCCAAATCTGACAGATCTTTATCAGAGGCTCTGGGGAGCTCAGGAATCTCATACTCAGTTAAAACACAAATAACCTGTGAGAGTCAGGATCATATTGCTGGTACTCTGTGTGGGTGTCCTTGCACCGGCAGTGGCAATGATTTGTGTGTGGGCTGCTCTTTCCATTTCCAGAGGGCAGAGCTCATGTTTGGGCTAGTAGGGTGTTTCCCACTCAATAAACAACATGTGGCCACAACAGGATTGGGGCAAAACGGTGAAGGGAAAGATCACTGAACTAGAGGTCAGGGGACCTGGGTCCTAATTCCATCATGACCACTAACTCCTTGTATGACCTTGAACAGGTCCCTTGCCCTTCTATTTATAACTTATGAGAGAGGTAGTCAGATACGGATTTTGAATTGTATTCCCTGTTACCCTAGGTTTTCTAGAAATTCTGGAGCTTCAAGGGCACCAGTGGGACAAGAGGACAAGTGAGTGGTAATTTGGGATTCTATGCAATCCCCCACTTATCTTTCCCTACCTTCAACCAGAACAGCCCCCACTTACATCTTTTTACACACTGAGGTTCTACAGTAGCTTTCTTGGAAAATCATCTAACTTGTCTCCCTCCACCAAGTTCCTTCTCCATACAGGTCAGCTGACTCCCAGAGAAGTAAAGCAACTTGACCAAGGTCATCCATTAAGTGGCAGAGATGGTACTAAAGTCTCTTTTCTGATAACACTGACAATTATTTGGCTGTCCAGGGATAAATGTCACTCCCCATATCCTGTAGATTTGGTACATATATGGCTCCTAAATTCTGAAAAGGGGCAAGCTGAAGGTAAGGCAGTGAGTAGGGGTTGGGAATCCATCGGCAAAGACACCCTAGTGCCAGCTCTGGCAAAGTCCACCTGAAGTCTGGGCAACGTCCAATGGAGAAGCTGACACAGGATTGGGTCCTTGATGACTCCACTCCCTGTTGACAAAGAAGGGGACCCAAGCCAAAGCAAAGAGACCCATTGGTCACTCTGAGGTCTTTCTAGAGTGCTTGTCAGTTTCTTCGCCCTGTACCTCCTTAGCCTCTGTCCCAGAAGTCAATATGGCAGCAATCAAAGTTTCTTTACCCTTATTTTTTTTAATTAATAAACATTAATTTTTAAAGAAAAAATGAGCGGAAAGTACAGAGAGCTCCCATATACCCCCTTTCTACTCTTGGATTTGTGTGGTACATTTGTTATAATTGATGAACCAATATTGACACATCATTATTTGCATTAGAGGTCACTCTTTGAGTTGTACGTTCTCTGAGTTTTGACGAACGCATAATGTCATATATCCATCATTACAGTGTCATACAGAATAGTTTCACTGCCCTAAAAATCCCCTGTGCTACACTGATTGATCCCTCTCCTCTCTCCCGAACTTCTGGCAACCACTGGTCTTTTTACTGACTCTATAGTTTTGCCTTTTCCAGGAGTCATATAGTTGGAATCATACAGTATGTAGCCTTTTCAGACTGGCTTCTTTCACTAAACAATATGCATTTAAGTTTCCTCTGTCAACCAAATAATAATAATAATGCAAGAGGCTGCAAATAAAATGGTTTATTTGGGGGTCTTGAGAATTGCAATTTGGGAGACACAGATTCAGATAACTCTAAAAGAGTGTTCCAGGGAAGAGAAAGAGTCAGGGGCTTATAAAGACAAAAAGCCATGAGGTTGTTAAAATTTGCCTGGCGAGAATTGTGATTGACTCTGATGAGTCAGAAAGTATTTGTCCTTAAGGACTCATGAGGTGTTTTAGGGTGGGGGGTCTGATAAATAGAATGTCACAAGTTTTTTTAGAGTAAGTGTCCGATAAGTATCTTGAGTTTCTGGCAGATGTTCTGGATGGCTCTGTCAGGTCAAAACATCAGATTCCATTCAGACTGAGACATGCGTAAGTCACACTTCCTTACTGGCTTGCCAGCTCCACTTTAGAGAGCTCTCTTAGCAATACCAACTCCATTTTGACTCTCCTTCCACACCTCCATGTCACTGCGTGGTTTGATAGGTCATTTTTTTTTTTAACACTGAATAATATTCCAGTGTATGGGTGTATGATGTAACACAGTTTATTTATCTATTTACCTATTGAAGAACATCTTGTTCACTTTAAATTTTGGCAATATGAATAAAGATGTTATAACCATTCGCGTGCAGGTTTTTGTGTGGACATAACTTTTCTACTCATTTGGGTAAATACCTAGGAGTGTGACTGCTGGATCATATGCTAAGAGACTGTTTATTTTTATAAGAAGCTACCAAACTGTCTTCCAAAGTGGCTGTCCCATTTTGCATTCCCACTGTCATAGTATTTTAATTGGCTATTAAATGTTGTTCCAAGTAAAGAAAAATGTTTAAACTCTAAATTATTAGCATGAATTTTACTGTTCATTTTTTTATTGTACAATGCCGGTTTTAAATGCAACTATAAAAACATTCATTTATATGCACAATCACCAAAATTACACAGTTTGTATTTTGTAGCTTGTACATGCATATGTATTTCATTCTCACCAAAAGTGTGGAAACACTGCACAAAACTAACTCAAATGGTTCTGATATGTGCACATTCTACCGAAACTCTCTACCTTCAACTTAATAAGCAAGAAAGGACTCAAAAGACAAGGAACTATTCATTGCCCTGTCTTTTTCCTTCTGTCATCATTACAGCATAAATGGTTGACTAATATAGGGAAGTAACAGGAGTAAGAAAGATCCCTCCATTGTCCTGTTCCTTAGAATTACCATTGCCTTCTTTCTGCCTTTAAAGCAACTTGATTGGAATGGAAAGCACAGTTTTTCAGGGCAGTCAGCCCTGTATGGAATTCTGATGTTCAGTGAGACTCAAAGCACCCAGCTTTCGTAGCACACTTATACTCATTTTGAGTGGCACTGAACTGCCACACATGGTGTCCACTGGAATTCAGTGCTCCTGGGGCATCCTAAATGCTCTGTGTGAAAGGGGCAGCGAGGAATGGAGGACACACATGTTGCACAGATCTACTCTGCTCATGGGCAGGCTCCATTGTCCTATCCATCTTCACTCACAAAATCTAAGTTCATGGATAAAATCATTGTAAATTTCAAGATGGCTAGCAGAGCACTGAACCAAGCACAGAGCCCTTCAGTGTGTGGGGCTTGGTGAGACCGCACAGGTTGCGCATCCGTGAAGCTGGCCCTGAGTTTCCTTGAGAACGTTCTGCTCCATTCAGGTCATAGCTCTGTCCTGATACTCTGTTGTATCACCCCTTTCCCTCCTTTGCTTCCAGGAGGTCATAGGAACAGAGCTCTTCCTCCTATCATCTGCCTAATGTTCAAAGCAGAAACCTGAACATCATTCCACATCCTCTCTCTCCCTCAAAGTCCACATTCAATCACCAACTCCTATCAATGCTCCTGTGGAAGCATCTCTTGACTCCTCACATCTCCCGTCTCCACTGCTGCCACCAGGTTCTGCCTACAACCACTGCAATAGCTGCCTGATGGCTTTCCTTGCTCCCACTTCTTCCTTCAGGTGGAACCCCAGACAGCAGCCAGAGTGAGCTTGCTAAGAATAAAATCGAATCAGGTTGCTTTCCTGCATAAAATCCTTTGATGGCCCCCCAGAGTCCTCAAGATCAAATCTTATTCTGACCACGGCTTCTAGACTCTCTCTGGTCTGGCTACTGCTTGTTTTTCCAGCAACACTTCTCACTGTTCACCTCTCGTTTTTGGCGCTCCAAAAAGTTGAACAATGCACAATTCTTTGAATATATCTTGTTTTTTCCTTCCTTCAGCTATTCTTACTCATTCCTCTCAAGCCTCAGTTATGTCTCCCCCTACCATGTCTATTATCACCCCCATCATGTAACACTTTCAGAGCCACATCACAATGACTTATCTGCATCTCTCACTAGACTCTAAGCTCCCTAGAGCACAGGGGTCTTGTCTGAATCACTATAGTGTCCCTAGCACATTGAGTGCAGTGACTTTCACAGAGTCATCACTGCATAAAAATGTGTCAAAAGAATAAGCTCTCCCTGGGCCAGCTGTGGCCTCCTGTCACAAGTGAAATAAAAGCTCCTGAGTGGGTGATGGGGTGAGTCAAGTGGTACCCAGCCCATCTCCTCATTTCCCTGGGGCCAGCCTTGGCTAATTCATACACATTCCTTGAAAGGCTGTGTGTGATTCTTTATGGGGGTGGCCTGGGCAAACGCTTAGCAACTTTCCATTTGTTAACAGCAAGCCAAGAAGCAAAAGGCCAGAGGGAATTACTAACCTGTACGTGAAATCAAGATTTTCAGGGACATCCCCTTGTTTGGCCCAATCCAGAGTGTTTCCAATCAGGGCACACCTAATCTGACACAGCAATAGAGAGGGAAAGGAAGGAGGGTAATTTATGTCATTTCCATCAGAAAATGTCAACACTGCACACAGAATGGTTAATCCAGAATGAAATAGCAAACATTTGCTCAAAATTGATTTAACGCTTTTCTCAAATCACCTCAGACTGTTGCAAAACCTCTCTGGGCTATTTAAAAAAAAGAAAAGAAAGAAAGAAAAAACAAAACAAAAAACCCCAGCAGTTTGGAGTTGGGAACAAAGAGTCCCAGAATAGTTGTGTTTCCACACCACAGTCACAGCAAAACAATCCTTTTGCAATGCTTTTTAATTAACAAGTCTATTTACTTGTCTCATTGGGTCCTTGCAACAATGCAAGAGTTCCTTGCAGCATTTGATACCAAGTCCAAATCCTCTGCCTGCTTTTGAGGTCATCCTTGATCGTAGTCTCTGACTCTACCCACTCTCTGTCTCACGTTCGTGGGGCCCTGCGTTATGCAGGCTCCACTCCTAGGATACATGTTCTAGGAACACCCATGCTCACGTGGTCTTCATGGCTTCTCACGGGCACTCTCGACTACAGTGGATCTCACCTGGTCTTTTCTCTCTGGTTTCTTTTATAAAATTTGCCTTTGGTGTTTTGCAGTTTTGTTGTGGTGTATTTGTTTTTGTTTTTATAGAAATTTTATTTGTTTATTTATTCATTCATTCATTTATTTATTTTGGGCTGCATTGGGTCTTTGTTGCTGTGCGTGGGCTTTCTCTGTGGTGCTTGGGCTTCTCATTGCGATGGCTTCTCTTGTTGCGGAGCACAGGCTCTAGGCACATGGGCTTCAGTGGTTGTGGCATGCGGGCTCAGTAGCTGTGGCTCGCGGGCTCTAGAGCTCAGGCTCAGCAGTTGTGGTGCATGGGCTTTGTTGCTCCGTGGCATGTGGGATCTTGCCGGACCAAGGATCTAACCCGTGTCCCCTGCATTGGCAGGCAGATTCTTAACCACTGCGCCACCAGGGAAGTCCCCAGAATATTTGGTTTTATTTCTCTACTTTGGGGTTTGGTGTGATTCTTGAATCTAAACATTCTTATCTTTCATCAATTCTCAGGCATCTTCCCTTGAAACATGGCCTCACCCCATTCTGTCAGTTTTCTGGAACTTCTATTAGATATATGGGAGACTTTCTCATTTTCTCCTCCGTGTCACCTGATATCTATTTCATAGTTTCCGTCTCTGGGCTCCCTCTGGATAATTTCCTAGATTTACCTCCAAGTTCAATCCTTCTTTCTTCAGCTCTGTCTAATCTACTATTTAGTTTGTTCACTGAGTTTTAAATTTTAATGAGTATTTTTTTTTATATCAAAGTACTATTTGTTTTATTTTTTAAGTCTGCCTTATTTTGTTCACTTTCTAGATATGTATTATATTTTTGAAGGCTTACGTTATGCTATTAGTCATTTTAACATACTTAGTTTGTGGTCTCCTAGGATGGTTCCATAATCTAAGGTTCTGGGAAGTCGAGTCCTATTGTTCGTTGGATCTGTGGACTCCAGCTCATGGTTTTCCCTTGTGTGTTGTGTGATTTCAGATTGTGAGCTCATCTTCAGCAGGGCTTTAATCTGGAGAAACCAGTATCATCAAAGTGTTTGCTCCTAACAGAGTATCATTGGCCCAGACCAAATTTTATGTCATTTCTTAGCCCAGGGGTTTCTAGGTTGTACAGGAACTATTTATTCAAACCCCAAACCCACTAAAGGCTCATGCCAGTGGTTTTGAATTCTTAAGGGAGACATTTTCTCCTCCTGACCTAGAGCTCAGTTCAATATAAACAAGCTTTCTTCCCATTTTTTTTAATGCTAGAGATTGACTATTTCTGGTCTACAATTGTTTAAAGGATGTTGTCCTTCCACGGTCTTGGCTTTATGTGGAAGTCTCAGTGCCAACACTCCACCTCCCAGAGGCTCAAGATCTTGTTTCTTGTCCCTGAACAGTATGAAAACCCAAACCTCTGTGTAAATAAAACCAGCTCTCACACCAGCACCACTCCTCTACCTCATGGTAATTGCAAAGGACAGCCCACGTGCTTACTTTTCTAACTTTCAGTTCCCTCTTGGTTTCTGGCTTCTGGAGGCTTTCTGTACACTCAGCCTTGTTAATAACAGGTAGTATTTCTTGTATGTAAGCACCACACACCATGCTAAGTGCTTACACATATTAGCTTATTTAACTCCAGTAATACCTCTTGAGGTAGGTACTGTTATTATCAGTCTCATTTTCGTATAAGAAAATCGAGGCACAGAGAAGCAGAGTAACTTGCCCAAGGTCTCGTGGCTAGTAAGTGAAGAAGCTCAGATCGAAACTTAGGCAACCTGGCTTCAGAGCCTGTGTTCTTCATCACTACTCTACCCTGCTTTCTTATTTAGGATATGTAGGTGTTTTTGTATTGGGAAACTATTTTGACTTCATATTGCATTTTCACACTGTTTTTCCCCAAACTAAGTGAAGAGTAACTGCGTGAATTGACGTGATTTCTGTCAAACAGACAGGCAGCCTGGCGATTTCTACCAACTAGTCTCATAAAGTTGAAGCCTATATCTTGCGGGAGAAGCTAAAATCCAAGCTCTGCCGTGGGTACTTCTGCTCACTCAAAGTAAATGACTTGGATTTGGGGAAATTTTAGTCCATCAGGGTCATCAGGGACTTTGGAGACAGGCTTTTCCAAGGCATGTGCCATGGACCGTCTGCATCAGAATAAATCCAAGATATTTCTTAAAAATGCAGATTTTGAGACCCTACCATAAACCTATTGAGTCAGAATTCCTAGGGTTGGGCCCAGGAATATGCCTTCTAAAAATAATCTCTCCATCAGGTTCTCATTCTAATGATCACTGGAGTTTGAGAACCACTGTTCAGCATTTGCTTTGGAGGCCGACCTGGGTCTACGTTCCTTCTCAAGACGTGACCATGACAGGCACATCAAAGCCCCTCTACCTTCCTTTTATGATCTGGGACCACACATTTAGTGCACAGATGAGAAAGCAAGCCCACAGAAGATGGCCCTCTGTTAGGCTCCATTGCACCTGGGTTCCTCCCGGCACATCAAGCACCACCCTGTGGTATAATTAATTGTTGTGATGGCTGATCTTTCTTCCCATATAATCTGTGCAGGTAGAAAATATTCCTCAGTCAGCTTTATGTTCCCAGTGCAAACCATGGTACCTGACATGTGGCCATCACTCAATGTTTGAGGAATGGATGGGTAAGTTGATTTGAATTGCTCAAGAGCCACCTGGTAATCACTGATAACTTGACGGCTAGAGCCCAGGTGTTACTTTTCCCAGGAAACCTTTAAATCTTCCAACCCTGCCATCCCAGCAGCAATTTTTCTCCCATTCCTTTAGAGGAAGATGGGATTTCCCTGGTTTTTTTTGTTTTGTTTTGTTTTTTGGCCAAAATCAGGTCAGAGGTATGGGACAGCCACTCATTCTTTCCACCCAACTGAATCTCACTGTGACACAGGATTGCTGTCCAGGTACCTCACTGGCAGGGAAGTGAGGGCAGACCTTTTAAAGGCTGTGATGTGGGAATCATTCAGAAGTGTTGTAGCCCAGACAATGATGTAAAGGGCTCAGCAGCCTCCAGACAAAACATTCATGCTTGCTGGTGCTGGAAGGCAGGGAAGCTGGGCTGAGATGCTGGTAAGCTCCCACCATCTTCCTCCTCCAAACATGACCCTTTGACTTGCAGGCTTGCTCCCTTATGTCTGCAGTTCTAGTGAAGGCTGGTAAGGAGGCCCTGTGTCAGGGGAACTAACCCTTTTCCCTGTCAGCACTCCCAGCCCACTGATGTCTCTCTGAGGGACCTCAGTCCACACACCTTTCCTTACACCAGGGTTTGTCCCAAAAACTCAGTCCTGAGTTTAGCCAGCTTGCTTAGGCTTGCTCTTCTGGGAAGAGGAGAAGGAGTTCGCTGAAGTCTCCCAGTTTGTTTTTGTGTGAAACGTTCTGTTCTAGCTCTTTCTATGTGCCAGGCACTGTCACTGTCTGGGTTCCTCTGCAAGTTACTGAGATAAACAGAACTTGGACCCCACCCTGACTGTTCAGATGCAAGACAGACATTCACACACACTTAACACACCCTTTGCCAGCTCATCATTCAGGGGACGTTTCAGGCCTCACCTTCTCCTGCCTGAACAACTTTCACCATTTGATGTCTCTCTGAGGGAGTCACATCCTGGGTGGTGTTGTTTTAGTGCTCACAGGGCCTACGTGACAAGAGGCACTGAAGCTCTGGAGGTGACCTGCATGCTTCAGGGCCATAGAATCCCAGGCCTCCCCACAGAGCATCCCTGCACAGGAATCTAGAAACAGCAAGAACACTCCCAACTCCCTCACACGTCTCACTCCTGCTCTGTCTGTCTGCAGTCTCTTCACCTCCCTTCTGTCACCTCTGACTCACACTTGACTGTATGTCTCAGTTTTCACTAATCAGGAAGCCTCTTGCGATGCTGTTACTGGGCTGTTGGCAGGAATGGAGAATTCTCAGCGGTTATCAATTTCCCTCCCCCCATCCCCACAAAATCTCCAGGGGATTAAGGAGGGTGGTGGGTCCCAAGACACTGGGACACCAAACATCAAGGGGTCTACCTAGCAGTTTCCTGTCCTCTGTCCATGGACACTTGTGTTTATTTGTCTGTTCAGATGTATTTATTTAAGACAAAAGGGAAGGTACTGGCTCAGGTGTGAGCTGAAAACTCTGGCATGGAGCTGAGGCATGCTGTAGAGACATTAATTATTTCCCCAGGCGCCAATTTCTCTCTCCTCATCTCTCAGGTCTGCTAACTCTGGTTGGCTCCGTCTTAGACCTGTTCTCCCCCGGGGTGGCAAGGTGGCCAAGCAGTCCGGGAACCACCCCCCCACCTCTAGTCCAATTCCAATGGAAGTGCCAGGACCGGTTCTCACTGGCTCTAATTGGTCTGGATTTGGTCACATGACCACCCTGAACCTATTACCATTGTCAGGAAAATGCAGTTCACCCACTGGCCAGACCTGAGCTTGCTTTTACACCCTCTTGGGGCGGAGTCAGCTCCACCAGGACCACACAGACTGGAAGAGAAGTGGAAGTAGAGAAAATGAAGGCAAATGTTTGTTAACGACTAATATTTTGAGCACCATAAACACTTCACATGCGTTATGTTGCTTGGTACCTACCTCTAAGGTATCTATACTTAATGATAAGAAAACCCAAATTTTACCCCAAATGGTGGAGAAGGGGTGTGAACCCAGCTCTTCCTAGTTTCAGAGCCATTCTCATTCCATTTTGCCTATAAATCACTCCATCTTACAAACCACTCAAGCTTGAAAATCCTGTCTTCTGGCACCTCTCTTTCTCTCTTATCCCCTACATCCAAGTGTCATCAGATCCTGTTGTTTCTCCCTCCCCCCGCCCCCCTGCACATAGGCTCTACTCCATCTGTCTTGGCCCTGCCAGCCCGCTGCCTCTGCCCCAGGCGGCCTTCATCACCTCTCTCCAAATAAAGACAGTAGCTTCCTAAGGGATCCTGGAGTCCCTACCACAGGACCCCACAATGATGGGCTCAGACTGGACACAGTTCATAGACCTGCCTCATTTAGCCTGGGTTTTTTTCTGAACCAACATTTTTTAATTGGTGGAAGATTCCTCAAACTTAATTATTATTATCAGCTTCTCTTAAAAATTGGAAGATCTAGAAAGCTTTTAGGCAAGTTTAAAAAATTTCTCTGAGCTCAGTTTTCCCATCTAAACTGGAGATAGTAATACCTACCTGATAGGGTTGCTGAGGTGATCACGTGCGGACCCGTACAGAGAAGGTAGGCTCAAATGGGCTCCCTTGGCATTCTTAATTATGAAAATAATCTCCTGGATTCCTGTAGCATCTTTCTCTAGATACCCAAATGGCTCTCACCTGTGTGGTCTCCATGAGCCTTGCGACAGTCCTGTGAGAGGGTTAAGAGCAGCTCTGGACACCACTATGTGAAAAGAAAAAGTACGATACAGGGAAACTATGACTTTTCTAACACCATGCCATCAGGTAGAACCAGGACTAACCATTTTGTCCAATACATTATCCAGGAAACTTTGCCAAATCATATTTTAGAAACATTCTTACAATGTTTACAAGATGTAAACATCTTACAATGCTTACAGAAGAGATTCAGATGAGACAGAAGCAAGACGAGCCGTTTGTTCTACCTGCGACTAGCCACCAAGGGGAAGTTACAAAATCTTCTCTGAGGCTGAAGGATTTAGGGATACTAATCATGCAAATAGTGCTCCTACTGGAAAAACAACGTCTACCACCACACCATTAATCTAACCAAATGATGTAATCAGTTTTCCTGTTAGAGTCATCAGGTATGATTATTGGTGAGAACAGCATTATAAAATACTTTGAAGCCATTAAAAAACAATGAGGTAGGCCTTCCCTGGTGGCGCAGTGGTTGAGAGTCTGCCTGCCAATGCAGAGGACGCGGGTTCGAGCCCTGGTCTGGGAGGATCCCACATGCCGCGGAGCAGCTGGGCCCGTGGGCCACAGTTACTGAGACTGTGCGTCTGGAGCCTGTGCTCCGCAACAAGAGAGGCCGCGATGGTGAGAGGCCCGCGCACCGCGATGAAGAGTGGCCCCCGCTTGCCACAACTAGAGAAAGCCCTCGCACAGAAACGAAGATCCAACACAGCTATAAAAATAAATTAATTAACTAATTAATTAAAAAAAAAAACAAAAAACCAATGAGGTAGATCTATCTCTATGTACTGAGATATGGTTTACTAAAAAAGTGCAGAGCAATAAAAAAAAAGGGAAGATCTGTCAATATTAAACCTGCATCTCCCCATACCAATACTGCATAAAGCTGCATGGCAGCTGCCTGCCTTAAAAAGGGCATCCACGCTTCTGTTTGCCCACCTCCTCTTATTGTTCTTATTTTTTAAAAGTAAAATTTAAATAGTAGGAGAAGTACTATATCCACAGATTTTAAAGTCTGAAAGTACAAACAGGGATACAGTGAACAGTCTCCTTTCAACTCCTATCCCACAGCCAAATAGCTCCTCTCTCTTGTAGCCTTGCAGAGATGTTCTGTACGTACACAACCAAATACACACACACATATGTATTCATACTCTTTTCCCCTTTTCTTTACAAAAATGATAACTCACTAAACTCCTTGTTCTTTACCTCGCATTTTCTCTTAACGGTGTCTCTTGGACATTATTTTGTATCTGTACAAAAAAGAGCTTTCTCGTTGTTCCTTTTTTTTGTTGTAGGATTTGTTTGTTTGGTTTGGTTGGGGGGGATTGTTTGTTTTTGTTTTTGTTTTACTGCTGGATAGAATTCCATTCTATGGATATACCATGGTGTATTTAACCAACACCCTACTGGTGGACTTTGGGGATAATTCTAATCATTTGCTATTATAAACATTTCTATAACAAATAGCCATTTACAAATGGTACCTCACACATTAATAAGAATAAATTCTAGAAGTAGAATTGCAGGGTCAAAGACTAGATGCTAAAATGAAGCTTTTAATCACAAGGGACAAAACATGGTATCAGAAAGATTAAAGATGGGTCTTGCTATACTTGCTACACTACACTGACTGACCCATTTGATATCTTGCATTATCTCTTCCACCAGACAATAAGTTCAAGCAAGGCAAAAATCTGTCTGTCTTATTTATCATTGCATCTTAGAACATAGCGTCAATAAATAGTTGCTAAAGGAAGGGAGAGAGGAAGGAAGAGTATATTTTATTTTTTTGGCTGCGCTGCATCGCATGTGGGATCTTAGTTCCCTGACCAGGGATCGAAGCCATGTCCCCTGCATTGGAAGCACAGAGTCTTAACCACTGGACGGCCAAGGAAGTCTGGAAGAGTTATTTTAAATAGAGGCTAGTCCTTGGGTACGGTGACCCCAGAGAGGTCCTGCTTACCCACAGACCCTGATTTTTATGACCTAATGAAATGCGAAACCATCAGGCTCCCTAAAAAGTCTCCAAAGTACACCAGAGGGAAAAATAAGAGAAACTCAACACCAAGGTCAGGCCATAGGAGAGTGAACATATTTCCTCCTGAGACAAGGAGCTGTGTTAGATGCTGCTCTCCTAGTTGGCCCGAGCGAGAACAATATTGTGGATGCCAGACTCACTATTCCAGGAAGGGAAGAGCTGAGCTGGAGATAGAAAGATGGTCCATCAGGGGAAAAGATAATCAACCCTCTGGCCTCATTTTAGTTTTAACTAGATCCACATTTGCTCTCCTGCTTGACAGAATGATGTTGACAAATGCCTTTTGTTTTCATCCAGATATTCCCCAGATGGTTTCAGGAGTCCCTGAGCGGTATGTTTTGGCACAAATCTACCCGTAGGATCTTCAAGAAAGCTCATCCCTAAGCAAATTCAATAAAACAAAATGAACAAGTCCTTGCTGCTAGCTAGAATTTTCTCCAAACTCAGTGTTAAGGCCTGATGCATTTTTCAAACATGGAAGCCACCAGTAGGCCCACAGTAAAACTTGTTGAATCTTATGAATGCGTGAAGGCAGAGCGTTGAAGGTGTCGGAAGATGACACTGAGGGTTTGAGAACTTCCTCCCTCCCAATCCAATAAAGCCAAGTTTGGGAGGAGGAAGGAGAATAAGAAGGACTAGGGGGAGAGGGGGCAGGAGAGAGGTGGTCCTGACTGGAGAGACGGGGGTGAGCCTGGGAGGGAAGCAGGAGGGCAGTGAGGCAGCAGTTTTCCACACTCTGGTTCAGAGAGAGAGAGAAAGAGGAAGAGGAAAGGAAAGGAAGGGAGGAGATGGGAGGAGAGGAGGGCAGAAGACAGAGGAGAAGAGAAGAGAAAGGGAGAGAGGAGAGGAGAGGAGATCTGGGGACACATGAAGACCTGCTGGGTTCCCCAGGTACCGTCTCCCCAAGCTGGGAAGAGTGAACACCTAAATACCCGCAAACCTCCTTCATGGAAAAGGCAGGTCTTCCTGGAGGAAGACCACAGAGTCCATGAGAGGCTGCCTCCTGGGAGGTTATGGAAACAAGGGCTGCGGGCAGGCCAACTGGAGAGGCGTTTCGGCGACGGTTTGCCCTGGTATGTGAAAAATTTTTCCTGCTTAGATAGTTGGCAAACATTTTAGAGGCAAAATGGAATTTATTAACAGAAAATATTTGTCAAGGATTATTCCTTCCCCCTCCCTCTGTTCTTTTCTTTCTTTCCTTTCTTTCTCTCTCTCTCTCTCTTTTTTTCTTCCTCTTCTCAGGGTGGAGGACTTCATCAACCAGATTCTTTCATCTTCCTTTGTGGTTTGGATCTTTAAGCCTGGCTTGAAGGAAGAGAGAGATGGCTTTAGGGGAAATGCTCACCACCCCCCCACACCCCCAATAGGATAGCTTCCTTCTCTACACGCAGGTGTCAGCTTTCTGCCCGGAAGAGCTTGGACTGACATGGAATTGTCTTTCCAGAGGAATTCCTTCTGTTTCCCCCTGGCATGGGCTTGAAGCACCCCCAGAATTGGATCTGAATCTATAATTGCTATTAGTGCTGTGGCTTTTATCTTTTCGAGCCTCCATTTCCTCAGGAGTAAAATGAGGGGAGAATAATACTTAGCTCTTGCCATTGTTGTGAAGATGAAATGAGAAAGTGTATGTTAAGTGTCTGGTACAGGGTCTGGCCCAGAGTAAAACCTCAGTGGGTGTTAGTTCTGCTCCTTCTGATACAGGACAGAGACCCTGGTGGCAACCTGCTCACAGGGTTAATCGATTTAGACTTAGAATATGGTGCTTTGGGTATCAGAGGTGACACTCAAGCCTTGATGAAACCTACACTTAACCAGAGGCAGCAAAAATGGACAATGTTTACTGAAAGTTTACTAAGAACCAAGTGTTCTAAAACTTTACAGTATTATTTAACCCACCCAAGTACCCTCCTATTTTCCCAAGGCTAATAGTATTCAAGTGGCTGAACCAGCATTGAAGACAGACCATTTTCTTCCCCAAACTACTTTCTTAACCGTAATGGATGTTGCATCACGGTAGCAATGAAAGGGAAACATGGAATCATATTTTTGTGGATTGAACAGGCTTGCGGATCAGCTTTTCCAGATCTGTTTTGAGGAGGAGGGAAATGAAGCCGAGACAGGAAATTCTCACTCAGGGCCATGTAGCCGGTGATGGTGGAGCCAGGAGCAGAAGCCCAGCTTCTGGAATTTCGGGTCAGTGTACTGCCACCTAGAAAGAGAGGACCAGTAGAATCTGCTGCAAGGGAGAGACTGCTGGTTAGCCACATTGCCCTTGAGAACTGCAGGTCTTGACTTAGATCCCCAAATGGGAATTTAATCTAAATTGAACCCACCCCAAACCAAATGTTTTATCAAGCACCTTGACTGGGTGCTTGCTGTGAGGGGGGCACCCAGGAGGGCAGATACCATGGGGGAGACTGAGGCGGAGGACCCCTCATTTGTGGAACTGGGAACAGGCTTTGGTCCATGTCATGCTCATCTCTGATGAGTTGGAATGTGGCAGCTGCAGGGATATGACTCCAGAAGCCGCTGTTAGGCTCTGGGTGGAGATGCAGAGGAAGAGGGACCTGTGGGGAACAGGGGTCAGGAAAGACTCATTTGCAATGACCCTAAGAAACCATGGGCAGGGCGTCATTGTTTCCCGTCTAAGCAGAGCCTAGCCATACCTGTACACACGGGTACAGCCATATCAGTTCTTAAAATATTGAAAACATCCTGTACCACTTGGTAAACAGCCAATACCCTGAGCCCCACTAGTGCCTGGGCCACCCCATTCTCTCTCCTGGCACCTTCGTACCTCCCTCCAGTCCAGCAACTAAAGAGTTAACACTTGCCCGAGCAGAGGTCCTTGGAGCGCAGACTCCTGCCTTCAGAGCTGGCTAGCTGGGAAGACTGGTCTAGGACTAAACTCATTCTTACTGTTTTTAAATAGTTTGAATGTCCCCTCCAGATGAAACTACCCAAACGGAATGAGGCATCTAAACAGAGCCACATGGGGTCCATCTGGGATGGCTCCTTGGAGGACAAACCTTGCAAAGGAAATCTGAAGGGGTAAGAGATGCAACTTAGTGGCTGGGAGAGTGAGGGGTTGGGCAAAAACTCTGATTAAGGGGCACTCCTCCTGCGCATAGCTGGGGCTTAACCCCAGGGTTCAGGCGCCCTGCCCATCCCTCTGCCCTTAACTACCCTCTGGGCCCCTCCCTGTGACGGACCCTGAGGGCAGGCCTAGCAGCCAGTGGCCGCGTTATTAATACTCCTTGATCTGCCCGACTCCCCGTGGTTTCCCTGCCAGCTGCGCCCTCCCTCCCCTCTTTGCTCCTAGACAACATGTGCTGGAAGAATGCAGGTCAGAACAGCCACAGGGGGCTCCCAGCAACCCCTGAAATCGTCTGCCCGGCAGGGTCCTCCAGAGGTTATCTAGGCAGGGTCGAGGATAGAAGACTTCCACTGGGATGCACATGCTTTTCAGGGAAAGAGGTTCCATAACTTCTGGGGGATGGTGTCCTATATCTTGTAGCAGTTGGGAAAGGGTTCCTTAAGGCTTCATCTCAGTCCCTTCTATTCAAAGGGAGAAAGAGTGAATTGGAACAGGGAGGAAGGGAGAGGAGGGGAGGGCCAAAGCCCATCACCTCCCCCTATCTTGCTATGGAAATGGACGAGCCAGATGGCAGCTCATTTCACTGGCTCTGGAGCTGGACAGCCCTGGGTTCACCTCCGGGCTCTCTCCTTACCAGCTGTCTGACTCCGACAGGTTATCTAACCTCCCAGAACCCAGTTTCCTCATCTATAAAATTGGAATAATAATAACTCAGGGTCCTTGTAAGGATGAAATGAGGCAATGGATGGAAAGCATCTACCCATGTGACTACTGTTAGTTCCCTTCTCTTCCTTCCTCATATTAATTTGGGCAAGAAGACAAAAACTATCTCCCTAGCCATTCAAATATTCATAAAATAAGCTTAGGAGTTTTTTCTGCCAGCTACATATTTTCTCGCATATCTTCACCTGGTCTTTTCTTTCCTCGGGTTCCCCATCCCTCCCTGGTCATCTCTTGGGAATAAAAGAGTAAGAGATGCCCAGACAGTCAGAAGATGGTTCCTGAAGCCAAGCAGAGATTTCAGAAGGGACAGTTTCTACCGTTTTGTACTGCATACCAGAAGCCTCTCCAATGTTCATAGTGTTTAACCTGGAACTTCAATTCCAGGAATCAAAGTGAAAACATTTGAAGATTTAATGCTTCAAAGGTGTATGTATAAGGGTGTGAGATATGTGTGTGTACACACACACACACGTATGTCTGACACATATATTTATTTGACATTTAGGATGTGATATACATATGATGTGATATATATATATATAAACATAACCTAAATGTCAGGTAAATGCTAAACAAATTAAATAAGTAGATAAATTTAAAAATAAATAAATTTTTTTATGCTAGAACATTTTCGAGCCATTAAAAATTAGGTTTGGTGCACCCCAATCCTTATAGCAGCATTATTTACAATTGTCAAGATATGGAAGCAACCTAAGTGTCCATCAACAGATGAATGGATAAAGAAGGTGTGGTATGTGTATACACACACACACACACACACACACACACATACACACACACACACACACACACACACACACACACACCCCAATGGAATACTACTCAGCTATAAAAAAGAATGAAATTTTGTCATTTGCAACAACACGAATGGACTTGGAAGGTATTATGTTTAGTGAAATAAGTCAGACAAAGAAAGACAAATACTGTATGATATCACGTATATGTGGAATCTAAAAAACACAACAAACCAGTGCATATAACAAAAAAGAAGCAAACACAGATGTAGAGAACAAACTAGTTGTTACCAGTGGGGAGAAGGAAGGAGGGAGGGACAAGACAGGGGTAGGGGATTAAGAGGTACAAACTACTATGTATAAAATAAATAAGCTACAGAGATATATTGTACAGCACAGAGAACATAGCCAATATTTTATAGTAACTATAAATGGAGTACAAACTAAAAATTGTGAATCGCTATGTTGTACACCTGAAACATATAATATTGTAAATCAACTATACCTCAATTTTAAAAAAAGGAAAAATACACTGGAGCAAAAACAAATAGGTTTGGGAAAATATTTAGTGAGAGAGAGACTCTTAAAATATAAAGCACAGTGAAAAGTCAAGACACATACTGTTTTCATGGCACGATCTCAAATATTCAATAGATGTTTGAGTACAGACAAAAGGCTGCAAGGAAATTCACCAGAATATAAATTCTGGTCAACTCTGAGTATTGGAAGGAAAAGTGAGGTTTATTTCCTTCATTACAAAAGTAATCCATGTCATTGTAGAAAATTTGAAAAATGCAGAATGGGATAACCAGAAAAGGTTGATTTGAATTTTTAAGTATCTTTAAAAAGAATGGGTGGTTTCCAATGAACCCACCAAAATCAGCGGTCAAAATCATCAGCTCCTCTACTACCTGCTACCCACCTCCAGTGTTTGTAACACTATCCTCCATAGACACCTACACACACGCACACACACATGCACCGACCCCTGCCTACACATATGCACACACATGCATGCACAGAACACACCTGAGATTCCCACCTAGGCATACGGTCAAGTCCCTTGGGGTTGTTGCAGGAGCCCGAGGCTAAGGAGAAAGTGTCTGCTGGAAGGATGGAAGAGAAAAAATAAGAGGAAGTGGGCGTGGGGCTTGTGAGGGAGGAGTGAAATGAGAAGGGAGGGGGAGTGGACTTCTAGGAATAAAATTCCTGCAAATCACCATCTTCATTCAGAAAGATGAGCTGAGTTTTTCCAGGGAAAGGAGAGTCCACAGGATGGTTGGGGCGGCAGTTGTTTTAAGAAAAATAGAAGCAACTGTCTGGAAGGACTTGAGGGGCTTGCTCCCCAGCACCAGGGGCGCTAGTGTCCTGTTGCCCCTGAACAAACCACCCCCCACGACTTAGTGGCTATACGAGCAACAAGCATTTATCGTGCTCAGGTACCTGCGATTTGGGCGGGGCCAGACGGGAGCAGCTCCCGTGCAAAGCCTCTGCTCCACGTTCTGTCTGCTGGGCTGGCGGGACTGGGGGGTTCCAGGACGGCTCGCTCCCAGGGCTGGCACCTTGGCACTGGATGTTCAGCCAGGGCCCCGGGCTCAGAGCATTGCTTCCTCCCCATGTGGGTCTCTCCTCCTCACAGGCCGCTTTGGCTCCCGCTCGGCACAGTGGCTGGCTTCCAAGAGCGAGCATCCCAGGAGACAGGAAGTGGCAGCTGCCCGTTTCTGAAGACCTGGACCCAGCTATGGGCACAGCGCCTTGTCTACTGAATTCTTTCGTCAAACGGTCGCAACGGCAGATTCAAGGGGAAGGGAGACAGATCCCGCCTCTCAAGAAGCGGAGGGTCAAAGAATTTGGGAACTGTGTTTTTAAACTTCTGCAGAGGGCGACAGATAAGATCAGTTCTCAGGGGGTTCATCCAGACCAAGCTGTTTACAGCATCAGGGCACTCATGAAGGGTGGATGGGATAAGAATCTGTGGGATGAGCAACGTTGCATCATATCCATAAAGAAGCAGCCTGCTCTGGCCTGGGAAAGGAAAGTCCAGTTTTTCTTTTCGGTCCGCTCCCCAGCTCCCACAGCACGGATGTCTCCGGTCTCTGGTCTCCCCCTACTCCTCCACCCATCCTAACGACTCTGAACAACCTCACGATGGCCCTCAGGGCTGTGACTCCTCAGAGACAGCTCTAGAAGCCACAGAATGTCAGGGACCACTCAGGTGTCCCTGACAGGAGAAGCAGGCCACTTTCTCTCCATGGGAATAAGGAGGGCACCTGGCGAGGGGGAGGAGGGAGCTAGCTGTGCTGCATCGAATCAGTGTGCAGCCCTGTGGAGCTGCTCTTCTCATGGGACTTTCTTTTTTTTTTTTAATAATTTTACATTTATTTATTTATTATTTATTATTTACTTTTGGCTGTGTTGGGTCTTCGTTTCTGTGCAAGGGCTTTCCCCAGTTGCGGCAAGTGGGGGCCACTCTTCATCGCGGTGCGCGGGCCTCTCACTGTCGCGGCCTCTCTTATTGCAGAGCACAGGCTCCAGATGCGCAGGCTCGGTCGTTGTGGCTCACAGGCCCAGTTGCTCCGCGGCATGTGGGATCTTCCCAGACCAGGGCTCGAACCCGTGTCCCCTGCATTGGCAGGCAGACTCCCAACCACCTGCGCCACCAGGGAAGCCCTTCTCATGGGACTTTAATTCCTATAGGTCTCTGAGAAGGGACCTCACAGACAGAGTCCGGCCCCTCCTACTCAGAGGACAGCGAGGCTTAGAGCAGGGCAGAGGCTGCCTGGAAAAGCAGGACTAGCACCCAGTTCTCCTGACCCCAAGCCCAGCGACCTCTTCCCCAGCCCATCTCGTAGGGCACATTCATTCCCTACTATGGAGTTTCTACTGTGAGCAAGGCACCCACCCGCCAAGGAGCTCATTTTTGTTGAGAAGATGTTTCCAATCCAGCACCTCCACCCAGAAACCCCTAAGAGGGCATCTAAACATTTCCTCTAAAGAGGCCAGGAGCTGAGGAGAGATCTGCAAAGCCAAGGCAATCTGCTTTCCATTCCTGAGCCCACCACCACCACCCGACCCACCATGAGTGAGACTTCTCCAAAGTCACTAGTGCCATCTTAAAAGTGGGAACTGTGCTTTCTATGACATGATGTAGCCAAGGTTGATATGCCATAAAAACCATGCTTTCAGTGAATTAGATAAAAAGGATGATGCATTTACAGCAGGCTCCTTATGCCCCCCTCCACATATACCACACACACACACACACACACACACAAACACACACACACACCGCCCCCTATGCCCCATGCCCAGGGTAAGAAGTGCAGCCCTGGTGGGGATTTTGCTAGCTCACTTGAGTATTGTGGTTGGCAAACTGGTGGGAAGACCGGCACTTGAATCTGGGTGTCTGGGCACGAAAGCCAGAAGCGTTAGAGTTCTCCTACAGTCATACAGCACACCCTACCAGGTCACTGCACATGGCTGTGCAAGTCATAACCTGCCTCCAGACGCCCAGAGGAAGGGGCAAGTGAAGGCTGAAATTCTGCTGGGGACTGACTTGCCCAGACATGCCACAGGCAGCAGGGCCCCTGTGTCCCTCACCCTTCCCCAGGCAGAATCCACCCTCCCAATATTTTTGGTTGAATAAACCATTTAACAAATATTTATTGAATATTGATTGTGTGCTGGGAACTGTTACAGACACTGGGAATAAAATGAAAAAGCCAGGCAAACAAAGTTCCTACCCCTGTGAAGCCGTCGCCTCCGGGAAGAGACAGGAGAAAGTCAGGGGTTGTGAGTGCTATCAGAACAGCAAAGTGGAGAGGCTGTGGTGGGTGCTGGGGGCGCTGCTTTAGACACCCTAGTCTGGGAAGATCTCCCTGCGGAGGTGATGTTTGAGCCGGGACCTGAGTCAAGGAGCCACAAGGAGATAAGGTAGCAACGAGGCCCGAGCTGAGGAGGCAGCAGGCATCAACACCCTAAGGCGGGGGCTCTTGGTATTCGAGGCTGGAAGGAGGTGAGTAATGGGAAGAGAAGTAGAAAATGAACCTGCAGAAATAACTAATGAGGGCTCCTGCTCTCTCTATGCTGGTGAAGAAGATGTAACCGGCACTTGTTTAGGGCTGACTATGTGTCAGGCACCAATCTCACTCAATTCTCAAAACCGCCCTAGGTGGGCACACTCAGAAACCCCTAAGAGGGCATCTAAACATTTCCTCTAAAGAGGCCAGGAGCCAAGGAGAGATCTGCAAAGCCAAGGCAATCTGCTTCCCATTCCTGAGCTCACCACCAAGACCCAACCCACCAAGAGTGAGACTTCTGCAAAGTCACCAATGCCATCTTTCCTAAAGGTGGGGACTGCACTTTCCATGACATGATGTAGCCAAGGGTGATACACCATAGCAACTCAGCCTAAATCCCCAGCCACCAGACCCTGTACTCACCCTGTCAGGACATGAAAAAGGATTTGGGGAGCGTTGCCACTTAAGTCAAAATTTGCTTTCCCTTCCAATTCTAAAGATACAAGACGTATTTTCCATCCACTTAATAGAGAAAAACCTTCTCAACAGAGAAAAGCTTCCTTCCAGCCTTCCTCCGTTCCTCTTTTTCTTCCTTTGTTTCCTTTTCCCTTTATATGTCTTCCTCATCTGTGCTCAAGTTCCCTCTCCCTCTCTTTCTATCTCTCCTTCTTCTTCACAATCTAAAGCAATGGAATATTCTTCTTATGGGATCATGGGGGAATTTCTGACATCTGGGAACCCGGATGACGTATATGTATTTACACTATATATTGAGTTCTAGCTCAAGAATTTGCTGCTCCTTTGATTACAGTCTAAAAAGATGCAAGGGCAGGAACACCAGCCTTGAGAGACACACTTCCAGCTATCACAGCCTCCTCCCTGCTTGTTCAGTTCAGAAGTGACATCAGACATCCCTGAATCATTTCTTACCAGGCAAAAATTTTAGAAGAACCATGCTTCTGAAAAAATAATTAGGACATTTAAAAAAAAGACATCAATCATAAAACTTGCTCCTAACTTCTTTGAAAGAAAATTAGCATTGGAATAGGTCAATCTGGGATTTAAATTTTCAAGGTGGGATTAAAAGAAACACATATATGGGTTTAATGCTATCAATGATTCTAAATGCACATCAGCTTCATGTGTCAAATTGTTTTTCTGATCCAATGCGTTTATGAGTGCCCTATGCCCCACCTTAGAATAGAGGCATGGAGTCGTGAAAGATGCTTTGTTATCAGGCAACACTGGTTTCTAATCCTGACTTGGCCACTTACCAGCTGTGGATGTAAAAATACTTCTCTGAGCTTCAGTTTCCTCATCTATAAAACAAGAGACAAAAAACATCCAACTCTTAGGGTTGAAAAGATTCAATTAGATGATGTCTGAAAGCCCTGGATAAATGTTAATTTCCCTCATTCCCACATCCTTGCCTTGGGTGCAGAGAGAGGTCATTCAAACAGGTATTGCGCTCTTACCATCAAGAAGATTACAACCTTGTTGAAAAGACAATGCTTAGTAATATAACATAAACTGCCAAATTGGTGCGAAGTTGGAAATAATCAACACACAAATGGTAAGGGCATAAAGGGGATGACCCAACTGGGAATGCTTCACAGAAGAAATGGGCCTTGAAGAATTGGTAGTTTGGAGCAGAACTGAAGCTGGCATTTCAGGCCCAGGTGTGGAGGGAAGAATCAAACTAACAAGCTTGTGGGAGAGACAGGACGAGACTGACCAGAGAAGAGAAGCCGTGGAAGGTAGCCACACAAAATGATTCATCAGGAGAAGGGCAAGGGCATGATGTGGAGACGCTGGGAAGCCAGGCAGAGGCAGGTGGGCATGACTTCATCGGAAATGGGGTTAATTGTAGGTTCTGATATCATGAGATCAGAGTTTGATGGAAGGGAGAGCTAAGGGCCTCCTGTCTCCCCCAACAAGAGGCCTGCAGGAGGAGCCAGTCGGAGAATCATCCACACAGGGGGGGAATGGCGAGGTTCACCATGGCGTAGATGTTGAGGGTAAAGGGGAGGAGGAGATGACTCCTGGCGTAAGTCAGGACAGCAGGGGGAGTACACCGACAACACTGAGACCAAGAAGTTAGGAAGGGGGTTGCCTGAAGGAGAAAGCCCCGTGGTTGATCTTGTTTATGTAAGAGCCCTCCGTGCGATGTCTCCAGGGTCTGGTTCCGTTTCTACTGAATGCTACCCCTCCTCTCACTTTCTTCCAGCATCATGTTTTCTAAAACCTCAGCTGAATTCATCTCTAGGTGTGCCTGGAGGCAGGAAGTTATGCAAGCTGTCCAAAGGTAACCATAGGTGTGCTCAACACCTGTGTTGCCTAAGTCTTTGTTGGGTCCCTGATGCAGTCAGCTAGCGGTCCCCCTGATGTTGTATTCAGACTCCCTCACCTTTTTTTTAAAAAAATTTATTTATATATTTATTTTTGGCTGCGTTGGATTTTCGTTGCTGCGCACGGGCTTTCTCCAGTTGCGGCGAGCGGGGGCTACTCTTTGTTGTGGTGCGCGGGCTGCTCATTGCGTTGGCTTCTCTTGTTGCAGACCACGGGCTCTAGGTGCATGGGCTTCAGTAGTTGTGGCACGTGGGCTCAGCAGTTGTGGCTCGCAGGCTCCGCAGCTGTGGCGCAGGGGCTTAGTTACTCCGTGGCATGTGGGATCTTCCTGGACCAGGGCTCGAACCCGTGTCCCCTGCATTGGCAGGCGGATTCTTAACCACTGCGCCACCAGGGAAGCCCTCCCTCACCTTTTTGCAGAAGAAAAATAAGAGTTTCTGGAAAGGATGTGACTCCATATCAGGCAAAATCTCATGACTTAAGGAGAGTCAACGCCATAGAGAATCTTAGAATCCTAAGGTAACCTGGAGATGTTCTTTATGGGTTCTTGGTAATATTCTTCCTCGATTATGTGCGTTCCAACTACCTCCTCCTAGTCAGTAACTTGTCTTTTCTCTTTCTGTAAGGTACCCTTTGATGAATGGTCACGGGTACCTTGCACGGATCCTCTGGTCCATGCATCCTGCCTCCAGGGAAGCCCACCCTTATCTGCTGCTGCAGTTCCCCATGGCTTCAGCTGGCAGAGCTGTGTGGGATTCTGGGCACCAGCACAGCAAACAGGCCCGGAGGCAGCCAGCATCAGGAATTGAGGAAGGGAGTTCCAGATGGAAGCAGCAGAGTGTGAAGATGCTTGACTGCAGGCCAGCCCTGGGGCGGGGGGAGAGGTGCGGGGGCTTGGAATGCCCTAAAAGGTTCCAGACCAGTGGAGAAAGGCTGCTAGGAAAGGCTGAGAGCATCGGCACGCAGACCCAAAGGAACGTCTGGTATTCAGCCCCTATGTTAATAAGATTTGGGGAATTACAGACTCCCCAAGATTGAAATCACCCTCACCCTAAAATTCTCATGCCCACCCTCAAGCCTCCTGCCAAGATGACCAAAGCGGTATTTCCCAAACAGAGGTGGAAATCTGCCACAACTCTTATGGGTCATTCCTTCAATTCCCCCTAATACTTCTATTGCCTTCTATGAAATGTCGAGAAGGATAGGAAATCCAACTTCAGATTTTTCTGGACAACTAGAAGGAAACAGGTAAGAGCAGAGGAAATGATATGCATCAATTACAACGAAATGAATAAACGTTAGAGAACAGAGAGAACTTCTCAGGAGTCTGAGAGGGTGTGAGATACAGACTACAGTCTCTAAAGTGAGTTTCCGCATTCTTTTATGGAAGAGACAACCACACTGGGCCTCGGATCCCTCATCTATAAAATGGGGAGACCATTCCCTGCCTTGTCTTACTTGATATTGCAAAGAGTAAAGTCCACTTGAGATGCTATAGACCTTAACATCTTCAAAGGAAGTTTCTTATGACTTCTGCAAAGTAGAGGCTTATGAACCGTGAGGTTATCCAACCAAGGAGATGGGAAAATGAGGGCCCTTCACCCCTAGATCATCTTCCAGAAGCACTAGATGGGTAAATGGGGCCAGAACCATCTGTAACATGCTACCAGACTGTGCTTATCCTTTCAGCTGCCAGATGATACCCTATTTTCTTCCCACCAAAGCAATCATGCCTTGACCACTCCCAGGACTTGGTGATCCCGAGTACTCCAAGACCACTTCCCACCTGCCTCCATCAGAGCGCCCAAGTAGCAGGTGCAGACTCCTTCTGGAACCAGGGACTGGCCACACGCCCAAATGGAGGCAAGGAGAGAACACGAGGAAAGCCTGAAATACCGTCTCAACCTGTGGGTTTCAACTGCAGCTGAGCAACCCCAGAGTCCCAGTGAGGTGTCTCAGTAGGCCAGGACTAGTTTTGGGTCTCCCACCCCTACCTCAACCACAGTAGCTCTGATGTTATTGGTCTTATATATCGGGGTTCCATATATGCTTTTGTTCACTAAAGGGGTTCTGTGACTCTAGAAATGTTTATAAAACTTTGTCTGCACTAATATATTTTATAGGTAAAGAAACCAAAGCCTAGGGGTGTGAATTAATTGTACTCAAGAATTCTTTAGAATCAGATACCAAATCCAACAGAAGAATTTTATTGGGGAAAGTGTCTATGCTGTCGACCCCAAACTAAGGTAACATGCACATAAATCCCATCTATCCTTCTATTCTTGCTGTTTCTTCAGCTCTCCCCGTTCCCTCAACTCCTAAGCACTTCTCTGACAGGTAGAGATGCTATTTAGGAAAATGTCCCCTATGTATCCTCCCTCTGGGGCACTGCAGACCTTCCCTTCAGCTCTGTTTTGTGCCTCCTCCATCACTAACACTCCGTACTGTTGGTAGATTTAGGCTATGAACACCTTGAGGGCAGGGACCAGATCTAATTCCACAAATCTGTATAGTCTCCACATTAGGGACAGTGCCAGTAACTCAGCAGAAGCTCAATAGATGGTTGCAGGAAGGAAGGAAGGAAGGAAAGAAGGAAGGAAGGTAGGAAGGAAGGAAGGAACTTCTGCACAGACATAATCTCTTGGTTTCTCTTTCCTAAGCAAGCTAACCTCCTCCACAGTTTTTTTTTTTTTTTTTTTTTTTTTTCTTCTGGGTTACAGAGGGCAAATGCTGTAAATTCTCTCTAAGGGAAAAGCTGGGCAGATGTACTTGGGAACATTTAAAAAACTAGGTTGGCATTGGAAAGGAAACAGCCAATATATTTAGCTACCCATGGCACGCCAAGGCCTTATTGAGACAGAAATAAGCACTGTAGGAGGAATCTCAATTAAATATTTTTCTAAGCAGTCAGTTCTGGGCTTTGCCTGAACATGGGTATAGAGCTGGGGCGAAGCATAGGACAGGAAACCCAGAGGATTCTGAGTGGGGCTTCTGAATCGTCTTGGGGCTCAGCTGCTTGCAATATAAAGCTAGTGATCCCAGGGGTAGGGGCCTGACCTACTTCCATGGTCCAAAGAGCAGGATACCTTCCTTTTACGCACTTTCCAGAATCCCTGCAATGGAGGGACCCATCATCTCCTCTACACCTATTCTTAAGTGGCACCATGTCCCTGAAATAGTCTTCCTACAAGTGCTACCCAATTTTCCCAAAGCTCTTTCCATTCGTTAACACTCCCTAAGAGTCCTGCCTTATCGAGAAATAAGGTTCCTGGAATGACCTGAGCGGAAGCAATGACAATTTGGGCATGGGACTCCACACACATCCTGCTTATCTTTGTTCAAATATGCAGTACATCAATCCAGAGGCACAAGAATGACCGTCCCAAACTGACTGGGATGTGAGGATGGGGTCTCATGCTAGGCAGGGTGAGGATGAAAGAGGGTACCTGGTGGTGGCATAGGCCATAGGCAATCCAGTACGGAAGCCAGATCTGTCTGCCAAAGTACACACATGTGAATAATAACAAGTATCTTTCCTTTTTCATATTTGGGATCATACTGTTTTGAAAACAGCTTTTTTCACTTAAAAACGTATCATCAACATTTTCCCATGTCATTGAGTATTCTTCTACGACATGATTTTTAACATCTATATCACATGCTCTCATTTGGAAGTCAGACTTTATTTAGCCAACCTCCAGCTGTTAAGCATTTAGATTGTTTCCTGTTATTATAACGCTAAAATGAGCACCCCCAGGGCGCGGCCTTGTGTTCATTTCTAATCATTTCAAGAGGCAGAATGGCCTAGTGGTTAAGAAGGACCTTGCAACTGTTCTCTCCGAATCTCAATCCCTCAGTCACTGGACCTTGCTCAAATGACAGAACCTCTCTGGGCCTCATTTTCTTTATTTGTAAAACGAAAATTTACTCGTAAAAAGAATGAATAGTACTGACCTTATAAGATTGTCCTGAGGATTAAGTAAATTAATAAGTGTAAAGTGTTTTAAAAAATGCTATCCTTAGCATAGGGTACTCTGCTCAATATTCTGTAATAACCTAAATGGGAAAAGAATTTGGAAAAGAATAGATACACATATATGTATAACTGAATCACTTTGCTGTACACCTGAAACCAACACAACATTGTTAATCGACTCTACTCCAATATAAAATAAAAATTAAAAGAAAAAGAATGCTATCCTTGACACTGTGTTGTTGGTTGAGAAAGTACTCAATAAACTTTAATTATTATCTCTTTTGGGTTATATTCTTTGACGAAGAATTTCTGCATCAGCAATTTTATAATTTTAAGGCCTTAAACCCCAATCCCCTGGTTCTCTCTCTTTTTTTCTGGGCTCTCCTCTTATACCTCTGGTCTTGCTTCCATGTCTTTTGTTACACCCCTGTCCCTGCGACCAGGTAATGCTGAACATTTCCTCAGGTCCAGACCTCGGCAGCGTCCTTCTCTTTCACCACATCCTTGTCTCGGAGGTGTCACTCACTCCACCCCCTCAGCTTTCTGATACCTGTAGCTCTCACTCATCACTAATGTCCCACTCCTATGCTTCTTGCCTGCTTTGGGGTAACCATGGGATCCAGTGCTGGCCAAAAAGTCATGAGGGCGTTTGCTGGGGATCTTCTGGAGAGATCATCCTAACTCTTAAGAAGGAGACACAAGGTTTTCTGACCTTTTTTCCCCTGGACTATGCCACGTCTGAAGTCTGATGTCTAGGATGTGCAGCCTGAGGAGGGTGGGCCTCAGTGTTGGTTGAATGACGTCATCAAGGACCCAGACTCTCCTGTCTCTCTGCTCATCCTCTTCCACGTGCTGGTTTCTTTCAAGCAGCAAGTTGGCTGTAGCAGTCCCAGGCATCATGTTCCAGGCACAGCGACAACCAGAGGAATAGAGAGACTGCCCTTTCCCGTGGCCATTAGGAGCGCAAGAAGCTTTCCCATAGGCTGCCCAGTAGCCCCCTGTTCCTGCCTCATTAGCTGGAATTGTGTCACATGGCCTTTCTTGAACCAACTAATGGCAAAGGAAATAAGGAGCCCAATGAGGGCAAGCCTAGACCTGGGAGAGGGGTCATCACCCTGAGACAACGATGATACCCCTAGCAGCATCTCTACTAGCTCCTCTGTCCACTGGAAGTGGCGTCAAGATGAAGGACCTCCATGTAAGGCTCAAGAGACCTGCATTCGGGTCCTGGCGAAATGGGTAGCTAGCTGGGTGACTTTGAACAAGTCACTTAACTTCTTTGGGTCGGTGTGCTCATCGGTAAAGTAGGAAGAGTAACCCTGTCTTCCTGTTGGAAGAATCCAAGGAGAATATGTAAGAAGGCACTTTGTGAGCTTAAAGTTGTTCTATAAATGTAAATAAAGTGTATGAATTTTAAGGGGCTGTTTTCCTTCTTTATGAATCCACTCTCTTAGGCAACAGAGCTCTACAGCCAGCAGCCAACTCAGGGAGTCAGGAATCTGTCTCCTTCCTCTTGGCCACTCTCTGGGGCTGCCTCACCTTGTAACCCACTGTTGTATCAGCAACCCACCACGGGTCATCTGTCCATCTCCACTCCCATAACCACAGGCCTTTTTTGGACTGGAGAGTCTTTTTTTTTTTTTTTGGCTGAGCCATGCAGCATGCAGGATCTTAGTTCCCCGACCAGGGACTGAACACCGCCCCCTGCAGTGGAAGCACGGAGTCTTAACCACTGGACCGCCAGGGAAGTCCCTGGACTGGAGAGTCTTTAGGGAAGAAAAATGTCCTGCTTACTTCAGATGCCCAGGTCTGTGTGCCTCAAATCTCACTGTCAGAGGGCTGGAATGTTGCATTTCCATCTAGAAGCTCTAGGCTGTCTCCCTTTTGAACCAGTACCCTGAGATCTGTAAAGGCCGGACAGGAAGGTTTTAGAAAGTAGCTATTAAAAGCATAGGCTCCACAATCAGGCGGTCTCTGACTTAGAATATGGACCTCAATGCTCAGTAACTGGTTGATCTAAGCAAATCATTTAGCCTCTGAACTTCAGTTTCCCCGTTTTTAAAATGAGGCTGTGAATGCCTGCTTCATAAGGCTGCTCTTAGATAAGATGAAACATGTAAACCGCTTAGCACTGGTTTGTGCCTGGCATACAGCTAGAACTCAACAAGCAGCAGCTAGGCTTTCTAGTCTATTTATAACAATTGTTGGGGAAAACTCATCCTAGCTCCTCTCCAGCGCTTGAGGAGGTAGAAGCCTTGGAAAGCGGAGAAGGAGATCTAGGTTCCAGTCCTGGTGCTACCACCATGAACTGTGTGGCCTTGGTCACCCCGTTTCTCTCTCAGCTTCCGTTTCCTGATCTGCGAAGTGGTGGGAGCCGCATGGAGCGACTCTCAGGCTCCTCCTTATGCCAGATGCTCACGAGCTTATTTTTGTGGCTTCCATGTTCTTCCATGGCAAGACTTTCAGAGTCTCCTTCTGTCCATCTGATTTTCAGAATCGGCTCCCGGGACTGTCTGTGTCCAGGGATCTGCTCCAGGGTGCTCCTCACCATTTTCGGGTGTAGACACTGCATCTCCAGATCGGTGTTGCTGCTGCCCTTTTGCTTCTATCTAGGGCTCCTCCTGGGTTTCCTGGAGGAGAAGCCATCCTCACCCACCGCCCACCCCCCGCCCCAGGCTTCTGTGTCCTTTCACTTTCTCGTCTCCTGCCAAAATTCCTGGCTCCCTAAGCCAGGTAAGAAAGCGGTTTAGTTCGACCCGATCTGGCACTTTCTCAGAACCTCCCCTGCCTCTGGCACATTCCTTGTGTTTGGGCAGAACCCAGAGAGCTAGAGAATTCTTCTCCCTCCTTAGCGTGGGTCCCCGTGTTGGCATGCCAACAGTCCCAAATATTTAAAGCAATCATGAAAATGAGCTCAGAGTCCCATGCCAGAGCCTTGAAAGGAATTAGGCTAAAAACAGGACAAAGGAAGAGGTGAGGCCAAACGGAAGATGCCATGAAAGGCACTGGCCAGCCTGCCCGGGGCCCAGCGCCCTACTCACGGGCTTCATTCATCTGCAGCCAGGCCCTGTGCTGAGCACCAGCGATGCAAAGTTAAATGCATCATCATTCCTGCCCTCGAGGAGCAGCAAGTTCAGCCAGGGAATATACCAACAGATAATCAGCTACAGAGTGGTAAGTAGGGGTGAGAGGTCACCAAAGGCACAATGGAGCCACCAAGGAAGGGGGCATCACCTCTGCCAGGGAGGTCAGCAAGGCATCTCCTAGAGCATTGGCCCAGGCCTGCCTTAGGACAGGCCTTCTCCAGGGGACGAGGCAGAAGATGTGCTTCCAGGCAGAGGGGAAACAGCAGATGCCAACGCGCTGGAGCCTGAGACAGGGTGGAGGAGAGGGAGAAAGGGCTCATGCATAACTGCTTTGTACACTGTAAAAACGTCTCCACTGGGCATGTTTATGCACATGTAAGGCACAGGACAGAGAACAAAATTAGCCTTACGATTTAATATTTTTAAAAATGTTGACAGGGATTGACATATATACACTAATATGTATAAGATGGATAACTAATAAGAACCTGCTGTATAAAAAAATAAATAAAATTAAATTAAAAATTTAAAAATAAATAAATAAATTAAATGTTGACAGAGATGGACCCTTGGCTGCACATAGACAGAAGGAAAGTCTTGAGCAGAAAGCCTTTATCAGAAGGGCCTTGGAGTGCGAGCCAAGCATTGTGCATGTGCAGGGAGAGTGGCAGGGCCGTGTGCCCACAGAGCAGCACCTTTCCTGTGATTAACCCAGGGAGACTGATCCCCTGCTGGAGGGGAGATGGGATTTCCCAGGTCACTTGTGTGATGGAAGAGAGTCAGCTTGGCAAACTGGGAGAGCTGGCAGCCCTCCAGGCACCTGGCACTGTGCAGGGAAGGTTCCAAGGTCAAAAGCAGATGCCTGAGTGAGCTGTGATTAAGGGAGCTCCAGAAGGAGATGGGAGAGGTGGGGCAGGCCCGGTGCCTCCCTCCTGCCAGACTGCTTCCAAGTCCTCACAGCAGGGGTGGGGAGTAGCTTTGATCTGACTCTTGGTGTCCTGGGCAACCATGGGGAAGCCTCTTTTGGAAAGAAATGAGCAAAATGAAAATGACACAAGTGATATGATCGTCAGGTGCTGTAAAAAGGGACAGTTACGACCAAGACATCTGCTAATAACACCGGTGCTGTCAGCAACATCATCATCTTTATTTATTTAAATGGTTCTAACGGTTACTAAGCACCTACTATAACGCAGGCTATGTTAAGCCTTATAGCCGTCTTCACAACAACTGCAAGAGATCAGTATCCTCACTAATCCCATGTTACAAAGGAGGACATATCCCCTCGGAAGCCTAAATGAAGGTCCAGGATGCCCTAAAACCGGGCAGTGTGCATTTAAAAAGTGGAAAGTGTTGGAGGTTGACTTGTGTCCTACCTCCCAAATTCATATGTTGAAGTCCTAACCCCTAGTACCTCAGAACGTGGCTATAGTTGGAGATGCGGTCTTTAAAGAAGTAATTAAGTTAAAATGAGATCATTAAGGTGGGCCCTAACCCAATATGACTGGTGCCTGATAAGAAGAGGAGATCAGGCCACAGACAGGTACAAAGGGAAAACCATCCGAAGACACAGGGAGCAGGTGGCCATCTACAAGCCCAAGAGAAAGGCCTCAGAAAAAAACCAAACCTGTCAACACTTTGTTCCTGGACTACCAGCCTCCAGAATTGTAAGAAACTAAATTTCTGTTCTTTAAGCCACCCAGGCAGTCCAAGCAGACTAATATAGGGGAGCAGGGGCCCAGGAATACCTTAAAGAAACGAGGCAGATCACGACTGCAGGAAGCATGTGGTGCCCATGAAGACCACCACAAGCCTTTGCCTTGTCCTTGGCTGTAGGGAACCTAAGGACATCTTAGCGTCCTCAGCTGAGCGCTGAGGGTTTGCAGTTGTGCAGCAACAGTGCCATTGATGGGTGTCTTCCTTGACAAGACCAGGGCTTGAAATCAATGGGATGAAAACTGAAGTTCAAAGAGATTAAAACACTAGCTCTGGGCTTCCCTGGTGGCGCAGTGGTTGAGAACCTGCCTGCCAATGCAGGGGACACGGGTTCGAGCCCTGGTCTGGGAAGATCCCACATGCTGCAGAGCAACTGGGCCCGTGAGCCACAATTACTGAGCCTGCGCATCTGGAGCCTGTGCTCCGCAACAAGAGAGGCCGCAATAGTGAGAGGCCCGCGCACCGCGATGAAGAGTGGTTCCCGCTTGCCACAACTAGAGAAAGCCCTTGTGGAGAAACGAAGACCCAACACAGCCATAAAATAAAAAATAAATAAATAAGCCCTCCTTCCTCCTTGATAGTCTATAATTTGCCTATGAAGTATGAGTGAGGGTAATCTTCATCATTCCTTTAAAAAAAACAAAAAAACACTAGCTCTAAAACAAAGCAAAGACATCATAATCTTTCCTTTATATACCTTTATACACCAGACCTCCAGGAGAGGTGAGATCAAGGGGGCTGACCAATATTTCCACTTGCCTGAGAAGCAAAACTGGTGCCACAAAGGAATTCACGTTCTCACCTGAAATAGACCAGAGCCCAGAGAATGGACCCTCACGAGAAACACCACTAGGACTGGTCAGCAGTCACTGGGTCTGGGTTCTTGAATTCTTCGAAGCGAATTAATCATTAAAAGGAAGAGACGAAAATGTAGTCTTGAAGTTTGGTTAAACTAAAATTGGTCTAGTCAGAGAGTGGAGTGGGGAAGAGGGTTTCAGGAATTCAATCAGCCCCCGATGCAGCTGCTGTAGAGACCCAAGTTGCCCTGGAATCTGCAGTCGATATGGAAATTACCAGAAGTACAGGAGGAATGGGGGCTCCAGGTTACAGGGTGAGGAGGATGGAGATGGAGGAGTCAGGGAGAGGCAGCTGAAACTTTCAAGACAGCTGGATTTCTGTGTTGAGAATAGACTTTTTTTTTTTTTTTTTGGCAAAGCCGCGAGGCATGCAGTATCTTAGTTCCCCGACCAGGGATTGAACCCGGGCCCCCTGCAGTGGAAGCGTGGAGTCCTAACCACTGGACTGCCAGGGAAGTCCCGAGGGTAGACTTTAAAGTAGGTACAGGCTACTTGGACAAGGAGAAGGCTAGCCAAATAAATAAGGAAGAGGTGCTTTGCAAACTGGGCTCTGAAGGAAGAGGGATCTGGAGCTTAAAGGACAGAGGAAGGTGCTTTTTCCCTTGAGAAGTGTGAGAGAGAAACTCAAGAAGGTTCGGCGGCAGGAAGTCCTCAATGAAGCATTCAAAACTGGAAGGGGAGCCTTGGGCAGCAACTGGGAGGGGTGTGTGTGTGTGTGTGTGTGTCCCGGGACTTTTTTTTTTGGCAGTGCCACACTGCATGCGGGATCTTAGTTTGCCGACCAGGGATCAAACCCGAGCACCCTGCAGTGGAAGTGTGGAGTCCTAACCACTGGACCGCCAGGGATTTCCCTGTGTCCTGGGACTTTAACGGGGAGGATCACTTGGTCAGACATCTTTGGTGAGAAGTGGCGCTAACTAACAGAGCCAGAGCTGACAGTAGTGGGGTGTGGAGTGAGCCAGGAGAATTCAGCAGGCGCCTTCCTGGGCAAAGGGGGAGCGGGGATAAAGGGTCGTAAAAGAGGCCTGCTGGATTTTCAATCAGACCTGGAGTGTCAAGTTGCAGCTCAAGTGATATCCAAATGTCTCGTATTTCTATTTGATCATTTCCACACTTAACTTCCAGCAAGCAGAGCTCACCATCTGCACAATGTCAGGCCAAAGAAATAAAACCCGAGAGGAAATTGCACTCCAGTGCAGCATAATCGGTCCGATACGCCTGGGATATTAGCTGAGACATGTGTGTCTTCACTTATCTAAGTATTAACATCTTGACTGTTTCGAAGCAGGACGTTTCCCATTTGGTCTGGCCGAGAGGCAGCTCCAAAATCAGCCGTGAAGTGGCAGCTTTCCGGTCTCGCTGAACTCCTCTCCCCGGCTCCTAAATCATATTTCTCCCCAGTCGCTGCAGATGATTCTCATGTGTTGACAGGTTATACGTTTCAAGACAAGACACCAGCGGGAGTCCGGGTCTGAGCAAGAACCAAACAGCGCAGCAGGGAGGCAACGTGAGATGGATGTTAAGTGACAGGGGCAGGAGGGGACCTGCCCGCTCTTCCCAGCCGGCTCTCTTCTTGGCCCTGCTGACGTGTCCTCTGCAGCCCATGGGCACAGTGGCCCATCTCTAACAAGTCACGTAAACTCTTCAAACCTTTGTTTCTTCCTATGAAAAGCAGGCTCAGCAATGCCTACCTTGTAGGGCAGTAGGAGAAGCTCCAAACACAGCACCTGGCACACAATATCCACAACATCAAGAAATGCTTTGAAAATAATACTAATAGTGAACGCTTGGGAATTCCCTGGTGGTTCAGTAGTTAGGACTCCTCGCTTCCACGGCAGGGGGCAAGGGTTCGATCCCTGGTCGGGGAACTAAGATCCCGCAAGCCAAATGGCGCGGCCAAAAAAAAAACTAACAGTGAACGCTTATATCATGCTTACTACATCCCAGGAATGGTCTTCATTTATATGATTGATTTAATCCTCCACAACCCTGTAAGGCAAATTCCATTATCATCTCCACTTTACAGAGGAGGACGGTAAGGCACAGAGGGGGGTCTGTAACTTGCGCATGGTCACAGGGTTGGTAGATCTGGGATTCAAAGTCAGGCAGTCTGGCTCCAGAGGCTAGGTGTGAATAGATAAACGAGTGAATTAAGCAGCTGGTGTATTGGTGTACAGATGGACAAAGAACGTGGATCCCATGAACTTCAGGAAGGGGCAGGTTATCTAAGCAGCACATTGATGGCTTGCAGGCTGGAAGGTCCCATCCCAGCCCCATGGCGCTTAGGAACGCCGGTTAATCATCTAATGTTGCTGTGCAGTGGCCTCACCGACTCCAAGCTAGAGGCGAAGGCTATCTCCCTTACTGAGACAGGGATAGTATATGCTATAATTTGGAAAGTTAGAACTGGAAAGGACCCAGAGATCCTTTCCAGTTCTAATTGGACATTTGAGGGAACTGAGGCAAGAGACAGGAAGCGACGGGCCCAGGGTCACGCAGTACCTGCTGAGACAGGACCCGCACCCATGCCCGGTGCTGTTTTCACTACACCATATGGCCTCTCTTCATGCCAGCAAAGTCCTATCTGAAAGACGGAAGAGCAATGACAGACAAAAAAAAAGCAAGCTTTTCTGAAGAAGAGTTGAATACATGAATACATGGCAGATTGTTTTACAATGGAAAGGTCTTCTTTTGTTGCAGGAAGTTTCTATTTATGTCAGTCTGGTGACATCATCAGGCTTTGCCTCTCCTCTTGCCTGAAGGCTCAGGAAGATGCACGGATGCACAGAGCGAACCGGGCACTGGTATGCACCCTCCTCGGCCAAATGGGCCACTTGCTGTTCCCCAACTGGTACAGCCAGAGTGGACTTTCTGGGCTTGAGCCACCTGAGGGCAGTGGGTCAAGTTCTCGCTCCCACATCAGCCAGGCCTGGGTGTGATTCTCCATCCTCAGCTCATTACGGTGCGGACGTTTGGCAAGTACCTTAACAGTCTCCCTGACTCTATTTTCCATTTATCAAATGGGGAAATAATCCCCTCCTGTGGGGTTATAGAAATGAGATTAACATATGTACAGAAAGCATTTAGCAGAGGTCCTGGCACTCAGTAAATGGGAAACAGGATTGCCTCCCTGGAAGGTCTTATTCCACAGGCTGTTTTGATTTATGGTTGTTTGGGTTTACATCTTATCTCCCTCCTAAGGAGATACCCATCTTAATGGCAGGAACTGGGCCAAGCTCATCTTTCCACTCCTGCTGCGCCCTGAGCCCCGCACAAAATCGGTGCTCAGTGAGCACGCATTCAGTCGGAGCGAACTGGACACAAGCAGGGTGAGTTCACAGTAAACAGAAGCGGGGGTTACAGCTTTGGTAAAGAGCCTGTGCTGACTGCCATTCTAAATAAGCTTCAGAGGTTCTGGGTAGAAATGGAGAGTGGGGCATCACTCACGTCGACTGAAAAAAAAATGCACAACCTAAAATTTGAGAGTTATGTTTCATTCGGCAGACATTCTGAGGACTTCAAGCCCGGAACACAGCATCTCAGATAATGCTGAGAAACTGCTCTGAAGAGCTGAGGGAGGAGCCAGGATGTATAGGAGTTTTTGCAACAAAAGGCCAGGTAGTCGGAACGTCAAAAGATGACTGTCAATCAAAGAAAACCAGACATCTCAAGTTAATGAATTTAGCGCTTTTCTATGTATGGGAAGATACAAAGTCTGGGCTCATTGAAATCATTCCTTTGATATGCACCTCAGGCATCTGGGGCCAGTGTTCTGCACTTTCTCATCCTGAGTCTCCTCAGGGCGAACTGTCAGGGGAGGCTGCAGCATCCTCTTTCCCTCCTGAGTTCCCTCACGGCTCACCGTCAGGGCGGCTGTAATGTGGTGGCTTGATGACTGCAACATCCTTTGTTTACTGATACGGCAGGCGATATTTTAGTTCACACTCACAACTCTCATTACTAGTTTTCTTACGAGTGATAAACACAATAATGGTAACCTCCACCTACAGAGGACTCCAAATAGTCCACATCAGGTTCCTCACACCCTCTACCTCAGGTCATGCTGACTGAGCTAGGCATCATTAGCCCTATTTGAGGGAAAGGAAACTGAGGCTCCAAGAGATGACATCATCTGCCAGAGGTCAGATGGCAAGTGTACATCTGAGCCGGGGTTTCACCCCAGGGCTGTCTGACTCCCAAGTCCATGGTCTAAGCTCAGGGGCTGAAAAACTCCCTCCCACTGTCTGGCCCTTTGCCTGTTTCTATATGGCCATCAAGCAAAGAAGCGTTTTTACACTTTTAAATAGTTGGGGGAAAAAATCAAAAGGAGACATATTTTTGACACAAGAAAATGATATGATATTCCAATTTCTGTGTCCATACATAAACCTTGATCAGATGCAGCTACATCATTTCATGTGTGTATTGTCTGGCTGCTGTAACAGCAGTGTTGGAGTATTTTCAGGAGAGACTATGTGTCCCTTAAAGGTTAACTATCTACTACCTGGCTCTTTACGGAAAGAGTTTGCTGACCCCTGCTCAATGCCATGCTACCTCTTAAAGATAAACTTCCTGCAAAGAAAACATCCCGTTACAGGAAGGGCACCCGCTCCGGCAGCTGTCAACGTTGGCCCTAGGCTCTGCCTTTCCCTATGCGCGCCAAGCCAGCTCTGCGTTCTCACAGCTATCTATCGCCAGCTCCCGGCGCAATTCGAAAGGCAGAGCCGGGGGCAGCGTCTGGACTCCGCCAGGCAGGGACAGGCCGGAGCAAGCCTGGAAGAAGTGGGAAAGGGATTTAGACGCAGAAGTCAGCCCGACTTCTTTAACACCTTCGCCCCCTTGATTTGCGGTTTCCTGCCACATCTTGTTCAGCTGTGAACGTGCCCAGGCGCCAAGCAGGGACAGGCGGGCCAGAACCGATGAAAGCACAGGGGCCCCATGCCTCACAACATTTTAGCTGGCTCCCACCCTGGAGGAGGATAGAGGCCCGGCTCGGAAGAGCCTCTCTGGGGGGGCCTCAGGCTATTCCCGCCCTGTCCTCCTCCGTGAAACGAGAGCTTGCCCTGGCTGCCCTATCCCCCACCTGCCCCACGCACCTGCGAAAAGCAGGCCTCTCCTTCACGCTGCATAACCACCCTGGGGGAGTCTACAACACCCTCCGCCCTTCCATTGCCCCCCTGGGGGGTGAGTTCCAAAGAGCAGATTTTGCTCTCTGTGGCACTCCTTCATTCAACAGGATATTTGAGCACCAGCTATGTCCACCTCTGTAGAGATATGAAGGAAGTAAAAGTAACGGAGGAGCTTTCTATTTGTTTCAGGATACAGATGCACCAGATGGAGAAGCTACAGAACAATCCGGGCAAATTCAGATCCCTCGTACAAATGCTGAGTGCCGGTTATATATTTGGCATGCTCCAAGTACTTTCACATCCATGCTTTTTACTTAAGCCTCAAAACACTCCTGTGGCCCAGGCATCCTTACACCCATTTTACAGATAAGAAAACTGAGAATCTCAGAGTTTGCCTGATCAAATGTTTGTTAAGAGGTGAAGCTAGGTTTTCCATGCAGGTCTCACTGGTTCTAAAACATGTGCATCTTTGAAAAACGGGGCTACCCCCACGGGGTGCAGTTGGGTGCCTGAGTGGGTGCAGCATGGCGAAGGAAAAAAGTCTTTTTTTTCTTTTTGGCCACGCGGTTTGTGGGATCTTAGTTCCCTGACCAGGGATTGAACCCAGGCCCCCTGCAGTGAGAACACCGAGTCCTAACCACCGGACCACCAGGGAATTCTGAGGAAAAAAAAGTCTTAATTGAACCCTTATATAGCAGCTGAAAGAGCACTGGACCAGCAATCAAAAATTCTTCTAGACCCAGCTCTGCCTTTTAATGAGCGATATGCCCCTGGGTGAGATTTTTTTTTTTTTCATCCCTGGGTCTCAGGGGATGAGCGAAACTACAGTGGAGAAGCTGGACCAAGTGATCTCAAAGCACTACCCACCTTCATTGCTTCTCTCTGTACCTGCTTCACAGGTGCTGCACTTGGCACAGGATTCATCATTTAGCTCTGGCCGTGAATCGCAAGGCTCAACCCTAGTGCCTGTATCAGAACCTTAAAAAGACAGAGAAGCCCTCATAAAACTCAGATAGTTGAGCTATATGGGCTCATTTGGCAATGAGAAGGGAGTGGAAACGGGGTGATGGGGGCAGGGCAGGGGGCAGAATTCTAACCGTATGTCTTTTTCTATTGCCTTTAAATTTTCCCTCCCTCCCCCCAACCTTTTAACTTTTTGAATCATGTAAAGGTAGTACTCATTCAAAAAATAAATTGAAAAATGAACAAAAGGAGTTGATTTACATAAAATTATTAACTCAAATACTATGGAGGTGAAATGTGGATATGGCAGCAGTCATGAAGGTCCTGTGCAAACGACTGGTGCAGAGAAGCTCTGCCCTGCTCTGTCAGCAGCCTGCCAATTGCGCCTTGGTCTGCTTCCTAGTAACTGATTGATTGATGATTGATCACCCTTTAAATCTTATGGGCTGAACATAAAGTGGTAAGAGAAGAAAAAAACAGCAAGACAATTCACAGATTTTTAGATGGAGAAGAAGCTGAGAGAGCTTCTAACTCAGTGCCCTCACCAAACAAAAATTGTTGGGGATGGAAGGCTCAAGGCTTGTCAAGCCTCACTGGCAGGACTAAGACCTCCCTAAGCCCTGGGCCGTTGTTCTTTTGGAGGCTCTATCTCCCATCAAGCACATCCAAAAGCACCCGCATTGAATAAATGTTGTTCGTATAATCTCTAAAGCATAATTCTAATTTTGCTTTTGAAGTGATTTGACTCTATTTTTTTAATAATTTCTATTATTTATTTTTGGCTGCATTGGGTCTTCGTTGCTGCGCGCGGGCTTTCTCCAGTTGCAGCAAGCAGGGGCTACTCTTCGTTGCAGCGCGTGGGCTTCTCACTGCGGTGGCTTCTCTTGTTGCGGAACACGGGCTCTAGGCGCACGGGCTTCAGTAGCTGTGGCACGCGGGCTCAGTAGCTGTGGCTCACGGGCTTTGTTGCTCCACGGCACATGGGATCTTCCCGGACCAGGGCTCGAAGCTGTGTCCCCTGCATTGGCAGGCGGATTCTTAACCACTGTGCCACCAGGGAAGCCATGGTTTGACTCTTAGTAACGTAAAATTTACGATTGCTTACGATTCCTGAGTATTTGAATAATTGTGTTCCCTGGGATTCCTGCAAAAAATGAAAACCTCAATAAAAGTTGTTTTCCTAGGAGAATTCTAAATGCTAAATTTCATAGTTAATGAAGGTGACATAAGGAGAAGTTTTAATTAAACGTATATTAACTTTGATCTTGCAATTTCCTTTGGTATCATCTTTTTTCATGACTTTAAAGTTTCCTAATGCCTGCAAAGCTCCTAAGTAACAGGCACGGTGAGCTGGCGGCCGCAGAGGTAGGAACCCACTCCCACTGCCTCCCAAACCACTGTACCCTCTGAGAACACCAGTCTTTCAAAGGGAGGCGAGAACTCCCGCCACTGGCACTGACAAACAGAGCCCGTCTCCTGCCCACTCCCACCTACACGGATGCTGCTGATAGTGGAGGTGATGGGAGCCCAGGGGGGTCTATCCCCCCCCGCCCCCATTCCTGAAATAACCTGCTGTGGAAGGGGCTGTCCCTCCCTCTTTCAGCACCTCCCTCCCATCAGCCCTTCCGGCAACTCCATAAATCATCAAGGCTCTGCACAAAATTCCCTTCCAAGGTTTCCCAGAAAGAATCACTATTAAGTAAAAAAAAAAAAAAAAAAAATGGCAAGGGTGGTGCTTCTTAGAGGTTGACCCAGGCATGAGGAGAAAGAAACCAAGAATGGGGACTGCAAGCTGACGCCTACCAGGTTTTGTTTTCAATAACAGAGTTCTCAGGCTGCCTCTTTTTCATTTCCATTTGAAGTTGGGGGGGTGGGGAAGGGGGAGAGCTTTGGAGTGGGGTTCGGTGCTGAGAATATACGTACAAATGAAGATGAGTCAAGGCTGGAAGCATCCAGATGACCGGGATGAAAAGCTTCCCGGGCACAGAGTCACAACTTCTGTTCTCTTTAGGGACCCAAGAGACGACCGCAGGGCAAGACAAAGAGTCTGAGTCCGTCTGTGTTAACAGGATGTGGCAGCCCCGGGACTGCCGTGTAACCGCCCCCACTCCTACACCTCAAAGAGCACACAGGAGACAGAGACGCCCAATTAGATATGCACTTATTGTCCTTGCTAAGTACAAGTGTCAATGCATTATTCATCACCTGCATCTTTTACCCACTTAATTAAATCCTGTACTTGCTCAGTGCTTAGCCTGCGTCCCTCCAACACAGGCCCCGTGAGGTCCCAGAAAGCACTGGTCTTAGCTTAGTCCACGAAAATACAATAATAATAACATTAACAGCTAAAACTCATGGGCTTTTTTCTTGTGCCAGGTATTTTGCTAAGCACGCCATTCATATCTCATTTAAATCTCAGAGTACCACACTGAGATAGGGATCGTCACTATCTCTATTTTACAGGTGGGGAAACTGAGGTTTGGAGAAATTAAGTATCTTCCAAGAGGCTAATAGCTAGGGCCAGGAAAACCCAGGTAGTCTGGCTCAAGCCACTCTTTGAACCAGTCCCCTTCACGGCCTTATTAACTGACCTCTGACTGTTATTTCAGGTTTGCTGGTGACCTGTGCTCATGCTCACCATGGGCTAGATTAAAAACCCTCTACTGGACTCAGAGTGGTCACTCCTAAAGCACCTGTCCTCAGGGGCTCCACGTCTCCATTCTAACTCCACCTCACTCCCCCATGGCACTTTCCTACCATGCAGCTGGCACTAGCTTAGCTTTGCATACCCTCTCTCCTCTGAGTCTCACAGCCTCCATATGAGGTGGGCAGGGCAGGCCTTTTATCCCCACTCAACAGAGGGAACTGGGCATAACAGGGATGGAGAGACTTGTCAAAGGACACTGCAAGCATCTGGTACAGTTGGAATTCTAGCCCAGTTTTCTAGAGCCAAAGCCACCTCCTATTGCCAGTACTACATCTCAAGGTCATGATGAGGAAGGGAAGGAGACTCTCTAGGGTCCTTTGTTCTATGGCTTTTCCTCCTCTCACCAGAGGTCAGAAAATAGCTCTCTGGGATTCTCCAGAATGACTGACAACGGTGATTCCTTCCCAGTCAAGACTCTCCCCTTAATTCTCTGTTCCTTCGGGTTATGCAGTTCCCCAAATTGGTCTTATGCTCAAAGCACAAATGTGCCCCAGGGGAGAGTAACACGGTAGCTTCCTAATTCTTTCATGTTGAGAGAGTTCACAATCCCTTTGCAACAGAAAGGAGCCCACCGAGCTAAAAGTGAGGCAAGGAGACGGGTAAAGGAGACAGCAGAAGGGAGGTGAGGACTCAAAGTCGTAGAAAACTCCTTTATAGTTTTGCCAAAGTTGGTCCAGCACACTGCAGACAGACTGCTGAGCTCAGGGAGTGGGAGGAGGAGGCCTCCATCTTCTCTTTGATCCTCTCTTCTGCTCTCTCTCCCTCACACTCGTTCTTGTTGATCTGGTGGTGTTAAAGCATGCCAGGATTCAAGAGGGGGTTCAGGTGACCAGGGTGGGGTTCATGGGGCTTTCTTGAAGGAAAGTCAGAGGCAGTCTGGCTGTTAATGAGGCAAACTATTCACCAGGGTCTTTAGAGTCAAAGGAATAACCCCAAAGACTAAATTCTCAAAGAAGTTCATCATTTTTCAGCACAGCTAGCTTACCAGTTACCTTATGTGACCTTGGACAGATGGCCTATCCTCTCCAAACTCAGTTTCCTTAACTGCAAAATGAGGCTAGAAGAGATCTGCCTCCTCAGGATTGGGTGAAGATCAAATGAGATAATCTAAGTTCTTTGTCAACTCTAAGCCAACAGAGAGATGTCATTATTCCTCATTCACTAATCACCTTTACCCCTAATTGGCTGTTGTACACAAAGTGAGTACCAGAATCTGCCATTAAATTGTTTTATTGGAAGAGATAAAAAGGCAACACAAACTGAAAAAAAGGTTAGCATAAGAGAGCAGACAGTCCTGGACTGAAGTCAACAGCAGCCTTGACAAGGAAATGCCAAGTTCTCTAACCTTTGCACCACACCTCAAAGGGCATTGGCCCCTGACTCACAGGTAACACAAATATTTTTTACTCCAATGTATTTCTTCGTTCAATACACTCATGCCGCTTTCCCTGGGTCCTCTCCACATTTATCAATATTATGACTGCCTTTTAAATAGTAACCTGAGTGTGATAAAAATATCACAGTCACTTATTTAAAATGCCAGCTTCTGGGTTCCATACCTAGAGACTCTGGGGGGAGCCTCACAATGGGTGACCCCAGACCCATTCTTTCAGACCCTCTGCATCGGTTTAGTTAAGTCCCAAAGGGCACGGACTGTGTCATTTAACTACCCAGAATATCGTCAGTGCCCAACACTCAGAAATGATGCTTGCTAATAAACAAGAAACACCAGGAAGTCTGAACACTTGCTTCTTAAAAGACATAACACTTTGTCCCCAGTATCATTTCACAACTTCAGCCAGTTGCATAATTCCCACCCCTCCTTAAGAATGAAATTCCAGCCACGTCAGTTTTCCTGTAGTGAACTTTTCTGACACCCCCAGGCTGGATTAAGTGGCCCTCCGTTGTGGTTCCACAGCTCTCAGACCAGACCAGCACTTATCTTATATTCTATTTGTCAACGTAACTGTTAATCTTCCCCCCACTAGCAAAAAGTTTGCCCCCTTCCCTGAGGACAAGTGCTGTGTCCCTTCTCTTTTGTGTTTCCACAATCTAGACTGGTGATCGGCACTAAATCAGCAGTCGTTAATGAAATGAACCACAAAGGGTATGGAATGGGATGGTACAGGTGATAAACACTTTGGGATGGAAGAGGGATGAGAACCCTCTGTGACGTTCTAGTACAAGGACCCTCTCCTCCTACGATGAGCCACATGACTCTGTGTCATTGTTTTCAAGGACTGAAGATTTTTTATCTTGTCTGTGGTTTGGGGGTTTTGAGAAATTATTTCAAGGAGTGGACATCAAGAGATGCTCTTTTTTTTTTTTTTTTTATAGCTACTTTATTTATTTATTTATTTATTATTTTTTGGCTGTGTTGGGTCTTCGGTTCGTGCGAGGGCTTTCTCCAGTTGCGGCAAGCGGGTGCCACTCTTCATCGCGGTGCGGGGACCGCTCTTCACTGCAGTGCGCGGGCCCCTCACCACCGCGGCCCCTCCCGCTGCGGGGCACAGGCTCCAGACGCGCAGGCTCAGTAGTTGTGGCTCACGGGCCCAGCTGCTCCGTGGCATGTGGGATCTTCCCAGACCAGGGCTCGAACCCGTGTCCCCTGCATTAGCAGGCAGATTCTCAACCACTGCGCCACCAGGGAAGCCCAAGAGATGCTCTTTTTAATGCTGTGGAAGTGTCTCAGTTTTTCACACTAATTTTGACATCTTGAAGCAGCAGTTTCAATTAGCTCATATCAGAAGATCACTCACACTAAGGTTGTATTTGTTTGTGTAGCAAATTGTCATAAATTGTATTACTTTTCACCCATGTCTGGTTACCTCCTGTAAGGGGATCATGCTTACCCACATTGTTGAACTCCATATGGCCATGTGACTTACTTTAGCCAAGTATTGTGGGCAGAAGTGAACAGAAGCACCTCCAGATGAGGCTGTAAGAGTAATTTTAGGCTTCAGATGCCCAGGTCCCAGAACAAAGATAATGACAGGAGCAGAGTCCCAACTGACCCACAATGGACATAGAGTGTGGGCAAGAAATGAACATTTTTTTGCTGTAAGCCCTGGCATTTAGGATTTGTTACTGCCACATAACCTGGCATTTCTTGGCTCGTGTCCAGATACCCACATGTCCCGTTTTTTTAATCAATGAAAATGTTCACACACAACTAGCTTGTTTTGTAATTTTAAGAAATATATTTTTTTTTCTTTTTTTTTGGCCACGCCACGTGGCATGTGGGATCTTAGTTCCCCAACCAGGGATCGAACCTGGGCCCCCGGCAGTGAGAGTGCCGAGTCCTAACCACTGGACCGCCAGGGAATTCCCAGAAAATATATTTCTTAACATATATATCTGTGGGTCTCAGTTTTCATGTCTGTAAAGTAAGGGAAAGAATAATAACATAATAATAATATCAAATATTAATTAAATGCTTATCATGTGTCAGGCTGAGTACTTTACTTTTTTATTTATTTATTTTTTTGGCTGTACAGCATGCTGGATCTTAGTTCCCCGACCAGGGATTGAACCCATGCCCCCTGCCATGGAAGCGTGGAGTCTTAACCACTGGACAGCCAGAAAAGTCCCAGGCTGAGTACTTTAGAAAAAGTATCTCATTCTATCCTTACAACAACCCAATGAGGTAGGCATTTTTATTATTATTATTATCATCATTATACAGACAAGGGAACAGAGGCCTGGAGAGGTTAGGAAACTTGCCCAAGGAAATAAAGATACTAAGAATAATTAGTGATGGAATGGAATGATCTGGCACCAGAGCCTATTCTCCTGACTTCTGTGCTGTATCTGTGGGGTCATTGCTAAGATCCTGTCCATCTGGGACCCACTAAGACTCTGTGACATTGCCATATGGTAACAACTGCCCTACGTCTTCAATTTTGAAACCAAGACCCATTTCCACCACTGCCCTTCTCTTGTAGGTTTAAGAAGATCATTTGTGCTGTGCTTTGAACATCTTGGAGGAAGCCACCAGAGAAATGGAGGGGATGCCCCAGGCCACAGAGGAGGATGTGACTCCCCTGGGTGCAGGGTCTGCTCCAGTTACTCTCCTCTCCAAAGTTGCTGCCTTGCTGTGTGAGAAATGTGCCACCAAAGCAGAAAGCCTTCCTGCTCTTGCCGGCAGATTTTTATATAGAGATGGAGATCACTCACTGGAGAAGTGGTAGCCAGGGAGGGGGCTTCCTCTGGGCGAGGCCGGGATGAGGAGGTGTGGCCTCATTGTGTGGCTCTGGACTCAGGTTTGCAGCCCCAGGTCGCAGGGGATTTTGTTCATTTTATCCTACTAATCCTCACAACAGGCATACCTCAGTCCCCTAAGAAAGGAGCAAGGCATAAGAACTTTCCCTAGTGGAAGCCCAACTCCTTTCACAGAATGACACTGGAGGAACACACACACACTTCCCATATCTTGAGCCCAGTGAGACCCTGCAAGGAACCTGCATCCATCTCCCTTCTTCTGTTAGGCAGAAAGGCTGTTTTGAGAAGACATTTTCATTCTCTCTTGATGACCTGGCTCTAGAGATTGAAAAAAGCTCAAGAGTCCAACTGACCTGAAAAGAAACTGGTTCCTTCAGAAGAACAGAAATGCCAAACTAAGGGCCTCCAGAGTCTCTCAGCCAGAGGGCAGTAATGAAGCTCTCACCCATAAACCTGTCCCCAGAACAATCCTGAACTCCTTCCAAGGCTCTTGCAGATTCAAACCTGGGGTCTTGTCATGGAAAGAGCCCAGAAGCAGACTCTTGGCTCTGTCATTATCTAGTTGTATGACTGTCGGCAAGCCACTTCACTTCTCTGGATCTGCACCTCCTTCTCTGCGAACGATGGAGCTGGATGAGACACCCTCTAAGTATGCTCCCAGCAGTATGATTCCAGGATGCCATGGGGTCTGTGGTTCTGGGACCATATTGGCATAACTGTCTTGCCTGACCATTAGCAAGAATGGCATCATTGGTTTACCTTCTCCCATCCACTCCATCCTCCCTAAGTGTTATTGGAAGACTGGTGTCTCTTAACTTCTGTCCCTCTACCTACCTTCTAGCCACATCTAACTCTCCTCCTGTCCCCACTACCAGTGTGTACAACCTGTGGAGGGGAAGTACAGATGGATGCCACCAAAGGTCATCAGCCACTTTGTTTTGACCCTCAGCAGCTCTGGCAAAGGACATGGCAGAATTGCTGTTGGGGTGTATATGAGGATTTCACTCACCTGCCTTCTCCTCATCTTCCGTTAGCTGAGTTCACAGAGATTTGCTTCCATTTTGGCATCCCTAAGAGTAGAGCTGAAGCATGAGAGGGACAAGATGGACTGTTTTAGGGCCCTAAGCAATATGACGTGAGTAACCCCTCATGTTTTTCTACGAGAAAGGGTTCTACCAACGGCTGATGGTCAATGACATCAGCAAACCAACCCCCTGCTCAGGCTCCTCTGATCACAACTCCAGTGCCCCCCATTCCGGTGCTCTTCACCATGCCTTCCTTTGGGCAACTAAATTCTTACTCCCTCCCCTGCAGGGGAGTGTCCTGCAGTACTCCCCCCTACCCCCAGCTGATCTGGGCCCTAACTCATTGGTGCTGACTCAAAGAAAAGCAGACCCCTCAGGCAGCCGGAGGGTGGACCCGGGCCAGAGCCTGCAGGAGTGGGCAGGAGGGCAAGCAGAGGCGGGAAACCCATCAATCAGCCTGTCACCAAGTCTTTGCTGATCCCCTCCCCCACTCCCTACCGGGACTTGGTCCCATGCCGAGCTGCAGAGTGGGGTCCCAGAGAAGGAAGGGGAGAAGACAGCAGTCTTTATTTTGTGGCAGCTAAAGATGTAAAGATGGAGCTCATTCTTTTTGGGGGTCCAACCCCAAGTGTGCTAACCCACCGTCACTCACGGGAGGAAGGTCTGGGTACTGCCGGTAAAGGCTGCCACAGTGGAGTTTAGGGAAAGGGGCAGCCAGGGTAGAGTTTTGAATCCGTATTTGCATAAGAGTGAGATAATGTCAGTTGTTTATAAGAAAGAGAGGAGGCAAATGGAAATTACGAGGAGAGTTTAATGCCCTCAAATCGACACCCTTGGTGCTACCATTGCCACCCCCACCCCCTTTTCTCTCCTACCGGCTTGCTGGGTATGGGGTAACTCCTTTGAGTTAAAGCACTGTTTTTAAAATGTCCCTGCTAAAATGAATCAACTATGCTACTCTGAGAGTGTCTTTTTGATCCTGTTAGTACCCAGGATTGCATTTGCAGAGAGGGAATACAGGCCCATAAAAGATTCAGGGGCACAGAAAAGTGACTTTGGGATGAGGAGGACAAACTTCAGGACCCGAGAGCCCTGAGCAGTGAAATCGTGACTCAATGAGTTACCTCGTGTAACTGAACTAGGGGCAGTTAGTCAGCTCCTTTGAGGCTTAGTTTCCCCATCTAGCGAACAGGAGTAAAGCGGCAACCTCCACGGGGCCTCGGTAGGAGAGGCACAGTACTACCACTGCATAGGCACTCTGTTCGGGAAATGATACCCGGGCACTGAGGAAAGACGAGAATGGGGAGAAATGAGCTCGTGGGGAGGGAGCGCCAGAGAAAACGGCACTTTCCCGTCCCTCTGAGGCCAGGCTTGCCGAGCAGAACGTATCCAGGGCTCCCTCTGCTGTCCGTTCTTTACACCCGCCTTCCTGTATCAAATACAACGCGCCCAGGGTCCTGAGTCGGGGGCGCAGAATGGGCACGTGCCCTAATTTAATCAGTGGAGTCCTGTTTGAACTTTGTTAACGTTATTCCTTGAGAACTTTCTTTCCTTTCCATTCTGCTGTCCCTTCCCTAATTTTATGCCTTTGTCTCATGCCTAGGTTGGCCCTCCCATCACCAAAATCCTTCACAATATATCACTCTCAAAAAACCTCAGTCTCTTTATCTGTCAAAAGAAAATGTTCTCTGAAGTTGAAGCCAGTAAAATAACAGAGTTAAAGTTCGATAACGTAACTTCTAGGTTCAAAGTTCATCCTTTTTCCACATTATCACCTCTCTCTGAAGCGTGTGACCTTAAACATAACATTTAACTTCTCTAAGCTTTTTCCTCATCTGTAAAATGGAGGAAACAATTGTATTCATCCCATGAGCTTGGTGTGAGGAGAAAGGGAGACAGTGAAGGAGCAAAGGAGAATCGACAACAGAAAGAGCACAGTCAATACCTGCTATGATCTTAAAGCACAGTGCGTTCAAGTAACTGAAGCAAGTTAGGTGCTTAGAGTGGAAACAGAACATGAAAACAGATAAGACTGGAAAGGTAAACAGGAGTCAAGTCATGAGCAGCATTGGAAAATATGGTCCCACAGTCACCCAGTGCAGGCTGTTGTGAGGATTACGTGCGTTTATACGGGTCAAGCCCTTAGAACAGTCAGGCTCGCCACAAGGCGCATGTGTTAGGTATTCCTGATAAAACCCTCCCGCCGCTAATCACGACTTAAAACGAAAGCAGGGAAATTTGTGAGCAGAACAGCCTTGAGTCGATGAGTTAAGAAATAGTTGCTTGAAGGAGAAAAGACTTGGAAAAAAGAACATCAGGAAAGAGAAGTGAAGACCCACGTCAACCCTGTAATACTGGCCTTTGAATCTTAACAAATTATACCATTTCATGTGCATGTGTGCACACTCATGCACACACACACACACACACACACAGCTCCCTCTCAACAGAGAGAAGCCCCTCTCCTACTGGCTCCCTTTCAAGCCATACCTCCACTCAACAAGCTGTTGGCTCTGCCCAGTGGTAGCGCCATTAGGGCATCTCCCTGCGTCAGTGTAATCTTTTGACCTACTTTTGGCAGGCCATGCTCTCACTTAGGTTCGCCCACTGGTTTGCGTCTTCATTGCTCTAGTTACTCAATTGGAAAGCCCAGTGTTTTTGACAGTGTATTTATTTAATACTTTCCTCCTGTACTGACCTTCTGAAAGGGAAAAAAAATTCTTGAAGACTCTGAAAATGTGGTTAGAGACCTGAACACCCTAAGTTTGACAAATGCTTGATAAATAAAATCTTATTCAATTAAATGCATTATCACTACAGAAGAGTTTTGTTTTTACAACTGGTAAAAATAATTTTTAGTATTATTAACAAAATGAAAATACTAAATTAAAATGTTCTCTTCAAAGTAGCAAACCCTAGAAAATATACCCAAGTTCATCTTAATTATATATTAGTGGGTTGTCTGTCCCAAAAGGCCTGTAATTATTAAATCCTTTGGTCTCTTTCTTTACTTAGTCTGCTTGGTCACATGATGACATTATGGAAATTTTTAAATAACTTAATACTTACTAAACTGTAATTTTACACAAGCGCTTAACCATTTTATATATGCCCTCAAGATTAATCTTCCAAACCTTACACTTCATTGCCAGGCTATGTTCCTTTCTTGTGGTTATATTGTATCACCCCCTAGCGTTATATATGATGCTTGCAGCCAATACATGATGTCAAATCTCTGCTTTATTGAAGGAATGAATAATATCTGTACATAAGTACTTTCCTGATTTACAGATTAGGTTTCCAAAGAATATATGTAAATCCATTGGGTTCCAAGGCCAAAGTGCACTATATAAATCTTCAAAAACATCGAGAGAACTAGTGACCATACCATGATACCTTATGAAAGTTGTTTTCCAAAGTCACTGCACAAAACATATAGTGAATATAGTGTTATAAAATCAACAATGATTATTCTGCTTTCCCCTGCTGACACTTCTAGAGATACATCAATGTTTAATGTCAATCCACGAAAATGGAGTGGCAGGCTTCAGTAACAGAAAACAAAACCATAGACAAAGAGATGGCTCTAGTTCCACTTAAAAGGTTAACTTCTTTTAATGATTAGCATCTATTACTATTATATCTTGAGCTGCTGAAATAGTTCTTGATATTTTTTAGTTTTTTTTGCTTCATGGAATTTAATTAACATGTTTTATAGCTTATAGTGACTCCAGCTTGCTGGGTCTTCTTGTTCATTGGCACTGACTTTGTAGAATTTATCAGTTCTCCTTATTTCCTCTAAGTTCTTCTATTAATTCTTCAGTTTGCTCCTCAAGAACATCTTCAGAGCCATTCCCACCTACTTATCTAGTGTTTCCTATCTTCATCAATGGCCCAGAAATGCTAAAAAATCATGCACACATTTTTTGTTTAACAATATAAATGTCCCTGTTTCTAGCAATGCTTTTCTGCCTTGAAGTCCACTTTGTTAAATATTAATACTGCTTTTGTTTCACGGATTAGTGTTTTCAGGTTATATTTTTTTTATCCCTTTACTTTATTTTTTAAAAATTATTAATTTTTTTTATTATTTATTTTTTGACTGTGTTGGGTCTTTGTTGCTGCCCAGGCTTTCTCTAGTTGCAGAGAGTGGGGGCTACTCTTTGTTGCAGTGCGCGGGCTTCTCACTGCAGTGGCTTCTCTTGTTGTGGAGCACGGCCTCTACGCTCATGGGTTCTAGAGCGCAGGCTCAGTAGCTGTGGCACACGGGCTTAGCTGCTCCGCGGCATGTGGGATCTTCCCGGACCAGGGCTTGAACCCGTGTCCCCTGCATTGGCAGGCGGATTCTTAACCACTGCACCACCAGGGAAGTCCTATCCCTTTACTTTAAAACCGTTCTGTATCTTTGTCTTTAGTGTGTCTGTATCCTTATATTATTTATATCTGATTCTTTAGGTCTTTCTTTAATCTTTATATTTTGTGTATGTAATCCAATTTGACGATCTTTATCTTTTAACTGAAGCCTTTAGTCTGTTTATATGTAATATTATTACTGATACATAAATACATACACGTGTATTTATGTATATGCTTAAATCTACCATCTTACTACGTACTGTCCTACTAGTTCTTTTCCTATCCCTTCTGTTTTTTAATTCTATTTCCACTGTGTTAATTTGTTATACATTATTTTCTATTCTTTTAATGATTACCAGAGATTACAACATATACTTGATTTGTAGTTTGACCTCTTCCAGAACAATCCAAGAACCTTAGAACATTTTAGCACTATTTACCCTTTCTCAACCTATATGCTATTGCTATAATACATTTTAGTATTACCCCCAAATTTATTATTGCTAATATTTATACAGTCTATATTCACGTGTACTTACCTATTTCGCCTTTTTTGTTGACTTTCATTACTTCCTGCATTTTCAAGTCTTGATTAGTTATTTTCTGTCCAATAGGTGGATCTGCGATAATAAATTGTTTTGTTCGAAATTGTCTTTATTTCACCTTCATATTTTAAGAATATGGTCACTGACTATAGAATATGAAGAACTTTGAAGATATAAATCTATTGTCTTACAGAGTCTATTGTTAAGAAGTTGACTGCCTTAGTGCTGCTCTTTTTTTCTACTAGCTGCTTTTAAGATATTCCTTTTGTCTTTGGTATTCATAACACTACAATATTCTTAGGTGTGATTTTCTTTTCACTTATTTTGCCTAAGGCTTACAGGGAGATTCTTGAATATGTGGCTTGATATTTTTTTATTGATTTGGGAAAATTCTTACCCATTATCATCCCTCCTCTTTCTCCTTCTGGAACTCGTTACACACTTGTTATTAGAACTCTTCATTTTATTTCCTATGCTTCTTACACTTGTTCATACCTTTCCATTGTTTTTTGTGCTTCTGGATATTTTCTTTTGATTTCCCTTTCTAGCCACAGGTTCTCTCTTAATCTGCATCTAATTTGCTATTAAATTAATCCATGGAATTCTAATTTTAGCTACTAAATTTTTCACTACAAGAATTGTTTTGTTTTGTTTTTTTGGTAATAAAATTCTTAGTCTTGGGCTTCCCTGGTGGCGCAGTGGTTGAGAATCTGCCTGCCAATGCAGGGGACACGGGTTCGAGCCCTGGTCTGGGAAGATCCCACATGCCGCGGAGCAACTGGGCCCGTGAGCCACAACTACTGAGCCTGCGCGTCTGGAGCCTGTGCTCCGCAACAAGAGAGGCCGCAATAGTGAGAGGCCCGCGCACCGCGATGAAGAGTGGCCCCTGCTTGCCGCAACTAGACGAAGCCCCTGCACAGAAACGAAGACCCAACACAGCCAAAATAAATAAATAAATAAATAATAATTAAAGGTGCTAATAATTAAAAAAAAAAAAATTCTTAGTCTTGTCTTTTATTACCTTGTTCATATTATGTAGTTATTTCAAAGTCAATGTCTGATAACTCTGTTGTTTGGATACTCTCTGGATCTATTTCCATTGTTCATTGTTTCTCTTGGTTTTTAAAATCAAACTATCTTGTCTCCTTGTACACTTGGTTATTTTTACTTGGGTGCCAGATATCATATATTTAAAAGTATAGAGATAATTGAAGTTTAGAATATCTTTTCTTTTTCCAGAGAGCATTTACATTTGCTTCTTGTAGGCAGCTAGGGCACTAGGAATTCTAAATTAACTAAATCCAATCATGGGTTAAGATGATTCAGAACTCATCTTCAGTCCCAGTGAGGACTTATTTCTTGCTCATTTCTACTCCCAGTGTGTAGCCTGCTGGAGGAGTTTTACTCCATACTGGGATCTCACCAAATCAAAGGAAGAGCTAATACCCAGGCAAGAACCTGGGCAACTTCAGGGAATCTTAGAGGCAAAAATTCATAATCTGTCTCTTAGGGTACTTCCACTAAAAGACTCAATTCCAGCTAACCACCTCTCTCTGTGTGTGACTCTGCCCAATTTAAAAATTCCCAGAAGAATAATTTGTTTGATCAATTATGTCAGTTTGTATTGTGACCAAGGGAAAGGATCCTGCTATTGGTAGTCCCACCATAACCAAATGGAATGAAAAAGGTAAGTTGCGCAAAGGAAGAGATTTGGGGAGACAAAAATGTCTTATTATGGAACATAAGAAAGAGTAAGGAATCAGAGATCACAAAAGATGGGGAACAAATTTGGAGGAGAATATGATTTCAGCTCTAGAAATGTCAAAACAGGTTTCTGTGAAACATCTGATTTGTTCAGGGTGCCAGCAGAAAACAGATGGGACACTAAAATGGGGTGATTGAGGAGAGCTGAATAAAGGGACTAAGGTCAACAATGTGGGCAGGGTTAAGGGAAACCAACAATGGATGAAGCCTTCAAGGACTAGTAACAATGGGGAGTCATTACCACCCTAGGCCTTCAGGAATAAGGGGAGAGAGTGGTTACTAAATCTCAGAAAGAGCAGCTGTAAATACAGGAAAGAGCCACCTAAGAGAGCTGAAGCCTTCAGTAGAAGGTCTACCTGAAGCAACTCTGCAAGGAGGAACAGAGGAAATAAATATCATGATTCTGCTTTCTTCTCATCTGCCAAGTCTTCTGCTGGTGCCTCCCATTTATTGAACCTAACCAGAAGCCAGAGAACAAGAAAACACATTGCTACAGCCCATACAAGGCAGAGAATCTCCTGGAGCAGAGCTGGGTTGTAAAGATGATGTATCTGGAGAGACTCCCTTTTCTGCGTGTTGCTTCAGTGGCATAAAGAACCCAAAATGATCAAAGAATTGCCTCAAGATTTCAATTTAAATAGAACCAAGACTGTGTTCCCTGGAAGAAGCATTTCTTCCTTAGGCACTGAGACCTCTAAACTCATCAAATTCAAGGTCACAAAGCAAGGGAAACAAAACATGCCTTCAATGGGTCAACTGGCATAATTCTCAGTGGTGTAAGTCCCACTTCGATCCCTTGCTTTCTTGACCCATGCATCCTATGGGGGAGAAAGCACCATGTACTGTTAGGTTTAAGGCACATACTGTATCTCCTAAAACAGTACCTAACCTCACAGAAAGTTAACGCCCAGCTGACCCTATAACCGAGCCTTTGGCAAACCATTAAGTCTATCAAGCAAACTGTCTCTGGATAATGAGGCACATGGTACAACAACGGATTTCCATGAGTGTGAGCCAACTGCTGCAATTCCTTTACTTCCTTCACTGTCAGAGACTACATATATCACTGTACGGGATATCACAGTGATGAATTAGGTGTTCTGCAAGTCCATGAACATTGATGCTGGCAGACATGTTGTAGGCAAGAAAGACAAATCCACACCTGTAATACACATCTATCCCTAAGAAGACAAACTGCTGTCCTTTGCGTGATGGAAGGCATCCAATATCATCACTTGGCCAAGTGGCACCCCTAATGGTGTCATTTTAGCTCAGCACTGGCCTCTTGCAGTTCACCACTCGGCAGAGGAAACAGCCAGGTCATCCTTGGTAAGGGCAGATCCATCTTTCTGAGCTCATACACAGGCTCAATCGCCACTATCATGATTGTTTTGTTCATGGGCCTATTGAGCAAGCACCGAGGTAGTGACCGGGGAAAACTGCTGACTGACATCCACAGAATGGGTTATCTTATTTATCTGCTTAGTGAAAACAATATCCATAATGGATGCTTTCTTATAGGCATTTACATGGGATATATATATCATCAATTCTGTATTCATTCTAAGAATTGTCTACAAATTTGTCCTTGCAACATTCTTGTCACCAATCTTTGATTCTTATTCTTTGCAACTCCAGCTGGTTAAGTCTAAGACGCTGGAGCAGGTTTAAGTTGTAGTCCAAGTCACTCTGCCACTTAGTCTCTACAGTCTAGCAAAGGGAACATTCCACTTTAGAAGGTTGCTGTACATATCTGATTTTATAATTTTATGGACCACGTAACAGATGGGCAGTTTCACATGCATAGAAACTCTATGTTCTATGTTCGGGCATTCTACCAGTAGCAAACAAGAGCTACTTTTCAAATGGTAAGAGATGTTAGAAGCCTCTAACTCCAAACCCTTAGTGCGTGTGACTCTTCTTTTGGAGCATCACAGAGCACCTCTAACACTTCCAATCTAATTGGGATTTGCTAGGTCATAGATGAAATGGCAGTAACTTGGATTATGACTTGGACCTGCTCCAAAGTCCTTTCTCCAGTCTCCACTCAAAACTGATTGCCTTACAGGTTACTCTGTAAATGGGACAGAGAAGCACACCCAAATGTGATCTGTTTTGTCCCCCAAATCCAAACAGATCCAATAAATATCATGCCCCCTTCTTAATTAGGGGTGGTCTAAAGTGAAGAAACTTGTCTGTCACTTTAGATAGGCAGGGTGACCTAAATCACCGTATCCATGTCGAAGGCATGTTAGGTTTACAATACTTCCTGATCTCACTTGGTCCAGTTATTTCATCAGTGTAATGGATCACTCTCATCTTCTGTGAGACATCAACATGATCAAGATGCATCAGAATTATGACAGAGAATATGTGAGTTGATAGCCCCGAAGTAAAACAATGGAAGTATACTGCTGTCCCTGTAAGGTGAAGGCAAACTAATTTTGATTACTTTGCATATAGGGATGAGGGGAAACATTTGTTAGGTTAATAGCATGCCAGGGCCCAGAGGTGTTGCTTTCCTCCAATATAGAAATACATTTGGAATCACACTGAGATTGGTTATGACCAAGACCATTGCTCATGACAATTTCAGTTGTTCAGTCGTACCATTAATCTGATTCCCCAGGGATTCCTTTTGGTTTACTATCTTAGTATATGTTTTAGGTGCAGGGGGAGGGGAGGAGGCAGAGGAGTACAATTCTAGGTTTGTGCTTGACTTTTCCAAAACTAATAGCCCTCCCTCCATTGGCCAAGGGATGAATGAAAGTAATTCACCAGCTACTAAGCATTATCTAGTCCCATTCTACATGCTGGGAGTGGGGTAAAAACCTCAGGACGGGAGGCAGCATTCCACACTATCCACTGATGACTCAATCCAAGATAGCAACTGACTTCCATAAGCTCCTGTTTTGATCATAGTCAATGGCCTCAGGTTTCCATGCGGAAGAACTGAGGCCCAACTTACAGTGTATACTTGTAGCCTAGTTGTAATGTTCTTCAGTGAGTTGCAATTTGCAAGGTGGTTTGAAAGACAAAATGCAAGAAGTGTTACTTTTAAACTAGATGGTTTCTAAAAGTTTAGAATACAATTCCAGTAATAAGTTTTATGTTATGGATACCTGTCCTTCTAAAATTATAGCCAATCTGATTTCCTCTTGGAGATTTTTCTTGTCATGTGTAGTTTTGATGAGACGGTTGACTAAAGTGCCAAGGGACAGAAATGTAACCTCAACTAAGCCAATTGGACCCTCTCTTCAGGTTTTTGACTACAGAATAATGCCCAAAAGAAATAAAGGGGGCTTCCCTGGTGGTGCAGTGGTTAAGAATCCGCCTGCCAATGCAGAGGACACGGGTTCGAGCCCTGGTCTGGGAAGATCGCACATGCCGCAGAGCAACAAAGCCTGTGCGCCACAACTACTGAGCCTGCGCTCTAGAGCCCGCGAGCCACAACCACTGAAGCCTGTGCGCCTAGAGCCCGCGCTCTTCAACGAGAAGCCACCGCAATGAGAAGCCCGCGCACTGCAACGAAGAGTAGCCACCGCTCAATGCAAGTAAGGAAAGCCAGCGCAACGAAGACCCAATGCAGCCAAAAATAAATAAATTAAAAAAAGAAATAAAGGGGACTGTCTCTCAGCTCCTCCATTGATAACTGTGAAGATGCCCTGGTTTCTTCATCTTACAAACCTAGTCTTTTTCTTCTAGCCTGTGAAGCACTCAATTATGCTCCAATAAATATCTCTTCTGCTTTAGTTAGCTTGAGTCAGTCTCCTACATACAACCAAAAAACTAACTGAAACAGGTAGGAATTGGGGCAGCTCTGTGATCTTGGCAGGAGTCCATGAACGTTTTCCAAAGCTTAGTGCTTTACCTTAGTGTATCTCTGTGTCATATGATTCAAATTCTCTAAAAAGAAATGATTGGAGGAATTCCCTGGCAGCCCAGTGGTTAGGACGCTTTGCTCTCACTGCCAAGCGCCCACGTTCCATCCCTGGTTGGGGAACTAAGATCCTGCATGCCACAAGGCTCGGCCAAAAAAATGTATGTATGATTGGTTCCATTTACTCTATCATTTGTCCATCCCTTTTCAATAGTGCTTGGGGAAATTCTTTTATGATTCATGTGCAAAAGCAACCAAACCATAACTTACTTTCTCCACAGCCTGGAGTAAGCTAAAGACTAATCTACAATTAAAATAAAATACTAACCCAATATGTAATAGACACGACCTACTCCTTGCTCAGTGAACTGGACTCAACACCCCCTATTCACCGCCCAAGAATATATCTGACTAGTAAGAATCTTAAAACCTATGTATTGATATCTCTGTGTATGTGAGTCAAGTGGGTGTAAAGCGGCATAAACACAGCAGTGAAAAGCAGCTAAACCCCTTTATAAAAATCAATCACTTTTAAAAACCCGTGAAACAAAGACAGTGAAAGATAGAGAAATTCTTACTAAATTCGTTCAGGGGCTGTGATGCCACCTGGATTGACCATATCTAGACCCACAGCTGATTGAGACATAAGGGTGGACACTCTTGGGGCTGAGAGGTTTGGTGAGGTTGGGTGAGCAAACGCAGACCCTTTAAAGTAATACTGCGTGGTTCCCATCCCATGGGTCCCAAATCTCCAGGTTCAAGGGCATCTTCCTACATCGAAAACATGCATGAGAAACCCAAAAAAAATAAAAATAAAAATAAAATAAAATAAAATACTAGGTGAAACACCTGGAAAAGTTACCATTTCTTGATCCTTAGCAAAAATATCCTAATGTAACCCTTGACAGATCCACATGACAACTTCACAGATAACAAAACCACAAGCAGATGGGATGGAGCAGAGTAAAACAAACCTTCTCCTTACAAGGAACAGCACAAAAGCCCAAAGAATTTTAGCTGTAGAGTACTCCGGATTATGGGTATGTCATATGGTCGTATGCACACGTGCGCACGCACGTGCACACACACACACACACACACACACACACACACACACGGCGTATTAGCTTCCTGTATTAAAAAATCTTGTTTTAGCTCTTTTCCCTGGGATCAAAAATGTACTTTTTCCCTCCTGATTCCACCTTTCTACTGAAATACAGCACCACTATCTCCAAACTTAGCACTCTTTCCCTCTCCAAGATCCAGTTAGTGAGTGTTCTGAAGCCAATTTTACCTGATTTGTTGTTTGAGGGGGAAACTATTATATCCTTTCTACAAATGAGGAAATTGAAGAAACAGAGTAAACGTGTCCAAGGTCACTAGCTAGTAAGCAATTTAAACTCCTCCTTCTGACTCTAGAATCCATGTTTTTAACCTCTATGCTACATTTTCTTGTTCTTGTCCTTGTCCTAATTTTGTTTCCAAATTAAATTTTGGGAACATTTTGCAGATTTCAGGTAAAGAAAAATTAGCATTTTGATTGAAACTGCCTTATATAGAGAATTACTTTAAAACACTTTTGTCACATAAACCAGGAATTTGTAAATGTTTAATGAGCCAAGCTGTTTCACCCCTGCTAGCAAACTTTAAGAGTAATGATCATGGGGCTTCCCTGGTGGCGCAGTGGTTGGGAGTCTGCCTGCCAGTGCAGGGGACACGGGTTCGAGCCCTGGTCTGGGAAGATCCCATATGCCGCGGAGCAACTACACCCGTGAGCCACAATTACTGAGCCTGCGCGTCTGGAGCTTGTGCTCCACAACAAGAGAGGCCGCAATAGTGAGAGGCCGGCGCACCGCAATGAGTGGCCCCCACTTGCCGTAGCTGGAGAGGGCCCTCGCACAGAAACGAAGACCCAACATAGCCATAAATAAATAAATAAATAAATAAATAAATAAATGGATCATCACATTAAAAAAAAAAACTGGTTCATTCTTAAAAAAAGAGTAATAATCATATCTTGCCCTTATTTCAGGGAGTGGTCAATGCACACTGGTTTAATGTACGGTCTCTATCTTCAATTAACCCCCTTCTTCACCCACAAATGTACCTGAAGTTCTTTGGTGTCAGCCATACCTCCCACACTCCCTGATACTCCTTCTCAAGGGTCCTGGCTTACAGAGCTGTGACATGGCATTAACCTGACCCCTGACTCATTTTGACTCATGTATCCCAAAACATATAATCAAAGTTTCCCTTCCCTGTTGTTGAATTCTGGCCCAAAGTGCTACCAACAACAAAATGGCTTTTGGTTTTCCAGATGAAGACCGTTAACAGTGAAATTTTTAAAACTCTATACAGACTGCTTGGTTCTGGTTCTACTTCCAAATTGCTGATGTTATTTCCAATCTTAACCGAGTCCTCCCACAATTCCTTCTCAGCCCATTTTTGGTCCCAAAATTCAGTCTCTAGTCCTCATCTCTCGCTAATAATCCTTTGAAACAAAGCTCAAGTATCCCCAGCCCTCACCTACACACCCAAAACAAAACTTGCTATTAGATGTGTTCCTGTTTTGGCTTTCTGGTGACCTGTATACAAACAGCATTGGGTTAGCCCAAAGTTCATTCCGGTTTTTCTGTAACATCCTTAGGATATATTTAGAATACAATGAGATGGCCTGTGAGCTTAGAGTCTAGTAAGGAACACAGGCATTACTCTTTATACCCTGATGCAAAGTCAATTAAACAGCTTAGAAAAAAAAGACTCAGAAAACCACTGTAAAACCAAACCAGAGGGTGGGGAAGCAGATTATGAAGGGACACTCTTGAGCTCATAAAATATAAGACAGCCTAGTACAGTGAGATAGCATGGATTAGGGGTCAGAAACCTAATTTCCAGCCCTACCCCTACCAGTTGCCTCCTGTAGTCTTGGAAAAGTCACTATTTTTTTTCTTATGAATTTATTTTATTTATTTATTTTTGGCTGTGTTGCGTCTTCGTTGCTCCACGTGGGCATTCTCTAGTTGCGACCAGCAGGGGCTACTCTTCATTGTGGTGCACGGGCTTCTCATTGCAGTGGCTTCTCTTGTTGCAGAGCACAGGCTCTAGGCATGTGGGCTTCAGTAGTTGCGGCACGCGGGCTCAACAGTTGTGGCTAGTGGGCTCTAGAGTGCAGGCTCAGTAGTTGTGGCTCACGGGCTTACTTGCTACATGGCATGTAGGATCTTCCTGGACCAGGGCTCGAACCCGTGTCCCCAGCACTGGCAGGCAGATTCTTAACCACAGTGCCACCAGGGAAGCCTAAAAAGTCACTATTTTTTTAGCCACAAAAATATTTACTATTTCAACAGCCTTCTAATTGGTCTCTATGTTCTCCACCCACTCTTCTTAAACTATCATAAAAAAAAAAAACTACGTCTAGGCATATCAGCTCTGGAACCAAGAATGCACGGGTTGAAATCCCAGCTTCATCATTTACAAGTTATATAACTTTGTCATATGTAAATGAGAATATTATCTACACTTCATTAAGCTGTTGTGGTATTTAATGATACTCCATGCTTAGAATACCCAGACTCAACAAATGTTAAACGTTACCTTACCACTTTTAAAATTCTAGTAATTCTCTATTGCCTACAGAATCACACCCAAATTCCCAAGCAAAGTAACACAAAAGCCTTCAAATAAGACTCCTAATTAGTAATCCCAGCTCCCATCATATACTCCATTCTACCACCAGGCATTACGTGGGAAACTAAGCAGAGAAGTTAAGAAACTTAACATACACCATACAAGTACCCAGGCAGTTTGGCTGAGTTGGTGCTTCTTAACCACAGCCACCAAATAATGCTTATTCAACTCCCTATGTGGATCCAAAATCCCATTCCTGCAGGCCTGTGTCAAACATTTCTACAAGGTCAATGTGTGGCTAGACAAAACACCAAAAGTTTATAGGCAGTATATGTCATCCTACCTTCAAAATATTAAAATATATATATTAACTGTGATTTTAAAACAGCTTGCATTTTTTGAACCAATGTATCTCAAAGAAATCTAACTGGCAAGTACAGACTTAGGCTCTTATTCTTATGTATCATTTGACTATTGAAAAAAAAAAGTGGATTATGACAACCCATCTCAGCATGTTTTTCCAACAAAAATTTAAAGAATTTTAATATCCAAGTCCTTTTTTAGAAAGCAAATTAATGCAATGCAAATAAGAACGTCTAACTAATAGAATTAACAACAAACCAAAGTAATTTTGTTACATAAATTAACCCATTTATTATAGGCTAGCAACGTATCAAATGGTGGCGCTTCTACTGGTCCTTCAATTCCTTCAGTCTTCTGATGGCAGACTTTACTGTGACGGCAGAAGTGGTGCTGGAAAGAAAAACAAATTTGGTTCCAAAACTAGTTAACATGTAGAATGGCAAATGAGAAATGTGCCTCATTTTTACATTATAATCTTAATGATGATGATGGTATCTATTAACAGCCACGTCTTCAGAACCTGAAGAATTAGGCAACTTCATGCATCTGATTTCTCAGACAGTAGAGCATGAAATTAACACGAAGGAATGACTACAAGAGGCTGCCTAAACTCATTAAAAGAGAACGGAGAGAATGTCAGAAGAAACTAATAAATTATAAGATGGTACGATGAGATATCAAGAAAACAATGACTAAGGCAGTAAAGCAGACTAAAGCACATTGTGGAAATGACAAAAGAATGTTTTACCACGATACTCAGGAACCGTACCTGAAAAACATATAACCACCCCACCCCACACAGCAGATGAATGCTAATTTAACCATCACAACCAAGAGAGCAACCAACTCCCCACTTCCCCTTTCATCCGCATAGATACTCCCACAGGTGCTTATATGCATATCCACATTATCATTTCAACATTTTCCAATGTTTTACATTGCTTCAATTTTAAATTTAAATTTAACAAAAACCAACAACTTCAACTACACTAACCGAATCACTTTACTATAGGTAAGTGACTAGCGTATTGGACAGCACAAGTCCACACACTAGCTAGAGGAAAAACATGTCAACCTTCAGGGTCAGCAATGAATTCCAAGGTTAGAGGCCTTCGAGAGTGGCCTGAGTTTCCAGAAATGGATAAACTCAAAGAGTACACACAATCAATAACCAGCAGAGAGGTTTATCACAGCAAAAATATCACCTGGCCCTTGTCAGTCACAAAGCTGGAGTAGTCCAACCAATACTGTTTAGAATGGCAAAGGTGTGGTGGCCCAGATGGCCTCAATACACATACAGTAATAAGCTAACTGACCTCTTAATTTTTATAAAAACAGCCTGCCACACAAGTGTTTAGCAGTCAGCCCAACTAACAGACCTGTTAAACAAACTAGCCCATCCAGCAACAAACCTGGAATTTCGACATGGTCCAAACACTTCCAAATACCATAAAGAAATGGACTCACTTGTAGGTCCACGCACCACCAGCTACCGTTTTCATGCAGGAACCACAGTGCCAAATGCCCACAGCTCGTCGCTTCATCTTGGTCTGTAAAAGACAATCAATTTTTCCTATGACCAAAAAAAAGCCTTTTATATAATAAACGTCCAGGAGTCTCAATTACACTAGAAAACTAAAGCTGGTATATTTTATGTGGCTATTCATGTTTTTTCTAATTTCAAGTTCGCTGGTGCGAAATTTGCATTCACCATGGTGACACTGCCAGGGATGTGAAAGACCCTTCCCTCCCCCAAAAACAAGCATTGCCATAACAGTACTTTTGCACACAATAAACATACAAATATTTAACAAAAATCTCCAGCAACATCAGTAGACAAAACTTACAGAGCACGTCCCACAAAGCAGGTTCGGCTTCGGCTGGGGCTGCCAAATAATTTTTCCCCCTTTAGCTCCCAAGTAGTTTTCTTTAAATGAAAAGCGTTTGACAAAACCTTAACTTATAAACAATACTCTTATCTCATGACTGGTCACCGGTGGTATGTGCAACTCTAACCGCTCAACAGCTTAGAACCAGCAAACCATTTATAAACTTCCTTCAAGAGCGGGCTCACTTCAGAAGGAAACCTTCCCTCCCTCTCCCCCGCCCCAGGGCCCATCCTACCTTGCCACAGAAGGAGCAAGTGTACTTGGCGTGCTGGCTGATTTCAATTTTCTTCACCATTTTCCTGAGGGAGGCACCATAACGGGTCCCGTATTTGCCCACGATTCCGACCTTCTTGGTGCGTTTCGCCTGTTAAGAATGAGACAAGAGAGAAACCAACAATATTAGGACCCAGAAACGGGGACTTCGCCCCTCCACCAAGTCCCGGGGCCTCCATACGCCATTCTTCCACCCACCCAGCCCCCGCCTGTCACGTAGCTCACCCCCATTCCACCCCATCCCGGTAAAACCAGGACCGACGCTGGGCCCGGTGCTCCGAGGGCACCCGGTTAACCCGGCCTGACGCGCCAGCCCCCGCCAAGCTGCCCCGCCCGTCCGCTCCAGGCTGCGTCCGAAAGGAGCGGCGAGGACACGGAGACCAGGGACACGGCACAGAGCGGGCGAGCAGAGAGGTAGGTTAGGGCGAAGAAACAAACCAAAAAAAGGGCAGATGCAAGCGGATACAAATCTAGGCCTCACCCGGGACCAACACTCACCATGACGCAGCAACCTAGGTCCAAGCCCAAAGAGGAAGTGGCCAAGTGCGCAAGCGCGGTTTTAGGCGGTCAAGCGGAAGTGGAGGGATGGGAGGCCCAGCTAGGAACTGAACTCTATGGTGCGGAGGTTTTTCTCGCTCCGGGTGTCTCCCGGAGGGTGTGGCTGAACGCTTCTACGACAGGTTTACTCTGTTTCACAAGTTGTAGCAACAAACTGTGTAGCAAAAGCACTTTAACACATCGACATTATCTGACACATATCTCACGAAATCCTGCAAAGCAGGTACGATTTCCATCATTTTTATGGACAAGATTCAGAATTTAAGTGACTTGCTCACTGGCGCTTGTCTTAGAGAAGGGCTTAGACCTTACGATTCCAAATCTCATTGCTTTCTACAGTATGCCTTCTAAAAGCGGCAGGCCCTGTGCAGGGGGCCGGCACAGAGGTGACTAAAGACCAAGGCCCCACTCGTAAATTACAGTCCAGCCAGAGAAAGCCATATGACCACATTAACAAGTTATAAAACCGATCAGAGCTCTGAAGGAAGGAAGATGGTTCCACCCGATCCTAAAACGGAAGAGCCTTGGGTTCCCTGAGGAAAGTCAGATCCGAAGGCTGGGGAGGAGCGAGCAGTCACCATGTAAGTCTTTCAGCTTCTCCCTCCATCTCAGTTCTGATGGGCTACCTCCCGCTTCATTTCAGAATCCACTCCCACAGCCCCATCCTCGGCTGTCAGGTCCCTGCCTGAAACCTTAAGCCCCAGCATCTCACTCTTGAACCACATCTATTAGCTTTCCTTCCAGCTCCTTCATAAGGGTCAGCAGAGAAGAGCTAGGTTTCTGGTTAAGGCCAGGAAGTGAAGGGTATGTTCAAATAAAGTGTCTGGGAACATGCAGAACACGCTCTTGAAAGTTTTGCTGCCTTTTCTCAGAAGATGGTTACGCCCGAGGAGAGGAAGCTCAGAGAATTTTGAAATAAAAGTGGAAGGGAGGATCCATGATTTAGGAGATAAGAAAGACCATGAGGGCCGAAAGGCATTGTGGGAATACTTGACCTTGTTTACAATCAGAATTCAGGTTAAAAAATGGCTTCAGTTCACAAATGATTGTGCATGTGTTCATGGCTCCTCACAAGTATATTAAAATTCCACAAGCCACCCGGCTTCAGCAGACAATTAACCACCAATCCTCGCTATTCAATATGGGCAGGGAAATTAAAAACTGGTTCTCTAGTTTGTTCTCTTGGATCCCACAAGGCATAAAAAACTTTCTGGCAGGAGGTTTTCATTTTCTTATAACCCTTTTCTTTTCAGTCATACTGATTTATGCTATATTTCATCTAGTACTCCATTGTTTTCCCTACTGTTGTAAACCTGTGACTAAGACTTTTTGGTCAAAGGAGACCTGGGACCAACAGGTCCGACCTTCCACTCTAATAATAGAGAAACATGTTAAACTTTAACCCTGAGATGAACAAAAATACACACCCAAAAAGAATGGCTTCTTGGTAGGGGTGACCGCCTCCCCGCCTGGTCAACAGTTAAAGAAGCCCTCCCAAAGTCAACCTGGTTCCTTCCCTTTCTAGGCCCTTTAAGGCTGTTGTTGTTCTTCCCTTTTTGGCCCGTGTTTGTTTAACCTTTTGGTTAAGTTTGTGTCTTCTAGGCTCCAACAGTTTGAAGTAAGGCTCATGATGGCTCAAGGAATTCAACCCATTCCAGCAGAGACAGGCCCAGGTCCCTACAGGTCCTTGGAACAGTCAGTGAGGGACTTCTGCATCTCTAGGGTAGGCTAGGGTCTGCGGCCCATGTCCAGCAGGAAGCAGTTTCAGAAGAAGAGACCTTCGGCCTCTTACCCCTTAAGAATAAGTGTGTAGAATCTCTCCGGGGGAATGAGACAGGCTGTGACCTGGGACCCTTTGCTGCTGTGCTTGCACCTGGACACACCTCTCCTCCAGCAACAAAATACAAAGAAACTGTATGGGACTAAAAATAACTGTGTGCATGACCAGGTGGGGCAAATTTTGGACAAAAGATACAAAAGACCAAAAAAGCCCAACTGCCATTTCTGAAGAGCCAGGAGCAAAAACTGGGTGCAGGGAGGAAAGGCAGGGTACTGAGCATGCCCCCTGCACTCAACACCACCAGAGGGGTGGGCAAAACACCTAAGCCTCCCCTCCGGCCCGACCCCTGGACACAGCCCTACCCTCACCCCATATAAGGAACCAGCTCTCCCCACCCCCGCAGTTCCCGAGCAAGCAAGGAAACCTGTTGTTAGTTCTCGCTCCTCCTTGCTGCAGCAGGGGCCGCAGTAAAACCTTACCTGACAAATTAAAAAAAACAAAAACCACACACCTTGCAGACAGTTACATACTTCGAATTTCATACGGTTACGATCTTTCAACCCTTCAGGATTTGAGTACAGGATGGGTAGAGTTGTTACCGACCAGGGTTCTTGGCCTCCGTAATCAATAGAAATTGATCAGAGGCCAGACAAGAAATTCAGGCAAGGCTTTATTGGCGGAGGGGTGGCTTAGAAGGTGTTGTGTGCAGGCGCATGTGCAGTACCCTGCTTTTGCTCCTGGCTCTTCAAAAGTAGCAGGTGGGTTTTTTGGTCTCTTTGTATCTTTTGTGCAGAATTTGCCCTAGCTGTGCATGCACGCAGTTATTTTTAGTTCAATATAGTTTCTTTGTATTTTGTTGTCCAGATGCAATCACTGCAGCAAAGGGCCCCAGGTCCTAGCCTGTCTCACTGGGGCTCAAAGCAGCAGAAGTGATAACAATAATGCCAGATGGCATGTTCTGGAAGGTACCATATGGTGGGCACTGTTCTGAGTATTTTACATGGATGTTCACATTTACTTTTCACTATGATCCTTAGAGATAGGAAGAATCATTATCTTCATCATTAGGATAAAGAGAGGAGGTCTTATGTAATGGTTAGGAACATAGGTCTGGTTTCAAAGCAGGGCTCTGCTATTTACCCCTTGTGAGACCTCTGATAAGTTATTTTACTTTTCTCTGTGTCGGTTTCCTCAACTGTAAAATCTGAATAATTATAATACCTACCTCATGATGTTGTTGTAAAGAACCAATGAGTTAAACACATGACAGGCGTTTGCCACAGTGCCTGGAACATAGTAAACACTATACAGTTGTAACTATTACGGTTATTATTTCAGATGGAGAGACTACCACTCAGAGAAGTTAAGTGCTTTGTCCAAGGACACACAGCAATGTGGTGGAACTAGAACTCAAATCCACATCTATCTGACCCCAAAGTAAGTTCTGTTAATTGTTGTCTTGTATCACTCCAAGTCATAATATTTAGTGCACTGAACAAAATCATAGCAGAAGACATTCTTAACTTGAAATCGGGTCTCTGGCACTTGGTCCAGGGCAGGCTCTCTGACTACCTTGTGGTATGACTTTGGGTTAGCCATGGTCCCTGCATGGCCTGGAGAACCACCTCCCTGCCTCCCAGCACTGACCATCTTTACAACGAGGGGCTGGACAAGATGACCTCTAGGGTCCCATCCAGTTCTTGTGTTCTATGATTCCAGGAAGAGTTTCCAGACTTTGAGTGCTGTGGGGGCAGCGGACTGACTGGGCAATTTGTGTTGTCACTATCCTGTAGACTTTTTGTGTGGAACAAAAGCAGTTCTCTCTTTACCCTCCCCGTTCTGTTATGCCAGCTCTGGCTATGTAATTCCAGAGAAAAAGCAAAAAGTCTACTTTTCTGTGGTTGTGGGTAGTGGGAATATTTAAATTGAGTTTTGTTTTTATACATTTCTGCATTTTCTAATTATCTTTTATAATGAGTATGTATTTATAATTGAAAAAAATTTTTTTAAGTCCATTCGCAGTGGGTACACCTAGCTCTCATCATGGTTTCTAATATCATTCTATTACACGATGAAAGGAACCAGGGCTCCTTGGAGAAATGACTGATTCTAGGACTGGGGCAGAACATGTACAAGATGAGCCTGGAGCATCTTGTAGTGCCAGAAAGTAAAGGAGTGCTCTAAAAGCAAGAAGCAGAAAAACCCTACTGTGATGGAGCTACGTCAAAGAGCCACGGGAACCAACTGAAAGAACTCCCAATGGATAAGTCTGGAAATTTTTGAGCAAAAAATAAAGTTTTATTGATTTTTAACCCAAAGTAGAAAATAGATGTCCATGAGTTCATGCTGATATAAATAAAATGGTTGAATAAATAAATAAATAAATGGGGGAGAAGAGGCAAATCTCTCTTGCAGAAGAATTCTAGATAATTTTTGTGGATTCTGTGCCCTCTAGGAAGGGGGCTATAACTCCTCACTCCCTAAGTGTGGGCTGTGCAGAGTGACTTCTTCCAAGGAGCACAAAAACGGGGAAAAAAGAGTAACTTTAGAGTGGAGAAACCTGCCAAACAGGTCAAGGTCAATATCAAACAGTCGTAAAGCATGGAGAGACTATGTCCCTCTGATACGATGTGATGACAATGGCACTTTATTTTTGTGATCCTCCTCCCCCAAACCCATAACCCCAGTCTAGTCACGAAAAAAAATCAGACAGGGCTTCCCTGGTGGCGCAGTGGTTGAGAGTCCGCCTGCCAATGCAGGGGACGCGGGTTCGAGCCCTGGTCTGGGAGGATCCCACGTGCCGCGGAGCAGCTGGGCCCGTGGGCCACAACTGCTGGGCCTGCACGTCTGGAGCCTCTGCTCCGCAACAAGAGAGGCCGCGACGGTGAGAGGCCCGCGCACAGAAGCGAAGACCAAACACAGCCAAAAATAAATAAATAAATAAATAAATAAATTTATATATATTAAAAAAAAAAAAAAATCAGACAAATTCCAATAGTGGGGTGTCCTACAAAATACTTGACCGGCACTCCCCCAAACTGTTAAGATCATAAAAAGCAAGAGTCTGAGAAACTGTCACAGCCAAGGGGAGCTTAAGGAGACATGATGACTAAATGTAAAAATGAGATCCTGGAACAGAAAAAGACGTTAGGTAAAAACTAAGGCGCTCTGAATAAACTATAGATTTAAGTTAATAATAATGTATCAATATTGGTTCATTGATTATAATGAATGTACCATACTAATGTAAGATGTTAATAACAGGGGGAACTGGGTGAGAAAGTATATGGGAACTGTCTGTACTATCTCTTCAATTTCTTTATAAATCTAAAACTTTTCTAAAAATAAAGTCTATTTGAAAAACAACAAGCCAAGGTCACCACAAGTCAACTCCATGAAGACAGGGCCTCAGCTGTCCACCTCTGCATCGCAGGACTGAGCACAGAGCCTGGCACATCAGTGGTAATGGATATGTATTGAGTGGGGAAGTGTTACCTTGGATGGTATAATGGTGACGATGGGTTTTAAGGGTTTTATTTATCTGGGCTTCTCTGCCTTACAAGGTCAATCCACTTATGTTAGAACTAAAGAAAGGCTTTAGAGATAACATAGCTCCAACTGGAAACTGAAGCCCAGCGAGGTCAAATGACTTTCCCAAGGTCATATAGCCAATAAATGACTTCCAGACTAGTGCTCTTTCTACTGTATCACAAGATTCAAGCTGTTTCCTCAGCTGCAAAATGAGTATACCATAACTTCTAAGGTTCTTGGGAAGATAATAATAATAATTATTCTTTGATAATAATAATAATAATAATTTCTTTGAGGTACCTAGTGGGCATTTCTAAATGATGGCTATTATTGTTGAGATGGTGATGATGATACTTGATTTTAATGTCTCTTGATGCCTTTTCAGTCCTCTTTTCTGTTCTGCCACACTCAGGGAACTTCAACATATCTGCTTTCTACTTCTTAAAAATATGCACATCTCTTGTCTCCTTAATTTCTTTAGCTTGAGCACAATGAGACTATTATAGTCATGGCTACTGCCGCCGACTACATGGCTACGGCCGATGGAGTAGGGTGTGCTCAGTGTCCCTCAATTTCACCAGAGGCTCCACCCACACATTCTCTGTCCCTGTAGGGTGGAGGATGGCAAGGGGCCAAGAGAGCAAGTCTCCTCCAGAAGAGAAACACACTGCCTTTGGGGGACGATTTCTGGAAACCTTTCCACCCAAACTATGCCCTATCTCCAGAAAACTGTAAATTAAAACGTATTAGTGCAAACAAACAGGACTGGTGAAGGAGTGTTGAGAAACAAGCACTTGGAAGTTCCCTGGTGGTCCAGTGGTTAGGACTCAGCACTTTCACTGTGGTGGCCTGGGTTCAATCCCTGGTCAGGGAACTAAGATCCTACAAGCCGTGTGGCTCAGCCAAAAAACAAACAAAAAAAAACCCCAAGCACTCTCTTGGCCCTCCTGTTCCAGTCTGTGCCTCTAGGCCAGGCAGGAGTGGTGCTCACTCGTCCGGGGTGGGTGGGTTAGCGCGGCCAGCCTCGCACTGGGGCAGCCCGAGCTGAGGTGAGCTCTCCTGGGCTGGCTCTAGAGTCTAGTTCAGATCATCTTTTAGCACATTTACCATCGCCCACCCCATCTCCTGTATAGCCTTCTATGTCTCTGGCCTTCAGAGGGACACAGAGAGCAAGAGAAGAGAGGATGCATGAGTAGAAATGCAGTAGAGTGCCTGAAAATGAGACACTCCATTATAAGAGGAAGTCGTTGGGACTCCCTTGGTGGCGCAGTGGTTAAGAATCCGCGTGCCAATGCAGGGGACACAGGTTCGATTCCTGGTCCGGGAAGATCCCACACGCCGCGGAACAACTAAACCGTGTGCCACAACTACTGAGCCTGCGCTCTAGAGCCCGTGTGCCACAACTTCGGAAGCCTGCACGGCTAGAGCCCGTGCTCCGCAACGAGAGACATCACTGCAATGAGAAGCCCGCGCACCGCAACGAAGAGTAGCCCCGCTCGCCGAAACTGGAGAAAGCCGGCGCGCAGCAACGAAGACCCAAGGCAGCCATAAATAAATAAATAAATAAAAGAGGAAATTGTTCGTGTTCAGAGCAGTGTTTTCAAAACTCAACACTTCTCTTTAAATAGCAAGCTTGAGGATGTACAAATAGCACTCTCGTGATATCAGCCCTAAGTGACTTCAGAGAATTGTGCGTGGAGTCTCAATTTGTCTTATCTGTGGGCTAATAAATCTCCATCCCCATTAGAGGATCATCAGGTGTAGAAGTTGTTAACTGTGATGTGTGCCCATAAAAGTCTCAGTCAAAAGCTCTGCTGAGTCACCCCTCCTCCACAGGAGCCCTCAAAATTCACTTTTTGCCTTTAGAAAAATAAATGAGTTAAAAGTTGCCTCCAGAGAAGAGTTCTTGTAGCTGCTGCATTGACCAGTTCTCTTGGGGGCATATGGAACATTTTATTCTTGAAAGAAATCTGAGGTGCAAGCATCATCCTACATTCATCTCCTGCTGGGGACAGAAAGGGCTTATCCCGGGGTCCCGGGGCCCATGTTGTTTCTTCACTTTGTGCCTGAAGAGCTCTTGCTCGCCCTTCTCTGATGGCCATAGACAAGAGCAAAGTCTGCATAGAACTGTCAAAGAGTACTGTAAGCCAGGCTCCCCTGGGAAGAGCCGACTCAGCAAGAGGAGGGAGAGGCTGCCAAGGCCAAGGCCTGGACACCTGGAAAGAATCAGCTGTCTGAATTGGATTCAGCGCATGGATTCCTTCCTTCCTCTCTTCTCTCTACAAATTTACTTTAAATTCATTCTAGTGGTTGGTTGTTTTTTGAATGGACATTTCATAGAGAATTGACACAGGCAGTTAAATCCATCAGGATGGGAGTTAACTCGGCAACTCTTAGAAGGGATAAGGGAGAGCAATATGAAACAATGAAATGGATTATGTAAAATGAGCCATTGTCAGTATGAAGCATTTGATACAATTTTTATAAAAGCAAATTCTATGTATATTTACACAGATTTGTATACATAGGGAATAAGTTACCGATGGCTTCATCCCAAATTGTTTATATTAGTTATTACCTCTAGGAAATAGGGCTAGGAGTAGGAGGGATGAGGATGTAGGACTTTCATTTTTTTATTTAGGCATTTCTAGATTAGTTCATTTTTCTATAAAATTTATAGTAGTGAATAGAGCAGTGGCTGAAGGGACAGGCTTTTCAATAAATGGTGCTGAGATAACTGCATATTCATATGGAAAAATATTAACCTTGACCTTATCTCACTCCATGTGCAAAAATAAACTCCAGTTGGATTGTACATCTAAACATTAAAAGCAAAACAAGCTTCTAGAAGATATTATATTCATAACTTTGGTGTCATGGTTACACAGGTTTTTATTTTATAAATATTTTAAATAATATTTAATAATATTATAATTATTTTATAATATTTTGTTAAGCTGTAAATTTGTTTCATGGACTCTTCTGTATGTTCTGTTTCATCCCCCAAAAGAGGGGTTAAAAGGAAGAGGAAGAGTGCTTGGTACTCAATGTATCTGTTGAATGGGTTGGGGGGAGGGATGTGGGCAGAGGGTGTTACAAAATGAGATAACTGTTAGCTGTCATAATACCCCAAAGACCGTGACTCACAGGCTTCTCAATGCTTTCTGCTATGATGAGGAATCCATTTCTTTCGCTGAGACCCGCCCCCCGGAAGACACGGCACTAAAATAAAACGTAGGTATGAGAGACTGAGCCAGTGAATCCTCTTTAAGCAGCTTCTAAGCCTTTTTTTACATTGTAATCCTGAACTTGGTAAGAAGTCAGAGGACAGGGTAAAAAAATAAGGATAGACTTCTTTTCATCCCCTTTGCAGGTTAAATTTCACTTAAAAAGAGCTTCAGAAAACATCGTTTCCAATAGACAAGAATGCACAGATAAGGCAAAACCCAAGAGCCGGGAGGGAGGGGACGGCACCTCCAGATCTGTTTCTCAGCTCTCCCTCTGACCTAGAAAAAGGCTCGTGGGAAGCCAAGACGGAAAAGACATGATTAATTCAAGCACAAGCGGATCAAGGCTAACAGGCTGCCTTTTGGAGTCTTCCTGACGCCGGCCCTAGAGGCAGAAATTAACCAGGGTCATTCAGGGAGCAAGACTTCACTTGCTGACCGGGTGAGCAGAGGCAGAGCAGCTGCAGGGGGCCTTTAAGGTGAACATTGATGGCGGGGAGAGGAGTGGTATGAGATGCCCCCAGATTTTCTTCATTCCAACTGACCTTTCCAGAAAACATGGGAGGCCACTCTGTGTGGCAGGCCCGGGGTGAGTGCAGCAGGTTATCTGTTAATTTAACTTAGAAGTGATTCTTCTAAGTGGCACTGTATGTCTCAAAATCACCTACACATTCATTTTTCCTTTGAAGTGTACCCCTTGTATCCCAGCCATATCCCTGGAGTAAGGAGGGACTATTAATAGAAGTAGGAAATGAGATCCTAAGCAATTAAAGAACTTGACTAAACGCCGCCAGTGGAGCCCATGGAAAAGCTGTACCCACACTCCCCAGAGACTCTGATGAGGGTGGAGGGAGCAGCAGGCAGGAGGCAGCATCTCTGCTGACGTCCACAGACTCACAGGAGAGGGCTTCTGAACGTTTCTCAAGCTGTGAGATGTGAGTGCATCGAGCAGAGGCTACGGAGAGGCAGTGGGGCCGGCCGGGAAGAAATGCTCCTTTCTGAAACTCAGGATCGGACTGTGATCCAAAACCTTTTTCCTTCTCGGCCCTTAACTCATTCCTAAGGACTTTTCCCTAATGAAGTGACTATATTGTTTCCATGAATGAGCTCCCAAGACTGCAAAAATCACATGGGCAAAGTTTATGTAGGATTGCTAGCATTTCTTTTTGCATAGGTTCTGTCCCCATTGGCCCACCTCCCAGCAGGCCACCCGGTGCACAAATGAACGTGTCCTTCTCCATATCTGCGTTGATCACTGTGTCCACTGCAGATTATGAACCTCCGAGGCCAATAGCCATGAAGTGATGTAATTGGCTTTCCAGAGCTCCCACTCTTGAAGGGACTTAATACAGCTTATCTGATGAAACAGCAGCCACTGCTCTATGTTAATTACTCTTAGGAAAACATTTAAGTTGCTATTTAGGGGAAAATTATAGTAAAATTTATTTACTTATTTATTTATGAATTTTATTTTATTTTTTTTATATACAGCAGGTTCTTATTAGTTATCTATTTTATACATATTAGTGTATACATGTCAATCCCAATCTCCCAATTCATCCCACCACCACCCCCCCACTTTCCCCCCTTGGTGTCCATACGTTTGTCCTCTACATCTGTCTCTATTTCTGCCCTGCAAACCGGTTCATCTGTACCATTTTTCTAGGTTCTACATATATGCGTTAATATACGAAATTTGTTTTTCACCTTCTGACTTACTTCACTCTGTATGACATCTCTAGATCCATCCACGTCTCTACAAATGACCCAGTTTCGTTCCTTTTTATGGCTGAGTAATGTTCCATTGTATATATGTACCACATCTTCATTATCCATTCATCTGTCAATGAGCATTTAGGTTGCTTCCATGACCTGGCTATTGTAAATAGTGCTGCAATGAACATTGGGGTGCATGTGTCTTTTTGAATTATGGTTTTCTCTGGGTATATATGCCCAGTAGTGGGATTGCCAGTTCATATGGTAGTTCTATTTTTAGTTCTTTAAGGACCTTCCATACTGTTCTCCATAGTGGCTGTATCAATTTACATTCCCATCAACAGTGCAAGACGGTTCCCTTTTCTCCACACCCTCTTCAGCATTTGTTGTTTGTAGATTTTCTGATGATGCCCATTCTAACTGGTGTGAGGTGATACCTCATTGTAGTTTTGATTTGCATTTCTCTAATGATTAATGATGTTGAGCATTCTTTCATGTGTCTGTTGGCCATCTGTATATCTTCTTTGGAGAAATGTCTATTTAGGTCTTCTGCCCATTTTTGGATTGGGTTGTTTGTTTTTTTGTTATTGAGCTGCATGAGCTGCTTGTAAATCTTGGAGATTAATCCTTTGTCAGTTGCTTCATTTGCAAATAGTTTCTCTCATTCTGAGGGTTGTCTTTTCATCTTGTTTGTAGTTTCCTTTGCTTTGCAAAAGCTTTTAAGTTTCATTAGGTCCCATTTGTTTATTTTTGTTTTTATTTCCATTACTCTAGGAGGTGGATCAAAAAAGATCTTGCTGTGATTTATGTCAAAGAGTGTTCTTCCTATGTTTTCCTCTAAGAGTTTTATAGTGTCTGGTCTTACATTTAGGTCTCTAATCCATTTTGAGTTTATTTTTGTGTATGGTGTTAGGGAGTGTTCTAATTTCATTCTTTTACATGTAGTTGTCCAGTTTTCCCAGCACCACTTATTGAAGAGACTGTCTTTTCTCCATTGTATATCCTTGCCTCCTTTGTCATAGATTAGTTGACCATAGGTACGTGGGTTTATCTCTGGCCTTTCTATCCTGTTGCATTGATCTATATTTCTGTTCTTATGCCAGTACCATATTGTCTTGATTACTGTAACTTTGTAGTATAGTCTGAAGTCAGGGAGCCTGATTCCTCCAGCTCCGTTTTCTTTCCCTCAAGACTTCTTTGGCTATTTGGGGTCTTTTGTGTCTCCATACAAATTTTAAGATTTTTTGTTCTAGTTCTGTAAAAAATGCCACTGGTAATTTGATAGGGATTGCATTGAATCTGTAGATTGCTTTGGGTAGTATAGTCATTTTCACAACGTTGATTCTTCCAATCCAAGAACATGGTATATCTCTCCATCTGTTTGTGTCATCTTTGATTTCTTTCATCAGTGTCTTTTTTTTTTTTTTTTAATTTTTTATTTATTATTTATTTATTATTTTTATTTTTGGCTGTGTTGGGTCTTCGTTTCTGTGTGAGGGCTTTCTCCAGTTGCGGCGAGTGGGGGCCACTCTTCATCGCGGTGCGCGGGCCTCTCACTATCGCGGCCTCTCTTGTTGCGGAGCACAGGCTTCAGACGCGCAGGCTCAGTAATTGTGGCTCACGGGCCCAGTTGCTCCGCAGCATGTGGGATCTTCCCAGACCAGGGCTCGAACCCGTGTCCCCTGCATTGGCAGGCGGATTCTCAACCACTGCGCCACCAGGGAAGCCCTTTCATCAGTGTCTTATAGTTTTCTGAGTACAGGTCTTTTGTCTCCTTAGGTAGGTTTATTCCTAGGTATTTTATTCTTTTTGTTGCAATGGTGAATGGGATTGTTTCCTTAATTTCTCTTTCTGATCTTTCATTGTTAGTGTATAGGAATGCAAGAGATTTCTGTGCATTAATTTTGTATCCTGCAACTTTACCAAATTCATTGATTAGCTCTAGTAGTTTTCTGGTGGCATCTTTAGGATTCTCTATGTATAGTATCATGTCATCTGCAGACAGTGACAGTTTTATTCCTTCTTTTCCAATTTGGATTCCTTTTATTTCTTTTTCTTCTCTGATTGCCATGGCTAGGACTTCCAAAACTATGTTTAATAATAGTGGTGAGGGTACTTCCCTGGTGGCACAGTGGTTAAGAATCTGCCTGCCAATGCAGGGACACAGGTTCCAGCCCTGGTCCGGGAACATCCCACATGCTGTGGAGCAACTAAGCCTATGTGCCACAACTACTGAGCCTGCGCTCTAGAGCCTGCAAGACACAACTACTGAGCCCACGTGCCACAGCTACTGAAGCCCGCGTGCCTAGAGCCCATGCTCCACAACAAGAGAAGCCACTACAATGAGAAGCCTGCACACTGCAACGAAGACCCAACACAGCCAAAAAAAAAAAAAAAATAGTGCTGAGAGTGGACATCCTTGTCTTGTTCCTGATCTTAGAGGAAATGCTTTCAGTTTTTCACCATTGAGAATGATGTTTGCTGTGGGTTTGTCCTATATGGCCTTTATTATGTTGAGGTAGGTTCCCTCTATGCCCACTTTCTGGAGAGTTTTTATCATAAATGGGTGTTGAATTTTGTCAAAAGCTTTTTCTGCATCTATTGAGATGATCATATGGTTTTTATTCTTCAATTTGTTAATATGGTGTATCACATTGATTGATCTGCGTATTTGAAGAATCCTTGCATCCCTGAGATAAATCCCACTTGATCATGGTGTATGATCTTTTTAATGTGTTGTTGGATTCTGTTTGCTAGTATTTTGTTGAGGATTTTTTGCATCTATATTTATCAGTAATATTGGTCTGTAATTTTCTTTTTTTGTAGTATCTTTGTCTGGTTTTGGCATCAGGGTGATGGTGGCCTCATAGAATGAGTTTGGGAGTGTTCCTTCCTCTGCAATTTTTTGGAAGAGTTTGAGAAGGATGGGTGTTAGCTCTTTGCTAAATGTTTGATAGAATTCACCTGTGAAGCCATCTGGTCCTGGACTTCTGTTTGTTGGAAGATTTTTAATCACAGTTTCAATTTCATTACTTGTGACTGGTCTGTTCATATTTTCTATTTCTTCTTGGTTCAGTCTTGGAAGGTTATACCTTTCTAAGAATTTGTCCATTTCTTCCAGGTTGTCCATTTTATTGGCATAGAGTTGCTTGTAGTAGTCTCTTAGGATGCTTTGTATTTCTGCGGTGTCTGTTGCAACTTCTCCTTTTTCATTTCTAATTTTATTGATTTGAGTCCTCTCCCTCTTTTTCTTGATAGTCTGGCTAATAAAATGGTTCATCAATTTTGTTTATCTTCTCAAAGAACCAGCTTTTAGTTTTATTGATCTTTGCTATTGTTTTCTTTGTTTCTATTTCATTTATTTCTGATCTGATCTTTATGATTTCTTTCCTTCTACTAACTTTGGGTTTTGTTTGTTCTTCTTTCTCTAGTTCCTTTAGGTGTAAGGTTAGATTGTTTATTTGAGATTTTTCTTGTTTCTTGAGGTAGGCTTGTATTGCTATAAACTTCCCTCTTAGAACTTCTTTTGCTGCATCCCATAGGTTTTGGATCATCATGTTTTCACTGTAATTTGTCTCCAGGTATTTTTTAATTTCCTCTTTGATTTCTTCAGTGATCTCTTGGTTATTTAGTAACGTATTGTTTAGCCTCCATGTGTTTGTGTTTTTTACGGTTTTTTCCCTATAATTGATTGCTAATCTCATAGCACTGTGGTCGGAAAAGATGCTTGAAATTATTTCAGTTTTCTTAAATTTACTGAGACTTGATTTGTGACCCACCATGTGATCTATCCTGGAGAATGTTCCATGTGCACTTGAGAAGAAAGTGTACGGCTTCCCTGGTGGCACAGTGGTTGAGAATCTGCCTGCCAATGCAGGGGACACGGGTTCGAGCCCTGGTCTGGGAAGATCCCACACGCCGCAGAGCGACTGGGCCCGTGAGCCACAATTGCTGAGCCTGCGCGTCTGGAGCCTGTGCTCCGCAACAAGAGAGGCCGCGATAGTGAGAGGCCCGCGCACTGCGATGAAGAATGGCCCCCACTTGCCGCAACTGGAGAAAGCCCTCATACAGAAACCAAGACCCAACACGGCCATAAATAAATAAATAAAATATTAAAAAAAAAAAAAAAAAGAAAGAAAGTGTAATCTGCTGTTTTTGGATGGAATATCCTATAAATATCAATTAAATCTATCTGGTCTATTGTGTCATTTAAAACTTGTGTTTTATTAATTTTCTGCCTGGATGATCTGTCCATTGGTGTAAGTGAGGTGTTAAAGTCCCCCAATATTATTGTGTTACTGTCAATTTCCTCTTTTATAGCTGTTAGCAGTTGCCTTATGTATTGAGGTGCTCCTATGTTGAGTGCATATATATTTATAATTGTTATATCTTCTTCTTGGATTGATCCCTTGATCATTATGTAGTGTCCTTCCTTGTCTCTCGTAACATTCTTTATTTTAAAGTCTATTTTATCTGATATGAGTATTGCTACTCCAGCTTTCTTTTGTTTTCCATTTGCGTGGAATATCTTTTTCCATCCCCTCACTTTCAGTCTGTATGTGTCCCTAGGTCTGAAGTGGGTCTCTTGTAGACAGCATATATATGGGTCTTGTTTTTGTATCCATTCAGCAAGCCTGTGTCTTTTGGTTGGAGCATTTAATCCATTCACGTTTAAGGTAATTATCGATACGTATGTTCCACCATTTTCTTAATTGTTTTGGGTTTGCATTTGTAGGTCCTTTTCTTCTCTTGTGTTTCCCACTTAGAGAAGTTCCTTTAGCATTTGTTGTAGAGCTGGTTTGGTGGTGCTGAATTCTCTTAGCTTTTGCTTGTCTGTAAAGCTTTTGATTTCTCCATCGAATCTGAATGAGATCCTTGCCGGGTAGAGTAATCTTGGTTGTAGCTTCTTCCCTTGCATCACTTTAAGTATATCATGCCACTGCCTTCTGGCTTGCAGAGTTTCTGCTGAGAAATCAGCTGTTAACCTTATGGGAATTCCCTTGTATGTTATTTGTTGTTTTTCCCTTGCTGCTTTCAATACTCTGTCTTTAATTTTTGCCAGTTTGATTACTATGTGTCTCGGCGTGTTTCTCCTTGGGTTTATCCCGTATGGGACTCGCTGCACTTCCTGGACTTGGGTGGTTATTTCCTTTCCCATGTTAGGGAATTTTTCGACTATAATCTCTTCAAATATTTTCTCGGGCCCTTTCTCTTTCTCTTTTCCTTCTGAGACCCCTATAATGCGAATGTTGTCCCAGAGGTCTCTTAGGCTGTCTTCATATCTTTTCATTCTTTTTTCTTTATTTTTTTCCACGGCAGTGAATTCTACCATTCTGTCTTCCAGGTAACTTATCTGTTCTTCTGCCTCAGTTATTCTGCTATTGATTCCTTCTAGTGTATTTTTCATTTCAGTTATTGTATTGTTCATCTCTGTTTATTTGTTCTTTAATTCTTCTAGGTGTTTGTTTTTTAATTCTTCTAGGTCTTTGTTAAACATTTATTGCATCTTCTTGATCTTTGCCTCCACTCTTTTTCCAAGGTCCTGGATCATCTTCACTATCATTATTCTGAATTCTTTTTCTGGAAGGTTGCCTATGTCCACTTCATTTAGTTGTTTTTCTTGGGTTTTATTTTGTTCCTTCATCTGGTACAAAGTCCTCTGCCTTTTCATTTTGTCTATCTTTCTGTGAATGTGGTTTTCCTTCCACAGGCTGCAGAATTGTAGTTCTTCTTGCTTCTGTTGTCTTCCCTCTCTATAGTAAAATTTAGATAGACAATCATTTGTCCTCTGGAAGCTTCCAGCAAGACTGGTCGTGTTATAGACAAAAATGTTGACAGCTCACAAAATTAAAAAATAAATACAGAGTTGGGAGTGAGATGGTGTGAGACAACTTCAGGTGGCCCAAAGGAGAGCCCAGACAAGAGTTCTCTCCCAAGCCTTTGGCCCTGAATTTTCTCCAGACAACCGTGGGTAGTTCTCATGTCAGCGGGTGATGAGGATACAAAAGTCCCGATCATTTGTGGAGATCTGGGGCCCCAGCAGGGCTTCTCATGGCAGGATAAGCTGGCGGATGTAGGCTCAGCTGCTAATCTCCACAATCCTTCTCGGAAAGACAGAAGAAGCAACTCACGCTCCTTAGACTTAGGTGTTCAGGCTGGACTTTCTAAAGAGCTCTGACCCTGCAGGGAAGCCAGGAGCAGTGTATCAACACTGTGATTAATAGGAAGCACAATCACCAAAAACCAAGGTTGACAGAGGAAAGCAGAAAGGTCAGCAACTTCCTAGTTATTTCCTGAGGCTGGAGTTTACAGAGGACATGACCCCCAGTCCAGACTGTGCTGAGAGGTCAGTAAGCCTGAACAGCAGTGAGGGGGGTTGGGTGGCCCCCAAAGATCCCCTCTCTCAACTGGAGCTGTCTGGGAGCCCAGGAAAGGACAGTCAAAGGGATGAGAAAGGGGTGCATTCCAGGGTCTTGTTCTGGTTTGTTGAGCAGAGCAGCAAGGCGGCCGGGGGCCTGCAGGGAAGCCAGCACAGGTTCACAGCCAGGGCCGAGTCCCTCGGGAGGGGGCCGTGTAACAAACTGCTCACAGGCCCCCCGAAAGCAGTGTGGGCCTCCGGCCCCGGCAGAACAGCACACTGACGCCTAGAGTGGGCTCTTGGGGGACAGCCAGGTTGCAGAGGCCACTCTGCTTCTTCCCAGCTGAGATGCCCTCAGCTCAGTTTCTGCATCTGCACAATGAAAATTTCACTACGTTCCCCCGAGGTGGGGTTCATAATGTCAGTATGCGAAAAGTGCTCATCCTGGTCAGGGCCCTGCATCTACTACACAGTGCAAAACCATTCAGGCTTAACAGACAATCCACACGCCATCACACCAGCACAACTAGGCAGCTTTCACTGCCGCCAGGAACATTGGTCTCACTCCAAGCCCTCACTTACACCTGGCCCCCGGCTTCCTATAACACCAGTTAGAGCAGCAACTTCTTTGTTTTTGAAACACTTAAATAAAAAAATCCCCATCCTGGACACCCATTTGGATCTCCTTCTCCTCTTCCCAACCCTAAAAGTTGAGTGCTCGGCTTTCGGTCAGATCTGCTTTTCTCCTGAAGCCACCGGACCCCTAGATGATCTCATCTGGCTGCATGACTATAAATACCATGTACATCCGGTGGAGGCAGAATCAGAAGACACATACCCTACTGCCTACGGAACATCTCCGCTTGGACCTTGCTACAGGCTGGGTTTTCCAGAAACAAACTGAGGCGGAGTTTGGGGTGCAAGATGTTTATTAGGGATCACCTGTGAAAGGAAAGGGGAGGAATGGAAGTAGGGTGGGGCAGAGGGAGGTGAGCTGTGAGGCAGGCCTGGAAGAGCCGCTGACCACCCAGCGTGGAGTGGGAGCCATGCAGTGAAGACTGCCCATCAGCGGTGTCCCGCGTCAGACCCACCTTGCTCAGTCACCGATGCAGGCTGCCCCGGGAAGGGTGTAACCTCAGACAAAGGGGCTTTCTGTGGCCTGAGACTAACCGGAAGTTGTGGCCAGGTGGAGGCTATTTGCTGATTGCACTTCCGCAGCTGGGCAGCAAGTCCCTCCTCCAAGGGGGAGCTGGGTGGGCGTCTCCAGGGCTGCCACACATTGTCCAGCGCCTATCTCAAACTCAGCAAGTCCACAACCAACCCTTGATTTCGCCCGGTCCCCCAACTTCTCCCCTGTTTTTTGTTTCATCTCAAAGTGGCCAAGAGCACCATCAATTTGCTGAGGCAAAACCCCACGTCTCAGTATTGACTCTTCCTCAAATGCCCATGGGCAATCCGTCTGCAAATTATTCCAGCTTCATGTTCAAGATATATCCAGATTCCAACCACTTCCCACCTCCTTCACACTGCTCCCTGGCTCGGCCCACCCCAGCGTCGCCCCTGTGGTCGGCTGCAAGAGCTCATGTTCAAGATATATCCAGATTCCAACCACTTCCCACCTCCTTCACACTGCTCCCTGGCTCGGCCCACCCCAGCGTCGCCCCTGTGGTCGGCTGCAAGAGCTCAGTAGCCCCTCCTACCCAACCAGTCCCTCGCTCATCCTTCCTCATCTCTTTCCTATACACAAGCTGGGTGCTCTTTTAACAGTATAATCAGATTGCCTCATACCCCTGCTCAAAACCAGTGGCTTCCATTCATGTTCGGAATGAAATCTGAACCCTTACCATGACCCGGGAGCGCTACATCATCTGGCCCACCTCTCTCCAGTGTCATCACCTTCCTCTTCCCACGTGATACACCACTCCCCGCACCCGTCTCTAAACCTGCGCTGCCAACACAGGGGCCCCCGGGCACTTGAAACATGGCTAGTTCAGACTGAGATGTGCGGTTAGTGTCAAATACACACTGGATTTTGAAGACTTGGTATGAAAAAGAGAATAAAAAGTTTCTCAATAATTTTTTTTAATAGTGATTATGTTGAAATGACAGTATTTTGAATATATTGGGTTAAAAAAAGTATTACTAATTTGATCCTTCATTTTTAAAAATACTCTTTGGAAATAAAGAAGGATCAAATTAGTAATACTAATATAACACGTATGTGCCCTGTGTTATATTTCTATTGGACGGTGCTGCTCTAAACCAGGGGTTAGCAAACTATGATCCGCGGGCCAAATCCTCCTCACTGCCTGTTTTTGTATGGCCTGTGAGCCAAGTACAGTTTTTATGCTTTTAAATGGTTGAAAATAATAGTCATTTTGTGACACATGAAAATTATGAGAAGCTCAAAATTCAGTGTCCATGACAGATTTTATTGGAAAAGAGCCACAGTCACTTGTTCCGGATTATCTAATGGTTGATTTTGCACCACAGAAGCAGAGCTGAGTAGTTCCAACACAGACATCCTGGCTCATAAAGCCAAAAGTAATTACTATCTGGCTATTTATAGAAAAAGCTTGTCAACCCCTGCTGTAAACCCTTAGCTTACTGTATTTTTCTTCGTAGAACATATAACTATTGCCTCTCCTGTTACATGATAACTTCGGCAAAGGCGTGTACTTTCTTCTTTTCTTTAGTGAATTGCTGCCAGCACTTAGAATAGTGCCTGGCACATATTAGGTGCTCTATAAATATTTGTTGAATCAATAAATTTTACAAATCTAGATTCCGGGTGCTGTGTAGGAAGCACCTCGTTAATTAAAGAACATGAATCACCACTACTACAGCCTACTGTCTGTTTCTCAGTAGGTTAAGCTAAGGTTACTTAAGACCCAAGCAAACCCACACATAATGAAAGGAAATGCTGACACACGGCCTGGTAACCCGCTGGGCTTGGAGACAGAGACCAACACTGTGGTAATGACCAGAGGAGCATAGGCTTTCAAAAAAAATGCCTTATTTTAATAAATTCCATGATTTTTAATGCATTTTTGGCCCCTCTTACAGAGGAGAGGTAAAGCTGTCCCAGTTATCAAAAAATTCAAATCTGCTCTTCTTCAGTGGACTGCCTGTCAATGTGCTTTCGTCCAGTGTGTCTCCCGTGTCCTGGGAACCACTTCCCGGGTCAAAGGACTCCGCTGCCTCCAGGAGCTCCATATCGCTTCCGTCTTCCTCAAAGGACTTCTGGAAAAAGTCATAGATCTTCTGCTGCTTTGGGTCCTTCTCCAGAGGAAGAAAAGACAAAGACATCAGCACCCAGGCACCAACACTGACCCTCTCTCCACCACTGTGGGACAAGAGCAGTAAACTATTTATCACTCAAGCAGCCTCACTGCCTTTGTGTCTGGCTTCTTAGATTCTCTGCTGCTTGCTGGGTAAAGAAGGAAAAACAAAAAACAAACGGTTGTGAAAGCAACACAGGACCTGCTCTCACACTAATTTATGTTGGGAATGTTTTCTCCCTTCTAACTTTACAAATCAGTATTTCAATATTGAAATAGCTCCCAAGCCTTTCTCCACTAAGAGGTTAGTTAGGCTGTAATTCAACTCCCAAATTGGTGTGTTCAGCCACGGTTTATACCTAATTTTCAGAGTGGTTATAAAACACACACTTAACATATTGATAAGTAGATAACATGTACCTGTTTCTGACTACCCTAAAGTTACAAACCATCAAAATGCCCTCCAACTGCATCTATGCATTGACAACGATGGTGTAGTGCTAAAATCACACCCAGCTGTTAAGACCACAGCAGATGACGGGCTTGCTCTCACCCCTTTGCTGATCTCTCCTCTGTCTAAATTCCTAACCCTGGCCATCATTCAACCCAGAGGCACATATTCAGTATCTCCACTGACCTCCCACAGGTCCATAAAACTAAACCTGTCTAAAAACCACAACCATCTGTCATCTCACTCCTACACCCCCAAACCAGGTCCTGTTCCCTAGTTTTGATGGTCTCGCACTATTCTCATAGTCCCCCCAGCTTGCAATCACCAGGGCATCCTGACTCCGTATCTCACACATCAAACTGCGTCAGGTTGGTTTCTCCGTCTGTTCCCTCCCAGATACTTCTTGTACAGTAGGCAGGCTCTTTACTTGGGCCACATTGCTTTGTACCTGCCTGGATCTGCAATGGCTTCACTGTACTTCCCACCTCAGGCCTTTTCCCACGTCAACTGCTCACCGGTCTTTTCCAGGCTGATTTTTCCCTACAGACTATCCTCTAACAAGATTTTCCTATCACATCATTGGGCACCCCTGTGCCTACCTCATCAAGTCTAATGCTGCTTCCCTGGCTTTCCAGGCCCTCTGTAGTCAGGTCTCAACCTAACTGGCCACTATTTCTTTGCTTTCACAGAAGCCCTCCACACTGGTGAAGTGAAGTTCTGGAAAACTGATCCTGCAAGGACTCTAGATTATTCAATAATCTGTACCCTACATTCTCTCGCCTTTCAGGATCCCAGCTATTCAGATGGGAAGTGACATTAAAGGTCATTAAGGTCAGCCCCACACCAGCCGCATGTCCTCCTCTGTGATATCAGCTTTTGTCTGAGCAACTGCAAGGTCGAGGAAATGCCGCCCACAAGGCAGCCTACTCCAGGTAGAAATAGCTCTCCACGTGCATTTGAGCTCTCCACGTGCACTTGATGGCAACGCTATGTGCTAACTTGGAGCACGCATAAATTAAAGGGAAGCAAGTTCCAAGATCAGACGATATTTCACTTCCCTTCTCAGCAGGCAGGCAGACATGACCGCTTCTGCTTTTGGCTCCTATACAGGAGGCAACATTTTCTTTTCCTAATAGCTGATACAGTTTTCAGCCCTATTTTAATTTTTTTTAAGTGATATAATTATTAATCAAAATAAATATTGATAAACTCCATTTGTACTTTAGGCAGAAATTCTTTTTTTTTTTTTAAATTGATTTGTTTTTGGCTGCATCGGGTCTTTGTTGCTGTGCGTGGGCTTTCTCTAGTTGCGGAGAGCAGGGGCTACTCTTCGTTGTGGTGCGTGGGCTTCTCATTGCAGTGGCTTCCCTTGTGGCGGAGCACGGGCTCTAGGCGCACAAGCTTCAGTAGTTGCGGCACGTGGGCTCAGCAGTTGTGGCGCACAGGCTTAGTTGCTCCGCGGCATGTGGGATCCTCCCGGACCAGGGCTCGAACCCGTGTCCCCTGCACTGGCAGGCAGATTCTGCGCCACCAGGGAAGTCCCTAGGCAGAAATTCTTAACTAATTCAAAGCAACTGAGGGTCAGGCCAGTATAAATAAATGAGTTATAAATAAACCTATTCTCATTAGTTGAGTATCCTTTAAAAATAAGGCTCTTTCTTTTCAAAGGGCATATAACAACCAAGGCTCTGTCAAAACAGTCACCATTCAACTGAATTAGACAGTTCTTCGAAAAGTTTAAAAGGAAGGTTGTTTTAAAATTGGCTTATTAATTATAAGGATAATTTATACCCTGTGTTTAAAAATATGATCTCCCCTGAGGCTTATTTATCCCAATAATTACATTACGAAGAAAGAATTTAGTTGCAAGCAAATGTAAATGAAAGATTATATCCTCAGACAAGTCTTAGCATCACCTACAAGATCGTGTCGACCTGACTCAGCTTCTGATGCTCGGCAGTTCCACAGGAAGGAGGAGGCATGTCAGCTTCCTGAAGCGCAGGGCCGCCTTTCTACACGAGGCTCAGACCTCTGTCCATGCTCTCATTAGAAATGACCCCCCAGGGGTCGCCCTCCATCAGGCAGGACCTCCCGAGTTCTCACCTTCCTTGTCAACCACCCGAGCAGGTGAAAGAAGACCAGCCTTTGGGAGTCTTTGCAACTCTGGCTCCTCTCTATCTTGTTTCATTGAAATGGAGGGGGAAGGGCTGTGGCAGCCATGGGGCTGGAGAGCTAGGCCAGGGCAGGCCTGCTGGGCCCTGGGCTGCCCTCTCCAGAGGCAAACAGGCCTCCTCTCAGCACCTCTGACAAGGCTCCACCTGGTCACGGAAGGATGCTCACCGGCCTCTCACTCTCCTTGACAATAAGAGGGGCTGTCACACAGGGAACGCTGGCTGAGTTTGGAAGCCTTCCGCCTGGGCTGGCTTCAAGTGACCCGTGACTGCGGGACAGTCTTGCTGCTCCGCAAGTCTCTGCTCACCCCTCTATAAAGTGGGGAGACACTGAGAATAAGGTGCAGCAACAGAGGGGAAAATATGCTACACAGAAGCAATACCCTATGTGAACACTCCCCATTCTGCGCGGGGGGTGTGTTCCGGTGGTGTTGCTATGTACTTTTTGCAACAATTCAACTGTTGCCATGGGGAGTTTTCTGTCAGTTTCTAATGGCCTGATGGAAGAGGCAGCATTTGGAGGCCCTGGTTTTCGAGGATCTAGGAAGGCATGTCAGAAGCAGCAGGAGTTAATGCCAGCACTTCTTCATAAACGGATGCACACACACGGATTGACCCGAGAACGAATGCAGCCATCATTTTAGCTCCCCAGCTGGGGGAGGTCCCCAGGAGTGATTCACACCTTCCCGCTCAGGACCTCTGGACACCCCAGTGGCAGGGAGCCACATGCTGGTGTTACCTTGTAGAAATAATCCGCGGCTTCTGTCATTTCTGAAAAATTGGTCTCAGAAAGCCCGGCTTCACCCAGAACTTTAATCTTCTCTTGAATCAGGGGCCTGTTGGGGAGAAATGAGCTGCAGTGGAAACAACCTGCACAGAACCAGCAGACTGATTACAGCGAGAACCAGCCCCTGCTCTTGTGAGACACGCTCACTGTTTCACATCTCTCCATCTCTTCAGGCACAAACGCCCATCCTGAAATACTGACCTCTCTATTGTAAACCGACCAAGTCAGGGCTCACATCGTCAGGCTCAAAATTCTTTCTACTGGAAGATGTGTAGGAAATAAATGCTATTGCAACAAAAATTTGAACCTGGAGCTGTTATGAGCTGCCCAATTAACAAATCCATTAACAGAGAGGGAAGTAGGGGTAACCCACACGCAAAATAAAGGTGAGATGCCTTAGTCATAATGCTGGAAACAGAGATAGATAGTGGAAACTAATGAGATAATCAAGAAACAATATGAGGAAGGGGGAAATGGAAATGGGGAGGGAGCATTTGGGGAGTTTTTGCTTAAGTAATGGACATGAAACCCCCGAGTTAAAAAATCTGACCCCGTCTCTGCTAAGGAAGCACTACATGGCCCGGGGTGAGCCCCTTTCCCCCGACGGCCCCGCAGCAGCGCTGTAACATGTGACCTTACGGTACCAGCACACCTGACACGGGGGCCGAGGGGGCAGTCTCCTTGACTCAGCAAAGGCCTTCACGTCTGGGAACAGAGTGTTTTACAAACAAAATTCCACCTACATTTCATCCCAATAAGTTCTCCTCCCTTGTCTCAGGTCAGTGGGAAGGCGCCACATCCCCTTATTCCTACAGGATTTCCTCATGCCCCCTGCAGCCACCAGTAACACTGGGCAGGAGGTCAAACAGGGTCATGAGGAAAGGGGGAGGGCACTACTAGCAGGTCTTCTGTGTGGATCCCTGGAGACCTGCCCCAAAGCAGAGGCTCTTAGGGGGCAAAGGGAACACGTCATCGGTGTCAACCCAACTGCCGGGCCAGCCAGCCGCCTCACCAAAGGTAGTCATCAGCCGTGCCTCTCGCCACCAGGTAGTGGATGCCCACGGAGCTCGACTGCCCGATGCGGTGCACCCGGTCCTCAGCCTGCATCAGCACCTGCGGGGCGGGGATCGGGATGCATGTAGGTCAAGGCTGGAAGCTGCTCGGCCCACCACAGCAGGTGGCCTCTGGCCCCGGAGCCTCACCACAACCCTTCCTCCTCACTGCGTGTCACGTGGCAGGGGGCCTGCAAGCCTCTGTCCACAAACGGTCTGTCATCTGACAAAAGGGAGAAGCAAACACAATCCTGGTCAGCAGGGGGGACCTCAATCTGCAGCTGGGTAGCTGTGGATGGCCCTTCAGGGCCGGACCAGGTGCTGGGCGCTGCCGAGGGAGAGCCAGCTTCAGCTCTGCCACCAGCTGTGACGAAGGAGAGCCGGCACACTGCCACTCTCCCTCCACGGAGTGAAAAGTTATCTTCTAAACAGACAGAGATACCGCGCCCAGGGAGAGGCCATATATGATCAGGGGGTAGGGTGGCTCTTTTATACGGTGGTAAACCCTACAATAAATAATGAAAACCAAGAACATGGTTTCCGTTATAAAATGCCTTCACGCTCTAAGCCCACCCATCGTTACAGCTGTCGCCAACGTGTGGTCGATGAGAGCCACACTGGTCAGAACGTCAGAAGGGAAAGAACTTCTTTCTGGAGTCGAGGAGAAAACTTTGAGTCCAAACAAATGTCTTCCATCTGCTGCCACAGCTGATCGGGTAAGGCCAGTGGGCACCCGGGGCATGTTCAGGGAATACCCACCGCAGTCGCCCTGTTGTGGCCCCACTGGTAAAGTGGCTCCCGGGGGCGGCTGATAAAAGGGGCTCAGGCTGGGAAGCCAGAGGCCTGGGGCCAGGGCTGCCACGTGCTCCCCGTAAGTGACAGCTATGCTCTTGAGCTCTGTGTGCTCCAACTTCTTCATGGAGAGATGGATCCTGAGACTCCTTCTAAAACTTCAACCTTCCCATTGGTAATAAGATGGTCGATAAGCCTACTACTTGGCAGGTTGTTGTGAAGACCTAATACCCGGCCAATGGATGTGCAAAGTATAAGCGTGTTTACCAGGCCTAACAGAAACACAGGGAAGATGACGCAGGCACCAGGGACAGCGCACAGAGGCCCCACCTCCCTCCGCCACTGGCTCTCTCTGCCAGCAGCCAGGAGCACGCCCCTCACCCCTGGGTTCCAGAACAGCTCCGCGAACACCACCAGGTCAGCCGAGGAGAAGGTGAGGCCCATGTTGGCGGCGGTGATGGACAGCACGGCCACGGCGGGCCCCTCCGACAGCTGGAACTGCTGGCACAGGTCCTCGCGGTCGGCCGAGGAGGTGGAGCCATCGATGCGGATGTGCTTCACACGCTGCGGGAACAGGAGAGGGAAGCAAGGTGGGCGCAGGTGCGGGGCCTCGGCGGCACGGCTCCAGGGACAGAGCCCCGCGCTGCTCTGGCTCCAAGCCGGGTGGACCGTCAAGCTCGCCACTCCGTACTGCTTTCTGAGCTTCTTTCCCGGTCTTTCCTTTCCTTTCCAATTGAAACTTGTGTTGAGATAACTGGAGGCTCGCATGTAGTTTAAGCAATAATACAGAGAAGGATTCCTCGTATGAATTGCCCAGTTTCTTCCACTGGTAATGTTGGTAAAACTACAGCATAATATCACACCCAGGATACTGACTTCGATACAATCCACTGACCTTATCCAGATTTCCCCAGTTTTACTTAAACTCCTGTGTGTGTGTGTTCTACACAACTTTATCTCGAATGTGGGTTTTCACGTATCTGTCTTCACAGGTGAGAGAGTGAACAGTTGTAACTGCACAGGGATGCTCTGTAGCCCTGTTAGAGCCCTGCCCGCCTCCCTCCTGCTTCCCCCTCACCCACCCAGTCCCTGCTAATCTGTCCTGCATTTCTAAAATGTTCCACTTCAGGAACATGTATAAATGGAGTCAAACGCTGTGCAACCTGTGGGGCTGGGCGCTTTTTACTCAGCATCGTTGCCCGGAGTATCATCCCTGCCGTCGCACGTACAGTCGGTTCACACACACCCGCAGCTCATTCCTTCTCACTGCCGAGCAGTGTTCTGTGGCAGGGATGTACCATGGTTACCTATTCACCTTTGGCAGGCCATCTGGGTTGGTTCCAGCTTTGCACTACTACAAATAAAGCTGCCGTGAACACTGGTGTACAAGTCTCTATGGGAATGTAACTTTTCACTGCTCTGGGATAACTGCCCAGGAGTCAACTGCTGACTTGTATCTGATAGTTGCATGTTTAGTTCAGCTTATTTTCTTTAAAAAAAAATTTTTTTTTATTTGCAATTAAAAATTTAATTTTAATATATATATTTAATGCCTTATAACCTTATGTAGTTACTTCTTGTTATTCACAGTAGTTATGTTCTATATGGTCATTATTACAAAATCTGAATTAGCAAATACTGAATAATTCCCCCTAGGGGAAACACAGGATTAGATTCCTGAGATCAGCTTGTTTTAAGTGGCATTTATTGTTTTCTAATGATAAAGACAGACATTATGAGGAAAATAAATTACCAATCTATTTTTTCCCATCATTCTTTTCTCAATGTGTATGCTACATCTTTTAAATAAAAAGTTCTATATCTTGCTTTTCTCTGATAAACATTATATTGTAAATAAACGAAATTATTAAAATGTTTTCTAAAACATGATTTTTAATGGCTGTGTAATAATTCATTATGCAACAACAGTATACCTTAACCATTTATCTATTTCCTCACATTTGGGCAGGTTTCTACTTGTCACTAAAAAAGGATGGGCTGTCTGCATGTGTCAACTAAGAAGTCCCCATGCTGCAACTAAAAGATCCCACATGCTCCTACTAAAGATCCCACATGCTGCAACAAAGATCTCACACGCTGCAACTAAGACCCAATGCAGCCAAAATAAAAAAAAAAAAAAAGGATGGGTTGGCAAATGTCCACCAACAGGTGAGTGGATAAAGTGTGGTACATGCATACAATGGAATATTACTCAGCAATAGAAAGGAATGAACTGTTGATACATGCAGTAACATGTATGAATCTCAAAATATGTTGAGTAAGAGAAATCAGATTTAAAAAAAAAGGAGTACACACTGTATGATCCTGTATGATTCCACATTTATATAAGGCTCCAAAAATGCAAACTAATCTATGGTGATAGACAGCACATCAGTGGTGGCCTGGAGATGGGAGGATGGGGAGAAACGGGGATTACAAAGGACAGGAGGAAACTTCTGGGGCTGACGGATATATTCACTACTGTGTGGCTGTTAGCATAACTGGCGCCATCTTGGGCCTGTGCAGTTCCTCCTGTCCTTCCAGTGACCTTACCTTGGGCTGTACTATAGTACACTGTACTGTACTGTAGTAAATCTCTTCTTTGTCATCTAGGGCTTCGTAGTTAATAGATACTGTTTAATGATCATTAGGTCCAGGTGGCCTGTATGCTCGGTTAGTCTCCGATGATGACAACCTTCACTGACGCATGCCTGATGCTCAGGAGGCTAGTAACCCATCATAAATCTTGATTTAGGAATGTGCTTCCTGTCTCCAAGCACATACCCCTATACCCTAGGTTAACTATAAAATTGTTCCAGTGGCTCCTCAGTATTGCAGAGTGCAGCTGCAAAGGCTCTGGATCACCATCTACCCAATCCTACCCTCCAAGTAAGTTACCCTTTAATAAATGGATCCATTGATTGTATGGAGCTGCCTGCCTTGTTTTTAGGTCTCAAGATACCTTCTCAGTTCAGTGGGCACTTTTTGTTCCTTCTGTGCAACAACTACCTCCACTCCTGCTCAACTGTATACTTCAAATATGTGCAGTTCATTGCATGGTAATTATACCTCAATAAAGCTATTAAAATAAAACATTTTAAAAGATGGGTTAAAACAAACCTGTTCATGGTTCTACAAGCAAGAAAAATTATTCGGAAAGTCGTCAGAAATGTTTCCGGAAACCTTCATCTCATTTCTTTGCTCAGATCTGACCTTGGCCTGCTTAGCAGCTGACACACAAACAAGAAAAGCATCCGGTGCTGAATTTCAAAGGGAGCTTACCTTCCTCTCAAGCTCATTAGTAACTGCATCCAAGACCACCTTATGGTGTGCAAACACTAGAAACTTCTCTCTTCCACTTTCCAGTAGGTCCAGGATATATTCACTGCATTTGACAATGACAACACAATAAATTAAACACATACGCAATCCAGCTGAGGTTAATTACTGAAAAGTGACTGCATCTGTAGCAGATACCTTCCGGGTACCTGCCTCCCCAGCTCATTCTCTCCCTCCTCTGAGAGCTGACCTCTCCCCCCTGCCCTCAGGAACCGTGGGGAAGTCATCTTCCACCATATGCAGAAAGAGTTCTTCCGTACTTTTTAGTCATCTCCCAAACACAAATAAATCAAAGTATCCTTACGTTTTACGTGTCTCTGATAGGTTACTGAAACATTCTTATTCCCTGGGATCATACAAGATAATTAACAGTTTGCACTTTGGCTGCTACTATCGTTATAATGTGTTTTCAATAAAAATTGAAGTGTTGTTTACAGATCTGAAAATGCCTGGGCAGGGACTGAGGGATTCTTGACAGTAATAAATTTCTGGAAATGTAGTATTGAGACGTAAGTAATAATACTGAAGAGACGTCAGGGATCGCCCTCCAGCTCCCTCCCACATCAGACTGCAAACCACAGGGCCAGCAGTTAAGGCAGTGGTAAGTGAATTCGTTTCCAAGGCCAAGGAATATGGGGTGAAAAGGCCTTGTTTCCACGGTCTTCATTCTGCTTTTAATTTACTTCTCTCCTCCATCCACTGTGTTTTTTCTTGACTTTCTGCTCCTTATCTTTAGCTGTGGCCTTAAAAGAAGGCAGCGACCCCCAGGAGCTGTAGGGAGGAGAGTCACCCAGTTGGCAGATCCCAAGCTTGCCCTGGCACTAGCGCCCTGCAGAGGGTTCCCAGTCCCAGTACAGGTCATCGCTCCTGCACGGGCGGTGGGAAGGTGAGCTTCCTCGGACAGAACACAAGGAGCCCTCGCTCTGCCTGAGGCCATCCCCACACATGGGTGTGTCTGGGCAAAGAACAGACATTGCTCTCCTTGGAGAAGGACAAACCTCCAAGGTTTCCTATTACAGTACAGGCAGGTGGGGAAAAGGTAAGTGGACTCTCTTCTAAACATCTAAGAATTTTTTCAAACAACACTATGACCAACTACGGTATGGATTTGAGTTCAATTTGTGAATTGTTGGTACTAACAGAATCTACTTTAATTAGTTTGAGAGACATAAAATTTGCCATGATATAAGTAAAAAAGTTAACTGCTACAGCATCAAAAAGTCACAAGGCCATAAAATCAACTTGGCCAGCCCATAAACACCACGGCCCCCAGCTTTCCTAATGCCTCTCATCCCTCTACATCTCAGACGTGGCATTGCTGCTCTGCCCTTCCTCACGTCCCTAAGCTACCAAGCTGGAAATATCTGCCGACCACAATAACCTTGGCTTTATATTGAAAGATGTCCATTAAAATGAAAACGAACAACAGCAAAAATGGGAAGAAAAGCAACTATCAGAGGAAATTGGGGTTTTAAGATTTATAATCTAATTTCCACTTACTAGCTGTATGATTCTGAAGTTTAGAGATTTACGTTAGATTTACTCAGTTTCTGCATTTTAACTTATTCTACTGATCTCACGAGGAGTCTATAAATGTGACATGAGTTAACAAGATGTCAAAACTGTTAGAAACTATAAATCACTATATAATTTATCATGGAATTGTGAAAAAGTATGTATAGGGTATGTTATGATTTGAATGTTTGTGTCCCTGCCCCCCAGTTCATATGCTGAAATCCGAACCCCCAATGTGGGGCCTATGGGAGGAGATGGAGTTAGTGTTCTTATAAAAGAGACCCCAGGAAGCATCCTTCCCCTTCCACCATGCAAGGACACAGCGAGAAGATGGCCGTCTACGAGCCAGGAAGAGAACTGTCACCAGACTCTGAATCTGCCAGCACCTTGAACTTGGACTTCCCAGCCTCTAGGACTGTGAGAAATACGTGTTTGTTGTTTAAGGTGCACGGCCTACGATATTTTTGTCATAGCAGCATGAATGGACTAAGACAAGGTATTACCGAAGTTTATTTATAAGGTGAAAATGGTTAGATTTAAAATTCCTAAGGGAAAAGGGTGGCTCTGGGCCCAGCACTCAATGGACCCTGGATTTTGTAGGTCACAAGCTGAGAGAGCGAGGGAAGGGGCTCACACCCATGCCATGTGTTATTCAGCAGCACATGAAAAATGTTGGTGGAGGCAATTCAGATTAGTGTCTGAGAGAGAAATTTCCGGGCCATAAAAACCACATCTGGAGTTCACTGGTCTCTTAAACAGTATCATAAATGAAAAGGGCAGTGCCCAGAGGGTGAAGGAGAGCTGCCCAACATTCAGGAGTCTTTGCGGAGAGCCTGTGATTTGAACAATGCAGCAAACTCACTCTCCAACCACATTTAAGGGGGCGGAGGGAGAGGCCGGTGAGGCTGGGAGATGCAGAGGCTGGGTGAGAGGGCAGGGCAGGCTGTGGGTCTCCATTGATCCACGGATCTCGGTCCCCACAGCCAATCGGGGACCGCTCAACCCACGCTAAATTCATTTCATTGTAATTGAATCACTTGGACCATTATCCTGCCTCAGTCTCACACAAATGTTAAACAGTAAAAAAGTAGGCAAGCTGCACATCGTTAGACTTGCTTCAAGTTTCTATCTCAGTGATATGTGAACAGCAGTGGGTTTTTCTTTCTTTAGCCAAGGCAGACAATTGAGATTTTTTTTTTCAAGTCAGTGAATAATTTTAAGAACACAAATTATTACACCAGCTTTAGTTGAGAAGCCAGAAGGAGACCAAGTGTGACAACAGCCACTTGCCCATATCTTTTGAACAAACGATGATATTCACCTTCTTTCTTATTTAGGTAAATGACAGCTGAAACATGATGTCTTTGGAGACGACCAGAGAATCTCCGTAAGGCAGCTTCTTGGTCTTCTGTGAACCCCCTAATTTTTTTCCTACAGGCAAGTGACCACAGTTCTGTTAGCAAGAGGAAAACTTCCCTTCAGTGCTTGGGTCACCCCACCCTGCTCATAAGTGGCTCCAGCTCCAGCTCACTTGGGTTAAGACAGGATCTCACAGGGACCCCAAGCACATCCTGGCAGGGCTCCAGCGACAAGCCTACTTATGCCTCCTGGGTGATGAGGCCGTGGTGCCCTAAACTTTATATTCAAGGCAACTATCATTCAAATCTCTAATCACTTCTTACAGAGCAATAAAACCATCCTGACGGACTAAGATAACAGGTATTTCTTTTTAAAAAAGACAGAGAGAGAAGTCGACACTTGGTGACCACTTACATGACAGATGGGATTTTAGCTTCAGCTGTTCGGTTGAAGAAGAGAATGAGGGCTTCTTTCTGCTGCTGTTTCTGTGGAAGGAGAAATAGAGGGTTTAAAGTCTCCCACTCTGAGAACTCCGTGACACGCTGACATGATCATCACCACCAAGAGCTTTACAAATCCCAACATCAATCGCCAGAGCCGAGAGGCCCTGACCTATCCCCTCGCTTTAGCCACGCCACAGGAACTGGCTGGACTCTGGTTTTGTCCTGGGAGACAAAGTAGCATCACAGCTATTCTGTCACCCTTTGAGAACTGTTGTGAGAATCCAGTGAGGCAAGGAACATGCAAGCTCTTTGGAAGGTCATTGCAGGTAGTGCTTCACCATCCATACCAAGCTCATGCGCTCAGCGGGAAGGCGGCCCTGCTAAGCACACCTATTTACTGTAGGTATTACAGCCTGGTGGCAACTGACACATGACAGTGGCCCACGAGGTTCCCCCACCCCTTTCCTTCTGCCAACTTGTGTCCATACCCAACTGACTAAGCTCACCTCTAAGACGTACTGAGTCATTTCCAACTGACCCCAACTAGTCTATTCTAGTATCATCTCAAAATGTTATTCACGTGTTTCTGGCCTGTGTCCACAGAAGGTAATTGACTTCCCTCAAGAGGAAACGGTATTTTCTTTAGAGTTTGCATCTAAATAAATCCCAATAAAGAATGCTAGGGCTTCCCTGGTGGCGCAGTGGTTGAGAATCTGCCTGCCAATGCAGGGGACAGGGGTTCGAGCCCTGGTCTGGGAAGATCCCACATGCCGCGGAGCAACTGGGCCCGTGAGCCACAACTACTGAGCCTGCGCGTCTGGAGCCTGTGCTCCGCAACAAAGAGAGGCCACGATAGTGAGAGGCCCGCGCACCGTGATGAAGAGTGGCCCCCGTTTGCCACAACTGGAGAAAGCCCTCGCACAGAAACGAAGACCCAACACAGCCATAAGTAAATAAATAAATAGAAATTAAAAAAAAAAAAAAAAAAAGAATGCTAACACAGGAGGTGCTTAACCAGTTTCATAACAACATGAGACAACATTTACCATTACTCTTGGGTTCCCAGAGAGGACAGATACTCTCACCATCCTTGACAGGGCAGCCATCCCCTTCCACTAGCCAGCATGGGTTTATAGATGCTCCTACATTTTGGGCCTGGGCTCTGTGAGGCCAGTGATTGACATGGCAGCTTCCTCATGGAACCAAGAGGTGACCCAACAGTAATAACGCCTATGGCCCTGAACTCATTAGTAACTCAGGAAAGCAGCCACAGCTGGACTGTACCTTAAATTACAGACACCACAGATGGTGAGAAAAGCCACCTGGTCAAAATCGTTTTTTGGCTTTAAACAGCATCTCTCCTCTAGGCCTTGACAAGAAAGAAGAAGGAGACCCAGGAACCATAGGAATCCGTAGAGGCACTGACGGGGTAGTGGATCCATTTCATTTTCTACATGAGTCGTGGCAGTGGTGGGCACCGTCCCCCTCCTATTTTGTGGCAGCAGTTCAATTAAACAACTCTAACCTCCTGGGAACTCACATTGACGATGTGATTCTGTGTGTGTGTCTTAACTTGTTTCTCAGCCCCAGGCCCAGTCAGGATTCTGATGAGGCTCTGGACACACACACTTTTCGCGTGTGGCCCATGAACTCACATGGAGTCCATTCGTGTCTCTCAAAGGGTCCCCTGCAGCAGGTTAGGCCCTCCAACCGAATGCGTCCCTAGTAGGATATGCTGAAGGCACAGTGCCAGGCTCCCATTTGACGACCTCACCCGCAGCATGTATGCCTCAAGCAGACTGCACCCCACCCATTCTCAATCCACAGTTAAACTCCTGTTCCTTCAGAGACTCTTGTCAGGTCCTTCCCTCCCACCCACACTCACTCCACACTTGCTCTTAGAAAGGGAGAGGGCAAAACAGATGGGAGAGATGGTAAAAAGCACTTTCAGAAACCCTGCCCCAAGATTTAACACCCAGAGCCAATGTGGGTGTGAGAAAACAAACATCATTATTACACACAGCTTGGGGGATGGTACCCTGGGCTAATAACCCTTTTGGGGCTGCTTTATCAATAGGTACCAAAAGTCTTCAAAATATGCCCATGCCCTGTGATGCAGCAACTCACTCCTAAAATTTATCCTCAGATAAATTGGAGGTACACAAATTCAGATGTAAACTGCTTTTTCAGTGTAGTGTTACTTAGCATAGTGAACAACTGAAATAACTTAAATGTCCAACAAATGACTGGCAAAATTACAATATAGCCAGGTGAGAAAACATTATGCAGTCTTCAAATATTATGTTTTAAAAGAACATACAACAACATGGAAAAGGGTACAGATACAGTTTTGTAACTTGCTTTCTTCCCCACTTGATGTATCTTTATAAGATCCCAATTCTGCTTTTAAAATACATATGTTGCTTATGTACATAAGTTATAATATATATATATAGAGATAAATAATATATATTTTAAAGCAAAATACACATAAATTTTATAGAAAAAATACCTAAATGATATATGCCAAAATTATGTAATATAAATAGATGGGTTAATCTTTTTTATAGTATAGTGATAAAAAACACTTAATAAATGTTACATATTATACTTTTCTTTATTTGGCAGATTTTATACAATAGATATCTACTGTATTTTTAATGTGGGAGAAATCAATAGTTTTATCTTAAAAAAAAAAAGCTCCCCAAACTGAGGAGGCATAATACTAGCCCATTAACTATCTTACTTCTTTTGTCAGCCATGGACTGGGAAATTTTATTTTATTTATTTATTTATTTATTTATTTATTTATTTATTTTTATTTTATGGCTGTGTTGGGTCTTCATTTCTGTGCGAGGGCTTTCTCTAGTTGTGGCGAGCGGGGACCACTCTTCATCGCGGTGCCCGGGCCTCTCACTATCGCGGCCTCTCTTGTTGCGGAGCACAGGCTCCAGACGCGCAGGCTCAGTAATTGTGGCTCACGGGCCCAGTTGCTCCACGGCATATGGGATCCTCCCAGACCAGGGCTCGAACCCGTGTCCCCTGCATTGGCAGGCCGACTCTCAACCACTGTGCCACCAGGGAAGCCCCTGGGAAATTTTAAATAACCTGCATTCTTTGTTCCTGCCTCTTAGGTTTTTATTAAATTAGATCCACTGGGTTCTGAATTTATTTTTCTACGTTGCAATCTAAATGGATTGTCAAACGGCAGAAAGGTGAGCTGATGCCATCACCAGGAAGTCTGCGTGGACCAGCTCCGCTTTTCTGTTCCTGGTCTTGCTGATCAAAAAACGGCTTTAGACAAAAGATGATTAGAGTCAGCTTTTCTCAGCCTGTGAAGAGCTATCTATTATTTTGGCTGAAAAGGAGAAAAAGCTTTCACTGTACATTATGTTTTATAAATTGGCTGCTTCACCTTGGCTTCTGTGATTTAAAGCTTTTTAAAAAATGTCTTCCTCCAGATGGGAAGGTGTGAGGGAACAAAGAAAGAAATCACTTTTTGACAGGCTAGCAGTGCTTTGCTGGAACCACCGTAATGTGTAAAATTGCAGGGAAACTTGGGGCTGCAGAGTCACTATAAAAATGGTGGTGGTGGGGTCCTTTCTGTAGATTCACAGACTAAAACCACAAAACCATGATTCTCCATTTTACCACTTTCAGTTCAGGATTTCACAGCCAGTCAGCGCTTGGAAGGCATGCTGATGGCCGTCTGGCCCAAGCCCCGGCTGACACTGGCTCCCCGTCCTGGGTTCAGGTGGCAGGAGGGTGCTCCCAGTCAGACCCACGGTTTGCAGATGCACCAAATCTGGGGCTTTACAGTAAGAAAGGTTCTGATGTTCTAAAGGGTCGTGCTCATAAATTCATTTGCTACTTGGATTTTCCATTATAAAAATTAATTTACATGAAAGAACACAAAAGAAAACCAAATTTTCAAGAATTTGTCTTATTATCTAAAAGAAGTTAGTATCTGGCTTGAGCATCATGCTGAAGGCAACCTGTATCTATTCAATTTCTCTCTCTTAGGGACAAACTTAAATTTCCCAAGACACCAAGGAAGCACATAGCAATTCTCAAGCACTGGACTGGGAAGAACTCAAGGCCCCCTTCTCCACTGGATTCTTGAAGAATTACACTGCAATTTAGGGTTTGTTTTCACAACCTGCAAAATAGTGTTAAGACTCTGGGCTGAAGAAGCAGAGACAACAATCACACACAACAGGTAGGACTCAGAGCAACTGTCACAAGTCCTTCGTACTTTTCCAGCACCAAGCCTATGAGGCAGGTCGTGACTCCCCTTTTTAGGGAAGAAAATATCTACAATTCCCAAAGAATTTAAGGGATTTGCCTAGCTACGGGGATTTATAAACACCCAATACTCCTGATTTCCATGGCTCAGCCTAGTCAATTTCACATCACTGTCGATAAACTCAGAAATCAAACTTGCAGGTTACATCTGAAATCATCTTTGGAAAGAGCCACTCACCTAACTATGTACATTGGCGGAAAGTTTAAAAAATGCTTTCAAACCTTGCTGCACTAAGTTCAAAATTCCCATACTTCTTTTTCTTTTTGGCCATACTGCACAATTGACAGTTGCCTCTTGACCACTTGATGTGACTTTCCTCCTCAATTCTAATGCCCACAGACCGCTTTGTCAGTTGTCTACACTGGCTGCTCTCCACCACCTGGTTCAGGAGATGGACTGGGTACAGGTGAGGGTGTCCTCTGGGCACTCCCGTAAAATACTAATAGACTTTCTTCCATCACACACACAAGGAACTAAAACATAGCATTTTATAAACATTCAGACCTCTGCATCTAAAAAGATCATGCATCTGAATTTTTCCCATTAATATTACATATGCTATACATGTTCATTGGTTTCCTTGTCTGGTGGAGTTCACTGGTGGGCAAAAGTTAGTAGACATTAAAGGTTTAAGAAAGTTCTAAGAAAAAACTGAAATTGAGAAAACATTTTTATTCACTGCCTTTTTTTCTCTAGAAATCAGAAAGAGACACCAATGCTGATTTTAGCAACAGAACACCCTGGTTCTGCTCGTGGTTCCAGTGAAATATAATTTGAGAACCACTGGTCTGTATGTCCACATCAATGTTAGGGAACTTTACTTGAAAACTCCATGGCAAAGAGATTATGCCTGCTCACTTCCTCCAGGCCATCCTGATTATTATGTATAATACAGCATAAATTAAATACTGCTAGACAAGTTACCAGTGCATGCTCTACCCTACACTGTTTCTTAAAAATTACTAGCCAGTCTTGTTCATCACATGGTAAAATAACATTAAAAAAAAAAAAAATCACACATTCTGTCTCCTGTCATCTTATTTATTTTGTACTCTCCCAGAAGGCTGGTATCTCATATAGATCTAAGTTTCTGTATACAGGGTAATATCAAGCCCAGATAATGCTTCATGATAATGTCAGAAAATGTCAATGACTGTCATTTTCTTGGGAATGAAAATTGCAAGGTTTTTATCCCAAGAGGACAGAAACGGGGCTGGTATAGATTACTTTATAGCACTTAGCACAGAATGACACTAAAGACAGATATGAAATGAAAGTGTTTTGAAAAGACAAAGTCACCATAGTGGAAAGAGCCCTAATACATAAGGGCTAACAGGCTTGGTTATAGCCTCAGCTCTGCCACGGAGTAGCCATAAGACCTTGGGCAAATCCCACTCTCTGTGAGCTTCAGTTTCCCCCTCTATAAAATGGGGGTGCCAACCTGTTGCCAACCATAAATGACCGTAATAAGGATTAAAGGTTAAGAGGGTTTGAAAACTCTTTGTTATATAAATGTCAATTTGTTTTTTTGACTAAAGCAAATGACATGGGATGGTTAGAGCGTTAACATATATAACAAATACACTTAGGACTAATTTCTAACGACCGTTACTAAAGGAAGTATTCTCAAAATACACTAAATATAAACTCCAACTTTCTTTGAGGGATTCAGAATATGTATCACCATCCTGTGGTTGCCCTGGGGTTTATCTCTATGACTGTCCGTCAACAGTGGTCTACACAAGTAGAAAACTGCAAATTAGTAAGAGATTTTGGAAGCGGACTAGGTAGGCTGAGGAATGAAGCGGGCTCACCATCCTGCCCGGGGCGGGGGCAGAGGTTACGGGAAGACAAGGTCGGGGGACTCTGGGTCAGCTCTGCAGTGCCCCCCCAGGGAGGGAACAGCTGTGCACAAGGGGACCTCCCAACCCCCATCTCCAGCCCCGGACTCACAGTGCTGTCCTTGGTGGTCATCTCCTTGGCCGCGGCATCCAGGGCAGCTCTGGTCCTGGCGCTGATCTGGCCTGGGGCGACCACCACCATCTTGCGCTGTTTGGCTGGGAGCTGGGAGAGGACGTCGCCCTTGAGGCGTCGCAGCATGACCGTCTCCTCCAGCAGGAGCTTCAGCTCCCCCAGGTTGGAGGAGCCTGAATAATCCCATCCCCAGGGCAGCTGTGGAGGCAGAACCGAGACACAGCTTGTGAGAGTCCCCAGGGCCAGGACCAGAGCCGTCACCTCCGGGAATGGCCTTCTCACAACCCTCTCTTCCCTTGGCTTTGTTCAGAGAACTTCAAGTGGCTTTAAGGGATGAATAAAACCTCACAGAATACAAATGAGAAACAGGAAGGAAAAGGAAGAAATAAAGTCAGGAATGAGAGAACCAAAAACGTGTATCACGGCGTCCCACAATTTGGCGCTAACCTTTCTGGCAGCAAAGGCAAGATGTCAAGCGGTTTGGCGCCTGTTACATTCAAGAACAAACGAGACACTCAGTTGTCAGACTCTTCCCATACACTAAATGCAGAAATTTTCCCTAGGGCTTACCCTACAGAGCCTGGTGCACAAGGTAACAGATGATGCTGTAATATCTTTACTTGATGAGGTTTACAGGGATTACGAAGCTGTTCTTCCCCAGCGTGGGCCTCACCATGCGTGACCTGGTGAATGCCATCGCGGCGGCCATGGTGGAGGCGGCGGAAGGGAAGAACCCAGAACACAGGTGCTGCAGTCTTGCTGAAACCAGAGGAGGGTTTTAGAGTGCCCAGGCAGTCCTTCATAAAAACGGTTCCTTCATTTAGCAGCTCAAGGAGGCAGTGAGCAAGAATGTCTACTTCCTACCACACAGGTAGAGAAGACGTTACCAATTAAAATAAAAACCCTGTCCTTCACTAACAATCTTACTGGAAACAGGACTGACTTCTACGGTCTTGGAGAAAATCAGGGAGCCAGGGTGTCTGCTGCCTTAGGGTTTCAGCTGCTCATTTTCCCTCGTGCCTCACCCCACCCTGGACTGTGAACCACGGAGGGCAGGGGCTAGGCTTGATCATCTTCAAGGGCCAGTGGACCTAGTATAATGCTGGAGATGTGATAGGTGTCCTGTAAACCTCTGCTAAATTGACAGCAGGAAGAGACAGCCAAAGGTGGAGAAATAAAATGATCAAAAACTGCTTCTTCTTTTAAAAAAATACACTCTGAAATCAACTGGAAGTTCTCAGCAAATGCCTTCACGGTATAGGGCTGAAAATGAGCTCGGCATGGGGCATTCTTTTCAGTGGCTTCTCTTAATGCAAGAATCTGGCCACAGTTAAAAGAAAAAAAAAAAGTAGGGACTTCCCTGGTGGCGCAGTGGTTGAGAATTCGCCTGCCAATGCAGGGGACACAGGTTCGATCCCTGGCCCGGGAAGATCCCACATGCCGCGGAGCAGCTAAGCCTATGCACCATAACTACTGAGCCTGCGCTCTAGAGCCCACAAGCCACAACTACTGAGGCCACGTGCCACAACTACTGAAGCCCGTACGCCTAGAGCCCGTGCTCTGCAACAAGAGAAGCCACCACAGTGAGAAACTCTCGGCAACCAGAGAAAGCCCGCACAAAGCCATGGAAGACCCAACGCAGCCAAAAAAAAAAAAAATTAATTAATTAAGTAAATCTATTAAAAATACAGGTTTTAGAAATTGTGATTTTTTTAAATTTTTATTTATTTATTTATTTATTTATTTATTTATGGCTGTGTTGGGTCTTCGTTTCTGTGCGAGGGCTTTCTCTAGTTGTGGCAAGCGGGGGCCACTCTTCATCGCGGTGCGTGGGCCTCTCACTATCACGGCCTCTCTTGTTGTGGAGCACAGGCTCCAGACGCGCAGGCTCAGTAGTTGTGGCTCACGGGCCTAGTTGCTCCGCGGCATGTGGGCTCTTCCCAGACCAGGGCTCGAACCCGTGTCCCCTGCATTGGCAGGCAGATTCTTAACCACTGCGTCACCAGGGAAGTCCAGAAATCACGATTTTGATTGCAATGGCATTTGTTTACAAGGCTTCCTCTACCATTTTTGGAGAACGGAAGCTGTGCAGACTGTAGCTCAGGGGCAGCTGCTCCATTGGCACCGTATTCATAGAGATAATTTGCAGGTCAGAGGCTTCTGGCCTGCTGACCAGGCACGATTCACTATAATGAGTTGACATTTATGAGCAAAGGCCCACTGATGAGAGCCCACCAGGGGAGCCTGAGATCATGCTTCCCACTCCACCTGTTCAAAGGCTTCCTCTGTCCTTTTTGCACAGAGTATGTAGGGCCTTGGCCTCACCTGGAGCTCTCCTCAGTGCCCTTCTCTGAGGCAAGAGCTGTTGGCTTTCAGAGCTCCAGGCACCTACGCATTGGCCACTGGTCGCTCTACTGGAAAACACTAACCTGGAATCACCACAAGCGTCAGAACTCGGAGGGGCTGCTCTTATCTTACCCTAGAGGACACTCCAAGGTCAGAGTTAGGGGCAAAGCAGAGCTAAAATCTGAATCCAGCTCTATGGCCAGTGCTCTTCTGATCACACCACAGCCGAAAAGAAGGAATGGAAAGGGAAGTGTGAAAATCAGGGTGGGGGTGGGCGGGGAAGAGGAGGAATAAAGAACAAATACCCGCTTGGCGCCACAGTAGCGAAGTCCAAAGGTGTGGAACTGAGGGAAGAAAGTCGGCCTGACGGCGAGGATCTGCGTGTAGAGCTCTGCCGGCCGGGACATGGCTGGGGTGCCCGACAGTAAGATCACCCTCTTGGCAACCTAGAACACAAAAGCCCAAGGTGCTGAGACGCACAGAGGACACGCAAGGGATGTCCCCAGCACCACCAGGAGTTGGAGCCGAGGCCTCCGGAACAGTACACCCCTGGAATCTTGCATGAACACCTTCACTTCCTCGCACTCTGACCGCAGGTACTTCTCAAGTTCATGCATCTTAGATCTAAGGTAGATCTAGATTCCCAAGACACTATGGCTGGCCTCACTCCAGAGCTCTGGGTGGCCACAACTTGGGAACTCTAAGTGAAGGAAGGTACCATGACCAGAGAAAAAGAGCATGTGTGCTCCAAGAACCTCACGGTGTGACCCGTGTAAGAGGCTGGGCGTCATCTCCTAAGCTGCCTCGGCCACACCCTCTGCCCGCATCTACATTAGCACTTAGTCCCTTACACTGAATTCTATCTTGTCTGTCTCCCTCACTAGACTGCAAGCTTCTTGAGATCAAGGACTGGGCTGTGTCCACCTTTGTTTTCGTAAAACAGTGGCTGGCACAAAGTAAGCAATCAATAAATATTCACTGTATGCCTAAAAATATTCACAAGGAAGCTAACTGGTGTCCTACGGAACGTGGAGTAAACTCAAAGAATCCAGCATGGTTAGAGGAAGGGGAAGTAGGGGAGACAGCAGCAGGTCCGAACTTTTTCCAGGATGGATTTCTGACACCCAAGCTGAACCTATGAGTAGATAATGACACCTAGGACCAGCCGTTTCTCAATCCCAGGAGAAAGCATCAGCAATGGCCTGTGTATAAGCTTCTATTTGTTTTCTTTAGAGGAAAAAAAAAAAAGGCTGTCACTAACTCAGCGGCACAATGCTTCGAGCCTAGAGATCCCTGATTCAAGCTCATCTGGCAGTTAATAAGGACTTAAAAGGTGGGACCCGGATCCATCTACCCTACACTCAGCCCAGGCCTGCAGCAGCCTGCTCAGCTGAGGGCAGGACGGGCATGAACAGTTGGTCAATTCCAATGACAGACTTCGGGTTCCTCCTTATCCTGACACCAACCTGACCCAAGAAGACCAGACCCAAAATCCTGCCTCTTACTCAGATGAGAAAGAGGGTGAGATAAAAAAGGAGACACTTCCCTACTGTACTGGAACATGGAATGGCCAAAGATCACTGGAGGTAAAATCCATTTCAGCTCTGGGAAGGGACCCTACTGGGGGGCTCAGTTGTCTAGAAACAGCTTGTTAACCACTGTAACCTTGAGTTAATGATGGCAGCATAAGGCAATCGCATGCAGTCAGTCGCCTAGGGGAGGAAATTAGGTTTTCAGATAGATACACTGCCTCATCAAAATAAATAAATAAAGGTGCAGCAGAGGGAAGAAAAAGGATTCTTTATAAATATACAATATGTACCATTCTTGAGATGCACTTTTGCCCTCTCAGCAACTGCCAATACCTAATTCCATTATGACAGGAGAGCTATGAATTTCTCCAGCTATAATTTCCCACAGTTCAATTACCTGGGCCTTCTAATTTCCTACACGGTTTAATCCAGACTCATTAAAATAACAATGAGCTTCTTGAATGATGCCTGTAGCACCACTTGCCTTGGCTCAAGACCATTTCAATGAAACGGGGAAAATGAAAAGTCTTATCGGTAAGAGAGAATCAGCTCATCATCCAAACCTATTCCCCACATCATCACTGCTGTAGCCTGGGGATGGAGCCCGGGGAACAGCAGCTCACAGATCAGGAGCTGGAAAGTAACTCCAGGGTTCTCTGCCCGATATTTACAGGACGGAGTTGACATGGAGTCAGACCTCCCGTATACTGTCCAGACTAGGGGGGATGATGGGACCGTTGAAAATGGATGCTTGTGGGTGTTAAAAAAAGCAGAGGCAGCATTATGGAAAGAGAAAAAGGCCAGCTCTGAAAAGAAACCAGTACGGCGTCTCATCTATTAGGGAACGACTCAGCCTGCTCAGCCCCGACACGTCTACTGTCATCACTGTCATCCGTAAGGCCTTTAATCGTGCCCGGTTTCACGTGGTTTATACGCCACCCTCTACCCTTGAGAACTTCCAGTTTAGGAAAATATAAATGCATAAAACTACATAAATCAACCCTAAATTGAACGCCTTACAGGTAACTCTTCTAGCACCCAAGAAACCCACGATGGAACAATGGAAAAAAACGATGTCTATTTAAGCGTCAGAGAGAAGTTAGTTGATTCACACGAGCAGGGGATTCTTCCTGCAGCCTGCCTGATCACACTGGGGGTGAGAGCAGACCCTCCAGCGGACACCACTCCCGCTCTGGCCTGAAGAGGCAAAGAGCCATCTCTCCAAACGCAGAAGGACTGGGTTTTCTCTTGTAGGTGCAGAGGAACTGGGTTTTCGACTCCCTGCTTGTATATCACAAGTACTGCCATTGTAGTACTGTACAAAACATCCAAAACCTGGTTACAAATCCAACAAAAGGGATCAGATGATACACATTCTGACAGATTTATACAGTAGAATACTATTTGTAAGAATGAGGTCCAGTTATCGGGAATGAGGTGGTATGATCACCAAGATACACCATTAAGGGAAAAAAGGAAGGTGCAAAACTGGTTGTAGAACACTCTAGGGAGGGAGAAAGGAAACACAGGTTGAATGTACTGACATGGGCATAGACTAATTTTTACAACTAAACCCCAAAATCCAGTAACTGTGGCTGTCTTCGAGGAGAGAGATCAAGGGACTGGGGGATCCAGAGGGGGGAGAAAGAGTTATTTTTCACTGTACACCCTTCTGTACTCTCTGAATATATCATCTAGTTAAACTACTTCAATGAAAAAGGAAAAGAAAAAGCTCAGACACCTTAGACCACTATTCTCATCTGATCTAGCCAATCGACAGACATAAAAGGACTCTAGGGGCTTCCCTGGTGGCGCAGTGGTTGAGAATCTGCCTGCTAATGCAGGGGACACAGGTTCGAGCCCTAGTCTGGGAAGATCCCACACGCCGCGGAGCACCTGGGCCCGTGAGCCACAACTACTGAGCCTGCGCGTCTGGAGCCTGTGCTCCGCAACAAGAGAGGCCGCGACAGTGAGAGGCCCGCGCACCGCGATGAAGAGTGGCCCCCGCTCGCCGCAACTAGAGAAAGCCCTCGCACAGAAACGAAGACCCAACACAGCTAAAAAAATAAATAAATAAAATAAATAAATTTATTAAAAAAAAAAAAAAAGGACTCTACTCCCACAAAAAGAGAAACAGCTGTTTATTAGGGGAGGATGGTGGGATTCTGAGCGCCTTTCTTCTTCTAAAGAAATAATCTAACTGGTTTAACAGTAAAAAGCACTATAAATTAAAAAAAAACCACTAAAGGAAACTCAAACACACCTCACTGCTCACAATGGAAAAGTCAGATACCCTTCAGGGCTGGAGTCACGTGGAGAAAAAGACCATGTGATTTGGCCTGAGCAGGAGTGAAGGTGGTGATGCATGGCCAGACTGGATTTCAGAGGCAACTATCAAAAGGTAAAACTACAACCCAGAAATTCTGAGTGGAAGAATTCGTCCTAAGAGGACAAAGTATACAAGCTATGAACATACGGACGATGTTCACTTGCAGAAGTATTTATAATAGCTAAACAGTGTCCAACACTAAGGGTTAAATCATGGGACGCGTCCATACCACAGAACGCTCCCAAGCCATTAAAAATGATCTTGCCCTACAGCTGACATGTTAGAAAAATAACCAAACTGTTAACAGTGGTTTTCTGTGTTGGAGGGATTAAAGGTGATTTCAGTTTTGTTCTTTATAGCTTTCTGTCTTGCCTACTTTCACACAGTTGACCCTTGAACAACACAGGTTTGAACTGTACAGGTGCACTCAGGCAGATGTTTTCAATAGTAAGTACTACGGTACTATACTGCCCGAGGTTGGATGCATGTCGGTACGTGGAGGAACCTCAGATATGGAGGGCCAGCTAAATGTAAGTTAAAGGCACGCTAAACCCACGTTGCTCAAGGGTCAACTGTAGATGAAAATAGAACCACCCCGCTTAGCAGCCCAGGAAAACAGTGCTGTCGGGGAAGAAAGATGTCACATTTCCCAGGGGGCAACACCACCAGTTTCTTACGACCTAAGCAAAACGTCCCCTGCATGCAGCTGCTGTTTCCATTCAGGAAACCCACATGATCTGGCCTATCTCACAGACAGTAGGATATAACCTAATTACCTCATCATGAACATCTGCTGAAAATATTTTGACATATTAATTATCAGAATATAGTTCTAAGAGACGCACAAGTTAGAGGAACAGTCAAGTGGTATTAAATTCGGCCCTTCTTTGGCTCTTCAAAGGCATTATTTTCCTTCTTCCCAACTCTCCTCTTATTCCCAAAATACCTAGATTCACTCATTTCCTTAGAGTATCTGATCAGTGGTTCTCAACAGAAATGGGGAGGGGTAATTCCCCCCTCCTCCCCCGGAACGCTTGGCAAGACCTGCCAAGACAATTTTGGTTGTCACAACTGAAGGAGCCAGTGGCATTTAGTGAGTAGAGGCCAGGGATGCAGCTAAATGTCCTACGATGCCCAGAACAGCCCTGTGGATAACAACGAATTCTCCAGCCCAAAATGTCAATAGTGCCAAGGTTGAGGAACTCTGATCTCGATGGAAATACAGCAGAGAGGTGGGAGGCCTGATTAACAGAATAACACAGGATGCCTCCTCCTCCTCCTCCACTCACCTGTGCCAACGGTCCAGCACATGTGAAGTCAATGTTATGGATGACAGTGGCTTCGAGACACCCATGAACAGGTTATATTCATGGGTTCTGTTTTGAAATATTAATTCATCCAAGTTTTACGGCCAATGCAGAGTAATACATACTAGTTAGCAGTTAAAATTTTGTTTTAAATGTGTCACTCTGAAATATACCCAAGATCTGAAAAATGTAGACATTGCTTTAAAAGGTCTGGCTCAGAAGCACATATTTCAGAAACCAATATTTAAGTCCAGCTTGCCTGACCAGGCAATGAGTGCATTAACAAGACAGTTGCTAAGAAGCTTTCCTATTATATCTTTAATGATATCATCTATCTACTGTGCAGTTTCTTTTGTCTAAACAATCAGGGGTACAGATTTAATTTTAGTTATGGCTGTAATATTGGAACCACAGTACCAGGGTCTATTAACATTTTTCAAAAGAAAACATATTAAAATTCCCCAAAAGAAGGGTCACCACTTTGGGAAAAACACTTAAGTGTGTCCATAAATGGCTCTCAACCTATAAACATTTATAGGTAATTTGGGCAGAGAATCAAGGTTTTTAAGTAAAGGACCTTTAGGTTTGGAGAAAATGACATAATCCTGCTTTGGAAAATGTTATCATATCACCTGTTACTCCGAACACAAAACAAAGTTGAAATGAGCAGACACTCAAGTGTGTTTTGTTGGGAGTTGGAAAAAATTAATTTTCAAATGCTATTAAGTTTCACCAACATGTAGTATATTTGTTTTCCCTAGCTTAGGTACAACTTAAAGCTTCTTTTAAGCAATAAAAGCTGCAGTTTTAAAATCAGGTGCAACCCAAAGGCCACTTTACTAGAGCCCAAGATAAACATGCACTTTTGTTTGCTCAGTTCATACAAACCAAAGGAGATTCCCCCAAAGTCACCTGTGAGATATTTCTACCTTGTTATGAGAGAAAAGACTACTTTTCAAATTGTACAATTTTTTTCCCTGAAGTAGGAAAAAGCTCACCCCAAACAGACGGAAGGAAATTTGGGGGCCTTCCCTCTGTTGGGGATGGAGGGGCTGGGACATAAAATATAGACACCGAAGTGTGTACCACACAAAGCATGGAGCTTATACTGCAGGTCAGAATAGAATGCCTTTGGATAAAGATTCAAAGCTGCACTGTACACACACACACACAGACACACACACACCCATACCCTTTCTGCTCTGAAACAAGGACTCAAGCAGCCAAAGGCTCGGCATAGGTTAGACCACCCCAGAAAAGGATGTGGACGGCTGACCTTCCTGCTAACAAAACAGCCTTAGGGCGGCCCCAGAAAAGGGTATCATCTTATTTATAAAGCAGGTCTCAGCTTTGTGGCGCCTCTTGCTGATGCCCACGGCCTGGTTGTGCACCATAAGAGCTTTGCCCTGCAAGGCACGTAGAAGACAGGCAGTCCCTCCAGGGCTGTTTAGAGGACCCGCTGCTGGAGGCTGTCCCTCTGCCTTGTCCAGGAGGAGCCCGAGGACAGTCCAGAGTGAGTTCCAACCTGGCCTGTGTCCTTCAACAGGTCTTCATCTTTGAGAGACAGACTGCACTGACCACTAGTTCCTCAGCAGGATGTTAGGAAGAAAAACGAATCTGGTACCGAAGTCCTAAGCAGAGATGCCCTGAGTCAATGCTAAGTCACATCCACGGCCCGCAGCCCTGGACTTGCGGCCCCTGCTCCCCTTGGACACCAGTCCAGCCCTGGCAAAATACAGCAGATCTCAGTGCCGAGTGGGCTCAGGCACCAAGTCTGTCCTCAGCAGCACTCACCTTGAGGAGGGGCACAGCTGTACGACAGCGGGCAGTCTTAATGTTTTTGAGGAAGTGAGATTCATCCTGAAAAGAAACAGTCACGTAAGTGAACAAGGCCAAATCCTGAGTAGACGGAGAGAGAGCCCACGTCAAGCTTGACCCTGGTACGGCGTCGCACTGAAGCTGCCTCTCTTAGTGCTTTCTCCTTCAAGGAGACGGCTGGGGGCCTGGGCAAGGACCAGGCTCCGGGGCACCTTCTCTATGACATTGTGAGCAAGTCGCTTCATCTCTCAGGGACAGTTTTCCACTTGCAAAGTGGGGCTGGCGACTCTCCTGCCCTGCCCACCTCGCACGCGACACGGGACAAACCCCTGAAAGGTGCTCTGCTATCTTATCAGGCTGCACCGCCCCCCTGCACAGCACTAACGCCGTGTGCTGGAGACCCGTGTGTGCCCCGAGCTGGCTCAAGGCTCTGCGGCCCAGCCCGCGCCTTCTCCCCCCCGCTTCCCTGAGCTCCCACAGGCTCTGGCTCCCGCGTCTCCGAAGGCCCCGGAACGGACTGTAATGATCTGCGTGTGTGTCGGTCTGTCTCACTGGACTGCGGCTCCCCGGAGACCAGGGGCTGACCGCTCCCTCCACACCCGCGGTACACAGCCCTGTGCAGGGCCCAGAGCTGCCTTCGACCTCTGGCTAGCTGAGCCAATGGATGAAGGCGCCTCCCTCGCGGTCAGCCCGCAGCCGGGAAACCCGAGGCAGAGGCCCCACTGCAGTCTTGTTGACGCGAGTGACTCAGAGGTCCTCAAAGAGTTTTCTAAAAACCCTTCCTTTCGTTCCTTCTAGATGAGACGTGCACTAGACAAGACGAGCAGCAAGATCTGGGAGGCCGCTGCAGGTAGAGAATCCTATTTTTAGAGGAGGAAAACACCACTGGCTTTTTCAAGTCACGCGTTTGAATAAAAAACCTTTCGTGTTACCCAGAGGCACTGGGTTTCCCTGTTCTGCCAAGAGGAAAAGCGAGGGTAAGCTTCCCCTGGAAACCATCTACCGCAGGCTTCGCCCCGGGACGTCTGTCACCTGGACTGGGGGTGGTAGCTGGCCGGACGGGGCCGGGGCCGGGAGAGACTCACTCGTTTTCAGGGCTGTATTTGTGAGCCATGTAGACATACTGAGTACTGACAGAGGAGGCTGGAAGCCAGTCTCTCTAGACTTTCCTTCTGGAGTACGAAAGGAGTTAGAAGAAGGAAAGCGGCAGCTAAAAGATGTACCATCACATCTGGGAGCAGGACTCTAAACTCTAAAGCCTGCTTTAAAAAAAAACAACTAGGGTAAAAATTGCTTTATTTTGGTAGGAAGGGAGCGTCCTTTTATCAGCTGGAAGAAAATCTATTAACTGTTTGAACTGCACGTCTGAGTCACGCCGACAGGAGGGTACCAGATGGAGGCACAGCCCATGCTGTCCAGGCTGTAGCTCCTGGAGCCCCGGGCCGTCGGGGGTTCACGTGCTCGCCTCCATCATGACCCACCGTGGGGAGAGGTGGGCTAGAAACCCCCAGCACGGACCTAGTAAACCACAATTTTTCAAAAAGCGCCCGCCCCTGCCCCAGAAGATCCTAATACATAGCCAGGGTCGAGAACCGCTATTTGAGAGAAATGAAAGATCACTTCCCTACAAAATAAAGCCAGTGATTTCTACTCTCCTAGAAACCTAGTGAGGCTCCATGAGATTACAGACATGGACATTCTTAGAGCTTTCAAGCAGAAAGTTTCCCCAGAGATAAAGTACTTAAAGACTTTGCCAAGTCACTTACAATGATGACAACTCTAAAAGGGGGTTTCAGCTGCTTTTCTAACTTGCTCAGAAGATCAAAACTGACAATGTTGACCAAGCCAGCTGTCAGGCGGTCCTTCCCAGTCACCACGACATTGATGTGGTCTGGGCTCAGAGATGGCAGCCACTGACGGAAGGCCTGGGGGTGACAGGAGAGAACAAAACCCAAGTGGCGATCCAGCCTGGCAGCTGCCAGCTGTGGCCCCGCTAACCCACCCACCGCCTCTCTCCACGCGGACCGACGTGAACGCTCCCTGAAGACAAACTCGGTCTCTTCCCCTCCCGGCCCTCCTGCATTCATCATAACCTTGTCCCCACAAACAACCGTCGCCGCCCTGTTCCTCTCACCCACCCACTCCCCTTCGCTTTCCACTAACGGGACACTTCCCTCCTCGGTAAGCAAGCACTTGTTAGCAGTCGCTTTGGGGTGTCTGTGGACTCCACCTCTGTGACCTCTAGCTAGATGACAAGTTTCTGCAAGGAAAGAATGCAACTCTTTTTAAGAGGAATTTTATAAAGGAATTTTTAGCAGAGCCTGGTACACCAAAGGCACTGACGACGATGAAAAGGTTCAGTGCTTTCTACAAAGGCACCTGCTTTCCCCAGAAATCTTGCCATCTCTAGCCAAAGCCAGTACCTGAGCCAGTGGACGGCCACCAGGTGCCTCTGTCCTTGGCCGGGGGTCTGGGTGCTCCCAGTGAGCCTGGGCTGACACCATTCTGACTCCGGGAGCGCTAGGCCAGGCTCTGTCCTGCTGATAAGCATCTGACCATCTGCTCTTCCCTAGAATTTCCGAGGGTGCTGTGGGAATCTAACGTGTGTTGAATTGTTAGCTCCTAGAGGCTCTGGCACAATTCAGATCACAAGGACAAGAAAAGGGTGAGGTACTGTTGCGATATGCACTTCTTTAAAGTTTTGCTTTCTCCTGGGTTGGAAGGGCATGTCTGGGCGTCAGGCCCACTGGCTGCAGGCAGAGCTGCCTCCTCCCCAAGAGCAGCTCACGGGGGCTTAGTAACAGCCTCGGCATGAGGAAGCCGACAGCCAGCTCGAGCAGCATGAAGCTGGGAAAAGCTACGGACGATGAACCATGTCTTCCATCCTCACCAAGTTTGCTTACGTAGAGTTTTATTCATTTCATGGGACCCCTCTGATCCCTGGATTTACGGGAGACAAAGCTCACAGCTGAGTGATAATACAATGGTCATGTCAGGTTTTTCTGCCATAAAGGTGCCCGGTAGACTGTGAACCTCCTGCCCACACCACCTGCTACCAGTGTGGGCCCTGAGCCCAAAGTCAGGAGGTGCGACCTCAAGGCCCCGGAACCGTTCCTCACTAGCAGCAAGCATGGTGCTTAACCTCTTGGAGAGGCAGTTTTCTCATCTGTCAATGGGGTTAATATCTTGTGCCTGCTGCACACGGCTGTTTAAGGATGAAGGGAAATAAAGGAAGTAAAACTATTTTGAAACTTAAGTGGGGCAGAGGTGAAAGGTGTTCTTCGCAGGGGCACCGGAGGTGCTCAGGAAGCGTCTACTGACAGATGGAAGCAAGTCTGAGCTTGGTAAGGCCTTGCCCTTCCTCCCTAAAGGCCTAGCCTGATTCTAACTCAGAAAACCAGGAGCCTGGCCTCAGCAGGCTCCCTTCCTCCTTCAGCTGAGACAGATCTTTCGAGCTCCCCAGGTCCTGTCCCCAAACTGCCGTTTGATGACTCTGACACTGAGGAAAGCCTTCCTCGTTAAAATCACGGCACCAGGAGAGCTGACCTGTTCCCAGGTGAAGCGCACAGATGACGGTACCACCACCAGGAGCGGCCACTCCTTCCGGTAATAGGCGGCTATGCAGATGGCTTGGATGGTCTTCCCCAGGCCCATGTCATCAGCAAGCAGCAGGCGGCCTCTTTTCGCTATGGCAAAACTGAAAGCAGACACGGTCAGGACAGAGCACGGCGCGCTTCCCAGGGCGTCGGCTAACCCGCCATCGAGCCGCCACGTGAAGCCACACGGCCGCTTGGTGTGGGCGAGGCCGAGGGGATATAAAGGAAGAGCGTGGGAAACAGTCCCTAACGAGGGGCTGGGAAGGGCACGCTTGTCACATGAGGGATCTGCTGGGAAGGGAAGAAAGAAGAGACGGTGGGGTGGAAAAACAGCTTTCTCAAGATCAGACAGGACTCTGTACGCGTAAAGCTGGCAAAGACAGAAAATGTTGGAGAAAAGGAGGATGGCCAGAGAGAAGGATGGAGCAAGAGTGTCTGCCTAAGAGGAGCACCGACCTCAGCAACGTGTCTCATTACCTAGCAGCCTCCAGGGTCCCCAAGCCCTCCAGGGCAGCAGCCCTTGCTTACAGTTTGTGAATAAAGCACGGAATTATTATTCTACTCCTTCGGAGCCCGACTGGCCTGGGTTGGAATCCCAATTCCACCACCTGGGAGCCGTGTGCCTTTATGCAAGTTATCTGACCTCCTCGTGCCTCCGCTGTAACGTGGAATAACGACAAGGCCTACCCCAGAGAGTGTTACGGGGGTTCATGATGTTTAAAGCACTTAAAACAGTGCTTGGTGCCGTCGTAAGTGCTGGGGAAGTGCTTCCCTCACAACAATTATTCCCCCAAAGGAGAAAAATAACCAAGACACAAACAGTGATGGTGACTTGCTTGACTGGCATATGAATCAGTGAAAAGCTAAAAGGATCCCCCGTGCCAGATGCCTGGTCTCCTGCTCCAAACACCACTCCCCTTTCATCGGAATTCCTGAAGAACTGATCATTTGCTCAGGAACCTGATAATAAGCCAGTCGACTAGCTCTTCTCCTTTCCTTCTCACCCAGAAAAGACAGAGAATGTCCCCTCTTCTGACCAGCAGCTGCTATGGCCCACAAGAATTCCGGGGTGCACATGGCCTTTCTGAATTGCCTGGAAACGGCATTTCCGCCCTTCAGAAGCCAGTGCCCAACAAAGGTGGGAAAGTGAGCAGCGGGTCTGCGGGTGGCGTGAGCCCAGGACACCCAGGCTCAGCAGACAACGAGTGTCCTGTCGTGGTCCTGGCACTTCTCTGTCCTCCCAGCTGCCACACGGCCCACCGGTTGAGAGGTGGTGCCCCCTCCCCAACCCCCTGGCCGTGGCCACCAGACTCCTGCAATAGGGGGGAAGGGAGCCCACCCTCCCCTCGTCATGCCGACCTTGGTGAAATCTTCCGGACCGTTTCCGGGATCAACTCAGACAGACGCATGCGGAGAGACAAGTATAAAAGACTTATTTTTTTTACATTACTTTCTGATTTACAAAACTGGTGGTCAGGATGACCAGGGGCACCTATGCAACAAACCAGGGAGGGCCTTTTGTTTCAGCCTCCAAGGCATCGCTACCATTTACAATGTCTGCACGGCTTCATCCACCTGGTCATTCCCAAAGCAGAACAGATGCTTGAATTTCATAGCGTTTCCTTTTACTCTGCCTTGAGGTAGTCCAACTAAGGAACAAAGTGATCACAACTGAGAACAAAGATGTCGCCTGGATAATAGAGAGACAATCACACAGCTGAATGCCGTTTTCGACAGTGTAGTTTGGTATTACACAAAAGACGCTGCGCTCATCATCAGAAGATAGGATTTCAGCCCCAATTCCACTTTTGGAAACTGAGCAGCTTTAGACAGAGGACTGTTTTCCTTGGTCTCAACTCACTCCTCTATTAAAAGGAACCGTTTAGATATTAGAGCAGGCTGATATCTATCTAAGAGATTTTGCTCTGTACATTTAAATGTACATTTAAATGAGTTTCCAGTTGTAGTACTTACATAAAAAACAAAACAAAAACGTGGAATTGACAGCCCTTCCCTTAATACCAAACTCCTCCACTTCAGGGAATGAAAGTTAAAAACTGGAATTAATGCAAAGTTTTGAAGAAAGGCTGCAAGTACCATTAGCAGTTTCAGAGCCATAGAGAAAAAGATGGAAACAGCTGGCTGTGCTCTGGCTCTGATGTACATACCCCGGGGTGCCTCGCACCCACCACCTCTCAGCGTGCACCGCATGTGCCCAGGGATCTCCAGGGGAGCCATGAAGAACCTGGATTCTGAAGACGGGGGCTGTCCAGGAGCTGGGGGTGGGCAACCTCTCTCAGCATTAATGAAGGAGACGGAGGAAGAAAGATGAAAGGGAAAACCCAGCTTGAGCCTGGGTAAAACGAGGCCCAAAGGACATCTCAACAGATGAAAGAAACGGCAAAGTGCGTTATCTAAGAGAGATGGCAGCTGGAAGGCAAAGGAAGAAAAGGGTGTGGGGAGAGCTGGGACCGTGGGGATGCAGTGAGGTCCCACTGTGCCCAAACTGCACCCGGAGAACAAAATCCTACAGAGACAGCAGCCAAGCTTTAACCAAAACACCACAAGTGGGCTGCACGCGGGCAGGCTGCCTTCGTGGGCCATGTCCATTGACAATGTAGGTCCTTCCTTTGCATGGGGCTCTATCTCCAACCACACGGCCTGACATCAGATCTAGCTCTTATTATTGCCACACGGAGTCTCAAGACAGCCTCTTCCCTCTCCTCCACCTCCCATCTTTCTACTAGAAGGCAAATTCTGGGGCAAACCTGTCATTTTGTTTCTCCTAAGAAACTCTGGAAAAAGGGACAGGTCAGGACGCGGGCTTATCTTTTTTCTTTCTATCAATATAATAAGAGCACTTTCTTTTGGAAAACCACCACTTTACACTCTCAGTCCAAGTAACTGGGGTGGGGCAGGCCCTACCCTTTCGCTCCAGGGATGGGCCTGTCACCTGGTCTTACCAGGAAGACCTCCGAGGCCCCCAGGACACAGTGACTGACCAGCTCAAGCGTCAGCACCAAATTTCAGATATTTCAGTGTGGGACCCACTAGAAAAGAGGTGCTTCCGCTGGGCTGCAGAACCGATGGGTGCAAAACAGAAGCCCCTGGCTGCCCCCGCTGCCACACTGGAGGAGCACTTGGCTGAGAACAAAGCAAACTAAGAAGAAAGCAGAGCTGAGAGGGGCACAGAGTCCTGATGAGCTCTTTAGAGACCCTGGGCTTTCTATTACACGCAATGAGAAATCTCTTTTCTTACACTACTCTGAGTTGGGTTTCTGCACACTTGCAATACTAGTTAATTAGGAATGCAATTCCTAATTAACTTACGGAATTTGAAATCAGTGGTTACAATCAGGCTTTGGTGACAGCACACCTGGGCTGTTTAATGCTAATACCCAGATGCTTCTAGACGGCTGTGAAAGAGGAGCATTCATGAAAGAGGGAGCATCTGAAGCCAGTCTGTGGTGAGCGATAAATCTGAGCAGGAGAGAGCAAGAGGAAGACAGATGAAGAACCTACTTGACTCCAACTCTCTGAAAGGGCAGTAGGCTAGACACGAGCTTGGAATCCACTCTGGACAGGTCTGCCTCAGGGATGTCTGCCACGGGACACAGAGACGTCTTCTGGAGCTGAGCGGCGAAAGCCAGGGTGAGAGTCTTGGGCAGAGGATCCAGCTGAACTTGTGGAAGGCAGCGCACCCTTTCCACTAGAAAGGAGAACAGAGGTGTGTGAATTAGAGTGTTAATGTGCAAGATTTCTGGGGGAAAAAGAAGGGGCTTTGAGATACAAAGTTCAATGGCTGGAATTCTGCTGCATGCCATCTTCTCCGAAAAGTAACTGGAGAGAAAACTGGGTGCAGACAGATGCATGGCAGAGAACCAGTTTTCCCTCTCTATTCCTAGTGTCTGCAAACAAGAGGGCACTCAGTAACGCAAAATTGATCTTCACTACACTACACAAACACCGGAAAGAACTAAAGTGTTCTTGTGACCGATCTATTTCTAACCTCAAGTCATTTAAAAAATTATCTTAGTATTCCCATTCAATAAGTAAGGACCCATATTCTTCAAAAATCAGCCCAGGAAAAGCAAGGCCTAAAATGAATAAATCTTGCCTTGTTTCTAATCTCCTTATGTTTTATTTTGGTTTCAATGTTTGAGAAGATGGAGAACTTTAAGCTATATGCTGTCAACAGGCAAGACACTGTGGTCTATGCAGAGAAGCTGTTAGGTATTTCCAAGAAAGATCAGTAGGACAGTAGTGCTATTTACAAACAACAACAAAGGGCAGAGTCCATGCAAAGGCCACCAACTGACAACAATGCACGTGGCCCTGCACACTTTTGACCTTTTCCATGAGGGAATAAGCATCTCCTCTCGAGAGAGGTGAGTTTTACGGGTATTGGCAAGCTAAGGCCTGTGGGCAAATCAGTCTATTACCTGTTCTGGTAAATAAAGTTTCACTGGAACACAGTGGTGCCTATTTGTTTATGGACTGTTGTTTACTGCTTTCATGCCATAATGGTGGACCTGAGTCGCTGGGACAGAGACCGCATGGCCCACGAAGCCTAAAATGTTTACTATCTGGCCCTTTACAAAACAAGTTTACCAACCCCTGCTAAGCTTAGAGTCTAAACTATTACTAAGGGTGGCCATGACTCTCCTTCAATTAAAGCTTATATTTAGGGGTCTTTACTTTCCTTCCACGTGTGCTGGTTCTACACCCCAATATAATGGATGGGGAAATCTCTTCTAGTCAGAGTCTTTAACCCAGGTGGGAAAAATAAATGACCTTGGATCTATATGGAAGTAAAAGAAAATCAATTTCACTGATTTTTCTTTTTGAAGGAATTTAGCTTCACCTGATTTTAAAATTAAGAGGAAAAAAAAACCCCTTTATTCAATAGAGAAACAGAAAAAGAAGGAAAAAAACAGAGATATAAATAAAACATAATTCTGGGGGGCAGGGGACAGCAGGAGAAGACAAGTTAAAAATTAAAAAGTTAGAGAAAAGAGGATAGACCTAGAAATCCCTGGGAGTAGAATTATCATTAAACTTCTAATCACAGCCTGCTGTCCTACAGTTGTAGCTTTCAAGATGTTCTTCCCTTTCAATATTTCCCTTGAAAAATCTAATTAGAAGAGTTAGGAGAGTGACCATTGTTTACAGATCCTTGATTGCTGTTTATCTTTTACCTTTTCGGGGCACCCTGAGATAGTCATAGCAACCCACCAAGGGGCTAACTGGGTTCTCCAGGAATCCAGGAGAAGGAATCAAATAGAGAACTTGCGTCTATTTCATCTCTACCCGATATTACTTGAAATTCTAAGGTTGTCAGTTCTCTATTCCATATGGTCACACGGTATTCCAAAAGTCTTCTGCCACAACCATCAACTGGCAATTGCAAATACTGATGTGAATATGGAGGGCTGAGCCATCTACTGCCACCTTAAATTGCCTTGCCTTTTCAGTATATTTAAATCCATCTCTCTCTTTCCCTAAATATAGGTATCAGTTATTTCTGGAAACAGTTTGCATGAACAGAATCACCATGATGAGAAATTAGGTAAGGTTGATGGCTTAATATAAAAGAGAGTGTCCATATTGATGCAGAAACACACTGCATGTTTCCAAATTAAATCTGAGCGTGCTGATTTCTGCACACTTCAGGAGACTGAGCACTCCACGTGCTTTCAGAACCCATTTTCATTTTAATCCTAGTGATCTTCAGCACTCAAATACCTGATGAAAGCTAAGGAAGGGCTAACGATCCAGCTGCTGTGAAACACAGGGCTTTGTAAGCATTGTGTCCTTTCGGCCACTCAAGAGGAAAAAATACCCACTTTCTACTCTGTTTCCTATCGACTAGTATCTCCCCAAATCCCATGCTGCTGGTCCAGCCAACTGAGTGTGTTTCTGAGACAGCCTCCATTCGCTGTCAGCGACCCACCGCTATCCCTTCCCTGTGCTGGAAGACAACAGGAACGTGCAGTCTGGCTTCATGAGTCACACAGAAGTGTTTCTGTACAACAGCTCTCCGGCAGAACGCTACCGGGCCACACAGCAGAGAGATGCTAACGTTTTCAAATAGCAGCTGACAAGATCACTGAGGGGGACGAAGAACCCTTCTGGACTGTGACAGGCGGGGGGGAAACACAAGGCCTCATGCCAGTTTCACTGCGGGCGGGAGGAAGCAAGTCACTTAGGAAAGAGGGAGGAGGATCGCTCTGCGGCTGGCCGGACCTGGAGACCGCAGTCACCACATTAGCAGTGGGCACTCACACGCCCAGTTCTCACCGTCATTTCTCAGTTAGTTTCATGCGCACACGGTCACTAGCTCAGGTCAGTGATCTGATTTCACATGCGAGACCTAGGGGTGAGGAGAGAGGTGCCAATTCCCCAGGTTTACAATCTGCTGACAGTGGAACTGGAAGTAAGCTGGGAACGGCAGTGTCCTGCAGCGCCTCATCACCTCGGCTTCTGACGTCATAGACCGGGGCCTCTAAGTTTCCTAGTGGGTCACATCACAAACTCAAAATAGCAATTCTAGTCAGACTTCACTGTGACCCTAACAAGGCTCCCGACAAGGAAAACAACTGTTTTCCTTCTCTGGGTCCAAATTTTTCCCAATCTATGAGATGGGGAGAATCAGTCTTATATTCTATGAACTCTTGACTCTAGAATTCTTAACTCCAGACCCATGGAATTATTAATATCAAAGGCAAAATCTTATGTGTGGCTGTTATGTGCATTTTTCTGGGTGAAGAATCCATTGTTTTCAGCAGATATTTCAAGGAATCTATGGCCCTCAAGACTTGCAACCATTATATAACGCTATGTAAGTTGCAAGTCATGGTTTTTCAACATTACATTCATCTGCTAGTGCTGTAAATATCCTGCTTTTTGTTGCTCCATAAAAGTCAAAGCCTTTATAGCTCACATATTTATATGTCTTTCTGTGGTTGAAAGACAAAGGGGTGAGACGGAAAAACTCACTCCTACCGCTCATCAAAAATTCAGCTTTGGCCAAATAATCTGCTCTAAATCACGAGTTCCAAATAGCAGCAGCCAAGGGGTCTCAGATCAACGTCAGCCATCCTTCCTGCTTCAGCTAGTGGTTGCTGATACTAAATAACTCATCATATTCAAACTTAACCTTGAGTTTGCAGCAAGTCTTTCCTCAAGGAATCAAAAGCTCTTCCCTTATATTTAATTTCTGTCAGTAGGGCAAATATGGATTAAACACCCCGTTTTTTACTGAAGGGACACATGGGACCCAGAATATCGAATTACCTACCTGACGCTGCATAGTAAGTCACATGAGGAGGAGACAGAGGGAAGAGAGCCTCTTCCTTAAAGCCCTAGCCTGGTGGGCAAGACAGCCAATGATGTGGGTCCCCACTCCCAGCCCCACTGAGCTGGAGCACGTCTCTCCTGGCCGAACCCTGGTACCAGAAAGTTCTCAGGGGGTCAAGCAGGAGGAACCTCCATCGGGCCGGCTGCACACCCACTGCAGAATATCGACGGTCTGGAAGATGGGTAACAGACTGGTATTCCAAGACAGGCTGAGCTATGACCACACCCCGACCCCCTTTCTCCGGCATATTGGAATTCATTCACTGCCCCACCCAAGCAGAGCACAGAGAAGAAAAATGATAAGCCCAAACTGGCTTCCCCTTCTTGTAGTTACATCTGTACACATGGCCCTTCCCTTGGTGAGACTCCAAAGCGCTTATTAAACGCTGATGCGCCCTGGCCTTGGCTTCTGCCCCTGGCAGAGCTCAGCCCTTGATGAAGCCTGTAACCACTAAGGCTCTCCAACTTTCACAGACCATCTGGTTCTAGAAGTAAGCTGAGAGAGCCTGTTCTTAGAGGGAATCTAAAGTAGCTTCCATCTAAGCTCAGCAATCCTAGCTTGCCTCGGATTCCCAAAATCCACAAACCCTCACTTCTAATACTTCTATGATGGGTGTGAGGTTTCACAGGCCTCAAGAATTTGACTAGTACCGCCTCACCCTGATGGAAGATGAGACCCTGCACTTGCTTGGGCTGCTGTAAAGCCGCCATCCCAGAGCACAGGGACACGGCTGCCCGAGACCAACTTCACCTTTACTAGTCCTGTACGCAAGCATGCGAAGTTATCGCAGTGGAGGGGAGGAAGGAGGTGATTCTTTCAAAATACATTAAATTTAAGGCACATAATTAAGGCTTAACAACAGCATGATATAAAACAAGCAAGGTGGTCAGCTCACTTAGTTTACTGTACTCTTCCAGGAGAAAGTTCCACTTCCTGGTCTTGACATCTGCAATGACAAGAAACAAATAGGCAAACATGACACCCTGCCCTCCTGCAATGTCACCACACTTACTCATTCATTCCCTGCTCTCACAAACCCCCAGGAACCTCGGGTGATGTGGCTGATCTTGTGCCCGGCACTGAGGACACAGAGATGGAGAGTACCAGTAATCGAAGCTTTCACAGAATTCAGGGAGGAAACACAAGCAGACATGAAGATAGCACTGGGCTGTAAGCGTGGTGATAAAGGGAGCTATGGGGACACAGGACTGGGGACGGCCCAGCAAGTCAGAAAAACCCTGAATCTCCAAGGTCGGGATAATACTGTAGCTTGCACTTATTCACTGCTTACCTTAAGCCAGGCACGGAGCCAAGAGACTCATATGCACCATCTCATCAATTCCCCAATACGTTATAAGCTGGGCACCATTATCAGCTCCATTTTGTACATGGAAAACAAGCTACATGTGGTCAGTGTGGTCAAACAGTCTATGTTCAAATCCCCGGCCTGCCGCTTCCTGGACGTGTGACTTTGGGCAAGTTATGTAACTTCCCTGTGCCTCAGTTCCACATCTGAAAAAGGAGAACCCTATAGCCCCTGCCTCACAGGGTTCTTGTGAGGATTACATAAAATTTAAACGTAAAATGCTTATGAAAGAGTTTCTGGCAAACAATGCACTCAAAAAAAGGTAAACAATGCTAAATTATTATTATTATTCCACCTTCTGATTAGTACGGTGTAGCATAAACTACACATAATATTAACTAAGAAGGGTGAGCATCTGGCTACCCAACATTGACTAATTACTTAGGTTTTCCTACCAATCGACCTTCTGAGAAAATCAAGCAAGCTTCAACTCAGTTAAGTGCTTTCTGGGCAGCAAAAATGAATTCTTCTGTCTGGTCATTGAAGAAGCAAGGCAGTTAGGGAAAAGGCATCATGGATACTTTGAGTCCACTTGAGGAAAGAAGTAAGGTGGCCCAGGTGTAATCTGACAGAAAGACCCAAAGCAGAGCGACTACTCTTGATGTGGGAGTAGTGCAGGAGACCCTTTCTGACAAGAGCTTGATCCTGGCAGTGGCAGGGCAGCAAATGGGAAAGTCTGTGAATAATTGCTATGGCCACCCCCCCCCCAAAAAAAAAATCCAATCATGGTGTTTTAACGTCTAGGGGCCTGGGCAGGGTTGGGTGTGAATACTTTCACTGTTCTCATTCCTCCCCAAACAGCAGAGCATGTCAGGAGTGTGATTTCAAAGGCCACAGGTCAGAAGACACAGGTCATCGGGACTCGCCTTTTGAGGGCCACCCCAAGCGGAAGCCGAACACCTGAGGGGCCAGGGGAGGCAATGCCCTCTGGACTGAGGCTGGGCCCTGCACATTGTGCCTAAGCCCTACTCATCAGCCTGCTCTCACCAGTCAAAACTCTCTCCATCTAAGGGATAAAAACACAACAGCCAGCATCACCGGCTCCTGAAGGAACCCCCGACCTTGATGAAAGCTCACTGAGCAGGTCATTCCACAGAGGTTTGCTCCGTGATGCTGCCTGCACATAATGTCTCAAAGGCAGGAGCTTTTAAAGGTTTGCTTTCTACTTGCCTAGGGAAATGCTAAAACCATTTCAAGAATGGGAATACAAATCCATAAAAGCCACACTGTTTTGTAAAACAACACGGCCCAAGCTAAGAATGAAACTCAGGCATTCAGAATTCTTCTGCTCTTTATTCTGATGCGGCAGCTTTTGAAGAACCTCACAAAAAATAAAGCAAAACTGCTTTGCTTTCGCTGGTGGTTTTCAATCCTGGCTGATTATTAGACTCACCTGAAGATTTTTTCAAACACCAATGCCCAGACCCCACCTCAAGCCGATTAAATCAGTAGCTCTGGGTGGGAACCAGGCACCGGCTTTCATTCTGGGGGTGGCGGTTGGCAATCTGTGATTTACCCACCCCTCCAGGTGGTTCGGAGGCATGCTCAAGTTTGAAAGCCACTGGCTTAGTCTACCCAAAGGCATTTATTTTTATGGCAGGTGCCTATTTTTCAAGCTCTACTAAGGACAAAATAAAACTAAATGGGTTTAAGTGGCTGAAGCAGGAACTGACCTGCTTCTACCAAGAAGACAGTGCCCAGGTGACTGGGGAAGGAGTCTTCTCTTTGCGAGGCCTTTAAAGACAAAGCAGGCCCCGCTATGTGTTCAACAATCTGGAACAATTTAGGGAGCATCTTTCTACAGGAAGAGGAGGATGTTAGAAAGGCTCTACCAAGAAAGTTATTTCTGAACATTAAAAGAGAGGAAAACACCCTAGTCTGAGATCACAGGCCACTCTGCATCCTGGAAATCAGGCAGAGGCCGACTACTTGCCGTATTTTCTGGAATCCATCTGTTTAAACAGCGCAATCAGGTCTTCTGAATAGCTGATGTCTGCCTCAAAGCGGGCCCGGGAGATGAGTACGCACTGCCCTTTGACAAAGGCAAGGGACGGAGCTACAGGAAGGCAGGTCTGGGTTGCAGTGCCGCCGCTGCTGGTAGAGGGTGACTCCACGTGGCCCTTGGCCCCTTCCAAAGGCTGCAGAGTGACAGCCTGGAGGTGCTGGGCTGCTTTCACTGCCGAAGAAGAAAAGGACAGAGGTGACAACCCGAGCGACTTTTTCGTGGCCCTGGCATGCTAAGGCAGGCACAGGAGGAAGGTAGGGGCAGGGTGAGGAGGAAGTTCGCTGGGCAGGCAGGAGAGAAAAAGCGTAGTCAGATGCGGAAGGTGTGCAGGTGTGCTTTAATTGGGGCTTCAGGTATTTCAGGATTTCCTGAATGTAACTCTTCTATTCCTTAGGTTTCCTAATTTAAAAAACTTAGAATTCAGAAATGAACACGGGGGACAGGGATCTCACCAGGATGGGTAAACTTATCAGATAATTTCTGTGGCCATGTCCGAGAAGCCACTGAAGGAAGTCAACACACCAGAAGTCACCCCCTTAACCCTGTTCCCAGGTCACTGCTCTGTCCACCGCTGGGAGGACAAGGAAGGAGACACAGGATCATGAGGCCACAGATGTACAGTGCTGACCCTTATTTTCTCTATTACTGAGGCATTTTATAGATTAATAGATTTGACGACATAGAGCTAAACTGTCAAAAAACACAAACTGAAACGAAAGGCAAAAATAGTGAATAAAGATATTTGCAAGAAATATGAACAGAGCTCATACTTTAAAAAAAATACTGGGCTTCCCTCGTGGTACAGTGGTTGAGAATCTGCCTGCCAATGCAGGGGAAACAGGTTCGAGCCCTGGTCTGGGAAGATCCCACATGCCGCGGAGCAACTAGGCCCGTGAGCCACAACTACTGAGCCTGCGCGTCTGGAGCCTGTGCTCCGCAACAAGAGAGGCCGCGATAGTGAGAGGCCCGCGCACCGCGATGAAGAGTGGCCCCCGCTCGCCGCAACTGGAGAAAGCCCTCGCACAGAAACGAAGACCCAACACAGCCAAAAATAAATAAATAAATAAATGAAAAAAAAAATACTAAGACCACATAAGATAAGAAGTTAGGCAACCAATTCAAAAGGGGGAAAATGACTAATAGACATTTGGAGAAACGTGCAACTCCGCAGACAATCAGAGTAATAAAAAGCCATTTTTAACTTATCGAACTTGCAGGATTAGAAAAATAGATATCAGATAGGAATAAAACCTTTTGGAAAACAATTTGGCAATATACGGCAAGAGCCCTAAAAAGTGATCAAAATGATTCAACTTCTAGGAATCTATCTCAACTAACACAAGTTGAAAAAACAAAAATTTATAGACAAAGGTGTTCCTTATAGCTTTGATACTGGGGAAACTAGGAGCAGATTAATATTAAACAAAAAGAAAATGATTTACCCAGTATATGACACATTCTTTTTTTTTTTTTTTTTTTTGGTTGCGCCATGCAGCATGTGGGATCTCAGTTCCCTGACCAGGGATCGAACCCGTGCCCCCTTCATTGGAAGGTGGAGTCTTAACCACTGGACCACCAGGGAAGTCCCTATCACACATTCTTACAATGGAGAATGTTATATAGCCATTAGTTTGTTTGTTTTTTGGAAGAAATTTTGGAAAAGACAAAAAATGCTATTAAGTATGAAATCATTTTTTTGGAGGTCAAAGTGGTTCAGTAATGGACACGCACATTTTCATCACCCAGAATTAACTGTATAACATGCATCATTAAAATAAAAGTGCTTTATGCAGGAACATTAAGTGAAAAAGGCAAGATACAGATTACATTACATATAGAAAACATTGTATATCTTAATGCATAGGGGAAAAAAGGCTGGAAGGAACAAAACTAAAATGCTGGCAGTGGTTAAGTGAGTGGGGACAGACGGGGGTAGGGGAGGATGGCTGGTTTCTCTTCTTTGCACATTGACATACTTCCCACATGACCTACAGTGAGTGTGTGGTAGGGTTAAAAAGGCAAAATTCAGAGGTGGACCCAAACAAATAACAGAAAGACTGACAGTCTTCATATGTTGCATTAATAAAAAGTATAATCTACTAAGATGACACAGCAATCATCAAGTATCCGAAAATTAAGAAACAAGGGTAAAGGCACAAATCCACAGTTGTTGGGAGAGTGTTCCAGGTATATCTTGGTAGAGAGCAGATTGAGTATGCAAAACATTGAGAAGGATACAGAGGAGCTAAACAATTCCTAATCAGCAAAATTCACCTGAAAGCTATAGACAGAATTTTGTGCCCAATGAACAGTTAAAAAAAAAAAAATACGTGGAGCATTACCAAAAACAACCATACTGCACAGAAAACCTAAATGAATTTGCAAAAGCATTGGTCATCTGAGTCACCATGCCTTGTGGTCAGAGGACAGGAGTAAAAAGAGGACAAAACAAACAAAACAGAGACTTTTTAAACAGTCTCTGTAGGTTACTTTTGTATACATATATAAAAATATAAGAAAAGCAAAAAAAAAAAAAAAAAAAATTGACATGACATGAAAAGAATTTCGTAACAGTGGAAATCACTGGTTTAACACGAGCAATAACACAACACCAGGTATCAAGACCTACAATGTTAACCCAGAGCACTGGCTCTCCTCCCCACAACACCTAACAAATGGATCAAAATAATGGGAAAAGCGAGCTCCCCCAAACCTAGTGTCAAACATTTCAAGAGGTAGAGGACAAGGAGAGAAACAGGAAGTTCTGCAGGGAGGGAGCTGTCCCATCACCCCCAGAAACTGTACTGGTGATGTCAGAGAATTCCACCTCGTGCCCCAAATCTGTGGAGGAGTAACCTCACCATGCATCCTCTGCTTTTCCCTTTTTGAACTGGCTGGGGACAGAGAGGGCATAGAAATGGCTGCTGGGAGGGAAGAGTAGAACGGGAGATGAAGACACTCAGGGCTGACTCTAACAGAGGTGCAGGCTTCAGGCACTAGGACAAGGTGACAAAAACCTTGGTGTAGGACAGTCAACAAAATCTCAGAAGACAGAGTGGTGCGCACCCAGGGGCCCTGACCACCACCAGACATGACACTGGCTGGAGCCAGCCTGGGCAACACCCGCTCCCCGCACTCTCGGGTTTGTGTTGTCTGCTGAACGGTTAACGTTCCTGGGAGCAGGGCCGGCACAGCTGCCTGGCATGGCTGGCGCCTGCAGTCCAGTGGGAATATACACTCTGAAGTCAGGTGGCTTGGGTTTGAATCCCAGTTGTACAACCGATTGGCTGTGTGACCCTATGTTAGTTACAGAGCCTCTCTGGACCTCAGTTTTCCCATCTGTAAAATGGTTGTTATAAGGAATAAAAGAGGTAGCATAGATAAGGGGCTTAGAACAGCCTAGCACGTAGCAGGTTCTGTAAGTGCTAGCTTCTGTTAACATGACCGGTGCCCTCCTCCCAAGGACCTGCCTCATTAGGCTGACCATGGGGAGAAGGAAGAGGAGCCCTGGGATGGCGTCCCAAAAGCCATCTGAACCACAAGCCAGACTATATCCGCTACTCGAGGAACTTTTCAATACCAGCATCCCCCTGCATGAGGGGGGACCACACACCTACTTACTTAGGGCACCGTAGTCGGTCATGCTGAAGTTCCACATCTTGGTGGCAGGATCTGAAATGAAACAGAAGTACCTGGTTTGCCCACAGTAAGGTTGATGACTGCTGGTATGAGCTGTACTTGGACATTCAATAAGGGTTTGTTAAATGAATGAATGAATGCTAAGTTCAAAACAGTTGACTGAAAAGCCCCTACTGATGTACAAAATCCCCGTAGAGGACAAACAGCAAATATAAATGAGGATAATGCTTTGGCTCTGCCCTTCTGCGAGAAGCAACCTGAGCAGGCCACATCACCTGGCTGAGCCAGTTCCATCGCCTTTAAAATGGAAATAACACCTACTTCTCACAAAAAACTGTTTTAGGCTTAAGTGCTACACTGCATACAAAGCACCTGGCAGGGGAACTATTCATCCATTCTCCATGTGGCCATGTGGCAGCCCCCAAGCATGGCAGCTGTTGGAAGGAACGTCTATTATAAAAGGAAACATGAGGTAAAACAGAACATTTTTAACAACTGGATGGACATAATGTGCCAATGCACTCTCTTCATATTTATGAGAAACTGTTAGATTTAAAGAGCCTCTAGAAGTAGGAAAAAACATCTGAAAGAACTAGATGGAAGACTCATTACCGTAACGTCTGCTGGGCAGACTCTTAAACACTGCAATGAGCTCCTCGTTGTACCCAATCTTCACCTGGAAACGATCACCGATTTTTATGCATGTTCCCTGCTGGGAGCCTGCTGCTTTGTGGAGTGGGGTCCCTGATTTCTGTTGTAGTCTTTCTTCTATCCTGGGCGTCACACTCCCTGAAACGTTCTGCCCAGAGGTGGAGGGTCTTGCCATCCTGGCCTCGAATTCAGGATCCCTGGGAGGCTGTCCACAGGCAGAAGCTGCTGTCTCCTGGAAATTCTTTGCTCTGGCCAAAGGCTCATGAGTTGTGTTAAAAAAGGGTGTCGATTTGGTCTCGTGTGAAGCCTGGATCTGACCTTGCTCTAACCCATAACCCCAGAGCTGTTCGCTGGAGACCGCTGGAGGACTGTTTGCCAAGGGAGGGGAGATCCCAGCGAGAGTCACTTGATTTGGTGGGCGGTGGCCCGGGCAGGCTGTGGGCATCTCTTCTTGCCTCTGCCATGTCCCCTTTGCCTGCTCTGAGGTGCTGAGTTGAAAACTGTGGGAATTTTGAGGTCTCTGATCACCATCAGATGAACTCCTGGGATTCTGTTGCTTGAAAACGACACCATGGCTCCCTGACTTAGAAGGATCCTGGTGGAGGTGTCTGGAAGGGCCCTGCTTGGACTGGGAAGGTTTGGCAGCAATGTTGGAGCCCGAGACTGTGTTCTGATGCTGTTCTGCTAATAATTTCTCAGCTCTACGGGCCAGAGCCTTTTGCCGATTCTCTTCAATTTTTTTCCTCTGCTCCTCTGTAAGGGGCAAGGACATTTTAACAGGGAAATGTTCATGCAGGAATGTCAATCTTTAATCGGAAACTTGGCAAAAGCTGAGAAAGGAAAAACAATATTGACATAAACATTAAATGTATGTATTTGCTTACCTTGATTTTAACAAGCTTTTGTCCCAGGAAATGCACAAGGAGCCAAAGGATATATGAAAGTTTCTTTTATAATTAAACACATACCCACACAGATAGTAGGTAGCATATGCCAAAAACCATGACCCTGACAAAAAGTAAAAAGCAAGGTCGATCAAATCCAAAGGCAAAAAGGTATTTCAACTGCAATATTTTTCTCCCTCTCATCCACCAGCCAACATGAGTTATCAGATCCCAAAAAGTTATATAGTGCAACCTAAACCCATCAGATAATGAGAAGGGCGACGTTTCAAACTAGAAAGGATAATGGATTAGACTGACATAGACCAAAACAACCACATACCATGGCGTGACACTTGCTCAAACAGCCTCTTTCCGACCTGGAAGAAGGAAAAAAGCTTAGCATCACATACACTGTACACTAAATTCACCCCTCGAATACCATCGTTTTATCATTCCTGGCAAGTCAATCTGCAGGTGGTAAACCCACCACCATAGAGCAACGAGTGACTCTTCTGGAAAAATAAGCAAAAAAAAAAGTAATACGCTCACTGTACAAATTCAGACGCTACATAAAGATGTAAAGAAAAGAGTAAAATTAATCTGTAATCTCAGTATCCATCAATAACCACTGTTCATAGTTTAGAATACAGTATAATTGATTTTTTTCTATCCATATCCATAGATACAGGTCATGTATAATATTTGGAAGACAGATGATTTATTACAAAATAGGATTATTATATGTGTTCTGTTTTGTATCCCTATCCCGATTTTTTTTTTTCCAATTAATTTACTTAGGTCATTTTTCTATGAGCTGAGCCACTTTTATAATACTCTAGACCCAGGCGCTGGACACCAATTTCTCTGGCTTGATTCGAACTGAAGAGCCGCTACCCAATGTAACGCCACGTAATGTTTATAATGATGATAAGGTGGGGGGGCCTCTGAGAAGCTCCCCAGGGTAAAAAGGTTTCCTTCCTGCTGGGGCTCTCTTTGACAGGAACTCCAAACATCGATCCCTAGAGACCTTCCACTTCCTCCAACCACCAGCAGTTAAGAAGGGGTTAGGGAAAGGCATCGTTCCCGGGCTCGGCTGCAGTTCTCAGGCTCCCCGGGTAAAACACTCCTGCCTAACTTTCCAACCAGCGCTCTGCTGCGCCCCCAAACTCTCCAGGTCCAAGGCCAGGTGCGCTGCCTCCACTAGCCAGGGGAGACGACGCCATGGGATGAAGTCCCAGTGATCAGCCCCAAACCATAAAGCCATCCCACTACATGGACGCCCCTCTTCTTTGTTCTGAGATCTGTGTTCCACCCCATTTTGGGGGCGCGCCTCTCCCCGATCTGGCAGTATGGGAGCGCCACTCCCACCCCTATCATCTCCACTTGGATTCACCCTTTCCGTTGGCCCACTCCTTGCTCCAGGGTGGCATTTGGTCTCGTCCGCCACCGCTGCCTTTCTCCCAGCTTACCTTCTCACCCGGTGAGACCTAGAATGCGAGCCACATTCGCGCCCGACCCCGAACCCAGGCGCGTCTCCAGGGCCCTCCCGAGCCAGGTTACTCTTCCGGGTGGCCGGTTAGGCCCAGTTACTCGAGCGCTGCCAGTTCGCTCGCCTTATTTCAGCAGCCGGGCCTCAGAGGTAGTGCTGGTGGTGGGGTCGCTCCCCGAGGAACTACACTTCCCAGAGGGCAACGCGGCCCCAGTTACACTTTAAAAAGTGAAAGACCTCAGACGGAAGACCCGAGCAGTGCTGCAAGGCCTTCTGGGATTTGTAGTTTGAACTCGGAGCCTGGTGAGAACTAGGAGACGCAACGCCGTGGGCGGGGGTGAAATCGTGCACCTTGGGAATTGTAGTCCTCGAGTCCCTCAAAGGTTTCAGCAAGCACCGGATCCTGAAAGCCTGGGTCGTTGTTTCCAAAACTGGAGTCACGCTGTCAGGAGTTGTCGGAGGTTTTTGTTTTTTTGTTTTCCATGCTCTTCCTTATTTTTATTAGCACCCAGGAAGGAAGCAATATGAGCTGTGCAAAATGTATAACATCGTAGTAACACAGAGTTTGATTTGACAAGCCAAAGGTAACCTTGCAATTTAAGCACCACCTGCTGTTCCAACCCCGACCTGACCTTCTTGGATCAAAAGAGAATTAGCATTGTCGTCACTGTCATTGTTGTCATCATCACTGTCTTCATCAGTCATTGTGCTGAGCATTTAATGTGAATTATCTCATTTAATCCTCCCTACAACCTTAAGGAACACACAGTATTTGTATCCCCCTTTTACAGATGGGAAAACTGAGCAGCTACTGGATAACTTTTTCAAAGCCTTATTAGCCTATTTGTGATTCTGACTCTGGAGCCCACACTTTTGAGAGAAAATTAGTAAGCTGACACTATCAGAGTCAGTTTACCCCATTTCTGAGCACCAACACCCTTTCCATTCCATAATCAACTCCACTATTAAATATTGGTGGTAAATATAATATTTCCCTGTCATCAGTATTCACATAAATGTTGCTATTCTATTTTCAAACATGGCTCATTTAAAAACAAAGAGGTAGATCTCTACTTAAGGATTTGGAAAAATGGCCAAGATGTATTGTTAAGAAAAACAAAGCACATCAATGTGTATAGTTTGATCCATTAAAAAAAAAAAAAATCCCTACCTATCAATGCATGTAAACTCATAGTTCAGGAACAGGGGAGGATGGGATACACTCCTCTCCTTTTTAATCTATATTTTTCTGAATTATTTGAATTTTCTTATAATAATCATATAGAACTTGTGTGACTTTTGAAACAGTAAATCGGGTTGTTTTTTTTTTTAATTAATTAATTAATTTATTTTTATTTTTGGCTGTGTTGGGTCTTCGTTTCTGTGCGAGGGCTTTCTCTAGTTGCGACAAGCGGGGGCCACTCTTCATCGCGGTGCGCGGGCCTCTCACTATCGCGGCCTCTCTTGTTGCGGAGCATAGGCTCCAGACGCGCAGGCTCAGTAGTTGTGGCTCACAGGCCCAGTTGCTCCGCGGCATGTGGGATCTTCCCAGACCAGGGCTCGAACCCGTGTCCCCTGCACTGGCAGGCGGATTCTCAACCACTGCACCACCAGGGAAGCCCCGGGTTGGTTTTTTAAATGACAAAAACATTGGCCTGGCTATAGGCCTTGAATGAAGTTCAGCACTAGATAGTGTTCAAATCTCAGCTCCACCCCTTTTATTGGCCACATCAACACATGACCATGCCTCTAAGTTCTCATCTGTAAAGTTAGGATGAGAAAACAGTATCACCTTGCTAAATCTTCTTGTGGTGAGGATCAAATTGAGAAAATACGGGAGAAGCACTTAGTGAACTGTGAAATCCCAGAACAGATGGGAGAGGGATGTTGCTATTATTTGAGGTCAATCTTCTCAGGTCCTTCATTTCTCTGCACCCAGCAGCCATTTCCTACTCTATAGTGTGAACAGAAATGAATGAACATCTTTCCCTGCCCTTTCTGTTCCCCAGCCGACTCAGTTAATTTGCTAAGAAAGCTGGGTGCTGGGCACTTCATCCACGTCTGCCACCAATTCATACGACAGTCACTGCCCTTGGCTGTGCTCAGTTGGCTCGCCTGTAGAATGACATATTGCCCTTTGATGTGTGCTAAGAAGGCATGTGGACCAGTGGAGCCTGGATTCTAGTATTCCTATGGATTCATGGGATCAAAATCCCAATTCGGGAAGTCTGGATTTGAACTAAAAGATGTGCTTACCTTTCTAGCTCAAACATTCAAAAATTCTAAGAATGGGAAATTAGAATTATACTCCAATAAAGATGTTAAAAAAAAAAAAGAATTCAGTTAAAAAACACCTTGCCTTCAGAAAGTAAACTAATCAAATACCACTCATTGTTCATATCTGCTTTGTCAACAGCACCGTTTATTGAGTACTGTTATATGCAAGGCTTTTTTGTTTAAATTTCTATGCTTCCAAAGTTCTTCAGGCAACTTATAGTAAAAATTTATTCATTGAAAAGGTTTAAAGGCCTGGAGGAAAGTGCCGGAGCCAAGGAATGCAGGGAGAGAAGAGGCTAGTTGTAGCAGCTGAGCTCCAAATTAACTCAGGGCTTCCTGGCAGCTAAAGCAAAAAAGTGAAAACATCGTGCAAGGCCTTCAAATAAACACCGCACAGCTGAAGCTCCCGAATGCAAATCAGCTAGGCAGTGCCAACTGGTTTGAAGTGTCACCTGATTGCCTTAGACTCACACAAACAACAGGACAATGTGATAGGCATCTTGTAAAGTTAATTTTTAAAAAGATTTATATAATTACGTAAAATTACATAAAAATGACTTGAGAGTTCATCTAGTAGTTTTTTAAAGTTTAACTGACTTTTCTTTAGTAAAGTGATGAATGTCATAAATGTCTTTATTTATGAAAATTAAAAGTAGTTTTTCTTTCAAAAATATCCAATTATATTTAGTCTGTGAAATCCAAAAATCTGGCAGACACAATTGCAAGGGATTCCAAAGATGAATAAGATCCTGTTCCTGTTCCTCCAAAAGATTACAGTATTTGGAGGATAGACGACAAATAGCTAAAGCTGTCAGATTTAGCAAATGTCCCAAATAATTGTCCCCAACATTGCATGCACATACTTATATTTAAAAAGTATTGCTTATCTGAAATGTAAATTTAACTGAGGGTCCTATATTTTTTCTGACAACCATAAGACCAGTCCACTCCTATGGTATCAGTGGGCAGCGAACAAATACGCATTGATAGGTAGATGATTCACAGATATATCGATATGTTGAATTTTAAAGCTAGAATGGACTATGTGGTTTTATATGTGAGGAAACAGAGGCCAGATCAGCTGCTAGTTCAGACAGCACCTTTGTGTGTTGTAAAAACACACCCAGAGGAATTAGCTGTGCCTGACATGAAGGACCAGGCAGAGGCTGGGCTGGAACGGGGAACATCATTTCCACTGTAGGACTCTTTCTGACACTAATTAAACCTACAGATAATTGTTGCATGCTTGCCGTTGCCTGACAGTATGTCTGGGTACCTACTGCAGTCCTCTTCCTGGAGCTTACATGCTAGTGATGCAGGCCCTGGGCTTCCCTCTTCCCTCCGTTTCTGATCCCCTAGAGAGGGCCTGACAGCCCTTTGGGAAGGGAGTTTTTGACAGGCACCTCAAGGGCATGTCATCACTCAAGTTAATTACACCTAGAGCCCTGTGATAAGATTCGGGAGCAGGTGCAAGACTTTGGGTGGATACGGAGGCTGTTCCTTCCTCGGGTGCTGCCAGTTGGTAAAGACATTTGCATATCCAAAGCACAGAGGAGCCATGTGAAGGTTTACAAGCCAAGAAATTCACCTTCCTTAGCGGTTGTTCCATTCTGATGGACTTAATTGCTTTGAGTCTGACAGTTCAGTTTTTCTCCCTTCTCTCATCTGCACCCCCATCGCTCCTCCCCCCAAAAGCTCTAAATGTATTATAAAGACAGAAACTCAGTATTATTTCTACACCATGCATCCCACAGCTTGGTGTGAGTGTTCTCCAAGCATCTTAATTTCTCAAACTTTCTGGTCTTGGTGGCTGTGATTAATTCACAAGCCTCTCCCTCAAATCTGGCACATTTTCTGCTCGGGTGGCTTTGCCAAAAGCACCCCCCCTTGACACCCTGCTCCAGTTTTCTTAAACCTGTGAAGTTTCAGTTTTCCTGTTTCTCCAAAATCACAAATTCCACTCTATTCACCCATCCATTAATATATTCGTTTAGCAACAATTCAAGGACCTGCTATGGGCCATACACTGTGCAAAGGCCCTGGGGTTGCAACAGTCAATAAAAACCCAAAGATGTCACCCTTTCTTCTTAAAGCTTACAGTCTGGTTGGGGAGGCGCACACACACACACACACACACACACACACACACGGAAACAAACTAAATGATAAGTGCTAGAGGGACCTAAGCAGAGGACCCAAGGAGAGACTATAGAAGGAACTATTTCATGGTGGTTAGGAGAGGACTCTCTGAGGGAAGGCCTTGAAGCTGAGACCAGAAGGAAGAGGGGAGGCAGTCAAGTAAATGTCATAGGGAGGAGGGTCCTGAGTCAGAGGCACCCAGGCAAGAAAGATCTGGGCATGTTAGGGGAGCTGAAGGAAGGCAAGTATGGCCACAGGACAGTGAGAGAGAAGGCGAGGGGCACACAGTGAGGCTGGAGAGGCAAGTAGGACAGATACTGTCAGGGTTCTGCAGGCCCCAGAAAGATGTTTGGATTTTGTTCTGGGAGCAGTGGGGAACCACCGAAAGAATTCACCCTGGAATAGTGTGATATGGTGTGTGTCTTAAGAAGATTGTTCTTGCCGCTGACTGGAGGTTTCCCTGGAGGAAGGCGAGAGTGTCAACAGGAAGTTCTTTTAGGAAGCCAAGCAGGAGTCCAGACCAGGAAGCCCCGTGGCCTGGTGAGATGGTCCCTTTGGAAAGCTCCTTGGAGGGAGACTCCGGCACCACGTCTCCTTCTCAGGGAGCCTGAATGTCTGAGTGCAGCACACAGCACTCAAAGAGTGCCCCGCTGCTCACCTCCTACTGCGGCAGTGGACGTGATGTTGCTTAGAAAGCTGGGGTAGTAAATGGAACTTTCTACGGACTGCTGTTTTTTTCTGTATACTAGGCAGCTTCTTTACAGAGATATGAATTGAAAAAACTGCATTCTTTCATGATTATTAAAGGAAAATGGAGGCAAAGAGGAGAAAAGTAGCTTGTTCAATGATACAGATAACTCTGGAACCCAAACTCTCAGATGTCCTACCTCCTACTCTTCATCCAGTACGCAGCTTCCTAGGTGCTACAACAAGGGAAGAGCCATCAGACTTTGCTTAATATTCTACTCTTGATATAGAATAGGTAATCCATCCCATGGGAAATTGCCCCCTTGGCAGCCCCCCATTTGTGTCTACAGATGCGAAAATTTAACATTCAATGTCATTGGCTTAGTGCAATACCTCTGAAGGCCACCAGGGGGCGAATAATAGTCCATGATCTTAGCCCGTGTTACTGCTTCCCATCACTCTGGGCTCCTCTTTACTCCTTGGTTCTCTATGTTTATGCTTTATCTCTTCTTCTTTCTTTCTTTTTCATCTTATATTACATTTACTACCTACCTTTTTATTCTTCCCTTTCCCCCCCTTCTGCTCCTCTAACCCCATAACCAGCCTGCCCACATCATGGAACTAAAACTTATTTTTAGTAGTTTGTTGCATGTGTTGAATTTCTCCTGGTTTTCAGTTCTCAAAGACTGTAAGGATAACACTTTATATTACCCTCCCCTAGACATTCCCCGCTCGCATTTGTTTGCTTTTTACTTCTGTGGCCATCAGTTGCCTTCCCCCCTTCAATAGAGGAAGAAAGGGGATCCACTCCTGACTCAAATAAAACATCGCACAAACAAAAGGTCGTTCAATCGTTAAGGAATTTCAAAAGTAGAGGGAAATTTAAGTGGCCTTGAGGGCTGCATGCTGTCTCCGCTGTAACTAAGACAGCATCTAAATAACCATCCAAAGTGTGGGGTTCCTCTGGATCTGAGAAACGTGCTGCTCCTTCCTTCCCTTACTCCAGTATTTCATGTTTCTTAACTGTCAGAAGATTCTCCTTAGTGTCCACTCCAGATTCTCTGCATGTTCAAATTTGTTCTGTCTATGGGAGAGAGATATATGGAGGGAGCTGCTATCTATTTTATGTTCCCACTGACCTGGGGGCTTGCGATCAATCCCTTCTGCAGAGCCACGCTGCAAGCTGCAGGTTGAGGCATTAGGGTGGTGAGGACACAGGTTGGCCATCTGCTGAGAACAGAGCTATTTCCACCTGCATTAGAAGGAGGCCCGCTCAGACTAAATCACAGAGAAGGAACAGTCCCATTTATCACGAGGGTAAATTATCCTAATTGAGTGGTTAAGAGAATGAATGCTTTCTAGGTAGTTTACAGTAAAGGACCTCTTTCTCCTGGCTGCAATAACAGAAAACCACGGACCATCAGATCCATTTGGGAAAGAGCGTTAGCATCCAGTCCACTCACCTCCTTGGTCCTCCAGCCCTTGTTTCCAGGAAATCAGCCTCCCTCTTAGCAATCAGTTCAATATTATTTTTTATTTTCCTCTTGTAAGCTTCTGAAAGAGCAGGGACTCTCTCCTTAACCCGACTTGTACAGCAAGTGATGTGAAGTCCGGTAAGTATTACATACTCAAGGCTTTCAGACTCCCAGCACGAGTCTGTACTTTGAAATGATGGAGGTAAATCCCCACCTTCCACTACCCCTCAGTTTCCAGTAAACAGACAACTCCAGAATTCCTTCTCAGCACCCTCTCTAGCTTGCTACACGCACTTCCTTCTCTGCTTGTAAACAAATGAAAATACTTAGTTATTTGCTTTTCTCACAATTTAAAAGGCCTGTTTCATGCTATCAGTTGAAGAGATAGCATTTAAAAATATTAATTATAAAACGATATATTTTTTGAATAAGCAATACATTCACATGATTCAAACTCTGTACACATGTAAAAGCACATACAGTGAAATGTTTTTTTCCATCTGGAAGCAGATTTAACATGAAGTTATGTAAGCTTCGACTTCAGGGACGCTCATTTGCAATAGGCCTCTTCTAAGGTCCTGTACCTAATTCTATATTCATTTTGTATTATTTTTTCTTTAAAAGCTGCCCTTTCCCGGGACTTCCCTGGTGGCACAGTGGTTAAGAATTGCCTGCCAATGCAGGGGACACGGGTTCGAGCCCTGGTCCGGGAAGATCCCACATGCCACGGAGCAGCTAAGCCCGTGCGCCACAACTACTGAGCCTGTGTGCTGCAACTACTGAAGCCCATGTACTGCAACCACTGAAGCCGGTAGGACTAGAGCCTGTGCTCCGCAGCAAGAGAAGCCACCGCAATGAGAAGCCCGCGCACCGCATTGAAGAGTAGCCCTCACTCGCCGCAACTAGAAAAAGACCGCGCGCAGCAATGAAGACCTAACGCAGCCAAAAATAAATAAAATTAAAAAAAGAAAAGCTGCCCCCTCCCAAATTGTATAAGCTTCAGTGCCTCCAAGACTTGCATCTGCATCTGCCTGCATCCCTGTTTTTTAGCCACCCATCCCTTGCCCAACAGGCAATAAATGTCATCATTTTCTTGCATATTTTTCTGGATATATTTTATGTACATGTAAATAAAACCATATTTATCCCTCATTCCTTTTTCTATACAGGGTAACATGCTAGTCACATGGTTCTGCACTTTGATCTTTGCACTTGTACTGAAGTAAGTTAATTTCTTCCTATTCTGGCTTCCTCCATTATAAAATGGAAAAATTGGGCTTATCCCAGAGACTTCCTGTTAGGATTAAATGAGATCATGTAAAGCTCTTAGCCCATTGCCTGGAACATAGGAAGTGATCAATATATTAAGCTATTATTCTAGAGTTAAAATTGAAAATGTGCTACAAAGCTATGCTAATGAAAACAGTGGTGGGGCTGATAACATAACAGCAGACAGATGAAACAAAGTAAGAAGCCTCTGCAACTCTTTATTATTTGTCTGCAAGATGCCATTGTCCATGATTGGAATACAAACACTAAAAAGAAAATGTTTGTCTCCAGGAGCTTATAGTCTAGGAGAAGAGAGGAGATGTGTGTCAAAAATGTGATATGAGGGACTTGCCTGGTGGTCCAGTGGTTAAGAATCTGCCTTCCAATGCAGGGGACACAGGCTCGATCCCTAGTTGGGGAACTAAGATCCCACATGCCTAGGGGCAACTAAGCCCTCACGCCACAACTACTGAGCCCGCGGGCCACAACTACAAAGCCCACGCGCTCTGGAGCCCATGCGCCACAACTAGAGAGAAGCCCGCACACCGCAGTGGAGGATCCCACATGCCGCAATGAAGATCCTGAGTGCCGCAGCTAAGACCCAATGCAGCCAAAAATTAAACCAAAAACAAACAAACAAACAAAAAATATATATATATATATATAAATTATAAAAAAAAATGTGATGGTGGGTGCAGAGGGCCCACAGGACAAGGAAGGCAAAGTAGATGGAGTGGTACCTGAACTGGCCTTTGAAGGACAAGTAGGAATTTGACATCCAGAAATAACCAGGAAAAGTGGTAGCTCCAAGGATGATCAGATCTGACAGAATCACAAATGCTGAGGAAAATTTGGTTAATTAAATGAAATAACTTTTAAGAGAGAGAGTTATAGATTGACAGGATGTTTTCCTGAAGATCACGATCTTTGGGGTCCTTTTGGCAAGTCTGAATGAGTAAGGGAGGACCAGGAGTCCCTCGGTAGGGGGTGTTATGTGGTCTTTGATTGAATTTGGCATCTCAATCTAACTCTCAACGGCAGTTGAAGTGAGGGGGCGGGGGGAGTCTCAATATTCACAAATCCAATCCCTCATGAACAAATTCAAAGTTTAAATCTTTAGCTAACGCTTTGTCAATAACATGTTCTAATTACATTTGAGGCTTTGAAAACATGGCTCTGTATGATAATTGCTGTGAAGCAGATTTTAGTCACAGGGACTTATTATACATTGTACTTGTACAGAAGACGTAGAGAGCTTATGAAATCATGTCATTTGATTGCAACTGCAGATCCTGACAACACTTGGAACAACGGGAGCCCCCAACCACATCCCCCCTCCCCTGCCTCACCTCCTCCCCTGTGTATCAAGTGTATAAGTAACATTACATATGCAAAATGGCCCGTAGGTCATCTAACCATTCCCCAAGGCCAGATGGGGCTTCGGGGAAACTGAGTGCCAAGCCACATGTTAGATAAAATGAATCTTACATCTTGATCTCAGAAATTCAAGAGCCCTATGGCTGAGTCAGCTTCCAGATAAACACAGGACCCAGAGAAGAACCAGTTCCCTAAGGCTCTGTCATTGGACTGAACACGTTTCAGGCCTAAAGAGAGAGAGAGGCCCTGAAACTGTCTCCCCACAGCATGTGTAGGGTGGGCTTCTTCTACCCATCTGGCACCTCTTTTGCCAACTCCTCCTCTCAGTCTAGATTTCCCTTGGTGCTCCAGTCCTCACCCAAACAGTGTGTACTGCCTGAGTGATCAGCAAGTCATTCAGAGAAAAGCTTTTTAATTAAGAGGAGAGCAACAAATGATTAAATCAGAGTCATTTATTACCCTGCCATCTGGCCAGGACTCCTCCTGGCCCCCTTCTCCTCCGAGCCTGCGTAGGCATAGAAAGGGACAAAGGGGATGGAACGTGGGAAGAACTGTCCAACCCTTCCTGGAAGCAGGGAGGGGGTTTCAGGAGGACTTCTTGGGATCACTTCCATACTTTAGAAACTGAGCCTCAGTTTCCTTACCTGTAAAGTGGGGGCAATAACATCTACCTCAGTGCTTGTGAGACACCTGGCACAATGGCTGGCATAGTAGAGGTGCTCAGGAAATGTAAGTTTAATCTGAAGCCTATAAATTAAGAGCTTTGTTTTGAAGGCAGTATCAGCTGTGGCAGGAGTGAGGCAACGAAAGTCTTCCTCTGGTAAGCAAGCCCCAGCTGGTTCTCTTTCTGTTGTGACACACAAGGGCATTCCCTGGTCCTCTCCCCCAAAAGTCAGGGAGCTCAGGAAATCCATGCCCACCTCTCACTCCTACCCCCTCCAAACCTGGATGTCAGGCATTATCCTAAGGGAAATGCAGCAGGAGCTTTCCGTGTCTGGTTTGGGCGTGATAAGAAGAGGGGCTGGGAAAGGCTTAGAGTTGAAAGAGGCTAGAAATGGAACTTAGGGGTGTATTTCAATAGGTGACAGCTCAGAGAGGACTCCACTAGATGATATAATGAAATAGACTCTAGTCCCTAAAAGTAAAATCACCACAAATGTGACAGCTATGAATGAAGACTAATACAGGGATATTGAAGTCTCAATTACCACGAGCAACATTGCTGTCAGAGATGTGACTTCCAAATTGGTGAACCACTCCTGGTAAAGCACTGAACAAAATATAAAGTATAATCTTCCTGCAGTTTACATAGTAGTTCCATTCTTAGGGTATACTTAGTGTATATTAAAAAGCCTTTTAAAAAGTCTTTCTGTTTACATATAAAATGAAGTTACATTCTAAAGCTCAGATGATTATAAATGAGTTTCCAGCTCTATAAATATCTAGTGGGACATTTGAAAGTTGTGTGGAGCATGGCATTAGGTATGTGTAGAATTGTTGCACAAGTTGCAATATATTAAGCTGCTGGGGTCCCAGGCTCTGCTTGCCAGGAGCGGGACCTCTACCCATCATTGGGGCAAGCCAAATCACTCCACACTTTTCCAAAGTGCCCCCTAGGGGGCTAAAAATTAAAATGTGAATCAAATTAAATTAAATGTAAAAAAATTTAAAAGACAATCAAGAAGTTTTAAATGTAAAAAAACACCTTGAGGGACTTTGCTGGTGGTCCAGTGGCTAAGACTCCATACTCCCAATGCAGGGGGCCCCTGCTTGGGTCCCTGGTCAGGGAACTAGGTCCCACATGCTGCAACTAATGATCCCGCATGCCTCAACAAAGATCCCACACGTGACAACGAAGATCCCGTGTGCCACAACTAAGACCCCGCTCAGCCAAATAAAGAAGTATTAAAAAAAAAAAGGCACCTGAGCACCTGAGACAACTGAGAAATTTTGAGCTGGATATTAAATGAAATGAAAGAATTTTTGTTCATTTTGCTTGGTATGATAAAAAAATAATTTTATGTAAAAATACAGACAGACGTGCATACAATAATGCAAAAATGGAAATTTCAGTGGTGACCACCTGAGTACAATATGTCTGTGAGCTTTACAGAAAATAGTTCCTGGGGTGGTTGCTCAGCTCACAAAACTCGCTCTTCTCTGGGAATGTCCTCCGTACAATATTCAAGGTGAGCCCTCGTTTGTATCGTAAACTGCTCCCACGACCGCCCCCCCCATCCAGGTGACTGGTCTAGGTCGGGGTGGGGTACACCTGACCCAATCAGATGCTCCTTCACAGGAACCTGGCACCTTGAACTGGGAGCCTGGGGTGTGAGAGTTGTTCACATTAACAGTGCTCCCAGAGAAGACCCATAGACTTCAGGTGCTCAGGTCTCCAGAACCACCTTGTTTCCTGCCCTTCTTTGGGTTTGGCAATTCAGTCCTCCCATCGTTTCTATGGGACACCATGGAATCCTTCCCCCAAATTCCATCTCTTTGTGCTCAAGCCAGCTAAAGTCGATGCCTGCTATTTACAGCTAAAGAATCATAGTAAGATTCTTTCATCCTGGAGACAAATAGCATATCAGGAGAGGATTTACAGAATAAAGATTGACTACCATAGATTAGGTCCCTTGGAAGTCAGAACTGGAGAATTATTTGATTCTTCAATGTGGTTATATTTAGACAAACCCTGCAAAGAAGGATGCAGCTGAAAGTGGCAAATCACTTGTCTTGCATATATTGAAATTATCATTTAAATAGAATAACTGTGGTAGCCAGCTTCCAAAAGGGCCCACAATGATGCTTGCTGCCTGAGGTTCACATTCTTGTTTAGTACCCTCCCATATTGAATAGAGCTGACTCATGTAACCAATAAAATATTGCAAAATATTGTGTACGGAATATGACTCCTAAGGCCAGGTCATAAAAGACTGAGGTTTTCACCTTGTTCTGTCTTGGGTCGCTCACTGCAAAGTGGGGCTGGTCTCCATGTCATGAGGACACTCATGTGGTGAGCAGCTGAGGCCTCCTGCCACCAGCCAGTCCAACTTCCCAGCCATGTGAGTTGGCTACTCTGCAAGTGGACACTCCAGCTCCACTCAGACCCTCAGGTGAATACAGCCCTGGCTGATATCTTGGTTGTAGTCTCCAGCCTGAGACACTGAAACTGTGAGGTAATAACGTGTGCTGTTCTTTTAAGCCACTATGTCTTGAGATAATTTGTTACACCCCGATTGAGAAATAATCCAAAATAATCAAACTCCTCATAATGACTCACAGGACCATAAATGGTGTGCCTGCCTCTCCCCAATTTCACCTTTGACCTCATCTCCCAGTCTTCTCCCTTTCTATCATTCTGCTTCAGATACACTGGCACCCTGATTTTCCTGGAACATTCCAGGCACACTCATGCCTCAGTTACTCTGCATCTGTGGGCTTCTCTGCCTAAATCTCTCTTCTCCCAGACACTCAAATGACTTGCTCTCTGACCTCCTTCAAGTCTTGGTTTAAAAATTACCTTTTCAGTGAAACCTTCCCTGATCACTGTGCTTAAAATTGACTCTTCACCTCACCTGCCAGTTCCATCTCCCTCTTCTGCTTTATTTTCTCCATATCCCTTATCACTCTTTAACATATTGTATATCTTATTTATCCATCTTCTTTATCTTTAGCTCCATGAGGGCAAGGATTTTTGTGGGTTTGTTCATTGAATCCTTAGGGTCTGGAAGCTCTCAATAAACTATTTGTAAAGTGAACGATAAATGAATTAATCTAGTTAGCTTTAAAAAAAATAAAACACATTAGGTGGGTTCCTTGTATAAAAATTAGAAACTGTGATAAGCTTTAGGAATGAAATAAGAACCATTATCTGGAAATAGCCAGTACTGATATTTGCTATATATCCTTCCTGACTGCTCTCATCAATGCTCTTGCTGTTGTAAAAGAATGGAAATCCACTCTGGCTGATCCAAACTCAGGAACATTATCAAAGCCTGTGGTGCACTCCAGGGAACCCTGCAGGGCACGAAGTGTCTCTGGGCCCCAAGGGAACAACACTCCGACAGACACAGAACCTGCTTTTTCTGGCTCCATGGGGCCTTGGGACCCCTTTCTCATGCCTCTCTGCTTTGTCTCTCCACCTGCTCCAATCTTCTCTCTCTGAAGACCACTTTCCTTTGCTCACTCCTTAGTTCACAGGTGGTCTTCCTGTCTGCCCTGGAGCCTTCATGATTTTTCAGTCTCACTGACTCAGTCTTTCATTGTCCGAATTCCAAGTTCCAAGAAGAGTCTGACTGTGCCAGCTTAGGCCAGACAGCCTGATCGGGTAGACAGGGTCACAAACCTGTATGAGTTTGCTAGGGCCATCATAACAAAGCACCGTAAATTGGGTGGCTCAACAACAGAAATTCATTGTCTCACAGTTCTAGAGGCCCGAAGTCTGAGATCAAGGTGTTAGCAGGATTGATTGCTTCTGAGGGCTGTGCGTCTCCCCAAGTTTCTGGTGATTTGCTGGAATCTTTGGTTTTCTTTGGCTTCTGCTGCACACCACAATCTTTTTTTTTTTTTTTTTAATAAATTTATTTACTTTAGTTATTTATTTTTGGCTGCAGTGGGTCTTTGTTGCTGCATGCAGACTTTCTCTAGTTGCTGCGAGCAGGGGCTACTCTTCGTTGCGGTGCACAGGCTTTTCACTGCAGTGGCTTCTCTTGTTGTGGAGCACGGGCTCTAGGCACGCGCGCTTCAGTAGTTGCGGCACGCAGGCTCAGTAGTTGTCGCTCGCGGGCTCTAGAGCGCAGGCTCAGTAGTTGTGGCGCACGGGCTTAGTTGCTCCGCGGCATGTGGGATCTTCCCGGACCAGGGCTTGAACCCGTGTCCCCTGCATTGGCAGGCGGATTCTTAACCACTGTGCCACCAAGGAAGCCCATGCACACCACAATCTTTACCTTCATTTTCCCATGGTGTTCTCTCTGGGTGCATGTGTTTATGTACAAATTTCCCCTTTTTTGATAAGGACAATGTCCTATTGGATGACAGCCCTCCTTAATGACCTCATCTTAACTTGATCATCTGCAAAGACCCTATTTCCAAACAACGTCACATTCACAGGTAAGGCGACTAGGACTTCAACAGCTTTGGGGGGGGGACATAATTCAATCCATGACAGTCACATGGGCATAGTAGATTTGCACCTTCAAATTGCTCTGAGGAGTAGAAGCAATGCCATTTGTGTGATACCAACACTGTTTTCTGTGTAAATATGTTTTTGTGTGTGCAAAAATGGAATCGTATTGCATGTGTTTCCCTTAGCAATACATTGTGAATATTTTCTCATGTGATAGCATACTTTACCTTGTTTTTAATGGTTACATAGTATTACACTATGTGAATACATCATAATTTATTTAAGCAATCCTTTGTTGTTAGATTTCCTCCAATTTTTTGTTATTTTGTGCAATACTGCAATGAATATCTTTGTCTCTAAATCTTTGTGCACACTGATAATTATTTCTTTCCGATAATTCCTGGAAGCTGATTTCCAAGAGGTTTGTTGAGAGTGACTGTCTCCCAATATCTTTGCCAGCATCCAGGAGAGTATTTTTGGTCAGCCAAAGTCAAAGAGATTACAAAATATCTTATAGTGGTTTTAATTTCTATGTGAGATTGAATTTTTTTTCTGCATATTTATTAGTCATGTGCATTTCTTGTTGGGAGGAATTGTCTATTCATTTACTTTTCTTAATTTTCTATTGGGCTTTTTTTCTTATTGATTTGTATTAACTTTCACCTTAGAGATATTAATCTATTACGTATTGTAGCTTTTTTTTGTGGCTTCAGTTTATTTTTATTTTGTGTACAGTTCTTTTTTTTAATAAATTTATTTATTTTTATTTATTTATTATTTTTGGCTGTGTTGGGTCTTCGTTGCTGTGAGCGGGCTTTCTCTAGTTGCATCGAGTGGGGGCTACTCTTCGTTGCAGTGCGCGGGCTTCCCATTGCTGTGGCTTGTTGCGGAGCACAGGTTCTAGAGCGTGCAGGCTTCAGTAGATGCGGTACATGGGCTCAGTAGCTGTGGCTCACAGGCTTTGTTGCTCCACGGCATGTGGGATCTTCCCAGACCAGGGCTCGAACCTGTGTCCCCTGCATTGGCAGGCGGATTCTTATCCACTGCTCCACCAGGGAAGCCCTACAATTCTTTTGAAATACAGAAGTTTGAACTCTAGTTTTCCTTTTTGGTTTCTTTCAATTCTTTTATGCTTAGAGAGTTTCTCCATCCATAGAGGGGATAAACAATCATGCATATTGCTTTTTATTTTTTCCCCAGTGCTTTGTATTTTTACATAAAAATGTTGATATGTATGCTCTCATTACCTCTGGTAGATTAAATATGACTGCAAACTCATTGCTGCTCTTACTTTTGAGAGGTGGAGTCTAATTCTCCAAGGTGGCTTTAGTGACTTGATTAAGCAATAGAATGTGGTAGAACTAATATCCTGGGAATTCTGAAGCTAGGCTATACTCTTGTTGCACAGGCTAATGGAGTCTTGAGTCTTCATGTAAGAAGTCTGATTACCTTAAGCCACCATGCAGGAGAGGTTACATCCGAACACTTGACCATCCCAGCTGAGCCCAGAATTCCAGCCATTTGCACAAATGCAAAGCAGGTATCTCCAAGTAACCTCTGTCAACACTAAATGGAGCAGAAGAATCACCCAGCCAAGCCCTGCCCAAGTTCTTGACCTATAAACTCATGAGATATGACATATACAGTTGTCCTTTTAAGGCACTAAATTGTAGGGTAGTTTGTCATGCAACAGTAGATAACTGGAACAATACCTCTTGCCTGGGGTATATTATAACAGAAGCTGTGAGGTACAGAAAAAGTCCTGGAGTTGCAGGAAAAATGGAAGAGCCAAGAGCTTCAACAAGAGTATTCTCATCAATTGGTAATGACTAATGATATTAAAAGCAGCAAGGTTTACAGCTGACATGTACTTTGAACAGAAATAAAAAAGGCAAATCAATCCCAACCCAAGCACATTTTGAGAAAAAACTCTTTTTTTAAATAATTGAAAACCATGGAGCATTTTTAATGTACCACACAGAGCACTAAGCCCTTGACACAGATTTTTCCTCATTTAATCCTCAACAGACTCCCTGTGAGTAGCTGTCATTATTGTCCCCATTTTACACATGAGGATATGGAGGCTTCGAGAAGGTCAATAATATACCCATGGTTACAGAGCTAGAACTAGGATTTGAATCCTTGTGTCTGAGCCTGCACACTTGGCCACAGGACTTACCTATTTTGCTCTGCCTTGGAGTGAGGGCGATGCCCTGATATCAAAGTGCCCCTTTGCCAAGGGACAGGTCTGGATGCCTTCTCCCCACCAGATCCTGCCATTTAGATGTCTCTGAGTCTGTAAAACCAGAGGGCCGGGCCAGACACTCTCCAACCTCTCTTCCAGATCTTGTAAGCCTGTGGTTCTTAAAGTTGAACCATGGGCCTGGCAACATGGACAATGCAAAGGTAACCAAGTGGTCTCCCTGAGCCGGGGATTCAGCATGACTTTTCCTACCCAGGGTCCTCTGGTTCCAGGCACCTGGAGGGATGGAGTAAAGTCACTTAGGCAGCAGGTCCTAAGGGGAGGGATCTTGTCTAATTCAAGGTCCCTGTCTCCCTGCAGCCCAACACAATGCCGGGCCCCTTGAGACATGTTTGTGCCTCAAATTACAGTGACCTCAGCTGAGACCCCAGGCCTCTGAGACCTTCAGACCATTTTGGAGTGCTTTCTAGGGTGTTGCCTTACCCACGTCCAGGAAAAAGGCCATGAGGTTATTTCACTCTGCCTTATCCCCAAGACACTGCCTCAGCCACTGACCTCCATGATATTCCTACTGGGTACCACTGCCCTACAACTACCACAATTCTAGCTACTTCTCTGACCTCAGGAGAGGAGGCGATGCTCGCTGCTCTGCTGCTGGGTCCCAAGCAGGTATCAGCCTCGTCCTTCAGCCACTACAGCATCACTGAGATCAGGCTGTAAACCTCAGGGAGACTTTTCTCTAAGTCCGGGATTAATGGAAGAAATTAGGAAAACTGAGAATTATCAAAATCCCTTGCTCATCCTTCAGATCTATTTCCTTGCTTCGCTCCTGGCTTGGCTCCACTGACAAAGGGCAGCCCTCTTCCCCCTGCCCCAAAACCCACTCACACCAGAAATACTCCGGGGCTGTTCTTGGTCTTGGGGTGCCAGCTGAGGAGATATTCTACTCAGGGGAGAACAGATACTTTTTTTTTTTCTTTCTAATATAAGTCCCTCCTCCTTATATCCTTAGGACGAGCAACCAGTTAAATTTGTGCCAGGATGAATGACAATGAGAGTAGCCTTTTGCTTCAAGGACAAGCCCTCCTCTCTTCCCTCACAAGGGTGCGTCTGGCAATCACAAGAATGGTCTGACATTAGTCCATTCTTTCATTTGGTTTCTCCAGTCTTATCCATGGGCATCTTGTTAATGAATGAATGAAAGACCTGACCCAAACCGAGGCACCCACCCTGATTCCAACCAATAAGCCCCTACACCAAGCATCTTTTTAGGTATCCAGAGAGTTTCCCCTTCAAGGTAGAGGCTGTAAATTCTAAGCACAACTCTCAATCCTGTGAATACCAGCCTCCTCTCCTTTGGCTGTTGTCTGTTTCCTAAACCCAAGATCATTAATCACTCTGCTGCCTGCCAGGCCCTTTCTGTCAGCAACTGTTCCCTCTGACCCTCCCTGTCAATCTCTCTCCCTGGCCCCAGCCCTGACAGAGCAGAGCAGAGGGAGGGTCACACCGGCAGCATCATGGGGTGGACAAAATCAATCAATCAGGGGCAAGAATCTCTCCCACTGCCTTGCTTTGTCCCCCCACCATTTCACCCCTCTACTTCTCAAGAGCATGCCAGGATTAAAAACTTTTTTTTTCTTGGGATTGGCCAAGGGAAAGTGGTGGCAAGAGGAAGTAGGAAGGAATTTAGGGGAAAACAGCAACAATTATTGGAGAGCCCTGCAGAGCTCTGGAAGCTCCCGAATTCTGGCTGCAGCAAGCACTTGAAAAAGTTCTCCAACTTGGACCCAGATCCCCACGGGGAGACAACCCAAATGTGAGTGCCAAGGAGAGACAGAAAATGATGCTTTGCTTGGAGGCCTCATTGCCTTATTTTCTCTAAAGCCTGCTGCCTAATTTCCTCAAGGCCCTGGTCAAAGGAGCATGAATGAATTGAGTGACTGGCGTCTCAGTTGGACGAAAACTGTTAAGTAGGCCACTCTTGTCTTCTCTGAGCTCCTGGCAGTATTAGCTCTTTGTGCTAAAAGGAGCAGATGTAAGGGCCCCCCTTCCACTCCCAGGAAACCTGCTTTAATGGTGACCTGCTGGGAAACGTGCTCCATTCTTTGTCATCTAAAACCTTCATGACTCTAATGGTAGGAATTGCAGGCCCGATAAGAAGGGAGGGTGTCCTAGGCTGGTGGGTAGAGGGGATATTTTTAGGCAGCCAGAACCTCGGAGAACCCATCAAATCACAGAGGCCCGCCCACTCCACTTGTGTGTTGGCTTTAAATTTGGATTGAATTTTTGGTGGCACAAAAGATTCGGTGCCTCCTGCCACTGGAAAGGCCCATTCTCCCACTCTGCTGTCTCTGGTTATTCCATCTTCCAGCATCCAGCTGGCTCCAACTCTGCCTGAAGAAGAACAGGCAGCCAGACCAGCTTTGCCAGACTGGCCATCTGTCCCAGCTGAGGGTGAGGGTCCATCCCATCCCAGGGCTTCCCAGGGCTACTGATGCAGCTGCCCTAGAAAGATTTTAAAACCTGTGTTCTTGTGGGTGTCACTAATTAGATATGGATCCTGGTAGAGTAACTTCTCCCACCACAGGAAAGCCAGGTCAAGTCCCCAGTCTCTGCATGGACCATTTCAGAAAACAGAACCCAGGGGCTTCCCTGGTGGTGCAGTGGTTAAGAATCCGCCTGCCAATGCAGGGGACACGGGTTCAAGCCCTGGTCCAGGAAGGTCTCACATGCCGCGGAGCAACGAAGCTCGTGCGCCACAACTACTGAGCCTGCGCTTTAGAGCCCGTGCTCCGCAACAGGAGAAGCCACCGCAATGAGAAGCCCACACACCGCAACGAAGAGTAGCCCCCGCTCGCCGCAACCAGAGAAAGCCCATGCGCAGCAACAAAGACCCAACACAACCAAAAATAAAATAAATAAATAAATTTATATTAAAAAAAAGAAAACAGAACCCAATATCAGGTAAGTGAGGTGAGGGAGGATGAAGAAGAGTGGAATTGTCAAGAGGCGTGGCTTCTAGTCCGGGCTCTGCCACTCAGTAACCACGTGACCTTGGTAATCATTTCTGCTCTCTGGGCCTCAGTTTCCTCCTCTGAAAAATAAGAAAGTCAGATAGGATGTATCTAAGTTTCCTTTTTATGAATACAGTATCACTCCAGATGATCAAATATCTATACAGATCATCCAGGCAAAATCTACAGTGAGTCAGTGGAATTTGAAATTGTGACAAGTGTCCATATTTGAGGCTCCTACTTTCCTTAATTTTATTAAGGAAAATTAGGCAGAGGTATTCTGGTGTATTTGGGAAAGTGGGCTGGGAGAGGTTGGGTAGTACCTCATTCTATTTTCTTTCCTGATGTAGACACAGCTAAAGGGTTTGGATTAATTTGGGGGGGACTGGCATCCAAAGTATTTATATCTCTCATCTGCTCTGAGGTGATTTTCTGATGCTGGAGGCTCTATCTTATTCCATCTGTATCAGTTAGATCACTTTTTATTGCAAGGGACGGAAAACCCAACTTTTTTTCTTTTTTTGGCCGTGGCACAAGGGATCGTAGTTCCCTGACCAGGGATGGAACCTGCTCCCCCTGCCGTGGAAACGCTGAGTCTTAAGCACTGGACTGCCAGGGAAGTCCCCAGAAAACCCAGCTCTAATGGACTAAAGCCAAGCAAAGAAAATGTATTTTCTGATATGTCCAAACCATTGTCACTAAATTACATTTCTTTTCTCTCTTCTCAGTCCTGCATTCTCTGTATTTTCTCAAATCTTAAGTAGGATCTCCCTGTGATCACAAGAGAACATCCAGAAGCTCCCAAGGTTGCATACATCCATTCTGAAGTCCATGTCACTTAAGATAACTTGAGTTGCAAACAACAGAAAATCTGACTCAAGTTAGTGTAATCAATAAGAAAAGTTTTCACCTCACACAATAAGAAATCCAAAGATGTAGTGACATCCAGATTGGTTAACTAATTGCCTCAACAATGTCATCAAGGAGCCACGTTTTTTCTACTCCTTCATTTCTAGTATCAATTCTTTTCTTAGAAGAAGAGCCCTCATCGTCACATAATGGCTATTGAAATTTCAAGTGTCATAATTAGACATTGCAAGGTGCAGGAAAAGAAGGAGAACTACCTCTTCCTACAGCTCTTTCTTCAGAAAAAAGAAATGTCCCCTAGAGTCTCCTAGAAGACTTCTTCTCATGCTTTATGGCGCAGAATTGCTTCACTTGCCCATTCCTCAACCAACCACTGACACATCGAATAAAATGACCATGTTAGCTTAGATCAGTGGTTTTCAACCTGGGATGATGTATCACATTGGCCATTTGACAATATCCAAAGACATTTTTGGTTGTCATAAACAAAGTGAGGGGTGCTACTGGCATCTAGTGGGTGGAGGACAGGCGTGCTGCTAATCATCTTTGATGCACAGTGACAGCCCCACAACAAAGAACTATCTGGTCCAAGATGTCAGTAGTGCTCAGGTTGAGAAACCCTTGCTTAGAAAATCATCTAGGGTGCAATGGCTACTGGAGAGTCAACCATAATATCTTCTACAATGTTCTATCTGGAATTCATCAACAGTCTTAGTTCCAGCATTTCTAACAAAATCTTACTATATCTTATTGTTCTGACTGCATTACATGTCCATCCCTGAACCAGTTACTGTGTATGGGAGAATTAGAGGCAGTGATTGGTTTAAGTCTAGGTCACATGTTCCACCTCTGAGCCAGGAACAAGTCAGCCCTACCTGAAGACATGAGCTGAGAGTGGGGGAAGAAAGGGTAATACCCCAGAGAGAACTGGGAATGGTAATCAAGATGAGATGAGTAGAAGCTAGGCAGCAAAACAAAACAAACAAACAAAACCCCAGCTGCCCACTACGCCATTCCTCTCACTGACAGACTAGAGAGGCAAGAACTGTGTTTGTACTTTGAGTCAAAATAGCAGTAGCATCAGTAGGCTGCTATAATGGGACCGTCTAGGAACACTCTGGGCTGGCTCCTGTGAACTGCTTATTCCACGTTGTGGTTAGAAATCCTGTGGCTTTAATGACCTCCATCCAAGCAGCACTTTTCACCTAAGGAAATGCTCAGTCAACCTGGCAAAGTGAAAGCAAGAGGAGCAGAGAAGGGGAAGGGAGAGGAGGAGGTCGCAGCTAAGATTGGCGCAGAGAGAGGGAGAGCTGGGGTACAGGTGTGCTGTGTGTCCCCAACCCTGGATGACTTCTCTGTCCTGGAGCTGACTGAGCCTGTGGACCACATCAGCCAGACACCCTTGTCCTCTGGCTTCCAGTTGGCTTTGGTCAATGACTGGCGACTTCAGGAGATGAAAAGGAGGGAAGAGAGAGAGATTTGGATATTTACTCCTCCTGATTCCTCCCGGATTTGTCATGGTCTGGGAGTGTCTACCTCTCACTGGCGCTTCTGTTGGGTGGTTCCCCTTCCACGGTGCACATTCATTTAGGTTCCATAACACTACCCCCTCCCTGTGTCCACAGGCCTAAAGGTGACTCAATACTCCCCACTGGTTCCCTCAATCTCACCTACACATCTGTATATAGTATCTTCATTAGAAAGCCTCTGAGTGTGTTGTCCTGACCTCCCAAGGAACCTGTTATAACAGGCAGGTGGCAGGTGCAAGATCCACTCATGCCAGGTGGTCACACCAGGGTGTGCTGTGCCTGGATCACACCTAATATTCTGTGAGCCTAAAGAATAGCCACTCACACCTGTTCCTTAGGACCTAGCCTTATTGGGAAGCCTAATTGTTAAAATGATGGGTTTAAGTGTTATTCTCCCTCTCTCCTAATCTCTGCCAACCTCTTTACCCTCTTGTCTAAGCAAGTAGAAAGTATGCTAACCATGCTATATTTGTAGTGGTGTCTACCATTTCTTGAACACTTATAATATGCCAGACACTGTGCCAAACACTTTATGTGCTTTATCTCATTTATCTGCACAACAAACTTATGGGTTAGATACTATTTTTCCCGTTTTAAAAAAGAGGGAACTGAGGCTCAGACAGTTAAGTAACTTGCCCAAGATCAAACAGCTGGTATGTGGCTATGGTGGCTAATACCAGTGGTCACCAAGATTTCTGATTCTCTTCCCCTTCCTGGATATATGGAAAACTATATTTACCATCTCTCTTTGCAATCGGGCAGGGTCTTGTGGATAGTGTTGCCAATGGATTGTGACTTCAAGTGACAAGGTGCTCCTGCGCTGACACATTTTAGAGCTGGCATGCGGTGTTCAGTGCCCGATTCCTCTGCCACTTCAGTCACAGGAGCACGTGTTGAGATGGGGGTGCCCTGAGACTAAAGCAGCCTAGACCGCTGAGCCACTACATGAAGGCAGCTGCCCTGCAGAGTCACTAGGACTGGTACTGACTTGGAGAAAAGGTCAAATAAACTTTCATTGTGTTAAGAAACTGAAAATGTGGTGCTGTTTGTTATTGCAGCATAACCTAATCATTCCAAAAATGGAAACAGAGTCTTGGATTATATAAACAGCTTGGCCACTAATCAGCTAGATGACTTCAGAGATTGGTTACAATCTGGTCCTCAGTTTCCCAGTCTGTAAAATGTTTGCCTGGGATCGGAGGAGCCATGTGGTCCATTCTGGTTTACCTTTCTATGAAATACTCTGTGGTAGCCTGAATTTGAGCCAAGTTTTTATGTGTGAGTGGAAAATAAGTCTCTGGTTTCCCTCTCACTGCATGCCCTGGTCACTTGATACTAACTCAGCACTTTCTCCTCCTTTCCAAGGCTCCTGACTGGTGCCTGACACCACCCACGTGGTCTCTCTCTGCCACATCCTCAGTCCAGAGCCATCTGTCGGGGTTTTCAATTTGGGGGCGCTCCTGGAGGGGAGTGACTAGCCAGCCTGCTCCGTGTCAGCCACAGCCTTGCTGCCCACTGCTGGTACCCAGGACCGCACAGGCTTCTTTGAGCTCTTTTTTCTAGGAAGGCAAATGGTATTATTAAATATTCAAGAAGCCTGCAATGAGGCAGTGGACATGATAGACGGAATCTTCTTCTCAGTTGTTCTGAGAGGGCAGTTGCCTGCTCAGAGTCAGGCTGAGACAAAGGGAGAGGTGGTCTCAGCTGAAGATTCCCCAGGATCCTCTGGATCTGCCTCTGATGTGTCCACCCCACATCTGGCTCCAGAACACGAGGACTTTTGTTCTTCAGGCGGACAAAGTCCTCCACTGACCAATCCTCTTTGGTAACATATCATCTTGTTCGAGTGACATGTGATTATGCATGGAACTATGGACATCTGAGATGTACAGATACATATATAGTCCTAAATAGAAAAATAATCTATATTTATACCACAAACTCTCCCAGTTTATAGTGTACAATGATACCCATACCCTGTAACCCTTAGCCATGTACATACATGTAACCTATTTTAACAGAGAGCCCACTTAATGCAATGTGGCTTTCAAAAAAGCTATTTAAAGCCTGTTTTAAATGGCTACTCAATGTGCACATGTAGATCGATAGCTAAACAGATAGAAATATTGATTTTTAGATACATATGTAGCAATAATAAAACCTTGAATTTATATACCTTCTTTCTCCTGGGGAATTCACAGGACGTGCCAAGTCTCCCCTATGTGGATAGCACAAAAGTTTATCTGTGCATACCATGTGAAGTGGAATTAATATAAACACATAGAAAGCCCCCCATAGCGTCCTGGTTTATGTCACCTTATACCTCATATACCTTGAGCATCTGGATTCACATACCTTCCAAAATAAGGGAGACTTGGGTTCTATAAATCATAACAAGAAGATGTAATGTAAAACCATCCATGTGCATGCTACAATATTATGTTCTAAATAATGTCATCTGGAGTTAAAAAAAATTGTAGCTGCACATCCTGCAATATTTATCATTGCTGCATTTTCAGATCAGATGTGTTTATTGACATAGAACGTTGTTACATGGGTATCTAATTGTGTCAAACTCCCTTAAGCTATCTGCGATATTGTGATTTATAGGAAAAATATATACTTGGTCATTCAGATGAGATATGAAATATGAGATATTTCTCACAGATATTTGCTCATCGTTTACACTTCCTGGCTCACAGCTCCCCAAACCCTTGGAATTTCCTGAGTGATAAGAGCAACGGGATAGTATTTGGTCTCTTGTCCTCAGTTCCTGAAAACACTTCAGAAAACGTGACTTTTGGATCCCATCCAAGTGTGGGAGCTGGTTGCCTGGAGAACAAATCAAGTGATTAGAGGGTTGGAACTTTTAGTCCCACCCCCTGATTTCTGGGGAGGGGAGAGGACCTTGCAGTTGAATCGATTGCCATTGGCCAATGATTTAATCAATCATGATTTTGTTATGAAGCCTCCATTAAGACCCAAAAAAGACAGGGTTTGGAGAGCTTCCAGGCTGGTGAACACATGGAGATACTGGGAGAGTGGTGCTCTTGAAGAGGGCATGGGAGCCGCATGCCCCTTCCCACGTACCTCACCCTGTGCATCTTTGGCTGTTGATTCGTACCCTTTAATATCCTTTTACAATAAACTGGTAATCTAGTGAGTAAATGGGTTTTCCTGAGCTCTGTGAACAATACTGGCAAATTAATTGAACCTGAGGAGGGGATTGTGGGAACCTCTGAGTTATTGCCAGTTGGTCAAAAGTACAGGTAACAACCTGGACTTGTGACTGGCATCTGAAGGCTGTCTTGTGGGACTGAGCCCTTTACCTGTGACATCTGATGCCATCCTTGGGTAGATAATGTCAAAATTGAGTTGTATTCTCAGACACCCTATTGGTGTCAGAGAATTGCTTGTTGGTGTGGGGAAACCTAGACACACACACACACAAACTCACACACACACACGTTGGAATTGGGTTCAGGAACTGTATTTACTATCCACTTAAGATTTGTGCACTTGAGTGTGTATAAGTAAATACCTCAGTATAAAAAAGTAAGAAAACACAAAGTTGCCTCTTGAAATCCAGCATGCATTCTCATAAACTGGGGCCAGAGCGATGGAAGATATGTAGTGCATGGGCGCGTCTAAGAATTCTGTTGGTCTAGATAGCGGTGGGACACTGAGTCCTGATTCTGAAAGTCGTGTGATCTTGGCCACTTAACCTCTCTGTGCCTGTTTCGTCATCTGCAAAAAAAAAATAGAACTAACCTTGAGAAGTGGTATAAAGGTTAAATGAGAAAATGAAGGTAAAGCACTTCACATGGTGTCTCCACAAAATCAACTCTCAGCAACAGTTGGCTATTCCCATTATGATTGCAATGACCCCAACTCCTTGTGCTGACACAGCCAGAGACCACTCAGTGCAAAGCATCATTTATGTGCCACAAACTCTGTCCCTCCCCAAGCATCTGCAAAAGTAAAAAGGATTAAATGTAATCAAAGACCTAATTAATGTCCTGGTTGTCCAACCCTCATCCACAACAGCCAGACAAATGAATTTTGGTCTTCCAAATTCCCAGCTACTCATTGTGTTTTCTAACTTCCTCAGCAAACAATACAACCTCTTCCCATCACCAGCTCCCCTACCTTAACATGCTGTCATACCTCTCCTTTTCTAATCTCGAGACTACCTGCTGGTCCTGGTCCTGTCATCCAGCAATTCCTTTTATATACACCCCTGCAGTTATGTACCCCAGAAAAACTAGCCTAGTCCGCATGAGCGGTATGTGTGTGTGGAGAATGAACAAAACATGGACTTTGTAGAAAGAAAGGCCTGGATATGGATCTTAGGCATGGCCCTCAGTGCAAGTTACCTGACCTCTCTGAGTCTTAGTTTCCTTATCTAGAAAATGGGACCACTGATCCCTACATTAGAGGGTTGTGATAAGAATGGAGTAAGAACACACATATCAAGTAAGTGCCTAACATTGCTGAAGAGATGAATAGATTAGTGCCAAGCAAGAAGGCGTTTGCTGCAAATTCCTTGCTTAGGGGAATGTTTGCTGTTCTGTTGGGCAAGATAATTCCTTATTAGCTGAAATAAAATTCTGTGCCTCCTTGAGAATTATCTTCTCCGAGCATTTTCATTGAGAGTGAGTCCTAGCTAGGGCTGGCAAGATTTGCGCAATTCACACATACTTGTGAAATTCAGGAACATTATCTCTTACTGACAGACTATAATGACTGTAATAAACAAGGAAGCCTCTGTTCTAATAAACAAGTAATTATAGTTGACCAAAAGTGTGTAAACATGAGGCTAATTCGCAAATCCTCTCATAGCTGTTCCCAGTTTGTAGACATGTTTGGGAATGTGCATAAGACCGGGCACTCTGTGTTCTCATCCATAGGTATATGAATATGTGGGCAATAGCTGCCATCTTCTTGGTCAATCCTTTTTTCTTTTTTTTCTGATAGAAAGTATTATATTTTTAAGTCAAGAAAATGGGGTCATTTTAACATCTTGGTTACCAATGTAATCCCTTTAAACTCAGGTTTCCTAGTAACCTTGGGAGACTATAATTTATTACACAATTGCCTTTAGATATGGGGACACTGGCCTCATTACCTGGGTTCTTTCCAAACTTAGATACAGAGACTGTCAATCCTTGGGATTTGAGAATGATGGGTGATGGAAGGCTGAAAGGGAAGGTGGTTTAGATTAATAAACAGTCTTAAACTAACAAATGGTCATTACTGAAGCAAGAAAGAGGCCACACAGGGGACAGTGACCCAAATGGAGATTCTGTCCTGCTTGCAATTAGAAGGGCCATAGCTTGGAGGCTTTATTCCAAAGTAGAGAGCATTTCCATTTATGCTTCCCTAGAGATGGGCTGCAAAATTATTTTCAATGAGGAGTAGCCACAATTAATTCCTTGATCATGAGCAAAATACCTGGATACCCTAACTATAAATATTTTTCTGAGAAATTCTCCTTTTTATTTTCTGTATTTTTTTTAATTGACATAGTAAGAAAAGGAAAGACAGGCATGATTTTCTACTAATGTCTTTCTTCTTTTATTCCTCTAGTAATTGTTCTCATAAGGATTACATTTTTTTCTTAGGTCCTCTTTCTCTCATCTTTTCAAGGCCATAACTTTATCTAAGAGGTCTTCATGGATAATGAGGTAGGGAGAAGCAGTATTGCCCAGTAGTTAAGGATACTGACTTGTGGTTCAGAAAGACTTGGTTTTGATCCCCACTTCACTACTGTTTCAGTCAGGAGAATCAGAAATCTTGGTGACCACTGGTATCAGCCACCATAGCAACATACCAGCTGTTTGATCTTGGGCAAGTTACTTAACTGTCTGAGCCTCAGTTCCCTCTTCTATAAAATACGAAAAACAGTAGTATCTAACCCATAAGTTTGTTGTGCAGATTAAATGAGATAAAGCCTATACAATTTTTGGCACAGTGTCTGGCATATTGTAAGTGTTCAAGAAATGGTAGACCTCCAATCCACTCCCTACTCAGCAACCAGAGTGACCTTTTAAAAAATAGAAAGCCATTACTTAAAATCCTTCAGTGGTGTCCCAGCTCACTTAGAATTAAATGCAGTCTCTTTCACCATTGTTACAGGACTCTACATGATGTGATTCTTGTCCTCCTCTCCGATTTCATTTTCCATCAACCCCTCCCCTCATTCCCTACTCTCCAGTCACACTGGCCTTCTCTCTGTTCCCCTAACATGCTACATCATTTCCACCTGAAGCTCTCTGCTTACTGACTTCTCTGATTGGAATATTCTACCGCAGATCTTTACATCATTAGTTCCTTTTCACCTCTTTGGTCTAAATTCAGGAAGTCTTCCCTGTCCTCACCATCTATTCCCCTCCAGTCAATACACGTGCTAGTGCGTCATTCCCTGTCACATTAACCCGTTTAGTTTCATTATAGCATTTATCACCATATGAAATTACTTGTTTTATTTATTTGTCTACTTATCTGTTTTCCACACTAGGATGTGGACATTGTGAGAGCAAAACCTTCATCTGTCTTGCTTCCTACTGAATTCCTGTCACCAGGAATGGTCTAGACTCCAAGGGTAAATGCACAAATCTCTTCTCAACACCTTTTCCATATCACTGCGTTGCCTCTTTCTGACATTGATTTGGAACTTGCTCTTTACTCACTCCTGTCTGGAGAAGAATATCAACTCAGAGCAGGGGAATGGCCAGCCCTGCTCATGTGACGGCTGATGGTGGGAAGGTGAGGTCCTGGCTCTGAGCTTTGTCTTCTGAGCCGGTATTCTCCACAATGGAGCTCAAGAGGAACTAGACAAAAAGGCATATCCCAAGTGCCATACTAGACATACTAAGTTAGAATCTCTGGAAATGAGAATCTACCCAGGAAATCTGCACTTTAAACAACCACCCAAGCTGACCTTTAAAGCACACTAAGGCTTGAGAGGAACTCTCCTAGGTCTTAAGTTCAGCCCACAAATTAAGCATACCAAAGTACTTCTTTTTCCTGGTGATCTCTCACATGTGCACTTGCATTGTCCTGTGAATGGTCAAACTCTTCATCTGAGGTCAGAGTAGAGTGCCTTGGGGCACAGAAACACAGGCACAGTGACTGATGTTCTCAGTGCCCTATGTATGAGTTACCAATTGCTGTGTAACAAATTACTCCAAAACTTAATGTGTTTTTCACATTTGGGGACACTTTTCTGCTCACTAGAAACTCCTTGAGAGGAATAGGGTAAAGTGACATGAGTCAGGAGCAGAAATAGGAGAGGAAATTAAAATCCATTTCGAATTATTCCTTATTAGTGTCTCAGTGAAAGTTTGGATAAGGAGGCTGGGATATCGGTTAAGACTGGGCTGTAATATTGCTCTAGATTCTTACAGTCCACAACTGAAAGAGGTCTATAGCTTGCCGTAACAGTGACTATGCTGATGGTGGGGGTGGTCATAATTCATTTGGCAAATATGTATTGAGCACCTACTACATGCCATCACTGACCTAGGCACATGGGATCAAAATGGACCAAAACCAAAAAACCAAAACTAAACAAAGCAAAAAACCCCTGCCCCACGGAGCTTAAATTCTAGAAGAGGAAATGGAAGGACATGATGCTAGCATCTCACTCCCTGTTTGAAGCATTTCCTTCTCATGAGTTCTTAGTTGTGAGAGATTTAGTCTCCACCAAGTCCCCAGGTTCAATGAGAGATTCCCCAAACTTTATCGTTCCCAAGGCTTGAAGGTGACAATTGACTCAAAATGCTTACATGCAGAGAAATGGACTCTGGTTGAGAGGTAGATGTCTCTATATATGTGTTGGGAGTGAGGGTTGTGATAACATACAGAGGGCTTAAAACAACTACATTTATCTCACAGTTCCATAGGTCAGAAATCCAGGCACAGCTTAGCTGGGTCCTCTGGCTCAGGTTCTTTCATGAGGCTGCAAACAAGATGTCAGCCAAGCTCAAGGCTCAACTGGGGAAGGATTTGATTCCAAGCCCACTCATGTGATTGTTGGCAATCAGTTCCTTGTGGGCTGTTGGACTAAAGGCCTTGGTTCCTTGCTGGCCGTTGGCTGGAGGCCGTCTGTCCTCAGCTCCTTGCCACATGGGCCTCTCCATAGTGCAGCTCACAACACAGCATCTGATTTCCATCAGAGTGAGCAGGTGAGAAGAGCCAGAGAGAGAATGAGAGCAAGACAGAAGTCACAGTCGTTCATAACCTGATCTCTGCAGTGACATCCCATCACTTTGACTGTATTCTATTTATTAGAAACAAGTCACTAAGTCCAGCCCACACTCCAAAGGAGGCATTTACACAAGGGCATGAATACCAGAAGGTGGGGAGCATTAGAACCCCTTTTAGAAGCTGCCTACCACACCTTAGCCTGAGTTTTGAACTATTTTTGACATGGGACACAGTATGACAGACAGATAATAACTGTGTGGGAATTCTGTGTGGCACCAGGGAATTTAATTTAAAAGGCAGAGTTCCAGCATAAGAAGAGCATACACTTTAGGCTGAGAGGGGCCTCTGTTAGAATCTCAGCTTTGGTGTTCACCAACTGTATGTAACTTTAGACTTAATTTCTCTGAGCCTCGCTTTTCTCGTCCAAAAAATGTGGATAATACCTACCACTTAAGGAGTTTTGAGGATCAAAAAAATCACTTGGGCAAGATGCTTGTTAAAATGCAGATTCTCAGGTTGCTCCCTAAGAAATTCATTTTCAGTAGACTTGGTGTGGCACATAAGAACTGTTATTTTTAATAAGTACATATGCAAAAGGTGTGTGGCTCAGTATATGGTAGCTATTAGTAATCTTCATAACAACAGTAATTCTGCAAGTATTCTTGAGGAACTATATGCTTAAAGAGAGTCAACTGTGAATTAGTGGAAAGCAAACTGTATTGAGGATTAGAAGATGTATAAGTTCTAGCCCTTGTCTGACGATTACTTTGCTATGGAATCTTAGGCACAGAATCACCTAATCTTTCTGGACTTCTCTTTTTCCCCCAGCCTCTGTAAAATGCCTCCTACCCTGAGTACTCTCTGTCTAGGAAAAGAAACAATAGCTAATAGATGGGATCCGTTTAGGGCTCCCCTGGTTGGTGAAACAAGTGCAATGACCTCCATAATAAGTCTTTTCTGAAACTCCACATCTCCTAATATTTCTTCCTGAAGACTATTCCTTGGAGCCTCTGATTCTTCTACTCTTCTAATTCATATGACCCCAGCATCTCTGTATGTAATGAAATATATCTGAAAACAACCTCATTTAAAAGAATAAATCTGTTAAGGAGCTGAGAACTTTCTGGCATGAAATGAAAAATATTGATTGCTTCTCACCTGTTAGCAGTGAAATCCTATCCAGTTAATTAACCTGCTCAGAGATAAAGTTTATTTCTGCCATTCACCTTCAGCTCCAAATCTTTAAAACCATTAAAACAAGTACCTGGTCAATGAATAAATCTTCTCCCAGAGTAGTTCAGCGCCTTCTGTAATCTGGTTTCAGCCTACCTTTCTGACCTCACTTCCAGCTACTTACCTTCAAGCACCTTCCACTCCAGAAAAATGGAAAAACTAAAGTATTCAGCATTCCCATTGCCAGAAATATACTTCCCTCCTCTGAATGCTACATATTAACTCAGTTCAAATGTCACTTCTTTTTATTTTATTTTATTTATTTATTTTTGGCTGCGTTGGGTCTTTGCTGCTGCGCACGGGCTTTCTCTAGTTGCGGTGAGTAGGGGCTACTCTTCGTTGCGGTGGGTGGGCTTCTCATTGTGGTGGCTTCTCTTGTTATGGAGCACAGGCTCTAGGCGCAACGGCTTCAGTAGTTGTGGCACACAGGCTCAGTAGTTGTGGCTCGCGGGCTCTAGAGCGCAGGCTCAGTAGTTGTGGCGGACGGATTTAGTTGCTCCGCGGCATGTGGGATCTTCCCGGACCAGGGATCAAACCCGTGTCCCCTGCATTGGCTGACAGGCAGACTCTTAACCACTGTGCCACCCGGGAAGTCCCAAATGTCACTTCTTAAAAAAGGCTTTCCTGGAGCTCTGGCATCTCCACCTCCTCCCACCTTTCCTAATTGCTGCCAAGGTGTAAGCATTAATTACCTCCTTACTCTAAACACTCCAAAACTTTTACTACCTTTGTAGCATTTATTATTTTATAACTTATGATTGTGTACATATTTATAGTACTAGACCCTACAGGATGCAATTCCAACCAATTCGTTTTTGTGTTCCCCACATCTTCCAATACAACTCCTTGCCTATGATTGGGGTTTAGTAAATATTTTTTGAACGCTTAAATGGAGACCCATTGATCTCTGACTTTTATTCTTGGGGGCTCCCAACAACTGTTTTATCATCAGGATAAGAAGAATCCAACTCAGTGAGGTGCTTTTCAAGATTTACATTATATTCAAAACAGAAATTTCAAGCTTTCTAGGTTTTTTGAAGACAGTCTTGTTGTTGCTTCCCATCCTTAGCAACTTTCTCTTTCTAGAAATCTTTTTGCTCTCAGTGGAAGGGTTGGAAAAAAATAGTCTTCTTATGGATATCACCCCTTTCAGTGACTCTGAATACAAGCTTCATATGGCATTTCTATCTCTTGCCCCAATTTACTTGCATGACACACTTGGAACTAGTATTTTATTGGCATAAAACCCTGAAACTCAATTTTAGGTAAAGCAGATATTCAGTTATGTATGAGAGCATTCACATGTGTGTGTCTGAGATGAAGAGGAGAAATACAGTAGCTTCATTGAAATAAAAAGGCCATTCATTCATTCAGTGTTCATTTTCTTGATCACCCACCAGACTTTAGGCGCTATATTATGTGCTGATGATTCAAATATAAATACTGATTCTTGCCTTCAAGGAGCTCTGAGTCATGTAAAGGGAGATGAATATATGATGAGATCATTATTATAGAGTGTAATTCACACAACGTCCTCGGCAAACACAGGGTAATGTGGAGCACAGAGAATTTTCTTTGAGAGCAGATGGACTTTTTTTAAGCAAAGAAAAAAATTTTGCAGCACAGTGGTCATACTCGTATCAATAAAATACATATTATTCTGTAGTTATTAACAGCATTACCATCCTTTTCCAACCACTCACCTTGGGCCAGGTGTCAGCATCCATGGTGGGTGCTGAGGCATGATTCAAACAAGCAGCCACCCTGGGTTAACCAAGACCCACACTTAAGTCCTTACTCCTTAGATCTCGTAAGAATGAATCATTGAAGGAGATGGCAGCAAAGGGGTAGTGTTCTTATGATTCACAGGGCTGAACTTCATGCCAATGATATTTTGGAGCAGAGATTTTTGCATGCTGCTCTGTCTATGGCTCCAACATTTTTAAAGGAGTGTAGATGACTCATTGGGATAGCTTATCCAAGTCTATGACCTTGGAGGTGTGTGTGTGTAGGGGGGTGTTGGGGGAGCAGTTATGAGGAAAGGCAAGAAAGAAATCCTAAGTAATTTATTTATTTATTTATTTATTTATTTATTTATGGCTGTGTTGGGTCTTTGTTTCTGTGCGAGGGCTTTCTCTAGTTGCGGCGAGCGGGGGCCAGAGGGCTTTCTCTAGTTGCGGCGAGCGGGGGCCACTCTTCATCGCAGTGCGCGGGCCTCTCACTATGGGCAGCCTCTCTTGTTCCGGAGCACAGGCTCCGGACGCGCAGGCTCAGTAGTTGTGGCTCATGGGCCTAGTTGCTCCGCGGCATGTGGGATCTTCCCAGACCAGGGCTCGAACCCGTGTCCCCTGCATTGGCAGGCAGATTCTCAACCACTGCGCCACCAGGGAAGCCCAAGAAATACTAAGTTTTAAATGACCAAAGTCTACAGCTGCAAGTACTCAGTATTTGTACAGACCACTTTAAATTTTCTTTTTCTTCACATTTAGGGACACTTTTCTATTCACTAGCAACTCACTGAGAAGGATGCAGTAGGATGACATGAGTCAGAATAGAAATAAGAGAGGAAATTAACATCCATTTCAAATTACCTCTTATCAGTGGCTCAGTGAAAGTCTCAAATAGAGGGGGGGTTGGCGATATTGGTTAAGATGAGCCTGCAATATTGCTCTGGATTCTTATGACTACAATTGAAAGAGGTCTATGGCTTGGAGTAATGATGGCTTTGGTGATGGTGATCATAATCCATTCAAAAAATATGTATTAAGTACCTGCCACATACTATCTCTGACCTAGGCACATAAGATTTAAATAGACCAAAAAAAAAAAAAAATTCCCGTCCTTTGGAGCTTAAATTCCAGAAGAAACTGGCAAAAATGTGTTAGCATCCCTCTCCCTGTTAGAAATATATTCTTCTCATGAGTTCCTAGTCATGAGGGACTTAGTCTCCATCAAGTTCCAGCATCAGTGCAAGAGTCACAAAAATGTATCTCTTTCAACGCTCGCAGACTGATATCTGCTTAAAATGTTTATATGAGCAGGGAAACAGACTCTGGTTGAGATGTAGACCTCTCTGTGTATGTGCGTTGAGGGGGGCCGTGTACAGAGGGAAGAAATTCTACAGCGGTACCGTCCACACGGAGACTCTCCAGCGGGAGGGAAATGCACGAGTTAGTACATGAATGCTCCTCTCTACCCCGCTTGCCTTTCTCGCTCTTTCACCACTTTGCTCCCTCCTCCCTTCCTTCCTAAATCCCTCCTTCTCCTTCCTTCCCTTTCGCTTGGTCCCTCCCCATCTCCTTGCCTCCAACAGTTTTTCCCTCCTCCTCTCTCTCCCTCTCCCTCTCGCCTCTTTCCCTCCTCAATCCCTCCCTGGCGTCTGCGTCAGGCCCCCACTCGCGTGACGCTCAGGGTCTGGGTGGGAGCTGTCCACTCGCCCGGAGTGCTGAATGCAGCGGCGGCGGCGGCGGCGGAGGTAGCTGAGAGCCTTCTCTGCCCCAGGAACCCTGTTTCCAGACCTCGGACGGTCAGCTCACCGCCTGCCACCTCCCTTCCAGCACCACCCCTTCGGGAACTGAGCCAGGGGGGGCAGCAGTCGCGGCGGGCGGGTGCTGAGCAACGGCGGAAGACGAGACAACACCTGGCAGCAGCCTGGAATCTCATTTGCTTCCTCTCGCCTTTCATAAGAGATATATTTATATATGGTTTCGGGGAGTCGCGAGGACCAAGCCGGAGCCAAGTGCTGGCTACCTCCCACCTCGGCCACGCCGCTTCGGTTCCCCCTCCCCACCCTCAGCTGGCACCGCCGACAAGCCTCACCTCGTTGCTTCTGGGAAGAGAGGTAGCAACAGCGAGAGCCCAGCCAGCCAGAGGCGGCGGAGAGGAGGGGGGGGGCGGCGGGGAGAGAGCCGCCCGAGGCCGCCCTTGGTAGGGGCCGCGGAGGCAGAGCTAGCTGCCCTGAAGATCCAGCAGCCGCCCCCCTCCGCCCGCGCCCACCCAGCAGCACTCTTTCCTGATTATCTGAGGACCGAATTATTCTTATTCCACTAGTATTCTTTCGTTTTTTATTCGCCCGACTCCTCACTCCTGAGCCGCCCCCGCCCCTACGCCTGCCTCGCCTCCGGTTGCATGGCAGCGCTGCCCGGGCGCGGGGGCTGGGGGCCGGCCCCCCGGGAAGGAGGAGGAGGGGGAGGAGGATCATGAAGCCGGGAGTCTTGGCCGCGTCGGACGGCGAGCAGCAGCCGGAGGACGAGCCGGAGCAGCCCCCGCCCCGGAGACACCCGGACGCCGACCAGCGGTCGCCGCCGCCGCAGCATCGGCGGCCTCGGGCAGACCCGGAGCGAGAGAAGGAGGGCGGCAGCGGCCCCGAGGAGGCACCCGAGGAGAAGGCGAGGCCACCCACCCGCCCGGACCTGCCCTTATCCCGGCCCTTGCCCCTCGCCCAAAGGGACATTTGATGGAGCCAAGGGAAGGGGGCCGAGGGTTTACAGACTGCCGCAGGGGCGGGCGGGGTGCTGAGACCATGTAGTCCCCTCCCACAAGCCCCTATTCTCTACCCCTTATCTCTACTCCGCTCTCGGCCTCCCACCCCCCAAACACACACCCTTCTTCTAGCCAGGATCTTAAAGCTCAGGAAGGAGGTGGCTCTGCAAGGGTTAAACGGTCTTTTCTGTTTTTTCCGTTTCTTCCCCCCCCCCACCCCACCCCAGTCCCTGATTTTCCCACCTCTCTTCTCCTAATTGGCTTTCCCCTCTTCTGTGCAGCCCTTTGGCTGCAAAGGCAAAGCACAAGCCCCTTGCCCAGTTTCACCTGAATCCCTTCCCTACCCCCCGCTGCTCTCTTAAAAGTAACTCTGGTGCTTCTGGGGGTTAATTGCCCCAGTTTTCTGCCCAGGAGAATTAAAACTTCTCCCAATCTCCTCTCTTCCCCACCTTACCTCCCTCACCCCCTCACAACCAACCTCCTGTTACCTGAGGAAAACTATCTTTTCTCTCTAGCACATGCAGTCTTCAATTCTTCACTGAGCTAGCTTGCCCTAAGCCCAGCTCAGTCCACTCCAAATTTTATTGATAACCTTCCCCACCCTTTTATATGAAAGAAAAGATTTCCCACTGCCTAGGCATTTGAGAAAAACCCAATAAGCCTCTCCTGGGGAACTTTCTAACAATTAGACCTTGATCTCAAGGCCCTGACAGCCCATCCTCAACATTTTTTTTTTTTTTCTATGCCCCTGCCCCTACCAGTGCCACCAGGTCAAAAGCAAAAAGGAGACACTCTGAGCAAAGCTTAAGGTTGAGGTAGAGGTGGAGGGGCAAGAAAATTTTTGCTGTTGTTGGGCTTTCCAGGTAGAGTTCAGAAGCAGTGACTCACAGTCGTCAGTCCTGGGGGCAATTTATTTGCTACTTGGAAGGGAGGTAGGAGGAGCCAGTGAGAACGAAGCCTCCCCCCATAACACAGACACACTGTGGACCCCCTCAACCGATCCCATCCTCTGCAAAGACTCCGCCTGCCCCTACCGGTCTCTCTGCTTCCACCGGGCACATGCTGATGCCCCTGAGTGGGCTGCCCTGGTGGTGGTGGTGGTACGGCTGTGCCTGGTACCGCTGTGGATTGTGCTCCCCAGCTCCCCAGATGCTGCGCCACCAGGGTCTCCTCAAGTGCCGCTGCCGCATGCTCTTCAATGACCTGAAGGTTCTCCTCCTGCGGCGGCCCCCTCCAGCGCCCCTGCCCATGCACGGCGAACCCCAGCCCCCCGGCGTGGCAGCCAACAACACCCTTCCGGCTCTGGGTGCCGGGGGGTGGGCAGGCTGGAGGGGGCCTCGAGAAGGCGTGGGCAGGGAGACCCCTCCCCTGCCACCTCTGCCGCCTTTGCCACCTTCAGTGGAAGATGACTGGGGTGGCCCAGCCACAGAGCCACCTGCCTCGCTGCTCAGCAGTGCCTCTTCAGATGACTTCTGTAAGGGAAAGGCTGAGGATCGCTACTCACTGGGCAGCAGCCTGGACAGTGGCATGAGAACCCCGCTCTGCCGCATCTGCTTCCAGGGGCCGGAACAGGTGAGACCCTTTCTTCCCTTTTCCTGCTTCCTTCTGGGATCTCCAGGTCTTGCAGGTTGCTAGTCGCCTACTTGCCCTGGGGAACCATTGTGCTGTTTCTAGTGTGAGGACTGTAAGCTTTAAGGGCTCCTCAATGATGTCTCATGTGGTTAAGTTTGCCCAAGAGGTGTCTGGTGCCTGGCGGAGCCTGTTTGGTGGCTCAGTTGTACCCCATTTTTGCATTTTCCTTCCAATGCTCAATTGGGATATGTTCAATTCCATCCAAAAATTCCATAAGCATCCTCAGAGTAGAAGATTCAGAAGTTGGAAGGGGTGAAATGAAGAAACTTGGTGGTACATTCATGCTTCTTGCCGAGATATCCTTGTATCTGATTTGTTGTTAGTGACAGACATTCCCCCAGCCCATTTTCAGTTCTAGATTCAGACTTCTTCTCTCTCCGATAGTGTGTGGAGATCTTGTCCTCAGCAAACCTATGCCTGTTCCTTCACTTTGATACTAACCCCTCCCATATTATATTGACATCCTCAGCAGTCACCGAGGAGGAAATGGAGAGGGATTGTAAGTTCATGAAGACTATACAGTTTGCTATGATACTTCTTGGCAGACTCAAGTTTTTCTAGGTTGAACGCAGGTGGGTAAGTAGGGTGAGGGTGAGTGTAAGGAATATGGAGAAGGAAGTAGGGAATCTTGTCATAACCATTTCCCTTCTCAGGCCTGAAGCACACAAACTTAGAAAGTCCCTTAAACTCTCCCCATCCAGGATAGGAGGTGCTTAGTACCTTATGGACCAGAGTCTTCCCAAGGCCAAGGGTTCTCCCTACCACATTCACTCAGATTTTCACAGACATACTCACCCCACCCTCTCTAGCTCCACTTTCAGTCTAGTTTCTGCAGTGCTGGATAGTATGTGCACATTCTTCTAGAATCATGAATTGTGGCAACACTTTCCACAGAATCCCAGATCACAAAGGTTCACCTGAAAATCTGATCTAGTTAGTGATGCTGGTGAAAGAACATTCAGTTGCACCCTGGGCAGGGTTATGTGGTCACATCAGCCACTTCTTCACTAGTTTCCCGGAAGTGGGGTAAGACTCCTCGGTGCTCCTTGGACAAGTGATGGTGTAGTAGGATGCCATGCTGGTGCTCCTGAGTGGCTCTGGTTCTTGCTGAAGGCTTTCTCTGTGAGAGTCAGGCTTCACTGACATTTTCATTCATTTTGTCTTTGCCCAGGATGGGCAGGGCACTTCAGGGACAGATGATGACTGGGGCCATGGCCTGGGCATTCTGAGAGGAGGTGATGTTGACCTCAGTGTGAATAAATGTCTCTGAGAGGCTGAGGGCTGGGTTCCTCCTTCTTGTGTCTAGGATTGCCTGAAGTCCCAATTGGACTGCAGCCCAGAGCCAAGGACTCTTGTTAGGCAAGAAGGCCCAGGGTGCCTGCACTGTACCCCTCTTCCAGTGCTGGCCCTCCAGCACAGACGCAAGGAGGAGTGGCGGGGCTGAGAACAAGAATTGTGCTTCATTTAGGACGCTCCCGGTCAGCATCTGCCCCAATCAGAAGCCCCATCTTCTCAAAAAAAAAAAAAAAAAAAAAAGACTTATTTAGCTTCCTAACTTCTTAAGCTATTTCTTTCTTCTTCCATGTGCCCTGGTTCAGGTCTGCATGTCACAGGGGCCACTGGGAGTGTGGCTTCTGACAAGAACACCCTTGTCTCTAGAATACAGCAGGACTTGGAGCCTGTTCTGGATGATATTTACCTGTTGTGTGAACTTCTTCAGATTTCTTTATACCCTTGAGCCCCTTTTCCAACTTCTGTGATTTAGAGGAACCTTTTTCTATTCCCCTCATTTGCTTATAAATGTGTTGAGAGGATCCGGAAGATAATGAACCTGAAAATGACTTGAAAGTGATTAATATATAATGGCATGTATTTTGCTCATGGAAAAGCAGTATTTTGCTAAATAAAAGGAAAAAAAGGATTATTAGGAATATTGTGAAATACCCTCACGTGATACAGGGTCTGGTTGGAGGTTAGGAGCTTTCCTTTCTTGTTTGTTATTTTTACAATGTGTCATAAATAAAGCATGGAATAAAAAAAAAAAAGCTAACACCAGTAAAGGAATGGGCTCTGTTATTATGTGGGAGGGATAGGGGGTCATATTGATACTAAGACTGGATCAAATCAAGCACTCCCTGCATATGATTATTATACTTTGGGGGTTTGCTTTATTTGCGCAGCAGCCAGGAGATTTTAATGGGATTGTGCTATTAGTAATAAGAGTAACATGCGTTAGATGTGAACACATTTTCCCACTTTTTGCTTGTTTTTCTTCACAGGATTTCAATGAGGAAGGGAGACAAAGAGGAGGAGGTGGGGAAAACTCTCTAGAGAAGGAAGAGAGGGAGAGAGACAGTCAGACACAGAAAGTGAAAAGCTGAAATTTCAGTATTTTGTTTTCTGTTCAAGGAAGGAGCTGTCCAGCAATTGTCCACACGTGGCCCTGAATGGAGTGCAGACAGTCTGCAGGCTCAGTAGCTGAATGTCTTGGTCTTTTCTCGGCCCAGACAAAGGGACTGAACAGCTCCCCAGTCTTTTGCCACTGCTCCAGGGGCTAAAAGGCTGCCAAAACTGAAAATTTGGTCTCTTCTTGCCAATGGCTTGAAATGTATGCGGTGAGGGGCAGGAAACTGAAGGATCCAGCTAGTTCCATATTTGCACATATCTATAAAGGACTTACTACTTATTCATTCACACATGCATTCATTTAGCAAATGTTTGTTGGGTACCTACAGCATGCCAGATGTTGTTTCAGACCCTGAGTGTCCAGGAGTGAACAAAACAGATGAGCTCTCTGCTCTCCTGAACCTAAAGTTCTAGTGAAGATGCAGAAATAAACAAGTAAACTAGTAGACAAATAAAGTGATTTCAGATGGCGTTGAGTGCTGTGATGAAGGCAAAATAGGAAAATGAGTTAGACAAGAATGAAAGGGAGGGCTTGGGAGCTACATTACACAGAGTGATTGGGAACAGCCTCCCTAAGAATGTACCATCTGAGCTGACACCTAAGTGATGAGAAGGACCCAACGATGCATACATAGGTCTAGAGGAAGAGCTTTCCAGGTGGAGGAGACCCAAGTGTGAACAAGCTTAGCATGTTTGAGAAATAGAAAAGATAGGAGGAGGGAGAGGGATGGGGTGTGAACAAATGCTTTGAGGGCCAACTTGGTTCCATGCTGGACAGCTGACTGAGTAGCCACTCTCCTCCCCTCAGCCAGTCATTCAGGTGGGATAGGGGTCAGTCGATCAAGGATCTGCGAGAGTGTGGGACAAGAGCCTGGTCAGCAACTCTTCACTCTCCATTTCTGCTTGAAGCTCCACTAGTTCACGTCAAGGGACCATGTGCCGTGGTGGGTAAGCTGAGGTCTCCGAAGCCAGATGGCCCCAGTTTGAGGCCTGAACAATTTGCACAACTTCTCTGTGCCTCAGGTTTCTCATTTGAAAACTGGGATAATAATGATAGCCCCCAAATTCATAAGGTTATTCTGAGCGTCAGATCAGTCAACACGATTAGAGACATGCTGTCACAGTGTTTGTTGTTGCTGTTATCTCAGAGGCAAGAGACAGTGCCCCCCCAACACACCTTGTTTAAAAGGAAAAAGTGTGCCCCAGCTCCCAGTCTGGCAGGAGGGCTGCTGTGACATGGTCTGTCTGTGGTAGTAGATTTCTTCTTGCCCCCTCACAATGCTCTAGACAGAGTGCTGTTCTTCTCTTTCCATCATCAAAAGTCTATATTAAGTGCCTACCTATGTGGGCTGCTCTGCTGAGCAGGGTCTGGAGACACAGGGCAGATGTGGCCCTGCCCCCTCAGGGAGTTTCACAATCTAACCCAGACATCACAGAGGCTGAGAGAGATCAAGGACACACAGACAGTGAGTCGCTGGTGAATTACAGTAATATCGGGGACGAGAAAGAGATGCATGCTTAAAAGCAGCTAGTGTGTGGGGTGCCTATTCAGAGAAACAAGTGGATGAATTTGCTACCTTTTCCCCAATTAGTCAGAGAAGGTTTCTCTCCTGCTGCTGCAGACCAAGTGAGAAGAAATAGACTTAGGCTGAGTTTAGACAGCTGGAAGCGGAAGAGATGTGAGACACACGGATACCTTAACAAAGAGGTGAAACCACCTCCCAGGCTGGGTCAGCTGTGGAGCCCCTGGAGTGGGTACAAAGATGGCATCTACCATGGCAGTGTGGTGATGGGGCATCTGTTTTGGACCTAATGAAAAGCAGGAAATGAGTCTGGAAGAGATTAACAATCTTGGTCTGCCTCCCTTATTCTTCCTAGGGTTCATTTCTCTGAAGCTCTGAGTTCAGAAGGGGCAAGAGTAGTGTGAAATATTTTAGTCAGTGTTTTGGGATCTCAGAAAATAAGAGAAGGGCTTTGCAGGGCTCAAGGGAGCCTGGAGACCCCAAGATGCAAGGAGAACCCTGGGAATGGAGATCAAGCAGAGCATTTTAGGAGAGACCCAAATGGTATATTATTTTTCTTAGAAATATGGTTCAATTTTACATTTCTTTGTGTGATTAATTAACGAATATCTGTATCCACAAAGAATAGACCCATCCCTAACATTTATGGACCCCAGGGCAAGAGTATGGATGGAGGCTCACATATCATAGACCAAAATATTTAAAAGTAATAAATCCAGCTAACAAACTGTTAAACAAAGTACATTTTATCCTTCTATCCTGACAAATATACCTTCAAAACAACCTGGAAGACAGATTTGAATTTAAAACTGTTAGAGTCCTCTGAATTCTGTACTAGCCAAATGGGGATATCTGGCCTTTGGTCAACAGACCACTCTGATCTGATTCTCTTTCCACTGCTGGCTCCATCCTGCACCATAAAAAGCCTTGGACATACATGTGTGGGCACACCCACTGGCTTGTCCAGGCTCTATCTATACCACCTCCAAAGAGCTTCCCCTTGCCCCTCTCCCTTTGATTCTGAAGAAAGAGAACCATGCAGGTTTTGGGAGCAGGCTCATGGCTGAATAGGCAGGCATTCCAGGGTTCCAGGTAACTGAAGCATGTTCTAGAAGGAGGATGTGGGTCCTTGACCCCGTAGGCGCCTCACCCTATGAGAAGCATGCAGCTGAAGAAGGGCCAGAGTGGAGCTTTCTATAGCAAGGGGCCCTCTTGCCTGGGTCTAAGGGTGGTACTGCGAGGGGACTGTAAGATCCCTGGAAGCAATGACTTGGTTGTGTTTGCTCATCAGTCCAGTTCCTGGCACTTGCTTCATGCTCTATAATTATTTGTTGAATGAATGAGCCTTTAGAGCTCATCCAGTGGGCAGCCCCACAGGTAGGGGAACTGGGGAGAAGAGACTTCAAGGGAGAAGAATATTCACTGGCATCAAATGCTGACCGTGTGTTGTGCGCAAGAAGGGGCAGACCTGTTCTGTGGAATCACAAAGGGCAGTGCCTTGGCAAGTGATGGAATCTCCAGGGAAGCCAACTTGGGTTTTGATATCAGAAAGAACCTGCTGTCAAAGCTGTCCCAAGATAGTATAGGCTGCCTTAGAAAGGGGGCTCAAGTGGGCAACTGGAACTTGTGACCCTCAAGATTCCTTTTGAGCTTGAGACTTGGGGTTCATTATGAGATTTCTTGGGGTCCAGAGAGATTTTTAATCTAAGCACAAAGAGATGGGTCTGCATCCCTTCCAATTCAAGGGGTCATCTAGTCCCAGAATATCTATTTCCCGTGTATATAATACATGGCATGGAAAAATGCATCTTCAGCAAAGATCACAAAGAATATTCTCTGTCCTGTGTTTATAGAAATCCTAAGTTGTTGGCAAGCACGTGATCTCTGCAATCCTGAATTTACACCATGCACATACAATAGGAGAGCAAGCATTTCATGAATGGCAGGGAACAGATACCATCATGGACCTAGGATGCAAAACCATCCCAGGAAAGGGGAAGCACACTTGCCACACCTTCCCCAAAGTCATGAGTGAGCTATTGTCATTTTCCCATCTGAGATTTTTTTCCCACTGTAGTTTTTCAGTTGCTACATCTGCCAGTCCTGGTCCTATTTAAACTGGAAGGTCCAAGGACCACTTCCTTAGGGTTCTCACCAGTGCTCTAATACTTTATCGGGAGATGATGTAAGGATGTTCAAACCTCACCATTGGGTCCCTGGCTATTTTCCATATTTAGCTATCTATTCTTTACATGCACAGACATGCACGTGCATACATGTGAATAAAGTGTTGAGTGAAGCTGTCTGTCATTCACAGACAGAATTAGGGACTGGAGGAGGGGAGACACCTGGTGTCTTGACAGTGGTGGAGTGATTCTCACCTCAACTGTCTGTAGATCCCCTGCACGGTGTTCACTTTGGAGTAATCCTTCTTCACTTGCCCGACTGCATCTGTTTGTGGTGGTTGGCTAATTTATTGGGTGTGGCTTCTAGCTGAGGGCCCCATACAGAGAATTACTTAATAAAACCAGTAGAGCAGGAGTGAAATATGCATTTCAAAAGAGCCTGGAAGAAGAAAGGAGAGATACTGGGAATCAATCTCTCTCTCTCTCTGCTCTTTTTTCCAGCTGGTATGTTGGAGAAGCCCAGCTGTGGTTTGTGAGTTGGGGGAGGGGGGTAGGTTTGACGGGGAGGGGATACTCAAAGGAGTGTGGGAATGAGCTAGCTGCTTCTTGTTTGCTGAGAAGGAAGCCAGGTTGGAAGTGAGCCCGGATGTAAAGGAGCTGGCAAGTGAATACTGTGCGGGCTGAACTGTATACCATCCCCCTCTCAAGAAGTATCATATGTAAGATAGAGTCACTTAGACTCTGTATTACATATAGTACACGTTTGATACCTCCCTCTGTGTATGTTAAAAGTAAAAATGGGACGCACATGAGAATGACCGACGCATGACAAAATAGGTAAAATTGAATAAGTTATAATTTGAGTTCTACATAGATGCAAACTGTCCGCAAAGAAGGGGATCTGCGAATAGAAGTTCTGTCCAACTCTGTGATCCAAGCCCACAAAGGGGACACACAAGCCCCAGTCTTGCACCCAGAGCAATTCTCATTGCTCTGATGAGAATATCTCCAGGGCCTGTGCTCAGAGGTGTTGAGGAAAACAGATCAAATTAGTTTCCTTCTTCAGTGAAAGGTTACTCTGGATGTGGTTGAAGAGAATCAACATCAATTTCTCCAGAAGAAGCCTTTTGAAACCACCCAGGTGGCTAGCATAGGGCTCTGCATACAGTAGGGATTCAGTGTTTGTTGATCCTTTCCCCTCCGTCCTGGCACATGTTTATTCCAGACTGATAGAGTTATCTTTGGTAGTAGAAGGCATATTTGCTTGTGTGTACATGGGCACATATGTGTATGTATGTGTCTATATAAATTAAACTGCCAAGCAAGGGGGATATGGACAATCCCTTGAGATACCTTTCACCCCATCCAACCTCCTTTTCTGATTCTATAATGACAAATAGCAATGATTCTTGTTCTCGTAATCATAGTGATCATTACCCTGGCTTGCGACCACTTGACCAGGAGCAGATCTTTTCTCGTACAATTTCAGAAGGATGGGAAGAACATGGGATTTCAAGTCAGAAAGACATGGATTTAAATCACAGTTTGGGTCCTTCCCAGCTGGGTGATCTTGTGTGACTTATTTAACCTCCCTGCACCTAGATTTCATTGTTTATAAAACAGGAATAAAATACTGAGCTTGAACACTTGTCATAAGGAGTGGGCAGGATTAAAGTTCTAGGCACACAGCAGCTGTTTATTAAATGGGAACAATATTTATCCCGTTCTGTTCGTGTAGCTCAGAGACCTGGAGTGGGGCCCCCAGATTACACTGCTGCCTTTTCTACCACACTATCTCACTACAACCTTAAAAAATCAGATACTCTGATTAAGGCTGTGCTTTGACCACAGTAAACCCCAGCTGTTTTGTGCCTGACCATCACGGATGCACGTTTAGATCCAGTGTCTCTGTTTGGCTGACTTTCTGCCTTTCATTGCCTGACTCTGCTGAACCTCTGTCCTCTCCTGCCTGTGTCCCTCACTCCTAACATATTTGTCTTTACCATTTCCATCACCACCGTGTCTCTGACAGATCTTTGTTAAGCAACACTCTTTGCTTGGCAGGAACTGTGCAGAAAGACACTTTTCTGGACTCTGAGTCCCTAGAGGCCAGGAGCAGACCATGCACACGGAGGAGGGTGTTGAGGAAGTGGCAGCGGAAAAACCTGCTCAACATGTGACAGCGAGGTGTTTGCATTCAGGGTCGTGCCTAGACTAGTGTTTCTGAAAGCTGGGATAGGATGGATACCCCAGACAGACACGATGTTAAATAACATAGATCCTCAAGTGAGAATGTTGTTCTCTTCTCATTTTGCTCTCATGCCTTATGATTATGTCCAGGAGACAATCTCATTGAAGAGATAATATGTCTTTAACACCCTTCTAACGCTTGTCAATCTCCTCTGCAAACAAAGAGAGAAGGCACCAGGCTCAGAGCCTTTGGACATGCAGCAATATCTAGCTAGAATCTGTTAATCTTGTTATGCTTGCATTTGTGTCTATTCTTTTTTATTAACAGACTTTATTTATTTTTTAAACCATTTACTGTTTTTTTTTTTTAATAGCTACTTTATTTATTTATTTATTTATTTATTTTTGGCTGTGTTGGGTCTTCGTTTTGTGCGAGGGCTTTCTCTAGTTGCGGCAAGCGGGGGCCACTCTTCATCGCGGTGCGGGGGCCGCTCTTCATCGCGGTGCGCGGGCCTTTCACTACCGCGGCCCCTCCCGTTGCGGGGCACAGGCTCCAGACGCGCAGGCTCAGTAGCTGTGGCTCACAGGCCCAGTTGCTCCGCGGCATGTGGGATCCTCCCAGACCAGGGCTTGAACCCGTGTCCCCTGCATTAGCAGGCAGATTCTCAACCACTGCGCCACCAGGGAAGCCCCAGACTTTATTTTTTAAAGCAATTTAATGTTCAAAGAAAAACTGAGTGAGTTCCCATATACTCACTCCCACCCCTCCTCAGCCCCCCCATGTCTACTTCCCCCACCATCAACATCCTGCATCAGAGTGGTGCTTTTTTTCCAATTGATGAACCAACGCTGACACATTGTTATTACCTAAAGTCCATACTTTGCATTGCAGTTCACTCTTGGTGGTGTATGTTCTAAGGGCTTTGACGAAAGCATGATGACATGTATCTACCATTACAGTATCATACAGAATAGTTTCACTACCTGAAAAATCCCCCGTGCTCCCCCCATTCATCCCTCTGCTCCCACCCCCTAATCCTGCAATAGAGTCTGGCCTTTTCCAGAATGTCATATCATTGAAATCATGCAGTATGCAGCCTTTTTAGATCGGCTTCTTTCATTTAGTGGTATGCATTTACGGTTACGTCTTTTCCTGGCTTGATAGCACATTCCTTTTTAGTGCTGAATAATATTCTATTGTATTAGCACAACTTGTCTCTTCTTTTTATGGTTAATGATACTGGTTTTTCACTTATGGTAGTGACAAAAAGTCTCCTTTAGAAATAAATTGACTGAAGTAAAAATATGAGACATTTACAGAAAAATGTTACGTATGAAGAAAACAATAGTATGAATGTGTCGAACAGTGTAAGTGACTGAAGTTTGGATAACACTGACCTGGGCTGCGCACATTACAATAGTTCTGAGACATCTGTGGGCACCAAGAAGTGCGTCAGGAAGGGGAAAATGCAGAGTCCTGGGCCATGGTCCCAGGGTGGTGCCCTGGAATCTGCATTTCTAACCATTAGCTTTGACAATTCCAAAGTAGGTGACTAGTTCACAGTAATATTGTTTACTAGGCAGCAGTTTGAGGAGGAAGCCAAATAAGAAGGAGAAATGCTTCCACCAGACCTGAGGTTCCCAGACATATAAGAAACAGAGGTGTGGGCACTGGTAGAGGAGAGGGAGGTAGTTGAGTGGGCACAGGACCATGTGACTAAGAAGGAAGGGACATGTGTCACTCAGGGCAGAGGCAGGAAGGGATGCCTCTTGCATCTCTCTCCATCCCTGCCTCCGTGATCTGAGAGCTACAAGTTTCACATGTGACAGCCACAAGATGGAAAAGTCTAACCACCGTGGGACTGAGCCATGAGGGAGAGATGCAAACTTTGATTGTGTTAAGACATTGCCCAGCTAATGTTAATTTCCCTGATGAATACAACCATCAATCCCACTTCTGAATTATGTTCAGAGGGTATTCTTGAGCAAAGTCCAATCAAGGGCCTCTCTGGGGAAGCCCCAGAGTCCCAGAGTAAGGCAACAGATGGTGCACAGCTCGCTTCCTCACAGCTCACTGAATACCAACAATGAAGTGCTTCAGCTCTGGAATGGCGCATCACACTCGCCTACAACTTGGCTGGATCTGCCTAACGGCAGCAGGGGTGGGGAGTGTCATCCTCCTAGGTACCTGGAAAGAGAGGAAATCCAGATGTGGGTGAGCTCTAGAAGTCTCCCCCTCCACTGTATGAGTACCTCCCTCTTAGGGTTGCTGTAGGATTTAAATGAGATAACACATGCCAAACATTTAGAACACTGCTGACCCATAGTAAGCATGCAATAAATAGTAGTAGTTATTGTTATTATATAAGGAAGAGGTTGTACTCAGGAATATCCAAGCCCCTTCTAATTCTGTTGTCCTCTTTTGTGCCTTATCAGGTGGAGGAGCAGTACCTGGGGTTTGTATAAATCCAATTTCTCTTTCCACCAGAAGAAATCTCCCTAGAAGAATGCCCTTAGCACTAGGCCTTAAAGACTGAACCAGGGAAAGAATTTGGAAAATAGGAAATGAAGGCTTTTCCAGACATAGGAACAATGGAAGCAAAAAATCAGAGATGTTTTTGGAGAAAATTAGCATGGTGGATAAGAATATGGGGCTTTCAGAGCCAAGCAGAACTGTGTTCAGATCCCAGTGTTGCTGTGAGTAGATGTGTGACCTTGGGCAAGTCACCTACAGACTCGAAATCTTAATTTCTTCCACTGTAGAATGGGAATGCTAATAATAGTACTTGTCTTAGAGGTACTATTGTGAGGCTCAAATGATATAATGCATGCAAAACTCTTGGGAAAGAATAGAGTACAAACACACAATAAATTCTCAAAGATGCAGTGAACATTAGCTCTTGATGTTATCTGATCTACCAACTGTCAATGGTCTCCTCCAAACTTTCTTTGAGAACCTCTGCCTTGATGTGTGTATGATTGTGGGCTGCTGACCTCAGGAGGAGCTTCCAAAATATCACAGGGGTAGATGAAACTAAATATACCTAAGCATTGCCAGTATAGTAAATTATCTATAGTAAATTATAGTAAAAAAAATTATCTCACAGATATACATACAATTTTTCAAATGTATGTGGAAGGCATCGTTATGAGCAAAATCAAAAACATCCTTCACTTTAGTGCAACTTCTTGTCAATAAATATATTCTCAATGAGCAGATACTCAAAAGCACAACTATAGTCATATGAGAGTTTGTGAAAGTCTTTTAGCATTAAAAGGGATCCAAATTAAGGGACGTTCTACCAAACAACCAGCCAAAATGTCAAGGTCATGAAAGATGAAGAATGAAGAGGGAACTGTCCTAGATTGGAGGAGTCCAAAGAGATTGATAACTAAATGCAATGCGTGATTTGGATTGGCTTCAGGACCAGAGAAAGGGCATTAGTGAGACAGTTGGTGACATTCAAATAAGGTGCATAGATTACTTAATAGTATTATATCAATGCTAAGTTCCTCGTTTTGGTCATTGTATTGTGGTTCTATAAGATGTTAACCTTTAGAAAAGTAAGGTGAAGGGTTTATGGGAAGCTATGTTTATAAGTTTTTTAATGAATCTTAAATTATTTCAAATTGAAAAGTTAAAAACTAAAAATAATTTAAATGGGGGGTAGTTTCTCATACTTGGAAAAGTTGGGGAAAAAAGAGTACAGAAAAAAGAAAAAAGTATAGAAAAAAGAGCATGGGTTTGGTGGTTAGAAAAATTGGGTTAGAATCCAGGCTCTAGCACTTAGCAGCTAAAAACAACTTTGGGCAAATCAATTCAATCCCCTGAACTTCAATGTCTTCTTTCTGCAACATGGAGCCAATAAAAGAAATGCATCATCGAATTATTGTGAGAATTTGAGGAGATAACACATACGATAGTACATGAAGGGAACTCCAGATAAACATTCATTCTCTTTCTGGTCTCTCTTTACCCCTCTGTCTGAAGAGGATGATAAATATTCCTCACACATTTCCCCAGGGATAAGTACTGTGTGCTAAGTGCTCTGAGATTGACAGGGTGACACCTGAGCAGTGAAAAGTGTTGAGTGGGCAGGAATGTTTTCCCAGTACGGGATCTTAAGCATATAAAGAGTTCATAATCATCAGCATAAATAGCATTGGCCATTATGCAGTGTTCTTTAACACTGCTTAACCTGACATCCCAAAAGGAGCATTTTGGCATACTGAGTGAGTGTGGGCTGTATATTTGACTCATTCTGTGGCGATCCCTCAAGGAGCCACAGACCTAAGCCTCCGTGAAGCAGTGTGCTACTTTAGAAAGAAAGATTTCTAGTGCTGAGGCTCTGAGTTCTCCAATGTGTTCAGAAAGCAACTGCCCAAACCAGACAGCAGCAGGTGAATGAGGGCAGGTGTGAGTGGGAGTGAAGAGATGTCCACTGCTGTTGTGTGTGTGTGTTTGTGGGTGAGAGTGAGCGAGTGGGTATGTGTCTGCATGTGGACTACAGCTATTTAGCACAGAAGAAAAAGGTGCTTGAGGGGGTTGGTCCATCAGGCTGCTCCTGCCTTTGGGTCATCTTTGTTCCAGAGAGAGCACACAGGGTCTGGTCCTTGCAAAGTCAGTACTGACATTCTATACAATGATCGCTTGTGTCTTACTTCTGACATCCATTAAGGGTTTGTCTGCAAAAAAAAATCAGTTTGAGGCTTTTGGAGATGTATGTGATATGATTTCAAAAGTTCTATGCCTCCTCCCTCCCAAAACACATAGAGAGAGGTTCCTCATGGTTTAAATAAATTTTCATCATTTCTACGAATGCAATTCAAGTTTAAAAAAAGTGTTTATTTGACATGATGGCTGGAATTTGCTTCACAATAATCCAGTGACTAGAGGTGAAACAAGACTGGTCATGAGTTGATAGATGCTGAAGTTGGGTGATTGGGAACATGCTTTCTTCTACTATTCTCTCTATTTTTATGTTTGTTTGAAATTTTTTGTAATAGAAAGGTATGGCCTATTGTCTGGTTAATTAAATGTTATGAAGAGACAGTTATTAAACAGGTTTTACAAAAGGGGAAGTGGAGCTAGCTGAGGGCGGACAAAATAGCTTGGGGCACAATGATGCTGAGGACCAGAGCCAAAGACAGGACCAGAGTGCATCCCAGTGGGCACTTCATCAGTCTTGCTCAATGAGGGGAATGCATTTGATGACCTCTTAAGGGATGTTCCGTCCCCAAAGGTCATGATTTAAAGATGAAATTGTCCTGTTGTCCATTTCTTTTCTGGTCCACCTGGTTTGGTGGCAGCAAAAGGACCAGTGTGACCATTCACTCAACAGACAGCGAGTGAACACACCCAGTGCCAGGCCCTGGGAATGTGGAGATAAGATGGGGAGCTCAGAGTCCAGTGCAAGAACCCAGCATGCTAAGAAGCAACCGTAAGACGACATTATGAAGAGTGCCTTGGACCAGGGTTGCATTCATTGTGCTGAAGGACCTCACAGGAGGGGTGACTAGTAATGTCTGGGAAAGCTAGAGAAGGATCACCAGAGAAGCTAATCCCTGAGTGGCCACATAGGGATCAGTAGGGGGAATTCTCCAGGTGGAAGTGCGTGTAAGGTAAGGCTCTCCGAGATCTACCCTCACTCTCCTCATCAGGAACATTTTCCACTCAGCCTAATCCTCTCTGCCTTTCACTGCTTTTCAAATCACCCTTCTCTGCTCTAAGACCCAGAATGGCTCTCCTCAGAGAGCTGGGTGGATTAAAGTGTGGGCTCCGTGCAGATGGGGGAGGAGTGCATTAGCTCCTCTCTAGAAGCTATTCTGCTCAATGCCAGCCTTTCTGGGTTTGGTCCTACTGGCCTTTCTGTAATTGCAGCCTAGTGGTCTGACTGTTCTTGGGGGCCACCTACCTGGTAATAGTAACTCCACAAAAACTCTCTTGGTTGATTGAATTGAGTTTGTATCTGAAAGCTTCACTTGTGGGTCCAGAAGCTTCCTTACCCTCCAATGCATGCAGAGGCACTGGATCATATTCCTTTGGTAGGGAGGAAAGAGCAAACTTTATTTTCCTAATCTTTAGAGGTAAGAAACCAGGTTCTACAGAAGTGGATGGAAGGCAAAATGCTAAGATGGGAAATACCAGGAGGAAGACATTTGCCCCTCACAGGAGGAAGACATTTCCTCCTCCACCCTTTTACCAGCTACAGAAATATTCATTCATTCACTTCCTAACAGATGAACATATTGTAGTAAAGTGGTAATTTATCAGGATGTTTGGAGAATGAAAGAGATTAGGGAGGGAAAATGGGGAGGAATGGGACACATTTGTGGTTAATTTAATTTTCCAGTGAATTGGGGGATAACCCTATAATTTATATTTCAACTTTTATTGCTGACAATCTTTATAAAACATAAGTCCACTTTGCAGTGTATTTGAACACCACCCCAAATTCCCTTTATGTTGAAGTGTTGTTGCTTAAAGTTAGGTTCTGTTACAGAAGGCAAAGGAGGGACTTCCCTGGTGGTCCAGTGATTAAGAATCCGCCTTGCAATGCAAGGAACGCCGGTTCGATCCCTGGTCAGGGAACTAAGATCCCACATGCCGCGGCAGCTGAGCCCACATGCCACAAGTAGAGAGAAGCCCACGTGCCGCAACTAGAGAGAGACCTGCACACCGCAACGAGGAGCCCGTGCGCCGCAACGAAAGATCCCATGTGCCACAATGTAGCCAAAAAATAAATTAAAAAAAAAAAAAAAAAGAAGGAAAAGGAATGTCTTTTTAGCTTCACAGACCACAGGATATCTTGTAAAAATCAGTAGGTGGATTTTATTGAAACTGTGATATCAACTTGTTCTATCTTTCTCCCACAAGAGTGGTGTAAAATTTCCAGTTCATTCATTCAGCACATATTTATTGAGCAGCTGCTTTCTGCCAGAACTGTGCCGAGGATTCTGGTTATCCACAGAATCCTCGGCAGAGTTGAGCTAGACCACAGCTCCTGTCTCCTAGGAGCTTTGCTGTCTTGTAACTGCAGAGGGGGCCATTATAATGCAGGATGCAAAGGACTAAGAATTGTGCAAAGCGCTCTGGGTGCACAGACTTGAGGATCAGGGAGGGCTTCTCACAAGAGGAGATAGCTATGGGGGCCCTGAAGTTGACCCAGATGAGAGAGTGGAAGGGCATTCCAGGTAGAAGGAGAAGCTTTTCCAAAAGCCCAGTTTGCTTCAATACACAAGCATTCCCTCATCTTCCTTTCTCTGAACTCTGGTCCGTAGAGTCGTGTCTGCCGCCCTAGGGCATCAGCTACAGCAGCTGTGAGCCTCACCCAATTTGGGGCTTCGCCTGTGCAGGTCCCGGCCTAACCCAGTCCTGCTTCCGCCAAGAGGCTGCCTTGCTGAGCCCAGTTAAGGAGCGAGGGCACAGGGGTCCCTCCGTCGTGGGTGATCACCTTGGTAACAACCACCTCAGCCTGCCGGGGGTAGGGGTGCAAGAGGTCGACAAAGGAGAGTGCAGAGGCGCGGGAGCTCTAAACCTGGCAGGGTCCCTCCAACGTGGGTGGCAAACAACATCTCATTTAAGACCCAGGCACACTTTCATTTCAGGTCCCTCACCTGGAGGTCACTGTCTGGCCAGAGCTGAAAGAAAAGGTTATCAACATGGCACAGCTCCCATAATCTTCCCAGACCTTCAGCTTTCCCAGTTCTCCCAGTGCCCTGTGCTTGCTCAGCCCTGTGGAGCTCTGGTAGACACAGCACCAACGTTTTATGTTTGCCTTTTGATTCCTTTGGAAATGATCATTCCAAAGTTGACATCAGCATTATTACTACCTACCCTCATGCTAGAAAATGTTAACAGTCTAGAATAGTACACTGAGAAAGGGACCTTCCTTCTTTTACGAGATAAAGAAATCAAAGCCCAAAGAGAGTAAGTGATGTGTCAGTGTTACTGCCAGATGCACAGACACCGGGCAGGGTGTAGGTAACATAGCCATGAACACAACAGACAAGGCCTCAACTCTCATGGAGCTCACAGTCTAGAGGGGAAGTCTAGCGGAGTCACGGCCCGCAGGTCATGATGGTGGTCCTGGTGCTCCTTGGCCACCTGGGCAGCTACTTTGGCTTCTTGGCGCAATCCTGTTTGTAGCTCTTGCCTCCCCTCCACTGACAAGCATCCACCCCCTCCTGGATAATGTTAACAATTTCTTGATCAACTTTCTAGTCCCTTCTCCACTGCATTTCTGCTTCATACATGCCCAGGACATCCTTTCCCTTGCACTTGGTGATGTCGGGCAGGCAGCGGGACATCCGATCTTTGCATATTGCCCCTCTATGATCTCACCAGACTCTGAACAAGTAGCTATGGGTGAGGTAAGTGTGATGGCCAGAAGTACAGCTATCACGCTCCAGGAATATAATAGAGTCTTTCAGGATAAAATTACAAAGTAGAAAGTATCATTCCTTCCTCCCCTTATGGTTGAGGAGACAGACTCAGAAAAGTCAGGTACCTTTGCTGGTTTGCAGGGCTCGGTTTGGACTGTGGGCTCCTGACTCCAAGTCCAGGGCTCTCTCTACTCTTTAATGAAACATAATTCAATTCAGCAGCTATTTTTCAAGCACCTATGATGTGCCAAGCATGGGGCCAGCCCTACGAATACAGATAAATAAATGTGGTTCCTTCTCTCAGTGGCCTTTCAGTCAAACAGGAGAGAAGTAAGTATGCGAGCAAATTGTTGTGAAAATCACAATGGAGAGATGGTCTAGTTACAGCATGTGCAGAAAAGAGGGAAGGGCCAGCTCTGAGGGAGTCAGAGGTGGGCAGCTTCATAGACAAGAACCTCCAGCTGCTGCTAAGAGGACGGGCAGGAGTTCACCAGAGACCTGTGGCAAAGGGGCGCCAGGCACTCGCAAAGGTGAGGGGGTGTGGCATAGTGCGGTGGCCTGACATGTGAAAGGAGGACTTGGGAGGAGTGTCAGGAGACAGGAGGGTGGGGACCAGAGGCCCCTGAGCACGTCCAGCTCGCTGCCTCCCTACACCTACTCCTATCAGTAAGGAAGCTGGGGAAACATCAAGGGTACCCCCTGACTCTACATAATAGGGAGTTCTGAGCAGTTCACTCTCCTGCTTCTTATTGTCATGAAGAAAAACAAAAAGAAGTTAAATGCCCTCAGTACAGTAACAATCAAGGACTCCTTGGATTTGGACTTGACTTTCCATCCAGCCTCCAGCCTCATGGCCTCTACTTCCCATGGGATGCTTCAGCCAATCGCCACTGCCTGCCATTCCCCAAATACACCCCATGGCTCTCTGACTTTTGATTTCCATTCAAAGGCTTTCTTTCGCCTGGGACATGCTTTCCCTCTTCCTTTATCGGCCCAAACCCTAACCCCCTCCAAGCCCTACCTCATACGTCACCTCCTCCATCCTATACCTCATCTCTTTCTGGCTGTGCCCCCATAGCATTTACTCACCACGGACTGCCTGCCCTCCCCTCCCGCCATGTCCTGCGTTCCCTTCTCTCCAGTCAAAGGCAAGCTCAAAGGAGCTTGTCCCATGTGACCCATTCACCTTTGTATCACCCACCATGCCTGGCAGTTGTAGGGGCTCAAAAAGGTAATGTAATTAATGCAACCCAGGCCAATTAGGTATTTGAATACTTTCACGGATTCACTCAAGAAAAGAATCTCTTTTTTTCTGACCAACATTTCCCCCTTTCTGCTAAAGTGGGTGATACGGACTGAATGGTTTTCCCACAAAAACCCCACTTCTTATGTTGAAGCCCTATCCCCCAACATGATGGTATTTGGGGATGGAGCCTTTGTGAAGTAATTAGATTTAGCTGAGGTCAAGAGGTGGGGAGGGTGGCTTATGGTGGGATTAGTGTCGTTGTAGGAAGAGATATATATCAGAGAACTTGCTGGCTCTCTCTCTGCCATGTAACAATACAATGAGAAAGTGACATCTGCAAGCTAGGAAGTGAGCTCTGATCAAAACCTAACCATCCTGATCTTGGACTTCTAGTTCTCAGAAATGTGAGCAGTAAATGTCTGTTTAAGACACCCAGCCTATGGTATTTTGTTATAGCAGCCTGAGCAGACTAATACAGTGGGGGAGGGGAGACATATGAAACTTATATTTTTAACCATCTCAGTAGCTGGCATGTCACCCTCCCAGTCACTCCTTCAAAACATCGAGCACCTACAGTGAGTCCATCCTTTTCCCGGCCCTGGGAATTTGTCAGTGAGAGTCAGACAATGTCCCTGCCCTCCAGGACTTACCTTCTCCATATCAGAGGCAGAAACCTGTAGACATCAGACAGGCCAGAATTGAGGGGCATCCAGCAAACAATTAGACAATAGTTTTTAGGGGTTCTAAATGTTACTCAAGGTTACTTAACATAGGGTGGGCAATCATTCCAGTTTCCCTGGGGATTGATAAGTTTCCCAAGATGTGGAACTTACAGTGCTAAAACTTGGACAGTCCCAGACCAACCTGGACAGTCGATCACCCTATAAGAATGTTCCAGGGCTTCCCTGGTGGCACGGTGGTTGAGAATCTGCCTGCCGATGCCGGGGACACGGGTTCGAGCCCTGGTCTGGGAAGATCCCACATGCCGCGGAGCAACTAGGCCCGTGAGCCACAATTACTGAGCCTGTGCGTCTGGAGCCTGTGCTCTGCAACAGGAGAGGCCGCGATAGTGAGAGGCCCACGCACTGCGATGAAGAGTGGCCCCCACTTGCCGCAACTAGAGAAAGACCTCGCACAGAAACGAAGACCCAACACAGCCAAAAATAAATAAATAAATAAATAAATAATTAAAAAAAAAAAAAAAAGAATGTTCCAGCTCACTACACTGTAGACTAATACACTCCAGGACACTGGTACTCAGTGCCTACCTGCCGTAAGTTGGGAAGCACTTGTTGATTGATTGGCTGATGGGTGACTGTTTTCACACTCTAGGAGAAAGCAGCCATTAGCTGTTTGCCAGGTTGCTTAGAGTCAAGGAGGCGTGATCTCTGAGACCCTCCTTTTTGATCTTATACAGGGCAGGAGGGAGGGCTTAAGAAGTTAGATCTCCAGTACAAATCTTCTCAGATTTTAATGTGCATATGAATCACCTGGAGCCCTTGTTGAACTGCAGCATCTGATTCCACGCATCTGGAGTAGAGCCTGAAGATCTGCATCCCGACAGGTACCCAGATCAATGCAGATACTTTTTGTCCACAGACCATAATTTGAGTATCAAGGGGCTCAGTAGTTCTCATCCTTAGCTGGCATGTTAGAATTATCTGGGGGGGGGGGGCGGGGGCGGATTCTACAGATGTCCAGCCACAAACCCAGACCAATTAAGTCCGTCACTAGGGGCGGGACCAGACATCAATATTTTAAACTCTCCCCAGGTGATTCCAGTGTGCACACAGGGCTGCAAATCCCAGGGAGGGGAAGGAGAGAAAAGTTCTGCCTGATGATAAGGGCTGATTGATTGGTCCAGATGGGCTAGGCTGTGATGTCAAGAGATTTATTGGAAGTGGAATCAGAAATCTAAAAGAAGGAGCTTATTTTGGAAAGTCTAGAGGCAAAATTGTTTAAAAAAATTGGGGGCATAATGGTTTGTGTTCTTTGGCCTTTTAGCAGGGCATCAACAATGTTTCTCTTGCCCTCAGGGTGGTGGAGCTGAGTGTGCAACCTTGGGGAGAAGCGGGAGGCCCCGCTCTGAAAGTATCTGATAGGAGAGAACAGAGGTCGCGAAACCAGCAAATCACAGCTTTCACAGACTGAGTCATCTAAACGGGTCCTCCAACTATTCAGAATTTCTTTCATTTCCTTGCTTGTGGATGCTTTCTAGCATCTGTTTCCAACATTTCCCGTTCTCATCAAGCCGCCAACCTCCTTCCAGCAGATGACCTTGCCTCCTACTTTACTGAGAAAATTGGGGTCAGCCATTCATGTGCCGTCATCTGTCCCCTCCTGCCGGTCATCACTCCCTCTTCACTTCTGCAAATGTCTGTCTTTACCTAGTCTCTCCCCTTCCCTCCTATCTGCCTCCTTCCCAAAGTGACCACACCAGTGCTCTTTGCCCCAGCAACCCCCATCTCCACTGGGACTTCATCCATTGCCACCACCCTCCCCCTGCGCCCACACACACCACCGCCAGACTCTTTCCATCACGTGCTCTCCGCTGGCTCCCTCTCCTCCGGATACAGGAGCTTTCAGGTCTTTAATGTCCCTTAAAGGGGCAGCACTTTCTCTTTCATCTCTTCACGCCCACTCCAGTTGTGCATCCCGGTTTCCACCTCCACCGCCTACTGAAAATGTTCCTTGGAGGGTCCTTGATGAGCTAATTCAAAAAACATGTGGCCTTTCAGAAAGCTCTCCTCCCTAGATTCCTCTGCACATTAGGCACTCTGGAGTCCCCACTCCTCGCCTATATGTTTCCGCTTTCGTCTTTGCTAACATCGTGTGCAGTGAAAATGAGGACTTGCCGCTCAGCCCCCATCGCCTTGCTGCTTGTGAAGTCCTGTCCACATTTCAGGCCGCTCCTCATCTGTGGGTCCTGAAGTCAGTTGCATGATTGAGTTGCAACCAGCATTTCCTTTCTCCACCCACTGTCCTACCGTGAAATAGACAATAGGATAGGAAAACATTTGCATGCATTACATGTGGGAAGGTGAGTATTGTTGAGAAGCTTCTATTCTAGTTTGTCTTTCTGTACTGCCAAGCTGGGAAGTAAAAACAACATTTCCCACACCTCTGCAACATTTCTAAAATCACAGTAAGACTGTCTTCTGAAAACTGAGCCCTTCTCCCAAACTCCCTCTTCTGCTGATGGTTTCTCCAGGGTAATATCCCCCCATCCTGTGACTGTTCCCTCTCGTTCCATCCACACCGACTGTCACTAGGTCCTGCTCTGAGGAGTTGAGCATTCATCCTCCCCCACACATTTCTCCTGGCTTCAGCGGCAGTTACAGATATTGCTATTCATACCCCAAATATGACAATAGCCTTCAAACTACTCTCCCAACCTCCAGTCTCACAAAGCCCCCCAGTCCGTTACAATCCTGAACTGTCATTTACAAGCTAACCTTACCTGCAAAGTGGAAATATTTAATGCTTTTCTCATAGGGCTGTTCTTAGGATTAGTTGAAAGATACATAAGGAATATATACAAACCTGGATAAAGGATATGTCAAGAGGCTGGCACATGTTAGGAACTCAGATATTACTCTCCAGCCTCCTAATTCATCAGACATTCTGCTGCTGAACCTTCTATGGCTCCCTATTGCCTACTGAAAAAAATATCTCAATGTCCTGGTCTTAGTCTCCTAAGGGTCCTTCAATTTAGCCACAGCCTTCCATCTAAGCCTTCTCTTTCCGCTGGTCCCTGTCCTTCTGGACAGTGGGACAACACACCATTCCTCCCACAGACATGCACATTCTTGTCTCTGTGCTCTTTTCCTGGGCAGTGCCTTCTGCCTAACTGGTCCTTGCCCTCAGTGCCATGCCACTTCTCTCCCACCTCGTTATCACAGTACAGTCTTGCAGAAGGGGGACACAGGAGCCCCTCACACACACATACACCAGCTGGTGGCTCCACTGGAGACCTGTGGAAGCAGATTGGGTTCCACCCCAGGCACTGCAGGCATCTTCAAGGGCAGGGTGTACTGCTGCATATGGTAACCAGTTCCCTGGGACCCAGTGCAGAGAAGAAGGTGGCATGTGGACCTTTCTGCAGGCTTGTGGAAAATAAAACCTCACCCCTGACTCTCTTTGCAGGGTCCCTAACTCTCCCACCATGACCCAGATTTGCTCATTCCTCTGGCTGGAATAAAGTCCAGAATCTTTCTAACATACCTACTCCATTCCCACTTCTATGTATAGATTGTACCCACCCGCCCCTACGTCCCCACCTCTCCATAGCCATCCTTCCAGCCACAGCCACCCCAGCTCCCTTGCTGGGCCCGCTGCAGGTCTGCCCTCAGCACCAGCCCATCTATCAAAAGGACAGGTGCCTACCGGAGCACCAGAACATTTTTGCATCCAAAGGGGTCCTTTCTTCTTTGGGAGACAGGAAATCCTGGATTCAAATAGCTGCCCTCTTTTGTACCAGTGACCTTGTGGACGCCTGCCACCCCATAGAAAACACCTTCGGTTCTTCTCATCTGTCAACTGGAGGGAACAGTATGAGCCTGATAGGTGGTTGTGAGAATTAACTTCAGTTTAACCTGTAAAGTGCAGCACAGTTCCTGGTATCCTAAGGCCACAGGGTTCAAAGTGGGTGCTCTTGGGGGTGTGTGTGGGCAAAGATGCATTTTCTTTGATCTGGGCTGGGCATATAGTTATTTTTAATCAAAAGAGTCCACACATATATGTGTTAGCATACGGTATTTGTTTTTCTCTTTCTGACTTACTTCACTCTGTATGACAGACTCTAGGTCCATCTACCTCACTACAAATACCGTGTGCTAACACATATATATGGAATCTAAAAATAAAAAAATGGTTATGAAGAACCTGGGGCAGGACGGGAATAAAGACACAGACCTACTAGAGAATGGACTTGAGGACACGGGAGGGGGAAGGGTAAGCTGGGACAAAGTGAGAGAGTGGCATGGAAATATATACACTACCAAACGTAAAATAGATAGCTAGTGGGAAGCAGCCGCATAGCACAGGGAGATCAGCTCGGTGCTTTGTGACGACCTAGAGGAGTGGGATAGGGAGGGTGGGAAGGAGGGAGACGCAAGAGGGAAGAGATATGGGGATATATGTATATGTATAGCTGATTCACTTTGCTCTAAAGCAGAAACTAACACACCATTGTAAAGCAATTATACTCCAATAAAGATATTAAAAAAAAAAAAGAGTCCACACACACACACACACTCTCCAGAACTGACTCTTGAAACACTGGAAGATCCAGAATCATTGGGTCCTTTCTTCCCTTGAGACACTGTGGGCTGTTGCTAAGTAGTGGTTGCCCCTAACTGCAGGCTGTTTGCTACAGTCCCTCCTCAACCCCCTGATCTGATGCTCCGTGTACATGGCTGAAATTCAATATTGCTGTAATATCCCAAACCTTCCATGCCGGTTGGTAAGCAGCTGCTGTCTGGGGCTCTACCATCCTGGCTATCCCAGCTCCTCCCTTGGGACTCCGCTTCCCCGGTCTCACCAAGATCCAGCAATTAAAGGGTTAATGCCAAGCACAGCAGGGGGCCTTTGGGACCCTTGTGCTACCAGGCAGATGAGTGGTTGATGTCTGTGCAGGTCCTGTTGCCAAATATTTTGAACAACATCGCAGCCCAGACATATTGGAGCTTGCCCCACTGTGTTCACCTCCGAGTCCCCAGCCTTGAGAACAGGTCCTGGCACGCAGTAGGTGCTGTTTGTTGACTGACTAACTGACTCTGCCTTATACTTTCAAAAATGTTAGCTTCCCCTCCTTTGCCTCATCCTCCCCTTCCTTTGATGCTAATGGGAAGGAAACCAGTCCACCCTGGATCCTGTCTGTTTACTCAGCCCTCCCTCAATCCCCCTCAATCCACACTGGCTGCTGTGGGTGGGGTTGGGTTGGGTCTGGTGGTGACCCCGGCACAAGCCCCGCAGCAGCAAGAAGGCCTTCTCCAGAAGCCAGATGCAGAGGAATACAGATGATGCCTTCTGCCTTGTGGGCAGCCAAATGTAGTCATGCATGGGAGACCGTGAGTGTAATCAAAACCATTTTATTTCTCAGACAATAGAAACAAACAGAACAGCGATCTCAGGACAGAGAAGGACCAGCAGGGACCAGGCAGACTGGAGGAGCTGCAAAATGGTATAAATTAGTGAAAATGATTCTGCTGGCACTTCTCACTGCTTGCCTGCCTCCTTGGAATGGTTCTAGCAACTGCTGCCCTGGGCGCCCGGCACTTGGGGGTCTGGCACTTGGGGAGGGCAAAAACTTGGGAATTTCAAAGGGGAAGGGAGTGTCACTAGTTCTGCAAGAAGCTGAATGACTCAGAGGAGAATGAGGGGGAGGGAGAGGGAGTCGATAGGCAACTGTGGAGCTGTCCACAGCCTGGACAGGAATGCGTGCACATCCAATTTGAGAAGCCAGGAAGCTTCAATGGGAGTCCTGCGCTGCTCCTGGCTGGGTAACCTTGGGCACGCTGCCTCACCTCTCTGGGCCCCAGTGTTCACATCACTGAGTAGACTGGGCTAGTGGAGTTTCCAAGACCCTATCAGCCCTGATATTCAAATACTCTTCATGAATGCATCCCACCTCCATTTCCTCTGTTGAAATTATTTGCCTTGTATCTCTCTCTCTCTCTCTTTCAGCCTGAAGCTCCTCCTCAAGGCCAGTAATTATTTCCTTTCTTTCTTTTTTTAAAATTAATTAATTAATTAATTAATTTTTGGCTGTGTTGGGTCTTCTTTTCTGTGCGAAGGCTTTCTCTAGTTGTGGCGAGTGGGGGCCACTCTTCATCGCGGTGTGCGGGCCTCTCACTATCGCGACCTCTCTTGTTGCGGAGAACAGGCTCCAGACACGCAGGCTCAGTAATTGTGGCTCACGGGCCCAGTTGCTCCGCGGCATGTGGGATCTTCCCAGACCAGGGCTCGAACCCGTGTTCCCTGCATTGGCAGGCGGATTCTCAAGCACTGCGCCACCAGGGAAGCCCTTTCCTTTCTTTTTTTGGTCATGAGGTCCTAGGAGCCTGCGAGGTTCTGTGTCTGTGCTGGAATGACAGAACGATGGACAGAGGGATGGTCCAGCCCATGGCAGGCAGCAGCCAGGCGGGCTACTTACAGTGGAAGATGTGGAGGAGGATTAGTTCAAATCACTGGCTTTGACCGGATTCGGGTGGGGTTCATTAGCTCACACTGAGACTCGGGCACGGAAGCCCCCCCCCCCTTCCCCTCTACCTCCCCCTCCACCAAGGATACTGTCAGGGGGAAGGCTGTGGAGGACAATGTGTGTCAGTTCCTGGCTTGAAACTGACGGCCAGCCCGGCAAAATCATGTGGGGTTTATATTCATGTGTCACCCTAGATTTAAAAAGACAACAACAACGCACATGGGAAAGTTTCCCCCCAGCCCACCCAGAGGTCCCTCATTTTGGCCATTAACTCTAAGCATGGCTCCCAGAGCCCAGGCTGCAACACCAAGCACGCCTCAGGCTTTGCGGAGATGCTCCAGGGAGCGGTGATAGGTCTGAAGAGCCGGCCCCACCCCCTCGACTTCCTGTTTCCTTTGTCTGGGGCGAGGGCTGCTGGCGAGGTGTGGGAAGGAGGAAGGCATCTCTGACTGGAAATTGGCTTCCGCGTCCAGGCGAGCTCCGAGGGGAAGGGGGCCGGGCTGGGGGGCGGAGCCCAGCGGGCGGAGAGCCGGCGGCTGCTTGATGTAAGGAGTTGGTTTCGAATCACGCCAGCAGGAGGCCCGGAGAGATGGTGGAAATTAAGTGCACGACTCCCCCGAGGCTCCCTGGTCCCCTATCACCCGGGCAGAGTCCCAGGTGATAATGGGGTCTCCTGGAGGGTCTCCGTGGGATCCCTCATGATGCCTGCTTTATATTCGAGGGACCCCGGTAAAACCCAAAGCCCCAAGTCAGTGCCTACCCCACGGTGGGCAAATGAATGAACGAATGAGCGATGGATGAATGACCAGCAGGGCAGTGGAGGGTTTGCAAAGGACTGTACAGCTGCCAGGCTCCTTGAGTTAATGCCACTTTCGCTCTTGCTGAAGAAAAACACTTCTCAGTTGACCAGCTAAGAGAGAAAAGTGTTTTTCAAGGAAGGAGGGGGGATGAAGGAATGAATGGATTTTGTGTTTTGACATATTTACTAAGAAACGTGGAAACTGCTTAGCACCTGCTAATTTGAGTCAGAGCAACCTGAATTCCCTGCGATGTGCAAATGCCAAGGGAGCCGGAGCTGGAAGGAGGGGTGGATTTTCCAAAGGGAATCATGGCCTTTTATCAATTGAGGATGGAGGAACAGAGGGAGGTGCTGAGGAAGGCAGGGTCATTAACACTGTACCTAGGATTTCTTGGCATCTTCTGTCAGAGGCCAAGCACTTTCTTCTCTCATGATATGGCTGCTGCTGGGGGGGGATCTGGGGATGGGATCTTGGTGACCAAGGTCTGTCCTCTCAAACTATAGCTCAGGAATTACAATACTGAAGGTCAAAGACTGGTCCAAGGTCACCCTTGTGTTCTTTCTCCGTGCTTCACTCTCCCCTCTCTGGGGACTCTTTCCTACCTCCCACTCCCTCCTGTCCAATCTGGGGACTGCAGAGTGCTGGGGACATCGGCCCTGGACTCAAACAGCCTTAGTCCAACTCTTCCTTCATGCACTTGCTCGCTGTGTCTTTGGGAAAGCTGCTTTATTTTCTGGGCCTCAGCTTCTTCTCTTGTAAATTGGAGATAATAATAGCACCCACTTCAGAGGGTTGTTGTGAGGATTAAAGGTCTTGCCATGTAGTGGGCGCTCAATGGATGTGGATGACCATTTTAAGACTTTAGAGTCTCGGAGCCATGAGTGTCCTGGCTCAGCCAGTGAGTAGCTGTGAGACGATATGGATCAGGGTCTGTTCAGGAAAACAGAGCCCCCGCTAGGTACCTCAAGGAGGGAACTAATTACGGAGGTGTTGGTGGAGCTATAAGTCCAGGTAGATGTTGAGGCAAGTTGGAGAAGCCATGGAGTAAGGTGGTACCATCCCTAGGGTGGAGGGACATCGGGTGGAGCCTGGGAGGTTACTGGAGCCTGGGAATGCAGGCTTCCTGGTGGGATCTGGGAACGCTGAGGAAGGGTTATCGGGGATGGGGTGGGGGCTAGAACTGAGGAGGCCACATAGCTACTGCTGAAGTTGTTACCCGAAGCTGGGAGGAAATGAGCTTCTCCCCATCTCCCACCTTCCAACCTCCCACTTGGCTGGACCAGTTGGCAAGGAAGCCTAGGAAGTGTAGTCTCCTGGGGTCTGTGCCCTCCAACATAGAGCAGAACAGGGCAAGGTGAGGAGGGACCTGCATAGGGACCTGGGGCACACTACTTACCCTCTGAAGCTTTAATGTTCTAGACTGCTCAAGAAAAAGTGGGGAAAGGGAGAGAATGATGATTGACCTGGTGTGACTGTTGTGAGGCTTACACGAGATAAGGTGAACAAAGCCCACAGCACAGTGCCTGGTTGTAGTAAGTATTCCATAACTGTGGTTCATGCCGGTCCTCCGTTCAGGGTCCAAGTCATATGTCACCTCTTCTGGAAGTCACTGCTGACCTCTGTGATCTGACACCACCTTGCCCATACTTTCAGTAGAGTGTTGATCACAGTGCTGTGCTGTTTGGGATCAAATGTCTGTCTCTCCCACTGGAGGATGAGCTCCTGGGGGTGGCTTCCTCCTTTGGCATTCCTTGCTCTCGGAGCGCCTGTCACTCGATAGTTATTGGACGAAAGCCCAGTAGGCCAACATACAACATGTAACTCTTCAAAACTGTCTCCAGAGTTCATGGGCTATGGAGTGCTTGAAGTTTAGTGAAGGGAAAGGACAAACAAGGCGAGAAACATAAAGTTCAAGGAAGATGAGAAGTGTGAAGGTTTGGAGAAAGATGTAGGGGCTTGTTCACAATCACACACATAGTGAGGATTGTCAGATCTCCTGGCTTCTAAGCTAGTGGGTGATTAGAATTTTTTTTCCTCTTTATTAAAAGAACAGATATTCATTGGGGTTGACATATATACACTAATATGTGTAAAATGGATAACTAATGAAAACCTGCTGTATAGCACAGGGAACTCTACTTCGCTGTACAGTAGGAACTAACACAACATTGTAAAACAACTATACCCACCCCCCCCCCAAAAAAATACACATATTCAGTGTGGAAAATTTAGAAAATTCATGTAAACAAAAGAAGAAAATAAAAATTATCCATGCCAATCCCCCAAAATAACCACAGTAAATATTTTGGAGTTTATCCACTCAGTCATACACATATGGCATTTTTTTCCTTGCTAGAATAGTTTCAGTCTGTTCTGCAACCTATTTTTTTTAAACTTAACAATAATGCTTGAGCAACTTTCCAAGACATTAAATACTCTTTTATAGCACAAATTACAAAGCTTTACACCAGTTTACTGTACACATTCACTTGTTTTATTTAACCAACCCCCTCTTACTGAAATTTTTAGCTTGTCTGTAATATTTTACAGTACTAGAAAATTCTATAATGAAATCTGTGTAGCCTAATCTTTTTGCACATTGTCATTATTTCCTTAGGATAATTTCCTAGAAGTAGAATTCCTGATCAAAGAACATGCGCATTTTTACAGCTTTTAACAAGGATTGCCAAATTGCTTTCAAGAAAGAGTTTTTAAAAAAAATTATTTGCATTCCCCATTTGCTATAAAGGAAATGGTTCTGGGTAAAGTTACCAACACTGAATTGATCTAATGCTGTTTTGCCAAAAATCAATTCATCAAATGATCAATTTGCAAAATGGCCAGTTGGGAAAGAAGGGGATAGATAGATAGATAGATAGATAGATAGGGCAAGGCAAAGCCAATTCATTAAATGACCAATTAACAGAATAAATAATTTAACACATGTACTGATTAACAGTGTTGTAAAGCAATTTCTATTGCATGGGAAAATTTTCGTGTGGCTTTGGAGATCACCGTTTAGAGTGAGTGGACTAGATTTCATTTTGTCTGTATAGTAGCAGTTTAAGGATTGCTCCCTTTGTTGAAACTATGGGGTTTTGTGTGTGAGAGTATCTTTAATAATCAAAAAATTATATTTCCTCATTAGAAACCAGAATATTGGCATTTTAAATGGGAATCTTTCCATTTTTACTGATTTCTTTTGAATTCTTTTTTTATTTTTTAGTGCGGTGCCTGCATTAGGTCTTTGTTGCTGCGCTCGGGCTTTCTTTAGTTGTGGCGAGCAGGGGCTACTCTTGGTTGTGGTGCGTGGGCTTCTCATTGTGGTGGCTTCTCTTGTTGCAGAGCATGGGCTCTAGGCACGCCGGGCTTCAGTAGTTGTGGCACGTGGGCTCTAGAACGCAGGCTCAGTAGTTGTGGCGCACGGGCTTAGTTGCTCCGCCACATGTGAGATCTTCCCGGACTAGGGATCGAACCCATGTGCCCTGCATTGGCAGGCAGATTCTTAACCACTCCGCCACCAGCAAAGTCCCTGAATTCTTTTTAACATGATTTTCTGTTGCCACTCTTTTAACATTTTTATGAGACTTCCACTAATTTCTCAATAGTCCCTTGATTTATTTCTAGCAATTAGTAAATAAAATATGATATGTGATATGCATACTACTGTTACTTCTTAGTTCCCCTCTTAGCTGGAAATTCTCCAGCGTTTTTAGGATTAGTAAACAGTTTGCTTTTTATCCTTCCGCAATGATTTAATATTGACGGTTAGTGTCCGTCATATCTGAGACACTCATCATACTGTTCATTATAGTAATCTCTTCTGAATTCTTGTGCTCTTTTTTCTGCTGCTTATTACTCTTTCATGTCAAGTCTTCTGCAAACTTCTGACAAGTCATCATATCCCAATTACTCCTTGTTAGAAACCAAAATGCCAAGATTTCATATCCGATGGAACTGTTTCCTCTGATTTCTTTAGTGTGCTAGTGAATTTCTTTAATTTTTTCCAATTATATGTATTTTTAGCATTCATTTGCCAATTCCCCAAATTGCATATCTGTACTTCTAGCAGTTAAATTTTTAAATTTCAGCATTTCTTCTGTGTGATAGGATTGTTTTGGACAATTTTGCATGTCATTTTCTGTTTATCCAATCTTTAGTCATTGGGAGCATTCTTTTATCAGTTCCTCAAATGGCATATCAGCTTTAATTTAGAATTTCTGGAATTAATTGATGTGATAGTTTCTGCCGTTTTCTTGTTTAGCTCATCTTTTGGTGTTTATAAGATTAGGGGCCACTCTCACCACTATTATTCAACATAGTTTTGGAAGTGTTAGCCACAGCAATCAGAGAAGACAAAGAAATAAAAGGAATCCAAATCGGAAAAGAAGAAGTAAAGCTGTCACTATTTGCAGATGACATGATACTATACATAGAGAATCCTAAAGATGCTACCAGAAAACTCCTAGAGCTAATCAATGAATTTGGTAAAGTAGCAGGATACAAAATTAATGCACAGAAATCTCTTGCATTTCTATACACTAATGACGAAAAATCTGAAAGTGAAATTAAGAAAACACTCCCGTTTACCATTGCAACAAAAAGAATAAAATATCTAGGAATAAACCTACCTAAGGAGACAAAAGACCTGTATGCAGAAAATTATAAGACACTGATGAAAGAAATTAAAGATGATACAAATAGATGGAGAGATATACCATGTTCCTGGATTGGAAGAATCAACATGGTGAAAATGACTCTACTACCCAAAGCAATCTACAGATTCAATGCAATCCCTATCAAACTACCACTGGCATTTTTCACAGAACTAGAACAAAAAATTTCACAATTTGTATGGAAACACAAAAGACCCCGAATAGCCAAAGCAATCTTGAGAACAAAAAATGGAGCTGGGGGAATCAGGCTCCCTGACTTCAGACTATATTACAAAGCTTCAGTAATCAAGACAGTTTGGTACTGGCACAAAAACAGAAATATAGATCAATGGAACAGGATAGAAAGCCCAGAGATAAACCCCCACACATATGGTCACCTTATCTTTGATAAAGGAGGCAAGCATATACAGTGGAGAAAAGACAGCCTCTTCAATAAGTGGTGCTGGGAAAATTGGACAGCTACATGTAAAAGTATGAAATTAGAACACTCCCTGACACCATGCACAAAAATAAACTCAAAATGGATTAAAGACCTAAGTGTAAGGGCAGACACTATCAAACTCTTAGAGGAAAACATAGGCAGAACACTCTATGACATACATCACAGCAAGATTCTTTTTGACCCAGCTCCCAGAGAAATGGAAATAAGAACACAAATAAACAAATGGGACCTAGTGAAACTTAAAAGCTTTTGCACAGCAAAGGAAACCATAAACAAGACCAAAAGACAACCATCAGAATGGGAGAAAATATTTGCAAATGAAGCAACTGACAAAGGATTAATCTCCAAGATTTACAAGCAGCTCATGCAGCTCAATAACAAAAAAATGAACAACCCAATCCAAAAATGGGCAGAAGACCTAAATAGACATTTCTCCAAAGAAGATATACAGATGGCCTACAGACACATGAAAGAATGCTCAACATCATTAATCATTAGAGAAATGCAAATCAAAACTACAATGAGATATCATCTCACACCGGTCAGAATGGCCATCATCAAAAAATCTAGAAACAATAAATGCTGGAGAGGGTGTGGAGGAAAGGGAACACTCTTGCACTGTTGGTGGGAATGTAAATTGATACAGCCACTATGGAGAACAGTATGGAGGTTCCTTAAAAAACTACAAATAGAACTACCATACGACCCAGCAATCCCACTACTGGGCATATACCCTGAGAAAACCATAGGTCAAAAAGTGTCATGTACCACAATGTTCATTGCAGCTCTATTTACAATAGCCAGGACATGGAAGCAACCTAAATGTCCATCGACAGATGAATGGATAAAGAAGATGTGGCACATATATACAATGGAATATTACTCAGCCATAAAAAGAAATGAAATGGAGGTATTTGTAATGAGGTGGATGGAGTTAGAGTCTGTCATACAGACTGAAGTAAGTCAGAAAGAGAAAAACAAATACAGTATGCTAACACATATATACGGAATCTAAGGAAAAAAAAAAAAAAGGCCATGAAGAACCTAGTGGCAAGACGGGAATAAAGACACAGACCTACTAGAGAATGGACTTGAAGATATGGGGAGGGGGTGGGGTGAGATGTGACAGGGTAAGAGAGTGTCATGGACATATATACACTACCAAATGTAAAATAGATAGCTAGTGGGAAGCAGCCGCATAGCACAGGAAGATCAGCTCGGTGCTTTGTGACCACCTAGAGGGGTGGGATGGGGAGGGTGGGAGGGAGGGAGATGCAAGAGGGAAGAGAAAGGGGAACATATTGTATATGTATAACTGATTCACTTTGTTATAAAGCAGAAGCTAACACACCATTGTAAGGCAATTATACTTCAATAAAGATGTTTAAAAAAAAAAAAAAAAGATTAGGGGCCAATTAACGTTTGGCTCCTTTGTTGTTTTATGTTTATGGTGAATGTATAACAAATTTTGTGATTCTGTTCTGCATTTATATCTTCACTTTGACCAGGTTTGTCTTGAGTTGTAAACTATATAAATTTTCTACAGATTCTTACCAAATTGATGTTACTGTTTATTTTTTTCTGACATACAAATCACACATCATCACTAGCCATTTGAACAGTGGAAATAGTTCTGAAGGTTCCATCCCCATACCAATCCTCACAGTACTCCAGATTCCATGGGTTATTTTCAGGGTGAATTTGGTCAATTTGCCCACTTATTGGACTAACCGGCTATTTGGGAAAAATCCATGTTTTATCAAATTCTTTTCTGGTAAGACAGTCTGCTTCCTTGTGGAAGTGCTATCTCCTTGCATCTTTGCCACTATATTAGTTTTTTTATTGTTGCTGGAATTGCTACAATCTTAGTAGCTATAAGTAGCACAGATTAATTTTCTTACAGTTCTGTAGGTGCGAAGTCCAATATGGGTCTCACTGGGCTAAAGTCAAGATGTTGGCACACCATGCTCCTTTCTGGAGGGCTTAAGGGAGATCTCGCTTAATCTCATTCAGACTGTTGGCAGTAGTCAATTCCTTGTGCTTATAGGACCGATGTCCTTGTTTTGTTGCTGGTTGTAAACTGAGGGCCTTGTCAGCTTCCAGAGGCTCATGCACCCCTTTTGCCATCTTCAAAGCCAGCAACAGCTGCCAGTCCTTTTGCAATTGACAGAGCACCATTTAGGAGAAGCCTAGCCTTTCCCCCACTGCCCTGGGATTTCACATTTGTCATAAATCAAGTAACCATGGATATATATATGTGGGCCTGTTTCCGGACATTCTGCTCTGTTCCACTAGTATTTTAAGTTAGTTCAATACCACAATGAACTAATTTCTGTGGTTCTATTATTAATCTTGCTATCTGGTAGTGCAAACAGCTTTGTTCTTCTTCAAGATTGTGTTGGTTCTTCTTGGCCCTTTGCATTTCCACATAAATTTTAGAATTAATGTATCAATTTCCATAGAAAGATGGGATTTTGATTAGTATTGTATTGAATCCATAGATGTACTTAGGGAGAGGAGCACCCTTATTTATTAAATAAATTTAATAAATCTACTTAATAATATTTGTTAAAGAAATTTGTTAAATTTCTCTCAGCAAAGTTTTGTAGTTTTTGATATTAAGTTCTTGCACATCCTTCATAAGATTTATTTTTCAGTATTTGAAATTCTTGGTGCTATTGTAAATGATATTATTAAAATTTTTTTAACTTTCTGTTTGCCACTAATATATACATGGATTTTTTATAAGCCCTAAAATCAAGAAATTTTGCTGAACTTATTTTAATTATAATAATTTGTAGATTAATTTTTCCAAGGTACCTAATAATATTGACTACAAATAATGTAATTTTATTTCTTTATTTCTAATTCTTATAAAGAGCTGTATTTTTTTCTTGATAGATGAAGAGACTAAGACTTCCAGGATAGTTTGAATACAAATGGTGATAGTGAGTTTCTTTGTCTCATTTTTCATTTCAGGGGGAAATCTTTCAATATTTCTCCATTAAGTGTTATTTTTGCTTTAGAAGTTTTGTAGGTGTTTTATAAAAGATTTAGAAATTCTCCTCTAGTCCTAGTTCACTAAGAACTTTTATCATGAATGGGTGTTAAGTTTTAGTGAATCTTTTTTTCTTCATCTATTGATATGGTCAGATGATTTTTCTCCCTTATAAATAAATAAATAAACATATTTATTATGTTTCTAAGGTGAACTACACTGATTGGTTTTCATTTGTTAAACAATCCTTGCATTTCTGTATAAACCCACTGGATCCTGGTGTGCTGTCTTTTTGTGTATCATTGGATTCAAGTTGCTGATATGTTGTTTAGGATTTTTGTGTTATGTTCATGGAAGAGATTGGCCAGTAATTTTCTTTCTTTTAATGACAGATTTTAGTATCAAAGTTATACTGGCTTCATAGAATGTAATTTCTCCTTTTTTTTTTAGTTTGTATAACATTGATATTATTTATTTTTTAAATATTTGGAATAATTCATCAGTGAAGCCATTTGGGCCTAGAGCATTCTTTGTGTGAAGATTTTTAGTTACGAATTTAATTTATTTAGGAGATATAGTGACGTTAGATTTTCTATTTCTTTTATGTTGGTTCATATGTTGTACTTTTCTAGAAGGTGTCCGTTTCACCTACAGTTTCCAAAACTTTTGGCACAGGGAGTTATAATATTCTATTATTAGCTTTTTAATGTCTTAAAGGTCTGTGATGAACTTGATTCCTGATATAGGTAATTTGTGCTTTTCCTCTTTCTGTCTTATGAGTCTTGTTAGAGATCTATCCATTTTATTATTCTTTTCAAAGACTCAGTTTTTGGCTTTGTTGGGTTTCTCTATTGTGAATTGTTTTCTAGTTCATTAATTTCTGATCTTATTTTTATGATTCCCTTCCTTCTACTTACTTTGGGTTTAATTTGCTGTTCTCTTTCTAAATTATTCAGATGAATGCCTAAATTGCTGATTTTTTAGCCTTTCTCTTTTCTAATACAAATGTATAAGGCTCTCAGTAAATCTTTATTTGCATCACCCATTTTGATATATCATATTTTTATTACTAAGAATGGAAATTTCCATTGTGATTTCTTCTTTGACCCGTGGATTATTTATTTATTTATTTATTTATTTATTTATTTATTTTTTAAATATTTATTTATTATTTATGGCTGTGTTGGGTCTTCGTTTCTGTGCTAGGGCTTTCTCTAGTTGTGGCAAATGGGGACCACTCTTCATCGCAGTGCGCGGGCCTCTCTTGTTGCGGAGCACAGGCTCCAGTCGCGCAGGCTCAGTAATTGTGGCTCACGGGCCCAGCCGCTCCGCGGCATGTGGGCTCTTCCCAGACCAGGGCTCGAACCCGTGTCCCCTGCATTGGCAGGCAGATTCTCAACCACTGCGCCACCAGGGAAGCCCCGGTGGATTATTTAGAAGCTTATTACTTAACCTCCAAACGTTTGGTGATATTCTAGTCATTTTTTGTTATTGATTCCTAGTTTAATTTGACACACTCAGAGAATATTCTGAGTGATTTCAATTCTTGAATTTTCTTAGAACTTGCATAATATATATTCAAATTTGGGAAATGTTTCATGTGCACTTAGAAAGAATGTACATTTTGTCATCAGTATTAGCAGTGTTTTGTCTATATCCGTAGGTCAAGTCGGTCATTCAATTTTGTTTTTCAGACCTTCCGTATCCTTACTTTTTTTTTTTTTTTTTTCTTGTCTGCTGATTCTATCAGTTATTAAGGGAGATATGTTAAGTTTTCCTCTGTGATTGCGGCTTTGTTTGTTTCTCCTTTTAGTTCCGTCCATGTTTGCTTATTATATATTTTGATTTTTCTGTAAGTTATACATAAATTAAGAATTGTTATAAATTCCTGATAGATCGACCATATTATCATGCCTTCCTGCATTTTCCGTAAACAGCTGACAAACTGTGGGAGACAGCCTCATCCCCTGAGATGCTAACCACAGCTCCAACAGCCCCTGGAGGGCAAAGCTGGGATTTAACAGGAGACACAGTGAAGCAGAACCATAAGTCCTGGGATCTGCCAGCTGGGAAGCTGGAACAGCTCATTTAATACTTGCGAGCCTCAGTTTCTTCGTCTCTAAAAAACTGGGTTGTAGGGCTTCCCTGGTGGTGCAGTGGTTGAGAATCCGCCTGCCAATACAGGGGACACGGGTTCGAGCCCTGGTCCGGGAAGATCCCACATGCCGCAGAGCAACTGGGCCCGTGAGCCACAATTACTGAGCCTGCGCGTCTGGAGCCTGTGCTCCACAACAAGAGAGGCCGCGATAGTGAGAGGTCCGCGCACCGCGATGAAGAGTGGCCCCCGCTCGCCGCAACTAGAGAAAGCCCTCGCACAGAAACGAAGACCCAACACAGCCAAAAATAAATAAATAAATAAATAAAAACAAAAAAAAACTGGGTTGTATACCTGCTTGCCTTACCTGTTGTGCAGGTATATTCAAGGTTAAATGAGATAGTAAGTGTGAAAACACTGCATAAATTCTAAAGCAGAGACTGTGAACTAATACATGGGCTGCACTCAGGCAGCAGGCTTTTTTTTTTTTTTTTTTTTTTTACCAAGACAACATGAAAAAGTCATATTTCACATAAAGATACAGATTTCTGCCTTTCCCTCTGGGAAGAAAAATCTGGCAACTGTAGGCCTGTCATCAGACACATGGCCAATGGGCTGCGGCTGAGCAGGCTCACTCTCAGCTCACTCTCACAACACAGTCTCAGTTGTGTCACACCCTCCCCTGCTTAACACGTGCACACATGCACTTACACTGCCAGGCTTACACATCTCTACCCGCCTCTTCTTGATCTGTGGCTCTTGCTAAAGCATTATGTCATTATTAATTGTTATTACTCATTTAGAAGTCAGACACACACAGGGACAGAGATTTTTAGTGTTAAGTGTTGCTAAGTGCTGAAACAGGTAGCTGAGGGAGGTTGTAGAAACACTTTCCCTGGAGACCTAAAAATAAAACTGACGCACAGCCTCTCCTGGATGCAGGGGAAAAGCAAAATGACTGTACCAAGTTCCTCCTAGGTTTTAAATTGGGCTGGGGGTGGGCAGGAGCTAGTTCAGACTCTGTATGTTGGAGGAGGCGAAGGTGGAGATTTTTCATAGATAAATTATATATTGTAGTATAACTCAATATTTGGGAAACAAAAAGTTTTTACAATATAGGCAACAGAAAGAGCATGAGGCTTTGGTTTATCAAAAAGATTCATGGATTTTTCAAAACTTATCGAACTGACCACTTAAAACCTGTGAATTTCACTGTATGTAAACTATATCTCAATTTTTAAAAGCCCAAAGTGAAAACAAATTTTTTTTTGTTTGGGAGGCATGGGGTAAATTATAATTCTAACCTGTATCAGGCACTTACACTATACTAAGTACCTTACATGGATTAATTTAATTATTTTATTCTCACAATACCTTCTAAGGTGGGTACAATTATTATCCCCATTTTGCCAGATGTTGAAACTGAAGTTCAGGGTGATGAAATAACCTACCGATTTCTCCAGATGTTAAGTGGAAGAGCCAAGTCTTAAACTCCAGGTTGAAGAACTCCAGTGCCCAGATTCTCATCCATTCTATTCCATGTTCTAATCATTTGAATGATTACAAAGAAGAAGAAAATTAATGATGATAATCTGGAGGAGGCAGAAATTATATGGCTGTAACTTGCTGGAGTACCAACTTAAACACCTAATGATAAACACACTTTGCTTATTCAGTTTTAGGTACACTGATTCAGAAAACTCAAGCCTCCCAAAGTGGTATCATTGGGTTCTTATGGGCAGGGTAGTCTAATTCCATACAAGAAGGCAAGGATACTTGGAAGCATTGGTAGCTCCTTCTCAAGGAAAATTATGACCTCTTTGGCCTTAATAGTAAATGGCTTTGTTTTCTTCAGGACATCTCATGACAAGATGTTTCTGTCTTTACAGAATACACACTGACCCAGGCAGAGAGGTCATCTGAATAACCTGAAACCAGTGGTTCTTAATTTGAGCATTTGATTCTCAAATCTAAATGCTAAGAACCCTGCCCACAAAAATAGTGTTCATGGTTCAGAGATCCCCTGAAGCTCATTCGTGGACCCCAAGTTAAACACCTTTGCTCCAAACCAGGGTAGGGCCAGATTCCAGGGACCTCAGCCTTCAACTTCTCTGCTTATTCCAGGCATCTCATCACCAGTTGCCAATCATGTGGTTTTAGTTTTCTTCTCTCCTAGTGGCTTGGTGTCCATCTCTTGCTTTCTCCTTGTCTCCTGGAAAGTTGGCCCGGTAACACATTCCAGGAGAAGCTGGCTTTGCTGATTCTCGTTCCTGTTACTCCTCTTGGCCATCTCTAGTCATCTTCGGTAATTTACATTTATTCACCAGTACACACACGCACCTAATTACGCATCATTGTGCACAACAGTTTTGATCAGTCTAGTCCTCGTTTCACAGCTATCTCAGTTACAGAGACTTGTATAACAGGGGTTTGTCCACAGGTCCACCATGTATGGATGTGATGATTTTTCACAGAGTACCGGTTTGGGTTGGAGGCAGGTGCTGGTCAGTAGGGGTAGAAATCTAGCCCATTCTTTACTCTTCAAGCCAGGTGCCCTGGCCCAAGGTTGGGTTTTTCTAGAGGAACAGGCATCTGTTTCTAGATCAAACAAATGCAGTGTATGGGACAGTTGCAGTCCTGTCTCTGATTAGCAGTGTCACCAGGGAGTCCAGAAGACTGATATATCAGAGGATAAAATAACAGTGTCTCTATTCTGGTTTTGTATCACCAGTCACCTTGTCTCTTCTTTCTCCTCAATGAATACAATGTTCAGTGTTCCCAGGGCTACATTTGCTTGGAGGAATGAGACCTGAAGGATCCATTTCCTGTACTGCCCCATCTCCATTTCACAGGATTCAGGTTTCTGCTATGGCAAGATGAGAGGGAAAGAGGGCAGGAATGGCTGGATAATTTTATTAGCATTTTCCCTCCTCTCTCTGCCTACTTAATTCCTAGCCATCATTCATATCTTGGCTCAAACATCGCTTCTTCAAGGACAGACCAATCCCCTTTTACACGGCTCTTATAGCACCACATAGCTCTCTTGCCTTGGACTTACCAGCATTGCAATTTAATATTTATTTTGGATAATGCTATAGATATGAAAATAGATAGATAGGTAGATAGATAGATAGATAGGTTTCAAGTACAAATACAAATGGGGAACACTGTATTTATCATTTTATCCCGGTTGCCTGGCACATGGAAGGTGTTCAATTATATATTTGCTTGAATGAATGAGTGAATGAATGAATGGATGAGTGGGAAGTAGTTAGTACAGATTGTGGGAAGCCTCAGAGTTTTGACTGAGGAGGTAAGACCCTCCTACAAAAGGTAGGAAACCTATTTCCTAGGCTAAATGAACCCTCTTGTCTCACCCCTACCTTCTATTTTTGAACTGTGTATTACAGCTCTGGCTTTCCAATGTAGCCATTCCTCTCTACTCTTACCTAACTTCAGAGAAATTTTTCAAAATCTTACTTAAAGGAAAAGAGGCTACACTATACATCCTTATCTGTGGTGATAAAAATCATGGGCTTTGGACTTAGGTAGACCTAGATTTTAAACCTGGGTTGCCCACTTGCTGGCTGTGTGGTTCTGAGCAAATGGTTTAATGTCTCCTCGCCTCAGTTACTTCAATCTGTAAAATGGGTGTGATAATATCTTCCTCATAGGATTAAATGAGTTAAGCTATGTGAAATGTTAATCAGAGAACCTGACCCATAGTAGGTGCTCAATCAGTAGATGCTTTTATTATTAACTAAACTGAATGCTCATAAGAGAGGTGGAGAATTAAGAACCCATAAGAGTTGGGCCAAAAAGAGCTACTATGTGACATCTGTCTTTCTTATTTATTTCCCAGAAAATATGAAAAGAGGGAAACCTTAACAGCTAGTATAATTTACAGATTTGTTTACGTTCAGTTCTTGTGTTCCCCGAATCTACCTTTGCGTCGTATAATGGTCCTAAATTCGAAGCAGATTTTTCAACATTCCACTGACACCACCCAGCACACTGGAGAGATGAAGAAGAAATCAACCAAGGCGTTGATTGGTGATACAGCTTATACACTCATATGAGATTCCAGATTGGATGAGCATGTCAGGGGGCAGCCACGCAGCAAGCTTGTTGTGTTTCCCGCAAGGCCAGTAGAAGGTCTGTAATCTCTTTGCTCAAAATTATTGTCCTTCTCTAGACATTAAACTCCCCACAGGCATGGCTAATTTGAAAATAGCAAAACTCTGGATGAAGTGCAGAAGACTGGATTACGTTGACCTGATTCAGGTAGGGCCTGGAGCGTTTCTTATTCTCCTGCTCCAAACAGAATGTGTAACTCATCTCCAGAGGTTCAGTTCATTGAGTCCACGAGCATTTATGAGTGTCTGACATGCATTGGGTGCAACTCCCAGTACTGGGGATACAGAAGCACCACCTGCCCTTGAGGTAGTAGATTTGTTTCTAGGAAAACGTATTTTATATTCTGGAAGCATTGCAGCAGTCACAAATTTATTTTTTGGAAAAAAAAAAAGGAAAAGAAATTCCATAATCCCATCTCCCTAACATGGTTACTTTTATTTTTGCGTGCTCTTTTGTTATGTCTTTGTTTTGAACAATCTCTAAAGAAGTAGTTTTGATGATTCTTCTTAGTCACATCATGAAAGTTTGGGGAGGAAATTGCTTAAGTTGTAAGTGCTTCCCATTGACTAATTCAAAATCCAGTCCTGAGCAATGGAGTCCGTGGCTGCCTCTCTGGTTTCGTTTCCTGCCATTCTCCTCATTCATGGCAGCTTTCATGTAGTTCTTTGCTCAACCAGTCTGCTTCTACCTCAGGGTCTGTGAATTTGCACTCTTCTGTCTGGAGCAGTGCTCCCTCTGGTCGTCACCCAGCTCATTCCCTCACTTCATTCCTGTCACTAGAGAGGCCTCCCTGGACCCTCCTCTAGTAGATTCTATCACTCTGTATCCCCTTATCCAGATTTAACCATCTTCACAGCACCTATGACCCCCTGACGTATGTATTTGAAAGTACTTGAGTGTGGTCTATCTCCTCCCGTTGGACGGAATCACCTGAGAGCAAGGGTACTGTCCGCTTTTTTCACTCCTATATCCCCAGCACCTAGAGCAGCGACTGGCCTGAGAGAGACACACATCTGACCCTTGAAAGATGCTTCTACTTTGGCTCCCTTCCCCTTACATTTTGCTCAGTGGAGGTCGCGAGGAACTGCCCGCCTTCCTTGGTATAACATTCTTCCAGAGACGAGCTGCTCGGCTGTAAGCACTAACTTGCAGAGCCTGGAGACTAAAAACACGGAGACCCCTCTGCTTTCTGTGGGTGACTTGTGAGCTTCCTGATGCAAGAAGGGGAGATACCCCAATGAGCAGCCTCCTGTCGTTTCCACAACTTGCAACTAAAGTCAGCTGGGAAGGGCTAGTGGCATTTGCTTGCCCAAAAACCCTTCGTTTTCTTGGTAATCTTTTTAAAAAATTGTAGTAAGAACACTTATCATGAGACTTATTCTCTTAAGTGCACAATACAGTATTGTTAGCTATAGACACTATGTTGTACAGTAGATCACTATGTGTTAGTCTTGAATAACTGAAACTTTATACTCATTGAATAGCAGCTCCCTGTTCCCTCTTCCCTCTAGCCCCTAGCAACCAACATTCTACTCTCTGCTTCTCTGAGTTTGACTATTTTGGGCATCTCATGTAAGTGGAATCATGCAATATTTGTCTTGTGACTGACTTATTTCACTTAGCATAATGTTCTCCAAGTTCATCCATGTTGTCACATATGGCAGGATTTACTTCTTTCTAAAGGCTGAATAATATTCCATTTTATGTATATACCACATCTTCTTTATCCATTTATCCATCATTGGACATTTAGGTTGCTTCCATATCTTGGCTATTGTGAATAATGCTGCAGTGGATATGTGAGTGCAGTTATCACTTTAAGATCCAGATTTCAATTCTTTTGGGTATATATCAGAAGTGGGATTCCTGGATCGTATGGTAGTTCTACTTTTAATTTCTTGAGGAACTTCCATACTGTTTTCTATAGGGGTTGCACCATTTTACATTCCCACCAACAGTGCACAAAGATTCCAAATTTTCCACATCCTTGATAACACTAGTTATCTTTTGTTTTTATAATAGCCACCCTAACAGGTGTAGGTGATATCTCATAGTGGTTTTGATTTGCATTTTCCTGATGATTAATGATATTGAGCATCTTTTTATATACCTGTCAGCCATTCGTTTGTCCTCTTTGGAAAAATGTCTATCCAAGTCCTTTGCCCATTTTTAAAATCAAGGGTTTTTTTTGCTATTGAGTTGTAGGAGTTCCTTATATATTTTGGATATTAACCTCTTCTCCAGCACTTTGGTTTGCAAATATTTTTTCCCATTTCGTAGGTTGCATTTTCACTCTGTTGATTATTCCCTTTGCTGTGCAGAAGCTTTTTAGTTTGATGTAGTCCCATTTGCCTAATTTTGCTTTTGTTGACTGTGCTTTTGGTTTCATATCCAAGAAATCATTGCCATGCCCAATGTCATAAAGCTTTTCCCTTATGTTTTCTTCTAGAAGTTTTTATAGTTTCAAGCCTGATGTTTACATCTTTAATCCATTTTGAGTTGACTTTTGTGTATAATGTCCATTTTGAGTTGATTTTTATGTATAATGTAAGATAACAGTCCAATTTCAATTTTTTTTTTTTTTTTTGCATGTAGATATCCAGTTTTTACAACACTTTTTGTTGTAGAGGCTATCCTTTCCCCATGTGTATTCTTGGCACCTTTGTCAACCATCAGTTGGCCATATATGTATGAGTTTATTTCTGGGCTCCCTGATCTGTCTGTCCCATCAGTCCATATATCTGTTTTTATGCCAGTACCACACTGTTTAACTTTAGCTCTTCAATATACTTTGAAATCATGATATGATGCCTCTAGCTTTGTTCTTCTTTCTCAAGATTGGTTTAAATATTTAGGGTCTTTTGTGGTTCCATATGAATTGTAAGATCGTCTCTCCTATTTCTGCAAAAAAAATGCCATTGGGGTTTTGATAGATTGCATCGAACCTGTAGATTTCTTTGGATAGTATGGACATTTTAACAATATTAAGCATTCCAATCTATGAACATAGAATGTCTTTTCATTTATTTCTGCCTTCTTTAATTTCTCTCATCCATGATTTATAGTTTTTTTTCTGGTAATTTTAACTTGTGCTTTCTTTACCTACTCAGTGTCAGACAGCTGGAGCATTGGTTGATATTTTTCCCTCGTCTTGCAGCACCACAAACTACCGTGGAATTTCAACATTCTCTGGAAAGGCAACGTGTCCATTGTTCACTCTTCCATTCATATCTTTCACACCATCCCCACACGACTTGGTCATATTCTTTCTCTCCTTACCTGCCCATGGAGAAGTGTAAAAAGAGTTTGCTTTAAAAGAAACAGGAAGCTGATGTACATCAGAGCCCCAACAGTTCCTCATGGGAGGAGAAGGGGTTTAGTGAACACAGGAATTGGATTTAATGCTTTAGAGCCCAACCTCCCTGCTGCACTTCCTTGACAAGATCTGATGAAAGCTAAATGCACACATAATATTCCCATTACCTTAGAAACGCCTACAAGGATGAGAAAATAACACTGCCAACCAAGGGGGCAAAAATAGAGATACCAAAACCCACAGACAATCCCTAAAACCTCATTTTAGCTGGTGGTGTCACATTTTCCACTTGCCCAAACCCCCATATATTTCACAAAAGCCGTGGACAAGGTGCAACATGGTCCCCTCTGCCCTGCCCACACTCTGGGGGCAATTAAGGAAAAACATCCTCCATAAATCAAGGCATCATATTAACATGGATAATTTAGATCTAACCAAGCAGAAATAAAAATGTTGCCTACTCCCTAAAACAACAATTTAATATTGATGTTACTTCTCCCCCACAGATATAAGGTAGTGGTTCTCGGCTTAAATGTAAGAACCACACGGGGAGTAGCTGAATGCAGATTCTTGATTCAGGAGGTTTGAAGTGGGGCCCAGGAATCTGCCTGTTTCACAAGCACAGCCAGTGATTTTTTTTTTTTTTTTAGCCAGTAATTTTAATAGAAGTGGTTTTCTTTTTCTTTTTTTTTTTTGTACTGTATAAACCTTCCAAAGGCTACAAAGAAACCTTCCAAAGGCTACAAAGAAAAATACAGAATGTATTTCTTTCTTTTTTTTTTTTTAATTAAGATTTGTGTATTGTGTAGTTTTTTAAAATTTGTTTATTTACTTATTTTTATTTTTGGGTGCATTGTGTCTTCGCTGCGCACGGGCTCTCTCTAGTTGCGGTGTGCGGGCTTCTCACTGTGGTGGCTTCACTTGTTGCGGAGTACGGGCTCTAGGCATGGAGGCTTCAGTAGTTGTGGCTCGTGGGCTCTAGAGCGCAGGCTCAGTAGTTGTGGCGCATGGGCTTAGCTGCTCCGTGGCATGTGGAATCTTCCCGGACCAGGGCTCGAACCCGTGTCCCCTGCACTGGCAGGCGGATTCTAACCACTGTGCCACCAGGGAAGTCCCTGGAAGTGGTTTATCCACATCCACATTTTGCCAAAGACTGAACTAAATGCTCTCAAACATATTTTTTAGTTCAGACCTCATCCCAAGACTCTCTAAGAATAATTAGATAGTATTCAAAAGAGCTAAGACTGCATTTTTTAAAAGACCCTCAGGTGACCCAAGAACCTTTGCTTTGACCCTCCAGGTGTCAGCTGGGGATTGGAGGCAGGTGGTGTGCAGTGTTACTCAGACATTAATGTGCACATGAATCTCCTGAAGATCCTGTTAAAATGCAGATTCTGACTCAGGCAGGTCTGAGATGGAGCCTGATACCCAACTCTCAGTATTAAAGCTAATCCTCAGTTTTCCCTTCTTTAAAAGGTGTGTTATATCTGTCTCACCTCACAGAGATGTTACGAGGATCAAGTGCTATAATGTATGGGAAAGAACTTTGTAAACTTTAAAATGCTATTTACGACATTATTATAACAATTATAATTATTATTCTCAAGTGTAAAATATAGTTGAAGCCATATTTAAGCCCATGGGTCTGAGTCTATGTCTGAACGTTCTCATGTACGTCCAGAGTTTCCGTATTTACCTAATTAGCGATTACTGAAGAAGAGGGAATACTACCTGGCTGCCTTCTCCAGACCCCTGCCTGGCTCCGCAACCCTCCTTGGATGCCCTGAGTAGTGGATGCCAGCCTTGGTGGGAAGCTTTACACATCCAAATGCCTCCCACCAATGCCATCCTAACCTCTGGAGGTGGGGCTTGGACACAGCTGTTTCCCAAAACTCTTCAGGTGATTGCACTGGGCAGCCCGGATTGTGAGCCACTGCCTTGGAGGCACTTGCTACCCAGGGTGGACCAGAAGGAACCTGGTAGCTTACTGGAAATCAGAGTCTCAGGCCCCGCCCCAGAACTACAGAATCAGAATCTGCCTTTGAGCAGGATCCTCCCTCGATTAGCGTGCACATTTAAGCTCTGCTCTAGGGCAATTGTCCAGCCAGCGTTTCACTGGCATGCAGGTCCTCTATAAAGACACCGACTAGAGATTATAGCTTTGGGGGGCACTCACATCAGCCATGTACCTGATGGGGTCAGAAGACACTTCTGGCCAAGCTCGGGCTCAAGAAACCAGAGGGTTATATAACTACATCCCTTTCCTTTCCTTACAGACAATTCTTCCTCTCTCCGCCCCATCACATCCTTCACTTTCTACCCCTTGGATTCCTCTGATGTGTCCAGCTCCTAGTCCCTCAAATGTGTTCACCCTTATCCTTTAGACTGGGATTATCAAAGCAGGGGGCACACACAGCCTGCTCCGAATGCCCTGGGTGCTTTTATAATGCAGATTCCTAGACAGCACCCCTGGCTGGCAGAATCAGCATTTCTGGGGGTTGGGGCCAGGAGCACAGAGCTATTTGAGAGCTTCTGCCTCAGTCTTCAGAGTTTGTACTTTGTAGCGTCGTGCACTGCTTTACTTCTACTAATATGACTTTGGTGGGTGTTCTTCTCTTCTCCTCTGTTCCTCTGACCCTTCTCCTCCCTAACTACCACACACTCCCCAAGGCTGCATATTTCTTTTCTCCAAAAATGCAGTTTCCTTCTTCTACCATGCGACCCTTTTCCTAGAAATTCACTTTTCTCTCTTTTCTTGAATCTGAGAGCTGCTCTGTTTTTGCAAGGTTTTGCCATCACTGGCATTTTTTTCATGCTTGAGGACCGGGGAGAGGCTACGGTCTCCTTTATTGTAAGGGAGGGAGGGAGTGAGCAGGCAGGGACCCACAACAGGAAGCACAATCAAGAACGTTCCCAGCAGGAAGGCTGCTCTCCGGGGAAACACAGAGAGCTATCAGGACAAGTGACCTTTCTAATCACGCCTGACAATTCACAGCCTCGAAGGCGGAAGGGCTGCCCTTATCCTCGAGGTGTTGTGTCGTGCTGTGTCACCCCAGACACCTGTGTCTGAGGCTCCAGTGACTTGGCCTCCAACTGGAGGATGAATCAGAGCATGCGAAGGGCTTTGTTTCCCAGGAAAAGAGAAAACATTGAGCAGGGGGCTTATGTGGATGGGGTGACTGCGTCTAAACCAAGGATAGAGAGGGATTGGAGGTGGATATTGCCTCCCGAGGGAGTAGGCCTGTTCCTGAGGGCTCAGGTGATGCTGATCAAACAGCCCTGCTTGAGGAAGCAAAACAGACAGGATCATCTTCCAGGCCCTTCTGGCCCAGGGGGGCCATAATGACTCACTTTTTACCCACCCCAATAGGAAAACAGCTTTATTTTTTCTTATTGTAAAAAGCAATGCATGTTCATTCTAAAAAGGTCATACAACATATAAAGGTATAAAGAAGAAAGTAAAACTTACATGTCCCATCATTCAGAGATAACCACTATTAACATTTTAAGGACATTTCTATGCATAGATATGATATTTTAAAACAAAATGCAATCCTATCATAGGTACTGTTTTTAATCTGCATTTTTCTCTTAACATCTTGAACATATTTCCAAGTCAGTAAATATACATTTAATAGACTCATTCTTAATGACTTCACTGTATTCCATTGTATGAATGACCCTCTTGAGGTTGCCTCTGATTTTTAATCATGATAGAATATATTATAATGAACAGTCTCATAGTTAAACCTTTCTGCAGAACTGAGTGTTTCCCAAAGATAAATTCCTAGAAGTGGAATTGCTGAGTGTGAAGAGTAGGCATTTTTTTTTAACATCTTTATTGGAGTATAATTGCTTTACAATGTTGTGTTAGTTTCTGCTGTATAACAAAGTGAATCAGCTATATGTATACATATATCCCCATATCCCCTCCCTCTTGCATCTCCCTCCCACCCTCCCCATCCCACCACTCTAGGTGGTCACAAAGCACAGAGCTGATCTCCCTGTGCGATGCCGCTGCTTCCCACTAGCTGTCTATTTTACATTTGGTAGTGTGTATATGTCAATGCTACTCTCTCATTTCGTCCCAGCTTACCCTACCCGCTCCCCGTGTCCTCAAGTCCATTCTCTACGTCTGCGTCTTTATTCCTGTCCTGCCCCTAGGTTTGTCAGAACCATTTTTTTTTTTTTAGATTCCATATATATGTGTTAGCATGGCATATTTTTAAGACTTGTTCTCTGTCCTCTAGGAAAGTTATACCAATGTACATTCCCACCAGCAGGAAATAGAGTACCTGTTTCTCTTTACCTTCCTCAGTTCTGGAGATTAAAATCTTTTCAATCTTTGCCAATTTCATGAGTGAAAAATGGTACCTTAGAATCATTTTTATGTGCATTTCTCTATTTATAAGAGGAGTGTAACATTTCTTCCTATGTTTATTGGCCAATTGTGTTTCTTGTTTTGTGAATTTCCTTGACCTTCTCCCCCCCCCCCCCTTTGGGGGGGTTAACCTTTCTTATATTTGTTTTAAGTACTTTCTATACAGTAAAGATAATAACTTATTGTCATACAAGTTATAACTATTTTGCCTTGTTTACCACGTGTCTTTAACTTTATGTGGTTTCTGCCACAAAGTGGTTAAAAATTTTGATGTTATCTAACTTCTGTGGTCCCAGCTTTTTTGGAACGACATTTAGAAAGGCCTTCTCTATCCCATGGTTATAAAAATATGGATTTGTAGTTTCTTCTTGTGTATTCTAGCTCCCATGGTCTTTTGACTGCTGTCCCCTCAGCCTGGAAGGAATGATCTTTCTCTGCACTGCAGCTGGGTGGTGTCTTCTCACTCCTAAAGTCTCAGATTAAATATTATCTCAGGGAGCCTCTCCTCGTTACGTTACCCAAAGAAGGTTCTCCCAACCCCGGTTCTTCTTTCTCTTAGCACCCTATGGTTTCCCTTCATAAGTTTTATCCAGAATTGCAGTTACATATTTTGTCTACTTATGCAATATTTACAACTAGACCGTAAACTCTATGAAGGATGGAAATCATAGATCTGTTTTGTATTCCCAGCACCTCCCCTAGGGTCTGGCACATAGTGGATATACAAAAGATATTTGTGAAAACTCATTAAATGTTAAATTCATCTAGAATTTATTTTGGTATAAGGTGTGAACTAGAGATCTAATTTAAGTGTTTCCAAATAGTATCTTGTGATTACAACACACAACTATAATACAGACTAGTTCTCTTTTTTAAATTTATTTTTTATTGAAGTGAAGTTGAATTACAATGTTGTGTTAATTACTGCTGTACAGCAAAGTGACTCAGTTATATATATATATATATATTATATATATAATATATATATAATATATATATATATATATATACACATTCTTTTTCATATTCTTTTCCATTATGGTTTATCACAGGATGTTGAATATAGCTCCCTATGCGGACTAGTTCTCTTTTAATCCCTGTTTCACTTGCAACTGATAAATGAAGCCTGGGATATGGGAGGGGGTAGAATCAGTGACTCTCCTAATTGTGGTTTTCCAGCCCCACTGTCTCCTCTCTCTACGATAACTTCTCTTTCTCCATTATTGCCTTAGCCTTAAGTGCTTACCATAATGCTTATTTCAAGGCTCAGCCTAGAGAGGATCCTTAATTAATGGTATTTACTGGCTGATTCAAATCATTTAAATGGCAGGGGAATCAGATATCTTTGATGTGTTTCATACAATATTCACATCAGCCTTCGGAAGCCCTGAAAAATCTATGCTCCCTCCACGGCTCTGAAAAACTCTATTTCTCTACATCCTTTCCGTATCTAGGGATCACGTATAACAGTTGTGAACGAAGATGAGAGAAATGGAGAGTTAGAGACAGTCAGAAAGAGGAAGATGGCAACACGCACTTACATGTGCTCTTAAAGTCTTCAAGTGCCACCTCGTGTCACCTGCCATTGCTCCTTCACAACTACCTGTGGAGTAGCTACGGCAGCTTAAAATCAGGCCTGCAGAGGCTGTAACTTTTAGTCTTTAAAACTGGATATCAGTAAATTTTTTCCAATTTATAAAAGTAATACACTAGGCGTAAAATAATGGAAGAAGTCACAAAGGAATTGATTTTACTCCATTTAAAAGCTATTTTAATGCATCTAAAAATGTTCAACTTTACTAATAATCAAGGGAATGCAACTTTAAAAAGCAATTAGATACCATTTACCTCTAAAAACAATGGAAAAGCCACAAAAGAGGAACCAATTTTACTCCATTTAAAAATTATTTTATTAAACCTAAAAAAGTCAACTATATGAATAATCAAAGGATGTAACTTAAAACCACAGTTAGATACTATTTACTCCTAATAAATTCATTGCAATGTAAGAAATTATAATAAGTAATGTTGAGCAGAATGTGGTAAGGCAAGTGCTTCATACACTATGGATGGAAAAATAAATGGAGAGGATATATCTGGAATGGAGTTTCCCAGGAAGAAGCAAGAATCTTACAAATATCCATACTCTACTGTCCCCTAATCTTACTTCTGGGAAACTCTACTAAAAACGCTCATCATGGGCTTCCCTAGTGACCCAGTGGTTAAGAATCTGCCTACCAATGCAGGGGACATGGGTTCGAGCCCTGGTCGGGGAAGATCCCACATGCTGCAGAGCAACGAAGCCCGTGCACCACAACTACTGAGCCCACGTGCCACAACTATTGAAGCCCGCGAGGCTAGGGTCCGTGCTCTGCAACAAGAGAAGCCACCATAGTGAGAAGCCCGCTCACCGCAACGAAGAGCAGCCCCCGCTCGCCGCAACTAGAGAAAGCCCGTGTGCAGCAACAAAGATGCAACGCAGCCAAACATAAATAAGTAAAATAAATAAATTTATTTAAAAATTAATTAATTAATTAATTAAAATGTTCATCATGTAGTTGTTTATTAAAATAAAAATGTGAGAAAAATCGTGTTTGACAATAAGGACATGAAAAAATTGGAAGCTCAGTCACAGTATGGATTATTATGAAATCATTACCAATAATATTTCTGTGGATAAATTAATGACATGGGATATATTCCTGAATCTAATAAGTATCCAGAGTTTGATTTCAAATTTTATTTTTAAAGTAAATTTATATTTTTATAGGAAAAGGATTAGAAGAGAGATAATAAAGTGTTAGCAGTGTTTATCTCCAGGTGATAGGGGTAAAGGAAATATTCTGTTTCCTTCTTAATATTTTCCAAATTCCTCATAATCGACTATATTATTTTTTTATTTTTAAAAAGCCTTCCCCACTCTCCTCCCTTCCTATTCCTTGGTGATGCTAACTTGGTCTTGGGCTACATTCACTGAAGTGTGAAATCCAGAAAGGGGAAGTAAGAGCCCTCCTATATACCTCTCTTGTCAGCTTAATACCTGTTAGGTGCAAGATGAAGCTTTTAAGAGCATATACTGGGCTTCCCTGGTGGCACAGTGGTTGAGAATCTGCCTGCCAATGCAGGGGGCACGCGTTCGAGCCCTGGTCTGGGAAGATCCCACATGCCGCGGAGCAACTAGGTCCGTGAGCCACAATTGCTGAGCCTGCGCGTCTGGAGCCTGTGCTCCGCAACAAGAGAGGCCGTGATAGTGAGAGGACCACGCACCGCGATGAAGAGTGGCCCCCGCTTGCCGCAACTAGAGAAAGCCCTCGCACAGAAACGAAGACCCAACACAGCCAAAAATAAATAAATAAATAAATATTTAAAAAAAAAAAAAAGAGCATATACTTCCAGAAGGGGGTTAATAAAAGGGTGACATGAAAAATGTCTAGAATACATAGGCAGGGTTAGGAAGCTAGATTGCCTGCCCATAAGTACCTGAAAGTTATCATGAAGCAAAGGGAGAAAATTACTCTGTGTCACCCCAGAAAGCAATGGCTGGAAATAACAAATAGATTTGGGTTCACCATAAGACAGAACTGTCTAATGATTGGAACTGCCCCAAAGTGAAAAGGGCAGTCTCAGCGAGGAGGGATATTCACTGCTGGGGTCATGGCTAAGTGACCACCTGGTGGCAAAGTTGAGAGGGGTCTGGCATTACTCGAGTGGTCATGCTGGTTAAATGCTTTCTATGGTCTCATCTAGGCCAATGATGCTATGCTTTTCCCATCATAAAATGGGAAGGAGAGTCCTGGAGATATCACTTAGTAGTTCTCCCCTCTCTCTGCTGTTTCCTCAATTCCAAGCAGAAAGTCACCAAAGCCTTTTGAGACAAGTGGTTTGTGTCTGTGGATGGGATGGAATGGGATGGGGCTTGGAAATGAGGGAAATGGAGCTATATAGCACTCTTGGTTGTAAGTGACAAAAAGCCAACTAAAACTGTATCAAGCAAAATAAAAGGTATATTAGCCCCCAAAACAGGGAAACCAAAGTGAATGGAACTGGGTGCAGTGTGGCTGGAACCAAGGATACTTAACTATAGCAATTTCAATTAATCTTTAAAATTAAATATCAGTAAAAATTTTCCAATTTCCATGGTATTCATGGGCTGATTCAAATCATTTAAATGGCAGGTATAATCCAATTTCAAATTCCATCCTTGATTCATGTAGCAGAGTCTGGCGATATCATAACAAAGGCCTCTTCATGTGGAAGCAAGATGGTGTCCAACAGCTTTGAGTTTATGTTGTACTTAGAGTTTATGAATTCAGACTGAGACCGTGTCTTCCTCCAGAACTTAAGTAAAATCCTTAAGAAAACCATCTTAGATGATTTGGGTCATGTGACCTATTCCTAAACCAATCACTGTGTCCAGGGTAGTCCACTGATTCGTTAGGCTGGGTTACATGTACACACCTGAATTTAGGTGTGGTGGAGGCAAGTAAGCCTTACATGGACCTTCTGGGTTGAGCAGGGTATGTAAAGTGTCCTATGTCCAGTATAAGGAGCTCTCTCCTATTTTAAAAATATTTTGGAAAAAGAGATGTATCAGGTGCCATAGAAATCTATTTTATGTCCATACCATCTGGTAATTCTACCTCTCTTGTAGCATGGATTCCTTCCGCTATAATTTCCACCCTTCTTGTTCTGTGCCATCTTCAGGGTAGATTTAGATCAAAACCTCTTCTTTCACAGACACGCTGTGAGGATTAATTAGGTTTTCCAGAAACCATCTGTAAAGTGCCATGGGATCTTCAAAAACAGATGCTTTGTAAAGATATGTTGCCATTAGAATCAACCCTTCTTTTTTTTTTTAATGTTTTATTTGTTTTATTTTATTTATTTATTTTTGGCTGCGTTGTGCCTTTGTTGCTGCGGGCGGCTTTCTTCTAGTTGCGGCGAGTGGAGGCTACTCTTCGTTGCGGTGCACGGGCTTCTCATTGTGGTGGCTTCTCTTGTTGCGGAGCATGGGCTCTAGGCGTGCAGGCTTCAGTAGTTGTGGCATGCGGGCTCAGTAGTTGTGGCTCGCGGCTCTAGAGCACAGGCTCAGTAGTTGTGGCACATCGGCTTAGTTGCTCCACGGCATGAGGGATCTTCCCAGACCAGGGCTCAAACCCGTGTCCCCTGCATTAGCAGGCGGATTCTTAACCACTGCGCCACCAAGGAAACCCAACCTTTCATTTTTTATGCTTATGGAGATGGGAGGAGGATGGATCAAAAGACAGGAGATGGAAGTCTGCAAATAGTCTTGAGACTTTTATTTTGACCATGATTATTATTCTCTTCCCTCTCCAAATACTTTTGCCTCTGCCATTCACAAGCAGCAAGCATGAAGAACAACCATGATAGGTTTGCGTGTCCACACCTTTCTCTGAGAAGGGAGTAGCAGAAGTTGGGAACAGGAGACCGGGAGTGGCAAAGCAGGTTGCATAACCTGAACCAAATCAGAACCAGTGCCCTGAGGATTAGCAGCTGACTATGCTGAGTGCTTTCTTTTTTTAGCTCGGGTTAATGAACTATGAATGATGTATATAACTGTCTGGGCAGTATGCAAACGTCATAGTCTGGGCTCCTCTGTCAACCTGCAAGATCCCTTTCTGGGGACTGTCAGGGACAAATGCTGAGAAGCACAGTGCTTAGTGGGAAGGTGGAATGCAGGTTCAGCATAGGCCTGGCTCATAAGCCACACCTTAGGCAGGACCGGGTACACTGGAGAGCTCTCTCGTCCAGTCTGCTTACCTAGATTATGTGGGCCCATCATCAGCCTTCAGGAAACCAGTTTCCATGGCTGTTCTAGGGAGCAAGACCTAGAGACCAGGACAGGAGCTCCATGGGCCTGACTTTTTTTTCCTTTAAAATTTTTTTCCCAACTTTATGTTTAAAAACATTCAAACATATACAAAAGTTGAAAGAATAGTACAATGAAGACCATATACTCTTCACCCAGATTCACCATTTTGTCACATTGTGTATTTTCTCTCTCTCTCTCTCTTTAGATAGATACATTAGATAGATAGGTAGATAGATAAATAGATAGCTAGATAGATAAATGGATGAATAGATAGATGTAGATATGGCAGATAGGTAGATAGACACACACCTATATATACACACAATATATCTATCTAGATATATCTACCTCTGCATCTATCTATTTACCTATCTAGCTAGCTATCTAGCTATCTATTGCCAGCAAGCTAGCTATCAAAAAATTTTCTCTAAACCATTTGAGAGTGGGACTTCCCTGGTGGTCCAGTGGGTAAGATTCTGTGCTCCCAATGCAGGGGTCCCGGGTTCGATCCTTGGTCGGGGAACTAGATCCTGCATTCATGCCGCAACTAAGAGTTCGCACACCACAACTAAGAAGTCCGCATGCCGGAACTAAAGATCCCTCATGCTGCAACTAAGACCCAGCTCAGCCAAAATAAAGAAATAAATAATAAATATTTTAAAAACCCAAACAAACAAAAAATAAACCATTTGAGAGTAAGTTGCAGACTTCATGATACTTTATCCCTAAATATTTCTTTATGAACCTCCTAGTACAAGCATATTCTCCTATGTAAGCACAACACAATTATCACACCCAAGAAATTAGAATTGATAACAGTGCTAAAAGCTAATACCTCGATTGTCCCCATAATGTTCTTTAAGCTGATTTTTTTCTATCCAGCTCCCCAACCTTTGTCTATCATTCAGGATATTGACATTTTTGAAGAGTGAAGAGTCCAGGCCAGTTGTTTACTTGTAGACTATCCCTTAATGTGGATAGGTTTAATCACTTTCTCATGATCAGATTCAAGTTCAATGCATAAACTCTTAGCAGCATCACCTTTAGCAAGTTACTCAGTGACGCAGAACCTTAACTTACTGATAATATTACATGCCTCATATGGTCATTGTGAGAACCTAGAGAGAGAATATCTAAAGTTCTTAGCACAGGAACTGACAAAAGTCAGCACCTAAAAATTGCTGGCTCTCTGATTAGCACCATCACTGACATCACCAGCCTGAGTCTGATAGACCCTGTTCCCAAACAGGTTTTCATTTCCCTGAGAAACTTCCAGAGTCCCTAACTCCAGTCTCCTCACCTGCAAATGAGAAATAAGTCTTTCTCTGAATAGCTTGCTGATCTATTTGAGAATCAAATAAGATACATGATCAATGGCACAGAGCAAACTGGTACGTGATATGAAAATACAAGGAAGTATCATTACTGTTTTTTGTGTTTGCGTACTTTTAAATTACTCTCTTGTGTAATAGAAAAACCCAAAGTGGGAGAAAAAATGAAATTAACATCTAACAAAAACCTAATTCCTGTATTTAACTTTTTATTTTTTATCAGCAGAACTTAATTTTCAAATGAAATTTGTGGAAACTAATATATAAAGCAGATTAAAATAGAGCTACTCTGAATGAAGTTTGGGTGGAGATGGAGTACCCAGGGGCCTTGGTTCACACCTGCAGAGACCCCAGGCTCCGAAGAGCCAGGCTGGAACACTGCAGATAGGTCCCAGATGCTTTGATGGTTATAGACTTCTCAGGGTTGCCTCAATTTCCCCAGTGGTATCTGCTCACAGAGATATGCCATCATTCATCTTCTCCTTCTTATTCCTGACCCATTTCTGCTGAAGAGTTGTAATATCTACAGACCCCAATGATGATTTACTCGGTTCATTATTAATCGTTACTAATTGCTTATAAACATCCTTCCCTGGAAAGAGCGCTAAATGCCTTGCACTCAGAGACAGACACTGACAGATCACATAATGAGGCACCCGTGATGTCTCTGACAGAGCAGCTACTGCCAGGAGCCTCCCAGCCTAAGTGTCACCTGCACCTGAATGCTTCATACCCTGGGCTGGAGGCTAAGTATTCCCGTAGCCCCACCTTGTCTGCAAACCAACAAACTCATGCTAAAGAACTCTGACACCGGGCTCAGGCATTGCTTACACCAGAGCAGGGCCATGTGGTAGGACAGAAAACTGACACGAGCCCGGTTCCTACTTTGTGCCAGCCAGGTCACCTACTCCTCTTTTAATCTTCACCTTTAATCCTACTAGGCAGATGACAAAACCCTCACTGAGGTAACTTGTTCAAGGTCACCCAGCCATGGAAGAGTGGGATTCAAATCAAGACCCTTTAGACTTCAAAGACTATGCACTCCTATCCTAAGGGTTATAGACCAACCTATTTTCTTAGGACTTCTAGAAACACTGTGTTAGTATCTATGGCTCACTGCCACCATCATCTCCTTTCATCCTTCCAACATCGTGTGAACCAAAGTATTAATAATATTAGCTAATGCTTATTTGTGACCTGCTATGTGCCAAGTGCCGTTCCAAGTGCTTTCTGTATATTAACTCATGTAATCCTCACCATGACCCAATGAGGCAGGTACTATTCACTATGCAGCTACAAACACTGAGGAACTGAAAGGCTCAGTCGCTTGTACAAAATAATCTCATTACAGCTAGTGCTATTGTCAGAATGTTTGTGTTCCCCCAAAGTTCACGTTGAAATCCTGACCCCAATGTGATGGTAATAGGAGGTGGGGCCGTTGGGAAGTGATTAGGTCGTTAGGGTGGAGGCTTCATGAATGGGATTAGTGCCCTTATAAAAGAGACCCCAGAGAGCTCCTTTGTCCTTTCTACCATGTGAGGACACAGGGAGAAGATGGCCATCTATGAACCAGGGAGCAGGCTCTCATCAGATACCTAATCTGCTGGTACCTCAGTCTTGGACTTGTCGGCGTCCTATAACTGTGAGAGATAACTGTTGTTTATAAGCCACCCGGTCTATGATATTCTGTGATAGCAGCCCAAACAAGTTAAGACAGCTAGTAAGTGGCAGAGCTGGGATTTGAACCCAAGGAGTCTAGCTCCAGAAGCTAGGCTCTCAACAACTGCTAAAATTGGACCGGGGGATTACTAGCTCCAATTTACAGACAAGGAAACTGAGAGGTTCAGAGGGCTTGGGTGACCTGCCCAAGATCACATGGCATTCATTATAGGACAATATGCTGGGGTTTCAGGATAGTGTAGACAAGAGGCCAGAACTTGGTCTGTGAAATAAAAGTGTAATTCTCTTCCACTGGTCAGGTTCAGGGCTAGACTAGCACAACAGGAGCTGCCAAAATAGAGCAGGTATGCCCAAGGCTTAAAGTCAGAAGAAGTCAAGACTAGGAATAGTTGACAAGAAGACAAAGCATGGTAACCAGGGCCAGACATATTGATCCCAGAAAAATTCCTGGGGTGGGGAGAGGGTGAAATCCTACTGGGGTCTCTTTTGAGGGCCTGTGGTCCCATCTTTTGGTCAGTCTAAACTCAAGACTTGCAAGGTCCGGAACTGCAGCTAACCATTAAGTGTTGGAGCCATATTTGGAAAGCCATCTTCTGACTCTGATCAAGCCTGAAGCTACGTGGGAAGGACTACATGTGGGACACCGGAGGGACTTCTGGAGAAGGAAGTTCAGATAGGCTGAGAGGACGGCTGCTGGGGGTCTGGAACTTCCATCAGGCCAGTGGGGAGACTCTGTGGCCTTTGACCCCTCTTCCTCAAGAGGCCATCCTTCTTATGGAGACGTGTATGCGAATGTTCATAGAAACAACCTAGAAACAATCCAAATCTTCAGCAGCAGTAGAGTGGAGAATACATTATGACATATTCATACAGTGTAGCATTCTACAGCAGTGAAAATGTTCAGATTTGTATGTAACAGTCCGAGCCCACCGGTAACTGTGCTCTGCCACGTCTCCATCAAGGGGACTTGTCATGCACTCTCCTGCCACAGGACCCAGATTTGCTGTCCCCTCCCCATCTAGTTAGTGCCTGTCTTTCAGCCCTCAGCCCACATGTAGCACCCTCAGGGCAGCCCCCTGTTGGGTCACTGAGTTCTCTTCAAAGCAGCAGTTTTACATTTGTTTGTGTGATTATTTTATAAATGTTTGTCTCCCCTGCTAGACCAGAAACAGGAACCAGTGTCTGTTTTATTTGCCACGATGTCTCCTAGCATCTTGTACAGCACTTGGCACATAATATGCATCAATAAGTATCTGAATGAATGAATGAATGAATGAATACATGGAAGTGTGGTCTTCTTCCTACACGCTGCTCGACAAATGGCTTAAACCTGTTTTCAATAGCGCTATCACAGGGGTCGCTGTGCACAGTGGGGCTCTGGAAACTCCTACTCCCATGTCAATGAACACAGCTCCCCTGTTATTTGTTTCAAATATTGGCATCCCTCACAGGATACATTTGAAGAAGAGTTTCCAGGTACTTTTTAAAAAAAGTATATTTAAAAACCACTCTTCTAGACCTTGCCCTTCCTGTCAGCTATCCCCTGCTCCCTCCCATCTTCTCTTCCCTTCTTCCTTCCTCACAGAAACTTCCACAGAACTAATGCCTGGCAAAGGTTTAAAAATAGAAGTCCCTCTCCCTCCCCCTCTCCCTCCATTTCCTTTCCTTCCCATCCCCCCATAATTTGTTGTAAAAAAGGAAACCGTCTGGATGTGCCCCACTGAAAAGACAAGCTCTTCCTGACTAAATGAAACAACACGCTGATGTATCCCTCCAGCCTGGTGGTCAAGCCCCCGTGAGTCACTGCGTGCAGCAGCTTGCTCCTTTGCCCTGGGCGGCACGCACACACACCCCCAACCTGGCCACCTCATTCAGGTTTCCAGGTGGAACTCACGGGCACACATTGAAGTGAAACTCTGCGGACACTTTAAGGTGCTACCAATAGGAGCTCCTCCCAAGGGGTCCCCTGGGACGGCTGTGGGACTCACCTACTCAAGAGGGGGGAGAAAGAGAGGCACACTGCCTGGGAGGGGGCGTAAGGCCCGAAGTCAGATGGCAGTCTGATGTGCTTTGTTAGCAGGGTGGGTGTATGAGAGAGACAGACAGACAGAGACAGAGACAGAGAGAGAAATAGGCAAGAGCCCAGAAGGTGTCATGGGGTATGTGTGCAGCCAGTGGACACTGTGCAATTATGAATGAAGAGTGAGACACTGTGGCACAGAAGAAAAAAATAAATAAAAGCTTTTAACATTGAAAAGCTTAGTGTTCAATTCTCAGGTACATCACATAGCCTCTGCATGACATTGGACAAATGACCTCATTACTCCTAGCCTCTGTTCACTCATCTGGAAAGGGGATAATAATACGCACCTCTCAGCACTGTTGTAGGCTTAAAGGAGATCGTGTTTATTTGATGCCCATGTGCACTAGGCAGTTAATCAAGTACTCTTGCTCTTATGTGGCAGGACATCTTCACTCTGATGATATTTAGAAACAGTCAATATAAGAAAAACGAGAGTGGCTAAAAAAACTGCCTTCAGTAAAATTTATAATTTATTAAAACCTGGCAGAACACTCACAGCTTCTTAACAAAATTCAGATCTGCAAACTTTGATCCAGAAAAAAAGTAAATTTGGAAGGATTATAAAGGCCACAGAATAAAATTTTCAATAACAGAAGCTATAATTAGCTAATTTTAATATGGACCCAAACCAGATCAACTAATCAATGAGTTAACACATATTTTACTTATAAAATGATTTATCCCAGTGAAAAGTTTCAATAACATTAAATGAGAAATAGAAAAAAGTGGAAACAGTTTAACTGCTCTATATTAAAAAAGATTGATCAAAAATTAAATTGGCTCAATGGAGTTCTCTTTGGAAAATACATTTTCAAAGAGTTTATCAATGCATACATATCTCCCATTAAAACTTTGCATTTATAAATACAGAATCAGAAAGTCCTTGGGGTGCAAATGGTGAAATAAAAACAATCTTTACCATGGTCATAATGATGATGATGACGACTATCATGAAAAATATTTAGGTGAAAGAAGAGTGGGATTCAGTTGGGTAGATGTGTTGGGATGTCCTGATAAGAAAGGAGTGTTTAGATACAGGGGACGCCAGCATAAGATGTATGTGGTCCCTCTGCCTCTTTATTCCTTAGGGTTTATACTGTGCCATTCCTCTGCGGGACTTAGACAAAAGGAAAAGGGATGAGCGTAGGGAGATGGTTGGCGATGGCAAGCCCTTGATTCCTTCCACATGATTGGACCACCTATGACAGCCCCCAGCACAGGTTGCTCAATTTCCATATGGGTCTATGATAACTCTGGGTTGAGAGGTAATAGGCCAAAGATTCATGGACTGGAGCTCTTTCTCACAGAGTTTGAGTCTGTATGTGGATATTTGCTGTCTTGGCTGGGGCCAAAAGGAGCCTGCCCATCCATTCCTTAGTGATATTTTTTTTTTTAAATTAATTTATCTATTTTTGGCTGCGTTGGGTCTTTGTTGCTGCGTGCAGGTTTTCTTTAGTTGCAGCCAGTGGGGACTACTCTTTGTTGTGGTGCGCGGGCTTCTCATTGTGGTGGCTTCTCTTGTTGTGGAGCATGGGCTCTAAGCAAGTGGGCTTCAGTGGTTGTGGCACGCAGGCTCAGTAGTTGTGGCACACAGGCTTCGTGCTCCGCGGCATGTGGGATCTTCCAGGACCAGGGCTCGAACCCGTGTCCCGTGCATTGGCAGGCGGATTCTTAACCACTGCGCCACCAGGGAAGTCACCCTTGGTGAGCCTTTTAGCAGCTCCTAAGCTCCCCAGTTTGGTTATTTCAATCTATTTCCCCCTCTTTTTCTCTGCCTCTCCTCCATTTTTCTTGCCTCTGGCATTTTTGTCTGAGAGTTAGAGTCAGGGCAAGAAAGGTGATGCTCATGGTGAATAGGGATAGGGTTTTCCTCCAGAAGAGGGAGGTGGGACAGGTAATGGGGGAAATTGTTGCAGAGGTGATGGAAAAGGCACCATGACCACATGAACATTCAGACAAACCCATAGTGTACAACCTTGAACTTACATCTGCCTATCCCCTTTCCTGGCTCCACACACATACCGCTCTTCCCAGTACAGACGTACATTGCCATACCTCCTGATCATCCTCCAATCTTTTGTAACGCCTCTTCATCATGGCTTGCACACAGCCCTGCCCTCCTGCAGCTTGCAACTTAATATTTATCATTCCTCCCACAAGCATTCACTGATTGGAGCTATTAAAAATGCAATGGGTAGACATCATGGATGTGATAGTAAGCTCCTTGTCACTGAGAGGCTGGTGAATGATTAGAAGTGGCACATATAGCATTCTTACTTGCTGAGTTGAATGGTTTCCATGGAGTCTGTGAATGTTTTCCACACTGTCCTACAGTCTAAGACAGACTTGGCTGATGAGGATTTAAAAAACAAAGACAAAAACAACAGAATAAAAACAAAAATAAATGATATTTACCTTACATAATATACATATCAGGAGTAATTCATCTCTTTTGTCAGGTGAGGGTCCAGGAAGAAAGAGGAAGGAAGGGGCAACCAATCATAAGAATAATTTTGCTCTCCCCGCTCCCCTCCTGCAAGGTTGGGCTGAAGGAAGTCTTGAACCTTGATTTAATGACCTTTTGCTCTGGGTGACCATGTTCTGAAAAGACATAATTCAGGCCAAGAAAACTTGTAAAAAACCAAGATAGAGATCAGAAAGTTGATTTATATTTACAGTGTAAGACACTCCTTATCAATACCTAGAGTGCTTATGTCCCCACGTCAAGGGGAGCTTGTTGTAGGATCTTATGTAGCTGAGAAGCTAAACAAAAGATAAGAAGCCTGCTTAGTGACATGGGGGCATGAAGAAGTGAATCAGATACTCTTTAAAAATAATTTGGGTCAAGCAATAGAAATCTACCCTTCTCCACTCTAAGGAGCAAATCTTTCCAGTGCCCTGAGGATTCCCATGGCTACATGTCTCTCCCTCTGCTGCGTTACAGATGCGCAACCATAAATTGCTCTCTCTGGATCCTCTGCTTCAGAGCTCTGAGAGGGGCATGGAGTTTCCAGTGGTTATTGTGCCACTTCCAGTAGCTCTGTTCATCTGTCCATGGAGCGTGCTCACTTCAGTTACAAAGAGCTCCCGTCCCTATGCCTTTGGCCTAGTTCACTTTCAAGCAATTCCTAGACTCGCGTTGAGTTGTTTTGCATGTACAGAGCCTTTATAGCATCTTAAAAAGTCAGACACCATCAGAGACTGGTAGAGATTATTTAATCCTATGTCCTCCAATTAAACAATGAGAAAACAGAGACCCAGAAAGAGAAAGAGACTTGCCCAGTGGCAAGTGGAGGGGCCAAGACTCAAAGCCAGGCTTTCATGCCAGTGCTTCTTATTCATCTCTTACACCATTAGGGATGCACCCACTTTGGGCACTGGCACTCTCTGGGGCACTAGCGTTGCCTGCCATCTGTAAACTTACCCCCAGCCAAGTGACCCCGCCATGCTTTTCAGTACCTTGGATAGCGGAGAAAAAAACCAAGGCTTTCTCTACACAGACCCTGCCAATCTATTGCAGACTCAAGAAAAGTGAGAAAAATCATCCCTTGAAGGGCTGAGCTGATTTGTGCAACCAATTACTTCTTTAAATGGCTGTCTTGCTAATTTCCCAAATATAAATGGTCCAAGTTGGGAGAGATTAGTCACAGGAGCCTGGACACCCAGTTGTGATCTGGAGACCAGGTTTGGTGGCGGAAAGGGCTGTTTCCAATAGCCTGTTCTGTCTTCTAAAATCATGCAAAAATTCCATCTTCTGGCTCTTTTTCCCAAAGGTCAAGGATTTTCATCTGCTTTTTAAGGAGATGAATTTCTCACCATTTCAGAGAGGATTCTGTGTATTAGTCACTTCCTTTATTCCATTTTCATTCCTATGTCCTGAGCTTAAACCAGAAAGATGTTTTACTTCCCATTGAAGAGATAGGAGGTATGACTAGAGGGAGAGGGCAGTGAGAGTAGAAACTGAGGGGTGTGTGTGTGTGTGTGTGTGTGTGTGTGTGTGTGTGTCCGTGTTGGTTAAAAATTAGAAGCTTGTCCTCATATCTTTATAAATTATAAAATTCCATTTTCAACAGTCTCCTTCAATGCATCTCTCTTCCCATAACTGAAATTGTGATAAACTTTCAATAAAAATTTGATAATAAAAACCAAATATACAATAAAACTTTTTAGTAGCTATAAATGATTTTTTTATTGCTTTACATTTTAAAGTATTAATGTAGCACAGTTTCCTTGAAAATTCTGAATATCTAACAAGCTTTTATCTCACAAAATAGTTTTCTGAAAGCATTGATTTCGCTTGTGTATTTTTTGTTTTTCTGCTTTGCTTTTCGCCAACAAGTTCATTATACCACTAGGTCGACAGAGCATGGATGGGTCAATGACCAGCTCCACTCTCCCTTCACTAAAAGTAATCATGAAAACACATTTATTGAGTCTCTGCATTATTCTAAGCTTTTAAATCTGACTATTCTTTCCAACAGTCTTATTAGGTAAGTACTACTATTGCCCTCATTTTAGTGATGAAGAAAGTAAGGTACAGAGAGGTTAAATAACTTGCCCAGTAGTCCCCCAAAACCACACCATGCATCTTTGTGTATTTATACTAACAAACTCACACTGTTTTGTTTTTCATAGTCACGTCCACTGACCTGCACACGTCACCCCGTATGTGTGTTCTAGGAATTGCCATGTCAGAAAGAGCACACGCATTGCCACCAGAACATGTCTTCCCCAACATTATCACATTAATTTATTTAAGTAAAAATATATTAACATTGCTCTGAAACTACAGTACAGGAATGTTGTGCCATTGCTTCAGACCACACGAATGGACAAATGGACACACGCACACACTCATACTGGGGGGATAAGCTTATATATGGAGGGCTCTCTGAGGTGGGTGATACTGGTTTTCTTGGTTATACAAGTGACAGTAACTATGTAGTGCTTCTCTCATGAAAGTCAGGGGAAGCACAGAGATGAGGTTTGTAGGCTTGGTGCTCGTGTGCTGATCACCCCAAGTGCACTGTGTGAGAGAATCCTTGACCCTGGCTGGAGTCCAGCCCTGGAACTGGAACAGTGGTGTTGCAGCCAGGATGACCCCTGAATGTGGGGGTCTTTGCTGCCATGCACCTCCTCAGGGCCTTTCCCTTGAAGCTTCTCTCACCTGTTTTGGGGGAGAGGACCAACTCTTTTGTGCACCTCCTGCCATGATGCTTTCACAGCCAATTAAAATTTTATTCCATTCCCAGCAAGAGAGCTGGCAGCTTTGGGTCTCCTCAGCAGGATGGACTGGCTGCAATTAATGTCTCTTCTGGAGCCTGATTAGCTAAGGGGAGGCCAGAATACTTATCCTAACCCCAAGGCCACCTTTAAATTACAAATGGAGATTCCCCATCTTGTTGCCTCTACTCAGACTCATCAGTTAATGCAAACGTGTTAACCCTTTCTATTTCACTCTTGGGAGTGGAGTTGGATCAGAGAGCCAGAGATCATCTCTCAACTGCACAGTCCCAGGAATAAAGGGAAGGGGAGACTCCTTGATTCCTTTATACAAATTCCAAATCATTGGAATGAATTGAAAGCCTACTCTCTTAGGCACAGGCTAGGAGTTGGGGATTCAACAGAAGCTACAGGTATAACGTTTAGTGTTCCTATGTTGAAGCTTTGAATGTGGAAGGTAATGCATAAGAATAATGCATTTAAGAAAAAAGAGAAAGTCAAAATGGTGGAAAAGGAGAAGGAAATTAATACATATGGGAAGTTTGCTATGTGCCAGATATTTTACATTTATTACAGCATGGATCTTACAAAAACTGCATTTTTACAGATGATGGAACTAAGGCTCAGAGAGGTTAAGAAAATTATCCAAGGTCACAGAGCTAACGTGATAACTTGATTGTACAAATAGCCCTAGATCTTTATATTTCCCTGTAGACACTTCCTTTTGTAATGCCTACTCACACTCTGAAATAGTCAGATGACTTGCTTTGGCCAATGGAACATTAGTAAATTTGATGTAAGCAGAGGCTTTAAAAGTTCTTGTGAATCAGGTCTTGCCCTCTCTTGTTGGTGGGAACTCTTCCCCCATCATGTGAACAAGCCTGAGCAATCCTACTGGATTCTAAGAAACATATGAGCAGAGGTGGACCACCCCTCCTAGATCAGCCAGACTCTAGCCAACTCTAAGATGCATGGGCGAGCCCAGCCAAGACCAGCCAAACCAGATCAGCAGAACCCCTCAGCCAACTTACAGCCTTGTGAAAAATAATAAATGGTTATATTTTAAGCCATTAATTTTGGGGTTCCTGTGCAAGAGCAGCTTGAACTAACTGATACAACTGATAAATGGCAGAGTCAGAAGTTGTTTGATCTTAAAGCGTGTGCGTCATCCACTTGTCATGAAAAAATAGGAAAAGGCTGAAATTGTAGCAGGGAAAATACAGGTTAGATTATGATACGTTTTTAACAACAAAGTTGCCCAGTCATACAAGGGTGTGGCATTCTCATATGTAGGAATCTCAAAGAGAAGTGGTGGGCAATTATCCAGGTGCAGGGTCTTAAGAGTGGGGCCCTTCAGACCCGAGTGCCTTAGCCTCGTAGTTTGCCATCTCAGAGACTGGGCCATGCTGAGACTCTTGACAAGAATACCCTGAGTCATCCCTATCATCTACTGGTTCCCTGGAGAAGGAATACCCCACAGCACCCAGGCTAAGATGCTGCAGCCTCCAGCTGGCTAGGTGCCCCCTGGTTCTCTTTCATGGCTGAGACTCTCCCCGAAGACTGCCTCGGTTGCAATGCTGCAAATTCCTGACTCAGCCCCAATCCTGAAGCCACCTCCTGTGCTTCCCCTAAAGTGGAAAGAAAGATAGAGAGGAAGAGACTGCCTGCATTTCTGTGCCTTCCTTCTCAGGGTCATAGTCACGGCACTACTGACAGTTGTTCATGAGCATGTGGAGAAAGGACAAGACCTTAAGTATGGGCCAATAGCAACAGGTACAGACACATTGTAAGAATATGGATGGGAACTGGCTTGTCTTTCTGAAGACCAGTTTGGCCTTCAGAATGTATTAAGAGCCCTAACAATGTCCACACCCTTTGAATTAGTAATTCCATTCATTCCTGTCTTCTAAGGAAATAATCATGGATATGATGCACAAAATCATGGATCACCGTGAGAAATTTTTCATGACATAGTGTGAAAGAAAAAATACAAGTTAGGGATTTCCCTAGTGGTCCAGTGGTTAAGACTCCGCACTCCCAATGCAGGGGCCCCGGGTTCGATCACTGGTCAGGGAACTAGATCCCGCATGCCACAACTAAAGATCCCCCATGCTGCAACTAAAGATCCCACGTGCTGCGGCGAGGATCCTGCATGTGGCAACAAGGATCCTGCGTGCCGCAGCTAAGACCTGGTGCAGCCAAATAAATAAACGAATAAATATTTTTTTAAAAAGTATAAAAAAAAAGAAAGAAAAAATACAAGTTAAATACTGGCTGTTAATTATGATCCTGATTTGGGGGAAATTATGTGTGCATGGTGGAGTTATAGTTATGAGGAAAATTTTGATTTATTATAAATCTCTCTATATTTTTAAGATATAGCCTTTTCTCTCTCAGCCTCCAGACATGTGGCCCCTTGGCTGTCTTGGACGTAGCAGGGAAACTTACCTTAAAAACCTACGAGACTGGTGAAGGTCTAGGAAAAAAGTGGCTGAAATGATGCATGACATGAGAATAGGATTTAAAAATAGAATTTTTCAGTTGAAGGGACCGCTGCTGAGGGGAAGATGCATAAAGTTTTAAACAATCATGAAGTACAAGGAGAGAGAGAACACGGACTGGGTTGCCAAATCCCAGAAAAAAAATTGTTTTGAAACAAGTCTTGATTTCTTGCTTAGCCACCTTGTCACCTGAAAGAGGTTAAAGGCAAGTAAAAGGAAGTAATGTTTTACATACCACCACTAATTAAATGAAATCACATCATGGTGAAGGCTGAGAATCTGGGCAGGTTTGAGGAAGCGTTTCTTAGCATGTGTGTCTCCTGGGCAGGTGCCGGAGAGCCAGAGCTCGACCAAGGATGCTGAACAGCTCCTAAAAGGAGACGGTGGGCTACAGCCAGCCTCTTTTGGAGGGAAGCACTGCTGGTCCCTCAATATCCCCCCAGTCTTTAAGTGTAGAGGCTTAGGCTGTTCTGTAAGCTCTGGCCTTGTCCTGCATTGGTTTTCATAATACAGATCTGAAAGGGAAGCCTGGAAGCACTGATAAGCACGGAGACTCTGGGGTCCCCCTCCCCTGCGTTATCTCAAACAGGAGAACCCCATCTGCCAAGGATGGTGCTTGACAGGCAGTCTGACCAGAGGCTGGAGGATGGAGAGGAAGGTCTTTGAAGACCACGCCCCTTCCCAGCTCCAGAAGTAAGGGATACAGAATTCTTTCAAAGAAAAAGTAAAACTGCCAAGATGACAGAAGCTACAACCACTTGGAGCAGCTTAGCAGAAGCTTGGAGTCAACAGACTGGCATCTATTCACACGCCGTAGTAATTCCAATTCTCCTTAGCAGGCTTATTCCTGACGGGGAACTGGAGCCAAGACTTCAGGAATAGTACACTTCCTTGAGAGGTGTGAAAAGAACTGGGCTGAACTTTCAGCAGCTCTGGAATGGGTATCGCGTGGTGAGAGGCATCAATATCGAGGGATGTGGGACCGACTCTGAAGCTCTGAACCCAGAGAGGGAGATGTCTGTCATTTTTTCCTATTTCAGTGTTGCCCCACTGTACCACCCTAGGAAAGGCCACTGCCCTCTCTGGGCTTCAGGTTTTTCAGTCTAAATGGAATATAATCTGAACAAAGTTCGTCATGAAGTAGAAATACAAGTCCTATACAGAGAAAGAATTGAAAAGCATTTCAATGTTTACTGCAGCCTCTTTAAAAAGCAGGCAGAGGAAATTATAGGGCAAAAATCTCCTTTTCCCCCTCATACTTCCCTTTCCTTGCTAAGCTCTTTATTACACAGATCATATTAGCCACTCTGCCCTCCTTCCCTGCGCTACCAAGAGCATTGCAAAGCTCTCAGTTGGGCTATGAACACACAAATTCACAGCCTTACCTGAGAGAGGAGTAGTAGCTGTAAACACTCATAGCTTAAGACCTTTTCTTTACCCCACATCAGGGGGTAGAAACACATGCACGTGAGGGAAGAAGATTAGGGGAGGGAGGGGTCTTATGAAACACTGAGACATCTGGGTGCATGGAGAACCGGGGTATCTGTTTTATCCTTCCCTCTCCCTGTAATAAGAAGGCAGTTAGCAGGAGGCGATTGAGTAATTGCCCTCACCTTGCCATTGACTTGTGCCCTTGGCTTGGCCTGACTTGTGGGAAGGAAAGAGAACACGGTGACCTGGAATCTCTGAAATTTCAGCCTGGTGGCCTGGAACCTTGGAAACAGGCCCAGCCCACTGCTGTATGCAAATAGCCCAATTCTGGCCAGCAAGGTTTATCAAAGTTATGTTTTTCTATTAAGTCAGGCAAAGGACTGAGGGCAAATCAGCCTTTAATTTTAGCTCTTTGGTAACAATGGCGATGGTAATGGTAAGTTGTACAGAAAGATACATGGACAGTATATGGCACATTTAGGTCATTAGAAATATGGATATGATTACGAATATGCACATAAAATATGACCTTCTTTCTTTCTGCCAGCCCTGTGGCACTTGGTTTGTTTATTATGCTGATCATGTTTGACTTTACGGAACTGGATGTTATTTAAATTCAATTATTGTAAGGTTAAGTTCTTCTTTCTAGTACCACTTGAGTAAATTTAGAGGCAGTTAGAGGGAATAGGTACATTTGTCTTATGACAGACATAAGGGAGAAAAGCACTGCAGGAATAAAATAATTATGAAAATAGAAAAACATGGTTTGGAGGGTTTGGTTTGGGTTTGTGTGTTTGTTTTCCATGTCTCATTTTGTATCCCTTTTTTTTGAACTGATGAACAGGAAAGCTGGAAAATTTTCCATGAAGAGGGAGGCAGATTATGTGTGTGTGTGTGTGTGTGTGTGTTTGTGAAAGTAAGCTGCTGGTATGAGAGAACTAGAAATAATTATGCGGTTAATTGAATTCAGTGTAGATAACTAGAGCTCATTGAGGCCTTAAATCTTTTTTTTTTTTTCTACTTAGTAATAGAGTCTTTCTTTTTTAAATCAAATTATCTTGCAACAATTCTCTATTTACTCTACCGGTATTGACACACTGTGGGTCTCCTAAAGCCAGGGTTTGGCCTTGGTGCCATTGAGAGGGGAAGTGAGAAGCTTGGGCCTGGCCTGGCTGGAAAGGGAGCGTGTAAAGTGCTATGGATGAGTGGCCAGAAATGGCTCCATCCAGAAAACAAATCGCTGCCTGTACACTGCCTGACACAACATGCAGAGAATTCAGAATGGCTTGTCTGTATATAATAATGGATTCTAGGGCCATGGGGATCTTTGAAGGTCATCATGTCAATCAGCCTGCCTCCCAGAGATAAGGGGGAAACTTGCTTCATCACCCTCCTGGACAGCAGAAGCCACACCCCCTCCTGTTTATCTACCACAACATTTGCTGGTAAGAAGGTCCTCATGATAGGTCATCTTTCTTGATCCCAATTCCAGGGTACATTGACCTCTCTCCCGTCTGTGGAATCAAGAAATCACTGCCTGGTGTCCTGCAGGAAGAAGACACTGAAAGCTTCTAGGTTTCCCTTCTGTTCACTGGCCCCATCTGTGCTCCCTGTTTGTCTCCTCCCTCCCAGCTCTGTTCCCCCAACCCACATCACAGCTACACAGATAGTTGGTCGATATCGCGGACCAGTTTGGTGGTGCCCATAAAGTTGGGAGGATGTGTTATGGATAAGCCTTCCTGTCAGCTGGTCCCCCAGAATATGTGGAGTCCCGGGACTGGTACCAAACAGTTCTTTGCTTTCCCTGTCAACTATCTTTCCTCATAGAGGCTACCTAGGATGGACATTGAGGAGTCTATACTTTCCTTGGCATTCCTCCTAATGCGCCTCCACAATCTCAATCAACTTTCCTATTCCTGTGCCCAATCCTCCCACTCCAATACACACAGGTTCCACTCCACTCAAGAGGGGAAATTCTGATTTTAAGGCGTTGGGTCCTCTGAGTCTTCACAGTGGAGCATCTACAAGGCAAGTGAAACTTTCCTTATTAATACAGACCACATCTCAGAGGAAACTTTAATGCATTCCTATGCTTATAAAAATCTCTGTCTCCTTTTTTTTTTTTTTTTTTTAATTTGGCTACGCCACGCTGCTGGCGGGATCTTAGTTCCCTAACCAGGGATTGAACCTGAGCCCTTGGCAGTGAAAGCACTGAGTCCTAACCACTGGACCACCAGGGAACTTCCCCAAATCACTGTCTCTTAATTTTGACTTAACAAGTGTCTCCCCCCGGCCAAGGGTGGGAGTGAGAGGAGGGAGTGGGAGGAGGGGGTGAGAGGGGGAGTTAGAGCCACTCTGTCCCCCTCACCACCACATCAGTTAATACCCTGTGAACACTGCCTGCCTGGAATTGGGTTCGGAGGAGAGGGGCAAAGGGGAAAAGCGTTTCTGCCGTTGCGTTTATACATTAACAGGGATTCAGCGAGGCCATCTCTCTTTGTCAGGGCTGGAAAGGTAAGGATCTGATGAACAAGGCTGCTGGGGGTGGGAGAAGGGATGGGAGGCAGGGGTCACGGGAGTGGGCAGAGATGCTGTAGGTGTGGGCAGCCCGATGGACAGAACTGGTTTCAGAGCCTTACCCTGCCTTTCTCTTGAGCAAGTAACAACCTCTCTGAGTGGGTACCCTCATAGAGTAAAGCAGGAGAAATAATTATTAGCCTCATTCAGTTATTGAGGTAGTAGATGATATAATGTCTATAAAAGCACTTTGTTAGAACTGTGAGATGTTTATAACATTAGGATTATTAATAAGAAGGGAATTTTATTCAAAGGAGGGAGAAAGGAAGGAAAGAAATTGATCAGTGTTTGAAGTAGGTGAGAAGGTGGCCTTAGAGACAAGGAGATCAGCCATAACCTCTATTATAACCCTTTCCATATTCGCCTAGCATTTACTGAGACCTTATTTTGTGCCAGGCAGGGTGCTAAATATATTTTCTTACTACCCTCCTCCCCCAGTTTCACAGATGAGCCATTTTATTTTAACAGAAAGGACCTCAGTGCTGCCAGCAATTCTACTTACTTCTCTAGTCTAATCACTCTTAAAACTCTCCCAGATGACTATTCTACACCAGTTCTCAGACCTCCAACACCTCCTCCACCACCAGCACTCTCAGTCCATGGCTTTGCTTAATCTAGAAAATGGAAGAAATAGAAAGAAAACTTGCCAAATCCATGGTTAATTCTCAGTTCTTATCCAACTGGACCCAACAGCAGCTTTTGACAGGGCTCCCTGTTTCCTGAAAGACTTTGTCTCCTTCTTCGGCTTTTGGAGCTTCACATTCTCTTCTCAGCCCACGGACCTTCCCTCTCAGGTTCTTCTGGTTCTTTCCCGTCTCCTAAGCTCTGACATCTTGGCATCTTCCAGGAAGCAGCCCTGGTATCCCTCCCTCCTCCCACCTGCACTCACTCCTGGGCTTGTGGCTTTAAACACCATTTGTATGCCAGTGACTCTCAAAGGTATATCTTGAGGCTGGACCTCTCCCCTAAAGTCCAGACAAATATATATTGCCATCCCAATTTCATGTCTTCACTTGGATATTTAACAGGCATCTCAAAATTGACACATCTCCAAATGAGTTCCCAATCTACCCTCCAAAACCTGCCCCCCCCTCAGTCTTTCCCATCTCAACTGAAGACAACACTCCAGCCTTCTCACTGCTGAGATCTTCATCATCCTTGACTTTTCTCCTCTCATCCACCACACCCAATCCATCAGCAAATCTTAATATCTGTATCTTCAAAAATATACCCAGAAACTTCCTCAGAACTTCCATTGCTATCTTCAAAAATATACCCAGAAGTTTCTCAGAACTTCCATTGCTACCCTGCTGGTCCAAAACACCATCACCGCTCTCCTGGATTACAGCCTCCTGGCTCCCTACTTGGCCCGTACTTCCTCCTAGCCTATTTTCAATACAGCAGCCAGAAGCATCCTGTCACACGTGGTCAGATCATGTCACTCTTCTCTGCTCAAAACAAGCTCATGATTTCCCATTTCCTTCACAAAAAATGCGAAGTCCTTAAAATGGCCCACAAGCCTTGCCTGACTTGTCCCCCATTCTTGATCCCCATTATATCTCTGACCTCATGTCCTAATCACTGTCCTTCCATTCACTCTAGCCCAGATACACCAGCCTCTTTGGTGTCCCTAGAACATGCTAGGTATGCTTCTGCCTCAGGGCATTTGCACTTGATGTTCTCTCTGCCCAGCCCCATATTTCTGCATGGCTTGCTCCCTCATCATCCTCAGGTCTTCACTCAAATGTCCCCATTTTTAGAATTTCAACTTGTCCCCTCCCTGGTATTCCATTTTCCTTTTCCCTGCTTATTTTTCTCCATAGCACATAACAACATCTCAGGTACTTATAGTTTACTTGTTTATCGTCTTAAAACGTCTGTCCCTCTTAACTAGAGAATTTTGATTAGTAGCATTCACTGCTGTATCCCTGTCACCTAGAAAAGAACTTGGAACATACTAGATGTATATTTGATGAATAAACGAATGATTGAATGAGGCCCAGAGAGGTTAAGCAACTTGCCCAGGGTCACACAGATTATAAGAGCCTGGGTATACCCGAATCTGTCTGGGATTAGGGTCCAAGCTCTTAACCACCATGTTAGTCTCAATAAAGGGAAATGTCCCTAAACTGCACCCCAAGGCTATTGTTTCCTCTGTTCTGATCTCCCAGAGCTGCAAACTACAGCAGGACTGGGGCTGTCTTTGCTTCACTAGACTATTTTTTTCCTTCTGCTCAGTGGCAAGGGTGCCTGGTGCCCATGTGGGTGGAAGGGGAAGTCTTTGGCTTACCTGCCACTGCCACGGCAACTAGGTAACCTAAGGACTCCAGAAGTAAGGCCTTTCAGATTGAGAGGGGAGAAAAATTGAAGCAAGGCAGAAATAAACAGAAAGAAATCTGTGAATGGAGAAATGACTGGAGTCTTGCGCCTGCAGCTTGCTGTGTTATTTGGCAGCAAGGAAAATCCATCCTGTTCTCTTCCCCACACACCAGCTCAGCCACAGCCAAGGGCTATGGACAACCTTGTCCCGCTTCTAGCATGATCCCACTTAACCCATCCAAGCGGCCTCCTGTTCAGCCTCCCCAGGGAAAGAGGGCCCCCAAGCACTCTCAGTGATCCCTGGTAACACAGAGGACAGTCCTGGGCCAGAAGGGAGACCTGTATCCCGACCCCTTACCCACCTCACCAGGGTGGACTCTCTTAGGCATTTCTTTTATCTCAACCTCCCTCTAGGCTTAGTTGACCCTTTACTTAAGGCATGGCTCCCGTCTTACCTATTTGATTGTCGGAGCATAGATTAGAGTTGTAGTAGAAAAAAACTATGAAACTAAAGTCCTTATGGAAAGGCGAGTTCGAATTGGAATATTTTCACAAGAGGACTTACTTGGGCCAGGCTCTGTGTCCAGCACTTTGCATGCATGATCTCACTCCACTCTTACAGCCAGGCTTTGAGGAGGTAAGAGTTGCCTGCAATGGAAAGATGAAGAAACAGAGCCTCACAGAGGTTAAGAGACTTGCCCAAGTTTGCACAGCCAGTAAGAGCTGAAGAGGCGTTTAAACCTAAGGACTTGGTCTCCCAAAACCATGCCCTTCACCTGTCCCTTACACTGTGTCCCATGGGGGCCCGGGGATTAGAGAAGATCCGTTTTTCTTGCCTTAGTCATTCCCAGGGTGGTCTCTGGGCCCCAAAGCTCCAAGCCGTTCATTGAGAAAGTGTCTGGTGCCCTTTGCATTTAATGAGCTGCTCTGTGCTGCAGAGTTTGCTGAACACTGCAGACAAGTCTGTAATAATCCTCCAGCCCAAAGGCTGGACCCTCAGGAGCTGGGCCAGAGGGGCCTGTCCTCTGCCTTACCCTGGTGCCTGGCCAGCCAGCAAATGCACCCTTATTGTGGAACTATGACGTGCCCAGTCCTATGGGTCATGCAGGAGCACCCCAAATCCCAGAGGAAACAAATGAAGACTGATTAGGGACCAAACTGTGGGTGATGACGCAGGGAGAGAGGATGGGTCTGTAGCTGGCAGTCATGGAGACTTGGCGGAAGGGCTGGAGCTGGACCACAGAAGAGACCCACGGGCACAGGTGCGGGAGGGACAGGAGGAGCCCACGTGCAAGGGGGGCATGAGCAGAGTGTGATGAGAAGTTCAGAGTCTGATGTCAGAAAGACCCGGCTTTACTTTCTGGCCATGCCACTGGTTGGCTGAGTGACCACTTTTTTAAAAAACTAAATTTATTTATTTTATTTATTTATTTTTGGCTGCGTTGTCTCTTTTTTGCTGTGTGCAGGCTTTCTCTAGTTGCAGCAAGCTGGGGCTACTCTTCGTTGCGGTGTGCAGGCTTCTTGCGGTGGCTTCTTTTGTTGCGGAGCACGGGTTCTAGGCACGCGGGCTTCAGTAGTCATGGCACACGGGTTTAGTTGCTCCATGGCATGTTGGGATCTTCCCGGACCAGGGCTCAAACCGGTGTCCCCTGCATAGGCAGGCGGATTCTTAACCACTGAGCCACCAGGGAAGTCCCTGGCTGAGTAACCTTGAGTTGGTCATTTAACCTTTCTCTTCAATAGGGGTCTCTGTTATATTGAGAGATGTTTATCACCTCAATTTCCACGTTCCACCATTTTAACTTTTAATAGAGTTTACTGCAAAGAACACCTTCCTTCAGTCTAACCTGAACCTGGCTGGCTGTTGGCTCATTTCCATTTTTCCTTTCTTGAAGAAGCACAGGTTGACCAGTCAAAGACGGTACAGTGTCCAGGTTCAGGCCTCTTAGAAGCCCTGAACACAAAAACGATTATGGTCCTCCTCCCCAATGTACATAAAAATATGCTAAATCATAAAATAAAAAACTTACGTGAATGCCAAGGTTAAAATAGCTTCTCTGCAGGTTCTTCTTTCTAAAATCCTGGATTGCTTCCTTCATCAAAGTTAAACTTTTCTAACAGCTTTGGTGTCCTTGCTTTCTAATATTTGTGGCACCGAAAGCAAGTCCCTATCCTGCCTTTTGGGTTGTCTGGTGCCAAGGGAAAGCGTGGGGGACTGGGAGCTCCAGGGGAAACTGCATACCTTTGGCCTCTTGGCCTGTGGCCAGGTCATGCTCCCTCCTTCTCCAGATAACTCGGGGGCTCCAGTGATGGTCCCACATCCAGAGCCACGATGGAGAGCCCAGGTCTTGTTATCAGTTATGCCTGGCCAGCGGCTCTTCCTCCCTTGTCTCATGGCTGCCGTTTGGAAAACAAGGAGAACAGCCTTTGCTGTTGCTTGGCACCGTTGCCAGGGACCGGAAGTAATGCCTCTTACTTGATTGGCAATTTGACATGGCTGCTTAACCACCCGATTAATCAAACCCAGCTCATCCTTTAGAGTTAACGAGCCTAAGAAATACTGCCATGAATAATGAGGGCTTTTGCCTCTCCCTCAGCACCTCTCCCCAACCTCCCCCTCCTATTTTTTTCTCAGAACCACACAGCAGCTTCTCAATACCAAGGGCCTCAATGGCTGTGGTGAGAGCCCGGCAATGTGGGCATCTCCTGCCTGTTCCACTTCTCTCCCTGGAGCCACCGCTGCCCACCTGGGGCCAGAGGCTGGCCATGTCCTAGAGGAGCAAAACCTCTTATTCATCAAACAGCTGTGTGTGCTGCACTGTTAAAGTTGGATGGAGTGTGGGATTCCCTGGCGGTGCAGTGGTTTAGACTCTGTGCTTCCACTGCAGGGGGCGCAGGTTCGATCTCTGGTCGGGGAACTCAGATCCCACATGCCGCGGGGCACGGCCACAAACAAAAAAACGTGGGATGGATTGTCTAATTGTTTCAGGCACTGTACTAGGTGCTAAGGGTGCAAAGATGGATATAAGATACATATTGCTTCTGTGAGGGGTCACAGTGTAGTGACCCAGAGACACATGGGGAAGTGCTCTCACAGCAGGCATAGGAAGGCTCCAGGCCTTCAGCCACAGTGAGGGGGCCTGTCAACACTGGGGGATCAGAGTGGGGAACCAGGGAGGACTTTATGGGGATGAGGCGCCCTGAGCATTTCTGCCACCATGTTCCTTCATTGTACATATATACAGGGAGTGCTGGGCACGGAGTGAGGTGCTGGGGTCCCAAGGTCAACAGGATGGACATGGTTCCCGTTCTTATGGAGTGGGCAGTCTCATCCCCGTTCCTCAGGGCCAGGCAGGAAACCCGAGCAGATGCCTGACTTATGTTTTCACTCACTCAAACACAAAGGTTGTTGAGGACCTGCTGAGAGTAGGCTAGGCGCTGGGGGAATGGGGTGCAAAGATGAATGACCCCCCCCCATACCTGCCTTCCAGGGCTCCTCTGGGAGGTAGACAGGCATATGCTGAGAGCCTCATAAGGTTGTGCTGATACGGCCCTCAGTGATCAAGGCATTGCACTCAACCTAGAGAAATCAGGGATGACTCCCTGTAGGAGGTGGCTTTGGAACCATCATGAAGACAGAGAAGCAGTTTGACAGGTATACCAAGTGACAAAGGACACTCTAGAACACATCCAGGCCAAGGGGCAGTCTTTGAATGATACAAGTTGAAGTGAAAGGGAAAGATGATTCCAAGCATCTTGGGAGGAAATGGCTGGTTCTACAGTCTACAGCCAAGAGCATGATTAAATATACAAATGAAGCTCTGTAACTTATAGGTCAGGAGCTCCTGTGCCTGCTTATTCAAAGTTGGGAACAAGATGTGGTTTCCTGAATAGTGAAATCCCCAAACTAACAGAGACATGGCTTAAGTGGCCATATCCCAAATACATCAGCGTGGGGCGTAGGGAATGGGGCTGTACATGGCAGCTCCTGGGTCCTTTGATAGGAGTGAGGCAGAAGACATTTTCCCAAAATAGATGAGTTGGGGGAGGGAGGGCATAGGAAGTAAGGAAGGGGGAGGCCACGGGATAGATCAGAAGGGAGCACAGGTTGGGGAGTTGGGTGGGACCCCGCTGCTAAAGTCCCTGAGAAGGTATATGAAGGCGTTGGGTAGACAGGAGTCAGCAAGAAGAAATGATAGACCCTGAGTGAGGAGGGAGAAAAAGAACACACAGGGGGAGAGAGGGGAAAGGGGGGGGAGAGGAGAGAAGAGGAGTCAGGGAGGGAGGCTCAAGGAGGCACTCTGGGGCTGCAGCATCAGGCCCAGCAGGAAGCAGACGCAGGCTTCAGTCGTGGTCATGGGACGTATGGTCGCAGGGTGCTCTGGACACTGAGCCCAGCTCTGCGGTCCACTCACAAGGGGCTTCAAATCCAGCCACCGTCTTTGCCTCCCTGCTTCGAGGCCTGCCCCAGGCTGGGCTTCCCAGTCACTCCCAACCAGGCCCGAGGGACGTGCCCAGAGGGCCCCAGGCCTTCAGAGAGGGCACCTGCCCAGCCTCCTAGGTCCCCAGGATTCAGGCCTGCCTGCTATGTTTTTGTCACTCTGGGGCCACGGGCAAGAGGCTTCACAGAGGGGACCTGGGTCTCTACGGGCTGTCCTTCAGAAGAGCGCAAAAGCTCAGGACCAGAGCTCCGGACCCAGGCAAAATGATCCTCACAATATACTGTATTCAAAACTTGGATTCGCTGTTGACATTTGACTATGGGGAGATTTTACATTAAAAAGTGCCACCTGCCCACATGTCGCGGAGCAACTAGGCCCGTGAGCCACAACTACTGAGCCTGTGCGTCTGGAGTCTGTGCTCCGCAACAAGAGAGGCTGCGATAGTGAAAGGCCCGCGCACCGCGATGAAGAGTGGCCCCCACTTGCCGCAACTAGAGAAAGCCCTCACACAGAAACGAAGATCCAACACAGCTAAAAATAAATAAATAAATAAATAAATTTAAAAAAAAAAAAAAAAAAAAAGTGCCACCTAGATTCCCACATGTACAGCTGATAATGGCTGTCCCTTTCACTGGGGTCTGGGCCCTCCAATCCGTCCTAATCCCCACCAGCTGGCTTCTGTCACTTGTGTTTCCTGTCTGGCCCTGAGAGCACTTGAGTTTGAGACCCCTGGCTGAGCCTTTAAAGAGAAGCCTATCTAGGCTGACACCCCCTTTGGATGGCAGAGGGCTTCCGCAGAAATCCCCCGACTCATTTCCGCAGAAACCCTAGGACTTGGGCAGTACCGAGTAGGACCCGGGCTCAGAATTGTTAGCTGACTTCATGGAAGCTGGGGATCTGGAGCCCAGGCCTCCCCCCTAGTGTCTGGGGCCTCCCAGCTAAGCCTGTGGTCTGGCCTGCCCCGAGACGGGGAGGGCTGGGGGGCAAACCAGCACTCAGGCGGCCAGACCCCCAACGCCACCCGCAGACGGCGGGGCTCGGGCCTCACCACCCTCCGCCTCTCTCCCTGCAGGGGGAGCTGCTGAGCCCGTGCCGCTGCGACGGCTCGGTCAAGTGCACGCACCAGCCTTGCCTCATCAAGTGGATCAGCGAGCGGGGCTGCTGGAGCTGCGAGCTGTGCTACTACAAGTACCACGTCATCGCCATCAGCACAAAGAACCCTCTGCAGGTACAACCGGGGGCTGCCCGCTGGGACGCTGGGGCTCCGGCCCGGGGTTTCCCACAACCCCTGCTTTTCGGCGGGAGGACGACTTCACCTTAGAGTCTGGGCGGTTTGGAGAAAAAGAAAGAGATGGGCCAGGTGGGCGAGACCGCGGATGGCAACCGGGCAGGAGGGGATGAAAGAATTTTTGTGTTTTCTCTTAAGCCTCAGCCAGAAGAGGAGAAAGGGATTGGGGCCAAGAGAGAGAAATAGATACAGGAGTAAAGAAATGTGGAGAATCAGATGGAAGAGAGAGAATAAGTGAGCTAATGGATGACTGAATGAATGGATGAAATCAGAAAGATAAGGAAAAGGAATAGGAAGAAAAGAGGGGAGGGAGGGAAGGAGGGAGGAAAAAAACAAGAAAGAAAGACCAGAGGACAGACAAGTGCAGGAGGGGAAAAAGATAGGGTGGGAGGGTGAGGAGAAAGAGTGATAAAGCTAAGGGCGGAAAAGAAGAAACAAAGAGAGAGGAGACTCAGTGGTACTTCCCAAACTTGAATGTGTCATTCACCGGGAACCTTGACAAAACACAGACTGTGATTCAGGCGTGTGGGGTGGGGCCTGAGAGCCTGAGTCTCTAACGAGCTATCGAATGATGCTGATGTTGCTGAAGGATGGCCACACACCATCCTTCCTGTGACAAGGGACGAGAGAAAAACGGAGACGAGACAGGAGAGGGAAGCAGAGGAAAGGAGAAGAGGGGGCAAGAAGGAAGAAAGAAATGGCAGAGACTCTGAAGAGCTGTCTGCGAAGGGCAAGGGCAGGAGGGCCAGGGCTCGGGTGGGCTCTGCGAAACAGCTTCACACAGGGCTGGACCTGTCAGAACTGAGGGCCCCCCCACCGTCCTCCCCGACCCCTCCCGCCCTGCCCCGGACACATCCATCACCCCCAAGGAGCTGGCAGGCCCTGCACCGCGTCGTAAATCCTCCAAATCACACAGCTCCCCCTGCGAGGCACCCACAGAGAGAGAGAGCGCTTTGCTTCTGAAAATGCCTCCACACACGCATGGTCAGACAGTTAAGCTGCCACGTAATCAATTAACCAGCACGCTAGTGAGGGTGGGAACTCCAGCAGCTTGGCACCGTTGTCTCTCTCCTCCTCTCCGAGGGGGTGGGAGAGTCAATCCTGCAGCCCCAGGAGGGCGAGTGCTCTGGGGGTGATGGTGGCATAGGATCTTTGCGTGAAGGGCAGCTGGAAACACCTGGTGTTGCAGTGTCCACTCATGCGGGCCAGGGGGGAGGCTTATTTCCGGAAGGAGGCATTAGAGCCCCCAGGCACCTCGGCCATCCTGATAGTGTACCAAGGGGTCAGAATAAGAAGTGCTTCTCCCTGCGCTGGTTCCATCTTTAGCCAGCCATTCATTCCCAAATCTTGAAGTGTCTTAAAATAGCAGTGCCTGTGAGGCAGCTGACTCCACGCCCTGGAGTGCCTTAACTCTTCCCTTCCTTCTCAGCTGATTCAAACCTTGGAAAAGGGTCAGAGTCCAAACCCACAAGCCCATCCCCCAAGTGCCCCCTTGGCTCCGCCCTTGGCTCATAAACAGGAATCAGCCCTTGACACAAAAAATGAAGAACCATTTAGGGATAACTTTTTCCTGGGGGTAAAGAAAAGAAAAGGTCATTCTAATCTCATAAGTGCGGTAAGCAGATGGCAGTATTGACAAATTTGATCTATGGCTTTATTCTTAAGTTACTACCGTGTCTTTAACTGTGAGTTTTTAGTCACTGGAGACTCTCTGATTCTGTTACTTCTGGATTGTGAGTGGACCATTGCAGTCAATGGTGTGTGCTCAGTAAATGCCATTTCACTTTTCCAGATAGTACCAGAAGAAGGATGTAGTCTGGACCAGCAGCAGTGTTTTGTGACTGTGGCCCAGATTGTCCCAATTGCATGTCCTGGGCTCGGGCTCAGCCAAGTGTGAGACGGCTGCTTGCTCAGCCATGGTGGGGCAACTTCTGCTCTCCCAGGCCAGCCCAACCATCTGTGGTACAGGATGGAGCAGGCAGGCCCTGCCACGTGTGAGCAGAGCAATGCACGGGGTGCCGGAGCTACCTCTGCCGTCAGAGTAGGAAAGTTTCTTCCAGGTCTCAGATCTCTCACCTCTTGGTTCATGCCCCGTGCAATGCTGTGAGAAACAGCGGACAGGACAGCACGTTATTTCAGTGACCTTCTGCAAGCTCTGTTTCTAGAAAGAGCCCCTTGAGAAAGGGGACATTTCAGGGTAGCCTTGTGGTCTCAAGGTTCTGTGGCTGCTTCTCACCCTCTTTGCTACACCTGAACTACAATCGTATTAATGAGCATTTAGTTAGTGCTAACTGGGGACCCGTCACTGTTCTTGGTATTCCCATATATTATCACATTTAATACTGAAAACAACCCAATGTACTATTATTATTCCCAGTTTACAGATGAGACAGTAGAGGCACAGAGGGGTCAGCAGTTTGTCCAAGGTCACCCTGGTGGAGCAGGGTTACATCCAAGGGGTCTGGCTTCTGAGTCTGGCCCTTAACCTCTACCCTGCAGTGCCCAGCACGGAGTTTGCTAAGTACAGTTATAAGTAGCCCCACCTTGACATGCATAGCTGTACTTTTGCTGAAACATAATGAAGAACAGAAATGATGGCAGCGTGTACCTTCAGAGCACTGATTAATTTCACTTAACCATCACAATACTCTAGGAAGAAGGAGGGACCAATTACCTCCACTTTTTGGAAGTCTTGATGATTTTTTTTTTTAATAATATTTTTTTTGTAAATTTATTTATTTATTTATTTATTTTTGGCCGCATTGGGTCTTTGTTGCTGCGCGAGCTTTCTCTAGTTGTGGCGAGCCGGGGCCCCTCCTCATTGTGGTGCACAGGCTTCTCATTGCGGTGGCTTCTCTTGTTGCGGAGCACAGGTCCTAGGGGCACGGGCTTCAGCAGTTGCAGCACACGGGCTCAGCAGTTGTGGCTTGCAAGCTCCAGAGCACAGGCTCAGTAGTTGTGGCGCACAGGCTTAGTTGCTCCGCGGCATGTAGGATCTTCCTGGACCAGGGCTCGAACCCGTGTCCCCTGCATTAGCAGGCGGATTCCCAACCACTGCGCCACCAGGGAAGCCCCTTGATGATTTATTGACTTCTCCTAGGTCACAGTCCACAAGTTGGAGAAGAGCTGGGCTAGGATTGGGTCGCCTGGCCCTTGCTCACTTCCCCTTCCTGTTATAAGGAAGGAATCATCCCGTCTTCACGCGCTTTCTTCTTTGTCTCTCCATTTGCTGCACAGCAGGGCACGGAGAAGTCTCAGGACGCTGCGATCAGGATCTCGCTGGGGACGAAGCTCTGGGGGTCTGGCCGTGGCAGAGCCTGGTGCCTCTGGAGCCCTTCTCCCCTTCCCAGCCTCCCTGGGAGACTGCAGAGCTCTCCTGTCCTCTGCTTTCTCCTTGCCTCTCTGTGGAGCCTCCCGTCGTACAGACAGGAGGAGAGCCTTGTGCATATCACCCCGTCCTGCTCTTTCTTCTTCCTGCTTCAAATTGTAGTCGGGAGTGCTGTTTAGTTTCCTCAGGTGGCTTAGGGGCTGGTAGGAAGGGGCTTTAGGGATTAAGGGGAGCTTCCTGTGCCTCTCCATTTGGGGATTTTTGAAGTCTGGAGCAGAAAGGGAGGGTATTGATGTCACGGCGGTGGAAACAAAAAGCTCAGTCAGGAGCGCTTCACAGACAGTGAGGCAGGCTCTGGAAGAAGCATTTGTCGTCTAAGAGAGGAGTCGGTCGGATCAGGCCATCTTCTGGAAAATGCCTTTGTTGTGTGTAACCCTAGGCTGGAGACTGGAAAATCTAGAGGCCCAATTACCTGTGATGGGATGCGATCTGTATAATTAAGTGCAAAGGCTAATGTCCTACATCTAGACTAGCAAGGAAAATGTTTTCCAGTAGTTACAGCTCTTTAGGGGCCTCTGGTCAGTCCTGGCTGGAGCCAGAATCAGTGCTTCCATCCAGGCCATTTAATGTGCAGGGAGGGCTCACTGTTGGCAGAAGGAAGGTTGTCCGCCTTTCCTTGAGAGTTCTGAAATGCCTCTGAAATGCCTCCTGAAATGCCTTCTGGGGGTGCTCTCTGCAGGGCATTATGCAAACTGCTACAATCAGGAGATAGTCCTTCCCTCCACCTTCCCAAACCAGATCCTGTCTCTTCCCTTCTTAAAACTGTTCAAGAGCATCATGTTTACTCTTATGATAAAGTCAAAAATCTGTGCATGTTCTTCAAGCTCCCACGTGGTCTTCCCTTCTTATTTTCCCAGTCGTCTCACCCCATACTCCCTGCTCTCTGCTCCGCCCTCTCTGGTCTTCTTCCAGGTTTTCATGTTCACCATGCTTTCTTCTGTCACAGGGCCTTTGCACATGCTCTTCCCTCTGCTGGAGCATGCTTCCCTCCTCTCTTTGCCCAGTAAATTCCCAGTCAACTCATTGCTTCCTCTGGGAATTGAAATCCTCTATCGTAGGCTCTCACATGCCATGTACCTCCCTTTCTTACTCCAGATGGACTGCTGTAGTAAAGAATTATTTGGTTGTCTGTGTTCCCTAGATGAAAAGCCCCGTGAAGGCAGAAGTCTTGTATGTTTTTGCTTACTGCTTTGTCTTCAGCACTTAGCAGGATGCTGGCACACAGAGAATACCCAGTACATATTTGCTGAGCAAGAGCATGAATAAACTCCAAACTAAAATCCAACTAATGCCCCATCTAGGCCTATGCTACCTGGACCAGCCATAGACTCATAGAATTTTGGAGTGGAAACCCACCCACACCCTAGCCTTCAACCCATCCATCAATACTGCTATTAGCATAGTGCTTTTTTTCTGTTCAAAAAAACCCTGAAATCTCAGTGTCCATATACGGTCAGTAAATTATACTGTTTTTCTTACCTCTCCCCCACATCCTGTGTCCTCTCTTTGTCTGTTGAATTGGTAATCTCTAGCATGTATATTAAATGACATGCCAAGTGTTGTTGTAGAAAACAAGTGAAAAAAAAAAAAAAAAAAAAAAAGGCCTGTGCCCTCTCAGCACCTGTTAGTGAGAAAATAATGTGTTGCTCAGAAAAGAATATTCTGGGGACCCGGAACACCACCTACACTCTGCATTTCCACTTTTTCTGTCTGTTTCCTCATCAACCACAAAGGCCTTCCTTCCCAGCCATGCCCGCCCAGAACCCCCTCCCTGTAATGACTTCTGATCATTTAGTGTGATACAGGTTTCCTCCACATCAAAAGCACAGTGTCAGCCTCAGAAACTTGCAAAAATAGCCATCGCATGACAAGCTGGAAAGCCCAGGTTTAAATCCAGAAGCGAGAGGTTGGGACAGCAGAAGGAGGAGGGATGGGAATGGGATGGACATGGGGTAAAGGGCATCCAAGCAACCGCTAACCCGCCGTTCTCTTCTCTGCAGTGGCAGGCCATCTCTCTGACAGTCATTGAGAAGGTTCAGATTGCGGCCGCCATCCTGGGTTCCCTCTTCCTCATCGCCAGTATCTCTTGGCTCATCTGGTCGACCTTCAGCCCCTCAGCAAAATGGCAGCGCCAAGACCTCCTCTTCCAGATCTGCTACGGGATGTATGGATTCATGGATGTGGTGTGCATAGGTGGGTCTGGGGCTGGTCTCTACCGGAAATGGGGAGCTGCATACTGATGCATTAGACATATCCCTCAGGGTCCCTCCCTCTTGAAGGTCAAAGCAGAGATGGCACCAGGCTTGAGACCTGTGAGCTCAGGAGGGGCCAGTGGCTTAGATTTGAGGGGTGAGTAGGGAGTAAGAGGAGGCAGAGCAAAGGAGGAAGATCTAGGTCTTTCCCAAGCAAATCTGCCCTTCCCAGTTGAAGATAAGAATAAGGACCCTTGTCCTAAAAGTATCTGAGAAAGGTAGGTTGGTCAGTCTACCTGCCTCAAGCAAGTTGTGGAAGGCCTCTTATCTGTTGTGTGCACCACCGTTGCCAAGTCATGACAAAGGATGCCTATACATTTAATTCCGTTCTCTTCACAGCAAGATGCCCAGAAACAGCCATGATGATACCTGCTCCCTTTTTTCCCAGGTTTCTTTAAGCCTATTAATGCCCAAGCTTTCTCTAGCCTAGTGGTTTACAAAGTGTATATAGTTCTGGGGTTCCACACACAACTTCAGGAGCCACTTTTAGGAATGGAGAATGAAATGCTATACAGACAGGCTCTGAAACTTCACCCCTGCTTCACCCTGAGCTTCTGCACTTTCATCTGTTTATATATGTGTCTGTTCCAGGTAAGGTTTTGTTTTAAAACCTTCAGTGTTTTAGCAAAAGGTTGGAAACCCACCACTGCAGTTCCTGCTTGTTCCCTTACACCATTCCCAAATGTACGTTCCCTCCTCTTCCGTTATGTTAGGTTGGTTGGTGGAGGGCTCTTTGTTTTTCCCAACAGATGACTGTGGCTGTCAGCTCTGAAGTCTTCATCCAAGTGACTGAGGAGGTGGGGAATGACCCCGGTTTTCTCTGAGTGAATGAAGCATGCTTAAGCCCTGGTCATACACCCCAACCTGGACCTCTCAGGTTACCCCCTAGGCTGCAGCACTGAGAGTACCAGAGTTCCACAGTTGTCCTCGCCGCACATCAGTTTGTGTATTATGTCAAATATGCTACACTACTCTGTTTGGCAAGAAAACATCTATTAGCTAGAATTGGGCTGAGAGGGTGTTCATTTTCTTTGGGGTCCTTTAATACTGGGAATCAGAGAGGCCTGGAGAATTGCATACTGATTACAGCAGCCAGAGACCAGTGATGCTGGAACTTGTAAACTTGTCTAAGCATCTTGCTGCCTCTCCCTGCTGGCTAAACCAGAACCTCCACCCCCAAGTTCAAGAGCCTTTTAATTACGGCAGGTAGGCAGTGAAAGAAACAGACCGCGCAGGCTTGGAGGCCTGTGGAAGAGAGAGGACTGTGGATGGGGAGAAATTTGACTTTGAGGCATTCTAATTTAGTTCCCTCTCCTACCAGACTCCTTTCCTACTCCTGCTGAGACACAGGCTGTTGATGCCAAAAACCAGGTGTGTCTCCATATGGAGGTGTGTGGCTCTGGCATGGAGGGGGAAGCAGTGGAAGCCTTCCCGTAGGGGCCCTTCCAGCTGCCCTTCATTCTCCTTCAGGCAGGCTTTTGATCAGTCCCTGGTGTGCGCATCTGTGAGACATGCTTTCCTGTCACATGGTGTATGAATCAGCTTTGGCTGCAGTAACAAACAACTCTAAAGTCGCACTGCCTCACAACAAGCATTTATGTCCCATTCATGGGTCTGCAAGATGGTTTGGTTCTGCTGGGCTTGGCTGGACTTAGCTTCTGACTGTGTATTGGGTTCAGGCCTTCCCCTCATGGTGGGGCCCAGGCTAAAGGAGCAGGGACTACTGGGGTGTATTCTTCTAGCCAAGCGCAGGAGCACAGGAGTATGGGTGGAAACCCGCAGTGCTTCTCAGAGCTTCTGCTCAGTACTGGCACCCTGTCCCTTCTGCCCACAGCCCATGGGCCAACGAAGTCACCCATAAGCTCCTCCCCTGGAGGGAGCGTGGGTGAGAGAGAGGAACATAAATACCATCTCCCAGTCAGGGCTCCATAGATTTGAAAACGGAGAGAACTGGACATAGAAGAGAATTGGTCATGTGATCGACCAGTGCAACTCCCTTGTTTTGAACCTGAGAGAACAGGGGCCCAGGGAAGGGAAGTAATCTTCTCAAGATTGCTCAGCTGGGATTAGAAGCAAGGTCTCCCAACTGGCGGTCTAACGCTCTTTCCGTTAACCTCGCATCAGATACCAGGAATCCCACAGAGTCACTTATGGAGTACCGACAGATGCCACCTATGACTTTGAGCGCACCTGGGTCCACTTACAGGCGGGGCCTTCACCGCAGGCCTGCTCCCTGGGGCTCTGAGCCGCCCAGCACCCCTCCTCTGGCCTGCCTGGTGCTCACGGTGTCTCCCCTGGGGAGGGCTCCACAGCACCATCTCCTCTGTCTCTTCCTGGCTCCTCTATCTACCTGCCTCCCCCCGCCCACTTTCCTCTCTCTTCTTGTGTACATGTGGCACTCAGTCACTCCATTTATGGGAGAAGCCGAGTGAGCCATATACTAAGAGTTTTCGCGTTGTTGTCCTTGCTTCCAAGCTTTCAGGAAAACATCGTTTCCCAGGTGTACAGCCACACCAGGAACTCTCCGTTCTGCTCTGGCAGCCAGTGACCGCGTGGAGACAGCCGTCGGACGGAAGGGGAATGCATAGGGACCCTAATCGCTTTTGGTGCCGTCCAAAAGTGGTCAGATATATTTATATTTAGACTATCTCACCTTTAAAAAGTTCAGACTGCTCTATTATTTTATTGATCCTAACTGGAGCTAATTCTGTTTCAGAAGCGTGTCCCCAGGGGCAATGATTATTCCTCCCATTTTTCAGACGGTGAAACTCTGAGACTGAAGAATTTGTCTTAGGCTAATTCAGGCAGCACGGTGGGGCTCTCAGTTCAGAGTTTTTTGTTTTTTTTTTGTTTTTTTAGGAGATGCTGTCCCTAGGAGAAAATGCTGGGAGACAACGTTAAAAAGGGAGTAATATGTGATGTAGTTAAGAGAGTGGGAGGTGGCAGGCAGGAGCTGGAATGCACACATTCTTGTGCTGGTTGCGATGATGATGATTTTGATGATGATGATGATGATCAAGAGTAATGATGGTGGTTGTAAAGATGAAGTTCAAGTACGAGACACTTCTTCTCCTCTGCCATGTTCTGGTCAGTTGGCATGTGGGGGGGAACACACAGCACTGCAAAAGTGGGTGTAAAAATATCAGCTTTTCAGGGCTCTCTGGAAGGGAAAATCAGGTGGAGCCTCTTTATTTTTAGGCTCGACTAGACGTTCAGACTCACGGAACTACAAGAGAGCATGTTTGGCACCAGATCCACTTAGAGGAATGCAGGCCAGGACCCACAGCCTCCATAAGGCAGGTCCAGCTTACCTCTGCAGGCGAGTCCTCCCCACACTCCCTATCTTAGTCTAGGGCTAGTCTCTCAGCCCCCAAATGATTGTTCAGAAACAAGGAGATGAGATCCACAACAGTGGGTCCCATCTTGGCCTAGTTTCCAGGGTCCCCGCAAAAGTCACACTTATTCACCAGAATCACTGGACTCAGAAAGCCCAATGCTACAGCCTCCCAACTGTATTCATGGTAAAGCACCCACCCGTCAGGGGTCACCTCCAACTTAGGCAAGGTTATAACCCAGCTGACACTCCACCTTCGTCAGATGTTCAAGGGAAACAAACCAGAATGCCAACCCAGGGTCCAGTCTGTTCCTCTAGAAGGAGAGTGTGCCATAATTTCTCTCCTACACCTCCTGCCTCCATTCATGAATCTGGACTTCTGGCCTGATTCACTGAACCGATGGGAGGCAGAGAAGCTAGAACAGGGCCAGAGACCAGGCTGGGCCAGCCAGGAGGAGGCACGATGTGGTCCTCTTACTGCACAAAGATGGAAGCCACAGAGAGCCACAGGGGGGCACCTACAGACTTTGGAGGCAGTCACCAGTTTTAAAACTCAATCATTTAGCTCACTTGCATTGGAAAAGAAGAAACGTTCCTTCCAGAAGTCCTGGGAGAGTGGAAGAAGGTGATGTGAAAAGGTGGGCAGAGGAAGAGTGGGATCCTCACCAGAGAGTGGGTGGAAGTGGAAATGAGGGAGGTGGATGTTTTCAAGAGATGTTGGGTAAATAAAAATGTTGACTGAAAGAATCCATATCCATAGACCCAAGCTGCTTGGATAGATGGAGCAATTTAGTACCTGGATAGAAATTTTATCCTCGGCAGAAAGGAAAATGAGTCTAGCTCCGTGTTAACTCAAGAGGTGGAGTAAGAAAGGAATAAGACTGTTAAAATAATTCTTTGAACTTTCTCTGTTCTTCAGACACATTGGTCTATTCCCTAGACTGTTAAATGGCCTCAGATAGTATAAATCTGAGTAAACATAATATAGAAGTTCAATTAATCCTTAAAAATGTATTTACCTTTTCTATCAGAGTGATGTGCTAAGGGAAAGTTGGTGAGAGTGGGAGAGGCACATGAGGAGAAACTCCACTCAGCACCAACACCAGCTCAGCAGATATTCTCTGCCATGAAGCTAAGAGGACGCAGAGTCTGGGACATGGTCAGCTGGCTGCTTGTGAAGCCACATCAGCCCCATCCATGGCTCTGTCCACCTGGCTGGCCTACAGGTCAATCAGTGAAAGCAATGACTTTCAGACAATGGTCTTTCGTTCTCACCAAAGGATTTTGCCTGAAATGGTTGCCAGGAAGGTCTGGATTCTCTGTTTGATGCAGCATGGGTCCAGGGTTGTGGACAGTGTCTCTGGACTTGGTCATATCAGAGGGTTGTATATTCTGGGATACGGGCTGCCTCTACAGATTAAGCATCTCTTGGCTTACAGTCCTAACTCCCTAGACCGATCTGTGCCACTGTGAAAGCCAGATGTAAGTTGCTGTAGACAGAACAAACCACCAAACGCCTGCAACAGAGAGGAACTGAGAAAGGGGCCAACAACCCTAAAAGATAAGCAGGGTTAAGTGTTATCCATATTTAACAGGTGAGAATAGGTTTAAAGAAGTTGGGTTCCAGGTCACATAACTAAGCAGATGGCAGAGCTGAGGACTGGACCACGAACTTCTGGCTCCAATTCCTGGGCACTTTTTACTGCCTATTTCATCTCTGATTGCTCTGTGAAATTGCAAATGCAGGGCTTGGATGAGGAGGCAGGTTGAGGGGAAATTGGTCCAGTAATATCTTGACCCATAGAGTAATGGCTGGTAACAATAAGAAATTCAGTGAGCCCCAGCTGCTCCTGTCCCATACTCAGGGTTTTGGAGGTTAGCCGTTGTTGTACCTCCCTTTTCATCAGTGCTGTTCTGACACCAACTGAGAGGGAGGCTTGAGAAGTTGAGATGAAATTTGGGTGGTTTGTCTCCCTGTGACACTCTGGTGAAAGGTACTTGGGATGTGGGTAGCTAAATTTATTGGTTAGCATGAAATTAGGGAATCCATTCCTTCACTCAGAAATATTTATTGAAAGGGCACCTGCTCTCAAGGATCTTACACTTCATTGGGGAGGCAGACAAGGTATTTTTTTTTTTTCAGGGAGGAAATTTTTTATTCAGCATCTACTGCAGGAAGCCCTTGTACTAGATCTTTTTTTTTTTTTTTAATCAGTCATCAATTTTATACACATCAGTGTATACATGTCAATCCCAATCGCCCAATTCAGCACACCACCATCCCCACCCCACTGCGATTTTCCCCCCTTGGTGTCCATACGTTTGTTCTCTACATCTGTGTCTCAACTTCTGCCCTGCAAACCGGTTCATCTGTACCATTTTTCTAGGTTCCACATACATGAGTTAATATCCGATATTTGTTTTTCTCTTTCTGACTTACTTCACTCTGTATGACAGTCTCTAGATCCATCCACGTCTCAACAAATGACTCAATGACAAGGTAATTATTGATGGCAATAATAAGAGCTGGGACACAGAGATGAGTGAGCACAGGAAATGACTGAATCAGAATGGGCTTGGGATGGTCAGATCCATTCATTCAGTAGCATTTGTTGGATGTCTTGTTTTGTTCCTGAAACTAGGGAATATTAACACAGAGGTGAATGAGACACAGTCCCTGCCCTCAAGGAGCTCACAGTCTACAAATAAATCACAACATAGCAGGAGTTTTACAAGATATAGAAGAAGGTAGAATAGAGCAGAGAGCAATTAACTCTCTCGGAGGTGTCCAAGAAGGGTTTCTAAAGGAAGGAACCCTATTCTTGAGCTAGTTTTAAAAGATATGTCAAAATTTATCCAGAAGAGTGGAGAAGAACTTTCCAGGCAGAACATGTGTAGAGACACAGAGACATGCGAGAACAAGGTGTGCTTAGGAAACTTTGGGCAGATTTATATGGCTCGGTGCAAAGAGCCAGGGTGGAGAGGTGGGTCATGGGGATGGGGAGGTTGGCAAGAACCAAACCTCACAGATCACGAATCATGTGCTAAGCAGCTCAGACTACCCTGCTGGTGATGGGGAGGGATTGATAAGATTTTATACAGAGAAGAATTATGATCAGATGTGTGTTTTAAAGAGACAGCTCTGGCAGCTCTGGGGAGGATGGATCAGAGCTGGACAGACTAGACGTTGGGAGAGGCCAGCTGGAAACATGCTTGTAATAGTCTGAGCAAGAAGGAAAGAGATGCAAAACAGCAGCAATGGGGAAGAAGTGTATGGGATGACCTTGAGAAGCACATAGGTTGTGGACTTGATAGGACCATCTGAACTCCTTCAGGCAAGTGGGAGCCCCGGGGCTCTGGCTTGAGTGGGGACTATGTGCCATTGCTGAGCATGAGAATGGGGTGGGCAATGGATGAAACAAATGGGAACCAAAGTATATCTCTTCAGCAAAGGCAGCAAAAAAAAAAAAGACCATCCTAAACCTAAAATCCAGGCAGAGAGGCAAGAGGCAGTTGCTAAGTCAAGAGTTTTCAGTAGAAGAGATGCAAGACACATGGAGGACATTATCTGCAAAGAGGAGAATGCAGGCCCAGGAAGGTGTCTCTTTGCTGGGGTAGAAAGAGGGAAAGGCTTTCTTTTAGTGCACAGGTGGTCCCCTCCTGTGGCATAGAGGAAGATGTAGAGGGCATTGAACCATTTCTGACTATGGCTGGTAACTGATGGGAAGGGGAACAGGTAAGGAAAGTAAGCAGTTGAAGACAGATTTGGAAGGCAACAATTAGAGGTGTTTGAAGCTGTGGATTTTGAATAGATAACTTAGGAGGAATGTTCAGAGAGTAGATGACTAAGGACAGAGACCTGGGGAACATTAAACACTTAAGGGATGGAAGGAGACAGAAGATGAGAAAACAGCAGGAGGGACTGAGCCACAAAACCCAGAGTGCTGGGTCTCCGAAGTGGCAGGAGTGGTGCCACATAATGGTCTGGGACTGCATATTGCTCAGTTTCTTACTAACCTTTTGACCTTAAGTGATTTGCATAACCTCTCTCTGCTTTTATTTTCCCATCTGTGAAATGGGTGAATAATACTGTCTTCAGAGGTTTGTTGAGAGGATTGAATAAGATGGCACATGTAAAGGAGCAGACACTTATACGTATCAGTGACCAGGGTAGGAGGTACTTGGTCAGGGTAGATTTCCCTCGAGGTAGACACTCAATAAAGGTATGCCCAAACAGTTAAAACCTGAATCCAGCCACAGCCTGGAGAGCCTGACCCAGAGTCCTCCCATAATTGAGAATCTGCTATTATTTGGAGCAGTGCCTCTTCCGGAAGGTTGTGGCTCCCTCACCCGTGTCCCCTCAATGAGCAGATCTGATTACATCGAACATCCTCTTTCCACCTGCCTTCTCTTCCGTCATCTCTAATGACGCTGTCTTCCCCGGCAGAGAAGTTGAAAGAGCTACCCAGGAAACAAATGGGACATTCTCTGCTCCAGTGGGTCAAGTTATTAGGATTTAACAAGAGCAAATTAATTAAGGTCTCTGGCACCAAAAACATTTTTTTTTCACTCCACAGACCCAAGAGATTGGCCACCAAGAAGTCAACTCTGCAAAAATGAGGACCTCATCCTCATCATGTTTGTTTTTCACTTGTGAGTGAAATGGGGTCAGGGTAAGGAGAGTGAGCAAGATTCTGAAACTGCTCCAAATCTTTAAAACAGTGGGCTAGGGTAATTGATGAAACTATAGAAAAGGTTTTGTTAAAACTTCCTCTGTGTGCAGTATACTGAGTAACTTTCCTATGATTTAGAGGTACCTGGTACCTGCCCTCTGAGATAAAGGGATTCAAATCCCAGTTTACAGCAAGTGGGCAGGGGGTGGGGGCAGCAGGACTGTGAAAACATTGTTTTTCAAACTTAATTTTAATTCACATGAACAAAAAACACATATATGCCGCAAGGATTCCTTCCCTCACTCCCTCCTTCTGGGTAGAAATGACCTCACCTGTCAAACCTCTTAATTCCCTGATTAGGAAACTGAAAATATGGAGGAGGCAGCCTGCTGCAGCAGAAGAGACTAGGAAGCAGGAGACCTAGATCTGATGAGCAGATAAGCTACCAGCTACCTGTGTGACCTGGGGCAAGTTACTGCCTCTCTCTACAACTCAGCTGACTTACCTATAAACTGAGAGGGTTGAACCTGATAACCTACAAGGTCCTTTCAGGTCTGACATTCCAGGATTTTTGAATTACTTCCGTTGTGAGAGGTCATGACTCTCGGAGGCTGGCAATTGTGACTGCGGGGATTGCCAACACTGCTGGGCCAGGCCAAACAACCCGTAAGCATCAGCCACAAAAATGGGCCAGACGATGCTCAGTCCATGTTCTGTTACCTGCATGTGGCTTATCCAACTTTCTGGATTAACTGTTAACTCATATCCCCCCACCCCCTTCCTTAAGCACCTCCCCTCCATCCCCCTACCCCCGCTTCCTGTGCATGGTCGCCCTTCTCCACGCCTGAGCTGCTGGATGCTTGGAGGATGAAGATGACCGATTTAGAAGTAGACACGCCAAGCAAGCGCTGTCCCCCTCCAAGGAGACCCCTTGGGAGGCAGTTCAGTTATTCCAGTTATGCTGACAGGGCTCAAATATTTTAGGAACAGCTCTTAGGAACTGCCTTCAGTGCCTGCAGCGCATTTTGGGACAGATTCAGAAGTGGCAAGTCTGTCCATTGATGGTGGGTTTGTGGCTAGAAATAGCCACAATCTGGTAAATAAAGTGGATGCTCAAGCCAGCTATTATATTTTGGAGACCACGTGAAATGTGTCATTGAGCCACAACTGCTTTTCTCTGTGGCCCCTAATCTAGCACTGAAGATATTTTAGTTAGGGTAACTCCGGTAGATAGAAAAAAAGTAAGCCCCCAAATTCAGTGTTTTAACCCAGCAGAAGTTCCTGTCAGTGGGAGGTTCTCCTCCACACAGTGATTCAGGGACCGAAGACCCTTGCATCTTGTGGCTCCACAGTTCCTTAGGCTTTTGAATCTTTTATCTCCATCTAATAGAAAATACAAGAGAGCATGGATAAGGTGCACGCGTGCGTGCGAGCACACACCACACACGCACACATACACTTTTCCCCTCAGTACCCATTTCTTAAATCTTGGCTTGACTCATGCTCACATTCAGTGCCAGGCACCTAGCTCCACCTGAGTGCAGAGGGCTCTCTGAGCTCAGTTTCCTGTTCTGTAAGGTGGAGGTAATATCACCTCCTTTATTGGGTTTGTGTGATAAGTTGACCATATTTGCAAAGCCCTTTTAGTGATAGGACATAGTAAGCATTCAATAAATATTGACTCTCATCACCAACACCATCATCACCATCACCATGACCTTCACCATCACCACCCAGCATGGCTGAGAAATGCAGTTCTGTTAGTATCTGTCCAGATAGTGAGAGCTCTAAGCCTCATAAAAAACCCACAGGAAAAAAAATCTACAGTATCTTAGGGCAGAGCTTCAGAAACACACTTCCAGGTATGGACCTCTCAATTACACCAATGCAAGGATATTTGGGACATGTGTAGAATCAGCTGGTTTCCAGAGCTCCTTTCAGGTCTAGCATGTTATTCATCTATAAGCAATGACTGAGGATTGGGGAGGACACTTAGGAGACAGAAGGACAGGTGCTTCTCGCTGGGAACGGGGTTGGCAATAAAGGAGGAGGAGGAGGAGATGTGAGTGGGCTTTTTCTGTCCTGTAATTTCCCCCAAACAAACAATATCATGTGGCATTGAGTGTAAATGTGTGCCCAGCACAGTGTAAGCATCAGCATGCAGGATTCATTACCTCATTTAATCTCATAACTACCCTATAAGCAAGGGGATAGCAGCCCCCACTTTCTGATGAGGAAACTGAGGCTCAGAAAGAGGAATTAACTTACCTCAAGCCACAAGGCTAGTAAGTGGCAGGTACTCTGAATGTTCAATACATGTTCATCAGTGAGTTGACCCTAAATTGTGGGACCCAAAAGTCTTTGGGTCTAGGAGAGGAAGTATCCATTTCTTCAGCTGCCTGAGCTTTTCATGTCTGTCACATCTGGAAATAGAGTATTTTTTTAAATTACCTATAGCTCTTTGATCAAAATTTGGAGCCTTCCGTGAGGCAGTAGGTCCGGATAAGGACCATGTTCTAGGCAGTGATGCTCAAGTGTGGTCCATACATCAGCATCACCTGAGAGCTTCTTAGAAATGCAAATTCTTAGTCCTCATCCCAGACCTACTGAGTCAGATTGTCTGGGGGTGGTGCCCAGGAATCTGTGCTCTCATAAACTCTCCAGTTTGAGAAGCACTGTTGTAGAGTTAGTTGTCTGCAACCTTTATGCCACTTAAACTAGGATACTAGTTGGGGAAGAGGTGAGGGTGGGAAGCAGGATTTGGTGTCACTGAGGGGACCAGAGCTCTTCTCTGCATACTTCTGTCAGCCTTGGCCTATTAACTCCGTGCATCATGGGAATCTGTTTTTTGTTCCATCACATGTGCTCATAGAAACACACAGTAGGTTCAGGAAATGCTAACTAAACAGAATTAAATTGTATCTCACCGCTATGGACACAGCAAGAACCAAAGGCCAAAATTCAGCAGCGGAGGATTGGGATGCCACGTCAGGGAGAACTCCCTGACGGTGCTGTGGTGAGTTAGGGGCACGGCAGCTGTGCAGGCAGGACAACCTACTCACGATGGCCGCCTTCCCTCCCATCCTCATGGGCCGAGCGAAGGGCCATTTCAGCTGGAGGCTCGGGAATGACAAATGAAGGGTTCCGACATCCTATGGAGCCTACAGGAAGAGGCCCCCTGAAAGATGGAGAGACGTGAGAAAGAGGAAGGCAGCAGTTCTTCTAGAACTGTATCAGTGAATACAGCCCAGGGTTGGGCACCTTGTTAGGTGGTTACTAGATAAATTAAATCGAAAACCCCAGAAAGGGACTCAATCAAAATGTGTTGAATTTCTGCTATTGCCATGCATTCTCATTTTCTATTTTGTTTTTCTACTACTTCTCCGCCTCCATTCACCAATAGCCTTCTTTCCTCCTATTCTAACTTTAGTCTCTCTTTCTCTCTATCCATTTTCCCATTCATCTTCTTTCTCTCCCATCTCTTCAACTTTGCCCACTTGACCTGTCCCTATCAAATGAGCCCCACCCATCGTCCCTCATTAAAAAAAACTCTGCTGCTCAAGGAATCGATAAGTAATCTGTAGAGCAAGAAGCAGAGAGAGGGCTCGGGAGTGGATGCGAATGAGGTAGTTTGTGCTTTTCCAACTTTGGCAAACAAGCATTATCTACAAAAACAGGTGCACCTTCCTTCCCTTCAGCCATCTATCCATTAAAATGGTTTAATTATTTCCTGAACACTAGACAGATAATGAGGAGGTAGCATTCAGACCGAAAATTTAAGCCACCCTCTTCAATCAGCGTAAAATTGTCTGATTAAGAAGCTAATTAAGAATCAAGTGTAGTGACTCTTATTGGAAAGAGTGAGTTAGTTTGGGGCTTCAAAAAATCCTGATTCCCCCCCCGCAAAGGCCCCTATGTCCTCCATCATCACCAGGGCTTCATTAAGCTCCCAATACCATATTAGCTGCCCAAGCCTCAACCATATCTGACCCCTGGCCTCGAGGGGCTTACAATCTAGAGGAAAGAGCATAGCAGTGTTCGAACAAGGCTTGTGAAATAAATGAACAAGTGAGCACTGCAGTACCAAGGGTGCACAGGCATGTATTCAAAAGGTTGAAGGAAGCGATGAGAGTTGGCACATTGGGAGAGGGTGAGAAAGTGGGCAGAGAGGAAGTCTCCTTGTCCAGAACCAGGCAGGAGATCAAGGGGTCCACAGGTGGTCCAAAGGAGATTTATGAACCCACTAAAATCATAAAGACAGTTCATGTGTCTGGGTTTTTTTCCAGGAATATGGTCCTTAGCTTTCATCAGATCCTCAAAGGGACACATGATCCAAAGGATTAGGAACAACTGGGCTACAGGGAGACTGTCTCTCCTTCAGTGAACCCTCGAAGACCTGTTGCACAAAGTACAATTTTAGGAGCTGTTGGAGTCCTGGAGGAAAGAGTAGCAGTGGGTGGCTGTCTTGTCTCCTAGAATCACAGCGTGTTGGAGGTTGAAAAGGCTTTGAGATGTTCCCATCCAGTCTCTTTGCTTGACATGGAGTTGGCTGGAGTGACTCATTGCTGTTTGCTCCTATGAATCAGCTCTTCCTCGCAGGGGACACACCAGCTGCCCCTAGATGTACAGTGCTGCAAGAGAATCCCACTGTACCTCATCCCCAGTCATCTCACTCACTGTTGAGTCCAGCCTCTCAAACCATCTTCACCATATGGACAATCATCCCTTTCCTATTTTTCTCATCCCTTTACTGGCCCTTTCTTCCCAGCCCTTCCACATGCCCTCTGGACCTCATGGTCCACCATTGGCAACCTCTCCTCCGAGTGTTCCTTTCATCATCCTTTAATTGAAATAAAGCTGTCTCCTGAGGACATTGTTTCTTGCATGGCTGTCTTAAGTAGTGACTGCTTTGTCTCCAGTACACTGTACCCTGGGGGCCTGGAGCTGGGGCCGTGTCCTCCTTGCTCCCCATTACCATCTCCAAACTGCCTCTCTTCCTTTATCTTCCAGAAGCCCCAGCCCCTTTGAAGTGAATGTCATCATACATCACCAGCCCTTTTCCCTTCTGGATGCTGCTGGCTGCTGACTGCCTGCTCACTGCTCACATCCCCTGTGCACCTGGCTCACACACTCCCTCCCACCACACCTGTCTCAGCATCTCTGTAGATCAGTGGTCCTTGGAAGAGGTGTTACCATCCCCTAGGGGGCTTTTTGCAAATGTATGAGGTTTTTGGTTTGTTTTCTAAAGTGGTTGTGCCCCAGCATTTATATTGAAATTTATATTATCGTGTTATAAAATGACTTCCCCTTTGTTTTTCTTTACATAATCTGTTAGGGCATTATATTAGTTAAAAAAAGAAACCATAGTAGCTTGGATTATTTTGTAAGTTTCATTTCAGAACAGAAAAGGGGATATTAAAATATATTTGTTATAATTTGTTATAAAAAGGGGGCATTTGGTCTGACAGAACTGAGGATGGCTGATGCAGATAATCTATCCAACTCCCTGCCTTCCTCATTATTCCGAAGAACTTTCCCTCCAGCCCACCTCAGCCCCATTCAAGTGGTCACTCCCTAGTGCTCATCACCACCAAGAACCACATCCCTTCAAAATCTGGATTTAAACACTCCACTCTCTGATCATCACCCCCTATCCTTGTAGTTCACCAACGCTGGCAATTCTCCAAATTCATAGAAACCTCTTGGCATTGACCCTATCACTTTCCACTTTTCCATTTTCATGATTCCTTATCCCTTTGTGTTCTTACTTCCCTCCTTCCCGGTCTAGACTTCATGGGCCAACGTGATAAACACCCCCTTTGCAAACATCCATAATTCTCCTGTCCCACTCTCTCTCCTGCCATACTTACCTGGAAAGACAGTCTATGCTAATTAAAACCACCCAACCAATGACTAGACCCACTTTAAATTGTGGCCACAAATCTCAAATAGGTGCTCAACACTGTCAGATAATTCTACCACCTCTCCCTTGTAAATTCATCCTCTCACTCTGCAAGATAATTATTTTCCACCTTCTCTTCTCCCCACAAATCTTCAACACTTCCTCCCTTATCCCTTCCCACCTTAGCTGATGACTTCATGGAAGAAAAAGATGCACTTGGATGAGAACTACCTGATTTTCCCACTATTGCCTCTTTCCTCCTACCTCCTCTGTGCCCACCAAGCTAATTTCATCCTCATCCTCATTTCACTTGAGCTGACCTCTCAACAGCATTTCAAGGGGTTATCACACGCTCTTTCATGAAACATGTCCTTCTCTAGCCTTCGGGATCTCCACACTTGTTTGTCTTGCTTCTACACCATTTATTGCTCCTTCAGAACCTCCTTTCCTGGCTCTGCCTCCACCAAACCTCCATATTACCAGAAGCTTCAGGGCTCTGTCATGGGCCCTCTTCTTTTGTCCGTCTACCTCTTCTCCCAGGAGATCTGGGCCATTCCTAAGGCTTCAGATTCCACCTCTACACTGATGACCTCCATCACCAGGCAAGACCTCTTCCTAAGCTTCAGACTCATATGTCCAACTGCCTACCTAGCCCTTCTATTGAGATTCCTATCAGGTGTCTTAAATTTACCATAACCAAAATAGAACTATTAATGAATGTAGTAGGCTGAATTATGGTCCCCCAAGACACCCAGGTCCTAATCCCTGTTAATGTTACCTTATATGACAAAGGGGACTTTGCAGATGTGACTAACCTAAGAATCTTGTAACAGGTAGAGTTTCGTGGATTATTCAGGTGGACCCAATGTAATCAAAGTGTTCTCATAAGAGAAAGGCAGAGGGAGACTCAATGACAGGAGAGGAGTAGGAGATGTGACATCAGAAGAACAGGGCAGAGTGATGCAAGGAAGTGGCAAGGAACACAGGCAACTTCTAAAAGCTGAAAAAAGGCAAGGAAATAGATTCTCCCCTCAAAGCCACCAGAAAAAAAACAGCCCTGATGACACTTTCACTTTAGCCCAGTGACACTGATTTTAAACTTCTGATCTTCAGAACTGCAGGAGAATACATCTGTGTAGTTTCAAGCCACTGAATGTGTGACGATCTGTTACAGCAACAATTGGAAACTAATACAGTGGCTGCCACCACCACACAGATCCACACCCCTGACCCTCATGCCCACCACACCTCAGTCAATGACACCAATACTCATCTAACTGCTGAGGCCAGAAGCTTCAGAGTTGTCCAGAGTTTTCTCTTGATTCACCTCACCTGCCAACAAGTCTGTCAGCTCTGCCCCCAACATACATCCTGACTCCAGTGGCCTCTCACTTCCTCCGCTGCTACACCTTAGTCTAAGCGGCCATCATTGCCGAGTTGCATCACTACATCACTTCCTCGGTCTTCGGCATCTACTCTTGTCCCTCTTCAGTCTATTGTTTCACAGGAGCCAGGATGGCCTTTCTGAAGGGTATATCAGACCACATCGTCCTCCTATTACAGCCCTTCAATGGCTTCCCCTTATACTCAAGATAGAATATAAGTCCCTTGCCATGGCCTATAAGGCCTTACCATAGACTGGCCTCTGACCCCCATCTCCCTGCACTGCCCCACTCATTCACTCATTCCCTGCGCCCTGGCCACACTGACCTCCTTTCTGAGCCGGGTGCCTTGCATTCCCACTTCCTGGCCTTTGTGCCTGCAGTTCTTACCACTAATGTGCTCTCTCTCCAGACTTTGCGTGGATCCCTCCTTCCCGTCATTTAAGTCTCAACTCAAGGGAGTTCCCTGGTGGTCCGGTGGTTAGGGCTCGGCGCTTTCACGGCTGTGGCCCAGGTTCAATCCCTGGTCGGGGAACTAAGATCCCACAAGCTGCGTGGCCCGGCCGGAAAAAAAAAGAAAAAGAAAAAAAAAGAAATTAAGTCTCAACTCAGATATCACCTCCCTCACAAGCCCTTACTACCGTCTCCATCAAACAGGACTCTCAGTGTCTGCAGGCAGTGGCTATTTCCCCCTATTTTATCTTCCTCATAGCATATGTCCGTGCCTGAAATAGTCTTATTGGTTTGTTTCCGTGTCTGTTGTGTGTCTCTCCACTAGAATGCCAGCACTCTGAGGGCAGGACCCTGCCTGTCCTGCTCACTGCGCTATCCCTAGTGCTTAGCACATAGTAGGCACACAATTAATATTTAGTTTCCTGGTTGTCTGACATAGCTCGTTTCTGACTCTACACTGCCCCTGGCCAATAGAGCCATGCCAAAGTTCTCTCCGCCAGCAATGTGTGTATATTAGTAGCACTGGGCTTGTTGTTAAATAGCCGAGAGGTAATCAGTGGAATTTCGGACATTCAGCAGGTATGGAATGACCATAGGGTTTCTTTTATGGTACCTTTGAAGGCACAGGATTCAGTCAACATCTGCTAAGTGCCAGGTGCCACAGATACATGGCAGAGGGAGAAAAAGATATTTGTATTACGCCTTAATGGACAATGAATTTGGATTTTGTCAGGCCAAGGAGTAGGAGGGGTAGAGCAGAGGCAGGCAAAAGCACTGCATGTAGGTGCCCGACTATTTCATGCCCTCGGTGTGGTGGCCTTCCACATACTTCCAAAGACTCGTTGAGCCTAGAAATGTAAGGATGGGTGCCATGTGGCCCAGAGCTGAAAGGTAGGTTTGAAAAGAACAAATCAAACCAACATAAATCTGGCTTACCCAATGCCTATACTCACTTATAAACAGAGGGAGACCGGTTTCTCCCGGCAGCGGCAGCGAACTGCTATCTCTTACTCGCCTTTGTTGTTCTCTTCTCCCTGCTGCCCAGGCCTCATCATTCATGAGGGACCCTCCGTGTACCGCATCTTTAAACGGTGGCAGGCTGTCAACCAGCAGTGGAAAGTGCTGAACTATGACAAGACGAAAGACCTGGAGGATCAAAAGGCAGGAGGCAGGACCAACCCCCGGACCTCCTCGTCCACCCAGGCCAATGCGCCCCCCTCCGAAGAGGAGGCTGCGGGCACCCCTGCCCCTGAGGAAGGCCCTGCCCGGGCGGCCGGCCACCCCTCAGGCCCTCTGTCCGATCACCACTGTGCTTACACCATCCTGCACATCTTGAGTCACTTAAGACCTCATGAACAGCGGAGCCCCCAGGGCGGCAGCCGAGAGCTGGTCATGAGGGTCACAACGGTGTGAGAGGAGAGACCTGGGAGGGAGCCGTGACCACACACGCACGCACAGGAGCGAGGAGAGGAGGGGCCGGGGAGGGCCGCCCCTGACAGGACGCCATCTGGGGAGCAGGTGTGGGGAGGCATGGAGGCACCCCAGGGGCCAGAGGGCAGGCGCGGCGGGGGGGGGGGGCGCTCGAGAAGCCTGGGGGCAGGACTGGAGTTGGAGGGAGGCTGGTGCTGTGAGCGGTTTCGTGATCTCCAGCCAGGCAATACCATTCTCCAACAAGCACGAGGAAAACCAATACAAACTCAGCAACGAAGTGCAATACATACTGAGCCTAACAAAACACAACAGCAAAGGCACCCAGAGGTGCCCCCCTGTGCAAAACACCGGGGAGAAGTGGCGGCTGGGGGGGGCGAAGCTGCGTGTCTGGTGGCGGTGGTGCCAACGTGTGCACGTGTGGGAAGAAAAAGCACTTGTAGCCCTCCTTGTTTTACCCTTGAGTTTGCTTTGGTTTTTCCCTGGGCTGTGTTCCAGGGGCAGTTGGGGGGAGGGAGAGGGATGGGTGGGAGCTGGCAGGGATGAGATTCCTAGCATTTGCGGCCCCTGGGCTCACCTGGGAGGGCAGGATTCCTGACTCAGGCCTCAGGGGCAGTGGTGCAGGGAGGGAGATGCTGGCCGGAGCGGCCAGAGGGAGGGGGGTTTCTTCCCCTTCCAAACCTTCCAAACTGGGAACTCCCAATTTCAGATGGGCTCAAAGAGGGCGTAGGTTTGGAGTAGGGTGTCTTTCTGTGCCCTTGTTACTTTATTTTATGGTGATTTGGCTCAAAGATGTTTACAGGAAACACACACACACACACACACACATACACACACGCAACAATAGTACAGATTTCCCATGGGTATCTTGAGCACAGTCCTGCTGCCGTGGCTTCAGCCTTCAAAGCTGTCAATCCAGGAGTGATTTTCCCAATCACCCAATGCCACCCATGGCCAGGACATGCTCAGGGCAACAGCCCCTCCTGGTTTGGCACCTGCTGAGACCCAGGGCCCCCCATGGCAGAGCACCTCCTGCCCAGGGTCTCCCAGGAGAGCTGCTGCAGCAAATGGGAGGAAGTTGGCCGGATGTGCCCCAAGGAGTGGAGTGGAGACCAATCTAAGTATTCCTTGCTGCTCGGGACCCTCCCCCGAGGGCAGTTTGGCTAATCCCTCAGTGCTATCGGCTCCCTGGTCCCTCCCATGCAGCAAGGCGGGCCCAGGGACCCTGGCAGGGAGCACTGTCCCTTGAGCCCACCTGCTGGTTCTGGGACCCTGCCAGGGAAGGCCACGGGGTGGTCACCTGCAGAGTTTCTTGTTGTCATTGCACAATGGTCGCATCATCCGTGGGTATGAAAGGGACACTGTCAAGTACTTTTTTAAACTAGTTTTTAGGGTTTTTTAAAACTCTCTGTTGTTTGTATTATTCTCTTAAAAGCTTGAAAATAAAATTTCTTTCCCTACCACTAGTGTCCTTTCCCCTATGTGAGTTTTTCCTTTCTCTGTCCTGTTTTCCCTCTATGGTATAAACTGCTTTCCCTCTCTCCTGTGTCTGCTCCACCCCTAGAGTCCTCTCCCTCACAAGAAATGGTTTCTCCTTTGAGGGTACAGATGGGGCAGGGCCTGTGTGTGTGTGTGTGTGTGTGTGTGTGTGTGTGTGTGAACCTACAGTGAAGCCCTGGGACTCCTGGCCTCTACTTGTCTTCCTAGCAGGTGAATTCCTTCAAGTCAAAAAGAGGACCAACTCCCCAACTTTTCCCAGGTTTCGGCCCAGGACTCCTGGAAGCAGAGACCACTAGTGCTGGGAGGAAATTTGGAGAGTTTTCTCCTCATCTGGTCATTTCAGAGAAGCTAAGAGAACCACAGGTGAGGGGCATATTAGGACCTCATTCCCCTGACAGTTTTCCTTTGAACATCAGAAAACAGCCCCCAGAGCAGGGCCCCGAGAGGGGGCTCAGACATATCACTAGGCAGCAGGCAAGGCTTTCCCTCCCTCCAACCTGACCTGGCCCTCCTTCGTGGGGCTGGCAGTTGGTCAGGCAATGTCATCAGTGGGATGTGCATAGGCTAGGAAGTTCCTCCCCTGAGGAAGCTCACAATCCAGAGGGTCAGAAAAGACATATGATTAATGAGAGACCAAAGGACACATACAAAGAAAACATACAAGTGAAAACCAACAAAACCATACAAGTAATTCACGTAGAGTGAAGGTATCTCTTTTTCCTTGTAGTCTAGGAATGGGCCATTCAGTTTAATTAAATATTTATGCGGGAATTCCCTGGTGGTCCAGTGGTTAGGACTCAGCACTTTCACTGCAGAGGGCCCGGGTTCAACCCATGGTCGGGGAACAAAGATCCCACAAGCCACATGGCACGGCCAAAATATATACATATATTTATGAAAAATATAGATGTGTCCAGACATGCATTATCTATTTTCAAAAAAGTATCAGAATGCAACAAAATATGCACATCATCAAAACTATAGTGGCCATTATGTCGTCTTTCTTTGGTGATTCGCAGGGAGCTTCAGAACATTGTGGTCATGCAGGGTCATCATTCAGAATATACTGTATTGAAGAAGAGGTGGTTAATGAAAAGTTCTAATGGGATTCTGGAGTTTGTTGGATCTTCATGATGTAAGCACCAAGAGATCAATGACCACATCTGTCTTGTTTACCACTATATATCCAGGACCTACAGACCTACAGTAGTGCCTGGCATACAGTAGGTGCTCAATAAATATTTTTGAGTGAATAAGACACTCCTGGAAGAGAACGGAAGGACCTTCCAGCATGCAGGAGACATGCCTCCACTTCTATCAACTTACACTCCAGTTCTCAAGGTCAATCATAGAATAGAAAAGGTCAACCTTTGACCTCTCTACCCAACAGGATGGTAAATTCCCTGTGCCCTGGGGAATGGTGCTTTTGGGTACAAAAATGAGCGAGCTGGGTTTTTATATTTTATATGCATCTCTGGGGTTCAAGGTAGAAGTGCACCCTGACAACCTGAAACCACTGTCCTTTGCCAAATGTGCAAATCATCCTTCCTACCGCAAGAAAAGGCCTAGATTTCCTGTAGATTTATCCAATGCAGAGCGGTGAGAAGTAGTCCAGAGAATTCACCTGCACATCATTCCAAAGTATGGCCCCATGCATGGGACAAGATACCAGCTAACACCTAAAGCTCTTGCTATGTGCCAGGCACCCAATTAAATATTTATATGCATCGACATACTTAGTATTCCAACAACTGATGAAGTAGATACCATTATTATCTTCATTTTACAGATGTGGGCACCGAGGCAAAGAGGTTAAGTCACTAGCTCATAATCACCAGCCAGGATTCCATCCCAGGCAACCTGGCAGGACAGGTGTCCACTCTTGCAGGACAACTGGCACCAAATTAAGGGAAATCTGGGACAGGACAATGCAGGGGGCTCATTATGGTAGAGATCTGCTGAAAAATTTTGGAGGTTGGAGAAATTGGGATTTAATAATTATAAACTATTTCTGTCCCCTACCAAAAAAACTGAGGGTACCTAACAATTTTTGATATTGTTCAGTTAATACACTGGTTGAATGGAAGCCGCTATAGTAGAAAGTTGGCTTTATCTGGACAGTGGGGAATTCTCAAAGGACAAATGACACAATTCAACAATATATATATATTTTTTTAATAGATGGGTTTTTAAAAAAAATTTTATTTATGTATTTATTTTATTTTGGGCTGTGTTGGGTCTTCATAGCTGAACGCGGGCTTTCTCTAGTTGCAGCGAGTGGGAGCTACTCTTCATTGCGGTGTGTGGGCTTCTCATTGTGGTGGCTTCTCTTTGTTGCAGAGCACGGGCTCCAGGCGTGTGGGCTTCAGTAGTTGTGGCATGCGTGCTCAGTAGTTGTGGCTCTCGGGCTCTAGAGCACAGGCTCAGTAGTTGTGGCGCACGGGCTTAGTTGCTCCGCGGCATGTGGGATCTTCCCGGACCAGGGTTTGAACCCGCGTCCCCTGCAGTGGCAGGCAGATTCTTAACCACTGCGCCACCAGGGAAGTTCTCAACCGTATTCTTATGGGCAAAGGGTCAGTTTCCATAAGGAATCACAGAAACCTTTTCTAGAAAAAAAAAAAGTAAAAATTATCCTATTTGGGGACTAGACTTTTGCCCCTGGTTCCAAGTGAGTGGTGTAGAATAGTGGGTTGGGGGGGGGGTGTCTAAAAATAGCCCATAAAATTTAGGAGGACCCCACAGTTATTACCCCACAAGAGGCCTTGTCCCTGTGTACCAGGAGAATCAAATCTGTAACCATCTTAGAGCACAGAACCACGAAAATCATAGAACTTTTAATTATCTATGAGATAATATACTGCTGCTTTTTGTTTGTTTTGCCCCGTGAGATTCAAAGATAACAGAGAGTAGAGGCATGGTTTGGATACAACAACAACCAATTTCTCAGAGAAATGATGTGCTTTGTAAGCAGAATGCATTATATTGTGGAGGTGAGAGAGCTGGGGGCAAGATGAGAAACACATTTTGCATTATTCCTTATCACCTTTTCTCAAATTATCCTGTTAAGTAACAAGCAAACAAGGATGATTTTCACCTGTAAGGGTCTGAGTTTATAGCAGTGACCCTAAAACCTCCCCCGACCCCTACATCTCCACCCACCCTTGTTGGCAGAAGGGCATGTGGGAACTGGGAAGTGCTTGGGGTGCCATAGATGATTAAGTAACGCTCCAAGATGACTCTAAGTGGTGAGGATCTGGGACTGGCTTCACGCCAGATCTGAGTCCAGGGTCTGGGCTGCATTGGGTTGGTGCCTAAGCACCCTTGTCCCACCACAGGGTCCTTCTTCTTGCTGCCTCTCCCCCTCCAGCATCCTATCTCCTCCTCACCCAGCCTCTCGTGGGAATAAGAATCCACTGGGCGAAGGCTTTCTTCCTGCCCAAGCCCCAGTCTGATGAGAACTACAGCCCTCAGTGCCCTCCTGACCCCCGACCACTGGCCACGGAGGCGAGTCCCTCATCTTTAAATGAGTCACCCATAACCATGTACCAAACACCTCCCCAGCACACCCAGTTTTGACCCAAGGGCTCAGTAGATGTTTAGGGAAGAGAAGGAGTTGTGGTTGAGGAGGGTTTAGGGAAGAAAAGAGAAGCAGGCTCACGCTGCGCCCGTGCCTTCTTAGTTTTTGAGAGAGAAAAGTCCTGAAAACAGGGCATCCTCAGTGCCCGTGGTGCTGGCTGAAGTCTGGTGCTTTGCTGTCCGCCTAAGGCCCTGCCAGCAAGGAAAGGCGCGGTACCTGGGCCAGGTGGCAGCGTGGCACGGAGCACCTCCAGGGCGTCCACGATCCTGAGGGGCCCTCTCAGATGGGGAGGGGACAATCTGCTTCTGCATCTGTTACATAAAAACGTGGATGCTCAAGCTCTCCATCTGGTAATACTGCCCTTTCCCCCAGTCACTTTGGGGAAATAATAAAAATAGCCAAACATATAGTTCTCTCTATATGCCGAGACTCATCTCAAGCTTTTTATGTATATTAACTCGTTTAATGCCCCAAAACAACCCCACAAATTTGGGAACTACTATTATTTTCATTTTTCTAGTGAGGACACTGAGGCACAGAGAGGTTAAACACGCTGCCCAAGGTCATGTAGCCGCTGCCCAAGGTCATGTAGCCGCATGTAGGCAGCACTAGAATTTATATCTCCGCAGTCTGGTGCCGTATGTTGGGCTGTTAACCACTACATTATACTGCCTCTCAGAAAAGTGAAAATGCATTTAAAAGGTTTATCCTGATTCAAGAGACGTTGGAGAAAAGTGAATGGGCCCTACACCAGTTGGTTGTAACCCAGACACCATCTGTGTCACCTGCCCCTCAAAGTTAGCTGAAGTCTGCTGAAACCTCTCCATCCCTCATGCTATGGGAAGGTTGATGCCCTCATCAGGGTTTTTAATAATTCAGACACTAAAATTTGTTTCATTCACTTCCTACTTGAATTTCCAGAATCTCCTGAACACAGGGTTTCCGTTCTCTATCTTACCGCCATCTCTTTATTTTGACTATAGGTTAAGCCCAAATGTTGGACGAAATTCCTCCACCTAAGTCTCCCTCTAACCCAAAGTATTACCACTTACAGTTGTATATAATATAATTTTACCAGAAATTTTGAAGTAATTTGAAGATTATTCATATAAAAACCTGAAATGAGAAACTGCTATGTGGAAGGTTCTCGCCAGGTAGGTGTCTCAAATATAAACCAGATATAACCATCTTCAAGGATCTCACTCTCTGGTTACTAGACTCTAGTAAGAGGCTCAGCATTTCTTATCAAAATCCGTTCTCATGAAAGAGCCTGACAAGATTCCTCTTACTAACTGTTAATAAGTAAGTTAACACTATTCCCTCTCCTGTGGAATTTGCATTTTTAAGAGGAGACCATTCCTAAGCAAGAGGAGATCATTCCTAAGCAAGAGGAGTAACCCTGTAAGAGGTGGAATTTTAATCATCATCAAGCAGGTGCAGGGTTGTCTTGAGTTCTTTCAGTCAAAAAGATCACAACTGTGTATGTGCATTTGACACACAGACACATACACAGAAATAGAGTGAATGACAAATGCAGTCCCTAAAAATTGACACTGAGTCCAGGCCTCTTGACTGAGCAGCTCTTTGGATTTCCTCAGGAGAATGAAGACACCCAGGTAACAGGTGGTGAGAGGCAGGAAAATGTTCATCTCTCTCAGGCCCTCTGGGCTCTGTCATGTCACTTGGTTTGAGCAGCCTCTTTGTCTAGAGGTTGGATATGGGATATCACCTTTTCTGCCCCAGCCAGTGGCCATTCCAAGGGGTGCCCTGTTGAGAAGGGGACCCTCCACAACCTCCAACACAGGCCACTGTATCTCTTCAAAGAAGGGATGTAGACATTCTGGAGTTGCCACCACCCTGAGCATGCTAAGCCCACACCTGCCTAATGAATCATGGTGACACTATTGTAAGCCCTAGTCCCTCCTGCTAAAGCCTCAAGGCTGAAGCATTATCTCATGCCATCCACAACTCCTCAAATCATTTTGGTGCACACTTGTTGCTTTTGTCCATCCAGTACACAGAGACACTCTTTCCCATGGGGAACCCATACCATGTGGTTTTGGTAGGGTTGAATCCCTAAAACCACTCCAGCTAGGGGTGGTACTGTGACCCAGGCCTGGATGGCCAAAGTCTCTTATTTCTCTGTCCACAGGGATTGGTTCAGAAATGGACATGTGACCAAAACCCATCCAAGTCCTCCGTGGGATTTTCCTATCAGAGCTAGTGGGAAACACAGTTTCCTTCCACCATGGTTCCCAGCTGGGAGTCAGCGAAAATGAAAGACCTCACTTTCTCCCATGTAGAAAGCATCTATCTATCAGAATAAAGTCAAGTAGAGACATGCAAAGCGAAAAAGCAGAAGAGAGATGGTGCTGATTCTCTCCCAGAGCCATGATTGAGACAGTTTCTCGGCTAGATATCCCAGGACATTTGCCAATAAATTCTATTTTTGCTTGCATTAGTCTAAGCTGGATATATGTTTCTTGCAACCAAAAATATCCATCATGAATACAAAGATTTCCATACACCCCATGACAGAACTTTGGGTGAAATCCATGGTGCATTGGTTTGGGGCCCAAAGCACTGGGATGGGTTGCCCCCCTTTCCTGTTGGTTTGGGGCCCAGGTTGGCACAGTGGAAGCATTTGCACCTATTGTTCTCCCCTAACTGTTTTCATGAATCTGTTCAAGGTTTTCAGTGATTAAACAGGGAGGTAATACGCACAGTCTGCAAGAGAAGAGTGTTCTTTTAAACAATATCTTTTCAATGTTTTTCTTAAGATTGCACCAGCGGTGACAGTGACAGGACCTAAAATGACAAGTAGACAGACCTTAATCAGAACTCTGATTTAACGTCATAGGAATGGGCAGGATCCAGTTATGAGGTCCCAGGACAGAAGCCAGGATACCAAGATTCAGAGCAGAAGGTAAGAGGCAAAGCTGAGGACCAGACCTTGACCCACCAGCCACAGCCAAAGGGTTTCCCATTCTCCCTAGCACTGACCATGTAAATGGCATGGCCCCATACGCACGTGCCACCTTACTGCTACTGCTATTGTTCTTACTGGATTAAGTAAACCACCCTGGGTTCCTGACTTTATGTATGGGGACCTATGGAAGCAGCCAAAACTCCTCTGGGGGCAAGTCACTTGCTTTTCTGGTCTCTGGATAATCAGTTTTCCTCTCAGGATCTTTGTAATATCAGAAATAATGCATATAAAGTAGGCAGTGAATAAATTACTTCTATTATCATTTTATTGCTCAACAGAGTAATAGGAAAGTTATACCGTCCCCATAGCATATAAAAAGCAAGGTTAAGTGAAAGCAAAACTGGGTACCTGGCACCAATACTCTGTCTTGTCTGGTTTTCATTCAGCTGCAAGTTACAGATACCCAACTAGGAGGAGCTGAAACAACTGAGGCTTTATTTTTCTTCTGCAATGAGACATCCAGAGTAAGTGGCTGCTGGCATCAATCCAGCTGCTCAGTAATGCCACCGGTGACCCAGGCTCTTTCTGTCTTTCTGCTCAGGCATCCTTAGCCTGTTGACTTGTCACCCGTGGCTGTGACCTCAGAGTCTCAAGTGGCCTACGATAGCTCAAAGCAGGAAAGAAAGAAGGGGTGACCCTGTCACATCCTTTATATTGGGAAAAACAAAAGCTTTCCCAGAACAACATTTCTATTCCTAGATGCTTCCACGTGTATTTTTTTTTTTTTTTTTTTTGCCAGAAATGTGTCACAGAGCCACCCTCAGCTGCTGGAGGGGCTGGGAAAGTGATTATTTATCTTCTCAGTGCCTGCTGTGGAATGCACCAAGGGAAAAGGACATGAAGGGATGCCGGTTAGGCCAGCGAGGGGCCCCTGCCCCACCCTGTGGGTAGGCAGATAAATTACTGTGCTATTTTGGAGGGCCATTTCGTAGTATTCTATTAAGTGTAAAGTGCACATATCCTTCAACCCAGGAGTTCTATTTCTTTGGAAATCTCCTAGAGAGACAGTGGCAGATGTTGCCTTCTTAAAGAGCTTGGGAAATGAGGATCAGAGTGGTGTCACTGTAATAATGAAGCAAATTGGAAAAAAACCCCTAAATGTCTGTCAACATGGGAGTGATGACATGTGAGATACAGAAACCATGGGATACCACTGGCATCAGAGAGAATGTCATAGACCTGGAAGGACCGACAGGGATGGATCTCAAAGTCATGTTGTTAACTAAAACACATCATCTGTAGGGCAATATGCACAATGATCGCATATGGGTAGAAGAACCAAAAAAGAACCCTACCCACATTTCAATTTTAAAACGCCATACTCCAAAAGAATATGGATGGATACCACCAAACTAATCAGAGCTCTTTCTCTCTGGGAGAGGGTGAAGTTGGGGAATGTGAAGAGGAAATTTCTCTCTGTTTATGTTGTTTGCATTTTAATAAGAAGAATAAACTGATGTTATATTTGTGTAGTTTAAAAAATATGGTACATATATAGAGTGGAACATTTAAGTGACTATTGAAAACAATGATTAAAATCTTTTTAGAAAATAGGTACCTTGTAGTTGGAGGAAGCCCTACCTCATCTTTCCTGAGAACTTTGCTTTGGAGGAGGGGCTGCCCTTCAGGGGTGTGGAGTAGAGGATTCCTGGGGCTTCCAAGGTTCTGTGTTTCTATGATAAGGACAGTTTGAGAGCCAAGAAATTTGCAATTGAGAGTTTACTTGCTGTTCTAGGGAGGGCAAAGGCAGGGAGGAGGATCTCAAGTTGGACTCCAGGAGTGGCCTTCCCCAAGTTCACTTTGGCCATGGGCCTCCAGACCAGAGGTTTTCTAGGGAAAACTCATGATCTCCCAGAGATCATGAGTTTTTGCTGCCAGCACACACTCGAGAGAAGCCTGGCTGAGAGGCACCGAGGGCCTCCTGCTGGTCCAGCTCTGCATGTGCCGGAAGAGGCTGCAGGCAAAGCTGGCCAGCACAGAGCCAGCATCACGCAGGTTGCAGGCAGCTGGTTCTTTCCCCTTCTCTCTCCCACTTCTCTCTCCCCTCTCTCTTCCAAGTCCTCCCTGGGAGAGGGTTTTCAAGCAGCAGCCAGATGATGCCTTCCAACAGCAGACGATGGTGGACGGGATGTATGATGCCAGCGCGCCCCTCCCCATGCCCACTCGGGCTCCAGCCATCAGGAGCCACTGGGCTCTGATAATAGGAGCCAGTCTGTCCTCTGCCCAGGGATGTGTCAGCTGGGATAGTCACTGCAGGCTCCTGCTTGTCCAGCCAAATGCCTGAAGCCTCCCGAGCGCCAGTCCTGGCCTTGGAGCCTGCCAGATGTGACTGGGTAAAGTCAGTCAAGGAGATTGACAGTGTGGAGAATCTGAAAACAAACAAGGTGAGGGCTGCTTTCTGGGCTCTGAGGCAGATGGAGACCCTGGGGAATCAGGCAGAGTAAACAAACAAACATCAAATAAACAAAGCTTTCTTCAGTGGCAACGACACCAACAAAAGAGAAAATAAAACAAGCGAGGTACTTTCTTTTTGGTGTGTATTTGAATATTTTCATAATAAAATTAACTAAATAGCCCTCATCACATCACCCTTCTGTGCCCTTGTTTATGCAGTCTCTCTGGCCTGGAAGTTTCCTCCTGTCACGCTCCGCGCATAAATCTTACAGATCCTACGGGGCCCAGTCCAAATGCTACTTTCTCTCAGAGCTTTCCCTGACGCCTCCGCCTCCACCACTAGTGGGAAGTGATCATGCCTTCTTCTGGGTTCTTATGTCCTTTTCTTGCACCATGTTGACAGCAGCTATTCCATTCTCACCTTTAAAATAGTTATATGCATGCTAATTCCACCAACCAGCCTGAGAGTGCTTTAAAGGCGGGGATTCTGATTTGTTAACCTTTCTATCCTCAGTACCTAACGCGTGATCTAGGATGATGGGAATTAATAAATGAATAACTAGATCAATCATTCATTCATTTCATAAACATTATGGTACATCTGAATATAACAGGCACTGTACTGGGCAGTGATGTTAACAAAACAAATAAGACAGTGAACCCATTGTCTTCATGGAGTTTACAGTCTGGGAGGCACAGGTAGCCATACAGACAGATAATTACAGTGAGGAGTCATTGGTGCCATCATGAAAAGTACATCCAAGGCAGAGGGAAGGATATGAAGGAGAGAGTGTTCAATTCCACCTGAGGGAAGTTAGGAAAGTCTTCATAAAGAGGTGACGCTAACTTGGTACCTCAGTTCAGGTCCATGCAAAGGGAAGACTAGACATGCAGGAGATTTGTTGGTGGAGGGAGTGGAGGAGGCAGAAGAGCCCTCGGACCACAGTGTGGCCTGACACCTGTGGGAAAGGAGGAAAGGGTAGGAAGAGGCTCAGACCGCAGGGCAGTTCCAAGAAGTGTTTTGCCAGACCAATGGGGAGTCCTTGAGCCGAAGCTGCCATTGCAGGAATCTCAGATCTTGTTGGATGGGGCTGCCTTAGTGACCCACTGTGCCCAGTTGCTGGCTGGGAGCAGCCCACAAGAATCATGGCCTCAGCAGGAACGTGGTGGTGCATCCAGCAGGACAGCAGCTGGGGGCATCATCAATTATGCTCCCTGCAGCAGGAGATATGAGGGCACATTTTCTTGGTCTTTATGCTTAAGTAAGTATCAGCAGGCATGTAGGTGAGGGAATGTGGGAGAAGACAAAAGGGAAGATGTTCCAGGATGAGGAACGTGCATAAGCAAAGACACCAAAGCACGAAACAACGGGGCTCATTGGTGGCCTGTAATAGTTGGGCATGAATGGAGTGTAGGCTGGGGTGTGGGGAGGCATGATGCAGCAAGAGATGAGGCGGGCTGGTTGCAATGGCCCCATCCTGGGGGGTATTACATGTGAGCAGTGGGGAGCTGTGGAAGATTGGGGGCGTATTAGAGCAGATTTGGGCTTGGAAAGAGGCTCTGTTGGTCACATAGAGGAGGGTTCAGAGGGAGGCGGGCCAGACAGGAGGTCCTAGCAAGCACTGGGGAGCAACACACTGAGGGTGGACTAAGCAGCAGAGGTAGAAAAGGAGGGGAAGAGAGAGGTGAATGAATGGAAGGATGGAAGAGCGCAGAAACGAGTGAGTGAATGCAGGTGGTCAGATGCAAACCAGCTGTGCTCTCTCAAGGACAGCTCATTGTATCCAAAGCCCCGAATTCTGCTCTGTGTGCAGATAGAAATAAAGCAGCTATTGTAACTCCTTCCTGCTGAAGAATTTCCATTAGGTGGAAATATGCCCTGATTCATTATCAAGGGACAAGTCTCTCTCCAAGGTCCTGCTCTGCAGAAACACACTATCGCTTGCCCCCCGGCCCAGGCTCGTCTCAGGCAGGCATGAATGCGACTGTGTGCCCAGTTGGAGCCCGGATCCCAGGGAGGCCAGGCTGTCCTTTTTCACTCCATTCATTTTCAGGGCCAGATGGTGTTTGCCTCATTGACTTTCACTGCTGATGGCATCCTGTTTGCTGGTTTTTCACAGGTTGCTTCCTTTCCTTTACTTCAATTCATTCTCTCACTTGCCCCACTTTTGCATCCTGTGTCATGTTCATCACGATGGCAGGGAGACACCTGGAGCTCTCAGCAGGTGGACGTTTCCGGGGAGCCAGCCAAACCCAGTTCCTACAGCCCAGCACCCACCCCCACCCGACTCCGGCTCTGCGAAAACATCGCGGTGGGAGCCCTGAGAACAGTAAACTCAGTTTTGTTGAAAAACACATCTTGTTAAGCAAGAAGGCAAGACCATCAATGACAGCCATGACCAAAAGGATGATTCCTGGTCCAATCTACTTCCTTGTTTCCAAGCCTTCTGTTACCACCTTGCATAAGGACTAAGTCTAAAAAGCAACTTCAAGGTGGTCCCCATCCAGGTGCTCTGCAGGGAAACCAGCAAGGACAGTCAGCTTATCCAGCTGATCACGCCACGCCTCCTGGCCTCAGGGTCTACCCCCAGATCAAAAGGCTCCATCCTTCCTTTCTAGTCAGACAACATCCTCTTTCACCTTTAAAATTCAGTTTCACTTTCTGCTAGAAGCAATGTTTCCAGCAATCTCTGTTCCTCACATCTGCAGCCTTGTCCAGTTGTGGCTAATTGTTGACTTGCTTTGGTCTGAGATCCCTTGAACATTAGGTGTTTCTGTTCTATCTTCTTCACCTTCTCAGATCCTCAAGAGTGAGAATGAAGCCCTGTTCCTCCTTTGAGGCCTCCAAGCGTCTGGGCAATGGCTTGTTGTCAGCGTGCAGTTGAGCAACGTCAGTGTGTGTGACTTGCAAGGCCCGGCTTCCAGCTCTGCTCTAGCCGTGCGGTGAGCCTTCAGGCCAGCACTCCCTGTCCACTCGGTGGAAAGACCGGCTTCCACTCACCCGTAAGCCTTATCAGGGCCTGGGGACAATGCATGTAACCTGTAAAGTACTCTGAGGTCCTAGGAAGAAATAGGACAGAGAGACCTGCAGCCATTATCAGAAAGTGATCGACACTGGAAAAAAACACCCAGTTTTACATTTGTCTTATATTTTCATCACTCTCGTATACCCTGGTCCTTCTTATTTGGCTCTACCACTTGCCTTCGGCCCTCCTCCCCGCAACGATTGACGACATTATGTAACTACCTCACGTTTGGATTTAATTGACTCTAAGTGTATTGTCCACAATCTTTTACTGACAAACACATGGTTCCCTGGGCCCCGACTCTGCACTTTGGCGGTGGTGGGAGTGGTGTGTGTGTGTGTGTGTATGTGTGTGTGTGTTTATGTGTGTAACTGAGAAACAACTCAGCAAGTGCCAACTGGCAGCCTCTCTGGATCAATAATATTAACGATTTCAGAGACTTCCAAAGAGCTATTGCCAACTCTTTTGGCTTTTTTCAATACTATTATCACTATTACAAGGACACCCCAAGGCCCTTTTACTTAAAGACACGGCACAGTGCCCCAAATGAGAGTAATGTTGAGTACTGTCTTCAAGGGCTGCAACCTCAGTGTTTCCTAGAGGGGTGGGTGCTTGGAGCTAAGCTTGACCTTAATTTTGCGGTTAAGGTTTCAGTGGGAGGGATGGCATGGTCTCCTGAGAGCTCATTTTTCGCTAGTTATCCACGTGACCACTTACTCTGCGTTACCCTGAGAATTTCCACCTGCCTAAACAGGTCTTAAAAGAAGATATGTTTATAAAAATCTAGGGTTTCACCAGCAAAACAAGGTAGTGTTTAAGCACCTATGCCCAGGCACAGACATTTTGGTTCCACTCTTTGCTCTGTCATTTACTGGGTGTTTGTCCTTCACAACGCCCTCCTCTCCTGGGGTCTTCATCCCCCATTACGTGGGGTGCAGAGGCTGGAGGGTTGTCTAATGATGATTGATAGCTGAGAGTCTGTGGTGGGCATTCAGTGTAGGGGGAGGGGATCTAGAGAGAGGGCATATGGCTCAGGCGAGAAGACAAAGGTCTGAGAAATCTATGGAAATCATTCATTCATGTATCCATCCATTCATTCATTCACATTCATTCATTCAACATACATTTCTTGAGGGCCTGCTCTGGGTCAGGCATTATTCTAGGTTCCAGACCAATGCTGTCCAACAGAAATTTAACGTAAGCCGTACATGGGATTTTAAACTTTCTAGTAGCCACATTAAAACAAGGAAATAAGTGAAATTAATTTTTCTGATACGTTTTAGTCAGCCCAATATATCCAAGGTATTACCATTACAACATGAGATCAATATATAAAGCACTAATGAGATATTGTATGTTTTTGTTTCTATCCTGGGACTTTGAAGCCCTGTGTGTGTTACTCTTATGGTACATCTCAAGCACTGGCTACGGAGGCTGCGACATCTGGAGACTTGGGCTTGGGAACGGCAGTGACAGCTAACGATTATTGGGTTCTCATTAGGAGAGAGGCACCGTGCTAAGCGTTTCCATACATTAAATAAGTCCGTCCTGTGGCACAGCCGATAGGTATTGCTTTACACTTACTTCACAGAGATGAGGAGATGGAGGCCCAGAAACTATACGTTGATCCAAACCATATGGCTGCTGAGTGGTGAGCCAAGGAACACGGTCTGTCCGACTCCGCGTACTTAGGCGCATATTTACAATCCCATTTACTGTGTCCCTTTGGGGCAGTTGGCCCGTGTGGATCTGTTAACACCATGCGGTTACTTCTTAGTTCTCAGGGCTGTGGTGAGGGGTGCAGTGAAGCTGTGTGACCTGTATGAACTGCTTGCTCTGCCTCACCCAGGACACCAAGAAAGGTCACATCCTTTAGATTCCTCCGGTTTAGATAAAAGCCACCCATTAAGCTAATCAGTAGGAATTCAGTGTCACGCTTTTGGGATCCTCCCTGTTCCTGGGACTTACAGAGTCCTCAAAGGGGCTCCGCAGCCACCTGCCACTGTCCCATGCGTCACGCAGGGCCATGTAGAGCGCTGGGCCTCTCCCAGCTGGAGCTGTTGGTTCGAGATGAAGTTGACCTGAGGTAACACCACAAGACTCCGCCCTCCACAGTGCATTCCTCAAGCCACAACCCAGGGGCAGCAAGTGAAGCGAAAATCTCAGACTTTGGAGCCCACATTAAAAAATCAGGATATTTCACAGAAAAATATAGAGCTTCTCTCAAAAAACCCCACAAAACCCAAGTATGATGACCCTCAGTCCCTATACCCCCATGGCTACTTCTGGGTGGGTTCCTTTAGAGGAGGCATTTGCTACCATTGCCAACTGTCCTCACCACCCCCTACTGTCCCTGGCACAAAAGAAGATTAAAATTTTCGCTTATCATCACACGTTTGCCATCGTTTTTAATTGTGGAGACAGTGATCTCTCTGTGCTCATGTCTCTACGAGACAGACCGCACACAGACAGGCTGTGTGTTGTCTAAGGGCAGCAGCTTAACTCTTCCTCACCTGGCACCTTGCAACACCTGCCCAGCTCTCAGGGTCCCTCCTTCAGCCCTACGCACAGCCGTTCTCCTCTCTGGAAGCACTACACTGGGGCAGAGTCAGGCATCCGGCCCTGTAGAACCTGCAAGCTGTAAGCTTCTTTCCAGTTCTGAAAAGCCTTTGAAACACTAAGCATTCATTTTGTTTTCCCAACAATAGGGTTTGAGCATGTGAACATGCTTCTGGGGAGGCTGAATTTAAAACCTCAGGTGTTCATTTCTCTTTTGCTAGGAGTTGGGGAAACATCAAACATGGCTCAACTGGGTTGTCTTTCTCAGGAGAGCATGTGGTAAAGTGACTAACAGCCCAGATTTGGGAGCCAGACTACCTAAATCTAAATCTGGCTTTCACCACTCACTACTTACGTGAACTTGGAAATGTGACTTGGTCTCCCTAGGCCTCACCTTCCCAAATGGGAACATGTACTAAAGTATGTAGGGTACTTGTCTCGGCACCTGGCACAGCTAGTGCCATGGAAGTGATTGCTGTCATTCTGACAAAACACGAACCAAGTAAGTTCTCAGCAGGTCGCCCACTGTACCATTAAATCTGACCGACGCATAGTAGGCCGAGGAAAACCGTTACTGTTTCCTCTCTTAGTACCATGGCCACAGAGCGCCAACTCTGGGAGAGACTGACTTCTTTTAGAGTTTCTGATTTCACAGCAGGGACTAAGTGCCCTTCATCTTTTTTCTACACCAGGAAATAATCATGATGATACGCCCCAAGGAAACAGGCCCAATAGAGCAGCCCTGTTTACTCTGTTCACCGCTCAACAAAGAGGGGGATGTGTACCACGGGGCACAGCAGACACCCTGACCCTTTTCACAGGTGGGGAGGCCCAGGCCTGTTCCCAGTTGTGGACACACATGAGGATGGGCGGCCTGGTTGCAGCCTAATCCCTCCCTCGGAGTTCAGGCTACGGCAGGAGTTGTGGGTACTGGGTAACGTGTTGTCCCCCCACCACTCCATACAAACTACAGAGAGAGAAAGGAGGGATTCTGTAGAAGAAAACACAAATGCCAACCCAAAGGGCAGGATAAGCACAGCAGGGGGCCAGGGTCAGCTGGACACAGGGCAGGCCGCTGTGAGTGACCCAGGCGAGCAGGTGGTAGAAGGAATTTCAGGTGGCCTGGAGACACTGAGAAAATAGGGGTAGGACTCAGGAGATTTCGGTTCCAGGTCCTGCTGTGTCGCCAACTAGGCGAGTGACCTTAGTCGAGTCCCCTCTGCTGGTCCTCAGCCTCCTCAGCAAAGGAGGGGACGGACCAGGTATTCTTACTGTCCCTTCTGGCTGTGACACTGTCTGAGCACTTTCTGGCCACACTTGTTATGTGTTATGTGTCCCAGTCCTGCCGGCGGTATACTGTGACCCCCCCCAAAGCAAGAACCATGTCTATGATAAGATCCAGGCTCCTATGTCAGGTGCTGCTTAGAACCTCAGACCTCAATGGGCTCAATAAACCTTTTTTTAAAAATAGTGGTAGCTTCCATGCTGGGCACCCCACATTTATGCATTCATTTATCCATTTTTCCACTAATTCAACAACATTTATTAAACACTGGTCATGGTGTGGGTACCGGGGAGAATGAACGAGCCAGCCCAGGATGTAAAATCCAGCAACTCGCCCATAGGGCATGAGCCTGGACCTCTGAGCGCTGGTGTGTCAAAGCATCCTGATGTGCCCCTGCTTAAGGATACCTGCCATGGTGTCACCCTCATTTCACAAGTCAGGTGCAGGGGGTACCAGAGGGCCAGGCCAGCCTCTGGCATCATCTGAAGTGCCATGTTGTCAAGGTCCCTTCCATGTTACACCTTCCCTCTCTTGTTAAGGGCCAGCGAATGGTCTGAAACCAAAGCATTTCCAGAGATTTTCCCCAAACTGAATGTATCCTGGGCTTTGGTGTCAGGAGCCTCTATTCTTTTCCCAGAAGCCTGGACGGCCTCCCACTGATGGAGGCTGATAATAAATGAGTTCATTACCCTGGCTGCTGGGGCCCATGACAGCCCATCTGCTGGCATGATTAATTAAAACTTTGACTGGCAATGGAGGTGCCATCTCGGGGCCGGAAAGCAATTAATTGGAGCCTCTTCCAGCCCATCATTTCTGATGGATCCTAGAGAGAACGACGCCAGAGACAGAGAGCAGGCTCTTCATGGGCTGGTCCCTTTGCCTTCCTCTCCTCTGTGTTCCCTGCAGAGTCTCCTTCCCTGTGAAGCCCACTCTAATTAAGCAGAGGAAGAATGATGAACGAGATCCTCAAATACCCCAAGTGGGGTTATCCCCTAAGTCCGATATCCTTACAGAAGGGTTCTTCTATTCCTCCCAGGAGCAGGGAGTGTTGGGGTTTGCAAGAGGGTTTCCCCCTCTCTTTTCTTGACCCCTGTGCTCAGGCACAGTGAACTCCTCCCACTTCCGTCTCCACGTGGAGATGGTTTCATCGCTCTCTCTCTGTCTTTGTCCTGCCAGCTCTGTATGAAGCGAGGCTGCTAGGAAAGGCCTCAGGCCCAAGCAGAGCTCTTCCTCCTCTGGACAGCTTGTCATGTGAGACTCGCATACTCTCAGGAAAGAAGAATGAAGAATGAAGGATGAAGATACAGATGTCCTGGAATCAGGTATGACCTTGAATTAACCCATGTGTATACTTGGTTGCTTCTAGTAGGTGTTTGTGATTCTGGTACTGATGTCAAGGTGGCTGGGAGATGAGTTGGGGTGGGTGTCAGGCTGAGTACCTAACAAGTACGGCTAAGAGAGAGGACGGGCAGGAAATTGGGGTCACCTTGTGAGACACTGACTCAGTTGGCTTAAGAGTTCAATTTCTGCTTTCCCCACACATTCACCGTGGGACTGTAAGGAAAAGTCCCCACCTCTCTGTATCTGTTTCTTTTATATGTCCATTTGGAGAATCTTCCTTGACTCATTGTATGGAAATGTGATGACAATCAGGAAAATTTCCTGTGATAAAAGATTTGAACTTCAACAGGGGAGCTTCTATTACCTTGTCTCAAAGCCCCAGTGCCTGCGCCCTGAGCATGTGGACATGCTGTCTTGGATGTCTGTTTATTGATGTGTCTAGAACAGTGCCTGGCACACGGTAAGTACTCCATAAATGCTCGTGGAAAATATGAGTGAAAATAGACTAAGAAGTGTCCTTCAAGCCTTCATGTAGTCTAGTGTTTTCGAACTTTTTAAAGTCATGGAACCCTCTGATGAAACAGTATCTTACCGGGACTCCCAATAAGGAAAACAGAGAAGGAGCCGCTCTGGTTCAAGTGTATATGAACAGAGCCGGGAAGCCCTCACCTGCCCACACTCTGAATTTACAAATAAGGAAACTGGAGTAAACAGAGACTACGGACGTGTGGAGCCGGCCCCAGCCCAGGGGCCCCCCTCCCAGCCCAATGCGCTCCCTGCCACTCCGAGGCTACCGGACTACCTGGGGGTGGGCCTGAGCTACCCCGCCAGGCCACCCCCCAAGTCTTCTCAACCAGACCAGCTCTACCTTTGTCTGTCATACATGTTAAGCTTCTGTACAGGCTTTCATTCGAGGAAAGGGTTCTAATGTTTAAAAAACAAATGAGCAAATAAAAACCATTGTTGGGGGAATGGAAGAAGGGAGTATTAACTGAGGCAGAGGCTGGTTCTGGAGGAGATTCAGCTTCCTTTTGTCGTATGACCCTAAAGAAGTCAGAATAGAAGAGGCAGGGACGAGACGTGAACATTCTTCCCTGTGCTTCTTCGGGGGATTATTGTTTCATTCTGTGCAGTAGGGAGGATTCTCTTGCTCACTGAGTAGGATTTGATTTGGTAGGAGAAAGGGAGAAAAGAGAAAGGGGAGGGTGAGGAGGGAAAGAGACAAAGAAGAATCCCTACTTTGTCCCTGGTAGACCTGAGATGCATGGAGACCAAATGCCTCCAAACCACACGGGAAGGAGTGACCAGACAGCCTTTCTGCCAGCGTCCCTAGCCCATGTCTAGAGCGAAATACTGCCAAGAGGAAGAGGGAGACCCCAGGAGATGGTGCCCAAACTTGGCCACATGTGGAATCAGCGAAGGATCTTTAAACGCTAGCGATGCCTGGTGCCAGCACTGTGATTCAATCGGCAGGGCCTGGGGCCCGGGTGGCAGGAGCTTTTAAAGCTCCTCTGGTGATTCTCAGGTAGAGCAAAGTTCGGAAGCTCTGCACCAGGAGCAGGGGTGGGTAGCCCTGCCTGAACCTCCCAATGAGCAGCGTCTGTGGTTCTTACCTCACTTCTCACAAAGTGTGGGTCCCCGGGGACGGGAGCCTGGAGCCGGACAGGACAGAGGTGCAGGGGCCCGAAGAGAGGCTGGCATACCTGCAGCCTATACTTATTCTTCTCCACAGGGCTTCCTGCTGCATGGGGCACAGGCAAAGTGACACAGACAAGAGCTTTGCAAGAGGCTGCGGAAAATGGGAGGTGCCCAGTTGGAAGCACTTTTCTGAAAAGGGAGGAAAGGTCAGAGAGGGACAAGGCTGAGCAGGAGGGAGAAGGACAGGTGTGTCACGGTGGGGCATGAGCAGCTGGTGGCTTGCTCTGAGAGGAGGAGAGGGAAGAGGCTGGGGGACGAGATAACTCAGCCTGACAAGTGGGCCGAAGTGGGCAGACAGACACATGCCCTTGACAGTGGGCTCCGATCTTCCAGGAATCTCAGGACCCCGGCGGGAGGGGAGACAGGTTCCCACCACTAAATGGCTGTCAGTGGGGTCGGGCTCTGGGCCGTCCCTCCTCTCCACTCCCTCGGGGGACGCCCTGGTTTCCATCCTCATTCTCTTTCAGAGGCTGTTTCCACCAACCTCCCAGTGGCTGTCCCTGCATCTTCTCCGTCCTCTCTGCCAGCATAACCTTGAAGTGCCCATCTGATTGTATTTTTCCTTTGAAAACTACGGTTCTTCTCACGATAACTGCCCTGACCTGTCTTTGCAGTCTGCCTGGTCGCCACTTTCCACAGTGCGCCTCACCCTCCAGCCAAGCCAAGCTACTTATGCTTTTCTCGGCCTGGCCTGAACTCTGCTGTGTCCTCTGTCTGCGCATTCTGCCCCTCTCCCATCAGATTCCTGTTCTGTTCATGGTCCGTCTTAAATGCCACCAACTCCAGAAAGTGTCCCCAGTTACCAAGACTGAAATCAATCTCTCCTTCAGTGTCTGAAGCCCTTTTTTGGTCCCTTTTATAGCCTTTCTCACCTTGTGGATTCTGGCTATCTGTGAACTTCTGGAGGACCAGCAATGTGTTCTCCCATTCTAATCTTCTGGAGTGCCCAGCAGTGTTTTGGGTACAGCTGGCACTCAATGTATGCCTATTAAATTGAATTTTGTAAACAGGGAACCCAGGGCACATGTCAGGGAATGGGTGGGCAGTGGGACCTGCTTGTGGGGTAGCTGGAAAGAGGCACCCCTTCCCACCAGCCTTGGAGTTGGATAAGAGCCCCGTGTCCCACATACACCCATAAGGGCAAGCGTGTGGTAGGGCCACATGCCTGGGCCAAATAAGACACTGACCACGTGGTCTCTGTCCGCATAACAAAGAAGAATTCATGAATAAAAGGTTACAAAGACACATACTTATCAATAACAACAGCTAACACCTAGGGAACACTTTGCAGTTTGTTTCACATTTATATTATCAATAAATACAGACACACAGAGTCTCTCTTCACAGTTCACTCTGACCCTTTACACTCACACAAGATGGACAAATGTTCATCACCTCCTCATCAAGCGAAGGCACCACACACACACACACACACACACACACACACAATTTTTTACATTTATAGAAAGAAGGGGACTAAAATTATGGCATCCCTTCTATATTTCTGGTGCTGTTCTAGGTACCTGAAGATATAAAATCACACTCCCCAGAGGCCTGCTCACGTGTGTGTGTGTGTGTGTGTGTGTGTGTGTGTGTGTGTCCAACTCAACCCACCTCCTCTCCGTACCACACCTCTCCTCTTCTAACTCTACACGTTTATTCTCTGCAGACATAATAATCTCAGTGGCCGCTATTGGTTGAATTGTGTCCGCATGAAAGCTATGTTGAAGTCCTCACCCCCGGAACGTGACCTCCTTTGGAAATAGGGTTGTTGCTGATGTAATTACTTCAGATGAGGTCCTGCTGGGTAAGGTGGGCTCCTAACCCATTACAACCGGATCCTTATGAGACGCTGCCCTTGGAAGTGAATATGGTGGCTCAGCAAGGGAACGTGTGCATGTCTGGGTGCACGCTGGGTAAAGGATTATGCCCTGCGTGTGTAACATGTGAGTATACGTGTGTAGGTACATGCTAGAGGGTTTGAATCTGTGTGCACACGTATATTATGCATGTAAAGTCAAGGGATGATTTTTGCCTCTCTACCATCACACACACACACACACACACACACACACACACACACTATAGCCTTCAGCCCTGAACCTTCTGAGTTCTCTCAGCTATCGTGCACTCCCCTGCGTCCCTTTGCCGGTGGGTGCACGTCAGTTTATGAGTGGTGATTAAACCTCTATTAGGTTTCATCTCTACTGATCATCATAGCCCATAAAAGGCATCTAACCCTGGCGCTGTTGGAGGATCAGGGCTCAGGGAGTTGGAAAAAGGGGAGGGAAAGCTTTTTTTTTTTTTAACATCTTTATTGGAGTATAATTGCTTTACAATGTTGTGTTAGTTTCTGCTGTATAACAAAGTGAATCAGCTATATGTATACACATATCCTCATACCCCCTCCCTCTTGTGTCTCCCTCCCACCCTCCCCATCCCACCTCTCTAGGTGGTCACAAAGCACAGAGCTGATCTCCCTGTGCGATGCAGCTGCTTCCCACTAGCTATCTATTTTACATTTGGTAGTGTATATATGTCAATGCTACTCTCTCATTTCGTCCCAGCTTACCCTTCCCCCTCCCCATGTCCTCAAGTCCATTCTCTATACATCTGCGTCTTTATTCCTGTCCTGCCCTTAGGTTCATCAGAACCATTTTTTTTAGATTCCATATATAAGTGTTAGCATACGGTATTTGTTTTTCTCTTTCTGACTTACTTCACTCTGTATGGCAGATTCTAGGTCCATCCACCTCACTACAAATAACTCAATTTTGTTTCTCTTTATGGCTGAGTAATATTCCATTGTATATATGTGCCACATCTTCTTTATTCATTCATCTGTCGATGGACATTTAGGTTGCTTCCATTCATCTGTCGATGGGCATTTAGGTGGCTTCCATGTCCTGGCTATTGTAAATAGTGCTGCAATGAACATTGGGTTGTATGTATCTTTTTGAATTACGGTTTTCTCAGGCTATATGTCCAGTAGTGGGATTGCTGGATCATATGGTAGTTCTATTTTCAGTTTTTTAAGGAACGTCCATACTGTTCTCCATAGTGGCTGTATCAATTTACCTTCCCACCAACAGTGCAAGAGGGTTCCCTTTTCTCCACACCCTCTCCAGCATTTACTGTTTGTAGATTTTTTGGAGGGAAGGCTTTAAACAAAGGAGGCAGGTGAAGTGACGCCTTGTGATGTGACGTGCCGGCTGAGGATGCACGTGCACACACGTCCCCGCCCAGCCAGGACTCACAATGCCCTCGAGTCCTTTTCTCTTAGAGAGCTTCCCATTCTTCATCTTCTGCTCCACCATCCCTCAGAGGCAGGTGTCCGTTTTGCAGGAGAAAACAGAGGGCCTGTTGGAGTGACGCAATCCGGGACACAGAGCAAGGTAAGGGCAGAGATGGAGTTGTCCCTCCAAGTGTTGTTCCTGTCAGCTAATCCACGGAGGGTTACGGGTGTCCGTTCGAAGCAGGCAGAGCAGGGCATTCTAAAGCCAGACAGATGCTGGTGGGGAGGAGGAAGAAATACAGAAGTGGAGGGGCCGATAGTAATGGGAAGTATTACTGTGCACTTACTACGTGCCAAGCATTTTGTGTGGGCCGTCCTCATTCATCCTGACAACGCTGGAAGCTAGGCATGGTGGATGTTGTCTGACAGCTGCATCAACAGGCTGAGACTGGTTAAGTGGGCCATGGTCACACAGCCAGGCAATGATTGAGGCAGGATCGGAAATGTAGGCAGTCTGATCATAGGTTGGGCTCTTATTCATGATATTTGGTGGAAATTAAAAAGCAGCCTTCTGTGGAGAGAGGAGGAATGAAAAAGGAGCTGTGGAATCTCCAAGCGGCACAGACTCTGCAGACGACTGAAGCCCTGGATTCACGTCTGCACTCCTTCCTCCCTGGCCCTCGATCTCCCGCAGCTGCCAAGCTTGGGCCAGTGGTCATGGTGCGAGAGGGGCTGCACCTCCTCAGAGCACTGCCCGAGGCTCTGGTGTAGAGAGTAAACAGGCGCGGGAGGGACACGGCATGCCCCCACGGTAGGCCCTGGGCAGACAGCAGGAACCGTCCCGGCTCCACCCGGAGACTTCTGCAGAGTCTCGGGCTGTGACACAAGATGCAGGATGGTGAGCAGGAGGCCCGGGGGACTGGAGTTTACCAACACTTACTGGTTTACTCTGTTGGAAGTGTTACTTCAATTAACTGATTTGAAATCTCAGACAAACCCACCAATTACCATATGCAGAGCAAAAGGGAAGTTTAGACGGGGAGGCAACTTCTCTGAGTTTACAGCCAGTACGTGAAGGAACCGGTGACAGGCGGCCAGTTGGCGAACCCAACATCCATTTTCTGTCCCCTTCTCCCTGACCTGTCTCCTGACCTGACATCCTAACCTGTCTCCAGTTAGGATGCCTGAAACAATACAGATGCTCTTACCTCCCAGGTGCCCTTGCAGGGAGAATTGGACATGTGACACAGTTTCGCCCAAAGAAGTCGGCTGCCTTAGGACCACCCCCGTCTTTCCTTATAAAGAGGCAGCCACAGCTGGTGCTGCCCTGTCTACCTTTTTTGCTGCTTTGAATGGGAACAAGATGAGGAAAAGGCAAAAGAACTGGTCTTCCCCACGACATTACTGGGCCACGGAATCACCAGCAGCTGCCTATGCTGCACTTCTTGCACGTGGAGAGAATACAGGCTTGTTTTGTTTCAGCCAGTGTTAGCTGGTGTTCCCGTTGTTCACAGCCTAAAGTTCTCCTGACTATTCTGACTGCAAAATTCACATCCCTGCCGTGACACCAGTGAGGGGAGCAAGAGGTAGGCACTTTATTTCATCACTCCCACATATTTTGTAGCATTTTAACATTAAAAAGGTTAGGATGCAAACTAAAATGGCCACTGGCTTTTCTCCATTTCTTAACATAATTAATGGCATTTAGATGTGAAGAAATACTACACTTGAAAAGGTCCCATGAAACGGACTGCTGGGCCCATCTGGTTCCTTGGGTTCTCCAGAGTTCACATCACCCTTCCCACTGCCTCTCGTTTGCTCGTATCACATGGAGGGAAGGATGGGGGGCTGAGTCTTTATCTCCAGGGACAAGTCCATAGATCCGTTTAAATAATCACAAGCCCTAGCAAGCCTCCTGCTGCTTAGAGAACAAGGTTCCTTTGAAATGAATACTTCAGCTGTTTATGCCAAAATATATTTATGCTGCCATGGAGTAAAACTTTTTCTCAAATTGTCTTTGGAGCCTATAATTCATCCTTTTGGATATCTGCAGTGGTCTGCAAATTTTGAGTACACTTGATGTTTGGAAACAGCAAAAAGTCACCTCTGGTCAAACCTTGTGAATAATGATCAAAACAATGCAGTTGGTTTGCTTTAAATGAATGACTGAAACAAGCATGCTCCTTCCCAAGATTACTTTGAAGAATACCAAGAATACCAAGAACTCCAGCCCCCTTTTCCTTTTTTGAGCCCCATATCTCTACCATTGCCTTTGAAGGCCAGCAAGTGTGGCATTTGGAATGGCCTGCCTTCTCCCACTGCCCACGCCCCGCAGCCCTCAGGCAGAGGCAGGTAGAGCTTGCATCTAAGTGCCTCAGTTCCATCCACTTGTGAATCACTCAAGCCACAGATATGTTAGTTTTGGATGATGTTTCCCTTTTAGTTAAAAAAAAAGTTAGGAGGGGACTGGTATTTCCGTATTACTTTGCACAGGGCTCGTGCCTCAGCTTCATGTCTGGTCCAAGATAGGCTCTAATCTTCTCAGAGGTGAGTACGTTCTATTCTGTTCACCTCATCTGGCAAACATCAGGATGCAGGCCACAGGAACTCGGTGTTGACAAACAGGGTTCTTGGGTGCTGCTAAAGCTGCAGAAATGACACGTCAAACTTAGGATAGCTTCTGCTGGATTCTGCCAACCCCTATCATACATTCCCAGGTGGGACTAGGGTATTATACCACCTGGCATCAGAAATGCCTTATAACTTTCTTTAACCCCCATCCTCTGCCAACTTCTGTCAATGCAAACTAGTAAGAAACGGACATATTTTTCAACCTTTTATTCTTGTTAGGGCAGAGACAGAGAAAAGCCACGCACACATTACTTAAGATTGGATTTGCCAGAGGTTCACCATGCCCTTCCTTCTGCCTCTCTGGGCAGGACTGTTTCTAATCCAAGTGGGTGGACCACCACAATAGGGAGAGGAATCTCTTTCCTGTTTTCAAAATCGCTGGAGACCCCTCAGCAGGGCACAGTCTTAACACTATGGACAGACATAGCATCCTGTGAAATACACAACAAAGCCATGTGGCCACGTGGCATGCATCTGCATCTTCGATGGTGTGTTGGATCTGGTCTCAATTTCCCTCATTTGATCAAATTCAAGCCCAACAGCTTGGAATGCAATTTTTAAATTAGGAGCAATGACAAAGGTATCACAGACACTGCCTTTTGTGCTGTCCTGGTCAAGCTGTTATCTGCTTGCTGTTTACTTTCAAGAATAGAGTTCATTTTCGTTCTTAACTTCTGGAAGGGGAATTGTTACACAGATGTTTGGTTTTGGCCATGAAATCACAGCTTGGAGGCATGAGGGCCTATATTGTGACCTAAGGAGTAGAGTTCACTGTTCCTCACATTTGACTGATTTCAGGTTTCAGCAGTAAGGTACACATGTAATCCAGAGATGACTGGACTCTCCGTGGGCAGCCTGTTTCACCCTTGCCCTCCTTGATGCAGGTCAGAGTTCATCACAATTATATGCATCCTCTTAAATAACCAACTCTAAACACACTAGTGAGAAATAGAGATTTCACTGAATATTTAGTGGGGATGTGAAGACTCACACCCCACACAGGAAAAAACTAAGAATAACATGCCCCACAGATGCCTGTGCTTCCCTACTCCCAAATTTCCCCTCCCTGCCAGCTGCCGGACCACTCTTTTCTCCTCACCCTCCTCGATCTCTAAAACTCTGACCTCATTTACAACACAACATGTATCCATAGGGAGGCTGATAATTACCCAGAACACCCTATCACCACTTTGGTTGTTCCTCAAGCTTCCCCGTGATGATGTCATCTTCCTCCTACACCCCTCTCCCCATCCTGCCGTCACGCTATGTGCTCACTAATCCTAACAATCACTCCGTGAGGGGCTTAGAGAAATTCAGAGGCTCACCCAAGCTAAGACATGATAGTCGAGGACTCCTCCCAGGTCTGTCAGACCCCCCGTCAGGGTCCTCACCTACCCCACATGCTGCAGTGCAAAGGCCATGGGCCTGGGGAATGTAAACGTGAGGTTGGGAAAGGGGCATGTGTCTGGGGCTGTTTTCTCTACACCCCGGGCAGCACCTGTTCCCCTTATTCAAGCAGCTCCTACAAAGCCAGCTGTGAACCCCCTTTGAGTGAGAAGGTCCTGCCTTCTCCCAGGCCATCCTGCCTGCTGCAGGGAGGAAGACTTACCAATGTGATTGGTGACTCGACCTTATTTATTAGGGGTCATTAAAACCCCTGATAGATTATAAGTACATTAAACTTCATATGCATTTCTTCTCTCCTCCAGGCTGCCAGTCTGGCCCTACTCTTTCTGAGAAGGCCCAACATGATGCTCTTGCTCTGCCCCAGGCTTGGCAGCCAGTTGGTGGCAAGATCTGGATGCAGGAGGCAGGCTACAAACCTATGCCATGAGCTACAACCCAGCTTCCCCTGATTTCCATTTCGCTGTTTGCTCCCTGTGTATTTAGCTCCAGCAGGGCACTAACAGGAGAGGGGTGGTTCGCAGGACAGGGTATGTCCATTCCTTGGGCCCTGGTTTTGATACTAATTTAATATGATCAAAACCCAGGGGGACCATATAATCCATAATCCATATTAGGAGGACACTTCTGAGAGTGAAAGCGGACACTGTTAATTATGCCAGGACAACAACTCCTAAGTAAACTGGGATGCGTGGTCACCTTATTGAAACTATTAAAAACCTACCCCGGGTCCTAACACCCTACCTTGATCACACAGAGACTGGAACACTCAAGGTTCTGCAAGAAATAAGATGGAAATAAAGACAGAAGGCACACCTATTAAAAAGTTCTGCCCATGCCTTCTACTTTGAGTTTTCTTAATACCATCATGTTTTATTCATGTAAAGCATTTTACAGTTTACAAAGTACTTTCACGAGCATGCTCTTCCTCAATAAGCCTGGAAGGCAGGTAATATGTGCAGCATCTTGAAAAGGCCACAGATTGAGCTGCAGAGGGAGAACACGAATCCAGGATCCGGGCGAGCCTCGCGTCCTTTCCTCACCCACACCGCGTGCCCTCACGGCCTCTACTCTGACTGAGCTACCAGCTTGTGTTCTGAACCTAGAATACCTGGGAGAAGAATGGAGTGAGGCCATTGGGAGATAGTGGGCTGCATTATAGTGTTGTCTGAATCAAAATGAGTTGCAAACCCAGTTATTAGCACTGTGCATATTCAACATTGAAGTATATATGTGTTCATTTACTTTCAAAAACCAAGCTGGACTAGGTGAAACACTGCCTATCCCCAACATGGTTTTCCAAGGAACTTCTCAAGATTCTAAATTTTATACATATATTAATTGGCAAAGGACCAAACTCCAACATTTGAGACAGTGGCTTTTAATGGGGGGGGCAGCACATTTGGGTGGTGACTTGGGGGGGGGGAAGTCCCCTCCTTTATCTCTACCACCTCTACAAGTCAGTGAATGTTATGACACAGAGGTCCAAAGGCGCCAGGCCTGATAGCAACTTCCAATTCCCACACAAGCCTACCATCTGTGGGACGAGTGGCCTTCCGGGGACTAGCCTGCGGCTGACTGACGATGACATCTTGTATGCTGCTCTCTGGGGCCACGGCAGGCGCAACACCTAGAAGTTCTACGGATCTGCACATCTCACTTCAGGGAAATGGGACCTTGGTGTGTTCATCTAAAACATGATGCCCCTACTCAAAACAGTAGGTTCTGAACAAGTCCACACAGCACGGATACTCTGCCTACATGAAACAGATTCAGAAATTACATGGCTAATTTAGTCCTTTCTCTCCCTAGCCTGTTAAACTTGCTTCTTCTTTTGGGTATTAAGATAATTTAGGTAAAAGTGGGGTTAGGGGAAGCACAAATAATCCCACGGTGTTATAACAGAAATCAAAAAGTATCACAAAAGACTAACCTGATGCAAACTTTTCCTGGTTTGACAGAAGGACTGATGTTTCCAAGAAAGAATTCCCCAAACTGTTGAAGACAAGGGATGCTTATGAGGCCACACGCATTGAACTGATTCACGCTGCCAGGAGGATCCGACGTGAATAACGAAGAAATTAGAGAACAAAGTTTGCCCTCTTGATTCTGACAAATGTCTTCGTTTTGTCCAAGTCACAAAGCTCCCCTGGGCCTCAACTATCCAACTGGACAGTAAGATATGATATCCTTCACTGGGGTTGCTTTAAATGGGCAAACTGTATGTCATGATTGATTGAAGTATACATAGTATAATGGGACGTCCTAAAGGCCCAGAGTAAACAACTCCCCTCTCTCTTCACGGAGTTCCATTTTCAATCAAAGCACAGAGGGTTTTTAATTCTCAGCACAATACTGAAGAATTCTTTCACAATTAGTAATGAGCAGCAGTCCACAGGAGGAATGAATCATTGATGCCTTTAATATTAATGTTTGCAAAATAAAGTGAATCAATGACTATTTATGGGGCTGCTGAGGATATGGGAGACTGGGTACCATGAAGTTTGTGACACCAAGGAAGGAGAAGTTAGAATTTGGGGCAGAAATGAGGATAGGAAAAAAAATAAGGGTTTCTTATTTTCTTATTATAGGAAAGGAAACATCATCCAGAGAGATAGGAAAGGAGACTTGGGTAGAGCTGGGAAAGATGGGGAAATTAAGGAAGAAGTGTTTTAACACAACCCAACTTTCTGAGACCTGCAAGTAGAGTGTAATGAAATGATAGAATCCTAACAACTGGTGATGAATCTCTTAGTTATTGTGTTTTTGTTTGCTTGTTTTTGTTTTAGGGTTCACTGATATGTCAGAGGCTGGGCCAAAATAGCATCTTTTCTTCATGAGCACATCATCGTAACTCTACTTAAAATGGGTACACAGGGAAACGGTGCTCCCCCTCCCACCCTGTGGTATAGCCAAAGTAATGTGATGACTAAAATGCTTAAAAAAAAAAAAAAAAAAAAAAAGCTGGCCATGATTTTCCAAAGCCAGCTTTCTGTTGGTAAGAAACGAATGCCACCATTTGATCAGAATAAGCTGTGATGCTGTTAGAGGATCAGACAGTGGACTAGACCTCATGGGGAGTACTGAGAAACTCGCCAGTGACCATGCCATCATTCTAGATGAGATAATTTCATGGGGAGTATTGAGAAACTCACCAGTGACCATGCCATCATCCTAGATGAGATAATTTCATGAGGCCTGCAATCCTCAACAGTATACCAGGTCGGGATGAAATCCATTTTCCAGTAACTTCAAAGCACGTGCGTAATACACTGAGATCAATAAGACCACAAAATAATACACTGATCAGAAAATAATGACTCTTTATTAACTTGTATGGGGTCTAAATTATCCCTTATATATGTTTGTATTCATTCCACAGGGAATTAGGTTTTTCACTTCTGTATAATCTGCAGGGACCATCTCCAGAGCTTCCAGTTCTACTTGAATGACCTCCTCCAGGTTGTTCTGTATAGAACTCTCAGCACCACAGTGATAGCAACTCTTGTAGATTCCCCACACATCCATGAGCTATATCAAGTCCAGCTGTAAACAGGAACAACAAATTTAGAAAGGAAGCAGGCCAACTCCAGAACACTGCTTCTCTGGGGAGAGAACCATAGTGACAATGGTTCTCTTCACTGGTGGCATGCACGGACTTGCACACTTACTCACTGCTAACTATTTTAGGAGTTAAATTCTAAGTATCTCTTAATTTCAATCCTAAGAACGTCTCTACAAAACGGCTGAAAGTTTTTACTGGACTGCTGTCATGTGAGGCTTAAAGGCAGGAAGTTTCCACACATGAAAGATGGATACAAAAACCAATACCCTACACAGCCTCCCAGGCATCCAGACACAGCGTGATAAGATCCAGAAATCCCCAAATACCTATCAGCCTATTTTGTTTACATAAAGTTAACTGAGAACATTTAAGAATTAGGCTTTTTAAAAGCTGTTTTTATTTGTCAACCCACACAAATCGCATATTGTATTGCTTATTTTGGTTGAGAGCAATTTCAGTAAATTATGACATTTTGCTGCTAAAGGAATAGCCTTCCCCAGCTCTTTTTTAGTCCTTCAATGAGAGGATTAAACTGAATGAACAATAAACTTAAAAAACCATAGAGCACAGGAACATCCATTATGAAATTACTTATCTGATTACAAGTATAATGGCAATAAATAATAGTGTAGAGAGTTGCTGGTGTGTTAGAAATTAAAACACAAATATGTGAGCTGGAAAACAAAATGGTGGAAATAACTGTTGAGGAGCAGAATAAAGAAAAAAGAATGAAAAAGAATTGAAGACAATCTCAGAGACCTCTGGGACAACAGTAAACGCACCAACATTCGAATTATAGGGGCCCCAGAAGAAGAAGACAAAAAGAAAGGGTCTGAGAAAATATTTGAAGAGATTATAGTTGAAAACTTCCCTAAGGGGAAAGGAAACAGTCACCCAAGTTCAGGAAGAACAGAGAGTCCCATATAGGATAAACCCTAGGAAAAACACACCAAGACACATATTAATCAAACTAACAAAAATTAAATTCAAAGAAAAAATATTAAAAGCAGCAAGGGAAAAATAAAAAATAACATACAAAGGAATTCCCATAAGGTTACCAGCTGATTTTTCAGCAGAAACTCTGCAGGCCAGAAGGGAGTGGTAGGATACACATAAAGTGATGAAAGAGAAAAACCTACAACCCAGATTACTCTACCCAGAAAAGATCTCCTTCAGATTCGATGGAGAAATCAAAAGCTTTTCAGACAAGCAAAAGCTAAGAGAATTCAGCACCACCAAACCAGCTTTACAACAAATGCTAAAGAAACTTATCTAGGCAGGAAACACAAGAGACGAAAAAGACCCACAAAAACAAACCCAAAACAATTAAGAAAATGGTAATAGGAACATACATATTGATAATAACCTTGAATGTAAATGGATTAAATGCCCCAACCAAAAGACACAGACTGGCTGAATGGATACAAAAAAAAAAGACCCACATACATGCTGTCTACAGGAGACCCACTTCAGACCTAGGGACACATACAGACTGAAGGTGAAGGGATGGAAAAAGATATTCCATGCAAATGGAAATCAAAAGAAAGCTGGAGTAGCAATACTCATATCCGATAAAATAGACTTTAAAATAAAGACTGTTACAAGAGATAAGGAAGGACACTACATAATGATCAAAGGATCAATGCAAGAAGAAGATATAACAATTATAAATGTTTATGCACCCAACATAGGAGCACCACAGTACATAACGCAAATGCTAACAACCATGAAAGAAGAAATCGACAGTAACACAATCATAGTAGGGGGCTTTAACACGCCACTTACATCAATGGACAGATTATCCAAACAGAAAATAAATAAGGAAACACAAGCTTTAAATGACACAATAGACCAGATAGATTTAATTGATATTTATAGGACATTCCACCCAAAAGTGGCAGAATACACTTTCTTCTCGAGTGCACATGGAACATTCTCCAGGATAGATCACATCTTGGGTCACAAATCAAGCCACGGAAAGTTTAAGAAAAATGTCCTATCAAGCTTCTTTTCTGAACACAACGCTATGAGACTGGAAATCAATTACAGGAAAAAAACTGTAAAAAACACAAATACATGGAGGCTAAACAGTGCACTACTAAATAACCAAGAGATCACTGAAGAAATTAAAGAAGAAATCAAAAAATACCTAGAAACAAATGACAATGAAAACACGACGACCCAAAACCTATGGGCGCAGCAAAAGGAGTTCTAAGAGGGAAGTTTATAGCAATTCAATCTCACCTCAAGAAACAAGAAACATCTCAAATAAACAATCTAACCCTACACTTAAAACAACTAGAGAAAGAAGAGCAAAGAAAACCCAAAGTCAGTAAAAGGAAAGAAATCATAAAAATCAGAGCAGAAATAAATGAAATAGAAATGAAGAAAACAATAGCAAAGATCAGTAAAACTAAAAGCTGGTTCTTTGAGAAGATAAACAAAATTGATAAACCCTTAGGCAGATTCATCAAGAAAAAAAGGGAGAGGACATAAATCAATAAAATTAGAAACAAAAAAGGAGAAATCAAAACTGACACTGCAGAAATACAAAGGATTATAAGAGACTACTACAAACAGCTATATGCCAATAAAATGGACAACCACGAAGAAATGGACAAATCCTTGGAAAGGTACAATTTTCCAAGACGGAACCAGGACGAATTAAAAAATATAAACAGACCTATCCCAAGTAATGAAATTGAAACCATAATTAAAAATCTTCCAACAAACAAAAGTCCGGGACCAGATGGCTTCACAGGCAAATTCTATCAAATATTTAGAGAAGAGCTAACATCGATCCTTCTCAAACTCTTCCAAAACACTGCAGAGGGAGAAACACTCTCAAATTCATTCTACGAAGCCACCATCACCCTGATACCAACACCAGACAAATATATCACAAAAAAAAGAAAATTATAGACCAATATCACTGATGAACATAGATGCCAAAATCCTGAACAAAACACTAGCAAACAGAATTCAACAACATATTAAAAGGATCATACACCATGACCAAGTGGAATTTATCCCAGGGATGCAAGGATTCTTCAATATATGCAAATCAATCAATGTGATACACCATATTAACAAATTAAGGAATAAAAACCATATGATCATCTCAATAGATGCAGAAAAAGCTTTTGACAAAATTCAACACACATTTATGATAAAAACTCTCCAGAAAATAGGTATAGAGGGAAACTACCTCAACATAATAAAGGCCATATATGACAAACCCACAGCAAGCATCATACTCAATGGTGAAAAACTGAAAGCGTTTCCACTAAGAACAGGTACAAGACAGGGATGTCCACTCTCGCCACTCTTACTCAACATAGTTTTGGAAGTCCTAGCCACGGCAATCAGAGAAGAAAAAGAAAAAAAAGGAATACAAATTGGAAAAGAAGTAAACTGTCACTGTTTGCTGATGACATGATACTACACATAGAAAATCCTAAAGATGCCACCAGAAAACTACTAGAAGTAAGCAATGAATTTGGTAAGGTTGCAGGATACAAAATTAATGCACAGAAATCTCTGGCATTCTTATACACCAACAACGGAAAATCAGAAAGAGAAATTAAGGAAACAATCCCATTTACCGTCGCAACAAAAAGAATAAAATATCTAGGAATAAACCTGCCTAAAACACTTGCACTCAGAAAACTATAAAATACTGATGAAAGAAATCAAAGATGACATAAACAGATGGAGAAATATACCATGTTCTTGGATTGGAAGAATCAATATTGTGAAAATGATTATACTACCCAAAGCACTCTACAGATTCAATGCAATCCCTATCAAACTACTAATGGCATTCTTCACAGAATTAGAACAAAAAATTTTACAATTCGTATGGAAACACAAAAGACCCCGAACAGCCAAAGTAATCTTGAGAAAGAAAAACGGAGTTGGAGGAATCAGGCTCCCTGACTTCAAACTATACCACAAAGTTACAGTAATCAAGACAGTATGGTACTGGCACAAAAACAGAAATATAGATCAATGGTACAGGGTAGAAAGCCCAGAGATAAACCCACGCACATATGGTCACCTAATTTACAACAAAGGAGGCAAGAACATACAATGGAGAAAAGACAGCCTCTTCAATAAGTGGTGCTGGGAAAACTGGACAGCTACATGTAAAAAAATGAAATTAGAACACTCCCTAACACCATACACAAAAATAAACTCTAAATGGATTAAAGACCTAAATGTAAGACCAGACACTATAAAACTCTTAAAGGGAAACATAGGAAAAACACTCTTTGACATAAACCACAGCAAGATCCTTTTTGACCCACCTCCTACAGTAACGGAAATAAAAACAAAAATAAACAAATGGGACTTAATTAAACTTAAAAGCTTTTGCACAAAGGAAACCATAAACAAGACAAAAAGACAACTCTCAGAATAGGAGAAAATATTTATTTACAAGTGAAACAACAGACAAAGGATTAATCTACGAAGTATACAAACAGCTCATGGAGCTCAATATCAAAAAAGAAAACACTCCAATTAAAAAATGGGTGGAAGACCTAAATAGACATTTCACCAAGGAAGACATACAGATGGCCAAGAGGTGCATGAAAAGATGTTCAACATCATTAATTATTAAAGAAATGCATATCAAAACTACAGTGAGGTATCACCTCACGCCCGTCAGAATGGGTATTATCAAAAAATCTAGAAACAGTAAATGCTGGAAAGGGTGTGGTGAAAAGGGAACCCTCCTGCACTGTTGGTGGGAATGTAAATTGATCAAGCGTTAGAACACCTGCTATATATTAAAAGTACTTACCAAATCATCCACGTCACCACCTTCCTCACATACAGCTGCTGTGTCTTCACCTGGATTTTCTTTGGGGGCCAGAAACTGTGAATAGAAGTCAGGCACAATACCAAGGGGACGTTTTTGCCTCCTTTAATGGAGGAATGCATGCAAATGGCCCAAAAGAAACATCATCTTGATGTACGCTCCTTCATTTGGCTCTGGATGAGAGGACCAATTTTGAGGTTGAATAGTCCACTAACTAGTCACAGAGAAAGTTCTTGACAAGAGGGAGGAAACGACACGGCTCGCCAAGGCAGTGAGCATGTGGAGGGCCCTACATCAGGCACCGAGGACAGCAGATATTCCCATTTCTGCTTCCACAGGGGGTATGTGGGCTCATGAGGGTTCAGAAAAGAACCAAACACCCCAAACCAGTATGTCTCTGCCTCTTTTGAAGAGAGCATTAAGAATCAAGTGTCTGGACTTAAAGATTATAACCATCTATTCCTCAATTCCACTGAGGACAAAAAAGGTAAAAGGAAGGACTTCTTTTAGAGATGTGAAACACAAAAATGAGTGAGCTTGGGAGACTGTTCAATTCGTTGTCTGGCAATCTTTAAATTTCTGTTAGAAACTGTTTGAAAACAGGAAGGTGGCTGAGAAAACTTGTAGTGTACAATTCTGCTTAGCATCAGGGTTCTAGACTTGGAACGTCTAAAAGGCAGATAGGTAGAAAAGCAAGGGCCCTGAATTGAAGTTTGCAAGGATCTAGGAATGCAACTCAGATTTTAAAAGGGTAGTGAGTGCCCTTGAAGACTATCTGAACATTCCTGCCCTCCCTCCTGTCCCTCCAAGAGATAGCAGTGGGCACTCTTATCCTTTAAGGTATGTGGTAACTGCACCTAAGAGCTAGTTTCTATGAACCACTTATCCATCCTCACACCAGAGTGGATCTTCTTGTAGCATAAGTACATAACATGGTGGCAGAGACAAGGCTGCAGGAGTGAGTGTTTTTAAAAGGGGAGGTGGGAGGTGAGGCACGCCGCTCCTGGCAAACATCCCTCAGGGTCAGTGTGCATGGAGCGTGCAGGTGGTGAGCGAGCCTTTCGGCCCACTTGCTCCTGTAGTAGCTCCACCCAAGAGGGAAAGGTGTACTCATACGCACTTTCCTCACTTTCTCGACATGAAAGCATGGCAAGAACTGCTTTCCCTATATATCCCTGTGATATCTATGGTACAATGGACATAATGGAGGCCTCGGAAACCTAAGATCTATAAACAGGCCTTGTTAGCACCTTGGACATGGCCATGACAGGTTTTTTCTTTTTTTAAATTAATTAATTTATTTTTGGCTGTGTTGGGCCTTCGTTGCTGTGCGCGGGCTTTCTCTAGCTCTGGCGAATGGGGGCTACTCTTCGTTGCGGTGCATGGGCTTCTCATTGCGGTGGCTTCTTTTGTTGCGGAGCACAGGCTCTAGGCGCGTGGGCTTCAGTAGTTGTGGCTCTCAGGCTCTAGAGGGCAGGCTCAGTAGTTGTGGCGCACGGGCTTAGTTGCTCCGTGGCATGTGGGATCTTCCTGGCCCAGGGCTCGAACCCGTGTCCCCTGCACTGGCAGGTGGATTCTTAACCACTGCACCACCAGGGAAGTCCCTGACAGTTTGTTTTTGACTCAACCTCCCTCCTGGACTTTTTCCTCCTCAGTCAAAACCATCTCATCATTCATTAACTTCACTTTTGATTGAGAGATTAAGGAATTTATCTTCTTCTAAGGACATTTATAAATCTTTCCACAGCCCTCTGTTGACCCTGAACCGGGCTGTGTTCAGCGCTGGGCACCTACGGTTTAGGGGACAGAAAATGCTAGCAGTGGGCACACAGCCTGGAACAGAACTGTAACGCAGCACCCATATCATTAATTCTATTTATTCTGGTTGATTTTTAATAAAGATGTCTGAGGGCCACATAGAGATACATGAATAAGAAATTCATACTGTATTTGCATATGGTTTACATCTAAAGCTTAAACCCTGCCCTTAGATTCCCAAATTAACCTTTACTTATGATTCTAATTATTATCAATATTTAAAAAGTAACTTTTATTTTGTTCCTCTCCTCTCCTCTCCTACTCACGATCATCAACCTCCACATGGTTCTCCCTGCAGCAAGAATACCAGCGCAAAGGACAAAGACTGATCCAGCCGGTGAGGAGTGAATAAAAGGTAGAGCTGTGTCTTACCATACGCCTCTGGGGGGCTACAGACGACCGGCACCTTCAAACACAAGCTCCGTGGTCTCAGTGTTTCTGTAGTCCACTATATCTTTTATCATCCCTTAGAAACCTGACACATGGTAGGTATTTATTGATGAATCTAGAAAATTCCTAATGCTTTTTGGCACACAGCCTCTAAAAGCTCTAATTCCCATTCCCTCCTCACCTGCAAAAGCCCCTTTCACACTGCAATTACAGGATAAATGAAGATAGGACTGTCTGCACAGTATGACCATGGTATATACAATTAAACACAAATGGCATGTCTCTGAGATGAGGCCAAGCTCCTAGGAAGAAAGGCACGGCAGCAAACAAACTTCCATTTCCATCAAGTGCTAAACATCTGCAACTGATTTCCTGACAGATCTGCTTCACATTTCTGCTCAAGCAAATTACAGCTAAAAGCTGGGCTGCCATCCATTATCCTCCCCAAAGCCCCAGGCGAGGCTGATCTCTTACACATATCACTCCTTACCATCAGAGTTTTTAACTACAAGTAATTTCCAGGCTGTGCAGTGACAGGGAAGCTAGAGATAAGGACTGGCCTGTTTTCTCAATAAAAGCAACAGGTTCTCTGAACGCAGCCGAAAGGGGCACAAGTCAACTCTTGACTTTTCTTATGTTCTTTCTCTCTGCGATACGCTGAAAAAGCAGAGAATAAACAGAAAGAACAGTTGTGTGACACAGTCCTCCATCCTCAAACCACCATCATTTACTTGGGGTTACCAAGAAAGACCCTCCTTACTTGGAGATCTTTATGGAATGGATAAACTACTACTTCTCAGGTACACCGAAATACAATCCTGGCCACAAGCAGAGAAACTGCATCAATAACCTCTATGTAGAAGCTTCCAGTCCTATTCCTCCATAAGACTAAAAACTAAAAATCAGCTTGTCCTCAGACCCTTACCAATCCCCAAATTGAAAACACATGGCCTCCACCGGGCTTATTCCAACACCATCAGGTGATTCCAAAGAATCACCCATAATCCAGATACACAAAAGCATCAGGAAGAATGAAAATCTGTTTGCATGTATTTTGTCTAAAATGACACACACTTAGGCTTCATTAATGCTATTTTCATGCTATAAAGGCAATACAGTGCAGCAGAGAAATCCTGCAAACTAGTGTGGAGGAAAGAACCATAACCTAAGCACTGCCCATTCCTCAGTAACCCTGGGCAAGCCACCTGGCCTCTCTATAACTAGTCTTCCCCCAAAATAAGATGGGAATACTACTACTGACCCTATCTATTTCATGGGGTTGTATTGCTTCTCAGGTAAAATAAAGTATACAAAAATGCTTTGTGGTACGGTAGATTTTATGTTCCAATTCCTAGGAATACACCCAATACATGTCTACCAAATGATAGGTATAAGAATACCCACAGCATTTTTATTCACAATTCCCAAAGTTTGGAAACAATCAAATGTCCATCATTAGGAGAATGGATGAATAAATTGTGGTACAGCCATAAAAGTGAATACTACCTAGCTATAATAAAGAATGAACAATTTTAACATCATGGATGAATCACAAAAGGCATGATTCCAATTATGTGAAGGTTAAGACAGGCAAAATGACTCTCAAGTGACAGATGTCATCAGGGAGCCTTCTGAGGTGTTGGAAATGCTCTTTATTTTGATCTGGGTGGTGGGTACTCAGATATATGAGCATGTAAGAATTTATCAGTGTACACATTTAAGATTTGTGCATTTACTGTATGTTCCACCTCAAAAAAAACTTTAAATTGTATCTTAAAAGTATCAAGCTCTAAACAAATATAAGGTGACACTGTGATATTTTAATTATCGCTTTTCTCATACTAACATACAGAACAATTACACTAGAGATTTAAGGCAGAAAAGGAAAGTGGAAAAGAGCAAAGAAAAAGGTCATGGGGTCCAACAGCGTCCAGCAGTTAGAGAAAATTGTTCTCAAGAAATGATTCTTAAATTTTATCTTACAATCCTTCACAAGGTTTTGGAGATCTCTTTTGAAAGAGGGAGCATGAGCTTCTTTTCTTTATGTACATGCGGCTGGTGGCATTCTAAGGCGGAGGCTTGGAGATGACTATAGTACGAGTCCAGGGTCTGGGCTCTAGGCAATTCAGCTAGCCATGAACTTGTTGTGAGACACTGAGAAAGTCAACTTCACATCTCTAGACTGCATCTAGAAAATGACCAGATCACTAAGCTTTGAGCATCTGTGACGCTACGATGGAAAAAAATCAATAAATGTCAACAACAAAAAAGAAGGCTAGATTAGGCAGCTATAAGGAAAACAAGTGCTAAAATGATGCTTTCTCCCCCATAGATTTTGTATCAAATGATTGTTTAGACATAGCTCAGCATCCTGGAATCCCGTGAGAAACAATATTCCGAAGCCATGGGAAGAAATCCTCTTTCCCCTCTGTGCTCTTAATATGGAGTAAAAAGAATGGAGGACTGGGGGTCAGTCCAATAACTGGATTCCTGGCCAGTGACTTACTATGAGATCTCAGACACATCATTTTACGTCTCAGCCCTAAGTTTCTTCATATATAAAATAAGGAGTTTGGACTAGATCAGTATTTTTCAGGTTCTGTTCCTTGAGGTCCTGAGGGTTCTTCCAAGTCCTGTGGGCATGGGTAACCCCAATTTGCCACTCCCGCTGCCCATCAAGTGAGAAGCATCACCTTTCTCTGTTTTATCTATCAGGCTTTCTTGTTAAGCTTTCAGTTTTAAGAAATAAAAACTCAGCTAGGAGATCGTTAGGATTCATTCCAGCTGAATAAAGTTCTACACAGCTTAAGCCAGCATCCTCCGCCTTAGTGAAGGCTCTGACTGGTTTAAATTCTTTTGGCCCAGGGCGTCTCAGCAGCAGCACCCTTTGCTGTGGGGCCCTGCACCCACTAGGAGGCAGTAGCACGCCGCCTGCTGCAACCACCCAGAATCTCTGGACAGTGGCAATGTCTCCTGGGGAACAAAATCACTCTTGGCTGAGAACCACTGTTCTAACCCTAACACAGGTTAGTAGGAAAAAGTTAAAAGAAACTTTTTTTTTAATAAAGAAAATAAACTTCAAATGAAGAATCAGCTTATCTCGACCTTTCACAAGTCCAGGTCTCTCACTGAGTGTCGTGCCCAGATGCTCCTGGAATGTGCCAGGATAAACAGGCACCCCTCCTACCCACCACAGAGCCATGCCCTGTGAATGAGCTGACGGAGGAAGGGTGCACAACAAGGCCCATCCATGTTGTCGCAAATGGCAGGATTTCCATCTTTTTATGGCTAAGGAGTATTCCATTGTATATGTATACCACATCTTTATCCATTCATCATCGATGGGCACTTAGGTTTTTTCCATATCTTGGTTATTGTAAATAATGCTGTGGTGAACAAAGAAGTGTATATATCTTTTTGAATGATGGACCTTGAGAGTATTATGCTAAGAGAAATAAGTCAGAGAGAGAAAGACAAATAGTGTATGATTTCACTCATGTGGAATATAAAACAAAAACAAAACAAAATAAATGAACAAACCAAACTAAACAAAAACAAACACACAGATACAGAGAATAGAGTGGTGGTTACCAGAAGGGAAGGCATGAGGAGAGGGCGAAATGGGTAGAGAGGGTCAACTGTATGGGGATGAATGGAAACGAAACTTCTGGTGGTGAGCATGCTGTAGTGTATACAGAAGTTGAAATATAATGTTGTGCACAGAAATTTACATAATGTTACAAACCAGTGTTAACTCAATCAATATAAATAAACAAAATAAAGCTGGAACAAAAAAATATATAAAAGACCTTATCAAACATGGCATGTCTAACAATAAAATGGCATGTCTAACAATAAAAACTAGAAACAGAAAAAGTTAAATGAAAGAATTCACAGGTTATAATGACAATAAACATGAATGGAAAAGGGGGTAATATTTATGTCTAGGCTTCGAAATGAAATAGAGGTATCAGTTATTGAAAAGAAAAATGATTGTCTAAGCTTATGTCATGAAAGAACTTTCTATTTCTGCAGCAACTCTGACGTACCTATATTTCTCAAAGAATCATAAAATCCACATATTTCTAGAATACACTGGAGGGAAACAGCTCTCCTTAAGAGGTACAAGTGTAAAGTTATGATTTAATTTTCATTTAAAATGGACATCCTGAATAATTATTTCCTTTCAAATCATCAACATTTAATAGCAATAATGTGACAGTTGCTAACTTTAAATAACTTACGGTAAATATCTTGAAAGAATTTTAATGGACTATGAGGATTGTTCTCCAATCTCTGATTACAGCCAAGTTTCCTTAAATGATTATTTGGTAAGTAGCCAAACTTAACACTTGCTTTGGGACTTCCCTGGTGGCACAGTGGTTAAGAATACGCTTGCCAAGGCAGGGGACACGGGTTTGAGCCCTGGTCTGGGAAGATCACACATGCTGCGGGGCAACTAAGCCCGTGTGCCACATCTACTGAGCCTGCGCTCTAGAGCCCACGAGCCACAACTACTAAGCCCGCGTGCCACAACTACTGAAGCCCTCGCGCCTAGAGCCTGTGCTCCGCAACAAGAGAAGCCACCACAGTAAGAAGCCCACGTACCACAATGAAGAGTAGCCCCCGCTTGCCGCAACTAGAGAAAGCCTGTGTGCAGCAACGAAGACCCAACGCAGCCAAAAAAACAAAAAACAAAAAAATAAATTTAAATAAACAAATAAAAACACTTGCTTTGAAGAAAATGTAAATGAATATTTTAGTGTATGACCAAAAGTGATTACACTTCCATAACTTACCTAAGAGAAAAAGCTGAAGCATGTCTCTCCTATTAAAACCACAAGGAATCAACTTCCTTGAGCCAGAATCTCACTAATTCTCCCCATTATCATCTGTATGTACACTTTCCCTTACACATTTCTCTCCAAAAATCAACAGGTGCCATTTAAAAATATTTTTAATATAAAGGATTAAGTTTTCATTCTGAAAAAAAAATGAAGGGTTCATGTGATACTGAAGCAGACACAAAAGCATAACTGCAAGTCAGACACGACAGAGTGTGCGCTGAGGGTGAATCACAACAATGGGCTCCACTCTGCTGTGTTTACCATGTTTTCTACCTATTCAAACATGGTGATGTTTTCAGAGTTGTCTTAAACCGCAACCAACTGAAATCAGTTCTGTTGATATTAGAATCATGTAAGGACACCAGCCCATATCTAGTCTTAACTGAAACTCCTCTCTGCAGCTTCATTACCAGACATTAAAATTCCTGATGGTTAGGCTCTGTGCCCTTAAATTCCAACGATGATACTGCATTTGCAACAAAGACTAAGCCCCACACATTTGCAAGCAGCACACTATCCATTCCTAGATTTCTTTCTTTTCTAATTTTCTGGAATCACTTAGCTGTGACACCTTTGGTTAAGAGGTACTGCTGGGAGGAAAGACTACCTTTTTTAGGTCAGTGCTTTCCTCTTCCTCCCAAAACTGTAATGTGTACTCAACTCTCACCTGGATGATAGGTTTTTTTTTTTTTTTTTTTAATGCAATGACTAAAATGATTTGCCTTGACTTATTTTACCTGTTTAGCAAAAACTGATTGATAAGCTTTCACCTTATGTGATTTTATGTGTCAACTTGGCTACACTATGGTGACCAGCTGCTGTGTCAAACACTAGTCTAGAGGTTTCTGTGAAGGTATTTTGTAAATGCGACTAAAATTTACAATCAGCTGACTTTAAGTAAAGAAGGTTACCCTTGGTAATGTTGGTAGGCCTCATCCAATCAGTTGAAGGAATTCTGCCTCTGGACTGTAATAGAGAAATCCTGCCTGAATTTCCAACTTGCTGGCCTGCTCTACAAATTTCAGATTTGCCAGCCCCAACAATTGTGTGAGCCAATTCCTTAAAATAAATCAGTCCCCACCACACACACACACACACACACACACACACAAGCATTCTATTGGTTCTGTCTCTCTGAAGAGTCCTGAATGATGCATCCTAGTTCAATGGGGAAAGATTATCATGCCACTGTATAAAATAACAAATAGAAATAGAACCAGTTAAGTGGCACTCTGAAGCCCAAGGTACTCAGTCCTGACTGTGGCAGAAGGGGGTACAGACACCACAGAACCCCTTCTGAGACAATAATCAGCATCTTGGAGTATGCTTTTTTTTTTTTAAAATCCTTTTTAACGTGATTGTTTTATTGAGCTTATATAGGTTTAAAAATTCAATTATTTCCCCTTGAAGCATGAGGATGGATAGCTTCACTTTAACTAGGCCCTAACATCAGCCCATCTAGCCAAAAGACATTTAACAAGACGAGTGATGTGTTTTACTCTTATATGGCAGTCCATGTGGCCTTCTAATCCCAACCTGGTAGTGGCGAGGAGGCAGAATTCCTTACATCCTTCCTCTGAAAATGGCTGCTCCTACTTGAGCACCTCAAGTATCTGGAAACCTTCATTAACTGATGCTTATTATGAAGTTTAAAATTAGGCAAAAAAGGCCTCTGCGTAATCGTACTTCACAAATATTCATCTACTATGTATGTCTCACTGGACGTAACTCTCGTGGGGACTGTGGTTAACAGTGCAGAGGGCTTGGCCTCTGTTCACCCAGGCTCTTCCTATCCCAGGATCCAGGGCCGTGGGCAGCTTATCTAAGAAGACAACATGGAGGATGCTTTTTAAATTCTGGGATCTTACTTCCTGAAAGCGGGGCCCATATATGTTCTTTAACAAAGTGCTTTTGCCAGGCAAAGTGCTTAATAAAAACTCTTGTATACTCTAACTTCTCTGCCAAACAATATTATGGTTTTTGCCAAGTGCATTTATTGAGCTGAAAATTCAAGGTATTTAAAATCTGGCCTGAATTTAGCCATAGATGAACATCTCCAGCCTTGTTTCTGCCATTTCCTTAGATTACTGCCCACCAGTCCCAGACCAAGCTCTCCCTTAGCTTGGTAGTTCATTTTTGAGTCTCCAGTTTTTCCTTCTACTACCTTGTAACTGGCTGTTTGAGTTTCTAGAGGGCGGGGTGCTGTCTTATCATCGAGCACAGCGCCTAGGAAACAGCACAGGCTTAGCACATAACTGACAGCTGCCAGGTGTGGTACTAGCAGGGCTGGGTCAACCAGTGACTATAAATGACACTGAATGTTACGAACCATATACTTTTGAGCTACTCAATTTAATTTCATTAAACTTTCATCACAAATCTGAGGTATAATGAAAGACTACTGAGCTAAATAGCTATATGTTTTTGACTCATAACTGAAATCAGATTCAATGCTCATACATCAAGCATATTGACCATTTGTGTCAATATGAAGTTCATGGGGTCTGCATACATGGGGTGTTCTACTGTAAAGACCTAGATATGCCTTATATGTTAGAATACCACTATTGTTCTACCTTGTTGCACATCACAATCATCTGAGGGGCTTTAAAAACTCAAAATCATGCCCAAAACCCATCTCAGACCAACAGAACCTCAGGGGAGAGAGAGAGGTGCCTGTCATCAGTAGTTTTTCTTTTTAAATAGTTCCCCAGGTGACTAATGGGTGGCCTGGGTGGGAATCACTGGGCTGGATAGATTTCCTAGCCTTAACCAGGGTCTAGGCTAAGCGTGGTGTATACTACGGACCAGGAACTCTAGAGGTACTGAGTTCTAGAAACACTAATCTAGTTATCCTTAGAATTTTACTTCTTCAAGAAAGAATGGGCATCGGGACGTCCCTGGTGGCGCAGTGGTTAAGAATCCGCCTACCAATGCAGGGGACACGGGTTTGAGCCCTGGTCTGGGAAAATCCCACATGCTGTGGAGCAACTAAGCCCATGCACCACAACTACTGAGCCTGTGCTCTAGAGCCCGCGAGCCACAGCTACTGAAGCCCACACACCTAGAGCCCGTGCTCTGCAACGAAGAGTAGCCCCTGCTCGCTGCAACTAGAGAAAGCCTGCACGTGGCAACGAAGACCCAACACAGCCAAAAATAAATAAATAAATAAATAAATAAATAAATAAATAAATGAAATTTAAAAAACAAAAAAGGAAGAATGGGCATCAAGAAAATAATATCCACTGCAATAATTCATCTAAAGACAGGGAGCTACCCCTCAATACCTTTTTGGCTTCCTCAGCAGTAACAGAGCTTCCAGAAGCTTCATCTTTGGTGATCAGAGTAATTCCATCTAGAAAGTAATTCACAGAGTAAAATTCAAGTACAAAGAATCAATCCCAATCCCACCTTCCTTTCCACCACACCTCCTCCCATCTTTGCACTGGAGATTTTTAGAACTATAAAGGCGCTCTTCTCTATAAGAAATATAAAGCTTTATTAAAGGCACTCAACTCACATTGCTCCTCCCATCTTACATTACCTTTCTCCTATTTTTGCTTATATAAAATGAAGGGCACATTGCAAATGCTACCGGCTGTGTGCAGTCTTTCTTGATTGACTCTCCCCTTTAGAATTCTCAGATCAGTTTGTTTATCCCTTTGATATGGCTCTCATCATATCATATCCTGTATAACTATTCGTACATATTTTATCCCTCCTAACAGATTATACTTTTCTCTAGGGCAGAGACTATGCTTTATTCATCTTTATATTCCCCTCAATGTAGTACATAGCAGGAGCTCAGTAAATAAATGAAAATTGAACAACTATACTTTGGTCCAAACCCGTGAGGTACCAAATATGGGAATCTGCAGACATTTTGACTTCTAGTAGTGTTACTGGCTATTGATGGAATGGCAAGAGAGCTAAGGTCAGGAGGAAACATGCTCTTACAATGAATGGCCTTGTCTATCATTTAGCACAGTACATCGAGTTTAGCTCAGTGAGAGCAAATCAAGGATAGAAAATTTACCCTTTAGTTTTCTCTTCTTCCTAAGATTTTCTTCTGCCCCAAATGGCTGATGCATGAAACGCTTTCAGAAAAGTACATGCATTTAACATCCATTTGCACCTAGAAATGGCACAGGTCATGTGTATTCTCTCAATAGGTTATAGGCTCTTAGAAAATATGTATCTTGTGTGTGTCCTGAAAGTTTCTTTTCAGCAAGCAATATGCTAGAGGTATTCAATAAATACCAAAACCAATCTCTTTCATCTATTGGGTCGGCAGCAGAGACACAAAAGCGATTTGAATAAGCCCCACTCACCACCTATTCTAATAGTTTTTGCTCCCCAGTGTAGAAATTAAAGGGCTGAAAAATTAACTGTCAGAGAAATGGTTGCCTGAGTGATGAAAAGCTGCCCGTTAGAAGCTGGATAGATAGGAATGCAACTCCTTTTATACAGAATTTGCATAGAAAAACAGGTTGAAACTAATTTGGGGGGCTCTACTTCAAGTACAAAGTTTCACACTTTGCAACATCATTGTTTTCATAATATGTACTTTTAATAGGTAATATCTTATATTGTGGTTCTGAAAGAAAATCAAGTCAGGTTAAAGAAAATGGGCAAAGGACATGACGGAAACCAAACATCAAGCCTAAAATTGAAAGGTTTGCCCTCTTTCTACGATGAATTTGCATTGGTCACTGTGAGTAAGTGAGGAACTGAATGGCTCTGGTGCGTGAAGATGCTGGTCAGCTGATATGGAAAGCCAAAGAGCACGGCAATGAAAGGTAGAGGAGGGGAAAGTGTGGGGGAGGTCAGTGAAAGTGCTGTGGACCCAGCAGGGCTGACAGGTCTAAGAGTCGGGGAAAGGGGGCAATGTCTGCCCGCACGGCTTCTTCACTCATCAAACAGAAAGGCGTAATCTCTGAAAGGGTCACGCTGCACAACGAGTTTAAGATGCGACTTATATGTTTACTTATTATTTATCACTTTGTATTTATGCTTATTAAGCAAAATTTTTAGTTCACTGAATCCTGAGCATTTCCCAAATCCACGTGGAAAAATCCACATGGAAAGTTATCAGGTCCTCACATAACACATCACACAATATAATTTATATTTAGAATTTACACTTAGAAAAAAATAGCATAAATATTTGGATAAAAAGACAAATGACACCTTACCCTGGATGACAATTTCCCAGAAATGATTTAATTGTTTAACTTCCACTTTCTCTCGAAGGGCTTTCAGGAAACTGTTAAAGTGCTGCTCTTCTGAAAACTGTGGTAGCATGTGGAGGTAGAGGAGGTGGCAGGTCAGAGCTCATACAGAAACGTAATTCATCCCCAGACCAAAGCAGTACATATACAAGAATCCACCATATTTATTAAAAATGTACAAAATGTTCTTCTTTGGTAAATGGGAAACCGGCATTTCAAATTTCACCTTCATTTGCTGGGAGCCAGAAATCTTTCCATCTGTTAAAGGCACAGAAATTTCCATAGCCACACAGTTTCTTTGGTGGCCTGGTACTTTGTTTTTTAAGTTTTAATATAGACAAAGTCAAACAAAGACAGAGTAATTTAGTGGGATGCTTGTGTACCCATCATCCAGCTTCTACAAGTGTTAAGTCGGCCAATCTTGTTTCATCTATACCCTCACCTTCTCCCACAACCCTTGGATTGTTTTGAAGCAAATTTCAATCACATTAGCTCATCTATAAATATTTCAGTATGCAATATCTAAAATATAGAGACATTAAAATATTCACAAAAATTAATAACAGGAGCAAATAACCAGTCACATTTTCCCAACTTACTTCCTTTTTCTTTCTTTTTACATTTTTAGTTTAAAAAGGTCATTAAGATTGATTGATATGTCTCTAAAGTCTCTTTGGATCCTCCTCCATCTCCTTCTCTCTCTCTCTTTTTTGGAATCCAATGACCTGGTACTCTAAAGGACATGTGGTGGCAACAGTGCACAGAAGTGTTATCAGACACTCCATCCAGCCTGCGGGGCGGGGTGGGGGGGGGCATGGGGTAGGGGGTGCTAAAAAACCATTTTCACTACCTTTTCATCTAAGCAAATCTTTCTCCACCTGACTGAGTCATCCTTAGTCTTATACTGACTCTACTTTGCCAAAATTTTGGATTTTTATCTGTAGGGCATTTGGATTATCTACTTCTGAATCTTTTATCCCATTCTAATTTGAACAATTTTCTCATTTTCTTATCATTCTTTGTAACTACCTAAACAATTCAAGAAGTAATTTGTTCATTTACTCAGCAAATATGTAATAAGCACCCACATAAGAACTAATGTACACTACAACCGTGCCTACTTTAAAAATATACTTCCTAATTTCAACTTGCTCACTCTCGTCTAGAGTTTATGTATAAAAGCCTAGAAATAATTTGGAAGATTTTTAGATGCGTTTTCTAATATTCCTACTAAAACAAACAGAAAACCCCACAAAAGGTGGGACAGGAGTGCTGAGTTATTAATTTTCAGTGTTCTTTTCTTCCTGGCATTCAGATCCCTACTTCTGTCTTCATCAAATCCTTCTCAATAATTACACAACTATATTTTTTCCATCCATTTCCCTAAAATAGTTAGTGAAATAGAATACAATACAATAGAAATTTCATTGGCTCCCTAAATAGAAATCATAAAGCCAGGGCTATAGAGTGTAATAAAAAGCTAACTCCCAGGGATAAAAGATCCCACTCACCCACACATCTTTATTCCTCCTCAGAAATGACACCAATAGCAAAATGAGTTAGTCATTTCTACTTCCTTGGCATATGCTGCTCTTCACAGTAAGGATGATTATTTCCAAAGCCCAGGCTTATTTGTGGGGTGCTGTGTGTCGCTCCCCTGTGATGGTGACCAACTGGTTAGGAAGAGGACACAGGAGAGCATTACCTGAATGGCTTCTTCCCGGAAGGCTCTGATACAATCCATGCTCTTCATAAAATACAGTGTTTCGTTAGTATCCAAAAACTGCTCAATGTGATTTATTAACTGGTGACTTGCTAGAACATAAGACAATAAATTTATTTTCCTTGGTTTGAGTGATGCTTGTTAGAGAGAATGTATGCTCTTGTGTGCTAGTAAGTATGTGTTATGGATCAAAAGCCTCGTGGTCCATATGCACAAAAGCCATTTTTCTTGTAAGGGGGTGGATGGGAAGGAAAGAGGAGATGCAAAACGCTGACTTCAAAAGTCTACATTTAGAAAGTCTGCATAATACTTATTGACATTTGACAAGAAATAAAATTTCTAAAATGCTTAGAATTATAGCTAAATGTTCCTTTTGGAATTTCAAACACTAAGCTGTTGCTGCTTTTTATTTTCCCCCCACAATTCAGGGGTCATTTGGGTATTTCAAAACTGCCTTTCCTGATACAGTCATAGAAAATAGATTTTCTATTCCCTCCCCTAATTCCACTCAGGATAAATGTCAAACAGTATCACACAATGAAAAATAATGAGCCAGGGACACTCCATCTTCTTCCAATCACAGGTCAAATTAGAAAAGACCAGCTCTCATCTTAATTTCATAAAATCCTTTTAGAATGGAAAATCATTGCTACATATCTTCTGCCCTTAGCTGAATCTGAATAGTCTCTAAGTTACTCAGCACGCTACAAAGCCATGAATACTTAACAATAATGGTCAGCAGGCAACATCATAAATGCTACAGGAAGAGGAAATGCATTAATAATGTTATAGTTTCCAAGGTGGGTTGCAACTTGAGACCACCTCATAAACAAAAAAACAAACATTCTTCATAAAAAAAAAAGCAGAGGAAAATAAAAGCATAAAGTCATCAGGGATCTTAAGCTGCTGAGCAGATCAAAATGGACACTTACGATCTGTGTGGAAGAACAAACCAAGGAGATGTGCACAGTCATGGCCTAAAGGCTCACTCACTTGTCCCCTGAAACTGCTTGCTAGCTGGCTGTTCAGCAATTTGTGCTGAATGGTCAAGACATTGTAAGACTGCAGGTCTGCCATCGTCGTGGCCTCATCCAAGCATTCTCATAGTTATGAATGTGTGTGCGTGCAGTACTAATGAAAACTACTTTCAAGGCTTGCCTATAAAGGCTCAAGGCCGCTAACTGAATCACAGTGACCTGAGCATTGCTCAATGCCTTATGAAAGACATGAAATGAGGTGCCATCAACTTACTTCCTAAGGATCCTGCAGCATGTGAAAAGGATTAAAAAACTGGACAAAGTATTTCCTAATATAATAATTTTGCAGCAAGAGAAAATATCCCAGTAACCATTTCATCTTTTCTACCAACTAGGAGATTATGATCTCTATTACAATAAAGTACTTAACCAACTTGAGGGACTAAAGAAACACTTCCCTGCAATTTCAGAAATCTTTACCAATGTATCCTGCAGCAGTGAATTAATATCCAACTACAATTCAAAGGAGAGAAGGAATGTTTGGATGGGTCTTTTTAAACAAGGTAAATAACAGAACCCTGATTAGTAAGCAGAGCAGAAAACCATCAACAGGAAGCTCAAAGCAATAGAAGCTATCTCCCTTTTTTTAGCCTGGAAAGGCGAAGTAACAGAAATGTTTGATATTTCCTATACCACTCAAGCAGCCTGCCTTCTCAGACAGTCTGATATGAAGTTCACTCAGCGTTTCATATCTGTGCACAAATAAGAGCCTTTACAAGCCAAGGGCAGTAATCCCGGAGATGCCAAGTTTCTCATTTCTTTTGAAATGTGAATAAGGAATCTCAGCAAGCTATAATGTAAATATTTCTCTTTGCTTGATTTAGTGATTATTTTAATTTAGCCTAGTACATATTTACTGTGTAACTGCTACATATAAAATGCTATGCTACATTCTACAGGAGATACAATTAAGTTGAAGATAAGATCCTTACCCTTGGGAAGTTTACAGTCTAACAGAGGATATAATACATATACACAAAAATAGTAACAGGAGGTAAATGTGAAGAGGGCTATTTGTGGTACGGAAATATATCAACTAGTCTGAATTTTAAAAAATCTTTGGTGATTATAAGAAAGCTTCATGAATTAACATGGCATTTTTGCTGGGCAACGAAAAACAGAATTTGGCTATCAGACAGCAAAAAACAGAGTGAGCAAAAAGTATAAAGAAGAGAGGTGGGGGCTTCCCTGGTGGCACAGTGGTTGAGAATCCGCCTACCAATGCAGGGGACACGGGTTCGAGCTCTGGTCCGGGAAGATCCCATGTGCCACGGAGCAACTAAGCCCGTGCGCCACAACTACTGAAGCCTGTGCACCTAGAGATTAGGCTCCGCAATAAGAGAAGCCACCGCAGTGAGAAGCCCGCGCACCACAGAGAAGAGTAGCCCCCGCTCACTGTAACTAGAGAAAGCCCGCACGAAGCAACGAAGACTCAACACAGCCAAAAATAAGTAAGTAAAATAAATAAATTAAAAAAAAAAAAGAAGAGAGGTGGGAAAGCACAGGGTGTATCTGGAGAAAAGCGCACGGTCCAGCACATGGAGTCCATGCACAGGAGTAGAGAAGAAAAAGGAGGAGGAAGAATTAGACAGGAGAGGTGGGAGGAAAGGGAGTTCCAAGGAGGATGAACAATGTGTGCAAGGGGCCTGTGGCAGGATAGAGAAAGTGTAGGAAAAAAAGGGTTCAAGAACAAGCCTTTTAGGAACTGCAGCGTTTAGAGGTTGTACAGAGGAAAGGGAGCTGACAAAGGAGGCCGAGAAGGAATGGTCAAGGAGACAGGAAAAAGGAGGGTAAGGCAACACGGATACTGAGAGAAGAAATTATTTGAAGAGGAGAATTGTCTATTGTGTTATAAAGTAGTACATAAATAATATTATGTATAATTATTATATAAATTCTGCAAGGAAAAGAGTATAATGAGCACAAAAGATTAAGGACTGAAACTTAGGGTGTCCTTACACCCAGGAACCCATGAAACAAGAGACTGCTGAATTGCTTTGCAAAAAACACAGCTTCCAGACCCATTTTTATCTTGAAATATGATGGAACACATACACATACACACACACACACACACACACACACAGAGTTGCCATCTTATAGAAAAATATATTCAAAAGAAACTAAAATAAAGCAAGTGCAAAGCCAATAATCCATGTGCAATAACAGTATGGAAAAGAAAAGATACAAAGAAAAGAAGTAGGAGTCTCAATACCAAGTTTCCATTTAAGAATGAAGTCCTTATGTATTTGCAGGCCTATCTGGATTTAGTTTTCTTATTTACATGTTAGACTGTTCTGTTCTTTCCTCCAGAAGGTTCAGGAATGCAGGTACTAGATAAACATATCCAAACTTCTAACAAATCCAATGAATACACAGAACCAGATTTTGCCCTTCTAGGAATACTCAGTTACATGGCCTGTGCGTCTGGCCCATAATTCTGAATTCTGTCCCTCTACCTAGACTATTTTGTGGTTCACTGACTATAATGAATCATTTCACACCAGTGAATAGATGTGATGGATGATGCTTTAATATACTGAATATCAGAATGGGATGTGGATAAGGGACCTCTCATCCAAACTTTGGTGGCATTTCCCTGCCATTTTTAATAAAAGTAAAACGCAGAAATGGCTGAAAAAATAATCTGCTTTGACTCCCCCTTTCCCCTACTCCTCATACAGGAAATGCCGATCATCAGGACACTTTTCTCTGCTTCTACGTCAACTACAGGGCTAAGGAATGGCCTGTCAGTGTTCATACTCAGTAAATCACAGCCCTAATTATAATTCACCAAAATGCTTTTCAGAATTAGCCAGAGGCTCAGTAATACTCATTAGCAGATAAAATAAAAAATGGCCATTGGAAAGGCCATCCATCTTAGGATACCAGGTCAGGCAAAGGCTGCCATTTATCTCAAGAAGTTTTCAAAAACAAGATGCCTATTCTGGATTTCAAAAGTTTCTGTTCTGGGTTTTGAGGTTTATAATAGGGACATTATATATTAACCCAGCATCTGACAGGAGTACAGATTGTTGATACATAAAATGAGTCAACACAATAATACTTTAATGTTATATTAAAATGTTATCAAGATTCAGAAGTGTTATGTAAGAGGAAAATGGCAGTGTTTCCTTGTTTAATCTCTTTAGAGAAAACATTCAACACCTTCCAAAGTCCTACAAAATAAGCCATCTCCCTTCTTGCTGCAGTCACAAACATCTGGGGCCATGTGCTTGTTGGCCTCTGACTTTACATTTACTTACTCCCTCTGTTCTCTGCAAAGTTGTTTCCAACAAAGTGAAAGGAAGTCATTTATTGTGGGTTTTTTTCCTCCATTGTACAGAGCCAAAAGAGCCGTAGGTTCATTCAACTGTCACACATTATATATAAAGGACTGGAAAACCATCTCAAATGATTTTGCTGAGCCCAGGCATCATTCAGGATGTTTCCCAGTTTACTTCTTCTCATGATCTCAATCAATGCCTTATGAGAATTTTACTTATTGAAGACGTGCACATTTTGCAGATGTCAGCAGTTAAATCATTTTTAAATGTCGAACAGTTTACATAGTCAATGGCATCTTTATAAAACAAAATAAGGTGACAATAAAGCTCAAGCATTTAAATCAAATAAGTATATGATCAGGTCAGTCATTAAGAGAATTAAAAGGAATAACATCTATCAGCAGCAAATAAAAATCTAAGCAAGTAGTCCAGTCTGCCACCAATTAAATCCACATGTAAATTACAATCACTGTTTTAAAGCAAAAACTTAACAAGAAACACCTGCCTGGTAAGAAAACAAGTCTGTGTTTTAGTACAGGTTACAGAAACAGAAATCTGTCATAAAGAAGCTTCCTTGTGTCTCTTTACTATAGGATATAAATTGGCCATTGTTGTTAGAGGCTTTGTGTATTATTGGCCAGGGTCCAACCAGAAGAACAGAAATCACTAAATACTTAACCAGGAAATTTAATGCAGTCAACTGTTACACAGGTGATAAAGAACTATTAAGCCAACTGAGAATGGGTGCTGTAACCCAGAGATTAGGAACAGCAAGAAGCTCCTAGCATCCCTGGCACTGTGGAGGAAAAAAGAACAGAGCACAAAAGAAATGAGAGGGGGTATAACTAAAGCTCAGGGGCCTGTCCTATGGGAGCCAAAACCATGGAGGACTTGGAGCTGCTGCCCTACTCGGTAAAGGAAAAAGAGAAATATCCTGGCTTCTCCCTCCTTCCTTACTTCCCACCCATCTCTCACACTGCCTGAACCCAGTAGGAAGCTAGCAGCTGTGGGAGCCTGGAAAATGCAACCCGCAGGGGCTGGACCTGCCCCAGTCCTCCCCCTAGACCTGGTACACACAGGGGAAGGGTGAGCTACATACACTTCCCTTTCCTTCAGGTTTATGGTGAAACACAGCCAAGAGGTTCCACACAATTGTGTTGGCCATGTTGATAAACCTGAGTAACTAGAAGTGACTGAACCCTTCCCATGGTATTCATGTCCTTTCAGGAGCAAATGCACTTCTGAAAATGTAAGTACAAAAAAAAGGTATCCTAAATATTTTTCCTCTACATGACATTTTACGCTGATTTATTTCTTTACTACCCTTTCTGCTTCCACTTCCAAAAGAGTTTGGACCTAAGATCCCAAGAATTTGTCCTGAACGTCTGTGCTCCTTGGTAGGGTGTTACTCCCGTTTTTAGTTTTGCAGTCTTTAATGAAATCTGCTTACTGGGGAAAAATAAATCACTGGTGGCAACAAAAGAAACTGAGAACTAGGGAAAAAGTATAAGCTTTATGAACCTGAAAGTGACATTCAATTGTTGTCTTATTTTTAAGCAGGTGGAGTAGACACAGCTCTGTCCTGCACTTTGCCTCTGCCCCACCCTTCCCCCTTTCAGAAACTGTTGTGCTAGATTCTTTGCCCCAGACTTCCTCATCTAGCAGGCAGAAGAAGTCGCCTGCCCGCCTTTTAAGAACAGAAGAAGTCAGTAGATATGACAGAGAATACCACAGCGGTAATATTATGCACGATCAGTAGCACAGGAAGTTGTACGAAGGTATATAAAGCGCCGACCGCTTCAACAGTACAGATACAGCCCTGGTTGTTTTAATTATTATTATTATTATTTTTTACCAATAACTAAAAAACTCAATTAAAACCTCAACGTTTAAGCTCCATAAGTTTAGTCACAGCCCATTTTTTCCATGCTTAATGATTTTCTCATTAAATGCAGTCATTTCTTACAAACTGCACTAATAATAAGTCCTGCTGGGTGTTTTCCCCCCTTTTTAAATGCTAACTTTTCATTGATGTGTTAAATTAAAACCCCAGGCACAGGAGCAAAGTGAATGCAAAACCTTTATTGTTAAGACTCCAATCCTGCAGACTATGAGATCTCTCTTGTTTTATTTTTGGAGTCCTACTGTGTAGCCACAGGAAGGAAGATTTTGAAGGTCTCTTGGTCTTAGCTCACTCTAGAAAAAAAGGTGATAGTGTAAGCTAATGAGAAACTAAAGAAATGGCATCTGGTTCAGCTCAATGGCTTCAAGACAAGTTTATGTAGGGAACATTATGACAAGTCTTTTTCATTCTGGATGAATAATATTTCTCATCTTAAATAACTTGGGTGTAAGACCAGACCTGTTCCCAAGTCAGCTGGAAATTTTTAAGTTTGCTGGCCAATGGGTGGGTTTCATGGCATTCTATGGTCTTCTAATTTTTTTACTAAAAACACTCAATTTAACTATTAAAGACCCACTGAACATGTCCCATAAAACCTAAAGGTTATTAGTTCATATTTACAGGGCATATAGCAGTTAAGTAAAGAACATCCACTCTTTAGTCTAACTAATTCCTCCATTTCCACAAAGGAGTGCACTTAAAGTAGTGCAAAACTGGGACATGATGCTAACATAAGAAACTAAAGGAAGTTCTTTTCATCAAATGAGGAAGTGATTTTTTTAGCTCATTTACGTAATGTACATGCTATATGCTTGGCAGTATGCGTTGAGGTTGGGAGTAGGGAGTGGAGAGGGCAGAGAAAGAGCACCTCCATAATTTTCTTTTTTTCTTTTTCCATAATTTTCTAAGGTCCTAAAACAAATTCTAAAACTTGGTGAAGCATACTAAAATATGAGAATTTACTAAATACTAAAGTGATACAGAAGAATTCAGAACTTAACCGTCTAGACTTGATCCCATTCTAGATGAGTGGTAGGAGGGAGGCAGAACGCAAGATGACAGTAGTACTGTAGTAATACTGTACTAATAGTGCTGTAGTAATTTTACAGTATCTGTCTAGCTTCATCCCTGAGTGGACGTCATCAAACTAATACAGGAAGTTGGCAGAAGGAACCAAGCAGCCATAGAAACAGTGCAGCCAAGAGAAGATGCTCTGGAACAGACCAGTCTGGCAGTGGGATCCAATTACAAGTTGGTAACTGAATGGAACTGAAATTCGTGTATCAGCTGAAGAGATGCGGTGAGCGATGAGTCAGACTAGACTCCTCGGCAAGGGGAGAAGCAGGCGGCCACCAGCTGAACGTGCTTTTGTGGATGACGGAGGCGGGGAGGCAGCGCACAGTGGTTTACAAGGCCTCAAGAATCTGACTCATTCTTAAATGGAAATATCAAGTACCAGAAATTTTCAAACCATATTCCATGTAGTAAATCTTCTCAAAAATTGGTAAATGATGATATACTGTGTTTATATTGTACCTTTCCTTAAGGACCCCTCACTTTTTTTCTTTCATTTTTTTAATCTTTTTCTGATTTTGTGAAGAAAGTTGTATAATATTCTAGAGCTCAAAATACAGAGATGTTATTTTTCTCTACTTCTTCTTCGATGAGGCTAAGACTTATAAATCAATCCAGAGAACCTGAGGATTAGTTCTGCTGTAATTCAAAAATTCAAATCGTTATTATTAAAGACAGTGATGGAAACAAAAAAATTACTACTAGCCAGCAGTACTCAGAAAGCATAAAAATAAATCGAGGTTTTATTTGTCCCACTGATGGCAGACCAGCAGCAGCATCTTTGATAGTGAATCATATTACAATAAAACTACTACTGGGCATTAGTAACCCAGCATACACTGGCTCTTAAACCTCAAGAATCTCTTTAGGGGAAATTTGGGGGTGAGAAAAAAGAATGGATATTCTTTGTGGAAGAAATATCACGAGCAAACATACAGAAGAGCCGGAAAGCCAAGAGTATTAGCAGGAGTACAGTTTGGTTTGAGTACAGGGTGTACAGAGGGGACCTGTAGAAATATGGGTCTAGAACGGTGGGATGGGACAAGGTTGTGCAAAGTCTTGGCTGGGGGACTAATTTCAAAGAAACAGAGAGTGACTAAGAAGGGCTGACCCATAATCAGATCTGTGCTATAAGAAGCTAAATCTGTACCAACATACAGGATGAGTTGAACAAGAAGAACTTTGAGGGTAATTAATATAGGATGCTATAACTGTCCAATGGTAAAATAATGAAAGCCTAAATTACAGTAGTGTTTTTTAGGATGGAAAGAAAAAGACAGATATGAAACAACAAGATTAGAAAGTGATTAGAAAATTAGAAGAAACTTAGAAATGGTACAAAGTGGTCAGAAATGCTCATCAACAGTAAAGTCAAGAGACAAAATAACAGCAGTAACAAAAATCCCTTATTTCTGGAGAAAGTCCTATTAGCACTCATAGCACTAGGACACCCCATCACTTTGGCTGTTGCCTCACTTGGGATACCTTTCTCTGGGCCCTTTCCTATCCAGCCTTTTATGGCTCAGGTCATGCCAGCTCTTCCATGAATTCTTCCTCAAACTGGTCAACCCACCTGCTTCTATACCCATACTTTGCATCCTTCCTATTGGCTTGGACGAACTATCTGTGTGTGCATCTATCTAAGTTACCCCTTCCACCCGTGCCCTAGATCCCACACCTCTCCCCCACTTAAGGATCTCACCCATTCTCATGTCTTTATAGACCATCTTATGATGACTTCTCCCAGATTTATATTTATAACCCAGGACTTTTTCCTGAACTCAAGACCTATATAACCAACTTAGTATGTCTTTCCCGTCTCAGTAAATGCCAATTCCTTCCAGTTGCTCAGGCCCAAAAACTTAACAGTCACCCTTGACTTGTTTCCTTCTCTCACATCCTATTTTCAAACTGCCAGCAAAACCTGCCAAGTCTACTTTCAAAATATATCAAGAGTCTGACCCCTTCTCGCTACCTCCATCACTACCTCTCTCACTTGGATCACTGCAGTAGCCTTCTAACTCATCTGCCTACTTCAACCTGGCCCATTCTCATCACGGCAGCCAGAGTGCCTTTTAAATCAGATCATCCTCTACTTAGAACTCTTTAGTGGTTTCCCATTTCACTCAGAGTAAAAGCAGAAGGTCTAGGAGGCCCTATGTGATATGTGCCCCAGATACCTCTCTGATCTCACCTCCGCTTCTTTCCTCCAGCCACACTGGTTTCCCTGATGCTCCTGGGCAATGCTCCCTCTTGTCTGCAAAGCCTTCCCCAGAGATATTCACCAGGCTCTATCTTCCACTTTCCTCAATTCTCTTTTCAAATGATAACCAAGCAACAAGGCTTCCTTGATCCTCTACATAAAATCACAAGCCCATCACAACCCCAGCATTCACCATCCCACTATCCTGTTTTAAGTTTTCTCTATAGTGCTGTCATGAGTTGAACAGTGTTCCCCCCCAAATTCAAGTTCTTTCCAGAGCCTCAGAATGTGACCTTATTTGGAAATAGGGTCCTTGCAGATGTAATCAATTTAAGATGAGTTCACAAAGGGGCAGGAGCTAATCCAATATGACTGATGTCCATATAAGAAGAGGTCAATTTGGACACAGTCACACAGAACTCCAACTGAAGATGAGGCAGAGACTGGAGTGATGCATCTACAAGCCAAGGAACACCAAGGATTGCCAGCTGTCACCACAAGCTAGGAGAGGGCCATGGAATGGATTCTCCCTCAAAAGTCCTTAGATAGAACCAACCCTGTTAAGACCTTCATTCTGGGCTTCTAACCTCCAGAACTGAGAGAAAATAAACTTTTGTTGTTTTAAGCTAGCCAGTTTGGTTACAGCAGCCCTAGAACATAGATTTTATTTGTTTATTGTCTGTATCTTGCCACAATGACTAGCACATTATAGGCATTCAACAACCATTTGCTGAATGGATGAATAAATGATCAAGGCCTCAGTGAGTTACTCCTCTAAAAGCTTCATGTCTAAAAGACATGAAGATGTCTTTTTGTGTTCCTTCAATTTAAACCCATACACTGTGTATTCAGTACTGGCTATCACTGGGGGAATGGACAGTCTAGAATTCTGATCACCACCCTTTACCTTAATTTTATAGCGATATAAATGGTTAAAATAAAGCTCTATGGAAAGGGAAAATACATAGACAAAGAGTAATGGGCTATGTAAGACGTATGCAGGTATGTGTGGATAAGATATCATTTCCACATTATCATGACTATATATGCAGGCATCTTTGTTGTTGTCACTTACTAAGTATGAATTAGCCCCATCCCATCTTGTTGTAAACTCTTTTTTTCCCTCTTAGGTCAAGATGCTTGATCCCATGAGGAATGGGAGGTTCTCTAAAATGTACTGCCTGTGGCTATAACCTCAATTTACCATACACTAAAACAATTAACCATCTTGACTATGATATAGAACATTAATAGGGATTAACAGGGTTATTCCTATGAAGTGAGAGAAAGCAAGACAAAGAATGTGGGTATAAGGAGGGTTTGGAAGAGAGAGGGACAATGAATGAAGAGAGTTCCCCTTTTTATGTACTACTGAATTACTATTTGACTTTTTTCCAATGAGCATGTATTTATTTTTTAATGAGAAGCCGAAGAAGCAATTAAGTCATCTTGAAACATATAAGAGACTATTACATAAGTTAACAATAAGCAATTGTTTGTATTTTTAGTGAGTTCTAAATGGAACGACATTTTTCATGGGTTGACATTTACTGATGGCAGTTACTCAGGACCCTTCTATTTCATTGATCCTTTTATTTCTTTTTTGTTTTATTCTTTCTCTACCACCTACTTCCTTCTGTTTATTACTCATATACTTAAAGGAGAGTACAAAAAAGGACCTTAGAAATTATTTAATTTCACCCACAGTCCTCAGGATAGTCTACCAATTTGAATCAGATTTGTGGCAAGCAAATTTTATCATTAGTTTGTAGATTCAACCCTCCCTGTAATTCTATACATTTAAAATTCCAATGTATAAGTCCTGCTGGCTTCATTATAGTCCATCTAAGAGTAATTAGAAATAGGACAATTATGAGATAATTGGGATAATCGAAACTTATGTATGAGGCAAATAATGAATCAAACAAAATACACCCATGCTTGAGAAAAAGAGCACCAAAGAAGAAACAAATGAAAGGAGGGAGCAATGAACCTATGAATTTTCCCAATCTTTAAACACTGAACTAAGACTTGCTAACAAGTTCCTGAAATCTCCACAGTTTTTCCTGTACTGAGTAAGCTTGTCATTTACTAATGTAAATGAATTCCTCCCATGAAGCAGAGGATTCTGAAACACAAACATAATCCTGTGATACATACATCTAAGTTTTTTTTTTTTTTTAAACTCCAATACCTGAAGACCTTTATTTAAAATACACTCTATTACTTGAACTGACAATGTTTTCTTTATTGGTACTCTGTAGAAATTCACTTGGGTTTCTAGATTTTTGTTTAGCTAGGTGAGGCAAAAATTATAAAGGTCTTAATAGCCCACAAGGTCTCAAGGTGAATAACCTTCAATACTCAAAACATCATGGAGAACAACTAGACATAAAATCAACAAAGATATAGATTTGAAAAAACTATCATCCAAACTGGCCAAATTGACATTTACAGAACCCTCAACCAAGCAACAACAGAATACATATTCTTTTAAAGGGCTATGAAACATTTGTCAGAACAGACTAAACGCTAAGCTATAAAACAAGTTTCAATAAATTTAAAAGGACTGAAGCCATTCAAAATATGTTCTCCAGTCACAACAGAATTAAATTAAAAATCAACAACAGAAATAAATTTGGGAATTTCCTAGTACTTGGAAATTAAGCAACACAGTCTTAAATAATCCAGCACAGTTCTAAATAATCCAAAGGTCACAGTAATCACAAAAGAAATTAGAAAGCATTTTTAATTGAGTGAAAATGAAAACACGTTATCACAATTCATGGTGTGCAGCTAAAGAACTGGCTAGATGAAAATGTATAAATACCTATGTTAGAAAAGAAGTTTCAAATCAGTAATCTAAACTTCCACCATAAGAAACTAGAAAAAAAGCAAAATAAATCCAAAGCAAGCAAAGGAAGGGAATAATCAAGATCAGAGCAGAAATCAATAAAATTTTAAAAATGTATAATGGAGGAAAATCAATAAAACTAAAAGTTAGGATCTTCTATAAAAGAGAAACAAAGCCCATAAACCTTTACTTAGACTGACCAAGAAAAACAGAAGATACAAATTACCAAAATCAGGAATAAAAGCAGGCATATAACTCTAAACCACAGAACTTAAAAATATTGTAAGGGAAAAATAATATGAACAATGTTATGCCACCAAATCAGACAACTTAGATGAAATGGAAAAATTCATATAAAGCACAAATTACCACCAATGACTCAAGAAGAAATAGAAAATCTGACTAACTCTATCATAAGTAAAATGACTGAATTAGTTTTAAAAAGCTTTCCACAAAGAAACCAGGTCCAGAAGGCTTCACTGGTGAATTCTATCAAATGTTTAAAGAAGAAATCATACCAATTCTGAAGAGGATGAAAGAATACTTCTCAACTCATTCTATGAGGCCTGTATTCCCCTGATACCAAAGTCAGACAAAGATATCACAAGAAAACTACAGAAAAGTATCCCTCATGAATATATACACAAAAATCCTACCAAAATATTAGCAAAATGAATTCAGAAACATTCAAAAAGGATTATTTACCATGACTGACTGGAATTTATCCCTGTAATGCAAGGCTGGTTTAACAACTGAAAATCAATGAATATAGTATACCATATAAATAGAAGAATAAAACCCACATAATTATCTCAATAGATGTAGAACGTGCATCTGACAAAACTCAACATTCATTCACAATAAAAACTCTCAATCACATAGGAATGGAAGAAAACTTCAAGATGATAAAGGGAATTTGAGAAAACTCAGAACTAACATCATACTAATGGTGAAAGTCTGAAAGCCAACACTGTACTGGATGTTCCAGCCAGTAAAAGAAAAAAAAAAAGAAAAAGAAAGAAATTAAAAGCATACAAGTTAGAAAGAAGTAAAACTGCCTTTATTTGCAGACAATATGATCCTGTAAGTAGAAAATCCTAAGGAATATATAAAAACTAGAACTAATAAACAAGTTTAACAAGGCTACAGGATATAAGGCCAATATACGAAAATCAATATTTCTATATACTAGCAAGACAATCCAAAAATAAATTTTTAAAAATTTCATTCACATTTGCATTAAAAATTTAAAAACACTTGGCAAAAATTTAACAAAAGAAGTGCAGGTCTTGTACACTAAAATCTATAAAACACTATGGAGAGAAAGTAAACAAGATTTAAATAAATGGAAAAAGAATCCATGTTCATGGATTAGGAAATTCAATATTGTTAAGATGGAGATTCTTCCGTAATTATTTTATATACTCAATGCCAATCCCTACCAAAATCCCTAAAAATCGAAAAGCTGATCCTAAAATTTATATGGAAATGTAAAGGACCTAGATTAGCCAAAACAATTTTAGAAAAGAACAAAATTGGAAGACTTATGATACAGTATTTCAAAACTTACTATAGAGCTAAAGTAAACAAAGCAATGTATTAATGAAGGACAGGCATAGATCAATGTAATTAAATTGAAGACTACAGAAATAAACTCTTACACTTATGGTCAAATAACTTTCAACAAGGTGCCAAGGCAATTCAATGGGAAAAGGACAGTCTTTTCAAGAAATGGTGTTGGGACAATTAGTTATCCCTCTGAAAAACAATGAACCTACACACTTACCAAATACTCATTTACAAAAATCAACTCAAAATGAATTATAGACCTAAAACTTTCAAAAGAAAACACAGGAGAAAATCTTTGTGACTTGGGCTAGGCAAAGATTTCTTACAGATGACAACAATATGACAGCCCATAGAAGAATAAAAAAATGATAAACAAGATAGAAGATATATGAATGGCTAATAAGCACATGAAAACTGGTCAGCATCATTAGCAGCCTTTAAGAAACTGCAAACTAAAACCACAATGATACACTGACACATTCACACTAAAATAGCTATAACTGAAAAGACTGACAATACAAGGTTATCAAGGATGTGGAGAAAGTGGAACCCTCATTCACTGCCAGTGGGGATATAAAATGGTACGCCGCTTTTGAAAAGAGTTTGGCTATTTCTTAAAAAGTTAAACATAAACTTCCCATATGGTTCAGCAATTCCACTCCCACCCAAGAAAACTGAAAACATACAAAGACTTGTATGCAAATGTCCATAGCAGCATTATTTGTAATAGCTAAAAACTGGAAACAATCCAAATATCCATTAATTGGCGAGTGGATAAACAAACTGTGGCATATTCATTAAAATGGAATATTATTCAGCTCAAAAAGAAGTCAATTATTGATACATGCTACAACACAGACAAACTTCAAAAACCTTATGCTAAGTAAAAGAAGTCAGATGTGAAACACTGCATATTGAGTGATTCCATTTATGTAAAATTTCCAGAAAAGACAAAGTTATAGAGACAGAAAATGGCTGCTTGAGGTGGTGGTGGGGAAAAAAAGAACTGACTACACACTGCCACGGGGAACTTTTTGGAGTTGAAGGAAAAGTTCTTTAACTGGGTTGTGGTGATGATTGTATAACCTTTTCCATTTATAAAGGATCACTAAATTGCACTTAGAATGAGTACACTTTATAGTAGAAAATTATACTTCAATGAACTATTTAAAAACTGGCAATAAATAAGTGCAATTTAACTGAGAGATTTGTGGAGATTTACCACAGACAGAAAGGAGACACTAGATGTTTCTTTTACAGAATAACTGCTGAAAAGCTCAGACAGTAAATCTTATCCTCAATGCCCCAAGGAAACACTACTAGATTCCAAGGGCAAGAGAATTATAGTTAGATAGTTCTCATATAAGAAATGGCTCCTGAATCCAGTGGCCTACCAATGAAATACAGTGACTAGCTTGAGTGCTACAGCTGCATCTCATTACCACTAAAAGACATAAAGAGATAAAATACAGGATTTCAGCAGTTTAATCTGACAAAGGAAAAGAAAATGAGCCTGTATTAGTCAGCTCAGGCTGACATAACAAAATATCATGGGCTAGCTGCTTTCAACAACAGAAATTTATTTTGTCACAGTTTGGAAGCCAGTGCCAGCATGGTCAGGTTTGGGTGAGGGCTCTCTTCCTGGCTTGCAGACAGTCACCTTCACATCACAGAGAAAAAAAAGAGAGAGCGAGAAAGAGAAGAGGAGAGTGCAAACTCTGGTGTCTCTTTTTATAAGGGCACTAATCCCATCATGAGGGCTCCACCCTCATGACCTCATCTAAACCTAATGACCTCCCAAAGGCCCCATCTCAAAATACCATCACATGAGGAGTCAGGGCTTTAATATATGAATTTTGGGGGGAACACAATTCAATCCACAGCAGGGCCTTTAATCATAACTATTAACTAAAGATTTTTCTGCAACTGTCCATAAGGAACTGCAAAAAAAAAAAAGTTAATTTATGTCCAAGGACATCTACACTGATAATATTCTCAAGCCCTGCTGAAACTGTGTTCTATATCTGAACCAAACTTCACTCCCTTTTCTGACCAAAGAAACTAGTATGCCATTTTAAAAATTTTACGTAGACATGGAAACAGACAGGACTAAGTGTACCAAATTATACTTGCCACTTCTTTCTGTGTAAGCATACTTTTTGCCCTGCGCTTATAATTTGAAAGGGGAGGGGACCAAAATACTTTTATCGCCTTTAAATGGGACTCCAAGCTGTTTCTAGGTTCCTCTTAACACATTTCAGCCCATTAGTTACTATTTTAACAAAAGCCTAACATCCGGGCTTCCCTGGTGGCGCAGTGGTTGAGAGTCTGCCTGCCAATGCAGAGCACACGGGTTCAAGCCCCGGTCCGGGAAGATCCCACATGCCGCGGAGCAACTGGGCCCGTGAGCCACAATTGCTGAGCCTGCGCGTCTGGAGCCTGTGCTCCGCAACAAGAGAGGCTGCCATAGTGAGAGGCCCGCGCGCTGTGATGAAGAGTGGCCCCCACTTGCCGCAACTGGAGAAGGCCCTCGCGCAGAAACGAAGACCCAACACAGCCATAAATAAATTAAATAAATAAATAAATAATTTAAAAAAAAAAAAAAAAAAAAAAGCCTAACATCCTTTCCTAAACATCTTAATTGGTTAAGAGCTTCTGCTGTTTGCCACAAGCAGTCACTTTAAGTCATTGATGAAAGCAGTTTGCACATCAGCACAACCTGAAATCAGTTTCCTTTATCAACCAGCTGGGCTTAAGAAACAATCGTGAAGACAATTCTCCAATTCAAGGAGAACCAAGTGCAATGCTCTGCGTGACAGTGATCTACCATGCACCATGAATTTATATGCAATAAAGAAAAAACCAAATTGCCGTAAGTACTTCAACAGCTCTTTGCTTCACAAATCACTCTCATTAGCACTTCCTGCAAGGGTGATCTCCAACAGCAAGTTGGATAACACACCCTTTCTCTAAAGCACCCATCATTAATTCCGTGTTTCCAGCAGCTGGCACGGGTCATCAAAGCAAGCCAGTGGGTCACTACGTTAAATGCAGGCTTGAATGAACTCTGTTCTTCTAGCTGTTCTGACACAGGGAAAGCATTCGTATGAGTTCCACATTTTCAGCCAGAGGGAAAAATATTCTATTTTTAACCTAAAAAGGGAAAAAAATACTCAGCAGGTTTAAGGCAAGCAACTTTACCACCTGGCATGAGAAAACAAAACACTGGGAGAATGAAAATGCTGTCGTGTATCACATATAGATGTCCTCTAATGCTCTCAGGAAGAAATCTTGGTGCTCACTGAGAGCTTACCTATAGCAAACAGGATTTGTACGCTCTCTTTTTTTAACAGATAGCCAGGCTACATCTTACAAGAGCCACATTCTGTAATTAGAGATATTCTGATCTACAGATTGACAGGAATTTGAAAAGATGCTAGAAGCTGAGTAAGAATGGACAGACGCCTTTTAGGGAGAATTGTGAAACCTGAAAACACTTACTTATAAAGTGGTTGTGTGTATATGATGGTCTTTGATTTCTATGCCATGTCTTTTTTATTTTTTCTTTTTGTCTTCATTTCAATGATTTCATTTTAATTATTTGGTTAATGAGTTTTATTATATTAAAATGTAAACTTCAGAGCAGTGCTGTGCCGTCTAATGAAATGTAGGCAACCAATGAAGATGTTTAAGCCACAAGAGGCCAAGAATTGGCTCTCTGGAATCTGATCCGCGTATTTGCAATAATCTGTGGAAAGTCATCTCAACTATTCTGGGCCTCAATCCATGCCACACAGAAGATGAACAAGACCCTAAGGGTCACTGATACACAGTTACCATGTCAAATAATAACATACCCTTTTAGTAGGTATCCTTTACAATTCCAAATAAACTGATTTTTGTTTTCAAATGAGACTACTTGTCATTGATAAGTGAGGTATAAAATAAGCCTGGATCATCAAGTTCTGGAGTTTAACAGTTTAAAACTAGACAAGTCAAAAAGAAAGCCAGTGAAGAACAAGTAAGATATTTAATAAAAAATATAAAAGTATAGACTAAACCTCTAGAATACGTAATCATGTATTTTCTCGCTTGTGATTACATGGATCACTGCTATTTTGGGAAAGGACTAAGAAAGTATGTCAAACTGTTAAAAAACAAAACAAAACTTTTATACAGCTAAAGATACTTAAAATTTTAGTTCTGTTTGTATTTAGTATCCTTCTTTCAAGACGTTCAAGGTATTTAACGGAGGTTATTTTTCTTAAATTTACCAGCTCTGTGCAAAATAATAAAGGCCATATTTTTATCTTCTTATGTTTATCTGGAAAGAGCTATGATAGGTTACATAATCCATACCCAAGATTAATACACCATTAAAAAAAGAAAATACATAACACACACACACACACACACACACACACACAGGAAATTTCTCCTAGATCCCAACTCTTGAGAATCCACAAGTTAGGCTTGATTCATGGCAGAAAATCATATAATGCGTGTAAGTAAACTGCTGTACAAAGGGGATAGTGCTCTACCCACAAACGCAGAGTTGAAAAAAATTATCTATTTGACTTTGCTTAATAATATAATTTTATTACTAATTGTGGTAATAACATTCTGCCTAGTTTTGGGAGATCTTGCAGAAAAGAATTTTAAGAAATGTCCTTTAAAATTGAAAGGATGTTGTTTGAGAGAATAAGACAGGTTAGAGAACAAAGGCAGCAGACTTGAGGATGAGATATGATCCAAACAAAGTCAGAGAGAAGAAAGAGATGTGAGAAAAATGAAATATCTCAGTAGCCACGGGATAAAGTGATCATCATCTATCAAATGGATGTGTGCACATTACACTCAACTGCACATTAATCTAATGTTAAATAACAGACCCCAAATAGGAGTCCATACCACTTCTACTTAGGATGCCTTTTCTTGACAGGTTGGTTTTTCAACCAATCAGGCTCCTGTGAATTCAGTTTGGTGGAACGGAGCTCTGCCACCCTGCCACCGCTGAGGAGGCTCTGAGAACTCTGTGGACTCAGGTTCTCCCAATAATCCACAACTACACACAACAGACATCACAGATGATGGTGCTGATGTGCTTCTGAATACTATGTGAGGGAAACAACCCCACTTTCACAATTGAGCGATGATTATTATATATACAGCTGTGGTCCAGAATTTTCTATTTTAAAACTGTAGTAACAGAAGAGTGGGTGGGTAGTGAGAGAGAAGGAAAGGGACCAGAAAAAGAAGAGCACCTGAGAATCAGAGACATCTTACAGAAGCATCAACAGCCAGAAAGAACACGTTCCTGGGGTTCAGTGTTATCTACTCTATGCTAATAATCGTAGGACAAGAAACATCCTTCACACCAAAAACTAGGTAAGAAAATGTGTAGCTGCCTACTGCTGATGTCAAGGGGACAGGGTCACAATACTCTCAGTATGACTCTGCTACTAGTACGGGTGAAAAGGAAATTACACCCATACTTTAGTTTGTAACAATAGGTGAAAGGGCCAAGTTCTAACTAAGGGTAAAACTATCTATTATTAATCATGCTTTTGGCAACTGAATTTAAAAAACAGATACACTGGAGAGAAGAGAAGGGCTTCTGCCTCTAGAAGACCAATACCAGGGAGGCAGCTTTAAGTTTGGAGGGGTACTTTGGGCTTGCAAGGTGAGTCCTGGCTCACAAAGAGCTTAGCAAAGAGATATCCAAGCAGAAGAACAAAGGTGGAAAAGTAATGAAGAAACAAAATTTCTGGAGCTTGAAGCAAAATAGGGAAGCCAAGTTAGGACCATGAAACAGAACTAGTTGCTAACAAGTGGGCAGTCCCATTTTCTTGCAGCTCTGCAGAAAGTCTGCTTTTGTGAGGTCACTGGAGATCTCTGACTGATAAGTCCCAGATGGAGGTACAGAGGGACATCCACCATCACAGCACTACAACGTGCCAGGACTCAGTCACATTCAACAGAAAAGAACCGTCTACTCATCAAAAATCCTATCAATGAGCACAAGGTTTAAGATGCTTGACCTTATAATGTTTAAACAAAGAAGCGTGTAGGAAAGGAAGGCATTAGGAATCAGGAGAAATAGCACTGCTAGGTAGAAAAATCCAGTATTTGAAGGAGACATGGATTTGAATCCCTGTGTGATTTGGAGGGGAAGTTCATTTCTTCCAGTTTTACAGTTTTTCTACCTGTAAAATGGGAATAATAATAATAGTACCTATTATAATCTATATGCCATCGAGGGGCCACTTGCCCTTGTTATTTTCACAAGACTGCTTTAAATCCCCAATTAGCCTAGGAGAAACACTGTTTTCCTAAGATGTAAGCAAATTCTCAGGAATTTACTCTCTCATGACCTCTTTAGACTCTGGCCTCTGGTGCTCTCAGGAGCTTTCTCTGCTCTGCATGAAGGACTTTCAGACCCAAAACTGCCTCCTCACCAGTTTCCCCAGATGGAGCACTCAAGCCAAGCATTCCAGAGTTTTACTGACACGGAGTCTCTGCAGTCATGAGTCGGGAACATACTGCAGAACGCTGTGCCCTTACATAAATTCATTCACTTCCTCTCCCTCTTACCTGTTCTCCTCATCCCCTTCTCTCCTGAACTAGCTCCAGTTCTCCCACTTCTACGGTGCTAGCAGCTTCCGCCTCCTCTGAACCCCAGCACTGGCCAACAACCAAGCCTGGGGACACAGACTCAGTCTCTACTCCAAAGACTTATCAAAGTATTTTCCCAATAAACATAATTTTCTTTTTCAGAAAATTCTGACACCAGCTGTTAAAGCTCTAATATTTTTTCCACTTGCTCACGTGACTCTGCAGGATTGCTATGTGGAATAACTGAGACAAAGAGTAAGTGCCAGCACAATGACCTGAACTAACTAGTAGGCTGCCTTTACAATGGTGATGATGCTAGATTTAGTCCCTGAAGAGATCACACCTACATCAACCAGCAAGACCAATTCCTTCCAAAGGGACGACCTTTGACTTTGGCTGATGTAATCCATAACATATCATCAAAAGATAAGAAGGCCTCAATCTTTCTTCAAAAACACAACAATCATGATAGATGACCAAGTTTGTTGACTTGTCACAGCGGTGTTTCTGCCCTCTTCCAAACACACAGTCACAATATGCAGCCTAAGAGACAACACAGGTACAATGCTGTGAAAGCCTCCTTTGATTAACCCAGTATTTGAAGGAGAGAAATTCTGAAGTACTGTTTCCCCCAATCCTTCTGGAAGCTGTCACTTTAATTTTAGATTTCCTCCTTCTATTTAGATGTAGTTTTGTTTTATGTTAAAACTCAAGGTTTTCTTCTATACGTCAGTCTTTAACAGGGCAAAAAGCTCTTCCCCATTCTCAGAACACAAAACGTACACACCCCACCTAAAAGAATGCAGATTACCATGAGGATGGAGCTGGTCTTCCTCAGGAAATTCTCATGGGCTTGGCCTCTGTGTTCCCACCAACAAGATTTGGCCTGGTAGATTATATGCTCTCAGCTGGTTATAACTGCCTTTGGGCAACAGCACAGGAAGTCCAGGCATCTTGCTAGGATTCTCACACTCTAAGTAGTAAGGCCCCTAGACCTACGCTAGGTACTATAGATGATTAAAAAGCTGTAGTGTTTCTAGGCATTTAGGACTCATTTCCCCCAAAATGCCAAGAAGTTGGAAGAGAAGGTTCTGTGCACACATGAACATAAACACTCAGAGAAGGCAGCTCCCAGTCCTGACCCTGGGTAGCAATAATGAATGCAATACTGTTATGTACACAAACCTGCAGGATTACAATTGCCAGCTGCCATTCATTAAAGGTGAATGAACAGGAACCTGAATGCAATCAAGTGAATGAATGTCAGTCTGAGACCCTCTATCCACCCCTCAAAGCTGTTTTAATATCAGCTCAAGCCTAAATGGAATTTTAGGTTATATCTGAAAAGAAAAATGTGAGGACAGGGTCAATTTCGGAAGGATCAAATCTAAGGGCAGCAGCAAGGTCTTTTCGATATTACTGTTAAGGGGCTGAAACTCTTAGGAGAGAACAAAAATTATATGTCTCAGAAAATAGGAAGATATGACACAAAAACGTTTTATTCCCAAAGAATTTCACTGAAGTGGAACTAAAAGCTCCAAGATTCTGGCCCACAGTTTTCTTAACAGGGAGACCTACAAATTAGCTCGTCTCTGTTTAGCAGACCTGTGCTGAGTTTACCCTCCTGTGCTCATAATGTTACCTCGGTGAGCTTACTAACAAGGGACAGTCACAAAGATCCACCAGGAAAGAAAACTGCTGTATAAAGCATTATGACCAAAGGTGACACTTATTAGTCTAGACTTAAATCAGTTAACCTAATTAACCACTTTTCCTTAACTGCAAAGCCTACGGCACATCTCTTACCTTCCTCAAAGCTGGTCTTCTTCTGCCTCACTAGAACACGGAAGTTTTCAGCAGGATTCACACTTCCAACCTAGAACACACCCACAGACAATGAAACTGCAGGTCACTTCTCTTTTTGGCAGCACCCAGGCAAGACAAGACAGCTTAATATAATAAGTGAGTTCTCATAAAATAGAGGCAAAGACAAAGTGAAGGCCCTTTTCTGTTCATTTTCATTTCTATGGATCTGTTAAAAGCTAGTGGATTCCTGTGGTCAAAGGGCTGTCGTCTGTCCGTATTTTCACTTACCTCTCCTCATGCAAACTGACTTCTTTCCAGAGGGGTCAGAAGTATGACCCAAGGCACCCAAGGCACCAGGCAGCCCAGTTTGAAGGCTTTATGTGGCAGATTGCCTGTCCATCCTGACACCCAACTAATTAGGAAGGGGAGGATTCTGCAGTGCAGGGTCAGTTCAGAATACCTTTGTTCCACTAAGATGACACGAGAAATAATAGCCTGATGCTTAATTCATTGAACTGTCCTTCCTGGGGGCTGCTGCTGACCCTCTGGCATTGAAGTTTTGGTAGACTATTCAAACATGCCCAAACTAAACATGCCCCCCAGAGTAAAAGCAAATCAGTGCTAGGTGGGAAAGTTTCAAAGATGAAAATCTCTGCCACACTATACGGCACTTTCTGATCATACCTATGTCTTTTACCTTCCGATCCCAACCTTAATAGGGCTTAAGTTCAGCTGGAGGGGGAGAAGACAATGGGATTCTACAATGGCTGGTAAATGTTGGTACAAAATGTACTAAAGTTTCCAGTCCGCTCTGGTATAGCAGTCAGGAAAGCTCCCAGAATAAATAAGGTCATGATATTTTTTCCTTTACTACAAGACTTTGAAATAAAATCCAAATCATTTTTCAGACATTCAGTTTTTCTGAGAGCATTACTTTTTCAGGTGGGGAAAAGGTATGCCCTAGGGCTAGCTATCCTTCCTAGTATATTTGGCTAGTAGTAAGGGACAATTTTTAAGATCCACTGATTCAAAATAATGCCACTTAAAACAAGGCAATACGTTCAAGTTCCAAAAACCATCCCATTAAATAAAGAAGATCTCAAGTGTCAAAGGATACCTGGTTTGGGGAAATCCTAAACTAGTGAAACCTGTTACGAAGTTGTATATTAGAAAAAAGAGAGTTATACTCTTAAAGCTTACAAACTTGGAGATTAAGACTCGTATCATTAACCCCCCACTTACCCTACCATTGTGACTAAACAGAAACCTGCAAAATGAAGTTACCAGAAAAACTCTACGAAAGTGATGTTTCATGCTCTATATACTATATAGTGCTCTATGTACTATATATCAATATAAATAATTCTATAGATAATTCACTGACAATAATTAAAGGAAGAAAGGAAAAAGTGTGGGATGGACATGTATGGCTTATATGTTGAAAGGACCAAGGAAAGTGCTATGTTAAAGGATTAACAAAAACTGATGCAATCTCCCCAAGCCCCAACCTTCCTGAAAGAGGGGAGCACACCAGACAAGTTCTGCTTACACGGGTGACACTGCCTTCAGCCAGGCTGGAGATACTAAAGTGGGCTTCCTCTCCCTCGGTCCTCAGTTTTTTAGAGGTGGGTCCCTCTTCATGGCTAGAAAAGAAATAAATGTTTTTTTTTTTCCTCTCTCCCCTTAAAACAGAACAAACAATACAAAACCCAGAATTGCTAATGTGAAAAGTATAAATTTATTTTTCAAGACTCAAAAATAAGCAGCTGCACTTAGTCCTCCTTTACAAACGGCTGCCTCCCTTTCCCACCCTCTGGACTCCTGACAGCTTGACTGGAGCAGCCCTGGCTTTGTTTCCAGCAGTACGGAAATGAGAATTAGCAGTTGCATCACAAAGCCCTTTCAAAAGATGAAACTGCAAGCATAGGTAATGGATACTTAGCATTTCAGTAAGAAACCCATTTACCCTTCAGTTATTATTTGCTAGTTTCTGCCTGAGAATTGATAGCTATTAGTTTTCCATGTACATAGAAGACCTTTGTGTCTAATAACCTGTCTTCTTCATCGTGTATGTGAGAGCTTTATAAGCTTCTACTTACAGCTGTCAAAACTTACTAGACAATCCTCAATTAAACATGCAAGAGCTTGCTCTTACAGAGTCTTAAACTATAAAAAAGCACTTTCAAAAGAAAACTTTTAATCTGTTCCTTTATAAACCTAATTCTGTCTTGGGCAATATGCTAACAGAGTCCAAAAGCATCTGTGTGATAAGGGAAAGATGACTCCGAGGAAGTATATCAAACATCTTGCTTCGGGGCTTCCCTGGTGGCGCAGTTGTTGAGAATCTGCCTGCCAATGCAGGGGACACGGGTTCGAGCCCTGGTCTGGGAAGATCCCACATGCCGCGGAGCACCTAGGCCCGTGAGCCACAACTACTGAGCCTGAGCGTCTGGAGCCTCTGCTCCGCAACAAGAGAGGCCGCGATAGTGAGAGGCCCGTGCACCGCGATGAAGAGTGGCCCCCGCTCGCCGCAACTGGAGAAGGCCCTCGCACAGAAACGAAGACCCAACACAGCCAAAAAAATTTAAAAAATAAAATAAAATTTAAAAAAAAAAAAAAAAAACAAAAACATCTTGCTTCAAGTAACACGCTGGCTTTAACAGCTTGCCTAAAGTCAAAAGGAGGTCAAGACAACTGGAAAGGAGAAAAAAAATCCAAAGACTCTGCCCATAATCTCCCTTAACCTGCTGAACACAAGAGATTATGAAGATTTTTCTCCCAGACAAATAATCAATCTGGGGCAAAGGCAGCTGTCAAGAAATGGCTGAATGAGAAGGGAAATTAGTAACTAAGAGTACTATTAGTAACTATTTCTAAATGTGATGTTTTTATTCAAAAGCCCAACTTTCAGACAGTGAGGCTTGAAGAGGTTATCCTAAAAATAAAGCAAAGTAAGACCTAAGTTAGCTTATTCAATGATATTTCAATAATGAATCTCCTCTTACAGCTAGATGAAAGAACTAAAGTAATCATTACGGCCTTACAAATAAGAATTAAGTTTTATTACTTGACATCTTTCCCATTCACCACTTGCTTTCTTCCTTTTGAGAAGTAAAGAAGAGATAAGGGGTGAGTCATTCAGAGCCCTTTCCTTCAAGGAGAATAAGAAATAAACACACAAAGCCTTGGTGGCAAAAATGGAGGGAAAATGCACAAACCTGAGGCAGCATGAAATTCTATCAGAATTTGAGTTCTTTAAAAAAAAAAAGTCACAGCCACTCAGTTAACCTTTGCCAGTTCTTCCCAAGAGAAAGACAACATGGTACTGCTGAAGATTTGGAGAAAAAAGACCCAGATTCTAGTCTCAGTTTTGCCACTGGCTAGCCCTGGAATCTTACACCTTCTTGAAGGTATTGACTGTGTATTAATTTTTGTATGTCTAGAGTTTAGAGTCTAGTAAGTTACTGTCCTCTCTGATTTTCAGTTTGTTCCTCAGGAAAACACTACAACAAAAAGTACCATATCAACTATTTACCTATTCTCTTCCAAAAATACAAATTAACTTATATAGTGGTATTAAGAAGCATTAAATATACAAAGCACTATGCTAAGTTCCGTGAGAATACAAGGTTGAATCACATGAAGAATTTCTTAAACCCTCCCAAATAAGATTCTAGGGAAGGAAGAATAAGGAGACATATATACTAATTCGCCAGAACTGGGCAGGTAAAGGCAAGTCCAGAAAACAGCAGAAAGTAGTGAAAATTTAATATGTTTAATAATCTCAAGATTGAATCATTTAACAGGATTTAATTAGGAATTTTACATATATTAAACTCATAATGTCTATCTGAAGTGGGAAAGCGCAATGACTCTCATCCCCAAATTATCTATGAGGGAGCTGAGCTCTGGAAGGTACACATTATCCATGCAAGGTCACAGCAGACACAGAAATGTTAACAGCTGCTGCATTTGGATGTTGGGACCCTGGATAATTTGTTGTTCTTTCTCCTTTTCTCCTTTTCCTTCATATATGAGTATAAATCTTGTAATTCATTTTTTTAGCCACACATTTACCCAACACTTACTATGTGTGGACACATAGATTAGGATTTAAACGCGGGCAGTTTAATCCTAAATTAGGCTCTAGATTCTAAATATATAAAAGTTAATACATAATCATCACATTCAAGAAGTTCAGCCAAATAAAAAAGATAACTATATAAACAGGCAATTAACAAAATATTGTGGTAAGCAGCATGTCCCTTTGAGAGGATAGCAAGTAGCTGTGTTGGGCTGGGGCATGAAGTGCAAGCTGGGAAGTAGTGAGAGATGAGGATGGAAAATATCTAAATTGTAGACACAAACTGTGAGGAAAGAAAGTGGTGCTCCAGGTAGCTGGACAGACACTTCTCTTCCTTCTGCTTATCTGGGTTTTCTCATTTGTGTAACAGAATTTGGTCTTAAGCTGAAGGTAAGGGAAAGCCATGAAAGCAAAGGTTTTTAATCAGGCATCCAAGGATGACATCAAGGAATTTGTGAACCACCTAGAACTATATGCAAAATTTATTATGTTAGGGCATTTTCCTAGGGAGAGGGTTCACAGTTTTTATCAGATTATCCAAAGGGTCCATCACACACAAACACACACAGATTAAGAATCACTGCATTAAAGAATTTTAAGCAAGGGAGTGATGTGATCAGATTTGTTTTTAAAAAAATCACTCAGATAGCAGAATGCAGAATGGATGGGAAGGGGCTAAGACTGGAATTAGGGGAATCAGTCAAGGGGTTATCTCAGTAAAGCAGGCTAAAATGAAACCTACGTAAAAGCAATGGCAGTGGGCGATGCTAGTAAGAACTAACCTTTTAAAAACAATGCTTACCATCAGTCACTAAGCCAAGCATATGAGTTAGCTACTGTTACTGTCCCTTTACAATTAGGCAAACCAAGGCTCAAAAGGGCCTGACCATGGCTAAAGCACACAGTAAGGGGTCCACAGCTAACTCTGGACTTTTAACCACTCTCCTAAACAGCCTCCTAAAGGCAGGTATTTGTTATCACAACTTGGCACAGAGCAACTTGCCAATTTTAACCACTATCAAAAAGAAATACTTGGGTTTTGATACAAATCAATGCTATTAGCCACTGTACTAACCTGAAGCAAAAGGAGTGAACTTGAGGTAAATCTAATACAACCTGGTAAGCCAATCAGATGTGGGGAGTGAAGAAAAGGGATGACTCCCTGGAAATTAGGTGTCATTCACTGAAATAGAGAATAATAGCATGAAGAGGGGGTTGAAAGGGGTGTGGAAAAAGAAAGAAGGTGATGAAGTCACTTCTGGACATGCTGACCTTGAGTTATCTGTAGACACTTAAGATCCAGTGGATGAGATGGAAGTATATTAGGATAGACAGATTTTTAGTTATTCTTGGAGACCCATATGTGAAATATTGATAATAAAGGTCTTAGGATGAGCAGTCTGGCATAATCGTTGAGAGGGTAAGCTCTGGGGTCAAACTGCCCGCGTTTAAATCCTTACTCCATTGCTTAACCAGTTGTGATCCTGAGCAAGTTTCTTATCTCCTCTAAGCCTCAGTGGTCTCAGCTTTAAGGTGAAGCGAATAAAAGAACCTACTTCACAAGATGGCCCACAGGATGCAAACAGATAACACATACCTGTGTCCAGTAAACGTCAGCTCTTCCAGAGGAGGAGTCCTACGAAACATCCACATTTACGGCTGGTGGGGAAAGAAAAGCAGCCCCCAGAGCAGTCTGAGAGGGAGCCTGTCCAAGGTTGAGAGAGAAAGATCTGGAGAATCTGAAGTTAAGGAAGACATATGAGTTTCAAGAGGGAAAGGATAACTGACAGTGTCATGTGCCACAAAGAGGTCAAGAAAGAAAAGGACTGCCACGCTTAAGTAAATCCAGCAGTTAGTGTCTTTTAGAAGACCAGTTTCAGGGCAGTGGTGGGGGCAGAAGCCCAAGCCAGTGAGTGCTAGGAAAAGAAGCAGTATAGGCTCTTCTGCTAATAAGCCTGGCTATGGAAGGAAAGATGATGACAACAGGTAGTAATGAGAGAGAGGAAACTGAGGGGATTACTTCATTTTCTTTTAGAGGAAAGAAAGAAAATGTTAATGTGTGGAGGGAAAGGAGTTGGTACAGAGGCAGGAGCTGAAGATACAGAAGGAAGGAAGAAATTATCAGTGGACTGAGGTACCAGATGGGACAGAAATAGCATCCCAGGACATAGGTGAAACGATTAACTTGGGACAGGATGAGGTACCCTCTTCCACTGAGACAGGAAAAAAGGAAGTAAAGGCAGATGCAATACAGATATGTTTTTAGGTAAGATGGGCCAGAAAACTGAGACATTCCCACCTACTGGCCTCTATTTTCTCTGTGAAATCACCATCATGATCGTCGCCACTGCCGTAGTTGTTGAAAATGTGCTAGGGACAGGACTAGGATTTTGTAAATCATCTCTTCACAAACACTGTATTCTTACTATGTGTTAGGCACTGTGCTATTCTAGGGTTACAACAGTGAACAGCATATATTACTCAACTAACCTGCATGACAACTCTATGAGACAGATATTCCTATTATCCCTATTTACCCATGAGGAAACTGAGGCTTAGGGAGGATAAGCAACTTGCACCTAAGGTCACACTGCAAAGCAAGGGGACCAACTCACACTGTCTTGACCCTGGAGTCTGAAGTCTTAGCCAGTAAAACCAGGTGAGGTTGGCCTCTGACAGGAAGTAGGGACTGGGGTCTTAGGGGACTTGACAAAAGTAGAAAACTTTACACTATTTGCATATAGAGATAAAAAGAAATCAAGATCACATATTAGTTCCATAGGCAGGATCAGACCTCAGATGTCCCTATTCTCATGTAAGTTCTGTCCAAGAGATGATGCTTTCATTTCAAGGGTGTTCAGCAACATTAAGGGAAGCAATGCTTTTCTATGATAAGGGTAATATTCAGTACATTTTTGGAATGCAATGTCAGATGGTGCTTTTACCTTCTTGAACTGAAGAAATCACTTCCACACTAGGGATTGAACAGGTTCAGCATGAAGAGTAGATCTTCTCAAATGTTCAATGTTTTCATTGATAATGACAGTATTACTGCTCTGGGTTTTGACTACCGCCTTCCCTCCAAATAGTTTAAAGTCCTTTAATGTCTGTGATTTTACTGTTATGATGTCTCTTACGATGAACCTGTTTTCAGATGAAGGAACTCTCATAAAGGTAAAATTATTTAACCAGAATTAGATCAAGAGTGAAACGGCTGGAATGAAAACTAGAGACTCCCGGCTCAGAGATCTTTCCTTGGCCTCTGGCACTTCCTGAACAGACATCTTCCCCTCCCCCCCAGTCTCAGCCCCTCATCCGTACACTGGAAGTATGTTCCCTGGATACAGGGATGCTGAACATACACAAAAACATAGCTGGTTGCTAGCAATCTTTCTTTCCCTTAGGGAGACCATCTGTAAAGCTGATTGGAGCCTTATCACAAAAATTGAGTGGCTGTAAGAACCCTGCAGAAGGACTAAGTCATTCCTGAATATAGGAGGTGCTCAATAAATATTTGTTAAATGTGTCATTTCTGCAGTTCTTAAAAACTAAGATTTCTGAGAAGGAAGAGTAGAGAATTGGGGTGTGCGTAGGTGTGTGTGCTCAAGATTATTCTCCGGCCCCCGGCAGCTAATTTGGCTGATGGGGGCAGAGAACAAGAAGCCCGGCAGGCTCAAGCTTCCTGAAAGAGTGAGAGACGGCAAAGGGCTGAAGGTGTAATCACAGCAGGGATCAAATCACAGAACAGCCTTCTGGGTCTAGCTGGTATGTTTTTTTTTTAACCAGCTAATTTACAGTTTAATCAACAGGAGGAGGGGGAAATGGCCCACTTCTTTCCCACAATACCATAAGGTAATCAAGATCATGAACTGGAGCTTTAATACACAGACAGAGAACAGCCATATGACTGCAGAGAGACTAAAGCAAGGCTGTCATGGGAAGAAAAGGACTCAGAATTTTACTGAACTGCTCTAAGGTACGAATCCAGAGGGATCTAGGTAGATGAGGATAGCAGAGGGGAAGTAGATTGTTAGTGACAGTCTTCCTATGTAGAAGAAGGCATGACAGACTAAAAAGAAACATAAAAGCCTCCAGGATGTGTTAGAAATGCACATGAGAGAATCTTTCAATCCCATTATTGTTTTTTTTCCCCCCCAATTCCAAAAAAGTTTGGGGTATTAACCTCTAAAAAGCCACAGAAAATGCAAACCTGTCTTTTCAACTTGGAAGATAATCCACTAAATTAACAATTTACAGAACCCTGTAAATTGAAGGTTTCTGGAAATTACTCAATACTGGTCCAATGGGGTATTTACAAATACAAGCTTTACTTTGTCAATACAGACAGAGTCGTGGGAAGGAAATCAAAGAAAAAGGAGGGCTTCCCTGGTGGCGCAGTGGTTGAGAATCTGCCTGCCAATGCAGGGGACACGGGTTTGAGCCCTGGTCTGGGAAGATCCCACATGCCGTGCAGCAACTGGGCCTGTGAGCCACAATTACTGAGCCTGCGCGTCTGGAGCCTGTGCTCCGCAACGAGAGAGGCCACGATAGTGAGAGGCCCGCGCACCGCGATGAAGAGTGGCCCCCGCTTGCCACAACTGGAAGAAAGCCCTTGCACAGAAACGAAGACCCAACACAGCCATAAATAAATAAATAAATAAATTTTAAAAAAGAATGACATCATCCCATTCTTAAAAAAAAAAAAAAGAAAAAAGAAAAAGGAAAAAATTGTGATCTAAAACTGGATCTTGGAATGCAACCTAAAGAAACGAGTAGATCATTTTGATTTGGGGGCAAAAGTCACCAATAATAAAACCAAAACCTGGTAAGATCAATGTCATACACCCAAATAATTCTGGATAAGAACAGCTTCTTAAGGTTTGTTTTTGTTCTGCTTTGAATGGAAATTGATATAATTCTAAACAGACTCTGATATGGGGAAAAACACTTAATAGCTACCTGAGAGCTTGATCTAAGGATATGAAAACCATTTTACAATCCTTAAACTACATCTCACTAATGGTATAACCAAGCACATCAACACAGTAACAGCACAACTACAGAGGGCCAGGTTTTTCATTCTCCCTCCCATTTTCCCTCCAAAAATCTCACTGATATTCTTCTGACACCCTACCTCCAAAACGAAAAACCTTACGACTTTCACCCCTCTCCTCTCATCCTCAGCACTTTACTTTAAAAATGTTAAAATTCAGTCTTAGATATTCAAAGATTGTTTCTCTTCCTATATATATAATTCATCAAGAATCTGATGCTGATCAAAAAGTCAACAACCCCAAAGGTAGCTCTAATTTCTAGGAGCACAAGGATAAAATATATCTACAGTGGACAGATGTGAGAAACCAGGATTTCCAATGCAAGGCTCAAATAGCAAAAGGTTTCTTCCTCCCACCTTTGTGATTCCACAAACCCAGGTTGCAACCCTTAATGCCACAGCCCCTCTAAGACCACAACCAATCTTTGTGTTCCAACGTCACACACAGCTCCATCGAGTACTCACTTATCTTGGAAAATGTCCTGAGCAGTCACTTGGTCCTTTTTCTTGAGGACTTCAGTCAGAGGGAAAAGGGTCTTTATTTTAGAGACAGGAACCTGACATTTAGCTGTCACCTCAGTGGGGGGATCCAGCATATCCAAAACGTGTTGCTGAATTGGGGGCAGAGGCTCCTGGGGATGTAAAGCTCTGTGCAGCAGACACTGTGGAAAAGGCATAAGGATTTTAAAACACAGATGCAGACATCACAGCTTCATTATACTCTTCTGATCAGGGATCCTCATTCTTTAATTTGGGAGGGGTATGGGATTCCTACCATATGTAAAAGACAACAAAGAGGGTGGACCCAGAACCGCCTTGGTTAGCAGGAGGTTGGTAACGTCTAAAAGCAACTGTAAAACAGATCTAGGCCTAGCAGCACCGTCAGCTGAAGCCCTCCTGGAAAGGAGCCTCATCTCATAAAAAGAGGCCACTGCTCTGACTACTTGGAGGATATACGAGGTTCCCTGAGATGCAATTCCGAAAGCCTCTGACAATCTGCGATTATAACTTTTTGGTTATAATCCTTTAACCTCCCTTCAGCATGCTGTTTTCTCCCTTGCACAACCTTAGAAGACAACCTAAGGTGGATGAATCAGGTGCTAAAGGGGAGGTGTCCATACTCAGTGAGTCCCAGGATGAACACTGTGGAAGAGATGAGACTACTGGTCTGTCCCAAACCTCTCCCGAGTGCCGAGCTTGGGCTGTTCTCCACCCATCTACTCACTTCCGTCCATCTCCAGTATACCACTCTTGTCCAGGCACCATCACCTCTCATGTGGGCTACCACAATCCCCTCCTAACTGGTCTCCCTGCATCCACTTTCACGGCTCTACTGTAGCTCAAGTCATCTTAAAACAAGTTCCTTTCCATATCCTAAAGTCAACTGTAACACAGCCCCTGAATGCCTCCCTCCTCCTTACTCACCCCAGCCCAGTTAGACTGGGCTCCTCCTGCTTCACTCATATGCCAGCTCACTCCAGACTTTGGGTCCTGTACTTAATGCTCCCTCAGCCTCTTCTGCCTTCCCTTACATCTCAGCAGAGCTGGCTGGCCCTTTTAAAAATCATTCTGTTCTTTGCTAAATTATCATCTCTTCTGAGAGGCTTTCCCTGACATGGTATGAAGGAGCCCTTTACACCCATCCTACCACCCTGTCATTCTCTATCATTAACCTTGTCTTATACTTCTTACAGTATTTATCATTATCTAAAATTATCTCATCAATTTTTTAGTTTATCTGTTTGTTACCTCTACTTCCCCCTGAAAGTAGAGATCTTGTTTGCCTCGTCTACTGCTGAATTCCAAGTACTGAAAAGAGCACCCCACACATAATAAGCACCTACAAGGTCCTGGCTGAGTGAATAAAGCGCTCTTTCTCAGAGCTCTACAGAAGAGGTGACAGAGGTGTCAGCAAGCAGCACCAGGAGGGGGGCCAAGATCAAGGCCAGGGCAGGCTCTCCGCTGCTCACACGGGTGGAGATCCGGACCGCAAGCCACTCCCATTCAATCACTGACACTGCTTCCAGACTACCAGGCCTTGGTAGTAGTGTTATCTGCCCGGAAAAGTAAGTATTCTAAAAGGAGTGCAGGAATGTAATCAAACAATGAGATAACCGTTAAGAAAAAAAGACAAAAACTCTCAATTCATTGATGTTTTACTCCCCTTGCTAGAGGATAATTCCAAAATTAGGTTGGAGAACAAGGCTCCTATTCCCACCTTTGAACAATTTATATGTTAGTAATTGTAAAGAAAAAGACGGAGCTGAATAGCTCCTGCAATTTTAAAATTACTGTTTCATATCACAAGGTCTATGATTTCAACTACTCCATGGATTGTTTTCGTACCCTGTAGAAATGGAAGCTAGACTTCTCGGTTCTGAAAAGATAAAGATACTTGGGCTTAAACAGTAAATGTCATCAAAGAGTCACTGTTCTACAAATTCAGAAAACCCTGAGGTAGGTTTTCAATAGCAATTTCCTCTAGAAATTTCATGTACTGCTCCCGATTTCAAGAGACCAACCCCAAGCCTTCCTTCTCCTAGTAAATTCATTGTTTCAGAGCCTAACTCCTGCTTTCCTTTTCCCTAATTACTCTACTTTCCCTGGAGCATCAATGACATTAGGCCTGTTTAATGTAAAGCAAAAGGGGAAACCAAAAAGATCCCAAACCCTGTGAATCTACCCCAACCTTCTCATACATAATTCGCAATTCACAGCACTCACCTTCAGGTCAGTTACTAAAATACCAGAAACAGCTTAGAAAGCCCTAAAGATGTAAGCAGAAATCCAACACCCAACATAGCAGACTACCTCACAAATACTCTGGAAGATTCTATCTGTGATATCCATGTGACATTTTTGGGAAAAGAACTCTGAATTCCAGGCAATTCTTTCAACTAGTGTCATCATCCATAAGTCAGTAATTAGTGACCCACAAGAGATGTTCTAAAGCATCACCCTCTCATATTTTCTTAAAGGTCACATTTTAGATAAAGCTAAGTAGGATAAAAATTCAATCAAAAAAATTCCAATTCATTTAAAAAAAAGAGGTTATGAGAAAGTGACACTTTTTAGTAGCTGAGAAGCTGAGATCTTAGTCCTCAATCTACTTAATTTCTCCTTTAAGCAACCGTTTTCCTTGATGTGATTTTTACAATTTGAAAAAGACTAGAGAAAAAACTGCAGGCCATGTGGTTAGCTCGTAAGTTACTAATATGTTGATTTTAGCAACCCAGTATCAATTATTTAAAAGGCAGTATTAACTGTACACTTGACAAAAGACGTATTTTTCAGCATTTCTTTCCAAAATTAGAATTAAATTAACCTCTTGCCAACAAGTTGATTACTAACCTCTCCCTCCTTCTGCCCCCTACGCCCAGCTCATTTACTCTTAGTTATAGATATTTTAAAAGAAAAAAAAAAAAGTCTTCCTGGGTCCTACATCCTCCTGTAGCTTCCTGGGTCTCTCTCTCTCTCTTCCCTTCATCAGTAAAGGTTTCTCCTATAGGTACTGTAATCTGGCTCCCACCCCATCACTCTACTCCCACTGGGCCCTCAAAGTCATCAAAGACTTCACTACAAACCCCAAAGGCCCTTTGTCAGGCTCAGCTCTCTTCACCACTGTGCAACATCTGATTTGTGATTCTTTCCTTTCCAACACTCTTCTAGTTCTTTCTGTCTCTCTGACCTTTTGGGGAGGGTGGAGGTAGGAACACTGTTTCATTTTTGGCAGCTTTTCTGTCTATCCCTAATTGTCTAATCACGTTGGTGTTCAGGACTTCATTCTCCCTCCTTCTCACTCAACAGACTCTCCCAGGTGACCTCATTCACTTCTGTTTCTACCTAAATGAGGAGGACTCTCAAATCTATACATTTAGTCCTGAATGCTCTCCTGGGCTCTGCACCCCTATTTCCAACTTGCCACTGAGTGTCTGTACTGGGACAGCCAACAGATAACTCAAAATTAACACTTGCAAGAATACATGAATTACCTTTTCTGTCTGTTCATTCTATATTCCTTATCATAATTAATGGTGGCATCATCCTTCCAGTCATCCAAGCTAGGATCCTGTTATCTTCAACTCTTATTTCTCATCAACCACCACCCAATCCCTTAAGTCCTATCTAGTCTACCTTCTAAATTTTCTCCTCTCCACTCTCTGTCACTGCTTTAATTCAAGTCTTCCTGGGGGCCACTGCAGGTTTCCTAACTGGTCTCTAGTCCATTTCCCATGCCACCATCAGACCTATTTTCTAAAAATCATGTCACCCGCCTGCTGACAAAATCCTTTAGGATTTTGTCACCCACTGCCTACAGGATAAAATCAAAACTACTGGCTCTTCATGACCTGCCTGCTACCTGCTACCTTTTCCACCATTTTCCTATAGAGCCTATTCTCCAGCCAAATGGAACTATTTGTGGATCCCTAAATACATCACACTTCTTTGTGCTTTCTTGCTTTTGCATGTGCTACTTTTGCCTGGCATGCCCACATCACATCACACATTGCCTTTATTCCTAAATGAAATCTTCCTGAAGTCACTCACTTGCAAGAATCTCTCTTTCCTCTTATTCCCACAGTATTTTGTACCCACCACTATTGTGCCTATTGGTTTTATCTCTCTCTTCTCCTCTCACTCCTCTGGAGGGGTCCTTTCAGGTAATGAGCTCATAGTATCACCAGCACGTGATACACTGTTAGTACTCAATAAATATTTGTTTTAGAAAAAGTGAATTCAATTTATACATAACCTAGCAATGATACTTCTCTATACAGATAAGCCATGTTAACAACTCTCCGAGGGAGACCTTCAAGATGGCAGAGGAGTAAGACGTGGAGATCACCTTCCTCCCCACAAATACATCAAAAATACATCTACATATGGAACAACTCCTACAGAACACCTACTGAACGCGGGCAGAAGACCTCAGACTTCCTGAAAGGCAAGAAACTCCCCACGTACCTGGGTAGGGCAAAAGAAAAGAGAAAAAACAGAGACAAAAGAATAGGGACGGGACCTGCACCTCAGGGAGGGAGCTGTGAAGGAGGAAAAGTTTCCACACACTAGGAAGCCTCTTCACTGGCGGAGACGGGGGGTGGTGGGGGGAAGCTTTGGAGCCACGGAGGAGAGCGCAGCAACAGGGGTGCGGAGGGCAATGCAGAGAGATTCCCGCACAGAGGATCGGTGCCGACCAGCACTCACCAGCCTGAAAGGCCTGTCTGCTCACCCGCCAGGGCGGACGGGGGCTGGGAGCTGAGGCTCAGGCTTCGGAGGTCAGACCCCAGGGAGAGGACTGGGGTTGGCTGAGTGAACACAGCCTGAAGGGGGCTAGTGCGCCACAGCTAGCCAGGAGGGAGTCCGGGAAAAAGTCTGGACCTGCCGGAGAGGCAAGAAACCGTTGTTTCACGATGCGCAAGGAGAGGGGACTCCTTCCCTGTCTGCCGACAGAAGGCAGAGCACCATCTAAACGAGCTCCAAAGGAGGGCGTGAGCCGCGGCTATCAGCTCAGACACCAGAGATGGGCATGAAACACTAACGCTGCTGCTGCAGCCACCAAGAATCCTGTGCGCAAGCGCAGGTCACTATCCACACCCCTGTCCCTGGGAGCCTGTGCAGCCCACCACTGCCAGGGTCCCGTGATCCAGGGACAACTTCCCGGGAGAACACACAGCACACCTCAGGCCGCTACAATGTCATGCTGGCCTCTGCCGCCGCAGGCTCACCCTGCATTCCAATTATAACTACTGTAACCCTCCCTCCCCCCAGCATGAGTGAGCCAGAGCCCCCTAATCAGCCGCTGCTTTAACCCCGTCCTGTCTGGGTGGGAACAGAAGCCTGAGGGCGACCTACACACAGAGGCGGGGCCAAATCCAAAGCTGAACCCCAGGAGCTGTGCGAACAAAGATAAGAAAGGGAAATTTCTCCATGCAGCTTCAGGAGCAGCGGATTAAATCCTCACAATCAACTTGAGGTACCCTGCATCTGTGGAATACCTGAATTGACAACGAATCAACCCGAAATTGAGGCAGTGGACTTTGGGAGCAACTGCAGACTTGGAGTTTGCTATCTTCAACTGATTTGTTTCTGATTTTTATGTTTACCTTAGTTTAGTTTTTAGCACTTGTTATCACTGGTGGATTTGTTTACTGGTTTGGTTGCTCTCTTCCTTTTTTAAAATTATTTTTTATTTTTTTATTTTAATAATTTTAAAAATTTTATTGATTGATTGATTGATTGATTTTTCCTTCTTTTTTTCTCCCTTGTCTTCTGAGCCGAGTGGCTGACAGGGTCTTGGTGCTCCGGTCTGGTGTCAGGCCTGAGCCTCTGAGGAGGGAGAGCCGAGTTCAGGACACTGGACCACCAGAGACCTCCCAGCCTCACGTAATATCAATCAGCCAGAGCTCTCCCAGAGATCTCCGTCTCAATGTTAAGACCCAGCTCCACCCAGCGGCCAGCAAACTCCAGTGCTGGACGCCCCATGCCAAACAACTATTAAGACAGGAACACAAACTCACCCATTAGCAGAGAGGCTGCCTAAAATCATACCAAGTTCACAGACACCCCAAAACACACCACCAGACGCAGCCCTGCCCAACAGAAACGCAAGATCCAGCCCCACCCACCAGAACACAGGCACCAATCCCCTCCACCAGGAAGCCTACACAAGCCACTGAACCAACCTTACCCACTGGGGGCAGACACCAAAAACAATGGGAACTACGAACCTGCAAGCCTGTGAAAAGGAGCCCCCAAACACAGTCAGTTAAACAAAATGAGAAGACAGAGAAATAAACAGCAGATGAAGGAGCAAGGTAAAAACCCACCAGACCAAACAAATGAAGAGGAAATAGGCAGTCTACCAGAAAAAGAATTCAGAGTAATGATAGTAAACATGATCCAAACTCTTGGAAATAGAATGGAGAAAATACAAGAAACATTTAACATGGACCTAGAAGAACTAAAGAGCAAACAAACAATGATGAACAACACAATAAATGAAATTAAAAATTCTCTAGAAGGAATCAATAGCAGAATAACTGAGGCAGAAGAACGGATAAGTGACCTGGAAGATAAAACAGTGGAAATAACTACTGCAGAGCAGCATAAAGAAAAAAAAAATGAAAAGAATTGAGGACAGTCCCAGACACCTCTGGGACAACATTAAATGCACCAACATTTGAATTACAGTGGTCCCAGGAGAAGAACAGAAAAAGAAAGGGTCTGAGAAACTATTTGAAGAGATTATAGTCGAAAGCTTCCCTAACATGGGAGAGGAAATAGTCAATCACGTCCAGGAAGAAGAGAGTCCCATACAGGATAAATCCAAGGAGAAACACGTCAAGACATACTAATCAAACTATCAAAAATTAAATACAAAGAAAAAATATTAAAAGCAGCAGGGAAAAGCAACAAACAACATACAAGGGAATCCCCATGAGGTTAACAGCTGAACTTCCAGCAGAAACTCTGCAAGCCAGAAGGGAGTGGCAGGACATATTTAAAGTGATGAAAGGGAAAAACCTACGACCAAGATTACTCTACCCAGCAAGGATCTCATTCAGATTTGATGGAGAAATTAAAACCTTTACAGACAAGCAAAAGCTAAGAGAAATCAGCACCACCAAAACAGCTTTACAACAAGCGCTAAAGGAACTTCTCTAGGCAGGAAACACAAGAGAAGGAAAAGACCTACAAAAACAAACCCAAAACAATTAAGAAATGGTAATAGAAACATACATATCGATAATTACCTTAAATGTAAATGGATTAAATGCTCCAACCAAAAGACAAAGACTGGCTGAATGGATACAAAAACAAGATCTGTATATATACTGTCTACAAGACACCGACTTCAGACCTAGGGACACATACAGACCGAAAGTGAAGGGATGGAAAAAGATATTCCCTGCAAATGGAAATCAAAAGAAAGCTGGAGTAGCAATTCTCATATCACACAAAATAGACTTTAAAATAAAGACTGTTACAAGAAACAAAGAACACTACATAATGATCAAGGGATCAATCCAAGAAGAAGATATAACAATTGTAAATATTTATGCACCCAACATAGGAGCACCTCAATACATATGGCAAAGGCTAACAGCCATAAAAGGAGAAATTGACAGTAACACAATAACAGTTGGGGACTTTAATACCCCACTTTCACCAATGGACAGATCATCCAAAATGAAAATAAATAAGGAAACACAAGCTTTAAATGACACATTAAACAAGAGGGACTTAACTGATGTTTATAGGACATTCCATCCAAAAACAACAGCATACACTTTCTTCTCAAGTGCTCATGGAACATTCTCCAGGATAGATCATATCTTGGGTCACAAATCAAGCCTTGGTAAATTTCAGAAAATTGAAATCTTATCAAGTATCTTTTCTGACCACACTGCTATGAGACTAGACATAAATTACTGGAAAAAAACTGTAAAAAATACAAACACATGGAGGCTAAACAATACACTACTAAAAACCAAGAGATCACTGAAGAAATCAAAGAGGAAATCAAGAAGTACCTAGAAACAAATGACAAAGAAAACACGATGACCCAAAACCTATGGGATGCAGCAAAAGCAGTTCTAAGAGGGAAGTTTATAGCAATACAAGCCTACCTCAAGAAATAAGAAAAATCTCAAACAACCTAATGCTATCCCTAAGGTAATTAGAGAAAGAAGAACAAAAAAACCCCAAAGTTAGCAGAAGGAAAGAAATCATAAAGATCAGATCAGAAATAAATGCAAAAGAAATGAAGGAAATGATAGCAAAGATCAATAAAACTAAAAGCTGGTTCTTTGAGAAGATAAACAAAATTGATAAACCATTAGCCAGACTCACCAAGAAAAAAGGGAGAAGACTCAAATCAACAGAATTAGAAATGAAGAAGTAACAACTGGCACTGCAGAAATACAAAGGATCATGAGATTACTATAAGCAACTATGTGCCAATAAAATGGACAACCTGGAAGAAATGGACAAATTCTTAGAAAAGTACTACCTTCCAAGACTGAACCAGTAAGAAACAGAAAATATAAACAGACCAACCACAAGCACTGAAATTGAAACTGTGATTAAAAATCTTCCAACAAACAAAAGCCCAGGACCAGATGGCTTCACAGGCGAATTCTATCAAACATTTAGAGAAGAGCTAACACCTATCCTTCTCAAACTCTTCCAAAATATAGCAGAGGGAGGAACACTCCCAAACTCATCCTACAAGGTCACCATCACCCTGATACCAAAACCAGACAAAGATGTCACACAAAAAAAGAAAACTACAGGCCAATATCACTGATGAACACAGATGTAAAAGTTCTCAACAAAATACTAGGAAACAGAATCCAACAGCACATTAAAAGGATCATATACCATGAGCAAGTGGGGTTTATTTATCCCAGGAATGCAAGGATCCTTCAATATATGCAAATCAATCAATGTGATACACCATATTAACAAACTGAAGGGGAAAAACCATATGATCATCTCAATAGATGCAGAAAAGGCTTTCGACAAAATTCAACACCCATTTATGATAAAAACTCTCCAGAAAGTAGGTATAGAGGAAACCTACCTCAACATAATAAAGGCCATATATGAGAAACCCACAACCAACATCATTCTCAGTGGTGAAAAATTGAAACCATTTCCTCTAAGATCAGGAACAAGACAAGGTTGCCCACGCTCACCACTATTATTCAACATAGTTTTGGAAGTTTTAGCCACAGCAATCAGAGAGGAAAAAGAAATAAAAGGAATCCAAATCAGAAAACAAGAAGTAAAACTGTCACTGTTTGCAGATGACATGATAGTATACACAGAGAATCCTAAAGATGCTACCAGAAAACTACTAGAGCTAATCAATGAATTTGGTAAAGTGGAAGGATACAAAATTAATGCACAGAAACCTCTTGCGTTCCTATACACTAATAATGAAAAATCAGAAAGAGAAATTAAGGGAACAATCCCATTTACCACTGCAACAAAAAGAATAAAATACCTAGGAATAAACCTACCTAAGGAGACAAAAGACCTGTATGCAGAAAACTATAAGACACTGATGAAAGAAATTAAAGATGATACAAAATTAAAGATGATACAAACATCTTCCCTGCCAGGAGGCAGAACATTAGACCTTCCCACTCTGAGTCATGCTCATGGGATAAAGCTCACATAGGACAAAACCTCAATAAACTGGACTGTACATGCAAAGGCAACTTGTGTTAATAAAAATTGTCTTAGAGTAATTAAGAAAATGCCACTTGTTGTTTTCAAGTACTTAGAACAACACAAACCAGTGTCAACAGAGGGTGTGGACTGTTTTAATGAAAAAGCAAAAAAAAAGTTTAATTAGCACTCTGTATGCAAATAAATTTTACTAAAGTTTTTAAAGAGAAAAAAAAAAGACAATACAAACAGATGGAGAGATATGCCATGTTCTTGGATTGGAAGACTCAATATTGTGAAAATGACTATACTCCCCAAAGCAATCTACAGATTCAGTGCAATCCCTATCAAACTACCAATGGCATTTTTCACAGAATTAGAACAAAAAACTTCATAATTTGTATGGAAACACAAAAGACCTCGAATAGCCAAAGCAATCTTGAGAAAGAAAAACAGAGCTGGAGGAATCAGGCTCCAGGACTTCAGGCTATACTACAAAGCTACAGTAATCAAGATAGTATGGTACTGGCACAAAAGCAGAAATATAGATCAATGGAACAGGATAAAGAGCCCAGAGATAAACCCACACACATATGGTCACCTTATATTTGATAAAGGAGGCTAGTATATACAATGGAGAAAAGACAGCCTCTTCAATAAGTGGTGCTGGGAAAACTGGACAGCTACATGTAAAAGAATGAAATTAGAACACTCCCTAACATCATACACAAAAATACACTCAAAATGGATTAAAGACGTAAATGTAAGGCCAGACACTATAATACTCTTAGAGGAAAACATAGGCAGAACACTGTATGACATAAATCACAGCAAGATCCTTTTTGACCCACCTCCTAGAGAAATGGAAATAAAAACAAAAATAAACAAATGGGACCTAAGGAAACTCAAAAGCTTTTGCACAGCAAAGGAAACCATAAGCAAGACAAAAAGAAAACCCTCAGAATGGGAGAAAATATTTGCAAACGAATCAACGGACAAAGGATTAATCTCCAAAATATATAAACAGCTCATTCAGCTCAATATTAAAGAAACAAACACCCCAATCCAAAAATGGGCAGAAGATCTAAATAGACATTTCTCCAAAGAAGACATACAGACGGCCACGAAGCACAAGAAAAGATGCTCAACATCACTAATTATTAGAGAAATGCAAATCAAAACTCCAATGAGGTATCACCTCACACCAATTAGAATGGGCATCATCAGAAAATCTACAAACAACAAATGCTGGAGAGGGTGTGGAGAAAAGGGAACCCTCTTGCACTGTTGGTGGGAATGTAAATTGATACAGCCACTATGGAGAACAATATGGAGGTTCCTTAAAAAACTAAAAATAGAATTACCATATGACCCAGCAATCCCACTACTGGGCATATACCCAGAGAAAACCATAATTCAAAAAGACACATGCACCCGAATGTTCACTGCAGCACTATTTACAATAGCCAGGTCATGGAAGCAACCTAAATGCCCATCAACAGACGAATGGATAAAGAAGTTGTGGTACATATATACAATGGAATATTACTCAGCCATAAAAAGGAACGAAACTGGGTCATTTGTTGAGACGTTGATGGATCTAGAGACTGTCATACAGAGTGAAGTAAGTCAGAAAGAGAAAAACAAATATCGTATATTAACGCATGTATGTGGAACCTAGAAAAATGGTACAGATGAGCTGGTTTGCAGGGCAGAAGTTGAGACACAGATGTAGAGAACAGACATATGGACACCAAGGGGGGAAAACTGCGGTGGGGTGGGGATGGTGGTGTGCTGAATTGGGCGATTGGGATTGACATGTATACACTGATGTGTATAAAATTGATGACTAATAAGAACCTGCAGTATAAAAAAATAAATAAATAAATTACCAAAAAAAACAAAAACAGACAACCCGATCCAAAAACAGGCAGAAGACCTAAATAGACATTTCCCCAAAGAAGACATACCGATTGCCAACAAACATGTGAAAGGATGCTCAATATCACTAATCATTAGAGAAATGCAAATCTAAACTATAATGAGGTATCATCTCAAACCAGTCAGAATGGCCATCATCAAAAAATCTACAAACAATAAATACTGGAGAGGGTGTGGAAAAAAGGGAACCCTTCTGCACTGTTGGTGGGAACGTAAATTGATACAGCCACTATGGAGAACAGTACGGATGTTCCTTAGAAAACTAAAAATAGAACTACCGTATGACCCAGCAATCCCACTACTGGGCATATACCCTGAGAAAACCATAATTCAAAAAGAGTCATGTACCACAATGTTCACTGCAGCACTATTTACAACAGCCAGGACATGGAAGCAACCTAAGTGTCCACTGACAGATGAATTGATAAAGAAGATGGGGCACATATATACAATGGAATATTACTCAGCCATAAAAAGAAACGAAATTGAGTTATGTGTAGTGAGGTGGATGGACCTAGAGTCTGTCACATGGAGTGAAGTAAGTCAGAAAGAGAAAAACACATACTGTATGCTAACACATATATATGGAATCTAAAGATAAAAAGTGGTTCTGATGAACCTACGGACAGGACAGGAATAAAGATGCAGACATAGAGAACGGACTTGAGGACACGGGGAGGGGGAAGGGTAAGCTGGGACGAAGTGAGAGAGTAGCACTGACATATATACACTACCAAATGTAAAATACATAGCTAGTGGGAAGCAGCTGCGTCACACGGGTAGATTAGCTCGCTCAGTGCTTTGTGACCACCTAGAGGGGTGAGACAGGGAGGGTGAGAGGGAGACGCAAGAGGGAGGGGATATGGGGATATATGCATACATATAGGTGATTCACTTTGCTACACAGCAGAAACTAACACAACATTGTAAAGCAATTATACTCCAATAAAGATGTTTAAAAAAAAAAAGAAAAAAAGAAAAAAAAGAAAAACTCTCCCCTACAAAAGAAAACAAAGTTGGTAGGTTGTAAAAATCAAAGTTGCCAGTTCTTAAAGCTTTAAAAGATAATAATGATAAAAAAGATAACAATGCCTGCACTTATGGCTTGCATCTGTTCATTAATCCAACAAATATTTGTTGAAGATAATAGTACCTACCCTTGGTATCTGCCAAGTATTAGAAGTTTCTACTTTTCACCATAGTGACCTGTTTTTGCAAGCTTTCCACACCAACTAGTCTGCTCCTCCCTTCTCTACAAATGGCAAAGGCCTTCAGGTCTTGAAGTCCACTTGTCAAAAACAGCAAAGAAATGTATACAAGTAATTTATACTTGATTACACTTAGAATACAAAAGTATTCACTGAGTCAGGTCTTGACCTGTTAGTCTTCATAGTTCTGATTTTAGAAAAAAAGATTTTTTTTTAATTACAAACATCAAAAAACCAGGCAGTTTCTTCTGAGTAGAAGATCCCTCAAAATCGCAACAGGCCCTAACACGGATTTGAGTTAGTTAAGGACGCTTTGAGAGATGAGTCAAAAGGGGCAATCAAGGAACTCCCCAACATGCAGCCTCCTTTCCCACCTCCCCACCTGCCCCCACCTGCCACAGCAGTAGGCCCTCCATCCCCTGAGGGGAAAAGTTTGCCTGGCAAAGCTGCTTGTGATTTTTTTCACCTTTGTGGGGTTCAGAGGAGCTTATGTCCTGCTTTCACCAGGTTATTCCAGGATTGGGATAGTCCTTCCACTTCATCCTTGGTCCATCCCTCCCCTTCCTTCACACAAATCAGCTCTCTTGTCAAGTTACCCAGCTTCCCTTAATCCAATGTCCATCTTCTAATTCCTTTGGACCAAGACTCAGAAATTTATATTTTACATTTTTCTTTAATTTTTCTTTAGCTACTCTTTAATAAGTTCATACTATAACCTCTCTGACCTCTAACACTTCTTCCCTAATAGTGGTTACATATTACACAGTTCATAAAAACCTCCCTCCTATTTGGATATTAAAAAAAAAACAAGGAAAAGTCTCATTCACATAAAACAGAGGAAGAAACCCAGTAAAAAGCATAAAAGAAGAATCTGCTTTTTATTTGGCCCTCCTATCAAAAAAAAAAAATCTAGCCTTCTCCCAGAAAAAAATTTAGAAACATCCTAACTTTACTTCTTTCTTTCTAAAAGCTCAGAGTATTTTTTATCTTTTTTCAGTAGGTAGAGAAAGGTGTTATTCTTCCATTAAATAGACAGAGCAACTGAGCCTTCAGTTTGATTGGGACCAGCCAATTACCCTAACTTTTCACTTAGCTCTCTTTCATCTAAGAAAAGTATGACTGGTTCACCTTTCCTCTCTCACCTGAAATAATCTCTGAAATTGAGGATTTGGGATTTTGCTGGTTGGAAATAAGTCTTCAATGGTGCCCTCCTCTTCATCTTTCTTTACCAAGCTCATGGAGTCAATCAAAGCGTCAACAGCACTCAACTGCGCCTCTAAGACAAGGATAAACAGAGCAGCAAAAGGAAATAATGATTACCTCCATTAGTCTCCAAAACAAATGCTTTCCATTCACAGATATTCACAGCAATACTGGAAGGATATTCAGTCCTGGCCCTGCCAAAAATACTCTCTAGTTATGCAAGTCATTTAACTTGAGCCTCAGTTTTCTTATTTGCAAAGAGAGCTATTTAGAGTAGCTGGTCTTTTAGGTACTTCCCAGCTCTAATGAACTTTTGATAGTGGAATATCTTATCAAAAGCAAAAGAGTTTGTTCAAGAAAAATGCACCAGAGCCATACAAAACCCACCTTCCATATGCTAATTCAAAATACTCAGTATTCATTGAGTTGACATTAAAAAAACTGGTAACTGGCAAAGGAGAATAACATTAAAAAAGAAAAGGAAAATGCCTTTGGAAATGAAGCATTAGCTTTATAAGGGTTTAACATTACCTGTATCAGAGTATACCAACTTAACAGGAAGATGCCATTGGACCAGAGTGAGTGGATTCCTTTACAATCTCCCCAAGTCAGAATGAGTTCTTTACTCTCACAAACCTCATGGCGCTAATCACACAGACCTGTGTGCATGTCTTTTTTTTTTTTAATCTTTTTTTTAATTGAAGTATAATTGATCTACAACACTACGTTAGTTCCAGGTGTACAACACAGTGATTCAATATTTCTATACATTACAAAATGACCAACACGATAAGTCTAGTTACCATCTGACACCATACAAAGTTATTACAATATTATAGACTATATTCCCCATGCTGTACATTTTATCCCTGTGACTTATTTATAACTAGAAGTTGGTACCTGTTAATCCCCCTCACCTATTTCACTCATCCCCTTACTCCACTCTACTCTAGCAACCCCCCAGTTTGTTCTCTGTATCTAAGAGTCTGTTTCTGTTTTATTTGTTCATTTGTTTTGTTTTTTAGATTCTACATTTAAGTGAAATCATATGGTATTTGTCTGGCTTATTTCACCTAGAATAACACCTTCTAGGTCCATCCATGTTTTCGCAAATGGCAAGATTTCATTCTTTTTTATGGCTGAGTAATACTCCATTCTGTGTGTGTGTGTGTGTGTGTGTGTGTGTGTGTGTGTGTGTGTGTGTATCACATCATCTTTGTCCATTCATTTATTGATGGACACTTTGGTTGCTCCCATAACTTGGCTACTGTAAATAATGCGGCAATGAACATAGGCATGCATATATCTTTTTGAGTTCATGTTTTTGTTTTCTTTGGGAAAATACCCAGAAGTAGAACTGCTGGATCATATGGTAGTTCTATTTTTTAATTTTTTGGGAAACTTCCATACTGTTTTCCATAGTGGCTGAACCAATTTACATTCCAACAACAGTGCACAAGGGTTCCCTTTTCTCCACATCCTTGCAAACACATGTTATTTGTTGTCTTTTTGATGATAGCTATTCTGACAGGTGTGGTTTTAATTTGCATTTCCGTAATGATTAGTGATGCTGAGCATCTTTTCATGTGTCTGTTGGCCACGCATATGTATGTCTTCTTTGGAAAAAAGTCCTGCATACATGTCTTACCCCACTCCATTCAAATTCTAAGGATCCTCGAGAGCAGAAACACGACGTCCTCTTCTTTATGTCTCTCTAATACCAGATAGAAAGCAAGTTCTCCCCGATAAAAATCTACCAAGTCAGTGAAAACGACACACCCCAAAGCAATGTGGATGAAAGGCAACTCTCCCAAAAATGCTTCTACCTAAACTGCCACGTGTAACTTTCATTCTGCTGATTCATACGGCACTTCAGCTATTAAAACTGAACTGCTATTTTGGGATCATTCACAGTCACTAGGCAAAAGGAGGAAAAGAGTAAGCAGTTCCTAAAAGTTCATTATGCTTCTATTCTTCACCTTTTCAAACATCGCTTTTGGACAGCTACTACAAAATGAACGAGCATACAGATATTTATCATGAGATATCATTTCTATCCCATTTTTGGAGTTTCCAAGGGAGGTTTCAGGCACCATCTCAAGCTGACTACTGCAGGGTCCACCCGGTAATAGGAAGGAGGTGGTACCTGTGTGGGTGAATATTTGGTGATTTCCATCTGCTACGACAGGCTAGTATCAGGCCAGACCACGCTGGCATTACACACCCCTACATAAATGCTGACTTGGGAAATACGCCAAACAATTTTAATGATCCGTTTTTCCAATGGAGCAAATGCAAACAAAAATGTCACAGAACTCACACAATATAAAGCAACAGATCGAAAAATATTTAATGTTTTAGATCCTGAGTGATTTATATATCTATAAGGTAATCTCTCGACAAAGTTCTCTTTTTTAAATGTTCTTCTCAGTTAAAGTTTGGGATTACCAAGAGGAAGAGACAGAATACTGTAACACGCTGGCACCCTCTACACATTCAAGTCCATGCCTGGCTCCACGCGATGCAGAGAGACTCATCTCTAGAAGGTACAGATACAAGCCCTGGGGCCCACTTGGTTCTTAGCTTTTGTCCTGCACACTGCTCCCAGTGTACAGAGGGCACCAGTTCTGAGACTCACCTCACAACTCCCTAATCCTACACTGCTGCAGATTTAAACTTGTCAACTAAAACATCTACTCTACATTCTGTGTTCTTTTTGGTATGTTCTCTACATTCAGCCCACTGGTATATCTTATGATAACTGTCTTAAACTGTGAGATTTCTGGAAGACAGGATCTGTGTGTGTGTGAGAATCACTCTGGGTAGCACCCTGACATTTGCAGCCAGATGCTTAATAAAGATCTCTTCTCATTGAGCTCCCAGTAACTCCTGCAACAGGACTTGGACTGATAATGTAAACTATGAAGAAAGGACAAAGAGAAAAGGGCATGTACAGCACTGTCGCTTTTTGGTTAAAGTTACATCATATTTTACATAGGACACTAGTCACAGGTTTGATACCACATGTCAGTTCACCTCAGTAGAGGGCAAACCTTCTGCTCACAATTACAGCATGTACATCCATTTCCAGCAAGCTGCTCCTCAGATACAAGCTCTGAGTCAGAAGGGAGAAACTAGACAATGTTTGGAGCAAACCTATCCCTGCTACTGGAAAAAAATCACCTTCATCATTACCATATATGAGTGTAACTGGAATCCAACTACAGTTGACCCTTGAACGACGTGGGTTTGAACTGGTCAGATCCGCTTATATGTGGATTATAAGTATATATGTACATTACTACACAATCTGAGATTGGTTGAATCTACAGATACAGAACCATGGATACTGAGAGCCAACTGTAAAGTTATACATGGACTTTCGACTGGGGGGAGTGGTGCCCCTAACCTCTTCGTTGTTCAAGGGTCAACTGTAACACCACCCTGTGAAATCCTAGCCCCAAACCATGACTAAAGACAGGTGATTTCCCCAAAACAGTCTGTGTTTACAGCCAATCAGTGAGCAAAATGGAAATAAACTCACCTGTGGGAGTGCATTTCCCATTATTTTTCAAGGATGAAAACATGTACTGCCGCAAGTCTTCCATGAAAGGCAGCTGTACGTACATTAAACACTAATGAGAAAGAGTGGAGGTAAAAACAGAAACAACCGAATTAATGGAAAACATTTAAAGCTGATCTCAAACACTGTGAAAGTGGCACAACAAAAGGATTTCAAAAATCAGACGGCTCGAGTCTGGGACGTGGAGGATAAAGTGTTCCAATTTCTGTGATTAGCTGTACACAACTGCAAACAGTACAAAGAATATTCAACATAAAAGAAATGCTTAAAAGAAAGACCATCAAAGAATACCTACAAAATGCATGACCAACACAACAAATGAGAGAGTCGAGGTGACTGGCAGGCCGACGTGGAAGTCAAGGTATCTGCCTCCTCGTTCCATTTCTGCTGCAGCGAGTGCTCTGAGAGACAGGAAATGGCGAGGGAGCTAGACCTGCATTTTAAACAGGAGAGCCCTAGAAAAACGGAACTTCACCAGGATCACAAGAAAATCACACCCTCAACCTTTATCCACACTAAAGGCTGTTGTAGAAAGGGAGGTAATCTGTACTCCCTTTAGGTTCTGAGAAGTCAAGAAGGATCAGAATGGAGAGAAGGTCCCTGGACTGGGCAAACAGAAGGTCACGGTTAATGTTTACTGATTTGATTTCATGAGAAGTTCTTTGCATCCTCTTATAATTTATGTTCTTTCACTGCAACTGAAAGTGTGGTTCACAGACCAGCAGCATCAGCATTACGTGGGAGTTGGTGAGAAATGCAGAATCTCAGGACCCCACCCCAGACCTACAGAATCAGAAACTGCATTTTAACAAGATCCCCCAAGTAATTCTCATGCACATTAACGGTTGAGAAGCACTGTTTAGAATAAAGGAACTGAAGGGAAAAAAATTATTATGAATAAGACTTGCAGGTTTACCTCATAGGCGTCCCTGATATAAGGAAAAGCCACGCCAACTTGAGGATTAGCTCTTCTGTCATAAGCATATCGAACTACGGCCACCATGTCTAATTCATCCAAAGCATGAATCAGGGAGGAAAGGGCAACTGCTGCCGCCTAGTAAGAAAGATGCATGCGTTAACACATGTCAAACACGTGAGGATTTTCACAGCACAATACTTACAAGATTGTTATTCACTTTCTTCCTGTTTTAGATTTTAAGTGCCCCTCTAACCACTTTAAGGCTACACTGTACACATCTGCATTTAATCACATTTACTGTACCCCTTCTGGAACTTTTCTTCATTATATTCTCTTATTCCTTCAATTTTCCTTCTCCTCTGAATTCACACCCTCACTCTAAACAAAATCTTTCTTTGTCTCTCTCTCCACAAATAAGTATCTATAACTTTCTTTCCCTTCATCTTTACATTTCATGAAATAATAATCTTGCTGTTTCACTGCTTAGAACACAATTATTCTTCAATCTAATCAAGCTACTGACCCACTTCCTTACTGAAATTATCCTCTGAAGTCACCCATGATCTCCAAATTGCCCAACTCTTAGTCCGCATTCTATTTGCCTGACCTGTCAGTAGCATCTGACCATCCCTCTTTCTCTACTCTTTCTCCTTCTTTGGCTTCAGAAACAACACTCTGCCCTGATTATTCTACTTTTGTACACCACTCCTCCCCCAGCTCTTCTCTTCTTCCAATTAATCTTGAAATTCTGCTCTTGGCCTTTCTCTCCTCCTCTCACTCTAAAACTCTACTTTGGCGACTATTTATTTTATCCAGTTCCATGAGTTGATGAATCAAAAGTCTGTATATTCAGCTTTAAAACTCTCCCAAGGGACTTCCCTGGTGGCGCAGTGGTTAAGAATCCACCTGCCAGTGCAGGGGACACGGGTTCAAGCCCTGGTCCGGGAAGATCCCACATGCCGCGGAGCAACAAAGCCCGTGCGCCACAACTACTGAGCCTGTGCTCTAGAGCCTGCGAGCCACAACTACTGAGCCTGTGTGCCACAACCACTGAAGCTTGCGTGCCTAGAGCCCGTGCTCCGCAACAAGAGAAACCACCGCAATGAGAAGCCCGCGCACCGCAACGAAGAGCAGCCCCCGCTCGCCGCAACTAGAGAAAGCCCGTGCGCAGCAACAAAGACCAATGCAGCCAAAAATAAACAAATAAATAAACTTTTAAAAAAGAAAGATTAAAAAAAAAAAAAAACTCTCCCAAGACCCAGGCTTATATCGCCTACCAGTTGGTAGATAACTCGTACAGTTGTACCTTAGGTATCTCAAACTATCCATGACCAAAACTAAGCTTACAGTCTTCCCCCTTCTCTCCTCCTGTACTCCCTGCTTCCACTAACACCACCTCCCAGTCAACCAAATGAGAAGCCCTGAAGTTGAAATGCCTCCCTACAGTCCCTCACCTTCAAGTGTTCACCACACTCTATCGATTCTACCTCTATGCCGTCTTTCAAATTCTATCTGTTCTGTTCCATCACTGCCTCCCCTGTTCCTAGAGCTGATCACGTCACTCTCTTCCATAAAAACCTCCAAGGGTTCTTCTATCCCTGCCTCGGTAGAGCTGATCATTACTCACGGGCAAGTCTTGTACTCTCCCACCTCGGTAGCTTTTTGCTTGTACAGTTTCCTCCTCACTAGAATGCTCTCTCCAAATCTCTGGCTCTCAAGCTTCTAACCCATTTTCAAGGCCCAGTAAACTGACAAGCTCTCCATTTCAGATTTGCTTTACTCAGCTCTCTCCCTCTCCATAACTCCCCAACACTTTGTACTTTTCTCAATGTTACAGCTAACCCTTATCAAAGTTAGCTATGTGTATCCCCATCTCCTCCACTAAAAACCTATGACATCAATACCTAGTCATCAAAATCCTCTACAGATTTCATGATAGATTGATTACCTTCCTTTTCAGTTCAATTCAAGGAATATTTACTTAGTGCCTACTCTTGGCTAAGCACTATCTTAGGCAATGTAAGAAAACAAAGTTGAGTCCCTGATCTCACTGAGCTTCTTTACTAGCAGAAACGAGATGTGTACCAAGTACAGAATGTGTATATTCTAACAAGTCCCATAAGAGAGGCCAGATAAGCACGATGGGAGTCTAAAGAAGAGATTACTTCCAATTTGTTTGCAAGTTTTTATTTGGGTGTCTTTGATAGGACCAACTGGGATACTTAAAGAAGGATGGGGTCTGGAATGGCAGCTATAACACCATATTACACCTGTGGGAAACTCAACTAAAGCTCCATTTCCTTCCCTTTCTCTTCTCCCGTTCTCTTCCACATAGTGAAAACCAGCACATAAAAATTTAGATTCTCCATACAAAAAAAATTATATGCTAATGACCAGAGAAAACACTTTTAAAAAGGAATATAATCATAGAATATTTGAGCTGAAAAACAAAAGTATTCATCTAGTTTAACAACCCACACGATGAAGGAATTCCCTTCCTAACATCTGATGGGTAGAGACTCTGCTTAGAAACTTACAGGAATGGGGATCTGACCATCTCACAAGGAACCAACCCATTTGGAGATAGTAATCCTTGTTGATAAAATAATTCTTCATCTTGAACAAAATGCCCACTTATTGGTTCCAATTTACCTCTGGTAGGAAGCATAGTTTAGTTTCTATTCCATATGATAATCCTCTAAGTATCTGAACAAGGCTATTGTCTCTCATCCCTCCTACTCCCCTGCCTACCTACACAAGTCTTCTCCACGCAATCTTTTACTCAAAGTCCTCATATGACACAGTTTCTTTACTCCCCTGCTTATCTCATAGCCCCAATTAGTTAATATTATTCTTTGACTATGACATCAAGAACTGACACCAAAGAGTAGCCCTTTGCCATCAGTAGATGAATTTTTTTTCTTTAGTGACTCAGAGTGACCCTGTGATCTATAAGGTCTGTATGAGGCTGGATTTGAACTATGCAAGTCACAATGCTGCCCTGACCTGAGCTAGCAAGTCTAGAGAATCATATGTGTCAACACAGCTTTGTGATATGATTTTCCTTACTGCACACCCAGCAATCACATGAAGTGATCAGAATTTTCTTTGGGAAAAGGGACAGTAAGTTGGAGTTAAAACCTCAGCAGAAGTTAAAAACGCAGTTAAGGTGTGTTGACAATAGATACTAGAACTGCCTGATTCCCATTAGGATTTGATTCGGGAGAAATCCATGAACTAGGATTCTCAAATTTGAGGATTCACGTACACCTACTGTGCTTTAATGAATCCATTTAATACTGAGTGGAAGCCAAGCATTTTCTTCTCCTAATTTTACTGTTCTAATAGAATAATGGTATATCCATTCACTAAATCAGCAGCCAGCTACCCTTCAGAAGTGAGGAGAAAAAGAGGACTAGATCACTTATACCACCACACTTCCCCACACCCCAAACAAGCCATCTACATCCAGTTTACCAGTTCCAAATGCAAGTAACTTCTGGAACATGGAGACCTAAGTAGTCTTAAACAGACACTGGATGGTAACTTTCCAGTTAACATCAAAATCTCCAAGGAAATAACAAGTTCTTCCTTGAAGACTACATAGAAAATATTTATAGAGAGGGCAGGTGTGAGTGTAGGATGCACCAGTCACGGGTCGTTAGCCAGGCAGAAACCAGCCTGAAAACAGAATCTCCTGGGGATGTAGGAAAAGAATGAAAAGAAAGAGGTAAGGGGGATAAGACAAATTTCTCAATGATGGAAGTAGTCCCGTGAGTCAGTGAAGCTCATCTTCAGGATGCTTGAGCCAGCACTAAATGTTCTGTTTATGAAAATGAAAATGTTAACCTGACCCCAACCTTCCTGAACCTGTGACCATGAGATCCGCATACTTAAATGTATTTGTTCAAATGTTTTTGTTTTTAATACTCACCTGATCTCCAATTGCAGAACTATGTCCTCAGGCCTTGTGCTCATGCTATGATAAATTCATTTATCATTTCTCCATTTTCAGAGTTAAATGTCAGTGAATTTTCCCACTGCTGTTGCAAGAATTAATGTCATTTTAAACTATAAAAGCCCCAAACAACTCACTTAAAATGACAGTTCAATTCTACGGCACTACCTCAAAGACCTACTGTCAACTCACCTCATCATCTTTTGCTGCAAAGACCTTTAGAACTTGATTTCCCATAAAATATTTCATGTGGACCTACAAGAGGAAGTGAGGAAAAGAACTGGTTTCGATCCAAAATAAGTAACACAAAAAACCATAATGCCACACAATACTAGGAAATTACATTCAAAATGCTCTTACTGAAAAACATTCACAGGTACTAGAAACAACTCACTCTTTGAGGTTCAAATCACTTAAACACAACAAATATGTGAGTGCCTAGTTTATGTCAAACATTGTTCTGGGCACTATAACACAATAATGAACAGGATGTAGCCTTGCCTTGAGGAGCGTAGAGAAATATGAAATTAGCTGCAGTGGAGTATTACCAGGCAGTGCTACTGGTCCCCAGGAGTACAGTATTACAGCTCAGCGCTACAAGAGCACATACAAAGGGCAGCTATCTCAGTCATGAGGTGTCAGCGAAGGCTTCTGCAAATGGTGACACCTAAGTCAACACTTAAAGGATGGGTAGGAACTAAGATGAAAGTCTGGGCACAAGTGTCCTCAGCAGAGATAACAGTGTGATTAAGTCTGGAGTGACATAAACACATAGTACATTTGGGGAACTGCTTTTCGAGTAGCGCAGTGCCACAGGGCAAGGGGGAAAGCTGAAAAGTTAGATGAGTGAGATTAGCAAAGATCAGATCATGAAGTCTCTTATGAGCAAAGTTAAGTGGTTTGGACTTCATCCTAAGAGAAATGACATGGCATTGATGAACTGCCAAGAGACTAGAGTACCATGTGTCCTTTAAATTACTCACCTAGCACAGTATCAGAGGAGTCAGAGACTAGAAGATGAATACTAAGAGTTCCTAATATTATAACCACCTGTGCCTATCAACCAAGATCAACTTCTCTTTGATCTATGTCATCTTGAGCCTGGAGCGTATTTATAAGAATGTGCCATAAGAGAGGCAATGCTTCTCAAATATTTTTTCTGCCCTCCCACCTCTAAGGCGAGAAATTGTGAGCACTTTCACAGTAACAGCAGCTCAGGAAAACTGGGTCCCAAAGGTGTGGGGGTGAGGCCCATATAAGCCAAATACCTCCATCTTCACTTCCATTCCCCATCTGAAAACCATTATTTGAAAAAATATGGGAATAATCTTATATTTTCAGTTTGCTACATCCATATAGATTTATTTGCCCTCCTATTAGAATCTGTAATAGTTCTTGACTGATTCAAGAACAGTTAATGATACTTTTTCCTAAGGCACCTAAATGACTTCTCAAAGGACAGCCAGACATTTGGGGAAATTCTGGCTAAATTCTTATCCATCCTACCAGAACACTGACAACATGCAAGAAGGCAAATTGAAAGGACTCCTGAAAGTTTAAAAGAGAAGAGTAATTCACTATTCAAAAAAAAATAAAATTCCAAAGCAAAAAAAAAACCTATTTTATATTATGAAAAGTTTCACACTAATTCAATCCAGAAATATTAGTGTCCCTCAGATTAAGGGAATCTGGAAAACTGTGATCTTATTAATTTAAAGCTAATTACTAGTTTATTAAAAGGTACATACTTATACTTTACCTTAGTTGATATGGAAAAACCTTGTTCTTAGGATGACGTGTATGCATTTGTTAACATGATACACAAAAGCAGGTATGTAAAAACTAGACTATTCAAAAATGAGCCTATCTGGTGGGCAGATTATAGCTGATTAATGGCATAGCTTTGGAGTCAGAGAGACCTGGTTCAAAACCCATCTCTACCACCTTCTACCTGGGGACCTTGGGCCAATTACCTAACAGCGCTGAACCTCCATTTCCTAATGTATAAAATACATATCAAGGCACCTACCTGAGAGGACTGTAATAAGAATTAAATGGGAATTTATATAAAGTGGTTAGTATACTGATTATAATATTATAATCACTCAATAAATGGTAGCTATTATGACTATCTTTATTGTACCTGTCTGATATTGCACTTAAGATCAAAATAATTTAGAGCTTAAAAACAACAGAAAGTTGGTTTAGAAAACACTTCATGACTTAAAAGTTAATTTTAAGTCAATAAAAATCTTTTTAAATGGAAAACGTACTTTTTCAGCTCACTTTTTCTTGCTTTGCCATCTAACTAAATAGGTCCCCACACCTACCATGGCACAGATGATTTCAGTTTTTTGAGTCCTAAATTACAGTTATAGGAGTTTTGGATAGATCTTTTCTGCCTGTCTGGAATTAGGCAGACCCAGTTCCCAATAAGCCAGTTTCTACAAATAGGTCTGAATGGAGGTTCTGTTTCACTGAAAAGACTCATAAGCACTGACATTAAGAACCGTAAATTTTAAGTTTATATACCTCCCAAAGTGAATAATTTTAAAGAAAAGCACATTTAGTGTAATTTGTTAGAGAACTGTTAGAGACACTCAACTTCCAAAAGGTATTTATTCTCACCATTAACTGTATCGACTTTAAGTAAATACTCGCAATTTTTGGTTTTATGAGTCTTAAAACTGTATCTAACAGTTTGAGCATATGATGGAAGACATTCTCCCCACCTCACTGAATTATTCTAACACTGAATTATACAGGGACTACATGCTGGAGCAACATGAAGAAATTTAAATCTGGTACACTGGGTTATATTTATTTTTATTTTAATTCTCACTTGAGTTCTTCTAGAACCAACAAAAATCTCTTCATCCCTATAGAGCCTGAAAAGATGCACTTTCTACTTATTCTGTTCGGTTGCCTACCTCAAGAATATTTCATCTAAGACTGCTGGGAATCTTTAATGACCCTTTCTTGGAGAGTATATGGTATCCACAGCCTTCAATAAGCTACTGCATTTTCCACTGTGTCTCTTCTGTATCTCTGTATTGCCGTCTAAAAAACATATGACTAATGAACAAGTTTTGCTTCCGAGACCTCTTTGTTGGCCGTTGAGAAGAAGGGTGACTGGCATAAATCAATGATATTCTAAAAGATCTATGGTCATTCAAAACCCAACTAGACCCTGACTCCTGTAAAACACTCCAGCATACGTAACAGTTAGAGAAAGCAATACAATAGCAAAGAACTGGATGCGGTTTCTTTAAGGCTACTATGAGCTATGACCGACACCAAAGCTAAGAAGTGACTTTTCACTGAATCTATTCTGATTTATGCCGACTTCTCTACCTCTTGATTTTTAACCTTCAAAAATCAAGGATAGCAGCACGCCAAATTACATTTTAGAAAAACTAAAAGTGAAAAAAAACATAAATAACAGGCCCAATCCAAAGCACACCATCTCAAATAATGAGAAAAAAGCTCATCTGTTTTGTTTACAATTAGTAGACAAATACGTGCTTTACCTGAGAAGATCTACAAAATCCCAAAACAGAGAAGCACTTCCCCTCCGATTTATATTTCATTTGTTCCTCATCCACTTTAGAGAAAGGAATGATATCACTCCCATAGCGGAACCCTAGAGAACAAGAGAAGAGCATCTGTTAAGCATATGGTGCCTCATCTTCTACAAGCTGAAATTGGCCCTATACATACATTAACAATACATGCACACTCCGGATCAAGCCTCCATATACTGTTTGCCGGAATCAAATTTCTGCCCCTTGTGATCACTGCAGAAAAAGAAGCGGCAGATCCACAAACATACACGACACAAAGACAATTAAAATCTAATTACAATTTTTTTTTTTTTTTTAGTATGATGCCTCCAGCTTTATTCTTTTTTTTTTTTTTAAAGATTGATTGATTGATTGATTGCTATGTTGGGTCTTCGTTTCTGTGCTAGGGCTTTCTCTAGTTGCAGCAAGTGGGGGCCACTCTTCATCGCGGTGCGCGGGCCTCTCACTATCGTGGCCTCTCTTGTTGCGGAGCACAGGCTCCAGACGCGCAGGCTCAGTAGTTGTGGCTCACGGGCCTAGCTGCTTCGCAGCATGTGGGATCTTCCCAGACTAGGGCGCGAACCCGTGTCCCCTGCATTAGCAGGCAGATTCTCAACCACTGCGCCACCAGGAAAGCCCCTAATTACATTTTTTTAAGTAGCATATTCTGCAATCTAGTTACCTTAGTGATTATCCATCCTAGAAGAAAGAATGTAGCAAATGCAATGTACTAGTTATCCTCCAAAGATAAACCATGGCTGACTAAAATACAATCATGACTTGTAAACATAATAACAAGAACACATTTATTTAGAAACCTGGAGACCCACAGAGAAATGTGCCCATAGGATTTACAGAACAAAATGTTCTCAAAAATGGATGCTGGAGATATACAAATGCCTAATGGAAGAAGCCAAAATTTTTCTATTTAGAAACATTCAATTGACAAGCTGGATATTTTTCTGCATTTAAATTTATTTTATTTCTGGGATTGGATTGTCTACTTTTTTTCTTTTTAATTACTTAGGTTATTACAGATATAGGCTCTTGGCTCCTTAAAAAAACTCCAACCCTGTTCCAGGGCCTCTCTGCTCTATGGAAGGTCATGCCTTTTCACTATATAGTCTTATATGTTTAATGGGGAGAAAGATCATCAAAATCCAAGGATTATGACCTTGCGTAGATGAAAAGGAAAAGCATATGCATCTTTACTTCAAGAAACAAAGAAACTTGTGTGTTTAGGGGCAGATTCTGTGATCCAGTGTTTATTAGTTCCCTCACTCTGCACATGCCATGTATTTAATTAAAAAGAAACACATTTCTATTTTCATATATGTCTTTTAATAAAAGCTGGTGATATAAACAAAAATTTCAACAAGAAATTAAGAGGGAAATGTATGGCACATAATTAAGAGTGGTATCTAAACCCAATGTTTTTTCAGACATCTTACTTGAATTGTTTAAGAGTAACCTGAAAATTCTAATTAAAACTGTCTTATGTTTTCTGGCTCATCTTTTAAAGGGCAAAACAATAACTGTAACTTTTGTACATGGCAAAGAGTAGAGAACAGACTACAAATACGACCATAGTCCTTTGCTCACATAAACTAGTCCCTCTATCTAAAAAAGAGAACTCTACATATTAGGGGATAGAAAGTGGAAGACAGGCAAAGGAAGTATGTGGGTAACTGCAAAAAGGTAAGAGAGAAAAGCTGCACATCTATGCTCTTCGAACTGAAACAATGTTTAACTCTTCCCTCTCCCTTGCTCCACCAATATGTTTGCTTTCTGTCGAAGACAACCAGAGCTGCTTTCTTTGCTTGCAACCGAAAAAATTGGTACCCTCATCTCTAGTCCCTTCTCCTTCCAATCCATCCTATACCCAGATGTCCTATTAATCTTTCTAAAACACAGCCCCCATGACACTCTGCTCCTCAAAATTATAAACAGCTCCATGTTGCTTTCAAAATTAAGCAAACTCTTCAGTGTATCATTCAAAGTCCTTCCTAATTCAGAATAGCATGTAGAAACACAGACTCCTGCAGCCGTGGGTTCAAATTCTGCTACTTGTTAACTATGAGATTTTGCACATGTTAACGAATGTCTTTCAACCTCAATTCTCTTATCTGTAAAATGGAAACAAGAGTGCCTACTTCACTGGTTGTTGTGAAGATTAAAAGAGAAAATGCAGATTGTCTTTTAGATACTACCCTGAGTATGAATCTGCATATGCCCTATACACCTTACCTAACTACTTGGTATCACTGAGAAGGCCCTCTACTTTCCTGGTCTTACACCCTTAATCATGCTATTCTTCCTACTATGAGCCAGTCATTATACGAGGATTAAATGACGAGCAAGTAATGGAGCCATGATTCTAACCAAGGTCTGACTCCAAAATTTCTGTTCTTAACCACACTATACTATTGAGTTGAATTAAAGAATTAGTAGAGACTGTGGGTTGTTTATTACATTCTAATCCATCAGAAGAAAGAAAGGGGTCATAACCACCACCACCTTTAATCACTCTCCCACCCGCCAAGACCCCTGCAAAACATATAAATATACAAATACTGCAACGCTGTGCCACAGATGAAAGGAATTTTTTTTAAGGCTTGCAAATTAAAATTATACTGAGTAGCACATAGTCTGGTGATAAATTTATATAAAGACTCTGGTTTCTATCTTAACCATCATTTGGTATCTTATCATTTTAGCTCTTGAACATTCAGACACCCTCAGCTGGCTTCTAAGCCCTCTGGATAGAGACGCCATCTAAATACACTACACAGAGCCAATGGGTACAAGTATATGAAGTACAATTCTAAAGATCCTAGTGAACATAAAGCAATATAACAAACACAAATAATTTTTCTTATCCCCTAAATTACCTTAAGGGTAATCCTTAAAACTTCCTCTGCTAGCATGCCCTTTACATAAAAGCTAAACTGGCAGGATATAAGACCTGAAATTGGCATTCAGAAAAATGATCGCTATGGAAGTCAAAGGTAAACAAAAAATTTGCTTCAGCCATGTTAATATAAGCATTTTCCTAGCTAGTGAGTTTCAAACTTTAATACAAAGCCAAGTATTAAGTCCTGTCACTTGAGACATTTAAAACCCAGAGAGACTGAAAGCCCAAGTATACTCCTGCCTCGGAACCATCCTGCCTGAGACCCAACAGATGACCTAAAGGATCCAGTGTCTCATGATCCCCTCATATAGTTGTGTCTCTAGACAAATAATACAAAACCTAGCCTGCCTCCTATCATCTTGAAGAAAATCTTCTAGGCAAAAGTGAAACTCTCACTGGCATAATACCTTGAATAGTATCCTCTTTTGGAACTTCAGTTTCATCATCATCATTCAAGCAATAAACTGTTTCTTTTTGTATATCTTCTTTTTTTTGAGTTCTTGCATCCACAACTGTCCAACACTTTTTAACTTTCTCTTGTAGAATCTGATTTCCAAAAGAAAAATAAAGGGAAAACAAGGAAAGCTATGATTCAGATGGACAAAAGATGAAAACCTAATATACTCTCTGCTTTACAGAAAAAAATCCAGAACAATGACTCCAGCTACATTGGTTTGTTGTCTCTTGCCTACTGTGGATATTTTAGTTTATTTTATAATTCTTTCTACATTTTATTTTCCCCCAAGGGTAATCCACAGATAAATATGAATATTTGTATATATTCAAACACTTTCTATACAAAACCCTCAGACTGTCTAACAAAAGAGGGCCCTACATTTTGTTACCACAGTTTCCCAACACACAAGAAGGGGGAAAGCAGTCTATCAGTACTCAGAAATCAATAAGGAAATATGAAAAAGAAACTAGGAAAAAAAAAAGGAAAAAGACTATATTCTCATTCCCAGGGACACTATTCTAGGCCTTGAAGTACCGCCATGGTTTTCATGCATGTAGTGTGTTTTGGAATTAAGTCCTTGAATATTAAAAAAAAACACTTGAATATATAAAAAAACATGTTTTTGTATATTTTGTACATTTTATATATTTAAATGTTTTTATATATTTATTTTGTGCATTTAAAGAAAAAAGACAAGGAAGGTCATGCAGAGGCATGGATACAAGACTCATACTCAAACTGGAATTTCATCAAATAATTACCAAAAGCAACTCATTTTTGAAAATATACTATTATGTACAAATGTACATATGTTACAAAAGGCCATTTCACAGTAACAAGTCAACATCTTTTGATATTTCTTAGATGCTGTTACTACCAGATCATTAACAACTAAATTAGATGTGACTGAGTTTTCAAAACTCTGAACTGAACTCTGGTGTGTATCTGTATTTCTGCTATAATACCACAATGATACAACTTAATGTATTTCATTTTCTTTCTTTAAAAAAAAAAGAGAAAGGCCTGAAACTCATGATTAACAATCAATTGTCAATGGAGAGAAAGAGAAAAAGGAGGGAATCAACCCCTATTATAGACCATTCTTTTTTTTTTTCCTTTTTTTTTTAAAGTAGTTGCGGCACACGGGCTTAGTTGCCCCGTGGCATGTGGGATCCTCGTCCCCTGACCAGCGATCGAACCTGTGTCCCCCACATTGGAAGGCAGATTCTTAACCACTGGACCACCAGGGAAGTCCCTATTATACACAATTCTTAAAACTTCCTCTGCTAGCATGCCTTTTACATAAAAGCTAAATAGAGATGAAATGAACAGGGAGAGCAGTTAGAGAAGCAGTAATTATGGTTTTGAATAACCCACACACGAATTGTCAGTTCCTTATATAAGCATATTTGTCTGCCTGCTAACATTTCTTTAAAAATGTGTACCTACCACTTACCGATTTATAAGCCACAATCTTTATAGACAAATTGGAGCCAATGGTCAGTTGACAGGGCCAGGGTATGGAACGCCTCTCAATTTTCTTAAAGACACACAGCTGTCTCAGACTCTCACTTAATAAAGAAAAATGTATTATGAAAGCAGCAATTTTAAAATGTTAACCTGTGCTGGATATTGCATTTAGTTGTCTAAAATGAGAAGTGAGATGCTGTTGATCATAAAGAGAGGAACAGCAGGGGATGGCAAGGAAAACTCGTGGCAACCATCAATTGGGAGAGAGCCAGAATACAAATGAGTTGGCTTAGGAGGAAGGAGTTGAATTCCTTTACTGACAGGTGAAAAGGAACATCTTTTCCTTCCCCCTATTCAATCTTTTCTTCAACTTGGCCAGTTGTTCTTAACATTTTTTTTTTCAGGACCAAGGACACTGTGAGGATATGATAAAAGCACATTCATAAATGCGTTTGCACACACCAACTCCCTGAAAACCATGGACCTGAGGATAAAAAGCCCTGCTCTAGGATATCAAAGGGTGGGCCCTATCCTATATCATCACTGTTCACAACCCTGCAATTCTTTAGCTCATTTCCATTCTCTTAAATAAAAGACATGGTAAGTATATGCACACAGTGGAGAGAGTTAAATAATGACTCTCCACGGGATAAAGGAATTTAGCAGTCCACGCTCAGTCTTAAAGTAAAGCAGGTAACTCTAGGTTTCTCACTGCGTAGGGAAAGGGAATTGGGAAGTAGCAAACACAATGTAGAGGGCTACTTCATTTGAATACTAGTGAAGATCAGTTCTACTTTCATCTGGTTCCTAATCAAACACAACAGAGAAAATCATAGGAGATAGGTGGAATTTGTGGTATTCACTAAGGATTATCTGACATTATCCAGAGTTATGGACAAAGAGGCCTCAAGAGACTCCAATTTTCAGAAATAATTTACAATGAATAGTAGATATTCTACCTGATACCCTGCTCCAAAGCTTACGGTACACCTTGGCTTTGTATTCATTGAGGAATGAATGGGTCTGAAACCAGGTCTAACCTGTCTCATAGGACATTGCTAGTCTGATTATGAGTCACGTCTAAAACCATCAAGAGGTTTGGATTCTGTTCCAGGGGAAATTCTAAAGACCAGCCTCTTATATGTAACATCTGAGAACAACTGGATGAGTTCTGCAGTAGGTTTGAACCTCCCCAATTAGAAGTCAAGTTATCTTCCTCTAATGTCTTCTAGATGAGGATAAGTCTAGTCCAGGGCTGTCCTGTACAACTTTGTGCAATGAGGGAAGTGTTCTAACTATGCCTGTCCAATAGGCTACTGAGCTCTTTAACTGTGGCTACTATGACTGAGGGACTAAGTTTTTAATTTTAATAAATTTAAATAGCCACATGTGGATAATGGCTACTGTATCAGATGGCAAAGTTCTGATCCACACCTTCATGGCAGACCTAAAATCAAAGTAACTTCAGATGGCTAGGACAACACATAGTAATTTCCCTCCTTGCTATGTTACAGGAAAAGAAACTTTTTTAGGTAATTTTATTGGCCTATAATTCTTCTTTACGATATCATGGTGAATATGTTAGCTTTAGACATGTATTCCCACGTTAGAGCAAGCCATATCCAAATTTGAAAGAACAATAATTTAGGAACACATATTTGCATGTATTACAATTAGAACACGTATTATGACAAAGAAACATCACTTTACAGGATTCTTCACTGACTCCTTTGACAACCCCTTGGGAAATTACAGTTCAATTTCCAAAATTCCCATTTACCTGCAATTTTTCAATAGTATCTATGTTTAGAAAAGCAGGCTGATAGCTTATCAATTATAGCTCACCAGAAATATTTGAAAATTGTGATTGAGAAGAAAAATTAGAGCAGATACACACTACTGTTACTCAAAAAACTCCTAATTGTTGAACCTTTACTTCAACTGAACCTCTACTTCAATTAAGAACTTTTCTTAAAATGCTTGTATTTTGTGTATTTATTAATAAACTGGAATTCTTTAACATTAAGTAGTAGTATCCCTGAAAATTTGAAACTCCACAGCCATACAGTGTGGTATTCTATTGCCATTTTACCAAATCAGGCCCTTCAAATACACACCGTTCTAGATGCTATGGACCCCTCTCAGGTTCTTTGCTCAAAATAAGTGTATATCCAATTCCAACCAAGAATAATACAGATAAAGGAGATCATCTCTCCCACAGTCTCTAATTGGATGGCCAAAAAAAGCAGCTTGCTTAATTGTTATATGGTACTTCAGGGATTTCACATTTCTTAAATCATTTTGCCTTTACAAAGCCCACATGGAATAAACAGGTTGTAAATTCTTAATATTTGGGGTTTTTGCTTTGTTTTGTTTTGTTTTTGCCTGACCAAACTATTTTGAGACCAAAAGTTTTTTAAAAAAATCTCTATATTATAGTATACTGCCTCCTAAAACCTAAATCAGAGGATTAGAGGATATTGAGTATTATCTCAGATCTGACACCACTTTTTATAATTAAGAATGTTTTTTAGGTGTATGACAAGGAAGGGCCCAAGAAATGTGCCCCAAGCTTGGCATAAAGAAGAAATCTACTACCTCATCTTTTATAATTTGACTTGTTAAATCGTTCGTTATATTTATATATTTCCAAACTCTACCGACATAGTCCTGGAAATAAATAAGAAATCTTGCGCCAACCATGCAAACTTCACAACAAGGGATTAGGGGCTGGTGCACCATTTCTTTAATAAAAATTGAAATACTAAAGTATAACTGCTAATTCAAAAGTGGTCCAGAAAAGGAAAAGCATTAGGGAGCCATCTGATCAAAAGAAAAATTAATATGCTTACAACTGAAAGTTGTAAACAATGCTTTTATGTCTTACCTGAAGGAATAAATTTCCTCCAGCCCATCTTCACCTTCTAAAGACATCATCACCTTTTTCACCATCCGAATACCTTCTTTTTGCTGCTCACTGATTCCTTTTAGAGGAAAGGAGGGCCCATGGTGGTCCGAGAGCAAATGGCCATCTCCTCTGTCCCCAGTTCCATCTTCCTTGCCAACTGGGAAAGGCAAACTATCAGGAAAAGATCAGCAGTATTTAAGAAGACAAGCTCTGAAGCCGAATAACAAACGGGGTTCCAATTCTGTGACTGTCACTCACTAGCTATGAGAAAATGGTCAGTCAGCCTCTCTGAGCTTTACATTTCTCAACCGTCAAATGGCACTATCTACCCTGACCAATATTCTATCAGTTTCAAGTGATCAAAGTCTCTTTGGTTTGGCTTTTACGGGGGTAATTTATTGGCTTAACATAACAAAATTATTGAAAGGGCAAGGCTGCACATGGCCTTAGGATGACTAGACCCAGAGTCTCAAACACCACAAGGATTCTGTGACCTTCTCACTCTCTATCTCCGTATTTCATTTTCATTTGCCTTTATGCTGGCCCCGCTCTTTCAGACTGGCTTCCTCCACATTGTTTCTGAACACTTTCAAGCTCATAATGCCCAGCTCCACTACCAAAGAGGGACTGAGGGTTTAACCCTCTACTCTCCAATTCAAAAAACCAGGAATTACTGGTAGCCTAGGAACCAGATCTAGATGTCAGCTCTCATTCAAGCCATGAGGTTAAAAAGTAGGAAGGAACGCTTCCTAGAAAAAGGCTGGGTGACATTCTAGGCAGACAGAAATAAACAAACAAATGCCCATTAATGATCTCTCAAGATTATTATAAAGATTAATAAGAGAAAGTGTATAAAATACTTAAAACTCAAACAATGTCGTCATCATTATTTCAGATAGAGAATTCCTATACAGAAACCAGTTAATTGCTAGAAATAAGTAAAACCAATTTTGTTCTTGTGTTTCACTCCAGTTGTTTGACTGAAATGAGACTAAAACTAGAGTGGGGTTACCAGTCATGGGAATATTCAATAATCAATATACAAACTGAAAAGTAAACCAAACACATTTTATGATAATATTCTACATGACACTTTATAAATGTTTTCATATAAACAATCTCATTTCATCCTTATGTGTTAGTTGGATAGAGATTTCTACCTCCATTTTCTGAAAAGAAACGGAAGCTACAGAAATGAAATAATTTGGCCAAAACCAGATAGCTAATAAAGCTAATAAGTGATTGAGCAAAGACTCAGTCATCTGACTGAAAGAGCAAGGTTCTTTCCACTGTAGCATGTCACCCGACTTTGTCCCTGGAAACCCAAACAGTTGAATTCAGCGATCTTTTCAGTTTACTCAAAATTACCTGCTGGTCACCCCATGTGGATTTTTAAGGTGATTGCTTTATCATTTTATTTATTATCATCAAAACAGAGCTTCATGTTTACATTTTTTCTATGTATTCTTAGCATGAGAGATGTGCACGTCATGCATTACATGAAAAAGAGCTTCCAGCGAGCAGGGTACGGCACATCAGGTTTGCACCAGGCTATTGCTGTTTCCAGAGCATCAACCAGGAAGAAGGGACGATTAACATGAAAATGAAGGGTCAGGAAGGTCCAGTCCAACTAGAACAATCCATCATACATGGGATACACCAAACAATAAGGGCAAAAACTCTACTTTGCCTGCTAGAATTTTGCAGCAAAGGAAGAAGGGTATTACCCAAGAAAAAAATACAACCAGTCAAATAACAAGTAAGTGGAAGAAAAGGCTATGTTCTGTCTTCAGCTTGCTTTACAGCATTGCTCATACAAAAAAAAGTAGCCCTTTCCAATGACATTGACAGAAATGCAGTATGTGTCAAGGATGTAAAGGCATCTGAGATTATGAACAGGGAACAGAAACCGAGCTGGGCTTTTGAAGTGCTGAGAAAACCTCAACTCAATAAGAAAAGAAGAGTCACTTAAAAAGCACTTAATTTCTCTGAAGTACTGTCTTATCAAGTATCAGCTTGATGGGTTATTCTGAACTATTTTTCTACAGTTCTACAGAAAGGAGATGCCCCTCAGCAGTCTTAAGAGGTACGTACATGCAAGAGAGGTTCTTAATTCTCCACGGCAGGCATTTTAAAGAAGCTGTATGCTTACCACTCAGAGCTGGAGGATTCTTGGTAGGGCTCTCAATCCGAAAAATGAGCGTCCCTAGAAGACTAATAATTCAACATTCTATACTACCACTCTGCTTTTACCAAAACTAGGACGAGAAAAAACAGGTTTCAGATGCAGCAGGAAGGATTAATTGAAAGAACTTTAGGATTAGTGAAAAGAACTTTCTGTTAGGGATATAAGATAAAGTAAGTGCCTGGAGGGGAAATTCAAGTTATTGGGGGAGGAGGGACTCTCTCCCTAACAAATTGTGAAAAATATTTTCCTCCTAAGTTTGTATACCTCATCTGTAAATATGCATGAGCAAATTACATTTTAAAAATGTGTGTGTATCCTTTAGATCTGAAAAAGAGTTAAAAATAAGCATATGTGTTTAAAATCGTTCCCAAGTTGACATTCTTCTCTACCCTAAAAACATCAACTGTCTTTAAGACAGTTCTCTAGGCTGTTTAAGAAAAGACACCACCCATCTGGTAATTGTTTGGGTAAAGTCTTCTATGCAGGCAGGAGATGAACTGAATGTCCTTAAAAGATTCCTCTAATTCCTCAATTCTTTGGGTCCAAGAACAGCACAAGCAAACATCTGCTACTGAGCTAAACTCCCAGGTTTCCCTGTGACTTTCATCCCTTTATCATCAAAGCTCAGAAGAGTTCCTGGAACACAAGAGAGTAATCAATGAATGTTGGCTGAAGTCAGTGTTCTGACAGATTCTGACTCAGAGCAGAGAGGACTCTTGAGAACCGAGTGCTCTCCGAAGGGGTCCTATCACTGCATTATAAGAGCACAAGATCTGTCTGCAAATATTATTCTTACGGTCTTACAAAAACTGCAGGGAGATGCCAGATTTCTTCAAGTTATGAATTATAATATCCAGCTGATCTCTGCTGAATGGGCTGCTGAGGTCAGTGAACACTTCAATATGCCTCTTCTCAAACTTCTTTCCACTAGAAGAGAGAGTTAGCATGTTAAGAAATCATTCTCCTGAATTATTTCCTACACATTCAAATGTACTTGGTCACTGAGCAGAAAAAGGGTAAGGAATGAATCCAGCTCCAGCTAACAAAAGTGATTACATTCTAGAAGCCCGTGTGCTGCAGATGCTCAGCTAGGTTCCTACTAAACATATAACCAACCCAGTTGTGACTCACACTTTGAACATCTTAGGCAAAATTTCTGAGCATTATGGAAATATTATGTCTCTGATTTCCTAACTTTAACTTCAGTTAAAGATGTGGTCACTACGATAAAAAAGGATCCCCTTCCAGCCTCCACAGAGGTACGTACAAGCAACTCTCCCAGGTACTACAATTATAGCCTTGCAAGGGTTCATTTTCCAAATGGTCTGATTCCACACAGAAAGGCTCATTTCCAACCCTCTTCAGTTGAGATACTTACACAGTTTCTTGTTGAATCAAATCCATGCACACAATGAGGGCATCCAGAACTCAGCTAGTTAAGGGCAGAAGATAACACCAAACAGTCCCTTTATCCCAAGAACATGCAACTTTTTTCCAGTGAAATCCACAGTGCTGGAAATTGTGGACACTGGGCTGACGGTGTGATGATTTAAAAGTACTCGCCCAAGTGCCCTTCTTCCAAGTCTATTTCACTAACATATATTCACATATGTTATAAATCAAAGTACACTTCCTGAAACATATAAACAGGAAAAATGAAATAAACCAAAAGGTAATCTGACATATTCCGCTCATTTAATGAAAAATTATGATGCCATTTTACAGTATCTAGAACCCATTTTCTGTGATTACAGTCCATTCTTACACATGAAGTGAGCCATAATGTAGCATCTGTAAGTCACTCCCAGCACAGCAGCACCTCCCAGTGACCAGGGATGGCACCACTGTTTAGAAAAATAAGAGGAACCCCTTAAAACCAGGGCACCTGTGGAAGAAATTGTTAGTCTCACAGTTTGGGTATCAGTCTGATTTTTGGCATACAAATATCCTCCATCCAGGAAGGCTAGGAGAATGCTAATGCTATACTCTTCTAAAAATATCTTCTCTACGTCCAAACATTTCCAACCATTGCCACCACCAAACCCTCTACACATAGTCAACACGTACACCCCCTTCTGATACCTCCCAACCTCTCAATGTCACTAGTGCAGAGAAGGAGCAAGTGACTGCAGGGCGTGGAGTCCAGGCACCCAACCCAACCTAGTTAATTTCACATTCAGTCCTAACACACATCACCTCCATGTCCTCAGAGCCAAGAACGTCCATATACTCAGAGCTAGGACTCTTAGAGAACCTCACCAAACTAGATTACAATTCCCCAGATTAAAGGAAATGTCTTAAGAGTCTTCTCTGGCTGAAAAAGGATACAGTCAGCTTGTTGAGAACCTGGTTGGATTTTGCTTTCAATGTCCTCCAGCAAGTCAAAATCCGGCAGCATCAGGTGTCTGTGCACTGTGATGTTCTGATACTGGTCCTCACGAGCAAGGGCGTTCTCAGTGCCATCTGTACCGAAAAGGACTAACGCGATTTCATCCTTGCTCTCAGCAAACACCTAGAGAAGCAGGTTAGAAGGCTGAAATCATACAATATCACCTGGAAACCATTAGATATCTAACCTTCAGGGAGCAAGACAACCATACCTCCCTATGGCAGGGCCCTGGGGCCACCGTCAACAATAGAATATTGGGCTAACTGGTCTGTGGGAATGATGGGCAATGATAATTCCTAGGTTCTAAGCAGACATTTTCATTGACTACAGTTTCCATCCTTTCAGCACAATTTGTGGTGGAGGAATGGGAGGGCAGTAACTGCTCTTGATGAGTTTCTTTGATTTGCTTCCACCCAAATCAGACTCTCATTCTCAGTGAAAACTAATTATGTATAATTTGAGAAGATTTTAGTCTGTCTTTCTGGAATGACTATACAAAGTTTAAATTTTCCAGAGATTAAAAATAAATTGCTGATTCATATTCTATATCCCAGCAATTTCACTTACAGGTATATATACTGCAGAGAAGTTCCTGCACATGTACGCAAGGAGACAAGAGACAAGAAAGTTCCAGTTCACCTCAGCACTGTTTATAACAGGGCAAATCTGAAAACTAACTATCCATCAACTGAAGAATGCAAAAGCACACTGCAAAATATTTATACAATGGAATATTACACTCTAGTAAAAAAAAAAATGAATAAATTTGTACAATGTTTACCAACATGAATAAATCTCAAAAACATAAGATTGAGAAAATTAAGTTGTGGAATTATATGTACTGAATAATACTATTACATACACTTTTGAGAGCTTCATACAATACTAAATATTATTTATAAATACACTGAGATCCAAGGTATAAAATATGTACAGTAATAACTATGAAAATTCTGAGGAAAGGAGGGAAAGAAGAGGAAAGAAAAGGGCTGGGAGGGGATACACAAGGGGCTTTAAGTTAACATTTTATTTTTTAAGAAAAAAAAAAGAAAAAGAAATCAAACAAATATAGTAAAACTTTAGGGCTTTTGTAGTTCTAGACAATGGGAAAACAGCTTTCCATTATATTATTCTCTGTGTTTGCTTCTTTTATGAAGCATTCCATAATGAAATATGAAAACAAGAAATAGTATGCGACACAAAAGGCAGTCCTGTTCCCACCTAGTTATTAACAGAAGCCTTCTGTATCAGTAAAAAGAACACTGCATGGGCAGAGGATGGAATTCTGTCATTCTTCACCTCTGTTTGGTCTGTTAAATTCCCCAATCTGTTAACAACTCCAGCTGCAATTGCCAGTTGTACATGGAGGGAAGGTCCCAGCTGCTGGGGCTCAAATATTTCCAGCACACCAGTGGGGCAGGGCAGCTAGAATTCTAGCTGCCTCCTGCACAAGAATTCATCTTAAGGCAAGGTAATCTTGCTCGACAACAAAACCTCAGTCAGGAGAGGGGAGGAAATTTGAATGCAGCGTGGGAGCGGCACCAGGTTTGGTCTCCCAGCCTTCCAGATTTCACTCCGACTCCCATGCGAGGGGCAGAGCCAAAAATAAAAACTGAAAGCACTGTTTCCCTTTTTAAAAAAAAATCTATACTACATTAGGGCACAGCAGCACTACTTGAATACAACCAACACAAATTACTATAACCAAGAATGGGGTTAGAAGCATTCTCGTCTTCTTTGACACATTAAGGACTCCAGGTTATCAGAATTTGTAAAAATCTAGGATGACAGGTGGGAGGTAATAGTGCCCAGGAGAAAAGGCAACACCCAGAAAAAAACAGCAGACGTGTCCAGAGGAGTAGCGAATGAAGCAGAACTTCATGGACTTCGCAAAAGTAGCAGTCAGACCAGGTAGAAAGGGCAGAAATTAATAATAATGGTAGTAGTAGTAATAATGATAGTAATAAAAACACATATAGCGTTTACAATACGTCAAGTACTAAGTACTTTATCTTAGAGATATTCACAGAGGCACCGTGGTAGAGAGTCTTCAAGACGGCCTCCATCCATTCCTTCTCTCTCTGTATTTGGAGGCTACCCCTTCAAACAACAGGGGACTCTAATTCCTGTCCCCTCCCCACCCCACTGAGTGTGAGATAGCTTAGCGACCTGATTGACTAATAGAAGGCAGTGGAAATGACCTTCTGGGATTTCTAGAGGTAGGTCATAAAAAGCCACATAAGCAGGTCTCTTAGAATATCCACTCTTGGAACACTCCTTTTTAGAACCAACTGCTATACCGTGAGCATCCCAAGCTACATGGAGAGGCCACAGGTAAGGGTTGTGGGGGACAGCCCCAACCGAGCTCACAGCCCCCAGAAGGCATAACTACCAGGCACAGGGGTGAGCCATCTTGGATGTACGTACAGCCCCACCGAGCCTTCAGATGACTCAGCACCAGCCACCACGTGAGTACACCTGCACAGGAGGCCTCACAGAGAACCACCCAACTCACACGCCCAGTCATCTCACAGAACCGTGAGGGATGATTTTTTTTAATGTCATTTAAGACACTAAGTTTGGGGAGGGTAGTTTGTAACCAGTAAACGATAACTGGAATAGGCACAAAGTAGTTGAAAGACTTATGCAAGATTGCAAGGTTAGTCAGTATCATGGCAGAGCAAGGATTCAAACCCAGGCCATCTGGCTCTAGAGATTACACATTTAAACATCACATTGCCTCTTGCTTCTGATAAAAGTTGTAATATCCAGTGGAGGAGCCAAAACGAGAAAAGAAAAACATATCAGGCGCCAGCGGTAGTATATGAGTATATGTAAGAATAACTCCTCAGATTCCCCAAAACACTGAGGGTGGACAACATAGAGAGGCTGGTATCTTGCATTATTAAGTGGAAGCAACAAGCAGTTAAACCATGAGTTACATACAAGCTCAAGACCAATCTGAATCTTACCTGTCGCTGCACAAACATGGTCATCACCTTCTTTGCTAGTTCAAATGGGGATTCTTCACCAGGAAAGGAGTTACTCATGGCAAAACGCACATCCATACACAGCACCACAGCTGCCTGGAAAAAAAGTCCCAAAGAACATGTGAGAAAATGTTATTAATGGTCATTAAAAAAAGAAACAAAAGAGATGTCCTTTACTTATTTCACCCAAAGATATTCAGGGTATGCATGATAAAGGGAAGGGAGGTGTTCTACTTAGAGAATGTACATAAGGCACATAAATTTTCACTATGGAGAAACTTTAAATAGTCCTGATATTTCCTGAAAGCTAGAAAGTATCTGCCAGGACAGGAGCACGCTCCAAGTAGCTGCTGCTCCTCTGGCCTGAGCCTGAGCATAAATCCACGGGGAGGAGATGTGAAAACAACCTGCAGGCTAGAGCTAAGTCCAGCCCAGCTGAGCCCAAAATATTACACATCAAACCAAATGCAACTGATATGCTGACCCACAGTATGAGTACAGATGCTTTTGTTGTAAGCCACTGACTTGGGGTGTAGTTTGTTATAAAGCATTTTGGTGGCAATAGGTGACTGTCACAATCTATATATGCTAAAATGATACACTCCAATAATTTGAATCAGTTTGTAAACTGGGAATCTAAAATGAAGACTAAGACACCATATCTATTCTAGTAGGGGACACAGACACATAAATGATACCAGCACAATATTCCATGACCGAGGTACACAGTGGACACTAAGAGAGCACACAGGAGGGGCATCTACCCAAGACTGGTGGAAGGGATAGAGGACGGGTAAGGAGGCAGAAAAGGCCTCCTGGATATGATCCTTGGGTGAACCTTAAAGAATGAGTAGGCAGAATGGGAGAAAACACTTGCAAACAAAGCAACTGATAAAGGATTAACCTCCAAAATATACAAGCAGCTCACAGAGCTCAATATCAAAACACCAAACAACCCAATCCAAAAATGGGCAGAAGACCTAAACAGACATTTCTCCAAAGAAGACATACAGATTGCCAACAAACACATGAAAAGATGTTCAACATCACTAATCATCAGAGAAATGCAAATCAAAACCACAATGGCCATTATCAAAAAAATCTACAAACAATAAATGCCGGAGAGGGTGTGGAGAAAGTGGAACCTTCCTGCACTGTTGGTGGGAATGTAAATTGATAGAGCCACTTTGGAGAACAGTATGGAGTTTCCTTAAAAAAACTAAAAATAGAACGACCACATGACCCAGCAATCCCACCACTGGCCAAATACCCTGAGAAAACCATAATTCAAAAAGATACATGTGGGCTTCCCTGGTGGTGCAGTGGTTAAGAATCCGCCTGCCAATGCAGGGGACACGGGTTCAAGCCCTGGTCCAGGAAGATCCCACAAGCCACGGAGCAACTAAGCCCGTGCGCCACAACTACTGAGCCTGCTCTCTAGAGCCTGTGAGCCACAACTACTGAGCCCGTATGCCACAACTACTGAAGACCTCGTGCCTAGAGCCCATGCTCTGCAATAAGAGAAGCCACCGCAATGAGAAGGCTGCGCACCGCAACGAAAGAGCAGCCCCCCCTCGCCGCAACTAGAGAAAGTCCGCGCGCAGCAACGAAGACTCAACACAGCCAAAAATAAATAACTAAATAAATTTATTTTTTAAAAAAAGGTACATGTACCACAATGTTCATTGCAGCACTATTTACAATAGCCAGGACATGGAAGCAACCTAAGTGTCCATCGACAGATGAATGGATAAAGAAGATGTGGCACGTATATAAAATGGAATATTACTCAGCCATAAAAAAGGAACGAAATTGAGTTATTTGTAACGAAGTGGATGGACCTAGAGTCTGTCATACAGAGTGAAGTAAGTCAGAAAGAGAAAAACAAATACCATATGCTAATGCACATATATGGAATCTAAGAAACATACCATATACTAACGCACATATATGGAATCTAAAAAACGGTACTGATGAACCTAGTGGCAGGGCAGGAATAAAGACGAAGATGTAGAGAATGGACTTGAGGACACGGTCGGGGGGGGGGGGCGGGGGTGAAGCTGGGATGAAGTGAGAGAGTAGCACTGACATATATACACTACCAAATATAGAATGGATGGCTAGTGGGAAGCTGCTGCATAGCACAGGGAGATCAGCTCGATGCTTCGTGACGACCTAGAGGGGTGGGATAGGGAGGGTGGGAGGAAGGCTCAAGAAGGAGGGGATATGGGGATATATGTATACATATAGCTGATTCACTTTGTTGTACAGCAGAAACTAACACAACATGTAAAGCAATTATGCTCCAATAAAGATATATAAAAGAAAGAATGAGTAGGAGTCGGTCATGTGAACAAGGGGAGTTTTAGGCAGAGGAAACCAAATAAATAAAGACACCTGGTCATTGGCTAGCAATCATGTATGTAGGGGACTAAGGAAATAGGGCAAACATAAACTAAAAGTAAAATGGATACATGTAAAGTTCTGTATTTGGCAACCAAAGTTTAACTGAATTGGGCTGGAGGAGACCTGAACAAATAGCAGCTCACAATTTCAGGGTGGATTATAAAATGACATTATAAAATGTCACCAGTAGGACATGGCTACAGGAGTACATTCCCCACACCTACCCCATTCCATCCTCCAAAATGTTTTCAGTCCTATCAATGGTGTAGTAAATTTAAGGAAGGAAAAGACAGGTTTTATGGTTTAAAAAAAAAAAAACTAAATTAGATCCCAGGAGACCTGGGATCCAGCCCCATCTTTATTACCAAGTAGCTAAATTCTTGGGCATGTCACTTAAATTCACTGTTAATTTGTGGAGGCAGGAAGCAGTTGTTGGACTAGATGAGATCTAAGTTATTTTCCAGAGCTAACATTCTTTGACACTGACAGTCTCACCTGTGCTTTGTACTGATCAGACCACATTGGACAAACGGTGAGCAGTTCTGATCATCACATCTTATGAGAAACACTAATTACAACTGAACATGAAATGAGCAGCTTGGAGAAGGATCTGGAGAATACGTGACCTGAGGAACAGGTGGGAAAAACTGGCTATTTGAACCAGACGAGAAGATTTAGAGGAACCTGACTGTTATCCTCAAAAAGTTGACAGCTGTGTTATAAAAAGATAGCTCCGCAAGAGAGACAATAGATCAACAGATGGAAGCTATAGAGAGATTGATCTGACACCATATTAAGGGAGAAAAAATAATATTTAGAAGTAATAAATGAAAGAACTACTGTTTTCTGAAGCAATGATCTCCTGACCCTAAAACTGTTTGAAAAACCTAGATGAGATCCTATCAGGGATGTTATAAGATGATCTCTAATTCGGTTACACCTCAGGCAAGGCAAAACATGGAAAGGAAAGACTATTTAAGTTTTTTCCCTAGTTTACAAAGAATTAAACATAATGCATTAATATTAAGAGAGTTCTAGATTATAAATAGCATGTTTGGAGAAAGGGTGGTAATAAACTACAAAATTCCTTTGAGAGCAATAAAATTTACATCCCATAGTTTCAATGCTCTGAGCGTAAGAACCTTTAAAAAGTTAAGAGTCCCCAAACACAAGCTGCTGCACCTATTTAATATATGTTCATAAAAGCTACTTTTATGACCAGAAAACTCTAAATCAGAGGACTAAAGGTCCTTTGCCAGGAATCAGGTATCCAAAATATGGCATCAAAGGGTTTCACAGTATGGAAGTTCTTATCTGAAAGCAGAAGAATGGTCTATGTAATACCTCACGCTCCCTTCTGGTAGCAGTTAAGAAAACCAGGAGAAAGAAATTGAGCAGCATGGCAACCCTTCATTTAAGCACTGAAGCAATACAGGCTATTAGAATTCTGCTGCAAGTTCACCTGCCATAAACTGCTGCTTCATTAGCGCTGAAAGTTTTCAGCAGCTGAAAGGAATAAAGGAGGTGAGTGGCATATGTTCATAATCATTTTAATCAGCATTTCCCTAGGGGGAGCTGAGGAGACTAGGGATCAGCTGCTCCAACTCCTATCTTGTTTATCTGTATACCAAATGCCTAATAAAGGGCCTAGTTTTGAATAGACGGATGGATAGACCGATGGATGGATGAATGAATGAACAAGTCCTTGGAACACACCTCCCTCTAGAGACCCTTCAGAGACAACTACCACTCTCTGCCTATATTGAAAATGCCATTTTAAAAATTCATCGCAATGTTATTAACCTGGGTCACTGAGGGTCATAGATTCCTAGCAAGAGAGACATTCTCCCGGACACTGAAAGCAGAAAGCCTGTGTTCAAATTCACATTCTACCACTTGTGGACTGGGTGACCTTGGGCTAATCACTTCACTTTCTTTAGGCCTCGGTTTTCTCACCTGTAAACTGGGGATAAAAGTTTTCAACTCATGGGCTTGTTGTGAAGATTAAATGAGACCGGAATAAAGCGTTAGATCAGTGCCTCACCAGAGTAAGCTTTCGCAATAAATGCGAAATATTAGATTATTATAGAGGTAATAAGACGTTTTACATTTCAAGTTATTTTACTCTCAATCCTTCTCTGAAGTTTTACAAGCCTGTGGGATTGGTTCGTATCGTGGCTAACTTCCATTCTCACAGGTTTTTAAAACCCAGATTCAGAAGTAATGGAGGAGTCGGGGGTAGGCTGGGATAGAGAGGTACGGAGGGGAGGTCGGAGGGGGATGGAAAGCAGGATGAGGACCGGTGGAGAGGAAGTGAGAGGATGGAAGGGCTGAGTAGGCGGCGGGGGTGGGGAGTGGGCGAGGCTCAAACTCCCGCCTGAAGACTCCAAATCGCCAGCTTTTCTCACAGCGCATCCCTCGACCCCGGCCCTACTGATCCAGCCCACCACCGGGATCTCTCTTCCTCACTCCTTGGCACCGCCATGCTCCCATGATTCCTGCTTCCGAACCACCTTTTCCGGACCCCCGGCACAGGCAAGGCCCAAGCCTACAGATGTTCCTACCTTATTCCCCGACCACGCCATGTTGAGGTTCCGCAAGCGCCTTGGTCGTCTCTTCCGAGCGGGAACCTGCGGCGCCGAAGCTCAGTTCCGCCGGACTCGGAGCTGGAGGGTCTCAGGAAGAGCCGCTTTCCGCGGAGGCTGGAAGGGGCGGGGAAACTGTACGTCGACGCTCTGAGCATGCGCAGATTCCCTGCGTGTCTCCCCTCGTTGAGGAGCTGTGTGGTCTTCGGGCTTCCCAAGTCGCTAGAATTAGGAATCGCTCCTCCGAAAGATTCACTCCCCTTTTCTCACACTGAGAATAATGCCTACAGCGTTTCATGTCAGAGATCTGGAGTTAGATTTCCCTGAATATGAGCATGAATCCAGAAAGTCACTTAACTTCCCTAAAATTCTGTTTCTTCTTCTAAGAATAAAGATAAAGACGACAGATGCGATGACCTTAGAACCAACTCCTGAAGGAAAAGTAGTTTTCCAGGCAATCAAAAGTGGAAAGAGCATTCTTCCTTGGAAAGGAGATGGGATGTAAAAAGGCCTGGAGGCATGAAACACCATCTGCTAATGATCTCCCAATACTTAGAAGCGTCGCTAGCTTGGAAAGGAAGAAGTGAGGTTTAATTCCAGAAGACAAATCTAGGGAGATGTTCTAGAAATGGCAGCTATCAATTTCGGTGCCTGACAATCTCTCCACCCCCTTTCAAAGGAAACTGTCCAGCCTGCAGCCCTTGCCTCTTTGAGGGAGGCAGGTCCAAGTTGAACCTTACACAGAAAAGGCTATTTTCTGTACCAAATGACCCACAAGCTGAGAGCTGACTGGACGAAGGGTCTGGCAACCTGCAAAGTGTCTGCCAGCCTAGAACATTAAGTCCAATGAGCTTCTGTCCCTCTTGAAAATCAGACCGGGGAAAAGCAGGCCTGCAGCTGGAAAGATGTGGAGAGGCCATGAGGAGGGAGGGGTCTTGAGGGAGCCTAAGTTATAAACACACTGAAGCCAGGAGAGTCAGACACTTTCAGACGGTGCTTTCAGAGCCCAGAGGGTTCATCTAGCTTTCGATTCAAGGAGTTCTTTTAAGGCTGAAATATTATTTTTAAAGTATTTTTCATATGACAGGTAAATAGAATTAGTGGAGACTCACTATGGTGAAGGCAATTTCTATGCGTTATGCCCACGATCTTATCTTGTGTTTAGTCTCTATTTCCTTCTCTTTTTTTCTCTTCCTCTTGTACTTTCTCTGTCCCCTCCCCTCTCTCTTTCTCACACTACACACCCTCCAGTACAGGTTTGTTTCCTGGGAAAAATTTTTAAAATTCTAGTGCCTGTGCTTGTTTGCATCTCTCCACTGTCCTTATAGAAGTCTTTAGGATCATACACTTCCAGACAGCTAGGTAGCCATGGTGTTGAGAATGCATATGGACTTCAAGCACTGCTTCTCCTGGCAAAGGGCCCCCAATAATCAAGGGTGAGGGACAAACATTCCCAATGTGACAGTGTAAATGGCGACTCCCTTCTTCCTCCACAACGAAAGGATTCTGACTTTGTTGGTTCCATTTCAACCTGTCAGTTCAGGATCGGTTTAGATTTGTGTGATACAGAATTAGGTGGAAAGGGTAAAGAGAAGGGGTGATGGGCTATGGCTAGTAGAGGAGAAGGGGCATTTTGGACAGAAAGAGAAGTGCATGGGAACCACTGTGGCATATGAGGGAAATGGATGAAATAAGAAAAGGAAAGTGACATCATTATTTTGATGGCCCCCAATAGCCATGCCTCCCAGCATCCACATCCTTATATAGTCCCTTTCCCTTGAATCTGGGCCAGCTTTGGGACCTGCTTAAAATGCGGTAAAATGTGGTGGAAGTGACACTGGGCCAGTTTTGGACCAAAGCTTTCAGAGTACCTGGCAGATTTGGTCTTTGCACTCTAGTGGGAGCCAGATGCCATATATGAAGACTGACTACCATAAGACTACATGCTATGAAAGCCCAACCCAGCCACGTGGGAAGCCACACGGAGGAGCACTATTAGGGGTTATGTGTTTGTGTTCTCTCCAAATTCATATGTTAAAGCCCTAACCCCCAATGTGATAGTATGTGGAAATGGGGCCTCTGGGAGGTAATTAGAGTTAGTAGAGGTCGTGAGAGTGGGGCCTTTATGATGGGATTAGTGCCATTATAAAGAGAGTTTGGGATTAGTGCCATTATGAAGAGAGTTTCTGTGCTTGCACTGACTCCCCCCCTCAGCAACCCCACTAGCCATTTGCACAAAGAAGAGGTCATATGAATATGCAGAAGGCAGCCATCTGAAAACCAAGGGGAGAGCTCTCCTCAGGCTCAACTCAACCGTGCTGGCACCCTGATCTCAAACTCGCAGCCTCCAGAAATATAAGAAAATTAATTTCTGTTGTTTAAGCCACCCAGTCTATGGTATTTGTTATGGCAGCCTTAGCAAACTGATACCAGCACTGAGCACCAATGCCCCAGGGGCCCACCTAGATGACAGCCAGCACCACTTTGGCAGAAATGCAAGTGAGGCCATCTTGGGAGTAGGTGCTGCATCCCCAAGGGAGCTGTCCCAGCATTAGAGAGACATTGAGTAGAGACCAGTCATCTCCATCAAGCTCTGCCCAAATCGCAGAATTACCAGCAAATAAGTCAAATGACTGTTATTTTAATCCAGTAAGTTTTACGTGTTACGCAACAAGAGATAACTGAAACAATAGGGATATTTTTAACTTGCTGTAGTGTAGACTATGCATCCCTTAAGAGTAGTTAACAAAAGCAAGTAAAGAATTTTATTTTGAAATTACAATTTAAGTTGCTGAAATGTGTTTGAGTTTGATATTGCTCTGAGAGTGAACTACGTAAGTGATGAATTCATGAACATTATACAAAATAAAAGATGAGATTGCTTTAGGTCTGTTTGGTTAAGTTTTCCTTCCTCAGGTCTAGGCTTTTACATACCTCTCTGAGCCCTTTTGAAATGATTTTATTTTATGAGCCTATTTCTTCCACTAGGTGGCGAGCCCAATTAGGGTGAGGGCTACATCAACTTCACCTAGGTATCCCATGCTCCTCACCCTGACCCCACCCTCCTTCATTCTGCCAGAGACATCTTACCCTTGCCCTAATCATGACTGTTTTTGGCCTTGGCCATTTGTTTCCTTAACCCCTGAAAAAAATGTGACAAATGTGGCTGCAACTTCCTAATGTAGGCTTAGGTAAATCTGTGATCTGTGGAAAAAATCCAGCTAAACAGAATCCTCATAAATTGGTGGTCCATGGGAAGAGTCAAGACATAAGGACCCATATTAAGATCATTATACATATATAAAATAGTCACCATGCTCACCCTTTTATGAAAACTGTAGCGTTCAAAGCAATTTTGGAGAAACTCAAAGACAAAGTGAGCAAACGTTAATCTGATTTTATTTTTATTTTCTTTGTCTTCATTTCAATTGTTTATATCTCTGCAAAAGCACCAGAGAGCACCAACATTATCTTCAAACGTGTTGGACAGAGTTTTTTTTTTTTTTCAAGCTAATAATAGTTATTTTTAAAAAGGAGGGATTTCCTCTGAAGGTGGAGTTCAGCACCATGCATCAGGCAAATGTCCTGGCCTTCTGTGGGACAGCATTGCTTGACCCATCTGGTTTGATTCACAGCAGTTCTTTCAACAGCTTCTTCCTGAGACATGAACCACGAATTGGGCACCAGCTATTCTTATAAGGACCCAAACCTCCAAAATCTGCTTGACCTCTTAGGATTTGATTTTTTTGAAATTAGAAAGAGACCCTCAGGAATATTTTTTTTAAGTTCAGAATCTATTAATCTGGATCCATCTGGTTTACACCCTCTGTGTCCACGAAGACCCAAGCTTTTCAGCACAGCAAAGACTGTGTTTGCTGTGAGAAGAAAGTTCTGAGTGAGTGAGGCTCTGAGTGAGTTTTGACAAACCACATAAAGCTAACTGTCTTCTTGTGCTTAGGGCTGCTGACCCTGCTGGGGGAAAGTCTGACAGACTCCCTTTGCAGTCTTTCATCTCTACATTAAACTAAACATCACCACCCAGGCCCACCTTCACTACCAGGAAGAAAGCTATGCTACTATGATATAACTGTACTCAACTATTCACTCTTCCTTTCTAAAAAACCTGAAACCACATGGCATTATAGATATTTAATTGCAACATACATGAGTTGCTAATATCTACGTGTGGTTTATGCATAGTATATGTAGCTAGTATCTATGTATAAATTCTCTGTGCAATATTTAGGCTTAAATAAATAAATACATACATACATAAATAAAACTGTATTCGCAGTTTTGGATCTGAATGTATTTAAATAATTACTGTGAGCCAGAGATTCTTACTTGCCTACCAAAATAGCCACTATTTCCTTGTCTCTTAAATTAGCAGAACCCAAACATTTAGAATATAGCTGCCCGGCCAAAAGACTACATTTCCCAGCCTTTCTTGCTTGTGAGGTCATGTGACTATGGTCTGGCCAATGAGATACAAGAAGGGTTGAGGGGGCCTCTTGAGAAGCCGCCTTAGCCTAGGAGGGTGTACGTGCTCTTCGTTGCCCTTTCCTCTGTTCTATCCGAAACAGGGATGTGATGGCTGGAGATGCAGTCAGCACTGGGTGCTGAGGATAAAGGCAATGAGGGTTGGGGAATAAAAAAAGCCTGGGATTCTGATGACTTCATCAGTTTCCCTGATGGTCTGCCTCCAGACTTCTTCTATACAGGAAAGAAACAGACTTCTATCTTGTTTAAACTACTGATATTTGGATTTTAATTATATTTAATATATAAATTAAAATCTAAGTGATACACACATATCTTTACATTCTGCTACACTGTTGCAGCCTGCTTCTTAAATATTTCACTCCATCCCTATCTATTATCTTATTGGTGGACTTGGTCTCCCCTGAGCTTCCTTATTCTGTCACATTTAGTCACATCTCCCCTGGGTTCCAGGCACCAGGAACACCTCCAAGCTCCTGAACTGACACACACCTGAGCTCCTTGTCTCAGATAAATGGTCATCTTAGGGCAAGGAATGAAGAAGAGTTTATCCATTGGATGGACTATTTGGGCACAAATTGCTTTTCTGTTTCCTGCCCTCCTGGAAACCAACAAGATGGTAGGACAGATCAGTGTGGGCTAAAATTTTCCAGAAGAACTGTGTATGGGGGAAGAGGGGGGGAGGAATAATTTAAAGAAGGAATATTCTGAAATTGGAAGACGATATACAGGCTACTGAGACCAGAGAATGAAGTAAGTTGTTGGGAGTTTAGACGGTGGATGTTTCTACCTCCTGGGTGGCATCCTTGTTGGACAGAGTGCCTGAGATATTGTCAGATTCAAGCAGCTCCACAATGCTGTAGGGAGAACAGTCTTCCAGACCCAGTTTGCTGCACAGCCAGCCACAGAAGCCTTTCTCCATGTCCCGGGCAGCTTGCCACCATGCTCCCCAGGACCATGAGAGCTGGACCACGGCAGCATAGAGGCCCAGGGAAGAGGCCATGGCCATGATGAGCACTGGATAGAAGAGAATGAGGCAGGGGCAACATGAGATCTTGTGCCAGAAGGTCCTCTCCTCGTTGTACACAAGAAAGATATTGTACCAGGTGATGGTGCCATAGTAGAAAGAGACCACGAAGGAGAGGATGAAAACCACAGGCAGGCAGACCAGCGTCCAGAGGACCACGTGGGGCCCACGGTCTGCTCCCAGCTGGCAGGCCTTTCTGCCTTCAGGTGCCATTTCCCTTGAAGACACTTTAGGCTTGGTGAGTTCCTGCAGCTCCTTCTCTGTCAACGTGACATGGATGTCCACCATCTGCCCCTTTTTCTTCCCTCGGGTGATGGTCCCAGTTAATGTGACATAGCGGCTGTCCACAGGCATGTTCCACATACCTGCAGGGCATAAAGAGGGGAAAGTCAAGATCAGAAGAGTAGACATTTCAACAGAGCGTCATCCCCTGAGACTGGAGCTGAGTACAAGAATGTCCATTATTATAGCCCCTGACACGGTACAAGGTGACATGGTACGAAGTCAGTGATTCCACGATGGATTGAATGGGTCTCCCTCGGGGAGGGATTAGTGCTCCCATGGTAAACTCTCACATCAGGGCCCTGAAGCAGGTTAAACTTGTTTCTTATATTCTCTCTCCACTTTTCTGGGCCTCTATCATGTCTGTAATATCCAGGGGAGTGAGGAACTCTACCACAGATGCCACTTCATAGTGACCTTATTTCTAGTTTACAAGTGCTGTGAAAATACTGTTTCTGAGTATCAGCTACTGTGTGTAAAGGCGGTACTGTGTGTGTGTTATATTGATGAGCAGCCCACCCCTCTTCTCTCCTCATTCCTAACCCCATGCTTCTCTGAGAGGGTCCTCCTCATATGCTGGTGGACATCCCAGCCTTCATATCCAAATTCTGTACACACACAGGCACCACATATACACACGCACAACATACACACATTCCCCAACAAAAATACACCATCACCACCACCACCGCCACCACCACCAGCATCACCACCACCACCACCAGCATCACCACCATCAGCAACATCACCACCATCACCACCACCACCACCACCAGCATCACCACCACCACCACCAGCATCACCACCATCAGCAGCATCACCACCACGACCAGCATCACCACCATCACCACCACCACCACCACCACCATCACCACCACCAGCATCACCATCATCACCACCACCACCACCACCACCACCAGCATCAACAGCATCACCATCACCACCACCACCACCACCACCACCACCAGCATCACCATCACCACCACCACCAACATCACCACCATCACCACCACCAGCATCACCATCATCACCACCACCAGCATCAACAGCATCACCATCACTACCACCACCACCACCATCACCACCACCACCATCACCACCACCACCACCACCACCAGCATCACCACCATCACCACCACCAGCATCACCATCAACACCACCACCACCACCATCACCACCATGACCACCACCAGCATCACCACCACCACCACCACCAGCATCACCACCACCAGCATCACTATCGTCACCACTACCAGCATCACCATCATCACCACCACCACCACCACTACTATCACTACCATCACCACCACCCCCACCAAACAGCCACTCTTTGGCCATCCCAGTGGTGAGACTGCAGGTAGTGAAACAGCAAAGTCCACAGTCCTTCATATGTGAAGTGTAGTCTACAAGTGGAGGACGGGAGGAGGGTATAGGCTTTCAGTTGGCATGTCCCCCAGGCCCTGTGGACTCCTAGCCCCCGGCTGGTAGACGGACAGAATGGGACTGCCTCAAGAGCAAATGTCTCTTCCTCCGAGAAGCATCCCCAACCATGCAATCTTTCCCACCACCCGCCTCCCTCACTTGCTCATCTTCCCGTCACTGAGGTTTACTGTCTTTGGAACCTGCACCACTAGCTGCAATTGTCTCTTATCTGCTGACTTGTTTGCTGTCTGTCTTCCCCTGACTGGAAGGTAAACTGCATGAGGGCAGGGGCATTGCTCGTCTCGTTCACCGTGGGCATATGTCTTAGGGATGACCATCGACACAGAGATCTACCTCATCCATCTATTGCTGTGTAGTGACACTTAATATGGACACTCCACAGTTTCCTTAACAGCAACAAACATTCTTATACATGCTTCCTTACACACATGGGCATGGGGTAGATACTGAGAATTTCTTGGACGTAGGCTATGCATATTTTGAATTTTAAATTTAATAGATATTGACAAATTTCCCTGAAGTGGATTCCTCTTCCACATGAGGTATATGAGAATATATCCATTTCCTCACATTGATGTTATCATGTTTTACCCAATTTTTGGCCATCCTACATGTGAAGGATTACTATAACTCGTTGTTATAATTCACATTTTCCTGATTATTATGAAAGTCAACTATTAGTTTATTTATCTTACATGTATTAAATAGTTAGCATGGTTGTCTCGTATTACTATTTTTTGTGTATAAATCGGTCTCTTCCATTACACAAGGAGTTCCAAAAGGGCAGAGATCTCTTCCATATCACCTAGAAGAGAACGTAATAAATGCTCAACAAATACTATCGATTTGTTGAATGAAGACTGCAACACTGTGAGAAGAAATGTATCAAAAAAAAGTACATCAGTGAGCAAATGCCTGTCTGTCTTCTGGAGGATCCTCATTTGGTTTCCTTCCTGTGGCTTTAAGTAGGTGGCCCCAGAGAGACTTACCATCATCCGCAGGATAGTCTAGGAAATCATCTCCCTCCTCCTCTTTAGGCTGATCTCCACCTTCTAATTCCCCAGGCTCCTCATCCAGTTTCTCACTCTCTGACCGGTAGATGATAATAGATTCTGGGCGGGACTCTTTCTTCTTCTTTTTCCTGCGACCCAGTGTGGATTCCCCATCAAGGGTCAGGGCAGCTGCCATGGCTTTCCTCAGAGAGCCCTGGTGGGGGCTTGGGAGCTGGCCCTGGCCTTCCACTGGTGCTGGCTCTTCCATCCTAGTCCTCAAATCTAGCTATTCCTTGTAAAGAGTCCAATTTGCTTGAGCAAACTCACGATCCACACATCACAGAGCTTCTTCCAGGATGGGGCTATGCAAAGACATTCCAACGATGAGTTGCACTTGAAAAATAGGAAAGCAAAATCATCAACACGGAATGAATAGGGTGAGATGGAGAGGGGTTTAGGAAGTGCTCCTCAACTTGGCAGAAGCCTTTGCCTCCCTTTATTTCTCATAAAACTTTATTTTGGGAGTGCTATGGAAATACTTTTACAAGAATGAATCGTTGTTAATAAAATTTTATTTGTGTTGCCATATTTTGTGTTGCATATATTATGCAAAACTCATCAATCTAGCTGGGGGATGCCAAGTATAAGGAAGTTGGGTGAGGAAGCCTTACAGACAGATTAAGGACCATTCTTCCTCCCACCATAGATGGAGATTCCTATGGCTGGGACCAGCACTCCAGGCTTCTGGCTATTGGGTCAGCCATTACAACTATACTCAAATGGTTGAATGCAACTTTGAACAAGCCATCCAACGATGGCACAACTTCACTAATCATGCCTTTTCTGATATTCTATAAAGACACTTGTCTCCTGGCTTCTTGTTGGCCCAAGATCCCAGAATGGCTGGGATCTGTACTATCACCTTCTGGGAGACCAGAGGAAAGAATGCACACTTTTCACGCAACACTTTTCTCCTCTTTTGTTCTCCAGGTAAAAAGAGGTGGGAGAGAAGAGAGTCTATACAACATCTTTTAAGGAAGAAACTGATCGGCCTGTGTTCTTGGTACATGGAGCCATTAAGAGGAAAGGAATGTTTTGAGTGCTATTGCTAAAGAGGTGCCAATTAGCAAATACCCAGCCAGTCACATTTAAACAGGTGGCTGCGGGACTTCCCTGGTGATGCAGTGGTTAAGAATCTGCCTGCCAGGATGACATGATACTATACATAGAGAATCCTAAAACTGCCACCAGAAAACTGCTAGAGCTAATTAATGAATATGGTAAAGTTGCAGGATACAAAATTAATGCACAGAAATCTCTTGCATTCTTATACACTAATGATGAAAAATCTGAAAGAGAAATTATGGAAACACTCCCATTTACCATTGCAACAAAAAGAATAAAATACCTAGGAATAAACCTACCTAGGGAGACAAAAGACCTGTATGCAGAAAACTATAAGACACTGATGAAAGAAATTAAAGATGATACCAACAGATGGAGAGATATACCATGTTCTTGGATTGGAAGAATCAACATTGTGAAAATGAGTATACTACCCAAAGCAATCTACAGATTCAATGCAATCCCTATCAAATTACCAATGGCATTTTTTACGGAGCTAGAACAAATCATCTTAAAATTTGTATGGAGACACAAAAGACCCCGAATAGGCAAAGCAGTCTTGAGGCAAAAAAATGGAGCTGGAGGAATCAGACTCCCTGACTTCAGACTATACTACAAAGCTACAGTAATCAAGACAATATGGTACTGGCACAAAAACAGAAACATAGATCAATGGAACAAGATAGAAAGCCCAGAGATTAACCCACGCACCTATGGTCAACTAATCTATGACAAAGGAGGCAAAGATATACAATGGAGAAAAGACAGTCTCTTCAATAAGTGGTGCTGGGAAAACTGGACAGCTACATGTAAAAGAATGAAATTAGAATACTCCCTAACACCATACACAAAAATAAACTCAAAATGGATTAGAGACCTAAATATAAGACTGGACACTATAAAACTCTTAGAGGAAAACATAGGAAGAACACTCTTTGACATAAATCACAGCAAGATCTTTTTTGATCCACCTCCTAGAGTAATGGAAATAAAAACAAAAATAAACAAATGGGACCTAATGAAACTTCAAAGCTTTTGCACAGCAAAGGAAACCATAAACAAGACGAAAAGACAACCCTCAGAATGGGAGAAAATATTTGCAAATGAATCAACGGACAAAGGATTAATCTCCAAAATATATAAACAGCTCATTCAGCTCAATATCAAAGAAACAAACACCCCAATCCAAAAATGGGCAGAAGACCTAAATAGACATTTCTCCAAAGAAGACATACAGATGGCCACGAAGCACATGAAAAGATGCTCAACATCACTAATTATTAGAGAAATGCAAATCAAAACTGCAATGAGGTATCACCTCACTCCTGTTAGAATGGGCATCATCAGAAAATCTACAAACAACAAATGCTGGAGAGGGTGTGGTGAAAAGGGAACCCTCTTGCACTGTTGGTGGGAATGTAAATTGATACAGCCACTATGGAGAACAATATGGAGGTTCCTTAAAAAACTAAAAATAGAATTACCATATGACCCAGCAATCCCACTACTGGGCATATACCCAGAGAAAACCGTAATTCAAAAAGACACATGCACCCGAATGTTCATTGCAGCACTATTTACAATAGCCAGGTCATGGAAGCAACCTAAATGCCCATCAACAGACGAATGGATAAAGAAGATGTGGTACATATATACAATGGAATATTACTCAGCCATAAAAAGGAACGAAATTGAGTCATTTGTTGAGACGTGGATGGATCTAGAGACTGTCATACAGAGTGAAGTAAGTCAGAAAGAGAAAAACAAATATCGTATATTAATGCATGTATGCGGAACCTAGAAAAATGGTACAGATGAGCCAGTTTGCAGGGCAGAAGTTGAGACACAGATGTAGAGAATGGACATATGGACACCAAGGGGGGAAAACTGCGGTGGGGTGGGGATGGTGGTGTGCTGAATTGGGCGATTGGGATTGACATGTATACACTGATGTGTATAAAACTGATGCCTAATAAGAACCTGCAGTATAAAAAAACAAACAAAACAACTAATACTAAACTTTCATTGGGTTATTTGTATGGAAACATGTTAATATAAATGTTTCAGACATTACATGAAATTTCTAAAAATCTTATATTTGTATTTGTATGGAAATATGTATGGAAATATGTTGATATAAATGTTTCAGACATTACATGAAATTTCTAAAAATCATATTTGTATTTGTATGGAAATATGTATGGAAATATGTTAATATAAATGTTTCAGACATTAAAAAAAAAAAAAAAAAAAAAAAAAAAAGAATCTGCCTGCCAGTGCAGGGGACGTGGGTTTGATTCCTGGTCTGGGAAGATCCCACATGCCATGGAGCAACTAAGCCTGTGTACCACAACTACTGAAGCCTGTGCGCCTAGAGCCTGCGAGCCATAACTACTGAGTCCGCTGCCACAATTACTGAAGCCTGTGCACCTAGAGCCTGTGCTCCACAACATGAGAAGCCACCGCAATGAGAAGCCCACACACCGCAGCAAAGAGTAGCCCCCACTCACCGCGACTAGCGAAAGCCCATGCATAGCAATGAAGATCCAACACAGCCAAAAAACAAAAACAAAAAAAAACAAAAAAACCCAGGTAGCTGCTTGTATGCTTCTTTAAAAAAAATGTTATTATATTATGGAACGTTTCAAACATGTAAAATGAGAACATTTTTATTAGGGAAAGTGGCAAACCTTTATAAAAGCAAAGAGAATAATTCGAATGAATCCTTATTGTACCTCTCACCCAATTTCAACAATAATCAAAATATTAGTAGCCAATTTTGTTTTATCTCCTCATATTATTTAAAAGCAAATGTCAGATATCATATCATTTCATCTGTAACTGTTTCAGCATGTACCTCTTACATATAAGAAGTCTCTTTTTAAAAAAAGATTATCACCATACCATTATTGCACTTAATTTTTTAAATGATTCTTTAATATCATCAAATATCTGGTCAGTTCAAATTTCCCTGTTTAACATTTTAAAGTCTATTTTCTTGAATTAGGATTCAAATAAGATGTATGCAATGGAAACAGATCGTACACCTCTGTCTATAGCAGCGCTGTCCAATAGAACTTTCTGCTGTTGCACCTGAAATGAGTCTAGTGCAACTGAGGAAATGAATTTTATTTTTATTATTATTAATTTTTTGGACACGCTACTCAGCTTGGGGGATCTCAGTTACCCGACCAGGGATTGAACCTGGGTCCTCGGCAGTGAAAGTGTGGAGTCCTAACCACTGGACCACCAGGGAATTCCCCAGGAAATGCATCTTAAATTTTATTGAATTCTGGGTTTCCCTGGTGGCGCAGTGGTTGAGAATCTGCCTGCTAATGCAGGGGACACGGGTTCGAGCCCTGGTCTGGGAAGATCCCACATGCCACAGAGCAGCTGGGCCCGTGAGCCACAATTACTGAGCCTGCGCGTCTGGAGCCTGTGCTCCCCGACAGTGAGAGGCCTGCGCACCGCGATGAAGAGTGTCCCTCGCTTGCCACAACTAGAGAAAGCCCTCGCACAGAAACGAAGACCCAAGGCAGCCATAAATAAAATAAATAAATAAATAAATTAATTAATTTAAAAAATTAAAAAAAGAGAAAGTTGGAGAATTAAAAAAAATTTTTTTTATTGAATTCTAACCAATTTAAATTTAAATAGCCACATGTGGCTACTGGCTACTATATTGGACGGAACAGGTCCATACGTTCCCCAACCAATTTTTTTTCCTTTTCCTTTCTATTTATTTGTTAAAGAAAAGGTCATTTACCTTGCAGATGCTCATAGCCTAGATCTTGAGGATTGCAACCCGCATAGTGTGTTCCTCTGAACCATATATTTCCTATAAATTGGTAGCTAAATAAAGAGGCTTACTCAGATTTGGGTTAGAATTTTTTTGGTTGGTTGGTTGTTTTGGCAAGATGTTATAGATGGTGTTTTGTATTTCCATCAGAAGGTAGCTAATATCTGCTTGACTCCGTGAAATTAGTAGCCATTGACGACTATTGGCCAGACCCATTCGTTCATTAGGTGTTACAAAAATGATGACATTCCATTTCTCTCATTTCTTCTTTATTTATTAGCTACAATACTCTCATGGGCCTTTTTTAAAAAAAAAAAATAAATTTATTTATTTATTTATTTATGTCTGTGTTGGGTCTTCGTTGACGCCCACGGGCTTTCTCTAGTTGCGGAGAGCGGGGCTACTCTTCACTGCAGTGCGTAGGCTTCTCATTGCAGTGGTTTCTCTTGTTGCAGAGCACGGGCTCTAGATGCGCAGGCTCAGTAGCTGTGGCGCACGGGCTTAGTTGTTTCGCGGCATGTGGAATCTTCCCAGACCAGGGATACGAACCTGTGTCCCCTGCATTGGCAGGCAGATTCTTAACCACTGCGCCACCAGGGAAGTCTCTCATGTGTTTTTAACAAACCCAGTTTTAAACTTAGTGGAGGAGGCAAGTGGCGCCACTGTTATATAATACTATTGTCAATTATACTTTTAAATACCTTTCTTTAATGACAACAGTGGCAGCTTCTATTGATATGAAGTTTCTTAATTATTTATCAAACAAATGTCCTAATTTCCAAATAACTGTATTTATAATTGAGAATTGTAGTAGAATGTGAGTAGACTCTACTCACAGTTCTGTTGCCCCAGGCGCCCGGAGACTGTTTGCTCTCAGTAACTCCAGGGTGCCAGCTGTTTGTTACTTTTGTTCCCAATTCTCAAATCTTCATTTTGTTTCAGCTCTCTGAGTACTTCCTTTCTTTCAGTGCCACATGCACACTCTTTGGTGTCCCTTTATCCCAAACAATAAAACCTCTTCTCTTATTTGTATTAAATGGCCCCAATGTTTAGTGGACTGGCTCAGTCAGGGCAGGGTGGGGAATGGGGAGGATTATGAAACAGACAAAAATCTAACTAGGCGCTAAATGCCACTCAATTTGAAGCAAATCCCATGTCTTAATATGATGCATCTTCTGTATTACCAGGTACCAAGACTGACTCTATCACATTTCTTCAAATGCCCAAACTCCCCAAAGTCTGAGCAACCTTCTCAGCAGGTAGCTTTCCTCCATTGTCCAAGTATCACCTAAATACTTCTCCTTTGTCCTCTAATTGTTAATTTTCTTACCTGTTTCCCTACTCGCGGCAGGTGGGTACTGGGTCTTATCACCTTTGTATCTTGGGCACATAGCCCAGTGACTGAAACAAATGAGGTGCTCAGCGACAAAATTGAAAAGGCCCACAGGTGGAATTAAGGTTTCACTAAATCTTCACAGCCTGACTTTGCCTGTTTGAACAAAATAAGTACCATTACCTTCACATTCTTATGCATGGAGCTTGTTGGACTATAAAATTCATTTGGTGACGTCTCTGAGAGCACATGATGTTCTAAAAGTGGGAAGATCCAGAGGACAGGAGCTTTCTGTGATGAAGTAGCTTCTAGTGTCCTCACTTGACATTATGAAGCTCATCCATGTTAAACAAAGTGAGAGAACTGGATTTAAGCCTAACTTGCACAACTCCAATCTTACGGAACAAGCACTATTTTGCAGTGAGGACATCTGGACTTAATAATAGTAATAACTAAAACTTACTGGATGTTGACTGTGTGCCAGGTGCTGTTCTAAGTGCTTTTCAATAATCATTATTGTGTAATCCTCACAGCAAACCAAGGAAGGAGGTACTATTATTATCCCCATGCAGAGGAGTAACTTGCTCAAGGTTACACAGTAATGGTGCTGTGACTCACACGCAGGTTTGCTAATTTCAGAGCCCATGTTTTATTTACCATGCCTTGCTGCCTGCCAACATTTACCCCAGATTTTATACTTAAACCTCTAGAGCTGTCTTTGATGAATCCATCTCCTACATTAAGGATATATTCCTATGTCCCTATTACTAATCAGGTTCTAAGTCCTGCCACTCATTCCTATGGAATCTCTTTGGTAATGTGTTCATTTCAATTTCTACTACCACCATATGGTAGAATACAGCCTCTACACTACTTCCCCCACGTACGTTCCTCTGCCTTCCATTTCAGAGTTCTTCCTCTACCATTTTAAACTGTGATTAATGACACAAGATATTTTTATTTTGTCCAGTAATCGTCACTATCTTGCCACTTCTGACTGAAATATATCTCAAGGGTCTGCCTGGTGTTTGAGGCTCTCCATATTCATGCTCCATCCTAGGGTTCCACAGCAGTTTTTCCCACTCCCCATAACATGACTAGTTGACACATTTACTTATGTCGGTTCCTTCACCTTTTTCACTCTTTTCCACCTCTTTCAAGCCTGGCTCAAGAGACTCACTCACTCATGTTCCCTTCTGTGACCACCCCAGCCTACACATGTCTCTCCCCGACCCCAATCTTGTTGTTGCAGGAGTGAGGTGAGAATGCCATGAGTGTTCGAGTGTCCAATGCCTAGTATGAGTTGATGCTTCATAGATGTTAGTTTCCAATCCCTTTCTTCTGCCTTTTCCTACTCTGTATTCCAGTAGTATTTGTCATCTGTACCATACTCTCTTAGTGCTTAATTATGCAGCATTTCATATCGTCTTGAACTGATTATGAATGGCTTCATGATTTTTCATTCACCTCCCCACTGAAGATTATAAAATTTTAGAAGTCAGGAACTGTCTTATACTTCTTTACCTCTAATGGGAAGACCCTAGGGCAGGACATGTAGCAGATACTCAGTACATACTTGTTGACCCGGTAAGGCAAAGGGGAAGGGAAAATGCCTATTTGTAAATATGATGTGAACGAGTGTTAAGAGAGGAAGGCTTAATTATTTTCCTCATTTTTGTACACTTTATTATGCTGTTAGCATTTGAGCTGAGAAGCAGGTTTTGAACATTTCTCCTTTCTTTTACATATCATAAGAGAGAGGGTAGGAAGAAAATTTCTCTAGTTTCCAAGGTTTTAGTCAATAGAATTAAGAGAAGACACAGGACTCTGCTCTTTTTCCTGGAAGGTAGGCTTTGCCCATCCTCCACCTCCACCCCCAGTCCAAAATTTATTAATGAGTATGATACTGCAGACTGTTAACCTCAATCCACCATTAGCTCTGACTCCTCAGTCATTCTGGGGGGAAAAATAGGTTTTAAAGTATATACTCAGACTCTGGAACTTAGGCATAAAATAACTGGTTTTAAGCCACCCTTGAAGAAAATTCTCCAGATAATTCTTAAACGCATCCACCACTTTTTCCCATCTTCATTGCTACCACTCTGGTCTAAAAGGCCATCATCTCTTACTAAGGTTCTAAAAATGCTCCTTATCTTCTGGCTTCTACTCTTGCTGTCTTCCAATCAATTCTCCACTTAGCAGTTAGAAAGATCTTTTGAAAACATACATAAAATCAGGCCATTTTCTGCTTAAAATCCTCCGGTCACTTCCCATTGGTATAAAATGAAACCCAAACTTTTCATGTGGCCTAAGGACTTGTGTGATCTGGCCCTTCCCTGTCCTGCCATCCTAGGCTATACCATCTCCCTCATGTATACCTCCAATGCTTCAATCACACTAGCTGCCTATGTACTCCTCTAGAGTTTTACTAAAAGAAAAGCAACAGCTCTTAAGCAGTCAGTAAACACCCAAAAACTCACAACACCACAAAATGAACTTATCTACCCAGGTATAGTGCCTTGGTAGAGCTGAGTCATCAGCAGGAAGTCTGGTCATTACTCCCATCCTGTCACTTGGTCACTAACTCCCACTCCCACCTCCACAGTGGTGGCTCACTGCTGCTTCACGGACCTCTCATCATCACGCATGAATTCCCTGGAGTCTGCTCATGAGTCTCTGCTCCTAGGTGGTCACTGAAGCAGACCTGATCCAGGGCTTTCTCCAAACCCACCCAGATACTCAGCAGAACTTGTGGGCTTGGTGGGTGGAGAAGCCAGGGAGTTTTGAAGCCTCTGCTCTTAGATTAATTGCAGGGAAGCAAGTAACATATATGGATGAAGTGTGGCTGGAAAAAGCTAATAAATGGCAACGACACCAAGCCTTAGCAACTGGACACAGGGAATGGTGGGGGCTATGGTAAACATAAGCGCTCACTCAGGTCTCATCTGAAATAGCAAGTTACTCTTCTCTCTTCTTCCCGCCAAGCCCACTGTTCAGCCAACTGCTTTCATAGAGAAATTCAGGTCCATTTGGTATGGGTTGCCTGAAATTTCATGAGAAAGTTCCTGATTTTAATTACTGCAATTAGTCCAAATTTAAATAAATTACCATGTGGACAAACAACCAAAACAAATCACAAATAGGCTGCCATTTTGCTGTCTCTGGCTTATAATCCTTCCAAATTAGGGTGTCCTGCTCCACTGGTTTAACTAAGTACAATCAGGAATTGACTTTTTGCACCTTCACTGATATTAACACATCTTCCTCTTCCAAGGAAACTGAACCGGAGCTAAGTGGGTAAAGTATCATCATTTTCAAGTTCATTACGACTACTACAGTGAGCTGTGCCTTGCTCCAGCCCTGCTGTTCTTCCAGTTCTTTTCTGACTTGTGTATCTGGCACTCAGAGGGCTAATATCACCTGTCTGGGGTGGCCAAACTCCCCCATTAGCGTCTTGGTTTGCCACCATTAGAGGTACTAGGCCAACCAGGAAATAAAACGTTTGCCATTTTCCCACTGAAAATTACTATTGGCTGCTCTCGGAGGGACAGTCTCACCAATGCAAAGATGAAAGGAAATTTGGTTCAGACCAGTATCAAGTGATTGGAACGACGATGGAACAGCAACTGAGAACTCACAGCTTCCAGCCAGTTGCTGTGATTGGCTGTGAGCACAGTCAGGCTGCAGCCTTTTCCTTTGTGGTCCTGTGAGCAGCATTTCTCTTGTCTCCTGGTCCTGAAAGGCTCCCACACTGAGGCTGGGTCATCATCTGGGGAGCATCTGACTGTCTACAGAGGAAATATTTCCCAGTAGTGAAGGTAGTTGGTTATAAGAAGCTTGAGCAGCTTTAGTGTAAGAGCTGTTAGATCTGATCTTTATTGTCTGATCTTTTGTTTACTTATTGTCCTACCTCTCACGGCACACATACCCCTTCCACTCCCAACTACCAACATGTGTACATCCTAGAACATAAACTCTACCAAGGCAGGGACACCTAACCGTCTTGTTCACTGTACTGTAACCCCCATGTCTAGAATAGTACCTGGCACATGACTTAATAAATAATTGAGTGCTCAATAAATATTGGCCGAATATTGTGAACTGGTTAAGAATCTTACTTATATAAGTTGGCTCAGGACTGCTTTTACATCAAGGCAGGCGGGGCTAGATATGCCTCACTGATATTCCTTCAGCACCGAGATTCTGTCTCAATGTTGAGAATCCCACAGGCCCCTGTCAGTCTGAGCCAGCAGCTGCTTCGTGAAGGGGAGAAAATGAAGTTACTAGGCAGATGGGGTGGGGGAGGGGTGGGAAGATGGGTGAGCAGCAAGAGCAGCTCAGAAGATGAACGGAGGGAGGGAGTGCTGATGGGCTATGACAGAGCGGGAATGTGGAAAGATCATAGCCATGGTGATGCCTTTTTCCCCAGGACAAAGGGGGCAGTGATGCAGAGTGCCAGGTAGCATTTGATTTGGCCAAAGGGACAGTCATTGCAGCAGGGCACGGATGCCCTGAGAAGAGAGGGCTCAACCAGGAGTCAGAGCTCAAATCTGGAAACAAAGAGCCTTCAAGAGGCGGAACTACTGTTGTGCCTCCAGGCCTCTTGGGGTTAGCAGACATTCAAACCCTGACTGAGGTCAGAGGCAGGGGCAGAGAGGACATGCCTTTTTCTTTTTAACAAAAGATCTCTTGAAGAGACGCCACATCTCCCTTAATCACAGGCTCTCTTTGGACAGTGAGAAAGAGCTTTCTGACGGCTCATAGTGAAACTTCCTTGAGGCTGAGGAATGGCTCCTTGTCACTCAGCAAGCAAAACTGGCTTGAAGCCAGTCCAGTCGCCTTTTCACTGGAGGACTGCAGAATCCCTCTCTGAGGCCACTCAGCCACCACACAGAAGCTGCAGTACAACCAGGCCCATGTTGACCCGCCCTGGCAGAGTTCCGTGAATCCACACGTCCAGACCAGGTCACACATCACATTTAATTAGATCTTCAATAAAAGTACCTTTGAAAGAAATTTAAAGTGTTCCTTCCTCCCAAGAAAGAAAGCCTGGAATTTTTCGGAATAAGAAACCTCTTAGAACTGAGTTAGTAGAAGTGATTCCTTGATAAACTATCCAGCAAATGAGAAGTGGAAGAGATAGCTTCCCTTCTTTAAGCAGTGTTGATTGGAATCTGTCAGCAACAAAGATAGAGGGGTAGGTGTTTCTCAAAGGAGGTCAGAGGAGGGCAGGGGGATGGAGAAACAGGGAGGAAGTGATGTCTGATTCCACCCTCAACCAGATCCATTTCCAATTCACTCTAACTCGGTGGTGGACCCAACAAAAGAATGATGGCATTTGTTTGTTTTTACATTATTTTAATACCTTGCAGGGGAAAATACAGTACTCTTGTTAGGGGAACCACTGACTGAAACCACCCACCCTGGCCAGGCCCAAGAGTAACCACTTGCATGAGTTATCTTAAACAGGAGGTCCTGGTAAGGAATGCAGATCTAACAAGCTGCCACCAACTGGAAGAATTCAGGAAAGGTCAAAAGGAGAGAGGAGACATCAGTCCATATGTCCTACCAACCTCCCAGATTCCTTCTCGCTGGAATCCATCTTGGCTGAGTGATGCGGGAGCCACCAGGAAGGACCCTGAGTCAGAACGATTGGCCAGGGACAAACTGGAAACTAACCCCATCACGGTAAAACCCTGAGACTGTGAGCCACGTGGTGGAGCAGTCCTCCTGGGTTCCCTTACCCTACTGGTCTCTGCCCGGGGAACCCCTTCCCAATAAAATCTCTTGCTTTGTCAGCACATGTGTCTCCTCCAACAATTCCTTTCCGAGTGTTAGACAAGAGCCCACTCTCGGGCTCTGGAAAGGGTCCCCCTTCCTGCAACACTCTGACAACAGACTTAGAAACATGATCCTGCCTGGATTGTTAAGACCACAGCACCTGACACATTCCCTAGATTTGTCAAGTTCTCAGGCAAAGTCTCCCCAGGCTAGTCCAGGTGTAATTCCACTCTGGTGGGCTGACAGCAGGAAGCAAGATGGAGAATTTGAATAATAAATCACTGTTAATGGGCACCAAAACACGGATGAGAAATTTCCCCCACCCTCAGGAGGCTTGCTCCCCTGCATAAGGAATGAACTAGAGGGTAGGATCTCAAACACACACCTACAGCTGCGTTCTTGCAAGAAGCATACACCCTTCGAGGAAAGGTCCTCTTTTGGACTCATCAATTTATGCAGCCCAGCTGAAATGTATCAGATCTCAAATCTGGTAAAGGTTCCTTCTTCCCTTCATTCCTCGGTGAGGAGAGGGAGATGAGGTGGAGGTGGGCTCGAGTTTTTTCTAAAAATCAGTTATTACCTTGGTTCTCTGGGTAACTACAATTGCATTTCCCCCCTCCCCCTCTCATTCGCATCCCTTCCGGAGGATGAAGCCGGATTTCTCCGCCCTCAGCTAAGGTTGCCCCTTTCCCTCCCAGCCAGCTGCACACAGCAGCTGGAGCCAGAGCATCGCTGGACTTCCAACGCGGGCGGGCGCAGCAAGGAGGCAATACGGGAGGCTCCCGAGCTGCAGCCTCTCTTTACCCAGATGCACTGGAGATTTAATTTTAATTAACCGTGAGAGTTATGGCACTGAGGATTGAATTTTTCAAAATAGAGCACAATCCCGCTTTTTGTCTTCTTCCCTTTCCCAACAGCATCGAAATAACACACACACACACACACACACACACACACACACACACACAAGGAACAAAGAGTCTCACCTACACATGCCGGGGAGATAGGCAGGCGGACAGTTTGGACGGTGAGGACGCCGCCTTGGGGGAGCGGTTCTGCGCTGGGAGAATAGAGAGCCCCTGAGGCGGCCGCGCGGGGTGAGGCGGGGCGATGGACAGGGGCGGGGCGACGCGAGGCAGCGCGAGCGGACGGGATGGGGCGGGGCGGGACGGGGTGGGGCGGGGCCCGGGCGGTCACGTGGACGTGAGCCCTCTCTCCGGCATATTTAAAAGGCGGCGTGGACCCAGTGACTTAACCTGGCGGAAGCTTCATCACTCAAATGTCCCGTAGCCGTGAGTTCTTAGGTCAAGGGCAAAAGCTGCCTGGCAGCAGGCTTGATGCAGCACCAAGTGGCCATCGTCACCGGCGGGGGTACGGGCATCGGAAAGGCCATCGCGACCGAGCTCCTGCATCTAGGTGCGTGAGCAGGCCCCTGGGCTACGGTACTCAGAGCGAGGGATCCTTAGAAGCTGGCGTAACCTGGGGTCGGGAGCCAGGGGGCCAGAGGCGGGCTTAGGAGAGCGTGAAGTTGCAAAGCAAAGGAAATGTAGCTGTGGGTGAAATTTAAACCGCGAGGGAGAGTGGAGAGAGGAGAGTTCTAAGAAAAGTTGTGGAGAAGCGGTGGATGATGAACCACTATTTGTAAACTAAAGGGAAAATTTAGAGCCAGAGATACTGTGTCCGAGGTGGGGATTAAGGAGACGTGTGGAATCATGCTATGGAACTAATTACGGATGTGAGTTTAAAATTAATTCTTTATAGGGAATTCCCCGGCTATCTAGTGGTTAGGACTCAGGGCTTTCCTGCCGGTGGGCCTGGGCTGGATCCCTGGGCGGGGAACTAAGATCCCACAAGCGGCGCTGCTGGGCCAAAAAAAAAAAAAAAAAATTCATTCTATTTATTGCCTAATGAATGATTAGGAAACATGGGAAGACTTCATTTAGCTGGAAAAGGTAAAAGTCTCCCATCATATAATCTTCTCGAATCTCTTGTAATATTTACCTTAACTTGGGTGAAGGGAGGACTTTATAAGCAATAAACAAGGAAAGAAACCACAAAAGGGAAAATAGATAAATATGAAGATGTATATCCTCATTGAATTAAAAAATATATATGAATAAAGTTTGAAGGAACATGAAGAAAAACATTTACAATATACAATAAATTTATTATATAAAGAGATCTCATAAATAAATAAGGAAAAGATCTAACAACTAATAGAAAAATAGGCTTCTGTTATGGGCCAAGCATTTTAAATCAAGAACTAAAAAAAAACAGTAAGTATATGAAAAAATAGTCAACTTTTTTGGCAATGAAATGCAAAATATAGCAATAAAAAGGTGCCATTGTTTTTTTAACAAAATTTTAAAACATTGGGGAAAATGAACGTGTTGGTGAGGAAGTGAGAAGGCAGGCAAGAATGTAAATTATTACGAGCTTTCTAGAGGTCAGTTTGGGGAAAAAAATCCAAAAGTGTTAACAGTATTTGTGCTGTATGACCTAGTAATTCCTCTCTCAGGAATTTACTCTTTGGAAATAATCAGGGACAAGCACGGATTTGTGTACAAGAATGTAGTGTTGAATAGTGAAACATGATAAGGGAAATGACTAAATCAGTAACAATGAAATATGCTGCTATTTAAACATCTTGCTATTGAAGATTTTGTTGTCAAATGCATACCATATAATTGAAAAAAATCAGGATTCTAAACAAAATATAGCATTCCAATTTAATTGTTAATGAAAAATATATATGCAGAAGAAGACTGAAAAGAAGTTTATAACATTGTTATCAGCAACTACTTTTTCTGGAAATGATTTGAATGATGAGTGGTTAAATTGTACTCATTTTTCAAATTTTTTTAATGAACATGTAAGTTGTCTTTGCTTACCATTGTGTTTCTAATGCCCGGCACAGAGTATGAACTTAAAAAAAAAAGTATGTTGAAAAAAAGGAAGAAATACGTCTTAATAAGAAAAAAAAAGGAAATTAGCATTTCTCAATCTGACCCTGGTGTAGCTTCATCACCATTACTACCCACTTTACTTCCAACACCAAGACTCTAACCCTGTTCAGGAAAATCCTTTAGAAAAGTAGAATCGGTTATCATTTCTGTGAAGGTCAGATACCAGGCTTCACAGCAGATTGGTCAGATCCTGGTTCAACCTTCCAATGTACTTAAAAAAAGAGTAATGTATTGGAAATGCATTTCCTTCAGTGAAAGAATATACAAATGATTTTTACTCTGACTTGCTCAGCTTTATTTTTTTTATGCCAGGATTAATGGCTGTTTCCTGAAGATTGTTATAGAAGCCCAGATTGGGCAAATAAAATAAAATGTTAGCCAATTCAATTTCCAGTGAGAAGGCTTCTATTTTTTGGTGTGAATTACAAGCTGGATTTTGAGACATGCTTTTTTAAAATAAATTTATTTATTTTATTTATTTATTTTTGGCTGCGTTGGGTCTTCGTTACTGCGCGCAGGCTTTCTCTAGTGGCGGTGAGCGGGGGCTACTCTTTGCGCGCTGTGGTGCGCGGTCTTTTCATTGTGGTGGCTTCTCTTGTTGTGGAGCATGGGCTCTAGGCGTGTGGGCTTCAGTAGTTGTGGCACGCGGGCTCAGTAGTTGTGGCTCGCGGGCTCTAGAGCACAAGCTCAGTAGTTGTGGCGCACGGGCTTAGTTGCTCCGCGGCATGTGGGATCTTCCCGGACCAGGGCTCGAACCCGTGTCCCCTGCATTGGCAGGCGGATTCTTAACCACTGCGCCACCAGGGAAGTCTGAGGCATGCTTTTAAAAGTGATTATTGTGTTGTCTTTCACATCCAAATGATTTTGACTGTCCCTTTTCTGAGAGGATGCTGAAAGCCCTAGCTCACAAGGGCAGGATGTAGTGAACAGAATTGGAACCCTCTTCCTCTATTTGACAGATGCTCTTAGACCAGAGGAGTCCTGATTCCATCAAAGAATATTGAACCTAAGACCATTCACATTGAATTCAAACCAGATCCTTGTCTCTGTCCTCAAGTTAGTCATTCTCTTTCTGTGACAGTGGATGACATGAAAGTAGGAATTGCAAGTGGAAATTGTGAGGCAAGACAGCACTCTTTCTTGCTCTGGTGACTAGGCTCTTATCAACACCAGGGACCTAGAAGGTGCTTAAATGTAGCACTCTGAGTTGAAGATTGAAAGGAATCAGTATCAGCCCAAGCAGAAAAGCAATATATTTGGCTACAAATGCCTCTGATGTGGAAATAACTCATTATTTGCTAGTTACTTCTGTACCTTGTTCTAAGTAAGTTTATCAAGCTTTCTGAATTTCTCTAGCGACTCATATAAACAACAAAAAAAGTCCATCCACATCATTTAGCATAAGGGTGAGGAGGAGGATATCATCTAATAATTTTCTAGTTTATTATAAAATAAGAGCATTGCAATACATTCAGGTAGTATGGAAGTATATAAAAGAAAAAAATGAGCTTTCCCATTCTGCCCATCTCCTAAATCCCTTTCCTGGTGATTTTCTATGAGTCACCCACATGCACACATATACACTTGTGTGTATTTTGTTATTTACAAAACTGTGACTATAGTATTCTTACTGCTCTGTAATTTTTTCTTTCCATGCTAGTGCATATAGTAGTACTTCATTCTTCTCTAAGTTATATAGTATTCTATTGTATGGATATGTAATAATTTATTTAACCATTCCTTTAATGGAAATTTAGGTTTCTAGTTCTACCCAGCACTGCAGCATTCTGCCTTGTAATACCTTTGCCCCCTGGTTCAAGTTTATATAGCAGTTAAAATAAATAGCCTTTTAAAGTTGTGTCCCAGTATAGCTCTGCTGATATTAGATAACTTTCCTGAAGCCTTCAGGGTTCAGATAGTAATTAGTGATAATTTAGTAAGCTTCTAATTAGATAATTCCTGTGAATAATCCTATTTATATTTTCATTATATCTCTTATTTGAGGCCTTGGATAAAGTCAGGCATTAATCACCTTAGTATTCTTGAGGATTTTTTTTTTTTTTTTTTAATGAGGCTTAACTTCTTAATGTGGATTTAGGAAGAGTTGTAGATGTCAGATTTCCATGCCTTGTTAGCCTGTGCTTTACTCTGGGAACTAGAGCAGTTAATGCCCATCTTTAAGGCAGAAAGATCAAAGAAAAGAAGGTGATGGGCAGAGACAGTGGCTAATCCAGGGGAACTTGTTTCTCCTTTCCATTTTATTAATCAGATTAGCTATTCCTCCTAACTCAGGGAAACCTGGCTGAGGGTTGGACCTGGGCTAGAAATGTGTATTTCAATTCTTTCCCCTCCTGGGAGTAGAAGCTTCCTCCTGGAAACAGAAGATGAAAGGAATAACGGTTCTCCTGACAGTATAATATATGCTTTATTGAAAATTATACATCGATTTTTTTAAAATAAATTTATTTATTTATTTATTTATTTATTTATTTATTTATTTATTTATTTTTGGCTGCATTGGGTCTTCGTTGCTGCGCGCTTCTCTAGTTGCGGCGAGCGGGGACTACTCTTTGTTGTGGTGCGTGGGCTTCTCATTGCAGTGGCTTCTCTTGTTGCAGAGCACGGGCTCTAGGCACGTGGGCCTCAGTAGTTGTGGCACGCCGGTTCAGTAGTTGCGGCTCACGGTCTCTAGAGCTCAGGCTCAGTAGTTGTGGTGCATGGGCTTAGTTGCTCCACAGTATGTGGGATCTTCCCGGACCAGGGCTCGAACCTGTGTCCCCTGCATTGGCAGGCGGAGTCTTAACCACTGCGCCATCAGGAAAGTCCTATACATCAATTTTGATAAACTGAATTCTATTTTAAAGTTAGTCTTGTCTTGCAAAGAATTCATGGTGAATCTTTTTAATATTTGCTTTATAAAGCTCTCAGATTGCCTATCAGAATTTCCAAAAGTTGTCTGCATTTGTAACTCACTAAATTATAACCTAATCTTGAAAAATAGTTTTTTAAAGTGCCTTATTTTAATATGCGGAAGCTACCTTATCATGTACAACTAGAATGGTTGTGGTCAAACAGAGAGCCATTTTATTCTTTACCTTTCTAAGTGTCATTTATTGCATACATGAATATTGAATGTGGACTGTTTGTGAGTGTAATAATTACAATGACAGGGTCCCAATCCTCCAGTAGATGATAGGGAGTGGGGGGAGACTGTTAATTATCCTACAATACTGGTTTAAATGCTGTATTAGAATGAGGTCAGGGATATGGGAGCATGTAGAAGGAGCTGCCAATCTGGGCTCAGTGAGGGAGAGGAAGGAGGGTCGTCAACATAGTTGTGATTATCAATATAGTTCGCTTTAAATCTGCCATATACATCTGGGCTTCCCAGAGGTGGCGAGGCTCTTCCCTCTCTCTGTTTCAAGGCTGTCTTGGCACGTATTTCTGTTTTTTATATTTGTACATGAAAAGAAGGAAGCATTCTCTTTAGGATAAACTAACATGTAAGGCAACAATGAGCAATAAGGTTCAGGATTACTTAGTAAGATAAATGAATAGTCCAGTGTCTCATAGCTTAATATTTTTACTTAAGGAAAGCACTGGTGGAGTGTCAGCATTCCCGTGGGTAGCTCTTCCTTTTAGAACTCCATTTACATACAATTCTAATTTCACTTTCAGTGTTACCAATTTTTATTTCTTTGTTGCACTTTCGTCTTTGTTGGCCAGTCTCTCCTTCAGTCATCGGTTTTTGTAAAATGTCACATAGGTTTATCATTGGGAGACAAGGAGGCAACACAACTGCATTCTTTGCTGTCTGTGCACGAATTGAAGAACAGATGCACAGTGGCCAATCACTTACAGACAGTGAAAGAAGTGAAACGATTAGTCACTGACCGTGATGTACGTCTGTTATTCGCATGCTGATTTGTGGATTTGTACTGGCGGTGCAGTTTGTGTTTTATGCAATTACTCACAGTTAATCTGCCATGGTAACTGGAATTTGGACAGTGTTGTTTGGGGTCTGGTGTTATTTAAACTAAGGTAACTGAAATTAGCGTGTATTAGAGCTGAGCAGAACAAGGACTGCAGATACTTCTATTTCACCCTTCCTGGACATTGTGTAACAATTAAATGCTGTTCTCGTACATTTTATTTCTACATATGTTATAAAGCCTACAATACACTGATATCATTTTTACTTTAAACAATCACTACCTTTTAGAGAGATTGAATAGAAATAAGAAAAGACTTCATATTTATTTACTCATGTAATTACCATTTCCAGTTCTCTTTCTTCTTTTGTAGATTTAGATTTTCATCTGGTATCATTGTCCTTCTGTTTGAAGGCCTTCCTTTAATCTTTTTGCAGTGCAGGTCTACTTTAATGAATTCTTCTGGATATCATATGTGTGAGTAAGTCTTTAATTTGCCATTACTTTTGAAAGCTATTTTCACTGGGTAAGAGTTCTAGGTTCCAAAACTCCCACTGCCACCCGTATCCCCAGTACTTTCAGGATATTCCACTATATTCTGGCTTGCATTGTTTCTGAAAAGAAGTCTTCTGTCTTCCTTGTCTTTTTTGTGTTCTTTTTCTCTGCCTGCTTTTAATATTTTTCTCTTTATCTTTGGTTTATTTAATTATGTCATCAGTGCCATTCCTCGGCCTGTTTTTATTAATTTACTTTTCTCCTCATTCTGGGTTGTATTTCCCTGCTCCTTCCTATGCCTTGTGGCTTTTTGTTGGATGCCAGACATTTGAATTTTACCTTGTTGCAGGCTAGTTATTTTTGTATTCTTATAAATATTGCTGAACTTTGTTCTGTGATACAATTAAGTTACTTGGAAACAGTTTGAAACTTTGTAGAGATTGGGAACAATCTTTCCCCAGCCTCAGATTGTTTCCTTACTCTTATGTACAGATCAGTGCTCAGCTGAAGATCTGAGGGAACTCTACAGATCTCTGGAGTTCTCTCCCTGTGTACCTCCTTTCTCTCTGTGCCCTGTATAATCTAGCTGTCTTGGCCTCCCTGGACTCCCAACTTCATCTCTTCTACCCAGGAGACTGCTGGGCTCTGAATGGGTTCCTTCTCCCTATGCTGCAGCCTGAAGACTCTCTCTAGGCAGCAATCTGGAATAATAATAGGGCTCACATTGTTTGTGTTCACTCTCTTGGATCACTATCCTGTGCTACCTGATATGCAGTGCCTGGAAATCATTGTTGCAAATATTTTGTTCAGTTTTTTAGTTGTTTTGGGCTGGAGGGTAAGTTCAGTTCCTATTACTCCATCTTGACCATAAGCAGAGGTCCTAATTCATCTTTTTTTACAGGAACACATGAAACATTTTCTAAACATTATTACTTTCAGAATTTGGACAACCAATGAAAACATATTTAGTTGTTCTTTGACTGTTGTCTCCTCAGGGTGTAATGTGATCATTGCATCCCGTGAGTCTGATAGATTAAAATCTGCCGCAGATGAACTGAAGGCCAGTCTGCCTCCTACCAGCCAGGGTCAAGTCATGCCCATAAAATGCAACATCTGTAATGAAGAGGAGATAAAGCAAATCTATCTTTGTTTTTTTAAATTTTATTGTAGTATAGTTGATTTACGATGTTGTGTTTAATTTCTGCTGTCAGCAAAGTGACAGTTATACAGATATATATTCTTTTTCATATTCTTTTCCATTATGGTTTATCACAGGATATTGAATATAGTTCCCTGTGCTATACAGTAGGACCTTGTTGTTTATCCATTCCATATGTAATAGCTTGCATCTGCTAATCCCAAACTCCCAATCCTTCCCTCCCCCTTGGCAACTACAAATCTGTTCTCTATATCTGTGAGTCTGTTTTTGTTTCATAGATATATTGATTTGTGTTTTATTTTAGATTCCACATATATGTGATGTCATATGGTATTTGTCTTTCTCTTTCTGACATAGTTCACTTAGTATGATAATCTCTAGATCCATCCATGTTGCTGCAAATGGCATTATTTCATTCTTTTTAATGGCTGAGTATTATTCCATTGTGTGTGTGTGTGTGTGTGTGTGTGTATGTATCACATCTTTGTCCGTTCATCTGTTGATGGACATTCAGGTTGTTTCAGTGTCTTGCTATTGTAATACTGTTGCTGTGAACATTGGGGTGCATGTATCTTTTCAAATTATAGTTTTGTCTGGGTATATGGCCAGCAGTGCAGGAGTGGGATTTCTGGATCATATGGCAACTCTCTTTTTAGTTTTTTGAGGAATGCAAATCTATCTTACTTATTCATTCATTTTAATTTATAGTAGTTGTCCCTAAACCTGACTGTGCTTTAAGCTTTCCCATAGTAGCTATCTTAGATGAGGTTCACTAGAAGCAGAGCCTGTGAAGGAGATTCTTGAGCTAATGATCCATTGAGTGAGTGGCCTCAGGAGAAAGAGAGGAAAGGAAGAAACGTAGGGAAGCTAAGCAAGGACAGTTTCATCTGGAGACTACCTTTTGTGCCTTTTGCCCTTTAACTCATTTCGTAATGTCTGTTTCATCCTATCCATTATTCTGTGTTGGTAGCTTACAAATTAAAACAATGGAGAGGGTGATCCAGGTCCTTGGATAAATCTTACCATTAAAATTCCAAATTTAGCTTTATGATCTATGGGTATCAGATACTGGTAAATTATTCACTGATATAAGATTTTCAGATTTATTCATTGTGACTACCTCTCCGTTTACTGTGGTTCTCAGAGTTACTATTCACTGTGAGACACTGCAAGCTCTGCTACTCTCCTAAAGCAGGTGATAAAGTCCAAGTAGCAAGTTAGGTTATTAACCAGTTCACTTTTAACATTTTATTTATTTACTTATTGAAGTGTAGTTGATGTACAATTTATATGTTTCAGGTGTATAATATAGTGATTCACAATTTTTAAAGGTTATACTCCATTTATAGTTACCATAAAATATTTGCTATATTCCCCATGTTGTATAATATATTCTTGTAGCTTATTTTATACCTAATGGTTTGTACTTCTTAATCTCCTACCCCTACATTGCCCCTCCCTGCTTCCCTCTCCACATTGGTAACCACTAGTTTGGGCTCTATGTCTGTGAATCTGCTTATTTTTTGTTATATTCACTAATTCATTTTTTTTTTTATTAGATTCCACATATAAGTGCTATCATACAGTATTTGTCTTTCTCTGTCTGTAACCAGTTCATTTTTTTTTTTTTAAATAATTTTTTTATTTTTTAATGCTATTCTTGTCTGCTTACATTCTTTTTTTATTTATGTATGTATGTATGTATGTATGGTATGGCTGTGCTGGGTCTTCGTTTCTGTGCGAGGGCTTTCTCCAGTTGCGGCGAGCGGGGGCCACTCTTCATCGCGGTGCGCGGGCCTCTCACTATCGCGGCCTCTCGTTGCCGAGCACAGGCTCCAGACGCGCAGGCTCAGTAATTGTGGCTCACGGGCCGAGTTGCTCCGCGGCATGTGGGATCTTCCCAGACCAGGGCTCGAACCCGCGTCCCCTGCATTGGCAGGCAGATTCTCAACCACTGCGCCACCAGGGAAGCCCGAGTTCATTTTTAATGTTTTTCTTTAGGTGAATAATTTGGTCAAAGCCACCTTAGACTTTTATGGTCAGATCAGTTTCTTGGTAAACAATGGAGGAGGCCAGTTCTTCTCTCCTTCTGAACACATCAGTTCAAAGGGGTAGAATGCTGTGATTGAAACCAACCTGACGGGCGCCTTCTACATGTGCAAAGCAGGCAAGTGTGATCAGTCATCCAAGAAGTCCAAGTGTCTTTATGTAAAGATCATAGAGAATCCTGAAAGAGAAATTGTTATGGGCTCAGAAGCTCCATGTCATCAACACTTACTGCCCTGATTTAACTTATGTACAACATAGCAATGCAAATTGCTGCATTTCTGGATAGTAATTTGGCAACATTTATAAAATACAAATATTGTTTGATCGGTTAATTTTATTTCTAGAAAGTTATCATGTAAAAATTATTCAGAATTTGTACAAAGATAGTGCTAAAAAGTGCTTCATAAAATGAAGGAAGACTCCACACTTATTTTGTTTTTAAGAAATGAATCTGTTAAATCTATTACAAGGACCTATTAATTAATTCAGTGAAATCTTCAGGGAGAATACCAGAGTCCACATTTTTTATGACTAATAAGTAATTAGCACACATGCATAGTCTTTAGATTAAAGCTTATGTTTCATAGGTGGTAATACTCAACCCCGAAGTTGGGTAACTGAAGAGTTCCCTTACAAACTATCCAAGACATTTTTATGCTGAAAAATGTGGAACGAGTATAATTCTGAAACACAGGGTCTTCACCCCAACATGGGTTAGGCTTTATATTCTTAATATCTCTAAATCAAAGGTCTTGCAGACACTTCCAGCCTCATCTTTATCTAACTGGTAGTATACAGTTCTGTATTAATTGTGATACAGGATGAGCTGCTGAAGTATAGAGATCCAGAAAAAAGAGGAGCTTGAATAAGATAGTTGATTTCTCCCTCACATAAAAACTCAAGGTATATAGTCCAGGGATAGTATGGTAGTTCCATAATCATTAGGGAATAAGGATCCTACTTCTTTGTGTGTGTGTGTGTGTGTGTGTGTGTTTTTAAATCACTTAATTGGGCTATAATTCACATATATTAACATAGGATCCTACTTCTTGCTTTCCTATCTTTGACATGTGGTTTCCATCCCATGGTCCAAAATGGCTGCTCCAGTTCCTGTCATTGTAACTGCATTCCAGACAGTAGGAATGAGGAAAAATGTAATACTCACTCATTCTTTTTAACAGCACCATCTGAAAGTGGCGCCATTACATTCACTGACATTCATCATCAGCTAGAACTCAGTTAAACGATCATACCTACCTATAAGGGATACTGGGAAATAGAATCTTTAGGTGAGTAGCTATGTACCTAAGTACAAATTCAATTTCTATGTAAGAAGAGGAGAATGAGTGTTAGGAGATAGCTTGTAGTCTCTAACCCACCCTTCATAGCTCAGCACTTCAGCACCTTCCAGCACTCAAGTCAGCAGTCTCTTACCAACCTGAGGTTCCTTGCCAACAGCCATTAATTAGAAGTCTGCAGAGTTTAGATTCAGTTATGATTTTTATTAGCCAGAATTGAATTAAAGAATACAGGGCCTATAGTTTTTGTTTTGTTTTGTTTTTACTTTAAACAATGGGACTTAGCATTTGGTTTTTTTTTTTTTTAATAAATTTATTTATTTATTTATTTATTTTTGGCTGCGTTGGGTCTTCATTGCTGCGCGCAGGCTTTCTCTAGTTGTGGCAAGCAGGGGCTACTCTTCGTTGCAGTGTGTGGGCTTCTCGTTGCGGTGGCTTCTCTTGTTGTGGAGCATGGGCTCTAGGCGCACAGGCTTCAGTAGTTGTGGCACGCGGGCTCAGTAGTTGTGGCTTGCGGGCTCTAGAGCGCAGGCTCAGTAGTTGTGGTGCACGGGCTTAATTGCTCCGCGGCATGTGGGATCTTCCCGGACCAGGGCTCGAACCTGTGTCCCCTGCACTGGCAGGCGGATTCTTAACCACTGCACCACCAGGGAAGTCCCAGCATTTGGTTTTGAAAACAAGGAATATGAAGTATACATTTTTTTGTACCATAATAATAATAGTGGAAAACTGAAAACCATTTAAATATTCTAGAGTAAAATATTAGTTGAGTGAAGTTTTATACATCTACAGGATAGAGTACTATGCAGCCACTAAAAATATAGGCATAAAAATATACTTCTCAATACGAAAAGATATTCCCAGACATCGAGTGAAAAGCAGGTTATAAAACATTCTATCCAGCATGATCACATTTCTGCAAAAACAGTATATATTTATATATGGCTGTATATGAATAGACATAATTCTGAAGGAGTTTATACCAAAATACTGACATATTATCTCTGGGAGGTAAAATTACATATTATTTTCATCTTTTCACATATCTGCTTTTTCTAGTTTTTCTAAAATGAACATATATTTTTTATGTAATTAAAATGATTTAAGTCATGACTATGCTGAAGTTCCAGGTTTTTCGACTTGTACTCTTTGACACAATATGCTATTTTTAAAGACTTGTGGGAACATCCACATATAAATTACTGGTGAATTTAGACTTTTCTATAGCCTTTAATTATTCATTTTACTAATATAGAAATTTCTTTCTCCCAGTTTATTTTTGGAAACCTCTTGAATGTGTGAAAAAGTTAAAGAAATAATACAGTGAACTCCTATTAGGCATACCTCGTTTTATTATGTTTTGCTTTATTGCACATCGAGCAAGTCTGCCAGCACTGTTTTTCTAACAGCATTTGCTTACTTTGTGTATCTGTGTCATATTTAGGTAACTATCACAATATTTCAAATTTTTCATTATTATTATATTTGTTATGATGATTTGTGGTCAGAGATCTTTGATGTTACTATTGCAAAAAGATTACGACTTGCTGAAGGCTCAAATATTTTAAAATTAAGGTTGTACATTATTTTTTTAGACATAATGCTATCGCACATTTAATAGACTATAGTATAGTGTAAACATAATTTTTATATGCACTGGGAAACAAAAAAATTTGCGTGATTCACTTCATTGCAATATTGCTTTATTGTGGTGGTCTGGAACTGAACCTGCCGAATCTCCGAGCTGTGTCTGTATACCTTTCATTTAGATTCACCAAGTGCTAACATTTTGCTGCATTTGCATTCTCTCTCTGTGCCTTTCCCCCCTCTCTTCCTCCCTCCCATCTCTGGAGCTCATTTAGGCGGTGCTCTGAATCCCCTCTCCTCGAGCACCCTGAAACAATGGTCTCTTGCCTCTTAGGCAGGTCCAGACTTTTTCCCCGGACTCCCTCCCGGCTAGCTGTGACGCACTAGCCCCCCTTCAGGCTGTGTTCACACAGCCAACCCTAGTCTTCTCCCCGGGTTCTGACCTCCGAAGCCCAAGCCTCAGCTCCCAGACCCCCCGCCCGCCCCGGCAGCTGAGGAGACAAGCCTCTCGGGCTGGTGAGTGCTGGTCGGCACTGATCCTCCGTGCGGGAATCGCTCCGCTTTGCCCTCCGCACCCTGTTGCTGCGCTCTCCTCCGTGGCTCTGAAGCTTCCCCCCTCCGCCACCCACCCGCAGTCTCTGCCCGCGAAGGGGCTCCTAGTGTGTGGAAACCTTTCCTCCTTCACGGCTCCCTCCCACTGGTGCAGGTCCCATCCCTATTCTTTTGTCTCAGTTTTTCTTTTTTCTTTTGCCCTACCCAAGTACGTGGGGAGTTTCTTGCCTTGTGGGAGGTCTGAGGTCTTCTGCCAGCGTTCAGTAGGTGTTCTGTAGGAGTTGTTCCACATGTAGATGTATTTCTGATGTATTTGTGGGGAGGAAGGTGATCTCCACGTCTTACTCCTCCGTCATCTTGAAGGTCCCCCCCTCCCCGAAAGTCCCGCTTCTATGTTTTTTAGCTGATACTCTTCCATAAAAAGACTTTTAGTTACACCACAACCATCACTTCTCCCTATATATGTTATTATTATTATTATTAACTTTTTTAGTATACCACTATGGAATCAAGGATTTCTTTTCAAATTCATTGTTTCAAATGCACACATTGTCTCAAATTTAATAGAAATTTGTGTTTCTATGTTTTGCTATTACAAATAATTCTGTGATGAATAACATTGTAAGTATTTGTTTCATATTTGTGGACGTATATATTTAGGGTGTATTCGGGAAGTTGGACTGCTGGGTGAAGAGTAAATGCATCGTGTTAGGCATTTGCAAGTTTCTTTGCATTTTGCACTCCATCATCAATGAATGAGAATGCCTGTTCCTCACAGCCTCACCAAAAATGTGTCTTGTCAATTTCTGGGCAACTCTGATGGGCAAGAAATGATATCTCAGTGCAGCATCTTTTCATTTGTTGAAAGGCTACCTGGATATCTCTTGTGTGTGTGTGTTTGAATTGTATTGCTGTCTTTGCACGTGTTTCTCTGGGGTTCTGATCATTTTCTGACATTTTCAGTGTCGTCTAAGAATAGTCCAATTTCCATTACAATCTGTGCAGAGGAGCTTAGACTGACCTGCTGATCTTTTGGGTCATTGTCAATAATTACAAGGGCAAGAGATGGGCCAAAAAGCAACTCATATCTCCCATGGAGAGAGAATTCATAGCCCAAATGCCTACCAGTGGGTGAATGAATAAACAAATCGTGGTATATATGTATAATTTGCTACTCAGAAATGAAAAGGAGTGAACTATTGATTCATGCAGCAATGTGGATAAATCTGAAAATAATTATTCTGAGTGAAAGAAGCCAGATAGAAAAGAGCATGTATGTATGATTTCATTTATATGTTTAAGTCCTGGAAGCATTGAAAAAAAATTGTTAGTGCTAGATTCACTGAGAGTTAGGTATTATTCTGCCTCCTATTCATAAATTACAGGAAGAAAATGAAGCAGTGTGACAGCCTTTAGGATGGTTTATCGCTCATACTCTCTTCCTTCACACAGTGTAAGACATTTCAAATCATATCTGATACACAAATAAGGCCTTAGTATTTCAGAACATTTTCTCAGTGAAAGAATGGCTGTGAGACGTTATTCAGATGCCAAAATGAAATCTCATGGAACTCCTAGTCCAGATAAATGCCCTTCCTTCTCTTCTGGGCTTTTGCTTCAGAAAAGTGGCTGGAACAATGCCTCATGTGACATCCTGCAGCTGAATTGTCCACCATCTGTTCTGTTTTGATGGAGGTCACTTTTTTCTCCTGGAAGGGGAGTTTTTACAAACCTCGTGGTCCATCCATTCAGGCATCTCATCCACCTGGACCTCCCAGTAATGCCAGCCGGAATCAAATCCTTTAGAACCCAGGACTACTGGATAAGCCGTAAATCTCTCTGGATAAACTCTGCTTTTTCTTCACAGATGTCACCAATTTTTTTTTAATCCTCAGAGACAGAGAGACTAGGATGTGCTGTTTCAAGATCCAGAGTAACTTTCAGTTTCTGTGTAATTTTCTGCAGTGCCAAATACTGCAGAGGAAGGCCGTCTCCTTCCTTCCTTATGGAACAAACAGAGAGCTGGGCGCTTCAGGCTTTCACACCTGTCATGGGTGGTCTCGACATCCAGCAGCACTTTCCCTTCTGACATCACACTCTTCTCTGCCAACTCCTTTAGTAGATCTTTGAGTGTGGAGATGTAGTCTGAAAATGCTGTTGTGTTTGCATTGAGTTTGTATTAAATGTCCTTCTCGGCTAACCTTGAGAACTATGTAGGGGAGAATAAATAATTTTCCCTCTGCCCTTCTGAGCTCTTAGCTGAGACTCCTGTAATAAAAGACAGATGAACAGGAGAAAAACAAATAGAAGTTTATTCGCATGTATACCTCATGTATACATGGGAGGTACCCAGGGAAAAATGAGCAACTGCCTGTCGTGGCTTCGAATTCAGGGCTAAATACTATCTTAATAGGGAAAGGAGAGAGGGGAAATAGGCCTCTTGGGGTGGGGAGTATATGATTTTTAGGAAAGATGAATGGGCCCTTTGAAGAATGGATGGGAGGTATGAGAGTTGGTGACAAAGTTTGTCCGCATGTGGTGTCGACATCTAGTCTCCCGTCATGTGACAACAGTCAGCCTTCCCTGGTTGATGACACCCCCAGGGAGGGGATTTATGACCCTGCGTTCCTTTTAGCCAATGAGGGGGGTTCAGAGAAAGCCTCTCTCTGCGTTTGCTGTTTTTCAAGTGCCCACAGCTGAAAATAATCAATATACCAGCGCAGCAGCATATTTGGGTGGCATCCCACTCCGTTCAACTGCCTCTCGCTCACATTCAACAGTGTGGTCCAGGTGCTCAAATTCAGAGAGTAATTTCTGTCTCTGATTTTCCAACTCTCTCTCTCTCCCCCTCCCTCCATCCCCCCCCCCCGCACCCCCGCCAGTCCTTAGTGGTTTTCTTTCTTGGGTGGCTATTTGTTTCTGGACACCTGTCACTTTCTTCTTCAGGGGCTCTAGGTCACTGCTGAGCATTTTCCTATGATGAGAGGCAGGACCTCATATGGTGGCCCTGGTGGTCAGGGGATGAGTGCAAGGGGACAGACACCTCTAGGTTCCCCTCACAGAAAATTGCCCGAACTCGACTATGCTTCCTGCATATGCTCATCTGTTCTGCCCCCGCCTCTTGCTCCTGGTGGTGTGAAGCTGCGTGTTCACCGTCGTGTCATCCTATCCAGCCGGGCATTACTCCAGAAGGGCCCCTCCTAGCATTGGTGGCAAGCAAGGAAACCTGTCCTATAAGTCCACCTGGGACTGTTGGATGCAGAGTGGCACAGATGGTGGCCACATTTGATGGTGGTGAGGTTGCTCAGGTGATTCTGGCAGATGGAGCCGTTGGTTTCTGCCTGGAGTCCTGCCAGGGCTTTTGCAGCCAACATGGGGGCTGAGGGGGACTTTCTTCAGGAAAATGGGGCTATGGAGGTGCTCTCTAGTGAGGAGTGGGTACACTCCCAGATCTCACATACTTGGTTCTGAGGACCTTTTAATTAGAAATTCTAAGCCATAGTATGTCTATACCTTTTTGCACCATATGGATACAGACATAAGTATTTGAACCTCTTCTCTGGAAACATATTAAAATTAATTTAAATTTTTTTATGTCTAGAAATTCTGTTGGTACTATTTCTAGCCTGAAGTATGAATTTCATATCCCTTATTATCTAAAATTGATTTAAAAAATAACCACACTTGTAACCCTCAAAATTACCAATTTGTTTGTTTTCTTCCATAATCAAAAGTTCTTCAGAATATTCGTCTTATGCACATGATGATTTGGGGGATCTTATGTGGGCCTTGACTTACGTGAGATTTGTTTGACTATCAGATAGCTGTGGTTTTGCTTTAATATTGAAGGACCTGGTTCTTTCTTATGGTTCAGACAGGGACTCATAACAAGAACATTGTTGTGGGACTCTGGCAGTCATTGGTACACCTATCAATTTAGTTAAGGGAGACATACTCAACAGAAGCTGATTGTAATGTTTGTATTTTGTCTTTTAAAGGCATAGTGGAGCTGCGAGAGAAGGTGTTTACAACCTCACCAAATCCTTAGCTGTGGAACGGGCCAGCAGTGGAATAAGGATCGACTGTGTTGCCCCTGTAGGTAAATGTTCACTATGAAAGCCGTTGACAAATTGTGTTCTTCTGATTGCATTTGTGTTGTTAATAGAGGTATTTGTTAATATGCATGTATACTAGAAAAGATTGGCTTTTAAAAATAGATAAAACCAGAAAGAAGTATTCTTTGATTTACAACCAGATTGTCAAGAAGGTTAAGTTAAGCCAATGATTCTCACTCCTGGCTGTATATTAGAATCATCTATGAAATAAAAAATAGTGGTATATAAGCTTGACTCCAAACTATGGAATCCAGGTGTTGGTATTTTTTAAAGCTGATTCAATTGCACAGTGAAGGAAATTCAAGTTCACCGTGAAGGTTGAGAATCGCTGCTTTAAAGAATGAATTTTTCTAGATTATCTTGTTATTTCTTGGTATATCACTAATCCTTTATTAGGAGAGAGAGAAACTTAAAGTCAAAGTTCTAGGAAGGAATTTCCAGTTGAAGATCAACTATAAGTCAAGGGAAAATTTCTCTGAAACATAATGTAAATGATAGGGAAAAAAATAACAATTTGTTCAGCTTTAAACACTGTCATATTATATGAAGTAAGACATAGCTTAAGTTTCCTTGGGCATTACATATTGGCTATGTACTCCAAGAGAGATAATAAATGAAATGTCTCACACATCCGGCAAAACTCAGCTCGAATTCACTTCTCTGTGATGATTCCTGGTCATTGCTAAGATAGTAATCACCCCTCAATCTGAAACTCTGTAATATCTGGGGGTATTACCTATAGATCTATCTATATAGTATCCATAGATATTGTTATCTATGCTACTCAGTGGGAACTAAGCATGAAGTGACTTGTAGATGTTAGAGAAATCTCATCTCTAACAAATGCAGGTTCCTAGCCAGAAACTTCACATCCCTGCAATGCTTTGGGGCTGACATTACCTTATGTACCTTACTCTCAAATATTTATATGGTACATTAGATATAGTTCCATTCTGAATGTTGATACTTCGGAATACTGGCCTCCAAATGTGTATTTCTTGATAACCTTTAATGATGTGTTGGTATTATAAGCGCAATACTAAAGTCAGGTTTGTCCTCCACGGATGTTTTTAGGTTTAATGTCTAAACCTTAATACTACTGGAAAATTCCATCCTCTTTATTTATTTATTTTTAAAATTTATTTAATTTATTATTTTATTTTTGGCTTCGTTGGGTCTTCGTTGCTGCGTGCGGGCTTTCTCTAGTGGTGGCGAGCGGGGGCTACTCTTCCTTGCGGTGCGCAGGCTTCTCATTGTGGTGGCTTCCCTTGTTGCAGAACACCGGCTCTAGGTGCGTGGGCTTCATTGATTGTGGCTTGCGGGCTCAGTAGTTGTGGCTCGCGGGCTCTAGAGTGCAGGCTCAGTAGTTGTGGTGCACGGGTTTAATTGCTCTGTGGCATGTGGGATCTTCCTGGACCAGGGATCAAACCCGTTTCCCCTGCATTGGCAGGTGGATTCTTAACCACTGCGCCACTAGGGAAGTCCCAATTCCATCCTCTTTAAATAAAAGGTTACAAATTGTTTAATTGGAAACCAGTATATTACCCCAGTATTGTTTGAAGTAATTAATACTGCCAAGTTTCTTCATCTTACTCTCATCCCTCCTGTTTCCTCCCCTTTGAATAACCTCTGCTGTATATAATTATAAGCCAGTAATAAATAGCTTTATCCTGTGTTGAACAGTTTTTGAGTAATTTTTTTGGCTTTATAAACCATTGAAAGCTACTGAAAGCTGAATAAAAGAATTCTTAAACAATTAAAATTTAAATTTATTTGTATTGGATTTAAATTTTTTATTTGTGATTTTTCTCTAGGTAAGAAGCCATGAAAATATTGCATTTTCTAAGTCCTACTTAACCATAGGCTAGTTTTCCATTGTAAAACATGGAAGCCTTAGTGGAAGGTAAAATAGACTTCCCTGACCCATTGTTCCCAGTTAAGGGCTTCTCTGATCTACTCGTATGATTATGCTTTCAGAAACCAAGTCTTTTGTGAAAAAATCTCGAGCTTGGCTGGTTATTATGGGAGGGGAGGTCACAAAGTGAGCATTCAGATAATCCTTTTGAGTAGTGGTTGACTGTACTTCTTTGACCATTTTGAGAAAAATTAATATTAGAAATGTTAACTTTTCTATTAAACTTAAACAACTTGGTATTGGATGACAGACTGCCTTGTTGTCTTTACAATTAAAATTTAATTTTATGTACTTTATTTTTTCCTGTTTTATTTTAAACATAGGGAATCATTTATTCCCAGGCTGCCTTTAACAACTATGGTCATTTGGCAAAAGACTTATTTGAAGGGTACTTTCAGAAAATCCCAGCTAAAAAAGACTTGGAGCTCCTGAGGAGGTGATGTATATATCTAACATTGGTTGGAGTTACTTTGTTTTATACTTTGGAGACTGGTAATATTTTGGTGTCCTTTTTAAATAGTCTGGTTGGCTAATAGAGAAGATTGCTCCCATGCCAAGAAGCCATTTCTCGTGTTCCTTCTGGCTCCCAGGAATCCTATCCTGATGGTGCTTTGAATACTCACAGGAGCGTTTATTCAGGAGTGAATGCAGTGTGGATTAAGAGCAGCATGTTTTTTATTGTTTCATTGTACTTTCCAGCTACTTTGTTTTATCACGTGGCGTTTATGGTACACAGAAACCTAAGCAGGTCAGACAATTATGACAAAATGAAGTTCCATACACGATTTCTGGAAGGTGGCCAGTTTTAAGTATGTAAAAATCAATAGCTTTCTTAAATGCCAGCAAGATCAGTCTTAAATTGTAATTTTTTTTAAAAAAGGAGATCTTTTCCACAATAATAATAAAAACTAAAATACCTAGAGTAAACTTTAAATGAAAAAATGTTTATTACTGAAGAACAGAAAAAAAGACCAGAATAAACACAGACATGTAACATTCCTCAATGGAGAGGCTCAATTTGACTAAAAACAAGTTTCCCTAAATCAGTGTATACATTTAATCTATTTTGGAATTAATATACTGATTCGAAAGTTTGTCTTGAAAAATATTTATGCCAAAACTGCCAAAAATGTTTTGAAAAAGAATAATGAGGGGATTTGACCCTCCTGCTACCGAAACATACTATAAAACTATACTTATTTACCACATCGGGGGCTGGTACTAGAAGAGGTTAAAATTAGTGGAACAGAATGGACTCTCGTATCAGTACCATATATATACGGGGAGTTTATAGGATAAAAGTAGCATTTCAAATCTGCGAGGAAAGGATAAACCATTCAGCAAAAGTCTTGCAGCAATTGGCTGTTCCTTTAGAAATAAATTAGAGCCCCCTATCTCATATCACATGCAAAATGATTTTTAGATATATTAAAATGCTAAATATAAAAGCAAAGCCATAAAACTCTTAGAGGAAAATGTGTTCTAATTCCTAGAGCTAGCTTTCATTATCAGTTTGATGTATATCCTTCCAAAATTTTACTGTGCATGCTCAAAAATATTTTTATTTACAGACTTTTTTGCGAAAATGGGATTCTACTGTATGTTTTCTGCCACTTGCTATGGATGTAGCATAGTATATTTAATTAGACCCTATTGTTGCACATTGAGATTCTATTTATATTTTTTATACTTCAGTAATTCTGCAGTGAACAACCTTCAATGTAGTCATGCACTCTTGGGTGAGGAGGTAACTTTCTAGAAGTAGAATTCCTGAACTAAAATAGACTTGCATATTAAATTTTAGAAGATACTGTTAAATCCAACATTTGATGAGCTATTTTGAGCAAGGTGCTTGGATTTTTATCCTGAAAACTGAGAGTGATTTTTAAAGAATTTTAATCAAGAGAATGATCTAACTAAATTTTTGTTTTGGAGAGGACACTCCTTCTATTTTATGAACTATATTTTCTATATTTACTGTATTAAAAATTGAAATTGAGAAATTTAAGAAATATTTATGAATTCATTTAAAATCATCTTAATAAAGGCATTACATGCTATGAATAATATTTTTACTGAAAAATAGCTACATTTTAAAATACAAAAGCAAACTTTTTTTTGCATTTGTTTTACATTTTTTACAAATGGCTTAATGTATGGCTTAATAGAAAACAGCTGGACTCTCACATCTGCTTCTGCATTCAGTCTGTTGCAATATGTTGTTTTGGTTAAAGCATGTGAAGTAAATCTGGCTTCATGCCAGTTGGAAAAGGGAGGAGTATTTCAATAGCCTTTTTGGGTAATTGTGGATATTCTTCTTTGATACTCAACAAGTAGCAGTTTCTTAAAGATTAATTGCAATGTGGAATCTGAAACCATGTCAGTGAACTTTTTTACTCTGTTACATTAAAATTCCTTGGTATTCCTTGCACTTTTACTGGGTCTTTCACCCATAGATGATTTTGTAACATCAGACGTTGGTCTTTTGAAAAATATGGGTTCACTGAATTACAGACATCTTCTAAATGTTGACACACAATTCATGATACAGTATCAAAAGTTCACATTTGTTAATATCACCACCAATCTCTTCTGAAAAATCTTTAAGTATTAGAAAACTGTCAAACTCACAGTGACATGTACAACTTTTCCAAAATTCTAGTTTTCACGTGAAAGCTCAAATCTTGTCATTGACACCAAGCACTGTCAGTTGTTTTCAGCTGCTTGACGTGGCAGTCTCACTTGGTTCATTTTTGGAAAAAATGTCTGCCAAATACCCAAGTGTGAATAACTGTAGTTTGTTAGTCATTCTTTCAAGTAAAAAATGATGTTTTGTGAAAAAAGTGACTAGTTCGGTTCGTGACTAGCTCAAGCACACGTTCTTCTCCTTGAGACAACCTTTATACTTCCATGTGCAGCACAAGAGCTGAAGGTGTAATTCTCACCTCATCACACAGGATATTAAAAAGATGTGTACTCAATAGTTGAGATTAGTAATTTTCAATGCTCATCAAGGACATCTGAAAGTGAAACAGACTTCCTCCCACCAGGAGTGCTTGCTGGTGAAGAGTATCATGATCATGCTAGTATAATGATCCCTACTTCACGTTTGTGTTCCTGCCGTGATTTGTGCTGAGGCTGCAGCTATTTTTCCCGTCACGGCTTTGACACCGTTAGTACAAATGTCAACACTGTGAAAAAGGTAGATAAGGACTCAGTATTGTTATGAAAACAGTTTTGACCTCGCAAATCCCCTGGAAAGGTCTTAGGTATGCTCAGGGTTTTGCCAACCGTGCTGTGACTAATGTAGGTAATACCTTCAAAAAGTTTACTTGTAAGGGGAAGAAGAGGTGATGAATTGCCATGAGTTGCAGAATAAGGAGAGCGTTTCAGTCTCTGCTTGATAGGGTCCTAGCATCCCTAGGTCATGTTTCCAAGCTACTCTGATTGCCCCAGCTAATCACTAATGCCCTTTTTGGGGCAGAACTTTCACAACAGGCTATTGGTGAACTGCTTATCAGTGAGTTGTCTTCTTTTAAGTGGCGGTTCCTGGGACTGAGTCAGGAGGGTCAGTGTAGCTGTAGTTTTAAAAGGAACTGCCAGGGCTCCTGCGGTGCCCTCAACGTCTCTTAGAAGGGAGTGCAGCACTTGGCAGGCCCTTCAGACGGCTTATACTTACACTGTACACTCATTTTACAAATTAAGAAACCAAGAGCCAGTGAGGTTCAGTAACTTGCCTAAGGCCATACTCAGGTCATGGTACTAGGATTCAAACCCAAGTCTACTTATTACTGCAGCCCTATTTACAATAGCCAGGACATGGAAACAACTTAAATGTCCAGTGACAGATGAATGGATAAAGAAGATGTGGTACATATATACAATGGAATATCACTCAGCCATAAAAAGGAACGAAATTGGGTCATTTGTAGAGACGTGGATGGACCTAGAGTCTGTCGCACAGAGTGAAGTAAGTCAGAAAGAGAAAAACAAATATTGTATATTAACGCATATATGTGGAATCTAGAAAAACGGTACAGATGAACCTATTTGTGGGGAAAAATAGAGACGTAGATGTAGAGAACGGACATGTGGACACGGGGGTGGGGGGAAGAGGAGGGTGGCACGAATTGGGAGATTAGGATTGACGTATGTACACCACCATGCATAAAATAGATAGCTAGCGGGAACATGCTCTAAAGCACAGGAAGCTCAGCTTGGTGCTCTGTGACGACCTAGATGGGTGAGATTGGGGTGAGGGGATGGGAGGGAGGTCCAAGAGGGTGGGGATATAGGTATACATATAGCTGATTCACTTCATTGTACAGCAAAAATGAACAACATTGTAAAGCAATTATACTCCAATAAAAATAAATAAATAAAAAATAAAATAAAATCCCTGTGATCTTTAATAAACAGAGCTGAAAGTAAACGGATAACTGAGCTAAAAGAGGTGTTACCCACATAGATGACGTGGATACAAGTTGCTAGACTCCTGTAGTGTTTATTGACTGATAACATGCCTGATTTAGTACTTCATGTTCATCTGTCAAATGGATTCCATTAAAATGAAAGTTAGGAAGAATCTATCTGAAGGTATTATAATAGTGCTTAATTTGGTAATTATAAAAATTTTTTTAGTTCATTTTACCTCCATGTTGAGTTCCAAAAGTAAATCAGGTATCGCGAATATTTATGTCTTTTATTAATACCTCGCAGGTAGTTTCAGTCCAATTCAGTATTATTTAATGGTGCCTAGTCTGTTGGCAAAACACTGTATTGAGAGCTAGGCAATGAAAGATCCCTTTATTTGAGGGGGAGAGGTGCAAAAAGATTCTTTACCTCTGTCAACATTTATTAAGTAGTTATTTTATGCTAAACGCTGTCAAAGGATGGAGCCACTGCTCAATATTTGAAACAAAACTCAGCACAAAACCACATTTATTGCTGGTCAGGCACAGTCTCTTGGAGTAGACTACTGAGGCTTTTTTTTTCCCCCCCTTGTGGGGAAGTATGGTTTTAGAGATTTGCAGAAGTCATGGTCTTGTTCGACTGTCACTGTACAGCTGATCATGTTCTGTGCTCTAGAAATATAAGTCTGCTCTCCAGGATTTCTGTGTGTGTCATATCAGTAATGTTCTTCTGCTACTACACTTGGTAAATTTTGCTGTAGATTGGATGTTCCTGAATAGCCTTACTCATTCATTCAACTAATAATTTGGAGCCCCTACTATGTGCTCAGCATTATGGTAGGAGTTGGGTGTTCAGTAGTGAAAAGAAGTGTGCACAGATATTTAAAATTCCCAAATAATCTTTTTTTGTTTTATTTATTTATTTTTATTGAAGTATAGTTGATTTACAATGTTGTGTTAGTTTCAGGTGAACAGCAAAGCAATTCAGTTTCATATATATATATATATATATATATATATATATATATATATACACACACACACACACACACACACACACACACATATCCTTTTGCAGATTTCTTTTCCATTATAGGTTATTATAAGATATTGAATATATACTAGTGTGTATCTGTTAATTCCAGACTCCTAATTTATCCCTGCCTTTCCCCTTTGGTAACCATAAATTTGTTTTCTATGTCTATTTCTGTTTTGTAAATAGGTTCATTTGTATCATTTTTTAAGATTCTACACGTAAGTGATATCATATGATATTTGTCTTTCTCTGTCTGACTTATTTCACTTAGTATGATAATCTCTAGGTCCATCCATGTTGCTGCAAATGGCATTATTTCATTCTTTTTTATGGCTGAGTAGTATTCTGTTGTATATATGTACCACATCTTCTTTATCCATTCATCTATTGATGGACACTTAGGTTGCTTCCATGTCTTGGCTATTGTAAATAGTGCTGCTATAAACATTGGGGTGTATGTATCTTTTCAAATTAGAGTTTTCGTCTTTTCCAGATATATGTTCAGGTGTGGGATTGCTGAATCATATGGGAGCTCTCTTTTTAGTTTTTTAAAGGACCTCCATACTATTTTCCACAGTGGCTGTACCAATTTACATTTCCACCAGCAGGATAGGAGGATTCCCTTTCTCCTCTCCAGCATAAAATTCTCCATTATTTTAAGTGCTACAGAGGATAAGGTCATGGTACTAAAGGCATATAACAGGAAGAAAAAGACATCTCGAGAAAAACAAAAGCAATTCTATAATCATGTTAAAAGTGGTTGTTGATAAAATGACCTCTGTTATCCTCTTCCACACACACTGCTCTTTTGGTTCGTGGCTTGTGTTAGTTCAGGTCCTCAGAGAAGAAGATGCCAGGGAAGAGTAAGATGTGCTTGAGACTTCTGGGGAATGTGCCCATGGAGGGTAAAGGGCAAGGAGCCTGAGAAGGCATCCATAGCCTTCAGACTGTGATGGAGTCTGACACCTGTAACAGAAGGAGGAAGAGAGGAGTGGGCAGGAAACACCTTGGACTGTAGCCATGGTTGCCACACGTGCGCGAACACAGTCACAGTGGGGCAAAAGGGTATCAGGAGGCATTCAGTGGGTCACCTGGTTCCCTGTCCCTCCCTGTCCCCACTGTATAAGAGTAGCTCTGACTCCTTCTGCTGGTGATGGCAGCTCCTTTTCTCACCAGCTGGTACCTGGTCACAGGGAGTCCAAAGTGCCCTAGAATCAGACACAGTTTAGTTCAATGGAACCTTGCTGTGTCCCTTGACAGGAGTTGCCCCTTTGGGACAAGGACCTCCAACGCCGCAGATCCCAGAATTGCAGGGCTGGGGAGGACAGAGTCCCATGGTGGATCTTAGGGAGTGATGGCAAGTAGGGCCGCTCCCTCTTCCACTCCTCGGTTCCCAACGTGTTCCCAAAGCCAATGGGGACACGCGTCCTGAAAAACAGTACTCCATCCTTTCAGATGGTCGATGGCACTTCAGCTGTGCCTTGGCTGTTGTAGTCTTCTGTGAGGCTGGCTGCTTCTGGAAGTGTGGGGTGTGACACAGTCAATGGTTCCATGATCAGGGACCCACTCTGATCACCTGGTTGGATGCTGGTGCACGGGATTCCACACCTGTGGATCCCACCCTGTATAAGCCCCTAGATAGCAGTGATGTCTGAGTCGCTGTGAACAGGAAAGGCAAACTCTTACCTGGAATGGTATCTATCACTTCTCTCACTGTAAGGTGTGATACAGATAGTACGCAGTCATTTGAACAGGGAAAGTTTAATATAAAGAATTATTAACTCTAACAGGGGATTGGCTAGTAGGAAATAAAGGGAACTTTAAAGAATACAGGAATAGTAGACAGAAGGAGTAGCTATACAGGGCTGATAGAAAGAGAAGAGCCCATCCACCCACCCCTCTGCCCAAGGGCTGAGGGAGGGCATGACTGTGGTTCACTGGATGGCAGAGAAGTCACTCGTCATCTGTGGTGCTCTGCTGGTGGAATTTGCTAGAAATCTGCCCTCTGGAACTTGCCAGAAATCTGCCCTGTAGGGTGTGGGGGGCAGCTGCTGCAGTTGCTGGCCACGGTGCACTGCCGCCTGGGGGCTGCCGGGTGGCGGGCAGTACAGGAGTCTAGAAGCAAAACCCTTTTCCTCCCGCGTCTCTCCATCGCCCTCTACTGACAAAGCTTTGGTGCTAGCTGGCAAAGGAGAAGCTACGTAAAGGGCCTGGATCCATTTTCACGGAGCAGAGAAGCAGTAAATGCATAACTGACCCACGTGTCGACTTGCCGTCCAGCAGCACTTGTTCACCACGAGGAACGTGCCATCTCGGGGCTCAGCGTTGGTCTCTGTGTGGACAGATTGGACATTCAGGGGCAGCACTAACTATATGGACCTTGGGTAATTGGGGTTACATGCTGGATTTCTGCTTTCCTCCATCCCTGAGCCCATGGTGGCAGTTCTGGGGTGGCCGATGAGGAAGCCCGCGCAACACCGACGGGCTGAGTCTTCTTTTCTGCTTGGTTGTTCTGTGCCTCTTCCATGATGGGTGCTTTCTGGGGAGCATTCCTGTGTGAGACAGAAATAAACACTTTGTGCCCACTCCCCTGTGTTTATCCACATGTCTCTACCCCAGACCCCCTGGCTTCCAATCTTTCAGTCCTTTTCCTTCCAGGTTCTTGGCCAAAGAACCAGACCTTGGGCCACTGTGCAGGAATCTGTACATTCTCACCTTGGGCTTCCTTTCTTTCGAGTGTGGATACCAGCTGCACTGCCTGCAGACTGCCTCCGAGAAAGATTTTTCCCACTCCACTGTCTTACAGGGCCACCCCTGAACGTGGCTATAATGAAGTTCTGACAACGGTGAAGGAGAGAGAGAAGGAAGGAGGCCTGGGTAGGAAGAGTCTCAGACTGCCACACGGTCGGAGGAAGGGTCCACCAGGCTGACCTATCAGCTGCCCAAGTTTTTGGGCCAAAGTCACCCATTGGTCTCTCAGGAATGGGTGTGAATTAACAGCTTAGCTGTGCTCAGTCGAGGTGGGAGCAGCCCAAGGGCAAATGCAGTGGTGGATCCACCGGTGCGGCAGCTGGAGCTGTCAGTCAGCTCTGTTCCCCATGGCAGGAGATGTAAACAGTGCATTTTCATGGCTGCCACGGGGCTAGATGCTGTACCTGTGAAAGTTACCATTGCCCACATTTGTTTTTTGTTTTTTTTAATAATTTTCGAATTTTATTTTATTTATTTTTTTATACAGCAGGTTCTTATTAGTCATCAATTTTATACACATCAGTGTATACATGTCAATCCCAATCTCCCAGTTCATCACACCGCCATCCCCACCACCCCGTGGCTTTCTCCCCTTGGTGTCCATACGTTTGTTCTCTACATCTGTGTCTCAACTCCTTCCCTGGAAACCAGTTCGTCTGTACCATTTTTCTAGGTTCCACATACATGCGTTAATATACGATATTTGTTTTTCTCTTTCTGACTTCACTCTGTATGACAGTCTCTAGATCCATCCATGTCTCTACAAATGACCCACTTTCGTTCCTATTTATGGCTGAGTAATATTCCATTGTATATATGTACCACATCTTCTTTATCCATTCATCTGTCGATGGACATCCTTGTGTTGTTCCTGACCTGAGAGGAAATGCTTTCAGTATTCACCATGGAGAATTACGTTTGCTGTGGGTTTGTCGTATGTGGCCTTCATTATGTTGAGGTAGGTTCCCTTTGTGCCAACTTTCTGGAGAGTTTTTATCATTAATGTGTGTTGAATTTTGTCAAAAGTTTTTTCTGCATCTATTGAGATGATCATATGGTTTTTATTCTTCAATTTGTTAATATGGTGTATCACATTGATCGATTTGCATATACTGATGAATCCTTGCATCCCTGGGATAAATCCCACTTGATCATGGTGTATGATGCTTTTAATGTGTTGTTGGATTCTGTTTGCTAGTATTTTGTTGAGGATCTTTGCATCTATATTCATCAGTGATATTGGTCTGTAATTTTTTTTTTTTGTACTATCTTTGTCTGGTTTTGGTATCAGGGTGATGGTGGCCTCATAGAATGAGATTGGGAGTGTTCCTTCCTCTGCAATTTTTTGGAAGAGTTTGAGAAGGATGGGTGTTAGCTCTTCTCTAAATGTTTGATAGAATTCACCTGTGAAGCCACCTGGTCCTGGACTTTTGTTTGTTGGAAGATTTTTAATCACAGTTTCAATTTCATTACTTGTGATTGGTCTGTTCATATTTTCTATTTCTGCCTGGTTCAGTCTTGGAAGGTTATACCTTTCTAAGAATTTGTCCATTTCTTCCAGGTTGTCCATTTTATTGGCATAGAGCTGCTTGTAGTAGTCTCTTAGGATGCTTTGTATTTCTGCAGTGTCTGTTGTAACTTCTCCTTTTTCATTTCTAATTTTATTGATTTGAGTCCTCTCCCTCTTTTTCTTGATGAGTCTGGCTAATGGTTTATCTTCTCAAAGAACCAGCTTTTACTTTTATTGATCTTTGCTATTGTTTTCTTTGTTTCTATTTCATTTATTTCTGCTCTGATCTTTATGATTTCTTTCCTTCTGCTAACTTTGGGTTTTGTTTGTTCTTCTTTCTCTAGTTCCTTTAGGTGTAAGGTTAGATAGTTTATTTGAGATTTTTCTTGTTTCTTGAGATAGGCTTGTATAGCTATAAACTTCTCTCTTAGAACTGCTTTTGCTGCATCCCATAGGTTTTGGATCATCATGTTTTCATTGTCATTTGTCTCTAGGTATTTTTTGATTTCCTCTTTGATTTCTTCAGTGATCTCTTGGTTATTTAGTAACGTATTGTTTAGCCTCCATGTGTTTGTGTTTTTTATGTTTTTTTCCCGTAATTCATTTCTAATCTCATAGTGTTGTGGTCAGAAAAGATGCTTGATATGATTTCAATTTTCTTAAATTTACTGAGGCTTGATTTGTGACCCAAGATGTGATCTATCCTGGAGAATGTTCCATGCGCACTTGAGAAGAAAGTGTAATCTGCTGTTTTTGGATGGCATGTCTTATAAATATTAATTAAATCTATCTGGTCTATTGTGTCATTTAAAGCTTCTGTTTCCTTATTTATTTTCATTTTGTATGACCTGTCCATTGGTGTAAGTGAGGTGTTAAAGTCCCACACTATTATCGTGTTACCGTCGATTTCCTCTTTTATAGCTGTTAGCAGTTGCCTTATGTATTGAGGTGCTCCTATGTTGGGTGCATAAATATTTACAGTTGTTATATCTTCTTCTTGGATTGATCCCTTGATCATTATGTAGTGTCCTTCCTTGCCTCTTGTAACATTCTTTATTTTAAAGTCTATTTTATCTGATATGAGTATTGCTACTCCAGCTTTCTTTTGATTTCCATTTGCATGGAATATCTTTTTCCATCCCCTCACTTTCAGTCTGTATGTGTCCCTAGGTCTGAAGTGGGTCTCTTGTAGACAGCATATATATGGGTCTTGTCTTTGTATCCATTCAGCAAGCCTGTGTCTTTTGGTTGGAGCATTTAATCCATTCATGTTTAAGGTAATTATCGATATGTATGTTCCTGTGACCATTTTCTTAATTGTTTTGGGTTTGTTTTTGTAGGTCCTTTTCTTCTCTTGTGTTTCCCACTTAGAGAAGTTCCTTTAGCATTTGTTGTAGAGCTGGTTTGGTGGTGCTGAATTCTCTTAACTTTTGCTTGTCTGTAAAGCTTTTGATTTCTCCATCGAATCTAAATGAGATCCTTGCCGGGTAGAGTAATCTTGGTTGTAGGTTCTTCCCTTTCATCACTTTAAGTATATCCTGCCACTCCCTTCTGACTTGTAGAGTTTCTGCTGAGAAATCAGCTGTTAACCTTATGGGAGTTCCCTTGTATGTTATTTGTTGTTTATCCCTTGCTGCTTTCAATAATTTTTCTTTGTCTTTAATTTTTGTCAGTTTGATTACTATGTGTCTTGGCGTGTTTCTCCTTGGGTTTATCCTGTATGGGACTCGCTGTGCTTCCTGGACTTGGGTGGCTATTTCCTTTCCCATGTTGGGGAAGTTTTCGACTATAATCTCTTCAAGTATTTTCTCTGGTCCTTTCTCTCTCTCTTCTCCTTCTGCGACCCCTATAATGCGAATGTTGTTGTGTTTAATGTTGTCCCAGAGGTCTCTTAGGCTGTCTTCATTTCTTTTCATTCTTTTTTCTTTAGTCTGTTCCGCAGCAGTGAATTCCACCATTCTGTCTTCCAGGTCACTTATCCGTTCTTCTGCCTCAGTTATTCTGCTATTGATTCCTTCCAGTGTAGTTTTCTTTTCAGTTATTGTATTGTATTGTATTGTTCATCTCTGTTTGTTTGTTCTTTAGTTCTTCTAGGTCTTTGTTAAACATTTCTTGCATCTTCTCGATCTTTGCCTCTATTCTTTTTCCGAGGTCCTGGATCATCTTCACTATCATTATTCTGAATTCTTTTTCTGGAAGTTTGCCTATCTCCACTTCATTTAGTTGTTTTTCTGGGGTTTTATCTTGTTCCATCATCTGGTACATAGCCCTCTGCCTTTTCATCTTGTCTGTCTTTCTGTGAATGTGGTTTTTGTTCCACAGGCTGCAGGATTGTAGTTCTTCTTGCTTCTGCTGTCTGCCCTCTGGTGGATGAGGCTATCTAAGAGGCTTGTGTAAGTTTCCTGATGGGAGGGACTGGTGGCGGGTAGAGCTGACTGTTGCACTGGTGGGCAGAGCTCAGTAAAACTTTAATCTGCTTGACTGCTGATGGGTGGGGCTGGGTTCCCTCCCTGTTGGTTGTTTGGCCTGAGGCGACCCAGCACTGGCGCCTACAGGCTCTTTGGTGGGGCTAATGGTGGAGGGCTCACGCCAAGGAGTACTTCCCAGAACGTCTGCTGCCAGTGTCCTTGTCCCCATGGTGAGCCACAGCCACCCCCTGCCTCTGCAGGAGACCCTCCAACCCTAGCAGGTAGGTATGGTTCAGTCTCCTATGGGGTCACTGCTCCTTCCCCCTGGGTCCCGATGTGCACACTTCTTTGTGTGTGCCCTCCAAGAGTGGAGTCTCTGTTTCCCCCAGTCCTGTCGAAGTCCTGCAATCAAATCCCACTAGGCTTCAAAGTCTGATTCTCTATGAATTCCTCCTCCCATTGCCGGACCCCCAGGTTTGGAAGCCTGACGTGGGGCTCAGAACCTTCACTCCAGTGGGTGGACTTCTGTGGTATAAGTGTTCTCTAGTCTGTGAGTCACCCACCCAGCAGTTATGGGATTTGATTTTACTGTGATTGCGCCCCTCCTACCGTCTCATTGTGGCTTCTCCTTTGTCTTTGGATGTGGGGTATCTTTTTTGGTGAGTTCCAGTGTCTTCCTGTCGATGATTGTCCAGCAACTAGTTGTGATTCTGGTGTTCTCACAAGAGGGAGTGAGAGCATGTCCTTCTACTCCGCCATCTTGTTTCCTCCATCCACATTTGTTTTTAACACTACCAGGCGCTTGGCTCAAAAGTGTCACCCTGTGGTTAATTGTGGAACACCAGCCTGTCTGAGCAGCGCCTTCTTGGATTTCCAAGATCTGGCTGCATAGCTTCAACTTGAGCTGTAGTTTCCTCTCTTAGGATTTCTTCTGCACTCCTGGTTTACAAGGGTTTCACTTCACCAAGTAGCTGTTGATTGAAATAAGACCAACTGGCAGGAAGGTTTGAAACCATATTCAAAAAAAGCCTATTAGATCAAAAGCTAGGGATTATCCAGCCTTTGTTTTGAGACAGTTATCTAAAGGGATACTTAAATCTCCGGTTCTCTAAAGGGATCCTTTGAATCTTGTCTTGTGGATAGTGCTATTTTTGATTTGTATGGCGAACAAAGCCATCTGCTGGTTAGTGTCAGCTTTTGCCCAGCTGTGCCCCATTGAGTGAGTGGCACATCTGCACTTCACCCTAGTGGGAGTCAGATTGCGGGGACCTGCCAAGTCCCGATGCTGTCAACATCAGCACTGCATTTCTGGGAGTCTCCTGACTCCTCCTCTGCCCTCCCACCTGGTTCCATCTGCAGCCTCCAAACTTGCTCTCCTGGAGGCTGTCAGTTCTCTAAAAGGAAACACCTTGAAAACCCCCTCTGATTGAGGCCACTTTGCTGAGGTTACTAACAACCTTTCTGCTTATTGCTTCCTTGCATCCTCTCCCCCTGCTTATTTTGTCCTTTACTGTCCATTCCTGCAGAGCTCTTGGTGAACGCTCTCTTTCCATGAGTTATAGATTTTAGGGTCTGCTGGAGTCCCAACTGCCTGGGTTCAAATTCCAGCTTCTACCACTTACTTGCTCTTGTGACAGCTTTGAGACAATTGAGGAATTTGAGTATGGATTGGGTATTAGTAGGTAATGTCAGAGAATTACTGGTCATTTTGTTAGATGTGCTAATGGCATGGCAGTTACATTTTTCTAAAATACCTTTACCCATTAGGGAAGAAATGTTGGTATTGGGATTTGCCTTAAAATACTCCAGTTTAGAAGAAAATGGTGGTGGTGGGGGGGGGAAGCAGGTGAAACCACATTGGAAGTGTGGTAATAATTGTTTAAGCAAGGTGACAGATACATTATATGTTATATGACTAATCCTACTGTGCTCTCTACCTTTGGATAAGTTTAGAAATTCCCAAAATAAAAAAACTGTAAAATAAAAATGGTCTCATTAATTATTTGGGTAGAGGGTAACATGGACAAGAGTTAGTTGGTTATAAATAAAGGTTATTTGGGAGAAACAGGAGGGAATTTGCACTGGACAGCTGGTGGTTTATGGGAGTTCACAGGTGTGGCAGAGGGCACGGAAGCCCAGATTCAAAATGGAATATGTATTTAGTGGTACGAAGCCATTGCTTCTTAAACTGAATTCTACCCTGCAGACCCTGGACATAACCCATATGCTCCTGGCCAGCCTCCCACACTGGCTTAGTCAATATTGCCAATTAGTCAGCTCCAGCACAAGTCAGCTGAGTAAACATGGAGGCTTGCCAGAGATGGACTCTAGTCCAATTATTCTGGTAGGATTGATGTACTTGAGTTCATGTATTGAATGGGAAAATGATATCCAGTTAGTAAATGTGGAACAACTCAAACAAATCAGCAAAGTAAAAACAATATTCCTGGTTTCACTTGCATATTTTGGATCATTCAGTTTCTTCTTTCATCTGTCCTGACTGAAGCACAAATTTATTTAGAGTTTATAGTTCTAAGTGTGACTCAACAGAGTCACCTTCTTTCAAATGCTAATAATTATCATGGACTTAAATAGCAAAGATTTTAAAAAAGTCATTTCTATGGGTGATTCAGAGTAGATGTTATTCAGAATTCCTTACCCTGTAATTTTAATGTTCTGAAGTAAGAGCTGTATATCAAAGCTTGTTTTGTTAGATTTCTTCAGCTTCTTGTTTTCAGATGAACCAAGAGGAATAGTCTGTTTCTTCCTGGAGGAAGATTCACCTGTAAGGCATTGAGTCTGGATTTGGTGTTAGTGGGATTGACTGTGGAGGGGAGGGAGAAGAGATGGAGCAACCTTCTCCTATATTGTTGGGATGGAGATTAGGGGGGACCTGGGAGGGTGGATGCCTTTATCTGATTCTTTTTAATTAGTTCTTACTATTTTACTTGGAGGAATGAAACTGCAGAGATTTCAGTGGAATACAGAAGAGCAGATTTTGATGAGCTAGCAAAGTGTGTGAGTGTGTCTGTGAGTGTGTGTGTGTGTGTGTGTGTGTGTGTAGGAATGGGCCTTGTAGTTGGCTTATGAGCTCATACTGGAGAGTAGAAATACAATGCCCACAAAGTTAAACTATAGAATCAATATGTGATAGATAATAATAGGTAGCATTTATTGAGCTAGTACTATATGCCAGACACAGCCAAGCACCTTCCACGCATGATCTTATTTTTAACCTTACGAAAACCACATGAGGTAGATTTCATCAGTACCAGCGTTTTACAATGAGGAAACTGGTACAAACAGATCAAGTAACTTGTTTAAGATCTCAGTTAGCAAATGGCAGAAGTGGGATTTGAACTAAAGGAGTTTAGTTTTAGAGCCTGTGACCAATGCAGTATACTGAGAAAGACCAGAACCAAGACATCAAGAAATAATTTTGAAAAAACTTTAATGGAACTATTCGAACACATGTTAAAGTAAAGAGAATTATATAGTAATATCCACTCCCCAGCTTTAACGATGATCTATATTTTTCCAAATCTGTCTTTCTCCCCTACTTGATTTTTAAGTATTTTAGGGTAAATTCCAAATGTCCTGCCATTTCACAGAAAGTTAATTTTAATCTGACTGAAAATATTAATGTGAACAGAAAAACATACATCACTGTCAAAAGTGGGAGAGTGATCCACTGTGGTAGCGTAGGAAAAACCCATGTGGCCACCAACAGTAGTGCCCACCTACCACTAGCCATAAGGCACATGCCCCATCCAAGGGCTACAAATGTTCACTTTGCTTGGCATATACATCCCTGTTTTGCAGAAGGATGCATCAGACTCTCAGTGCTAAATTCATTAAACCATCTCCCTTTCCTCCAAAACCATGTCCAAAAATAAATTCAAAAATTTGATTTTTCTGGGCAGCTTTGCTAAAGGGAGCTAATGGGCTGCTCTGGCCCATAGGAATTTTCAGCCAGCTTGGGAGTTTTATTAATTAATTAATTAATTAATTAATTAAATTAATTTTATTTTTGGCTGCGTTGGGTCTTCGTTGCTGCACGCGGGCTTTCTCTAATTGCGGCAAGCAGGGGCTACTCTTCGTTGCGGTGTGTGGGCTTCTCATTGCGGTGGCTTCTCTTGTTGCGGAGCATGGCTCTAGGCGTGCAGGCTTCAGTAGTTGCAGCACACGGGCTCAGTAGTTGTGGCTCGCAGGCCCTAGAGTGCGCAGGTTTCAGTAGTTGTGGCGCACGGGCTTAGTTGCTCCATGGCACGTGGGATCTTCCTGGACCACGGATTGAACCCATGTCCCCTGCATTGGCAGGCAGATTCCCAACCACTATACCACCAGGGAAGTCCCATGCTTGAGAGTTTTATGTAAGTCTAGACAACATCCTTCAATTTCTGGTGAGTTTGTGAACATAATTCAGCATCCTTGAATTCTGAGAACTCTGGACAGCTGGATAACAAGTTTGAGTTTCTACACCTGCAAACAGGTTTGAGTTACTAGACCTGGAGCGCCAGCCTACTGGCAGTGAGAATTGTTTATTACACTTCCTGCCTGGTTTTAATCATTTGCCTTGGCTGCCCTAACTTAGCAGCCTCAGTCCTTCTTTATATCACCTTCCATGATGCTATACAAATTCAAATTTTCAAAATTCAAGTATGTTTGAGAAAATATCCAGACTATATCAAGATCAAGTAGAATTAAATTAATACACTATAACTGGGAAAACATCAAGATATGACACATTTAAATCCTGCCTGGAAAGATCAAGTGGAAACTTTGCTGTTGATTTGTATATATTTTTGGATTGTCTAAGTTTTTTGGAGTCAATTTCTAAAAGACATCTTTGGTTTACAAACATAACACACTTCAAATGTAGTTTATTTCAATTTAAAGCACATGTTTTATATCATATTTACATGAAACTTTAGCTTGTTAGTTTTAGTGCAGAAATACAAATTCTTGTATGGAATTCAAAATGCCATGTCTCAAATTTAAAATTTTTAGGCTGGAGTAACTGTACTGAAGAGAAAAAAAGAAAATTGCATTCTTGAAAATTCAGGTAAACATTAAAATTTTAAATTGCATTATGTAATAGGTTTTAAATATGTTTTGAAATTCAGAAAGTATTTTATACAGAATCTTCAAATTTGGAATGCTTTAGAAAAACAATTAAATTTATAAATAGTTATTTTATCAGAGAGGATGGGGGAGAGGATAATTGATTTGACTCTCACTTGCCTAGAGCATGGACTTTTGCTGTTAGGCATATTTTATTTATTTTTATTTTTATTTGTTAATTAATTAATTAATATATTTATTTATTTATGTCTGCATTGGGTCTTTGCTGCTGCGCATGGGCTTCTCTAGTTGTGGTGAGCGGGGGCTACTCTTCGTTGCGGTGCGTGGGCTTCTCATTGCAGTGGCTTCTCTTGTTGGGAGCATGGGCTCTAGGCGCGCAGGCTTCAGTAGTTGTGGCTCACGGGCTCTAGAGTGCAGGCTTAGTTGCTCCACGGCATGTAGGATCTTCCCAGACCAGGGCTCAAACCCGTGTCCCCTGCATTGGCAGGCGGATTCTTAACCACTGCGCCACCAGGGAAGTCCCTGTTAGGCATATTTTACTTCGACACTTGAAGGTCCTGGTATCTTAACTGTTGCATGGGTTTTGGACTATTCCTTTAACTTCAAAGTTAAATTTCTCTTATGGAATTTCAGACTATGCTCGGTAATAGTGGTGGAGTGGTCGTAGGGGTAAAGGGTGTTATTTGTTTAAATATAGCTTAATTCACATAGCATTTAGCTTCAAACGAATATATTTACACTGTTACTCTGTCTTTCTTGTCACCAAACACCAGACACATTAAAGCAAAGTATTCAGATGCAGTTCTTCATGTTCTTACCAATAAAAGATGAATGTTTTTCATCAAGTATTTAAAAAAATTGTTTGTTTGGAGTGTGCCTTTCCAAATCATTTTGGAGATCCTGAAATATCTGAACATTATTTTTATTTCAAAAAATTTTTCAGGCTGTATTAATCACAATACTCCAAACTCCTTTTGAAGGAAAATATCCTTTAGTTGTAAACAGAAATTACTTGCCCCGTTTAAATGAGTTGCTTATAGTTATACATAATTTTGTTATCTATTCAGTATCTACTTGACTAGGATGCTTGATTTTATTTTATTTATTTATTTTTTTATTTTAAATTTATTTATTTATTTATGGCTGTGTTGAGTTTTCGTTTCTGTGCGAGGGCTTTCTCTAGCTGTGGCAAGCAGGGGCCACTCTTCATCGCGGTGCACGGGCCTCTCACTATCGCGGCCTCTCTTGTTGCCGAGCACAGGCTCCAGACGCGCAGGCTCAGTAGTTGTGGCTCATGGGCCCAGTTGCTCCGCGGCATGTGGGATCTTCCCGGGCCAGGGCTCGAACCCATGTCCCCTGCATTGGCAGGCGGATTCTCAACCACTGCACCACCAGGGAAGCCCCAGGATGCTTGATTTTAAATACAGAGTTTTACCTGACTTGCCTTGTGTAATCTAAATTTACTCTGAGGACAGAGTTACAATGTTTTGATAATATCCAGTTACTCAAAAGCGGGAGGCTCCTACAGTAGAGGGTTAATTTTTTTTCTTTTTCTTTGTTTTTTTTTGGGGGGGCTGCTGTGTGGCTTGTGGGATCTTAGTTCCCCAACCAGGGATTGAACCTGGGCCCTGGGCAGTGAAAGCACGGAGTCCTAACCACTGGACTGCCAGGGAATCTCCAGTAGAGGGTTAATTTTAATATAACAGACTGCCTCCAAAGAAGAGGATTTTTTTTAAAAACTCATTTTAAAAAACGGAGGTGAAATTGACGTAACATGAAATTAACCACTTTTAAATGAACGATTCAGTGGCGTTTAGTATATCACAGTGCTCTGCAACCACCACCTCTATCCAGTTCCAAAATATTCCCAAAGGGAAACTCTATATTTATTAATCAGTTGCTCCCCATTTCTCCTCCCTGCAGCCCTGGCAACAACCAGGTGGAGTTCTATCCCAATGGATTTACCCACTCGGGATATGTCATGTAAATGGAATCATACAACATGTGACCGTTTGTGTCTGGCCTTTTTCACCTACCATAAGTTTTTGAGGTTCATCCAAATTGCAGCATGTATTTTTAATCAATTTAATATAGGTGGGATTGCCTCCACTGTTGGACAGAATTCTCTGAGCCTTGATTTCTAGAATGTTCCCTCCTAACAGCAGAAGGATTTTGTGATAATGCCTGGAGGACTTAATATATTTTACCACAGTAAAATAAAGGAAGGAAAAAAATAAAGATCAGCCTATCTTATTTTGAAGTAATCTGATAAAAGAATTCCTGGCATTTCCAGAGGAAGGAAATTCTGAGCTCGTGGAACAACCACAGGGATGGATTTAGGTCTAGGGGCTGCTGGGCAGCAGGTGCTATGACGTGCCACGCAGAGCCTCCCTCAGGAGGAAAGGAGTTACTGGGCTGGCTACTAGAAGCGCTGCCAGCAGACAGCCCTCAGCTGTCAGCCCCCTGCTGGACAACCTCAGCTGAAGAGAGCTGCCCTAGCCAAGGTCATGTTCCCTTCCCAGGTGGCCCTCATCCAGAGGTTGATTATCATGGGAGTAGAAAGGCTCAGCCCTGTCTTACCAACCCAAACAGCTCAGCCATGAAGTTCCCCTAGGGCTGGCTGAAGCCCAGCCCTTCTCCCTTTTCTTCCCTTCCCTTCCACAGGTGTTGATTCCATGAGTGCTTCCCACTAGGCCTCCTGTAAGCCACGAGTGCTCCCTAGTAGGCTTCCTGCAAGCCATAAGTGCTCACCTGTAGACCTCCTATACCTGGGTGCTCCCCACTAGACCTCCTGTAAGCTGTGAGTACTCCCCACTAGACCTCCTGTAAGCTGTGAGTACTCCCCACTAGACCTCCTGTAAGCCACAAATAATTCCTGCTAACCTTCTGTAAGCTCACTCCATCTCAGAGTCTGCTTCCCTGGAAACCCAGTGCATGATTCCAGATTTCTTGCATGGTTACATGAGGTGTTGCAATGGAGGAATGAAGGCCTGCACCTCCTCTAAACTGAGAAGCTTTGCTTTTTTCCTACTGGAGACTTGCTATTGTACCAGAGGTCTTCTCTCCCAAGTTAAAAAAATTTTTTCCTCTCAAGGTCTTTAAAGCAACCTCTCTTCTGGGTATCGGGGGTGGGGAGCAATGAAGGATTTTGCCTTTATTTTCAAGTCTTACTTTCCCCTGGAAATCATTCTCCCATCTGGCCAAGATGTGCATGTTCAAGGGTTCTTTCATCTTGTCAAGGACATCAGTGACGCCAGGAATCATGAAGGGGATATACTCAAATTTTGGGTTAAACTGTTATACCAGTTCTTCATGTTTATCATACATTTTCTAGAGGCAGGAAACCATCAATGTTTAATATGAACCGGGCAAGGGTGGGTCTCCCTTGGACTGAGGAGTCCTTATGATCAAAGTAGCCTGTGGACAAGAAACAGGACACGTCATCTTCTTACGGGGTGTACAGGAAAGAAGTAAGAGATAAGGAGGGTGGCTCCACGTAAAATTCCTACCCGAAGTGACAAAGGCCTTTCTAGATTGGAAACAGCTCAGGCAGAGCTAATGCAGGGTTTAGCAAGGGAAGGGAGAGTGGAGTTTACAGACTTAGGTAGCAAACTTTACAGTCAAATGAAAGGACCCTCTTGGCATATACTTAAAAGAGCCAGAGCTTTGGCCAAGTAGAGCATTAAGCATCTATCGCTTTGTTGAGGGTTTGACTCTTTCCCAGTCTAAGCACTGGCATGTGGTGCTATTGCATGATGGAGGGGCGGAGGACCACCTTCCTTCAGGTACAACTCACTGCCAGTGCTCTTCTGGTACCGGCCTCTCTCCTTCCTGCTCCATCTTCTCTGTTCCAGCTTGTCCCCATTCCCTGCTCCTCACACTCATACTTGGCCTCCATCATTACGCAGAACAATGTAGTTCTCTTTTTTCCCCCTCTTCTACCCCCTTTATCAGAGGGAATCTTTACACAGTCCAAATGGCCTATCAACACCTTTCACTAAACTAAGTTCTTTCCCTGGGAAATTGCACGCCCACCTTCGAATTTATGTCATCCAGCTTTTCCATGGTAGATTTATTTAAGTCGATAAAAAGCAAAATAAAATAATGAAGTGTAAAACCAAAAACGCTTCCATTTTAATCATTTATTTAAATTATTCCTTTTAGATAAGTCAGGAAATACAGGTAACAGCCTCTGCTCTTTTCCATGGTTTTCAAGCTAATAAATCAAGTAGCAATGCTTAATAAGATCAAATGAAAGAGTTAGAGAGTAATTGTGCAGTTTGGCCCATGCTAGTCAAGAGAAGGGAGGGCTTACTGCTCAATTTAGCAGCGCCCTGACAGGTTTAGAGTTTAGCCTCGAGCCAGTTTAAACCTCCAATCTGAGTATTGCAGTGGCCCTTTACGATCTCAGTCTGCACAGGCTTTGTCGCTGCAGCAACTTTCCCTGTGTTGAGTGAAAGGAAGCTTTCTAACCTATGTCAGATCCTTAGTCCCATCTCCGAAGAAACTGCAGTTCATTTACAATGGAAGCCCGTGAGATGGCAGCATGGAGAATTACAGGAGGGTTTATAGGGGAAGATTTACCTGGTCCTTTTACATCTGTAGAACTTGCATGGAAAATTTCCAGGGTTTTGGTCTGTTTCTGCATCCCTGTGAGTGTTACGGAGAAAGAAATAATATAAATGAGTGGGAAACTAAAAACCCATTGGCATAATTCTTGTTGTCTATTAACATTCATATTGGTAGGATCTGGGTGTAAGTTGGGACAAACCTTTAGGGGCCTTTCATACCAAATATGAATGGTGGTAATGTTTTCTCCATTATTATAGTTTTTGATGCATTTCTCTTATTTTAAAACTTTGTGTCACCTTGTGTAGAGCAGATGCTTAATAAATGTTTATGAAGGTGAGTTAAATTGAATTAGGAATAACTGTGGCATGATTAATGGGTCTGGGTTTATGTTTAATTTAGTTAGGTAGAATGTAGAGAGACTTTGGAGAATGTAGAATTCTTGGGATTGTAGGGGGAGGTGGTTTTCCAGAGGTTGGGAGAAGGTCCGATTCCAGATCACATCTGAAGATGTGAGAACTGAGGCTGTTCTGGGCATCTGAAAAGTGTTGTTGTAGCGGGATAGTTAGCTATGACGGTAGAGTTAGATAAACGTATAGTTAGATGTGGGAATATTGTCAGAGGGAGCAGTATAATTAGCTATGGAGTATAGTTAGGCATGGCAGGATAGTTAGCTATGGGGGTATAGTTAGTAAAGGTATGACAGTATAGTTAGTTATGGGAGTATAGCTAACTCCCATAGGAGTTAGGCGTGGCAGTATCATTAGGTATGGCAGCCTAGTTAGGCATGGCAGTATTGTTAAACATGGGAAAGTCGGGAGTGAAGTAAGGAAGGGCACGTTGCAGGAATCAAAATGATGGGTGCATTGCAGCACAGATGGACATTTCAGTTTCATAATTTTCCAGTTTTTACTCTTGGTAGTGCTCTGAAGCTGACTACTGCTTATTTTTCATCTTTGATTCCAGCAGAGGTTGAGCACAGTGCTGTGTTTATAAAGTTGACACCCAATAAGTATTTGCTAAGTTGAATAATTTTGGGTGGTCACAATTAGCTGTGTAACGTGATGGGTTAGAAACTGACTAAAGTACATATGTTTTATTAACAACAATGATCATAGCTAGCATTTACAGGGTGCTTGCTTCCCATTTTTCATGAAACTGTACGAAGTGCTTTATGTGATTATCTCACCTAATCCTGACTGCAGCCACAGGGGGGCAGTGTGATATCAGAGCCCCTGCTCTCAACAGCCTTGCCACTGGTTCTCAAACATGGTATATGTATTGGTTTGCTGGGGCTGCCATAACAAATACCACACTGGTGGCTTAAACAACAGAAATATATTTTCTCATAGTTTTGGAAGCTAGAAGTCCGAGATCAAGGTGTCAGCAGGGTTGATTTTATTCTGAGGTTGGCTCGTAGATGGCTGTCTTCTCCCTTTGTCTTCATATGGTCTTCAGTCTGTGTCTGTGTCCTAATCTCCTATTCTTATAAGGAGACCAATCATGTTGGATAAATGCCCTCATTTAACCTTAATTACCTCTTTATAGGCCCTATCTTCAAGTACAGCCACATTCTGAGGTACTAGAGGTTAGGACTTCAACAAAGGAATTTTGGAGCAGACATAATTCAGTCTATAACAGTGTGCTTCAGAATTCCCAAGCCTTGGGAGCAGGGCCAGGACTAGAGGGAAGTGAGGGGCTAGGGTGGAACTCTTAAGGACCTGCTCACTCTCTGTGTTGCACAGGTGCAGGGTCTGACCCCAGAGTGAGCACCCCCTTGACTGCTGCACCCCAAGCACCTCATTAGCTGCACCTTAGTCCCAGCCCTGCTTGGCAGCCTGATCAAATGGCAGATTCTGGGGCCCCAACCGCAGAGCTTACAATTCAGATGATCTCAACTAGGGTCTAGGAGTCTGGAGTTTCAGTAAGCACCCCTAGGGATTCTAATGCAGGAGTTGAAGATCACCCTTTGAGAAACTCTGCCTGTGCCACAGCCTCATGTGAGAGTTCCTCTACAGCCAGTAAAATAATTTCTGTTTTTCTCTTTGGTTTTGGGAGTAGAATTGCTGAACTCATCACTTACCCATCTGCATTTTCAGGGACTGCAGTGGGATACTGAAGTCCCTCTGGCAGACAGCTCCTGTGCTCTGAGTTTCTGTGCATTGGACCTGACGGAACCATGGATTGGCTCTTCTTTGTGCAGCCCTTTCTGTCCATTCCATATGGCACACACGACCATGCTTGGACCAGTGCATCAGCAGCTGCCACTGCTGAGTGTAGTTGGCATATGTTTTTCCTTGCCAGCATCCATTCCCTTTTTTGGTTGCTCCATCTGATTTTCCTTAGGAAACTCTCCCACTCTTAGTACAATTGGCTTACTTTTTCTGTCTCCCCCATTCCTCTTCACTTGAGCACTGCAGGAGTGTACATGAGACTCAGGAGGTGTATTTTTCCCTTTGAAAATTCAGGCCAATTAAAGTTGGGCCCAGGCCTGCTGATCAACTGGGAAGGAGCTATTCTCTTTCTGCTGAGATTATCAGCAGGAAAGATGGTGAAATCCAGGGCTACCAGGGGCCTGTGAGTGTCACCAACTCAGACCCAGAGAAGAAAAGAGAGTGTCTTAGTCTGTTTGGGCTACTGTAACAGACATTCTATAGACTGGGTGGCTTTTAAACAACAGAAATTTATTTCTCACAGTTCTAGAGGCTGGGAAGGCCAAGATCAAGGCACCAGTAGATTCAATGTCTGGTGAGGGCCTGCTTCCTGGTTCATACACAGCTATCTTCTCACTGTGTCCTCACATGGAAGAAGGGGTGAGGGAGCTCTCTGGGGCCTCTTTTATAAGGGCACTAATCATATTCATGAGGGCTCCATCCTCATGACCTAATCATTTCCCAAAGGCCTCACCTTCAAATTCCATCACATTGGGGATTAGGTTTCAACATATGAATCTGGGAGAGACACAAACATTCCATCTCTAGCAGAGACCAACCCTTATTGAGTGCCTGGGTCCATTTATGTTTAAAGCTAGCATCACTTCCTGAATTTTCCAGATACTTGAGCCAGTAAATTTCCTTTTATACTTAAACTAGTCTGAGTGATGTTTTTATCACTCACAATAAGTTGCTGATCAATACCCGGAGGATTATCACAGAGGTCACAAAGATCTAGACAAAAAAGTATTATACAGAGTTGACACACAGTAGGGTTAGATTCCCTTCATGTTGGGACGATAAGAATCCAGTTTTCAGGGACTTCCCTGGTGGTCCAGTGGTAAAGAATCTGCCTTACCATGTAGGGGATGTGGGTTCCATCCCTGGTCAGGGAACTGGGATCCCACATGCTGCGATGGGTAACTAAGCCTGCAAGCCACAACTACTGAGCTTGCGCGCCTCAACTAGAGAGCCCACATGCTGCAAACTACAGAGCCCACGCACCCTGGAGCCTGCACGCCACAACTACGGAGCCATGTGTTCCGAAGTCTGCGTGCCACAACTAGAGAGAAGCCCACGCGCCGCAGCGAAAGATCCTGAAAGATCCTGCATGCCTCAACGAAGATCCCACGTGCCGCAACTAAGACCTGATGCAGACAAAAATAAATAAAATAAATAAGTAAATAATAAATAAATCTTAAAAAAAAAAAGAATCCAGTTTTCTTGAAGAACCTCTCCATATGCTTTATACCTGTTCTAGCTTACTTTATGTGTTTTTATTCTCTCCAAGGGCATCCTTTTAAAAGGTTAGACATTCCTGAGTATGAAGTTATTTAGAAAATTTTGAGGACAGCCAAGATGTTTGTTGCTTAAAACTAAAGAAGGAACAAGGACTGATCATTAAGGTTTTCTCAGAGTATACATTTGGGAGGAGGGAAGGAAGTGAAATTGACCAGCAAGCTATACCAAATAAAAATAGTTTGAAAATTTAGAAAGTATTTTGCATTATGGGAAACCACAGAGTGATAAAACTGAAGGATTCTCAGATGGCAGATAATATCTGTTTCTCTTCAGAGAGAAGCCAAGCAGAGAAATAGAAATAAAAATCTCACCTGATTAAATCAAACTGGATTGTTGTGCTTGGCTTGAGAGAGAACTCTTCTTTCATAATTCTCTCTCCCTCTCTCTCTCTCTTTCCCTCTCCCTCTCTCTCTCCCTCTCACTCTCTCCCTCTCTCTCTCTCTCCCTCCCTCTCTCTCTCTCCCTCCCTCTCTCTCCCTCCCTCCCTCTCCCTCTTTCCCTCTCTCTCTCTCCCTCTCTCTCTCTCCCTCTCTCTCTCCCTCTCTCTCTCTCTCCCCCCCTCCCTCTCTCTCCCTCCTCCCCACCCCCTCTCGTCACAAGTACCCTTTTCTTGTCTTGTAAACCCCCGCAGTGGGACTGTATGGGTTTAGTTCTGAAAGCAACAGAATCTGATTCTCGTTTACTCAAGCAAAAAAAGAAAAAAAAAAAAGAAAAAAAAATGTATTGATCAACAAGTTATGGAGTAACCCACAGAATGACGGGAAAACTAAATAGCTCGAAAAACTAGATTTTGGAAAATACAGGAACAGGAAAGCTCCAGGTATAAAAACGCCCATTGCTGTTGGACCTCCTCTTCAAGATGCTGTCCCCAAAATAATTCATATCTCAACTCAAGCCATTTTCCATCGTTGGGTCCTTGCCCTTAAGTTGCAAATTTCAGGAAGAGTATCTGGACTGGTGCATCTTGGTCACCTGCCCATCCCTTGTTGGGGGTCAGGGGCTGAGGGATGGGAGGAGTGCCTTCATTTTCTGCCCAACTCGTGGAATTGGAGGGGGGCGGTTCCTCAAAGGAAAACAGAGCTGTTACCAAAAGGAGGGCTGAGGCATACTACAGAGGCAGAAATAAGAGACCGACGGGGACTCTTGGTGGGCTTTTACATTGGTGACATCCAGTCCTCTCTCTGGACCTTTCTGGAGTCCCCTAAGAGGCATGTGGGCTGTCCATCTGGGGCCCCTTGGGGAGAGTGATAATGCTGGCCTTGGCTTGGGGTGCTGGCTTGTTTCAGAAGATGTCCTTTTTCTCTAAGGAAGACAATGGTTTTTAACTCTCTACTGGATTTGGGCAGCTCATTAACAGACTCTTCAGAAATTGGCATAATGCAAACTCTGCGTTCACTAGCTCTTTTTCTGTTTTCATACACACATTTATTCAACACATTTATTAAGTGTCTACCATGTGCCTGCACTGTTCTAAAAGTTGTGATACAGTGTATCTTTCTATTTATTAAGTCTCTGTGACAGGTCTGTACTATTTTAGATGCTGGAATATTGCAAAGAACAAAGTCCCCGTCTTCATGAATGGAACCTACATTCTGGTTCACCATTGTACCCTAGAACTGGGCTCTGTAAATACTTGTTGAATGAATAATTGAATGACACCAGCTTGTGCTATGTTGCTGCAAGCATAGCTTTTCTGTGGAATGCACTAATGATGTGATGTTGGAACTTAAGAATTTTGATTTTCTAGTTTTTCCCGTCCTGCGTATGCCTTTTCCTCCAACGCTCAGAAGTCATCAGTAAGTTCTCAAAGAAAGAGGACTTCAAACTGTACTACTTGTTTTCAAAGCAAACTCTAGAGTTTTCCCTGCCGTGGAGAAATCTGAAACTATAGGCTGGCAGTTCTGCCTTGTAAACAAACAGCTAATGGGTCTGTGAGTCACCAGTTGGCTCAGGGGACTGCCCACTCCCCTGACATCAGGTGCCCAAGGGCTCTTGGTAAATGGCAGATGTTGCTGCCAGTGGTGGGTGGTGTTGGCATCAACTCAGGCTGCAGGAACAATCTAGCATCACTCTAAAAAAAGGAAAGCTTGCTGCTCTCTTGCTAACGAAGTCTGAAACAGGAAATGGGGGCACCAAAATATGGTCCCAGATATCTGCAAGCTAAAGCTGCAGGGTTTGGTAGCACTGTCCTTCCTTAAGTTTCCAAAAAACAGAGAAATCATGAAGGTATTTAACTTCTGGGAAGATGAATACTTTGAAAACACATATAATAATCCTTAGAAAACTAATAAATAGAATACTCACATCAGTTAAAAAGAATGAGGTAGTATTATGTGTACTAATAAGGCTAGATCTCCAAGACATATTATTAAGTGGAAAAAGCCTGCAGGTAGATGAAGGCGTACCTTGTATATTAAAACCAAACTCACTACCAAAAATGACAACACAGGGATTCCCCTGGCGGTCCAGTGGTTAAGACTCCGCACTTCCACTGCAGGGGGCGCTGGTTCAATCCCTGGTCAGGGAACTAAGATCCTGCATGCCGTGTGGTGCAGCCAGAAAAAAATGACAACATACACAATGATGCTATGTATACATCACGGGGCACATATGTGTATGCGTGTCCAGAAAAAGGTTTGTAGCATACTGAAAAAGGTTTGTAGCATACGTTTGTAGCATACAGTTACCCTGAGGAGGCTAGAAAGGAGACAGGACTGTGGATTGTGATCAGAGGGAAACTTAATTGTAATATTTCAGTTTTTTAGAGGAACGTTTCATTTATAAGTTTTAACACTTAACATTAATTTTAAAAGCAAATATTAATAAGCTGTTAGAGCAGGCAAACACTACATGTGATCCTTAGTAAAGCAGAGCATTAACGTCCTGAGCAAGTTCGTTATATAGACATGGTTCTATGGCCTTCCAGAAATATCCTGTCTGAAACTGACCACATGAAAGATGCCCACACATGGCAGAGGTACAAACGTGAAAAGAAATACTGTCATATGTAAGCCAAGTAGTACTGGAACTGACATTTGCTCAACATGCCTATACTATTTGGATTTAGTCAACTGTGTTGAATTCTGCTATTTCTATAGTACTTGATGGCTTTCAAATGATCTCATTTGAGTCTCACAACTTTCTAGTCAGTAGGGCTCAACTCATCATCTCCATTTCACAAATTAGAAAACTGAGGTTCAGAAAAATTAAGTGACTTGTCTAAGATCAAGGTTAGTAAAGGGGCAGAGTACCTGTATTTTCCAGGAGCTGAATGCCTTCTCTAATTTCTCCCTTCTCAACAAATCCAGCTCCAATAGTTAACAGAAGCTGTCAGACCCTAGCTTTCATCTTCTTGCTGGCAGCCCCCTTGGCCCACTTTCTACTTGAACCTAGGTAGGTGAACTCAAATCCAAAATCCAAGTTCAGAACATAGTACATAGTACTCCATCCTGGCACAGTTGCAAGTGATAAATGACACGGTGCTGGGCTTGATACCACAGCCCTGTGCTGCCTGGTGACAGCTGATACTCTGTCATGTCCTCTCAACTTTTCATGATGGGTCCATATCCTGTCTCCCCAGCTAAGTCAGAGCCCTCGGGGACCTTCTCTTATCCTTCCTTAACTCTCAGTAGCCAGCCTCTCAATGAATATGCACTTGATAAGTTCCTTCAGCCTCATAATGTAACCAGAACAGGATAAACTTACGTGTTGTAACACACTTTCGAATGAACACACTGCCCGTGAGAATTGACACTTCTTGCTCTTCCTCCTCACGCCTCCAACCTGCCTGTCCCACGTCCTTTATCACAATCAGTGACAGCTCGACTTTCACAGCTTGTAAGCCCCAAACCTTGGACTCCCTCCTCTCTTTCTTTTATACTTTACTTCCAATCTGTTATAAGTCTCGTTGGCTCTGTCTTCAAATTCCATTCAGAGTCCAGCCATTTCTGCCCACCTCTAACTGCTTCCTCCCTGGTCCAAATCATGGTCATCTGGGTCATTAGAATGGCCTCCATTTGCCTCTCCCTAAAACAGCCCTTGACACCCAATTGCTTCTCAAGACAGCAACCAATGGATCCTAGGGCCATCTAGGTCGACCACTTCTCTCCTTCTACTTGAAAACCTCCAAAGGTTTGCTCAGCTCACATGGAATAAAATCCAGAGTCCTTGCCATGTCCCCAAAGGTCCCACATTCTATCATCTCCTATTACTCTTCCTCCTGGCCCATTCCTCTCTAGGGCCCCTGGATTCCCTGCTCTTTCTCAGGCACCCTACTGTTTATTCTCTCTTCTCTGGGGTTTTGCACACGGCTTTCACTCTTCCTGAAATGCTCTTTCCTTTGGAATCAGGGCTAGCTTGCTCATCATCTTTAAGTCTTTGCTTAAGTGTCACCATATAGGGAGGTCTTCCCTGATCACCCCATTTAAAACTGCAGCCACCACCCCTCTCCCCAGCACATGCGCATACACACACACTCACACACACACATACAACTTCCTGGCACTTCTTATCCCCTTCCCTGCCTTATTTTTCTCCATAGTACATACCACTTTCTAACGCACTCAATAATGTATTGTTTCGTTTGTGGAACTTCCCTACTAGGATGTTTGCTCCAAGAAAGTAGGGATTTTTGTTTCTTTTGTTCATTGCTGTATTCCCAGAGCCTAGAACATGCCTGGCACATAACAGATGTTCAGTAAATATTTGTTGAATAAATCAGATTGACAAAGATGAAAATTCCATAGTATTGGTGGGGATTTAGGGAAACATCCTTTCATATGTTGCTGGTCAGAGTGTAAACTGGAATTACCTCTTTGGAGGGCAATTTGGCAAGATCCATCAAAATTTAAAAAGGCATCTTACCTATGACCCAGAACGTCAGCTGCCAAATATTTATTCAAGGGATACACATGTCCAAACACATAGTGCAAGGATATTCACTGCAGCATTATTTTAATATCAAAAGGCTGGAATGAACTTAAATGTCCATTCATAAGGATCTGGTTAAAATAACATAAGGGCATCAACTACATAAATGCAACTACATAAATGCAAAGAACGATAGAGGAAGTTATACATGTAGTGGGTGGAACAGTCTCCGTGGTAAATGGAGTGAAACAAGCCAGGGACAGAAATGTGTGGAGTATGCCACTGTTGGGGTAAAAAGCGAGAGGACTATGGGTGCCTATACTTACAAGTGTGCAGAAGCGTAAGTAAATATACACACACACGCACACATAAATAGCTCTGGAAAGTCGCAAAATACTGATGATGGAGGTTGCCTTTTTTGAGGGAATTATTCAAGGACTAGGAGACTTGAAAACGATTAAAAAAAAATTAATTGTGAATACAGTACTTTAACAAACTCACTTCTGTGATGCGTCAACCCTTATTCTTTCGCTAACTTTTACTCTTTGTGGGACTGACATGTTAAAAATATGCCCTAACCTCCGCTTTGAAGGCAAGGGTGGGGCTGTGAAGGAGGACCTTTTATTTCCTCGGGGAGTGACGCCAATAAAACGTATGAATAGATCCAGCCCAACCTCGTGCTCCGTGACTCGAGGGCTTGCCCCTCCTTCCCCCAGCCCAGTCCCCCACGGTGCCCTCGGATTTTGCCGTCTGGCGGCTGGAGTCCCTGCTTCCTCCTTAGAGGGCAGCAGCGAAGCGTCTCGGGAACGCATGCGCCCCAATTTGCGCCCGGGGAGTTAAAGCGAGAGAAGAAAAGCCCCAACAAAACCCGCGCCCTAAACAAAACCCAAGTGGAGGAAAGCGCGCGGCCCTGCAGCCCCGGCGCCGTGAAGGCGCCTCCCGCCTTGCCCGCGTCCCCGGCCGCAGCGTGATGCGCACGGACCGGCCCGCGACGCCCCGGCCGCCACTGTCCCCGCACCTGGACGCCGGTCCGGTGGCCGCGCCGCAGCCGCGCTCGCTCGCCGCCGCCGCCGCCGCGGCTTCCTCGGAGTTGTCCGGCGCCGGCGGGGCACCTCGCTCTCCATGGGGCCGAGGGCCTGGCTGAGGACCGTGTGCTGCTGCTGCTGCCCGTGCAGGTGCCTGGAGGAGCCCGCCGTGCCCGAGAAGGAGCCCCTGGTCAGGTGGGTGCGCGCCCCGGCCGCGATCTGGGGCTCCCTGGCCGCTGCCGGGCGCCGCGGAGTGCGGATACTCTCGTGCTCGTCAGAGCTGGGGACGTGCGCTTGCTTTAAGGTCACACTGAGGCGCAGACTAAGCCCTTGGGTTCCTTACAGGAGAGCCTGCTCCTTGGGTTTGTTCCTCGGGTAAAATGTTTGCTTGAAAGCACAGATCCTCGGAGGCATCTGGGACCCAAGTGGAAGCCTGTGGAGAACGGCAAGAATTCGGGTGCAGTGCCCCCCGCAGAGAAGTATGGGAGAGAAGTTTGCGTAGGGGCCCGATTAAATACAACTGTGACTGCCTATTTCTGTTTCAGTGAAATGGGCAACTGTGAATTTCTGTTTCACCCAGGAAAAAAGTTGGATACGTTGTCATTCAGTTTTATTACTGAAAGAAGACAATCGCAGTGACTGAGTGCGAGGAAATATTTTTCACATTAAAAAAAAGTACATATTTTTCTCAAGGGACAGCTTATTCACTGGGACGTTGATTCATTACAGATTAAGCTATGAAGTGTGAGGAAATTTAATGCACGTTAGCGATGTGCTAAGTGGCTTTGTGAAGGCACCATCCAACACAGCTTTGTTCAGGGCTGTGATTGTAAGCAATTATTTTATACCTTGACTCTGATGAAATTAAGGTTTCACTAGGGCATGACTTGGAGGTAGATATGATAGAAACAAAATATTTAAAATGAAATTAGGAAATAGTAGATGAGGCAGAACTCCAGGGTTGGGTAAGCAAACGTGGAAGCCAGTGTTTGTTATGAAGTATGCAACTAATATGATAAAGCTTTCACAACTTTTTTTTTTTTTGGCTGTGTTGGGTCTTCAGGGCTTTCTTTAGTTGCCACGAGGCTGCTCTTCGTTGCGGTGCGCAGGCTTCTCATTGCGATGGCTTCTCTTGTTGCAAAGCATGGGCTCCAGGCACGCGGGCTCAGTAGTTGTGGCGCAGGCTCAGTAGTTGTGGCACACGGGCTTAGTTGCTCCGCGGCATGTGCGATCTTCCTGGACCAGGGCTCGAACCCGTGTCCCCTGCATTGGCAGGTGGATTCTTAACCACTGCGCCACCAGGGAAGTCCCTTACAACTTTTTTAAAGCATGATTTACCTTTTCTTACTCTTTCGAGTCCAAACACTTTACCTTGATTTTTGAGATCTTACATAACCCCTCCCCTCCTGTCCACTATTATTTTCTGATACATTACACACTGTACACTCCTTGATTTAATCAGACAGACATCTTTACTGCTCTAGGAACAATCCAACCTTCTTATTCCCTCCCAGCTTGCTTCAAGTAGTGACCTTTATTCTTTCTGCCCCTTCCTAAATGCTAGTTCTCAAGGTCTCCTCAAGCAGTCTTCTTTGATTTTTTTTGCCCTTATTCATCTTTCTGTCCTATAACATAGGGTTTAGAACTTGCCATCTGCCCCTCACTGTTTAGTGAGCACACATGTATGTAAACATGTCCTGTTTGTATTTTATGTATAAAGTCATACACACAATACCCAGTGTTTTTGTTTGCTCTTGCAATGGTGTTCCCACTTAGATTATTAGATTGTTGTGGGCAGGGAGAAACCCAGTAATCTACCGCGAGTCTTAAAAGTAGTGGATAACTATCTGGAATTTCATGCTTGGGTTTTACAGTCAACTTATCAATATTCATAGTAACATGAAATACAGCTCTCAGCTTGGTCTCATTCTCAGAGCCTTGGGTCTTTCCAATACTCTTTCCGGAATTGCTATTTAAAATGATAGTTTTGGTTGTTTTAAAACCTCAACCCTCCCTTGCCTTGGTTTACACTGTAAGTCAGTGAATTTTGCAAGTGATTTTAAGAAGACAGAGTCAGTTGGAGCAGAATAGCTTAGTGCTCATGAATCAGATTGCCTGGGGTTAAGTTCCAACTGGGTGACCTGGCACAAGTTATGAAACTTTCTTTGTGCCTTAATGTCCTCATCTGTAAAATGGGGATGGTAATACCTCAAAGGGATGAAGTGAGAAACAAAATGAGCTAATCCATGTGAAGTGCTCAGTATAGTGCCTGACACATAGTAAACAGTCAATGAATTTTAGTTATTATTAAGTATCATTGCGATTCTTCTGAGCATATGCATATGAGTGGACTGGTCTTTTGTGGTTTAGTGTCATTCTGGCATCATTTCAATATAATATTTGGGAAGAGCAGCCTATTAATGGGTGTGTGGAGTAGTGACTTGTGTGTGTGTGTGTGTGTGTGTGTACCTGCATGTTCTTTCCTGCCCAAGTCATTGGAAGGTCTAGTTTGAAATTTTTTTTAAGTGTGAAGTTCAGTGCTTTTTAATACATTCACAAAGCCGTGCAATCATAACCACTGTCTAACTCAGAACATTTTCATCAGTCCAAAGAGAAGCACTATATCCACTGGCAGTCACTTGCTGCCCTCCCCTCCCTGCCCACTCACCCCCCATCCCCCAACTCCCCGCAGTCAACCACTAATCTACCTTCTGTTTTTAGAGATTTGACTATTCTGGACATTTTGTACAAATGGAATCATTCATTATGTGACCTTTTACATCTGACTTCTTTCACTTAGCATAAGGTTTTCGAGTTTCATCCATGTTGTAGGGTGTATCCGCATTTCATTCTTTTTTTGTCATTGGATAATATTCCATTTTATGGATATATTACATTTTATTTATCAATTGTCCCTCCGTGACTGCATGCTCCCCCCACCCCGTCCCCCGCATAGGTGAGCTCTAAATTGAATCTGTGTTTGGCCTTCTTAACTTTATATAAATGGTGCGTACTGTATGTTTTTTTTTTTTTTTTTTACATACAGTCTGTCATTTAATTGTCACTATGACCAAATGAGAGAGGTGTTATTTATCCCCATTTTATAGATAAGGAACTCAGGGCTTAGAGTTCAGATAATTAATTCAAAGTCACAACTGATAAGTCGGAGAGCCAGAATTTGAATCCATGTCTGTGTGACTTCAGAGTCCATGCCTTGCATTGCAGAAAATTCAGAAAACTACCAGTGTCCAACATTAACTGATAATATTTATATATTAGACACTGGTGGATATCACTAGCCTTAGCTCCTGCCCATTGTGGCCCCTTTCTCCTGCCCTTCTTCCATGTCCTTCGTTAGTATAATTCTTCTACCTGGTTGTAGGAGCAACCTGGCCCTGAGAGCCAAGCCCGGGAGGAGTTCGGAGACCCGAGTCCTCGTCCCACCTATTAACGGACTGTGGGATTTTGGGGAACTCTCTTAACTTCCTTGAACCTTAATTTCTTCTTCTGTCCAATGGAGAGATCCAACTTTAAGATACAGCCTTGAAGGGCCGTTGCAGGCTTGATGCAGACTGTCCTCTTTCTGTGGACCTGTGTCAGCTGAAATTCTATTTGACATGGAATACAGGGGCAGTGAGGCTGTCTGTAGACGTAGGAAGGAGCCTGAAGGCCCAGGACGTGCGAATCATGACTGTTTGTCAAACTCTTTAGCTGCCAAGGTTTGCTTCACCAGCAAATAGGTGAGTAGTCATTTCTAATGCCAGGAAGCTTAGAACAAGTCTGGGCCTGGAGAAATGACCCATGGCCTGACATGGGCTTGACACCAGGCTTCGGCCACAAAGAAAGCCAAAAGTTTCATTCGATCTCACCTTCACCCCAATTTTAGGACTGAGTCATATAATGTTCATCTTGTCCATCATCTATGTAAGGTTTGAGGTTCTGAATGCCATTCTTCCCTGCACTGACTATATTCCTAAAGTAGAGTAAATAGTGATCAAAATGACAACAAAATATCATTATGCTCTGAGGACAGGCTAATAATGCAAATGGATTGTTTTGGAATGCCTAGATTATTGTTTATTTGCCTGTAAAATAGTGAATGACCTTTTGGCTCAAGGTTTCATGTTACTAATTAAAAGAAACATTGGGGTATGTGTTATTAGGTTCTAGGGCTGCTGCAACAAATCACCACAAATTTGGTAGCTTAAAAACAACAGAAGTGTATTCTTTCAGTTCTGAAAGCAAGAAATCTGAAATCAAGGGATTGGCAGGGCCATGTTCCCTCCGAAGACTCTCGGGAGAATCCTTCCTTACTGATTCTAGCTTTGGGTGGCTCCTGGTGTCCTTGGCTTGTGGCAGCACAACTCCAGTCCTTACCTCCGTCGTCCTCCATGTTTCTGTCCTCCTCTTGGTCTCAAATCTCCTTTTCTTTTCTCTTATAAGGATACCAGCCGTTGGATTTAGGGTCCACCCTAAACCCAGGATGATCTCGTATCAAGTTGCTTAACTAACTATTGATACATCTGTAAAGCCTCTATTTCCAAATAAGGTCACATTCATAGGAACTGGGGATTAGGACTGAAAGATGTCTTTTGGGGGGACACTAGTCAACCACTGCAGGGTACTTTTGGGAAAATGTTTGAGCTCAAAGCATTGGTTTTTATTTCACTTTTATAGCAGAGCTTTCTTCCATCAGTGATGAAAGCATTCTCTTGTCTTGTAAAAATCCACACCTAAGCATGAGTTGTGCCCCTTGAATTTATGTGATTCTGGAGGCACAACTGCAGTCACCTTTAAGCAGAGAGACGCCCAAATCCTCTGTCCACTAGAAAGTCTATCACCAGATGCCATCCAATATGGACATCAGAGGCCTGGAGAAGTCTAAAATGAAAAGAAGTGCAGTGTCAATGTCACTCGCTAAAGCATCTTCCACGAGGCTTACTTGGAACTTTTCAGGGAAGTCTAATTCTTACTCTCTGATTTATTGGCTATTAATAACTGATAAGCATCACATGTCCAGTTGTTCAAAAGCAGAAGAAGAAAGGGAAAGAATGAGCAAACCATGGTTGAGTTTTTATTCGTGGCTCTCTCTTCAGCTGCCTAAGTGAACCTAACAATCTTCCAAATCTGTTTTGCTCCCTGCTCCTCTCAATGCCCACCTGCAGCTTCCATTCCTAATAACAGAATTTATGCACACATTTGTGGGCAGTGAACGGAGAACAGATGTCAGTGTTTTATTTTTCTACAGTGCCTGGAATTCCCATTAGGGGAAAAGAAAATAAAACCTCAGTTTACTCTTGATGGTTGTTTTATGCCCATAAAGAGGGGCTGTTCAGAGGAGGAACTGATCGGGGCCTGTGAGTGTCGGCAACAGAATTGAATTTTCCTGATGATAAAGAAATGGTTCAGTCGGGACTTCCCTGGCGGTCCACTGGTTAAGACTCCGCGCTTCCACTGCAGGGGGCGCAGGTTCGATCCCTGGACCCCTGGTCTGGGAACTAAGATCCCACATGCCGTGCGTGCAGCCAAAAAAAAAAAAAGAAATGGTTCCACGTAAGTCATACTGCTCCAGCATGTTGAAGAGGGCGAGAGATTGAAGTTGTGATGTGCGCCTTCCCATCAAGCTCTGCTGATCCTTTTTTTTTTTTAACATCTTTATTGGAGTATAATTGCTTTACATTGTTGTGTTAGTTGCTGCTGTATAACAAAGTGAATCAGCTATTCGTATACATATATCCCCATATCCCCTCCCTCTTGCATCTCCCTCCCACCCTCCCTATCCCACCCCTCTAGGTGGTCACAAAACACCAAGCAGATCTCCTTGTGCTATGCGGCTGCTTCCCACTATCTATTTTACATTGAGTGGTGTGTATAAGTCCATGCCACTCTCTCACCTCGTCCCAGCTTACCCTTCCCCCTCCCTGTGCCCTCAAGTCCATTCTCTATGTCTGCATCTTTATTCCTGTCCTGCCCCTAGGTTCTTCAGAACCTTTTTTTTTTTTTTAAGACTCCATATATATGTGTTAGCATACGGTATTTGTTTTTCTCTTTCTGACTTACTTCCCTCTGTATGACAGACTCTAGGTCCATCCACCTCACTACAAATAACTCAATTTTGTTTCTTTTTATGGCTGAGTAATATTCCATTGTATATATGTGCCACATCACCTTTATCCATTCATCTGTCAGTGGACACTTAGGTTGATTCCATGTCCTGGCTATTGTAAATAGTGCTGCAATGAATATTGTGGTACATGACTCTTTTTGAATTATGGTTTTCTCAGGGTATATGCCCAGTAGTGGGATTGCCGGGTCATATGGTAGTTCTATTTTTAGTTTTTTAAGGAACCTCCATACTGTTCTCCATAGTGGCTGTATCATTTACATTCCTACCAACAGTGCAATGACTTTTCTCCACACCCTTTTCTCCACTCCCTTTTCTCCACACCCTCTCCAGCAATGACTAGATTTTTTGATGATGGCCATTCTGACCGGTGTGAGGTGATACCTCATTGTAGTTTTGATTTGCATTTCTCTGATGATTAGTGATGTTGAGCATCCTTTCATGTGTTTATTGGCAATCTGTTTATCTTCTTTGGAGAAATGTCTGTTTAGGTCTTCTGCCCATTTTTAGATTGGGTTGTTTTTTTGATATTGAGCTGCATGAGCTGCTTGTATATTTTGGAGATTAATCCTTTGTCAGTTGCTTCATTTGCAAATATTTTCTCCCATTCTGAGGGTTGTCTTTTCGTCTTGTTTATGGTCTCCTTTGCTGTGCAAAAGCTTTGAAGTTTCATTAGGTCCCATTTGTTTATTTTTGTTTATATTTCCATTTCTTTAGGAGGTGGGTCAAAAAGGATCTTGCTGTGATTTATGTCATAGAGTGTTCTGCCTATGTTTTCCTCTAAGAGTTTTATAGTGTCTGGCCTTATATCTTTATAATGGATTAAATGGTCTTTAATCCATTTTGAGTTTATTTTTGTGTATGGTGTTAGGGAGTGTTCTAATTTCATTCTTTTACATGTAGCTGTCCAGTTTTCCCAGCACCACTTATCGAAGAGGCTGTCTTTTCTCCACTGTATATGCTTGCCTCCTTTATCAAAGATAATGTGACCATATGTGTGTGTGTTTATCTCTGGGCTTTCTATCCTGTTCCATTCATCTATATTTCTGTTTTTGTGCCAGTACCATACTGTCTTGATTACTGTAGCTTTGTAGTATAGTCTGAAGTCCTGGAGCCTGATTCCTCAGGCTCTGTTTTTCTTTCTCAAGACTGCTTTGGCTATTTGGGGTCTTTTGTGTTTCCATACAAATTGTGAAATTTTTTGTTCTAGTTCTGTGAAAAATGCCATTAGTACTTTGATAGGGATTGCATTGAATCTGTAGATTGCTTTGTGTAGTGTAGTCATTTTCACAATGTTGATTCTTCCTATCCAAGAACATGGTATTTCTCTCCATCTGTTTGTATCATCTTTAATTTCTTTCATCAGTGTCTCATAGTTTTCTGCATACAGGTCTTTTGTCTCCTTAGGTAGGTTTATTCCTAGGTATTTTATTCTTTTTGTTGCAAAAATGGTAAATGGGAGTGTTTCCTTAATTTCTCTTTCAGATTTTTCATCATTAGTGTATAGGAATGCAAGAGATTTCTGTGCATTAATTTTGTATCCTACTACTTTACCAAATTCATTGACTAGCTCTAGTAGTTTTCTGGTAGCATCTTTAGGATTCTTTATGTATAGTATCATGTCATCTGCAAACTATGACAGTTTTACTTTTCCGATTTGGATTCTTTTTCTTTCTTTTTCGTCTCTGATTGCTGTGGCTAAAACTTCCAAAACTATGTTGAATCATAGTGGTGAGAGTGGGCAACCTTTTCTTGTTCTTGATCTTAGTGGAAATGGTTTCAGTTTTTCACCATTGAGAATGATGTTTGCTGTGGGTTTGTCATATATGACCTTTATTATGTTGAGGTAAGCTCCCTCTATGCCTACTTTCTGGAGAGTTTTTATCATAAATGGGTGTTGAATTTTGTCAAAAGCTTTTTCTGCATCTGTTGAGATGATCATATGGTTTTTATCCTTCTATTTGTTAATATGGTGTATCACATTGATTGATTGGCATATACTGAAGAATCCTTGCATTCCTGGGATAAACCCCACTTGATCATGGTGTATGATCCTTCTAATGTGCTGTTGGATTCTGTTTGCTAGTATTTTGTTGAGGATTTTTGCATCTTTGTTTATCAGTGATATTGGTCTGTAGTTTTCTTTTTTTGTGACATCTTTGTCTGGTTTTGGTATCAGGGTGATGGTGGCCTCGTAGAATGAGTTTGGGAGTGTTCCTCCCTCTGCTATATTTTGGAAGAGTTTGAGAAGGATAGGTGTTAGCTCTTCTCTAAATGTTTGATGGAATTTGCCTGTGAAGCCATCTGGTCCTGGGCTTTTGTTTGTTGGAAGATTTTTAAACACAGTTTCAATTTCAGTGCTTGTGGTTGGTCTGTTTGTATCTTCTATTTCTTCCTGGTTCAGTCTTGGAACGTTGTGCTTTTCTAAGAATTTGTCCATTTCTTCTAGGTTGTCCATTTTATTGGCATATAGTTGCTTGTAGTAATCCCTCATGATCCTTTGTATTTCTGCAGTGTCAGTTGTTACTTCTCCTTTTTCATTTCTAATTCTATTGATTTGAGTGTTCTCTCTTTTTTTCTTGATGAGTTTGGCTAATGGTTTATCAATTTTGTTTATCTTCTCAAAGAACCAGCTTTTAGTTTTATTGATCTTTGCTATCATTTCCTTCATTTCTTTTTCATTTATTTCTGATCTTTATGATTTCTTTCCTTCTGCTTACTTTGGGGTTTTTTTTGTTCTTCTTTCTCTAAGTGCTTTAGGTGTAAGGTTAGGTTGTTTATTTGAGATGTTTCTTGTTTCTTGAGGTAGGATTGTGCTGTAAACTTCCCTCGTAGAACTGCTTTTGCTGCATCCCGTAGGTTTTGGATCGTCATGTTTTCATTGTCATTTGTTTCTAGGTATTTTTTGATTTCCTCTTTGATTTCTTCAGTGATCTCTTGGTTATTTAGTAGTGTATTGTTTAGCCTCCATGTGTTTGTAGTTTTTACAGTTTGTTTCCTGTAATTGATATCTAGTCTCATAGCATTGTAGTTGGAAAAGATACTTGATACAATTTCAATTTTCTTAAATTTCCTTATTTATTTTCATTTAGATTGATCCGTCCATTGGTGAAAGTGGGGTGTTAAAGTCCCCTAATATTATTGTGTTACTATCGATTTCCCCTTTTATGGCTGTTAGCCTTTGCCTTATGTATTGAGGTGCTCCTGTGTTGGATACATAAATATTTACAATTGTTATATCTTCCTCTTGCATTGATCCCTTGATCATTATGTAGTGTCCTTCTTTGTCTCTTGTAATAGTCTTTATTTTAAAGTCTATTTGTCTGATATGAGAATTGCTACTTCAGCTTTCTTTTGATTTCCATTTCCATAGAATATCTTTTCCCATCCCCTCACTTTCAGTCTGTATGTGTCCCTAGGTCTGAAGTGGGTCTCTTGTAGACAGCATATATACAGGTCTTGTTTTTGTATCCATTCAGCCAGTCTGTGTCTTTTGGTTGGAGCATTTAATCCATTTACATTTAAGGTAATTATCAATATGTATGTTTCTATTACCATTTTCTTAATTGTTATGGGGTTTTTTTGGTAGGTCTTTTCCTTCTCTTGTGTTTCCTGCCTAGAGCAGTTCCTTTAGCATTTGTTGTAAAGCTGGTTTGGTTATGCTGAATTCTCTTAGCTTTTGCTTGTCTGTAAAGGTTTTAATTTCTACGTCAAATCTGAATGAGATCCTTGCTGGGTAGAGTAATCTTGGTGGTAGGTTTTTACCTTTCATCACTTTAAATAGGTCCTGCCACTCCCTTCTGGCTTGCAGATTTTCTGCTGAAAGATCAGCTCTTAACCTTATGGGGATTCCCTTGTATGTTATTTGTCGCTTTTCCCTTGCTGCTTTTAGTGTTTTTTCTTTGTATTTAATTTTTGATAGTTCGATTAACATGTGTCTTGTCATGTTTCTTCTTGGATTTATCCTGTATGGGACTCTCTGCTCTTCCTGGACTTGATTGACTATTTCCTTTCCCATATTAGGGAAGTTTTCAACTATAATCTCTTCAAATATTTTGTCAGAGCCTTTCTATTTCTCTTCTGCTTCTGGGACCCCTATAATTGGAATGTTGGTGTGTTTAATGTTGTCCCAGAGGTCTCTGAGACTGTCCTCAATTCTTTTCATTTCTTTTTCTTTATTCTGCTCTGCAGTAGTTATTTCCACTATTTTATCTTCCAGGTCACTTATCCGTTTTTCTGCCTCAGTTATTCTGCTATTGATTCCTTCTACAGAATTTTTAATTTCATTTATTATGTTGCTCATCATTGTTTGTTTGCTCTTTAGTTTTTCTAGGTCCTTATTAAATGTTTCTTGTATTTTCTCCATTCTATTTCCAAGATTTGGGATCATCTTTACTATCATTACTCTGAATTCTTTTTCAGGTAGACTGCCTATTTCCTCTTCATTTGTTTGGTCTGGTGGATTTTTACCTTGCTCCTTCATCTGCTGTGTGTTTCTCTGTCTTCTCATTTTGCTTAACTTACTGTGTTTGGGGTCTCCTTTTCACAGGCTGCAGGTTCGTAGTTCCCGTTGTTTTTGGTGTCTGACCCCAGTGGGTAAGGTTGGTTCAGTGGCTTGTGTAGGCTTCCTGGTGGAGGGGGCTGGTGCCTGTGTTCTGGTGGATGAGGCTGGATCTTCTCTTTGTGGTGGGCAGGACCGCGTCCGTTGGTGGTGTGTTTAGGGTGTCTGTGAACTTGGTATGATTTTAGGCAGCCTGTCTGCTAATGGGTGAGGTTGTGTTCCTGTCTTGCTAGTTGTTTGGCATGGGGTGTCCAGCACTGGACCTTGCTGGTCGTTGAGTGGAGCTGGGTCTTAGCGTTGAGATGGAGATTTCTGGGAGAGCTCATGCCGTTTGATATTACGTCAGGCCAGGAGGTCTCTGGTGGTCCAATGTCCTGAACTCAGCTCTCCCACTCAGAGGCTCAGGCCTGACACCCGGCCAGAGCACCGAGACCCTTGTTAGCTGAAATGCCAAACAGAATGTCTTTATGGAAAAGTCTCTGCTGATCCTTTATAGGTTGTCTGTAGCACTTACGCCATACCAGTCATTGTCATAAGTGCTTTATATCTATTAATTAAATCCTCGACATAACCCTATGAGGTATGGTCAGTTCTTGTGAGTCATAGTAGTTACATCCTATGGTCACTGCGAATACTGAAATAAAGAATCATGGCTCCAAGGGGAAAATCCAGGGTTAGGTTCCTGAGAGCCGGTTCATCAACTGGTCAGTATGTAACCTTGTTTTACGTGTGTTTCCACTTAAAGACACTTTATTAAATATATATTGTTGATTCATTAACATTGAACTGACAGCCAATAGCTCTATAATTCATGCCTCAATGAAGCTTATCTAACACATGTTTTTTAGCACTTCAGCACTATGCTTGGGAGCTAAACAGCGAAATCACCAACAAAAAGCACAAAAATGCAAAAAAACGTGGCACTAATAGACCACAAAAAGGACACTTGTTCCCAGTACAAGAGTGGAAACATGAGAACCTGTGCCTCGGATACTGCAAAAGCACCACAAGTATTGATTTGGGGATCACAGATACATTTTAGTGAGTGGGCCAGTTTGCAAATACAGAATCTGGGAATAGTGAGGCTGGATTGTAATTACATCTATAATCCCTACTTGACAGCAGAAGAAACTGAGGCCCAAGAACTTCAATAGCTTGCTCAGGGGCACTCACGGCCGAGCTGGAATTCAAGTCCTATTCTACGTCAGTTCCATAGAAAGAGTAGAGCCCTCCTAGGGTGCAGGGAGGTGTGTATCTAGCTGCTTATGTGGTGTGTTCTAGACACGGTGTTTGAAGTCTGAGACCTGCCCTGAATTGTTATAGCTTGGGGTCCAGAGACACTGGCTTATTTTTCTGTCTTAAGGCTGTGAAGCCAGGGGCCAGTGGGAAAGAAGGGTGGTGGCTTGAACATATTTAAGAGGTGATCACCACCAACTCTAGGACAGTAATCTTTCACATGTCTAGAATCTTTTATTTCACGCTGTGGACTCATATGACCTCCAAGCTGATCAAATTGTCTTCTACCTTTGGAAGGCTTTAAAAAATGTTGGCTAATGTGCTAGTGTCAGTGGGATCTCTCAGACTGGGGCCCAGATGGCCTGACTCTTTTCCCGTAATCTGCTGCTGGGTTACCTGAGCTGATGCAACTCACTCACCCAGGTCTTTCTGCACTGCCCGCAGTTACAAGGCCCGTAGCCCTGGGCCAGGTAGTGACTCTTAGAAAGTGACTGCAGAGGCACCAAGGATTCCTGTTGCAGGAAGGTGCTCCTGGCTGGAAGAATCCACTCCAAGAGTTGTACTTTAACTTTCTTGAAAGACAGCGGAGGGAGGGGGGAGGGTCCTGCATGCTGTTCCCAGAAACTGGGCCTCAGGTCAAGAAGTAGGAGGTACACGCTTTACCAAGAAGTCAGCCACTCAGAATTCATTGGAGGATGACTTTTAAAGATTTACTTCCCAGGCAACCCCCAGCATCCTTCTTCCCTTTTTGTGAGTTCTGTTGTGTTAGTCAGTCTTGGTGACATTGGAAGTTACTGAGAAGATATTTCTTTCTTGTACATATCCTTTGATCTAGGTTTCCTGGAACTTTTTATTCTCTAGATATCTTGAAGTGATCTTGCCACTACACCTTTGTTTAAAAAGCAAATTCTGCTTAAATGTTGGGTAAAATAGCTTGTTATGTTGACAGTGGAAGTCCTTTTCAGTCTGGTTAATACATGTTTGTTTTGTGCCAATAATATGCTGTGCACTCTATTCTTTGGTGTCTTTTTTACGAAATAATTTTGGTGAGACAGTATGTATCTAAAGAACCCCTGTACTCCCTGGAAAGGAATAAGAGTTTACTGAATTGTCTCTCACTTATTTTTTGTCCTTAACTTTTAAAGTTTTGTGTTTGTATATCAGAGACTAAAAACATACAAACATATATACAGTGTAAAGAACAACTATAAAGTGGATATTCCTGTAACCACTGCCCAAGGCAAGAGATAGCTATCAGTGGTCCCACATCTCTCACCCCTTATTGTATCTAGACTTTTGTGATAGTCATCTTGCTTTTCTTTATAGCTTTACCACCTATGTATGCACCTTAAAAATGTTCTTTAGTTTTGCCTGCTTTTAAACTTTACATACATAGGATCAAACTGTGTGTGTTCTCGCCATCCAAGTTGGTGCATGTAGTTCGTGGTTCTCACTGCTTTATAGTATATATTTCCTTTGGTTCACCCAGTCTTCTGTTGGTGGACTTTTGGGTGGTTTCCAGTTTGGGGCTATTATGCATGGTTTCGATTTTAAAGTCAGCACGTAAGGGGAAATTGTTCATCTTTTAGCCATACTGGCCTTCTCCTGGGTCCTTAAATACACCAAGCACGTGCTGTCTCAGAGCCCTCCCTGCCTAGAATGTTCTTTCTCCACTTACCTGTCTGGGAAACTCCCTCACTTGATTCAGGTCTCTGCTCAAAGTCATTTTATCAGAAAATTCTTCCCTGACCATCCTCTTTAAAACAGTACTCTTCGCCCTCGCTCTGTCCCTTAGTCACCGTGTATTCCTTCAGAGCCCTGATCACCACCAGACATAAACATATGTGCTTACTGTCTGCTTCCTCTGGAAGACTCTAAGCCCCACCTTCATGAATTTAAGCAGCTCAAGCATGTTAAGAACTTGTCTGGAGAGTGGATTCCAGCCTCATTTCTACCATTCAGAGCCCTGTGAAGTTGGGAAATTGCAGTTCATTCATTCAGCAAACTGAGCATCTACTAAGCACCAGGTCCTATTCTAAGTACTCTGGATACATCACTGAGCAAAAGAGATACAGATCCTGTCCTCAGGGGGCTTTTATTGTAGTGTGTTTGTGTAGGGGGGGGGGATGGCACAATAAACAGTAAACATAATGAGTAAATTAGAGGATAAATAAGTCCAGTTGTCCCTCAGTATCTGCAGGGGATTCATCCCCCCCACCTCCCCCAACCCAGGGATCCAGAACTCATGGATGTGGAGGTAGAGCAGGGGCAGGGGAGCATGCTTGCTATTTTAAATAGGTTGGTCTGAGTAGGCCTCATCGAGGAGGGGATGTTTAAATGGCGATTTGAAGGAGGGGAGGGAGTGAGGCATATGGATTTGTGGGGGAAAATATTACAGGTAGAAGAAGCAGCCAGTGCAAGGGCCCCGAAATGGCAGCGTGACTGGTGGGTTCAGGGAACCGCGAAGAGGCCAGAGTGGCTGGTGTGTCATGAGGGGATTATAGACCATTGTATGACCTTGGTTTATATTCTAAGTCAAATAGGAGTCACTGGAGGGTTTTGAGGGAGGGGGTGACATGATCTGATTTACATATTAAAAGGATCCCTTTGATTGTGTTAAGAACTGCGAATTGGTGGAGGCAATGGTAGAAAGAGGTAGATCAGTGAAAAAAAATTCCAGGAATTCTTTTGCAAGACAGAGGTGCCTTGGCTTGGGAAGGGGTAGTGGTAGAGGTGGGTATTTGTTTAATGTATTGTTAATAGGATTTTCTGCTGGATTAGATGTTGGGGATGAGAGAACCAAGGATGACTTGAAGGATTTGGGCCTGAGCTATCGGAAGGTTGGATTTCCCATTATCTGGGTGGGGAGGCTGCTGGTGGGGAGGTTTGGAGGGAAGGTCAGGGGCTTGGTCCACCATGTTGAGCTTGAGCTGTCTACTAGCCATCCATATGGAGATGGGAAGAAGGCAGGTAGATGCAGGAGTCTGGGACTTGGGGGCGAGGTCTGAGCTGTGGCTACAGGTATGGGTTTGAGAATCTTCCTCAAGAGGATGGTATTTAAAACCATGAGACGGGTATGACATGACCGGGAGTGAATATAAACAGGGAGGAGACCAAGGGCTGAGTCTATTCTTCCTGAGCCCCAGCGTTTCCTCAGCTGGGAGACATAAAAATCATGTTGCCCCTTCCTACTTCACAGACTTCTTGTCAGGACCATCTTCAAGGCTTTAAAGCACTTAAAGCAATGAATGAAAGGTGTGATCACATGGTGCTCTGTTTCAGCCTTGGGATGAGAAGGCATGAAGGGTGGGAACATGTAAGGGAGCGGGGCCCAGAAAAGTACCCAGAGTTTTTCTTCCTGTACTTTGAGAAGGTTGATATCTCTGGTGTTGAAGGAAGTCATGAGCCTTGGTAGTTAAACAATGAGAAAAGCTCCAGAATCTATGGACCGATGTTTAGACTTGGGGTTAAATAATGTTTAGACATTGAATTAACTTGGTCAGAGTATCTGTCTTGGAAGCAGTGAAGGAAGGAAAGAACAAGGGAGGGAGGGAGGAAGGAAGGGAGGAGAAGAAGGAAGGGAGGAAGGGAGAGAGGGAAGGAGGAAAGGAAGGAGGGAGGAAAGGAGGGAGAGAGAGGAGGCAGAGAATAGAGGAGGGAGGGAGGGAGTAAAAGAAGGAGAGGGTAAAGACCTTCGCTTCTCCTGCTCCTTCACCAGGAAGTCACCACAGAAGGAGGAAGGGAAAAGTCTGGAAGCCAGGGGCAAAGAGGCAGGCCAGTTCCTAGTGGGGAATCAGATAGGAGGCCTTAGGTAGTCAAGGGGGTCGCACTAAACAGCCTTTTGGGGTCTGTTTTTTGAGACCTTTGTTTGCTGTTTACTGGAGATGTTCTCTCTTCACTGTCAGAGCTTCAGTCTTGGACCAGTGAGGGCTGACGCCCAGCCTGTCTGTGGGGAGAGCAGTAAAGTCACCGGAACCACTGGCCTCAGCAGCCGGCCTGTGTGTGCGTGTTTTGTGGGGCTTTCCAGAAGCTTTCACACACGGTCCTTTGCTGGTAGTGAGGACTCACGGGAAACCCTTGTGAGCAGCTGTAATGCTGAGTGGCACTTAGCATGCAATCCCCGGGCACGGAGTCCAGTGTTTCTAAGCCTGGAGTCTCCTTTTAGCCTGAGATGGTATTGAAAGAAAAGATTCCCAAGTGATTTGGTCCAGCGCCCTAGGTGGGATTGGGGGTGGAACCTGAGACTTTGCTCATCCTACCTTTTGGGAGTAAAAGCAGCCTCTGCTTCGCTTGTGTGTAACTTCAGAGCCACTTCTCAAATGCCCGAGGTTAATAAAATATTTATCATCAGCAGATGGTGTCCGGGGGCAAAACGGCCACGCTCACTTTTCTCAGAACCTTTTAGAGGTCATTATATGGGGGAGGGAGGGAAAGTGAAGCTCCGATTCAGTGCCCTCTTCCCCTGCCTCTGTCCTCCCGGGGCTTCTGGCTCAGACCCCAGGGCCTTTGCATGGAGCTCTCTTTACACAGGTCCCACAGTCCTTCACAGTTTCAGGAGCACAGAGGTTCCCAAGCTGCTTCTTTTGTTGTTTACTTTAGGCCTTTCTTTGCTCTGGTCTCTTCATCCTAAAGGTTCAAAATAGAGACACACATGTAGAGAACAAACATATGGACACCAAGGGGGGAAAGCAGGGTGAGGGGGGGCAGTGATGGTGGTGGGATGAATAGGGAGATTGGGATTGACATATATACACCAATATGTATAAAATAGATAACTAGTAAGAACCTGCTGTATAAAATAAATAAATAAAATTAAATTAAAAAAAAAAAGAAAAAAACCCCAGCAAAGTGGATTGCTGCCTTGACTGGATGGTGGGGCAGGACGAAAGGAATGGGGACCAGGGATCCCAGGAGCCAGGCTGGTCTGACAGGTCCTTCCCTCATTCACTTTCACCTTGACCGGTGTTTTGGTGAAATTATTAATGATTTATTTAGCAATGAACCCCACCGTGTCTGTGCCCCCAGAGGAACCTGACTTGTAACTCTTTTTTTCTTTTAAATGGGAATTATTTATTTATTTATTTTTGGCTGTGTTGAGTCTTTGTTTCTGTGCGAGGGCTTTCTCTAGTTGCGGCGAGCGGGGGCCACTCTTCATCGCGGTGCGCGGGCCTCTCACTATGGCGGCCTCTCTCGTTGCGGAGCACAGGCTGCAGACGCGCAGGCTCAGTAGTTGTGGCTCACGGGCCCAGTTGCTCCGCAGCGTGTGGGATCTTCCCAGACCAGGGCTCGAACCCATGTCCCCTGCATTGGCAGGCAGATTCTCAACCACTGCGCCTCCAGGGAAGCCCTGTGACTTGTAACTCTAACGGATGAGAAGAAGGTGGTGGCAGCGAGGTGCAGGTGAGGTAGGCAGCCAAGCGGAGTAGGGGCCGCACTGCAGAGGAGAGCAGCCTAGACCCCGAGCTCGAGAGCATCGCCCTGGGTGAGAGTCATTGCTCACCCAGGGGCAGAAGCCCTTGGTTCTCTTCCCTGTTTTATATCGTCCCCCGGGGGCGGGCGGATTAGCGACTAGGCAGAGTCTGAGGCTCACGGGACGTCAGGGGAGCACTGCTCCTAATTAGGGGGAGGTGGGGAGGCACTACCTGTCTGGAGACATCCACACAGGCCCGATGCTGACCTGCCTACAGGGATTGTAAGTTAAGGCTGAGAGGCGACTGTTTGACATTGGCTGGAGTCACACGTGTATGGGGGTGGTGGGGGGAGAAGAGAGAAAAAGAGAAGACAGAGAGATTGATTGATTGATTGGTTGTGAGAGGGTAGGAGCAACTGCCCAGGGAGGCAGCTGTCTTCTCAAAGCATGCAAAGAAACTGTGGGTTATCAAGCAGATAGGGACTAGCTGATTCTTGGTCAAATGTTGTCTATGACTGATTATTCAGGTGGGTACCGGCCAATGTCTAAACCTCCTGCTCTAGGGAAGTTTTACTGAGCTATGTCCGGGATTTCCTTTAGCATGTTGGGATCACAGCTCAGTTTGTTCCATTTAAGTGTTGGATACTTTTTAATACTTTTAAAGCAGCTACTCTGTGCCTGCCCCGGCCAGGTGATGTGGGATGTGAAAGAAATACTGGGTACAATCCCTGCCCTAGAGGAACATATCAACTTGATGAAGAGACAAGACTCATACAAATGAAACAAACTTAGGGAAAAATAAAAGACCGGTTTTGGAACGTACTCGAGTTTTAGGACCCAGGAGGGATGTGTGCTGTGGTGTCAGCAGCCAGTGGCTGCAGCTCCTGGTGAAAGCTGTGCCCCCGGGGTCTGGATGCCTTGAGGAGAAGCCCCAGGGGAATTTGCCGGTTTGCACAGGGAAACGCTTCACACATGTAGTCGTTATCTGAGCTGCTGTGTTTGTGGGTGTGTCCCCGCCACAGCACTTGGATTCAGTCTCATGACCGTGGCTGCTTGGAGACGCCCCATCGAGGACCTCGTGCTGGGGGGGACTGTCCGCTGGCTGCCTGTCTGGGGAGAAGTCAAACAACTCGTTAGGCTTGTCCCTGCCTGCAAAGTGGGATAGCGTCATCCATCCTTCTGACCTCAGATGGTTGTACAACAGGAGGGATGGAGCGTGGAGGCCCTTGGGTAGAGCACCGTGTGGTTTATCACTGGCTGCAAAATCTATTTAGGCAAAAAGAAGTTGGAGTTAATACTCTTCACGCTCTGACACTGCAGTGCTGCCTGCTCTTGGGAGTTCCGCTTTGTCCCAGTGTTCTCTCTCTCTCTGGACTCCCCTGCTCTCTCCAGGCTGCCTGCCACCCCTGCTCCTTAGGTCAGCCCTTCCCCTGTGGTCTTTCGTCACTCCCTGCTTGTTCCCAGACGCTTCCTCTGATCCCCCGGCTTCTGCAGTGATGGAGATGCACGAGCATTTCTCCCAAGTCTAGATCTCCCGCCCTGTCCTCACTCCTAAGCCCAGATCTTGATCGCTGTCTGCACGTCCTGCAGGCGTGCAGGTCGGGCTTGGCTTCCTCCGAGCCATCCCAGGTAAAGGCATCGCCCTCACAACGGTCAGCACTGACTCCTCTCCTCCCACCTCTGTGCCGCCCGTCACCAGTCACCAGGGCGGCCACGTCTGAGATCCTCTGATGCTGCTGGAACCCATCCTCTCGCAGCTATTCCCCCCTCTCGTTCTCGGGCCCACACCCTCATTCACTCTCACCCCAACCAGTATTTCGAAACGTTTAGAATTAAACATGTACTTATTTAGCGATAGAACTCCACCTTTCCTATGCCCCAAAGAAATCTTCCTTGTAACTCTAACAAATGAGGTTTAAACAGAGCGGCTTCTTTCTCTCTCTGCCCGGGCAGCCCTGCCCATCTCCTGCCCCACTCCTCCCCAACAGTGGCCCCGAGGCCCCCTGACACTAGAAACTCAAAGAACGTGGCAGGAAAGCCACACCTACCCTCTTGTGACAGTTGATTGTGACAGCCTCCTAAGCCATCTCTCTGTTCCTTCTTCGTCCAGGATTGTTTCTGTAAAACCCAGACCTGACAAGGCTCAAAACCGCCTTGATAACTGGTTGCCATTCACAGAACAAAGCCTGAACTCCAGCAGGTCCTCAGTCTGACCCCACATCACCTTTTCTTCCCTCCCTCTGGGCCTGTGTGGTTAGCCCTGTGTGAACACTTGGAACTCCCCAGCCCTGAAGGCACTTTAAGCCTCCGTACACTGCTGGTGCTGTTCCCTCTGCCAGGAACACCTTTCCCCTTGCTTCTCTTCCTGAGGAAAGGCTGTGTACTCCTCAGGTCTGGGTTAGATGTCGTCGCCTCCACGAAACCTTTCTCGAACTTCCTTCTCATCAAGCATAATGTGTCACTCCTTCCCTGTTCCTACAATTTTCTGTTTGCACTTAAAAAAAAAAATTACTTACCTCCTTGCATTATAGTCACACCAGCAGCAGGGACAATGTCCACTTTATTTTCGAGTCCGCAGAGCACCCAGCCCGGCACCAGTATACACTTGTTGAATAAACAAACAACTGAATGAATGAATGAATGAATGAGTTTGACATGCTCGTTAAAGCCCATATGGGCACCAAGGCATCATTTGCCTCCTCTTTCATTGGCTCATCATTCTTAAGAGGAGCGGGCCCCTCTGTACTTCAGCCTTTGCGGCGTCAGGCAGCTAAGGGAAGACAGGGCAGCTCTGAGAACACGGTGGCTGAGCTGCGCCTGGTTCCCTATAAGTCACTCCTTCTCCATAATTCTGGTCACTCTGCCCAGTCTCAGACCCTACACTTCTGAACCTCAGCTAGAGGGATTTGAAAAGCACTTTCCAGCATCCATTTAGGTAGCTGGCCTCCTGCCGGCCTTGGTTCCAAGATCCCATCCCCTCTTTTCCCCCGTTTTCACAGGTGGGCCGTGATTGGCTCTCTCAAGCCTGACCTGTACCCCATCACTCAAGCGCTGAAGCCCTTCCCTTGATGGGAGGGTTCCTGTGCTGAGCCCCAATTTCGTGACCAGGACTTTGCTTTTCGTGGCAAGATCTCCTTAGTGCCAACTTCTGAGTATTTCGTGTTTGTTTAAACCTTAACATTTCCCTTCAGTCCAGCTGTCAGTTACTCTCATCCCTCCTTCCCAGGTGCTGTCTGCTTATCTGGTGTCCACTGTCTGTCCTCATTTGCTGTTCACTCAGGTCACACCTGCAGATGTGTTTGCCACCCCTTGGCCGTGGGGCATCCTAGCTCTGCCTCAGACAAGGGCATCACTCACCATACAGGTGAAGAGCCAGAGAGCTTCTACCCTCTCCTGCTCCCGGATAATGCACTTTTCTTCAGCTGCACACTGTCATTCTGATCTTGATACCGATCCTGTCTCACCCGAGTTACCTCAGCTGCATCTTAATGAATCCCCCAGGTCCACTCTTCACCCCTCTGTAGCATGCTCCACACTTTAGCCAGAAAGATCTTTCAAGACGTAATACTGTTCATGTCACATCACAGTCCTGCTTAAAACCCTTCCTCATCTTACCTCGTTCTTAGGAATAAAGACCACATTTCTGAAGAATGTTAGAAAACACGGCCCTACAAAGCCAGGGGTATCTGGCCCCAATGGCCTCCTCAGCTTCTTTTTTCACTCACTAGCCAACATCCCCCTTCTTCTCATGCATACATCCTGCTTCCTCCCACCCTAGGGCCTTTGAACATGCCATTTCCTTTGTTTGGAACTCTGTTCTTGTCTTTCAGCTTAAAGCTCAAGCACCCCTTTTCCACAATGCCTACCTGTTGCTACCCTCGCTAGCTCTCACCAGCTCCCTGAACTCCTCCTTTATAGCACTTATCACAGTTTGTAATTATATGGTCACGTGATCATTCTTTACTGTGTTTCCCTCTAGTGAGGTCCAAGGACAGGGACCATGTCCGTGCTGCTCACAATTTTATTGAGCCCTGTGATTAACATGGGGTCAGTGCCTCATACACATTATTAGATGACGGGGATAACACCAGCATGATCCTACCTGACCAGTCCCACAGAAGTTAACCAGGTCTGTGTATAAGCATGTCCTAGGGACGATGCTCTGCCACCCAGCTCCTCATAAGCCCGAGCACGGATACTGCCTCATAGAGGGTAAACCATGAAACAAATGTACAACATGGGGCTCCTGAAATCCTTACTCAACCTCCCATATTGTTTATTGAAAGTATTTGGATGTGCATATTTATTACTTAGTTTTCTTGTTGTAGGGAATTTGATAGATACTACATACCATTGCACTCTACATTTACTGCATTTCCTTGAGTTCAGAGCCAGTAAAAAGTTCATCTCTTCATGTTAATTGTCTCCTTCTTTTAATCACATGAGAATTCTACTCCCCATTGGATTTCTTTTTTTCTTTTCTTTTTTTTTTTCTTAACTGCTGGGGTACTCTGTGCTAAATTTCATGCTTAACAGAGTAAAATTACCTTTGCCCAGATATCCTGTTATATCTGTCCTCTGTTGTTTTTATTATTTATTTATTTATTTTTGGCTGCTTTGGGTCTTCATTGCTGTGCGTGGGCTTTCTCTAGTTGCGGCGAGCAGGGGCTACTCTTCATTGCGGTACATGGGCTTCTCATTGTGGTGGCTTCTCTTGTTGCGGAGCATGAACTCTAGGCACGTAGGCTTCAGTAGTTGTAGCTCGCAGGCTCTAGAGCGCAGGCTCAGTAGTTGTGGCGCACGGGTTTAGTTGCTCCACGGCATGCAGGATCTTCCTGGACCAGGGCTCGAACCTGTGTCCCCTGCATTGGCAGGCAGATTCTTAACCACTACGCCACCAGGGAAGTCCCTCTGTTGTTTTTAAAGTGATTTCTTTGTTGTTCTATTGTGTTATGCTTAATTATTAAAGACAATTTAGATTCTTTTGTTAGGAATATATATATATATTTGCATGTTATATAATATACATTTTTATTTATATTATATATTAGCTACATATGATGTATATATCATATATAATATATATTACAAAGCCCTTATATCCCCTTTTTTAATCCCATAGTGGTAACAATCCATATTCTTCCTTTGGAGCCACGCTGGTGAGGGAAGATGAAAAGAATCTGTGGAGCGTGCCTCGCGATGTGTCCCACACAGAGGCAGACGACGACAGGATCCTCTACAATTTGATCGTTGTTCGTAATCAACAGGCCAAAGATTCAGAGGTACGCACCTTTTGAGATCTTGCTGTGTGCAGGTGATAATGTCCAGTGAAAAACAGCAATAATGGAGAAGACCAGCTTAGAATAGAGAAAAGAATGAAGGATGAGATGCGTGAAACATAGGGCAGGTCTTTTAGCAGCATCTAGTTGCTAATTTTAGCTGGTCTTGGTACACCTGTTTAATACACAGATAAGACTGATTTCTAATTGTTACTTTAATGATACAAATTATAGCAGTACGGAAACAGCAAGGCAGTGCTTTTCAGATCGTGAAGATACTTTATGGTCTTAAATGGCTTAACCAGTCCATCTCTAATCTTTCCAGTTGTTTAGCGAGACACCATTAAAGATTCAGACTGAAGGTTGGGAGGTACTTTGCATCATCACTACTTCTGAATTAATGGGACCTGAACTGTTTTTTTTTTCCGTTTGTATCTTCTTAAATTGCACTTATGGATCAAACAGCGTATCTGCCATATGTGAGGTGATTTTTGTGATAAGGCTTGAAACCACTCTTAATGGACTTTTAATCAAAGTCATTGATATGGGAACACCAGAATATTGAAAAGGAGACAACTTCATAAATGAAGAGACAACAGCAAAAGGGATGATGTTTTATTTTCTCCTTTATTCCAAAAGTAGTATTATAGTACTATACATAATACAATATGGTGTTATGTGTATCATTTTCCAAGTAATACAACCTAAGTTTTCTAACTTCTGTGTTCATCTGTTAGTTCTGAGTAGATGCCTATATTAGATATGACTTTATGTTTTCCTTTGTATCATGTAGTAATTGAGAAGAACAGAGACATTTAAAACCTCAGGCTTAGGCTATGAAGAAAAGCACCAGAGTGTGTTGTATGTATGGGAGCAGGGTTATGGCAGGGGGTGTGCCTGTTCCTTATCTAGGTTCCTTTATTTCTGCTAATTAATTGTTAACTGTTTTTCCCCCCGAAAACATGCTTTAGCAGGAGATGATAACTTTAGAAGAGTCCTGTGTCCCGGTCCTTTAATTCTGGTGTGACTTGGGATGCCTTTGGGGGGTTGGAGGTGGGCTGAGAGGTGGGGAATGACAGTTGCCTCTGATTCTTGAGGCCTGGGGGAAGAGTAGGCTGGAGAGTCCTGCAGTGGCTTTGATGAGCATCCTTTCTTGGGTGTGGAGTGCTGGTAGGGACAACTTCTGCTAGATATCCATCACAGCGCTTAACTCAGAGGCATAGCACATTAGTGGCCGTGCACTGCGCTACCCCTGCCTTCCCCTCTGCTACCCCCTCCTCCACTGGTAACATTTAAAGGACATCATAAATGCTGCTCAGGCCAGGAATAGCCATCCTGGCTGCCCTTCCTGAGCATATGGACAGGAATGCTTGCATGACCTTGTTTTCCCTTTAATGGGAAGCATTAATCCTTACCCTGCTGTACTGGGCTGACCAGTTAGGGTTTCTGCTGGTGAGAATGGAACTAGTTCTTCTCTTTTCTTCCTTTTCTTTCTCCACTCTCTGCAAAGCTGGGACAACAATAGGGAAGTGATATATATAGTACACCTTTCTCTGTCTCCCCAGGGCCTCATGCCAGATGTGAAAGGGGCTTGAAGGGTGTTTGCACTGAGCCTGGCAGCTCTCTCTGGAGGAGCTCCTGTCTCTCTGCCCTGTTTGTCTCTACTTTTGAAAAGGCAGTAGAGGAGGCAACGTGAGCTGCAAAGCGCTCTAAATAAGCACAGCTTCCAAAGCGGCCACCGTGTCATTTCTGTGCTGCTCTTGGACCTGTGTGAAGGGCCTTCCAGAAGACTTATTCTTTTTCTTTTTTTTTCTTATTAGCTGAAATTCAATCCTTTATTATTCAGGTACAGAAGAAATAAATAAGAATAGAAGCAATGTCCTTTCTCCCATATTTTCCTCAATATGTTGGAAAAAACCTCTTCTTGATTTGAATACAAGTACACCACTACTTTGTCATCTAGGCCATTTAATGTTGTGTAACATGTATATATACAGCACCTCACATTCATATTTAATGGAGTAGTGTACAGTGAGTGAGTTCCAGATGTAGAAATGTTCTGTACGTAGTTTGACTGGTAAACTTCTCAGTGGCACGGATCATGTCTCTTACACTTTACCTATACTTTGAATGGCTACAGGTCCCATTTTTTTTTTTTTAATAATTCTTTATTTTTATTTATTTATTTTTGGCTGCGTTGGGTCTTCGTTTCTGTGTGAGGGCTTTCTTTAGTTGTGGCGAGCGGGGGCCACTCTTCATCGCGGTGCGCGGGTCTCTCATTGTCACGGCCTCTCTTGTTGCGGAGCACAGGCTCCGGACGCGCAGGCTCAGTAGTTGCGGCTCACGGGCCTAGTTGCTCCGCGGCATGTGGGATCTTCCCAGACCAGGGCTCGAACCCGTGTCCCCTGCATTGGCAGGCAGATTCTCAACCACTGCGCCACCAGGGAAGCCCTACAAGTCCCATTTTTGGGAACTTTTTATAACAGTGATTCTCAAACTTGAGTGTATATAAGAATTACTTTGAAAATAAGTTTCCTGGACCCCATCCCCAGAGATTTTATTTTTTGAATTTTATTTTATTTTTTTATACAGCAGGTTCTTATTAGTTATCTATTTTATACGTATTAGTGTATATATGTCAATCCCAATCTCCCTATTCATCCCACCTCCCCCGCCCCGAAGGCTTTTTCTTCTCCTTGCCTAAGAAATGAAGTCAAGTTTAACTCTAGAGGAACTCTGCAACCAGGACAGGCCGTCAGGTCAATAACATGAAGATGTGATGATGATGATTTTACATGAAATGATGTGAAATGTCTCTGTTCATGGCACTTCCTTTTTTTTTCAGGTGTAAAAAAAAATACATAGACATACACAAGATATATATAAAACATATATTTTAAGGTATGTATGTATACATACATACATAATATATATACATGGTTAAAAAATGTTTCTTATATTTTCTTCCAAAAATTTGCAATGCATATAAAAGCATATACTAATATATTAATATATCTATTCATTTTCCCACAGATTGGATCATACATTACATATCATTCTGCACCCTGCTTTTTTTCCACTTAATAATATATTTTGGACATATTTTCACTTCAACATGTGTAGATTTACCTTAGTGGCTTTGGGGGCTCTCTTGTATTCTCTTGCATGAATTCACTATCATTTATTCAGCCAGTCCCTATAAATATTTAGGTTGATTCAGGTTTTTTGCTATTAGGAGCAGAAGCAATGCTACAGTGGGTATCCGTATATACTTGTATGCCCTGCCATAATTTTTTCAGGAGTAGAATTGCTTGATCAAAGAGTATGTGTGTATTTAAAATGTTGGAATTGTCACAGTGCTTCTTTCTTGGGGGAACCTAGGAAAAACACTTCAGGGTGCAAAACTGACTAACGTTGGGAATTCATACAGTGTTTAAGAGGAGCAGCTGCTAAGCTCCAGATAGCTGTTCGCCATGCTTAGGATGGAATTGCCAGAACTTTGGATTTTTAAGAGAAGCTAAAAATCCAAACTTACATAAAAATGTCCAGATTTTTAAATGATAGTTCACATTCAAAAAATGTGTCAGCTAAACAAAATAACGTTTATGGGCTACTGATATATAAGGAACATTTACAATAAGGACTACTACTACTTAATATTATTGTTATTTTGTTCAGTATGATTGAAAAATGAACTCACCATTGATTTAGAAGGTAGAAGTGGGAAGCTGGGGTTGTTTTAAGTTTGAACATTCATATTGCTTATTTTCTTTTTCATGCAGGGTAAAATTGGTACAAATTTTAATGAAACGGAGGATTTTAGTTTTGAGGGAAAAACAAATTCCACCTACTAAGGAACAAGAAACCCTAGATATTTTTGCATGATACAATTTAGAAGTTCAAGCAAGGCGTTAAGGAAAACTGAACATTATGTTTTTCCTTGAGTAGCAATAGCGTGAAAGACCCAGGAATGTCCATATTTGGAATTCTCTGAAAAATGAAGAGTAATTTCAAAACAGTCTACACTACACCGCCTACATTCCCTTTCTGAATCTGGAGCTGGTGGAGGAAGGCTGCAAATATAGTTAAAGCTACATTCGCTGTGTTGCCCCAAATTGGAAAAAAAATCAGAAAAGAAGATATATAGGAGAGCAAATAATGAAGCAAAGGCATGAACTTAAAATTACTTTCAGTGTCAGAAAATAAAACAGTAACATTATTTAATTCTAATATAACCCACTTTCATTTACACAAGCCTTCAAAAGCTTGAAGACTGTCAGCAGAATAACTGATGCATTTACAGATCTCCAAGTAGTGGAAAAATTTTACTCTTGTCTTTGACTTTGTAAAATACTTTATGTTTAAGAAATAGTAAACAACCTCAAGTCTCCACTCGCTGGACGAGGCTCGCTCTGGTCAGGCCATCTGACTTCTCTATAAGTGGGTGAACACTGGCTATGGTTGGCGATAGAACTGCAAGTTTTACGCCAAGCGTGAAGGAGCAAAATAACAGTGGAAAATTGAAGCAATTCTCTAGATCATTCTGGGCTTCTCAAAAGGCCTTTTTGTTTGGGGTCCAGATGGTCCTGACTGTTGAATGCAACCCTTCTTTATTTGACTTTGCTAGTGACTGTTTGGGTTAGAGGGGGAGGGAATAAAAGCACTCATTAGGATCTGAGAGTCAAGCCTTCTTACCCTCTGTGTTCTAGGTAATAATATTTATGGAGGATTATGTTGGGTGCTGAGCAGTAGCATGCTGCTTAATGCGTGTGTTCCAGGCAAGAACCGAAGCCTCACAGTACCCCTGTGAAAGAGGGATTTTGACACATAAGATCAGAGGCCTTTGGTCATCTGTCCAAGGTGTCGGAGTCGGGGAATTGGGATCGTAGTTCAGTCTGTATGACCTGGAAGCCTGTATGATGGGAAACGCTGCCCCGTCTCTCTATTGAGCTTAGAAAGAGTCTCAGTGGAATCTTTTTGGTCAAAGACAAAGTTATCAAATGGGTGTTAACTTCCTGCTGAGCAGCCGCTCTGGTCTGTGTATTTGTCAACCATTACTCACCCTGCACCAACTGAGTCACCGAGTGGACGACTTTAGTATTTATTTAGTATCAACCTGTATTGGGCAGTGCATGTAACATCCTCTAGGTGACGCTGCTTGGGAATTTGTAATGCCTTGGGCACCATTCTGGGTACAAAAATCTATTGGACTCCACTGGAAGACATCGCTTGTCTGTCTGTGAGGTTCTTTTCTATTCTTTGCCCACCCCCAACTTTAAAAAAATATCTAAGCATTTTTGGATATTAACATTAAGGTAATCCATGTTTCTTACCGAGTAGGTAGCACATCAGAGCTCTGTGTAAGCCAACAAAGTTGAGACAACAAATATTAGAAAACGATGCAGGCAAGGGGAAAATCATTAGATATTCAGTAGCATGTGAGGTGCTGAAAAACATGCGTTTTGGAATTAGACAGTTGGGGATGAGAGTCATACCTCTGCCGTGTCCTAAGATGACACTGAATAGTTATTTAAACTCGGGGAGATCATACTATTTATTGTCCAGTTTGGGACACAGTCACAAGGTCTTAACTAAGAAGAAAGGGGGGTGCTAATATTGAGTATGCCAGGCCAAAGATATAAATTGGGGCTGCCCTAGACAAGCTGGGATATATGATCACCTTTTTAAAAAATTGTGGTAAAATATAAATAACATAAAATTTGGCATCTTAACCATGTTTTAGTGTCAGTTCAGTGGCATTAAGTACATTCACATTGTTGGGAAGCCATCACCACCATCCATCTCCAGGACTTTTCATCTTCCCAAACTAAAACTCCATACCCATTAAACGACAACTCCCTATAACCCCTTCCCCCAGTGCCTGGAAACCACCTTTCTACTTTCTGTCTGTGAATTAGACTACTTTAGGTACCTCATATTAATGGAATCATACAATATTTGTCTTTTTTGTGACTGGCTCACTTCACTTAGCAAAATGTCCTCAAGGTTCATCCATGTTGTAGCATGTGTTAGAATTTCCTTCCTTTTTAAAGCTGAATAATATTCTATTGTATGTATAAACCACATTTTGTTTATTCATTCTTCTGTCACCAGGCACTTGTGTTGCTTCCAACTTTTGGCCAATGTGAGCAATGCTGCTATGAACGTGGGTGTACAAATATTTGTTTGAGTCCCTGATTTAAATTCTTTTGGGTATATACCCAGAAGTGGCATTGCTGGATCATATGGTAATTCTATGTTTAATTTTTTGAGGAACCGCCATACTGTCTTCCACAATGTCTGCACCATTTTACATTCCCAACAGCAAGACATGAGAGTTCTAATTTATCCACATCCTCACCAACACTTGTTATTAAGATCACCTTTCTTAACCTCTAAACTGATCAATAAAACAGCTGATGACGTCATATTGATCAGTTTTCACATCCACATAGAGTAGAGACAGTTGAAACTGTGGGCCAGTCACCGCCACTGAATATCAGCGTTAGGGATGTAAACCCGGAAGAGGCTGGTATCTTGACAGAGCCTCTCTCTGAGCTGCCTGTCCGTGGACGGGAAATAGACAGGTCAGAAAACTTGGGGAGCTCTTTGTACCTGAATTCTATTCTGTTTTTTTCCAAGCATCCATATACTAAAATGCAATGGCCAGGCCCTGGTTCTTTTACTGCCCTTTAGATTCTGTCCTCATTGGCCCCCTTCCCCTGGAGCCCCAGAAAGATAGTAGATAATACACCTTGGGAGTACTGGCAGGTCAGTGACAGAGAGGGTGGACAACACATTGGGGACCTCCAGGAAGATGCAGTGCCTGTAGGAGAAGGGCAGGGAGCTGGCCATCTCTTTCCATTGCTAGAACTTCACTGTTGCAGTAACAGGTTGCTGCACCTCTGGGTTTTCTGAGTTATTGTGCTTGTGATGGTGAATTTCCAGAAGGCAGACCACATGTTTATTGGCACGCATATGCAGTGCCAATAATTCACTGATAAAGAATTCTATCTCTCCATTAGTTTTTTTTACAACTTGCATAAACCAGTTGGGCCTGAGAAGAAACAGAAACCATAAAGCTGCCTCAAGAGTTGTATTTTTTTTAACTTATAGTTGACTAGTTGTAAATTTGAAACACAGGGATTAATACCAAGTTAAGCCTCCAGTGACCTACCTCAGTGATGGCTTTGGCTTTTTCTAGAACAAGTGAGATCAGCAGAAATGCCTGCCTGTCACAGAGTCAGGGTGCCTCCTCCATGCATTGCCTGGATTTCCACAGCAGTCTTTTGATGTAGATGAGTTATTTATTAAAAAGAGAGTGAGAGAGAGACCCGAAGAGGTTTCGTCTTCTTGATAGTGTCCAGAAATGGGCTTCTGACTCAGGGTTCGATGCCTTCCCTTTGGGGTGGAGAAGGAAAGCTAGAAGGATCTGAGGATTTAGAGCAGATAGCTGAATGCTTTTCTTTGTCCTTTATTTTAAATGTGAGCAGGAATAATCATGTGGTAAAAGAAGCTTATAGGCCTAGAACTCTATAGAAAAAAAAAAAAAAGGCACTTTCCAACTTATTTCCCTCTTTAGAAAACACCAATGTGTGATTGATTTTTCAAATGTATCTGTGCTATTTTATATACAGGATTTGTTTCAACAAAAGTTCAAGTTCTGCCTGATGTGTCTATTTATTGGTTAATTTTATTAAAAACAATGTGTCTAATGTTCAGTTAGGCAGGCTTGGTTTGAAATGAGTGTTTTCAGTTCTCTATATCCCTGAGAGTCTAATATTTTTTAGTCTTGATGTTAATTTAGGGTCAACAATGTAGAAAACTCTTTTCTGTCCTTCCTACATCCCCTGCCTCTCAACTCAATAGGAGGACGAACTGATTTCTATTGCCATTAAGTTAGAATTTCTGGTTTCATCAAAGTAAGGACCCACTTTGAGTTTCACAACTATTCTTAGGTCAACACAATGGGCATGTTCATGAGGGAGCCTGGTTGGTTGTTCATGCAAAGCTCACAGGCTTGTGATACTATGGGTGTGTCACTTCTGCCCCAGATCTAGTAATCGGCTTTACAGGTCTCTGAACTTGATTTTCTCAGGGCACATAGAGCTACTTGAACTTAGGGAGTGTATTAGAGAAACAGATCCAACAGGCTGGGCTGTGTGTGTGTATCTATCTCTATAGCTCTTTATCTGTATACTTATACCTATACCTGTCTCTCTCTATTTCTCTATCTTATCTATCTCTATCATTCTGTCATCCCTATCTATCTATCTATCTATCATCTGTCTATTTACATTTTTTTAAAGGAATTGGCTCACACAATTGTGGAGGCTTGGTGAATCCAGAATCTGATGGGGGAAGCCAGCAGGCTGGAGACTTAGGGAATAGTTGCAATTCAAGTTCAAAGGCAGAATTCCTTCCCGCAGAGAGGAGGTCAATCTTTGTTTTATTAGAGCCTTCTAGTGATTAGGTAGGGCCCACCCACATTATAGAGAGTAATCCGCTTTACTTGGAGTGTACTAATTTAAATATTAATCTCATCCACAAAACACCTTCACAGAAACATCCAGAATAATGACTGACCAAATATCTGGGCACTGTGGCCCAGCCAAGTTGGAACATAAAATGAACCATCATAGTGGATTTTACTAATGCTAATCAAATTCGCAAGAGACTGCCGTATAAACCCAAGTGCACATAACCATTTGATGGGCCATAAACTTGACTGGTCCGTCCAGCCTCTCCCCTATAATGAAATATGGAAACTAGTGACCACACTAGAAGGTGACTGGGAAAGAGGGATCAGGGATCGATGGCAACTGCCATCTATGGAACACTTACTGTATACCTGATGCTGCTCTAAGTATGTTACGTATACAGTGTTTACTGCTGTTGGCCTCCAGATGTGATAACCTGGTGCTTTCATCTCCAGTATAAAGCTACTCCTGTGATTTGGTTAGGACACCCTGCCCCTTGATGGTGGTAGATAGAGGTTTCTGAACATCACCCCCAGGTGAACTGTAGCTTCAGGAACTGGACACAGGCAGGGATTCGGGAGGGCAGGCAGCAGAATATGGAATCAAGGGAAATCCAGAACCGTATAATATTAGACGAATCTGTGACTGAGACCAAGAGAGATATTTCGAATAAAGGCTCAAATTGAAGGGGCTAGGCAGTTACCCAAACAGAGCCAGCAGATTAGCAGTGGAAGATAGGGATCTCTAGACATCGAAGTCCGAAGTCCGAGTGAAATAATCTGTGTAGATTATTGCAGTAGAATTTAATGCATTGCCAAGGCTCGGCAAGTCCTACTATCCCATTTTCTCCCGTGGAACCTCTTGACTATTTCCCCAGTCCAATAATGATGTCATCTCTGTTGCCCATGGACAGCTACACCTCTCCAGTTGAAGGCACATTCATTTTCTTGATTTATTATTTAATATATAAAGCTGGACTGAAGGCATAGAAACTGATGAGGCTATTGAGCTTTGAGGAATCTCTGCCCAGACTGTGGCAGCATTCAGTAGAGTTCTACATTTTCCTCTTGGCTGAGACACAAGAGAGCCCAGGGGAAGTGGTGGCCTCAGAGTGGTATCCCTTGTGATCAAAATAGCTCCTTTGCTTCCTCAACAGTTGTTTTGGCCCCATTCACTGATCTGAAATTCTTTTAAGGTGGAGCAGCCTAGATACATATTTAAAATATTTATTTATTTGGCTGCACCGGGTGTTAGTTGCGGCATGTGGCCTCTAGTTCCCTGATCAGGGATCAAACCCGGGCTCCCTGCATTGGGAGCGCGGAGTCTTAGCCACTGGACCACCAGGGAAGTCCCTGGAGTAGCCTAAATATTGAATCTAAGTTACATCAACTCATCCGACAGTTCCGGTGTTTGCACTCCATCCTATGGATATTCTCACACAGTTAAACAAAGATATGCATTCTCTGCAGTAGTGTTTTGAAAAGTCAAAATCTGGAAATAAAAATATTTGATGAAGGTACTGGTTAAAAAAATAACAGGGTAGGATTTATAGATACTGGCTTGGAAAGATAGTTATGATCTATTGCTAAGTGGGCATGTATAATATTATCCCATTTGTGTAGAAAGAGATCCCATTTGTATAAAAGCATATGTATGCTAGTATATAGCAATAAAATTTCTTCATAGGAAGGTTACCTATGAACTTTTTTTAGCCTTGGTGACCACTGGGGAGTAGAAGTGGATGGAGAAAGGGATGCTTTTACTTTCTTTTAACTTTGTGGTCTTCTGTACTGTTTGAAAGCAATTTTAGACTATAGGTGTGTATTGCTTCTGTATACATATACTTCGTATAAAATAATTATTTCACAGCACACTTTGTGGTGGCTATTTCCTTAGGTCTTTCTAATCTGTCTTGTTTTAGTGTGGGTATGTTGGAGAAAGGGGAAGGGGTGGGAAGAAGGAGGGAGGGAGGAAGAGAGAGAGAAAAAGAGAGATTAAGAGAGAGAAAATGAGAGTTAGTTTCGGAGGACTGGAGCACACTTTGAGGAATCCTGCCAGAATGGACTGAATGGCAGAATGTGCATGAAGCAGTCAGCTGGTTTTATCTTTTTAACATTATAAGATTCATCTAATAAATCAGGCTCTTTCTCTGAAGCTCTCCTCCCCTCCAGCTGCCTGTGAATTCACATGGTAATTAACAGAGCCGTATTTGTACTATTCTTCCCCACCTGCCCCACCACCCTGCCCCCGCCTCTTCCTTTGATTGGTCTTGTTCATCTTAGAATCACTGAAAATGGCTCTTAATTGCACAGAGCCCGCGAGAGCCCTGGATACTGGCGCGCTGGGTCTCCACGGTGTGAATGTGCTCAGCTGGGGAATCTCTGAAGCCTTACGAGGAGTCCTCCATAAGTACAGCTTTTTGGTTCTGAGTGGATGCCGAGGGGGAATGGCAGCACCTGCCCGGTTCTGATGGGGGCCCAGATCTGTGGCTTTTCAGTCCTAAAATCACCAGAGTGTTCTGGAAGGAGACCGTATTTTTCTTGACATGAAACCACCCTTCCATTTAGGTACCCAGTCCCTGGGTACCTGTTGTCACATAATCATTACACCATGCTGTATACCGCCCTGGAGGGAGCTGTGCCCTTTGATGGTTTTGCAATAGGAGAGGCAGGTCAGGTGGCTTATGAATACAAACTGAGTCTACCCTCTTGAAATAATCGTCCTGTTTAATTAGAAATGAGGTGAGGTAAAGTCACATCCAAGCTTGTTTACCACGTTGCTGTTGTCATTGTTATTATTAAGTAATTTGGAGCCCGAACCTAGCGATTATCATACTAAGGGAAGTAAGTCAGACAGAGAAAGACAAGTTATCATATGATATCACTCATATGTGGAATCTAATTTTAAAAAAGATACAAATGAACTTATTTATAAAACAGAATCAGACTTATGGATATCGAAAACAAACTTATGGGTACCAAAGGGGAAATGCGGGGTGGGGGGAATAAATCAGGAGCGTGGGAGGAACACGCACACACTGCTATATATAAGATAGATGACTGACGGGGACCTACTGTATAGCACAGGGAACTCTACCCAATATTCTGTGATAACCTATATGAGAAAGGAATCTAAAAAAGAATGAATATATGTATATGTATAACTGAATCACTTCGCTGTACACCTGAAACTAACACAACATTGTAAATCAATTATACTCCAATAAAATTAAAATATTTAAAAAAATAAAGTAAGCGTAGACAGAGCTTAAAAACATAAACAACTTGGAGCCAGGTTCGGTGGACCTGAGCCACAGTTCACCTCATTCCTTCTACACGGACGCAGTTTGCGGTAGGAGACCACACACAGGTGGGCAGGGTGTGTTTGGACCCCATGTTGTCAGTCCTGGCTGTGGCTCCAAGAACCGGAAGATCTACGTGCTTCTGCTGCTTCCCCAGGTCCAGATGCTGGACAGTCAGCAGGGAGGGGCGAGCAGGAGGAAGTCCTCATAGATACTTTTTGTTTCATTGTGCAGCCGAATGTACTTGTCTCTTGGCACTGAATTTTATTCTTACTTTATTTTGCCAGCCTTGGCGAGTTTACCAGGAAGTTTTGAAACCAGGTACAAGGGGTGGAGATAAACCCCCCCCCCCCCCCCCCCGCTGTTGAGTTTGTTGTTAAACACAGGACATGCTCTGGGACGTGAGCTTTTACCCGTTGGTCCCTGTCTCTTTGCCAGCACAAAAGGACTCCGAGGAAAGCTATGAGTGGGAATGGCAGCAGCTTGTAAGAAGAGAGACCTTCTGACCGAGGACTGGTCAGGGTGCCTGCTCTTCCAGCCCGGTCTTGACAATCGGCAAAAATACGTTTCAAAATGCCCTCTGTCGTCTTGTACTGCGTAGACTGTCATCTGTCTAAAGTCAGAGAGGTTTCCGTATTTTTTCTACTGGGAAATGACTGTAGGCCATGCTTTTAAGCCACCACCCATTTGCTTCTCTAGGCAGACGTCTGGAGGGAAGGGGTAATGTGTCAGGATGCGGCGGACTGTCTGGGGTAGGACTGAGCTACCCAAGGATGTATTGTCACCCGCAAGATGGGCGGAAGGCTGCAGAACCCTCCTCCCTGCCTTTCCGGGGCCCCCATTGACTTCTGGAGGGCCCCCCCACCAGGGTTCTTCTCATGTTACCCTATGGCTGTGTCCCCTTTGTTGGCTCCTCATCAAGCCTGCCCCAGCCCTCTCCAAGTATCCCATCACTAACATTTTCTCTCCCATCTTTCCACCCAATTAAATGTCCATTTACTCTGTGTAGGCTCAGCTTAACTGGAAGTTAAAAAGAAGCAGGTGTTAGTTCAAAACCAGAGGAATTCAGTGAAGGGTATGAATGATTTAAGGAGGCACTTGGGAACCCAAACTCATCATCCCTGGGGAAATCTGAGGAAGAGGAGAGGTTTTTCTGAGCAGAGAGGCCAGCTCAGCTCAGTGGTCTCCTGCCGGGCTTCCAGATGTATTCATGCCTATTGTCACTGTGATTTCCGGTCTTTCCTGAATTGGGGTTGGAGCAGCCTCGTCTCGTTGGAAACACTGCCAGAAACTCGCCCTGTGAGATTCCTGGGATGGGGACAGAGTCCTGCGTGTGAGGGCCCTGAGGGTGGAGGCCAAGGCACTGGATGAGCCAGACTGCTTCTTGTCCCAGAGGATTTTGTGGGGCCCAAGGCCTGAATTGTTGAAAGGGGTGGGCCTGGGCATGAGCTGGCAGTCAGCATCAAGCACAACAAGCACAGCCTTGAGTTGCACACGAATGTGGTCAATGAGCCGGAGGTGCCTGGACGGCTTAGCAGTCTGACTCAGGGCAGGTAAGGGGGGGGGCATTTGAGAAACAATCCCCCTTCGAGCTGGCAGATCCTCTGCTGATGTTGAAACACTGGCTGCCGTTCTTACCACTCACTCTGCCTGTTCCTCTGCCCTAGTTTGGAAAGGTCTTTCCTTCCTCTCCTGTTTCTCCTGCTCCTGGCTCTTCTTCCAGCCGAGGGCAGGGCTTTGTAAAACACCCAGGTGGGGAAACAAGCAGAACCTGCTTTTTCATCCATCCTTTCCTCCATTTTGCTTGCTCATATTTTCACCTCTGTCTGTGCTTGTCTTTAAAGTGAACGTCTCAGCCGATGCTGGGTAAGATTTAGTCATTGAGAGGAACTCGGTCAGGTCCAAATGTATCTAGGCTTTTGATTGCTGAATGTTCAAAAACACAGCGTTTCATTGATGCTTCAGTCCTCGCCTTCGTATTTTAATCCATGACATGGCATGTATCTTTTGCCTGCTTTAAAGTGATGTTTGGGGGATAGAAAGCACCTTTGACTATATAGCAAAAGGCACGTACTGAAATGTTTCAGAGTGATGGTTTTCTATTGTGTGGACTGCAGTTGGCACTACTGCTTTTTTAACCAATCATGGCAGCTGACACTGTGCTTCTGGCAAACATCCTCTTCTTTTTTTTTTTTAAATAAATTTATTTATTTATTTATTTAGGCTGCATTGGGGTTTCTTTTATTTTTTTTAGTTTTTAACATTTTTATTGGAGTATAATTGCTTTACAATGGTGTGTTAGTTTCTGCTTTATAACAAAGTGAATCAGTTATACATATACATATATCCCCATATCTCTTTCCTCTTGCGTCTCCCTCCCTATCCCACCCTTCTAGCTGGTCACAAAGCACTGAGCTGATCTCCCTGTGCTATGCGACTGCTTCCCACTAGCTATCTATTTTACATTTGGTAGTGTATATATGTCCATATATACACTACCACTCTCTCACTTTGTCCCAGCTTACCCTTCCCCCTCCCCATGTCCTCAAGTCCATTCTCTAGTAGGTCTGCGTCTTTATTTCTGTCTTAACATCCTCTTCTTAAAAGGTCACCGGTCATATTGGATTAGGGCTCACCCTAGTGATCATTACTAATGATCTTGGTTACTTCTGTAAAGACACTGTCTTCCAATAAGGTCCCATTCTGAGGCACCGGACATCAGCATATACATTTTGGGGGGACACAAGTCAACCCGTAATTGTAGGCACGCCACTGATAGGATTAAAAATACTTACTTTGTTTGGTGGTCAGATGTAGACCCTGTGGGTGTAGTGTGTTTAAAGAGTCTGCCCTCAGGGAGCTTACATTCTATTGAAGGGAGACGGACAACAAATAACTATAATGTAGGTTGTTTAGGGGCAGAAAAATTTTCCCTTCCTTCTAGGTTCTTTGGCTGGTCTAATAATTAAATTGATATAAGACAGATTAACAGGAGAAAAACAAACTTAATTATGTATATACAGGATTCCCATAAAGATGTGAAGACATAATTGACGCTTATGTAACATCCTGAGCTAAGGAAAGGGGTAGGCGTCCAGGGGTACAAAGGGGAGGAAAACCATTCATGGGAAGGCAGAGGAGATGTTTGAAAAACAAAAGTTTCCCTGTTATGCAGGTAAGTTTCCTAGATAAAAAATGATTATGGATACAGGCCCACTTTCTAATATAAATTTAGGCAGTTGAGGGGGAGGTAAATGTTCATTGCAGCTCTATTTACAATAGTCAGGACATGGAAGCAACCTAAGTGTCCATCGACAGATGAATGGATAAAGAAGATGTGGCACATATATACAATGGAATATTACTCAGCCATCAAAAGAAACAAAATTGAGTTATTTGTAGTGAGGTGGATGGACCTAGAGTCTGTCATACAGAGTGAAGTAAGTCAGAAAGAGAAAAACAAATACCGTATGCTAACACATATATATGGAATCTAAGAAAAAAAAAAAAAAAGGTCCTGAAGAACCTAGGGGCAAGATGGGAATAAAGACACAGACTTATTAGAGAATGGACTTGAAGATATGGGGAGGGGGAAGGGTAAGCTGTGACAAAGTGAGAGAGTGGCATGGACATATATACACTACCAAACGTAAAATAGGTAGCTAGTAGGAAGCAGCTGCATAGCATAGGGAGATCAGCTCGGTGCTTTGTGACCACCTAGAGGGGTGGGATAGGGAGGGTGGGAGGGAGGGAGACGCAAGAGGGAAGAGATATGGGAACATATGTATATGTATAACTGATTCACTTTGTTATAAAGCAGAAACTAACACACCATTGTAAAGCAATTATACTCCCACAAATATGTTTAAAAAAAAAAAAAGTCCACATAAGCCACTGTCAAACCTAAAAAAAAAAGAGCTTTTCCTGAATCTGCTGGGTTTTGATTGCCTTTAGCTCAAAATAATCCTTATGCCAAAGATGCGTATTTTGGGGTAACAAAACCTGCTCCCTTTTGGCTGTGATAAGCACTTTGAAGAAAAATAAGATAATATGAGGGGACAGAAAGTGACTTTGGGCTGGGGAGCAGAGACCTGAATGAGGTGGGAAATGAGCCTTATGAAGGGCATCCCAGGCAGAGGAAGCAGCACGTGTGGAGGCTCTGAGGCAGGGACGAGCGTGGTGTGTGCCGGGGACAGCAAGGAGGCCAGAGTGGCTGCCGCAGAGGGAGCAAGGGAAGGAGCTGTGCGGTGTGACCCTGAGCAAACTGGCGAGGACCAGACCACGAAGGCCCGGTAGGCACAGTGAGGGTTTTGGATTTTGTCCTAAGAGGGGTGGGGAGTTCTTTCGAACTAATCAAGTAGAAAATGCTTATTTGTCCCTTTGCAAGATCTGTTCTTCTCCTCTGGCCCCGGTTACTTCTAATCTGGGCAGCTCACATTCCCTGGGAGTCCTGAGCAGGCCTGGCCTTACACCATGCCTCCGCCTCCCTGTTGGGAGATACATCTCCAGGGGTCTCTTGGTCTCTGCACACATTGTGAGCAGAGGCACTGTCTGCCCTTTGTCTGGACTGTCTTTTCAAGGGTGTTTTCATAGTGAACAGCCTTGGGACGTATAGCTAGTTCTCCCTCTGGAGCAAAGGGCAGGCAGGCCTATCCCATTATAAAAGGTCAGGTTCCCTGAGTTTAGGGTTCCACGTGCAAATGATGCACACGCAGGCATCATCTGGCCCTCTTCGCGTTACTGTGTGGGATCTGGCATGAAGAATGCTGATCTGGGGACTTCCCTGGTGGCACAGTGGTTAAGAACCCGCCTGCCAATGCATGGGACGCGGGTTCGAGCCCTGGTCTGGGAAGATCCCACGTGCCGTGGAGCAACTAAGTCCATGCACCACAACTACTGAGCCTGTGCTCTAGAGCCCGTGAGCCACAACTACTGAAGCCTGCATGCCTAGAGCCCATGCTCTGGAACAAGAGAAGCCACCAAAATGAGAAGCCCACGCACCACAACGAAGAGTAGCCCCTGTTTGCCACAGCTAGAGAAAGCCTGCACGCAGCAACGAAGACCCAATGCAGCTGAAATGTAAATTAATTAATTAATTAATTTAAAAAAAAAAAAAGAATGCTGATCTGCTATTGCCGAGTCCTTTGTCTCTGAGCCTGGAGTCTCATGTCTTTTGCCAGCACCCATGAAACTGTGACAGGAGACCAGACCGTATTAGCTTGTTAGCTTGTTAGTCAAATCTCGTATGCTTCACAATTCTTGACACCCTTAAAATAGCTTTCATGTTGGCATCATGACTGAGAGCTTGACCTGGGTCAGTGCTTTGGTGTATGTGTGTGGTTTTTAAACTTTTTTCTGTTATTTTTGGAACCCTGACCCCACCCCGAATGAAATCTACCAGAAAACTGATCAAATTAAAGCTGCCTTGGTCTAAGTAAAGGCAAGAACCTAGATTCCCCATCTCAGGAAGTCCCCCAGGCATCTTTGGAAAAGCCACCCAACATAATTTCAAAAACACTGTGTTGACCTACTAAAGGCCCCTTTAAAACTCAAATTTGATATCTGATAGCAATAATACATTAATTCTTATCAGAGACAGATCAGTTATGTCTTAGCAAAAAATTAATTTCCCAGTCATAAATAGGTCAGCACAAATTCGTTTTTTTAAGGAATGAGTTCCAGGTTTAATAAGTTTCAGTTACAGGATATGGAGGGGGAGGTTGGGAGAGGGGGGCACTGCAGTGGTGGGCCCTGGGCATTTGGGCAGGGCTGTAAGGGAGAACGCTATAAACCAGAGGTGCTGAGAAGATAGTAGATGATAAATCACATCACATTTGAACTACTTGGTTTCCTTGATCCTTATCCCTTCGAGTTGCCTCAGAAGCTTTGAGTGGGATCTGGCGGAGAGAGAGGGGCGCCGTTCCTTTTCACATATCTTTTATGGTGGGGTTCTGTGTGAGGTATCATTCAGAAAAATGACTGTCCCACAGAAACAAGTTTGAAAGCTCATCTTCTTTACTCTGCTACCTGGAGCTCTGGCAGTGGGTATTCAACACGAAAGCAGATGCTTATTTCATAGAGTCCAAGGAGGAATGGGGCACAGCAGAAAGGATTCCTGGGGTTCAGGCCCAGCTCTACTACTGTCTCCTAACTCTCCCGCTAATGTGCTGTGTGACCTTCGGCAGGCCATGCAACTTCTCTGGGCCTGTTTTCTCATCTGACAGAGGGAGATGTGGAGGACATGGTCTCAAAAGTCTCTGTACTTAAAGGCTTGTGAACTATGGAGCAGTAATGTGGCTTTTAACCCAAGAAACATTGTGCTGTAGTCCTGGGTGTCTGCATTTTAAGGATCCAGACCTCATTCACGCCCGTTGAGTGAGATGCACTCACTATGGGAATGGGGATGGGGTCGTTTCTGAGAGTAAAACCAGGTGGCTTTGATTCCTCCATGCCACGTTTCCCTCCACAGTCTAGACAAGCTGTGGCCCAGGGGCCAAATCCAGTTTTATTGGAACACAGACATGCCCACTTGTTTATGTGTATTTTCTGGATGCTTTGGTACTACAGTGACAAAGTTGAGTAGTTGTGACAGAGACCTTATGTCTTGTAAACCCTAAAATATTTAGTATCTGGCTTGAGGCCATGCTTTGCCTTTGGTTTGGCACTCAGTAGACTTGGCTCAAATGCTTGTGTGAATTTAATTTTTCATACAACAAGGATACACAACCAACCCCCTTAAGGGGGGCATCCCATAGCCACTGCTTTATGATACTCTGGAAGAAGACATCCTCTTTGGAAACTGAGAGACTCTTCTAGCCTTTTCACTTATGGGTGCAAAACATCTTTCAATTACTGATGATTTTTTCTTTTGAAAAATGCCTATACAGTCTATCATGTGAGATTAGTCAAAATTTAAAAAAATAACTGCAGTTTCTAAGCTTGTTAACTGTACCATGGACTGGTGCCACAGCACTGTTTTCCCTTCACATTCGGGGATTTTAAATGCAGAGGAATTGTTTTAGGGGCTTTGTTTGAATTAATTAAAGCCTGCCATGTTGATAAGGAAAAAGACAGATGACTGACAAGGTAAAGGTCTTGAAAACTGGAAATGGCTGCTGAATTTAGGATTCATGAGGCAGCTTCCTAATTGGCTTGGCAAAGGGTCATCCATGTGTCTATAATAGCCAGTAAAGACTGGAGTAATTATAACCCATGTGTTAACCAGTGAGTTTCCAGGCAATTACAGGACTGCTTCCACTTAAGCAATTATTTTGCCTTGAGGCTGCGGCATTACATCATGCTTGAGGCTTTGTCAGCGTAACCTCCAAACACTTGAATGGGGGAGGCGGAATCTGGGGGCTCCACTGAAGATTGTAGGGGAGTAAAACGTGGACAGCAAATGACATGCTGAAATTGTAAGGAAAATGTTTTACAAGGCTTGAATCTAAATAATAACTTCCAACTATTACAGGAACCCTATTGTCATTGACAGGTGACAGAGAGAGTAAGCATTTTGTGCCTTTTTTTTTTTTGGCTGCGTTGGGTCTTTGTTGCTGCACACAGGCTTTCTCTAGTTGTGGCGAGCGGGGGCTACCCTTTGTTGCGGAGCATGGGCTCTAGGCGCGCGGGCTTCAGTCGTTGCAGCACGTGGGCTCAGTAGTTGTGGCTCGCGGGCTCTAGAGTGCAGGCTCAGTAGTTGTGGCGCACAGGCTTAGTTGCTCCGTGGCATGTGGGATCTCCCCAGACCAGGGCTCGAACCCGTGTCCCCTGCATTGGCAGGCGGATTCTTAACCACTGCGCCACCAGGGAAGTCCCTTGTGCCTCTTTTGAAAGGGTCAGTGTGACTCTGGGTTGTGTTCGCAGGGGTATAATATGCTGGAGATGTGCTTGGAGTGATTAGGGAAGTGGTTTAGTTTCCAGGTACATGTCTTAAAAAGGATATAGATAGTTTAGAGAAGGTCTGGAGTAGACAGTGAAAATATCGAAAAATTAGAAAGTAGGAATCAAGTGATGGGGGAGAGGTGGAGTGAGCAGAACACAGACTGTCAAATCAGATGCACATGGATTACAGATTGTACCCAGTATCAAGCTTTACTAATACTTTCAAAGACACAGACGATCAAGAGGCTTAGGAGAAGCAGAGAGAGGTCTGGGACCTTGAGAATGTCTCCCTAGGGCCCCTGTCCCCACAGGGCATGCACCTCTGACTCAGAATACTAGATGGGTCTCAGTGAGGTTCACTGGGTTACCTCACACAGTGCAAAGCATTCAAATTATGAAAGAGCTCTGTTGTATACTTCTCATTATTTTGTCGAATATGTGGCATTCTGCAGGGGGCCAGACCCCAAAGATGTTGGGTGTCTTGAGTCCATGTCATCCTTTGGCCAGAGACATCCTGCTAAGGGCATTCTGTAGTCAAGGCTTCTTCCTAGCAAATATCGTTAGTCTAGTTACCTGGAGGTTCACTTGATAAAGAAATTAGATAGGGTCACCTGCCTTCTTTCCTTTTTTTTTGGGTGGGGGCTTATCTACCCGTACCCCCCAATACACACACACACACACACCCGCACAGAGTCAGTAAATGGACCACAGGCCAGCTGTTTAAGTCCTTCCTACTTGGGGGGGTGAAGGTGAAAAGGACTGGTCGGGGTCAGGCAGAAATAAACAACTTGACAGCTTTCGAATAAAGGGAGAACAATTATAATTTGGGTCCCTGGTGATAAAGTATGGAGGAAAGGTAATTACAAAAAGGGTTATCACTATAATGAGAAGTATTTTGGTTAAAAAAATAGGAAACTTTCAGATTTGGGGGGTTGTTAGTTTGAAAAGTAAACGATAACTTCCTACTTTCTTTCCTTCCTTCCTCTCTCCTGTGCCTCCTCTTGGCTCTGCTGAATATCGAGGGCACCACACCCCCTTCCTGATTATCATCTTGTCCTTGCTCTGTCCCCGTGGTCCTCCTCCTCTTTGAAGCTGGCAGAGATCCTGAATACAGAGTAAATGCCTCACAGAAGCAACAGTGTTTTCAGCTAAATATTGCGACATACACAGGAACTTGCAGATTTATTGACAGGCTTTTCAATTTAACAGAATTCATTGAAATCAGATGAGCTAAGGTCTGTGCATTGCCGTCCAGACACAGTAAATACTTTTAAAAATAAATTCAAATTACAGTAATAGCCATAACTAGACTTTTCTATTTTTGAGGTAATTAGATACTCGATCAGGTTAACAAAGGAAGCCCTTAAAAATAATCCTTCTTGGGGATTTTAAAGTTTCTGTTCTGATTATAAAAGAAGTACATGACCATTGTGGAAAATTTGGAAAGTATAGGAGAAAAATACCACTATTATACTGTTTTATTGAATTTTTCTTCTGCTTTTTTTGAGACGAAATATATATACATATGTATGCTATACATATGTATATACACTATTATATATTATATATATTATGTGTATGTATATATTATGTATATATATATCATTGTGAATATACACACTATTGTTTCAAAAATATATGTGCTATAATAAATATAGTCTGCTTTAATACTGATCACTAATATATCATTTAAGTCTTTTTTCATCACCTTTTTGTGTTTATAATCCATGCTTTAAAGCACGTTATTTGCATTCACTTTTTTGCATTTGAGATTATTTCCTTAGGAGAGATTCTTAGAACTGGAATTCATGGATTAAAGATTTTACCCATTTTTATATATTCTGATACATACCGCCAAATAGTTTTCACTGTCTTTGAGGAAGAAAAGTAACACCAATTTTGTAACTCTCAATCTTAATACAAAAGAGCCCCTTTCACCACACCCTTCCCAGCACTGGACGTTCTCATTTTCTTTTATTTTTAATAGATAATTTGGCTGGACAGCAAGAAAATATTCACTGTTTCACTGAGAATTCTTGAAGGGTGGGTATTATTTCTTAACTGATCCTTTTGTGAATTATCTCTTGATGGGTTCCGTTCTTTAATATGATTTTTCTTTCTGTATTCACCCCTTGCTATATTTGTATCAAACACTTTTTCCAGTATTTTGCTTGCCTTTTTATTATTATTTTTTCTTCATGACTAAAAGTTTCAGGTTTTTATTTGGTCAAATTATATATTTTTCTGTTGTCTTGGAGGTCTTTTAAAAGTAATACATTTGTCTTGGTGTAGCTATCAGTTCAATGAGATTATGGGTACGAAAGCATTTTAGACAGTGAAAGACACACTACCTGTAATAGGAGCAGTGACTCCTCCCCGCCCCACTGTCACCTGGAAAGAACCTGTAGTCCTTAAGGACAACGCAAGAGTGTTTCCTCGTAGGTCTGGGTAAAGAGGCAGCCCTTTGCAAACTTTGCCACAGTGTGTATTGACATTTGTACAGCACTTTTCGGTTTGGACGAGCCACACTTGAGCTGCTGACTCGCCACGTGTGGCCAGCGGCTGCCGTATTGCACAGCCCAGGGCTGGATGCTGAGAGGTAGACAGACCTCTGAGATGTCCTCTAGACTCTGCATTCAGACAGTCCATTGTTACGTCCACACTTGCCTCCGTACTTTGAAGAAGCAGCCTTCCTTGACGGTACACACTTAAAATAATTGGCTGTTTCTATCTTGCCAGAAATTGAAGTCCCCCTTTCGTCTCCATGAACAGGAATTTAATCTTATTATCCTTTGCCTTTAGTTACAGCAACTAATTGTCTCTCTTGCCTGCAGTGGCCTGAGCAGCAGAGCTGGGTATGGGTTCCAGCGAGTTGATTAGGAATAACGACATCACAGGAAAACATCAAGGCCCAGTTCTTCCCACGGGCAGCGTTAGCCAAATCACATCCTGAGTTTGGCCCTTCTCCCATCGCTAAAGCTGTACGTGGGCTGGAACCCCCCAAATTTGGCAAAACTGACTTGAAATCTCTTTGCTTAACAGCCCCGTTCCATGGCTTTGCTGGCACAGTTCCCCAGCCGGAGCTGCAAGCTATCCCTTGGCTTAATCTGGTTAAAACCAGATAAGAATTAGGTCAGGGGCCTCTGGCTGCAAAACAGTCTGTTTCCAGAACTCCAGCGGAGCTGTGGAATAAAAATAAGCAGGGAGAGTTGGAAAAGCATTACTTGGTATTTACATTTGACTTGTTCTAGGTCAGACTTCTAGCTCTGGTTCTAGGTCATAACACAGGAGTTCACAAAGGGCAGTGCGACTGCATTAGCAACCAGGGGAGGATGTGCCTTTCCAAGGTGCCTCAAGCAGGAACTGCAGGATGATATTTGGCGTTTGAGGCTCTGCATGGTATATTGAGTCAAACTGCCCAAACTGCTAGACCATAGTCAAGTTTCGCTTTATTACCTTTTAAGTATTAGAGCATCTGGGGTGGGGTTCTCAGGGCCTAGTGGTCAGCGAAGCAAGCTCACCCCACTAAGGCCCAGCTTTCCCTGGGATTCAGAGAGAAGGCAAGTAAATAGCTCTGGAAGGTCAGTAAGGAGGAGACCCAGATGCAAACATGTAAGGCAGAGGCTTGTTCTTTTTTTTTTTTTTTTTTAAAGATTTTATGTATTTATTTGTTTGTTTGTTTGTTTGTTTTGGCTGTGCTGGGTCTTTGTTGCTGTGCGCGGGCTTTCTCTAGTTGCGGCGAGCGGGGGCTGCTCTTCGTTGCGGTGCGCGGGCTTCTCACTGTGGTGGTTTCTCTTGTTGTGGAGCACGGGCTCTAGGCACACGGGCTTCAGTAGTTGTGGCACGTGGGCTCAGTAGTTGTGGCTAGCAGGCTCTAGAGCACAGGCTCAGTAGTTGTGGCGCACGGGCTTAGTTGCTCCGCGGCATGTGGGATCTTCCCCGACCAGGGCTCGAACCCATGTCCCCTGCATTGGCAGGCGGATTCTTAACCACTGCACCACCAGGGAAGCCCAGAGGCTTGTTCTTATCTCACTGGATTGGTGGGTCTGAGGAGGCTAGGAGAGAGAACCACATCAGAGTTTGACCTTCCCAGCTGAAAATGCTCCTTTCCATCGGCCCTAGTTATCAACAGACAGGCCTTTTGTAGTGCGAGTGTTCCAGAGTAGTGAGATGTCCAGGCAGAAGCAATAATGAAACTACACACCTCAGGTTGGGACTTGAACCCAATTACATCTCAGTTGGGACTCAAAGCCACAATCTTCTAACCGCACTCCTTTGTATGGGACTTGAACCCACAATCTCTGCTTTAGGAGGGGACTCGAACCCACAATCTCCCAGCTGAAACCGCACACCTGGTCACAGGACTTAATGGAGCTCAGGCTCTTTATGTCTCAGCACAGAAGGAATTCAGCAAGAGGCAAAGTGATAGGCAAGAAGTAGATTTATTAATAGAGGACACTCGTGAAGGCTACACGTGGGCAGGCAAGAGAGCTCTGCCCCGAGAACTAAGTGGGAAAGCGGGTTTATTTAGGGAGATACGCGCTCCATGGACAGAGTGTGGGCCATCTCAGAAGGCTAGAGGCCCCGGGGTGCGGGGGGGGGGTGGTTAGTTTTTATGGGCTGGGTAATTTCATAGGCTAATGAGTGGGTGGATTATTCCAACTATTTTGGAGGAGGGGTGGAGATTTCCAGGAATTGGGCCACCACCCACTCTTTGGCCTTTTATGGTCCACCTCAGAACTGTCATGGCGCCGGTGGGTGTGTCATTTAGCATATGCCAACGTATTACAATGAGCGTATGATGAGGCTCAAGGTCTACTGGAAGTGGAATCTTCCACCGTCTTGGGCCTAGTAGGTTCTAACCAGTTTGTGTTGTCTCCTCAACAGCTACGTCATTCTTTTAAAGGTCGTGCCCTGTCCCCTTCCCTCCTGTCTCAATAAGGCCAAGCCTTGTTGAGAGCAGTTGGAGGGTCCTCCAAATTCTGGAGCCCCCGAGGACCAAGTGCCAGACCCCCGGGCACTGGCTTCTCCTTGGCCTCCACTCCCTACCACCCCCTCCTGCAGGGTTCATCTGGTCTGTGATTTATCCTCTAGTATGCTGAGTTTCTCTTTCTGTCATCTGATCTGTGCCGTTTGGGCCGAGGTGGGAACAGAAGGCGAATGAGCGGAGCGGCTGTGTAGGAACAGTGAGATACAGTCCCGTCTTCCCTGCTCATGCACCATGCGTGGAGGACGGAGAGAATGGGCTTTGCTAGTCCTGACAGAGGATGCCTCTCCGGGGTGGGTGGCCTTGACACTGTCCAGACCAGCCCTGAGCTTCCTCCGCGCGATCTCCTCTCTCCTCCCTTCCCCGCCGGCCCCTCGCGCTGGGATCTGGTTGCTGGGCAGTGAGTGGTGTGTGGCCAGGGGCAGCTGGAGAGCAGGGCGGGCCTGTCCGTCGTCTGGACCCAAGTGGCTGTGCCAGAGCTGCTTTTGGAATGAACGTCCCTGCACGTTATGTTCCATTTCTTTCTTTGTGTCCCAGTTTCCACATTGGTGACAGGGAAGGACAATGGAATGGGCTAAATTTGGGCCTAATGGGTGCAGCTTAGGGTACTGGGAGGAGCACAGGCTATGGAGTCAGACAGACTTGAGTTTAAATTTTAGGTTCCCCACTTAATAGCTGTGAGGTCGCAGCTGAGTTGTTTAGCCTCCTGGGGTCTCACTTAACACGTCTCTAGAAAGGGATCCATAAACCCATGTCGTCGGAGTTTCTAAGGAAAGGAAGGACCCATGTAGAGCGGCCGGGATGGTGCCTGCCCCACAGTGCAGCCTCCATGTCTATGATTATTTAAAGAGACATGTGAAGAGTACTCTTCAAATATCAGATGCTTGATGAGCACAGAGCAGGAGAGGTGAATGGATTGTTTTGTTTTATTTCATCTTTCTTGAATTTATTCTGTTTCCCAAAAATATGGGGATCAAAATATCTTGATTATATAAACTTGCCTTGTTCAGAATACACATGGATTAGAACCCACGTGGCTTTTCCTGATAAAATTTAGTGCTGCTTTCTAGATTCAAAACAGGCACTCAGTCGCCAGCACAAGGTGGCCTTTCTGTGAATTGTCATATTCATTTGCGTTCAGCCAACCCATTGGGACGCCGGCTGTGTACAGAGGACTGTATACAACATGGAGGAATCCAGGTTCTTGTATCCATGGAGCCCACAATCTAGTAGTAAAAGAGACATTACAAATGCCTATATAACTATCTCGACAGTAAATAACTCTACAGCAGTTCCCATAAAGGGGCCGAGGAATTTCAAAAGAAGCAACAGTTACTTTCAACTGGTAAGAAAGGCGAAGGCTTCTCAAGCTGGTGGCATTTGAGCTGAGCCTGGAGGAGTGAGTAAGAGTTAGACGGCAGTGAAACGCAGGCGGGAGTGAACGTGGTCAGAGGCACACAGGGTCAAGATAGAGGGGCCTGTCCAGGATTGAAACTTTTCAGTAAGTGGTGGGGAACCACTGGAGTTCTCTGGGAGGGAAATGACCCAATCTGACCTTTGGGAAGATAGCTGGTTGGGAGGAGACTGGAGGAGTTAGCTTCTGGAAGCAGAGGGACCTTTATTGGAGCTGTTCAGTCCAACGAAGGCTGCGGCAGTGGGGAGAGAAAAGAGGGGAATCTTGTGATAGAGGCCGAAGCAACAGGATGCGGTGACTGATTTGGATGTGGAAGGTGGGATGGAAGGGGAGTGAGCGGCAGATGACCATGTCGGGAATGTCAGAGGGCAGGCGCTGGCTTGGTGGAGGCCAGTGGGGAGTCAGATTGGGCTCTGTCGGGTGGCCTGGCCAGCCTCCCATCCACGTGGAGGTGTCCGGCAGAAGCGGGGCCTTGGAGACCTGGAGCTGAGGCCTGGGGCCAGGGCAACAGAAGGAGACTTGGGAGTCACCGGCAGGGAAGTAGTGACAACAGGAGCTAGGGAGTTAGGGGAAATTACCCAGGCAGGTGGAGATGAGAAGATCCAAGACAGAGCCTTGGGAAAGGACTGCATGAAAAGAAGAGGCAGAGGAAGAAGAGGATCCCGCAAAGGGAAGAAGAAGGGTGAGGGAGATGACCATTTTCTGACCATTTTCTATCTCAGACCTCCTGCTGGCTGACTCCAGGCAAGCCACCAGACCTTTCCTCCGAAGTATGGGGGGACTAACGTCCACCCCACTAAGTGTCCTGAGGGGTACTTAGTAGACGCTCATTCCTTTTCACCTTTCCCGCAGAAACCTGGGGAGGCACGGGAAGAAGGGGAGGCCATCAGCATTCAGTGCTTTAGGAAAGGGCATCCCTGTTCAGTCACTAGTGAGCTGAGAAGGTGGGGACAGTACTCTGGCACTTGCCATGGGCTGCAGATCTGAAAGGCCGATTGCCAGGGACTGGTGAGTAAGGAGATGAGGAGGAAGTGAGAACAGCTATGGGGGCTCTCTTTGAAGCCACGTGGCAAAGAAGGGAGGGCGGAGAACGACGTGGCATTTGAGGAAGCCTCGGGGTAAAGGGAAGGGCGTCCTGGCTAGTGCGTCAGTGAAACCAGCTGGCCTCTCAGGAAGAGGGAGCTAGTTTCTTGCAGAATTCTTTTTCTTGGGTTTGGCATCTGAGGTTCAAGCTTTCGGGTGTTTGTTCAAAGGTGCCAGCTGATTAACTCTGGAAGGTAGAAGCCCGTCCCGTGAGCCAGGGAAACTGTGGCTGGTCGCCTGAGCCCATCGGCCGTCGGGCCCTTGGCTGGGTTTCTGAATTAGGCGTCCTGTGACCCTGTCATCTTGTAAGCTTGGGAGGAGAGGGCCGTCAGCTCTCCGGGGACTTTTCCAGGGAAGGGAGATAGTGTGGCTGGTCTCCTTCTGAAATGAGCAATGGGGCATCAAGGGGAGGAGCAGGGGAAGCACCCAGTAGGTAGGTGAGTCTAAGAAACCCAGGGTTTTCCTCAGTCCTGAAGCCTGAAGCTTCAGAAAAGTATGAGCAGTTTCACAGCTCTCTCTGTTGCAGACAAGCACAAGCCGGTTCCAGATATTCACCTTTACAGCTCTGTCTTCATAATCTCAGACCTTGGCAGTGAGCTGCCCACCCTGTCTGCATCTCGAAGGGAGTGGTTTTGCAGTGGTTTTGCCTTTGTCTCACTCCTCAGGGACGACTTGGAGCCAGGTGGACGGAGGGCATGTGGGGGGTGGGGGGGGAAAGTGGGAGGTGGGTGAGGTCCTTCCACCCGTTCCGACGAGGGGAAGCAGAACCGAAGTCCCCAAAGAAAGGACCGGAGCACAACCTCCCGGGGAGTCAACCGTCGAGAAGGACATTCTTGGATCTGGCTGCAGTCTTGGCTAGAGCCTGGGAATACTTTGCTTCTAGAAAAGTTTGTTTTTCTTCAAAGATTTCGATGGTGTTTTCTTAGTTCCTCCTTCAGGTCTGTCTCTGTTCTAAGCATCTGCTCTTTCGTCCTTCCTTCTCTTCCTACCTTGCTCACACACACCCTCGCTTCCAGTTTGAAGAGGCAGTGTGGACAGTGGCTAAGTGTGTTGGCCCTACAACCAGACTGCCTGGGTCTGAAATCCCAGCTCCTCACTTACTGGAGTGCACACTTGAGCACGTACTTCACCTCCCTGAGCCTCAGTTTCCTCATTCTTCAGATGTTATAATCATATTCATCTCATAGAGTAACATGTCATATTATGAGAATTAACTAAGTAAATACATATAAAGAGCTTAGAGCAGTATCTGGGAAGTAGTAAGTCCTCTGTAAATACTATCTATCTGTCTGTCTGTCTACTGTCTGTCTGTTGTGCTCTCTGTCTCTCTCTCTCTTGTTTTGTAAATGCCTTCAGATCCTTTTTGGATTTTTCCAGGTGACACAGAAAGAATATATTACGTTGAAAGAGCCTATAGAAATTATATTTCTAGACGTTATAAACTATATAGTTATAAAATATAAATTATAAATTTCTAGAAGTTATGAAATATAAATTATACATTTCTACCAAAGTATAGAAATTATAGCTTAGAGTCCCAGTGATGGAGAGATCATCATCTTACAAAACCTTCATTCTGGATAGAACGTTCCTTCTAACATTGATCTTCTTTCTGTGGCTCTACTAACACAAGGCTTAGCAGACTAAGGAATAAATAAAGTTATTAGTTCTTGTTATTAGGAGCAAATAAAAATACATCCGATTCTTAGGTTGAAAAATGTCAACATAGCCAAAGGACCAGATGCAAGGATGTGTCTTTCACATGAACTGCTGCTAATAAATTTCTACCTACAGTTTTTATGTCATAGGCCTTATTTGTTATATGTTTCAAACCTTGATTCTCACCTTCCGTGTGTTAGTTATCTCTGCTACTTTTGTGACCTTTGACCTCACGAAGTCACTGATAAAAATGACTAGGCCCTGAAACGGAAACCGAGCCCTTTCCTGCATTATTAAAAACCTTCCTCCAGGCTGACATCAACAGTTTTGAGTACTCTTCAGTAACTGCAAAACTACCCGAGCATTATCCATTTCACATTTCTCTTTGAAAAGCAAACATGAGAGAACCTGTTAGGGGCCTGTTAAGATCCAGATATACCTCCCACCCTCCCATGTAGTACATGTCTTTCTCTTACTTATCTGAAATTTCCCACTACCTACAAAATGAAAGAAAGCTGTAGGCAGAATGGAAAGCAGAAAGCAAAATGGGAGAAGAAGTGAATATGATTTTTCTTTTAGAGACTCTCTCTTCATTTTAAATAGAAAGTAGCATAAGACGATATGAATTAGTGAAAGTTGAAAGGGAAGAGATAACAGTTACAATGTTCAAAGAATTCGTTTTACCAAAAAGCTATCACTTTCAAGTAAAAGTATTTGGCTACTCTTCATTTTTCAGTTTCCTGATTTAGATGTTTAATTTTTGCAATACAGTGTTATTATAGCCACAATTGTATGGAGTCTTCTTTTAATGTCAGTGTTGAGTTGAAGTGGAAATTCCCAAAGGGATGTATACAGTGTATGATACATGTGGGTACTTGGTACTTTTTTTTTTTTTTTTGGCTGTGCCACATGGCATGCAGGATCTTAGTTCCCCAGCCAGGGATCAAACCCTTGCCGCCTGCAGTGGAAGTACAGAGTCTTAACCACCGAGCTGCCAGGGAAGTCCCTACTTGGTACTTTTTGATGGTGATGTTAAAAATAATGACTCGGAAGTAAAACGTCTTAAGACATTTTCTACTTTTAAGGCACATTTAGGAAAATATTGTAATTTTTTTAGGAGACCATTTTCTATAAAACAAGTGTATATGTTTATTATAATTTTGTTTCTGTCTATACCAGACAGTCAAAAAATCAAGTTAAAGAAGTATCTGGAACCTTATATTCTGGTACAGAATGATTGCTAAAATATATTATTAAGTGAAAAGTACAGGGTATAGTTTGCTACCATTTATGAGAAAAAATGGAAGGGTACAGGAGAAATTGGTAACATTTATTACTTGTGGAGAGGACACTGGTGGCTGAGGGACAGTCTTTAGTGCATTCTGAATTGTGAATCATGTGACTGTATTACCTAACTTAAATAAACAAACAATAAATGCATAAGGAAAAAGAAGCTGGGTCAGGGAAGCAACAATAAGTAGTTATTCTTTTTTATTTCCTTTTATTAAGGGTGTATGGGTTTTGGAATCAGATGCACTTAGATTTGGATTCTGGCTTGGCTGCTGCTGGCAGTTGAACGTAGGGCAAGTTACATCACTTCATGTAAAATTTGGGAAAGACCTTCTTGGCTGGGTTTTTATGCAGATCAAATATAATAAGGACCATTTCTTAAACTTCAGTTTGTGATGATCTGATTTGAAGGTATGAAATGAAGGAGATGAAGCAGATTTAAGCCTGGATATGAGCATCTTCCTCTGAAGATAGCTTTTCACTATCCAAGAAAGACAAAAGACAAGATCATCTTAATGCTTGGGTTCCAGGTGGTGAATAGATTTTGGCTGAAAGTTACTATGAATCAAAAGTTAACTTTGAATGGGTCATTATATCCAGCCGAAAGGGTTCAACATGTCTTTGCAATTAAGGAAATTGAGGGGTTAAGCAAATGATAGTTAGACCCTTCTCCTCCGGAATTTTGGAAGAAATTAGCCAATGAGGTATAAGCCATCTCCTTTCTCCTGTTATAGCAGCAGTCTTGTGAGAGTTCAGAAGCTCTGCTCTGGTGGACAGAATTCAGGGGAGGCACCATAAAGCAATCCCTGGATGCAGAAAAGGACTGCTGTTATATCTGTGTCATTGCCTAAGTCACTCCTGGGACAGAAAGGTTGAATCCTAGGTAGAGCCATTAATACTGCATTCTCTGTAAACTATATACATTCCCAGCTAAACAGCTCGATATGCTGAACATTTTTCCCTAGGGGTTAGAGGTAGGAAAATATGAGATTAATATTTTGTGCTGTATTTACAATTACCTTTTTGTGTTTGTACTCAATGAGTGGGCTTTATAACGTGAATCTTTCAGATGTAAGGACCAGAAAGAGAACTCCAGTTGTCTAAACCAGAATGGAATTAGCTTAGGTAACAGAGTTCCAGAAACAGGACTGACTTCAGATGAAGTTTGATCCTGAGGCCCAGGATGGCCTTAGGCTCTACCTCCATGTGATACTTTCGTCTTTGTCCTCTTCTGAATATTGATTTTTCTTTAAGCTGGCTCTTCTCAGTGTAGTAAAAGTGATGGGACCATTTCTAGGTTTTGTACCCTCACACCCCATCCTCCAGGGGAAGAGAGAACACCACTCCTGATCATCCCAGAAGCCCCATGGATTTTGTTGCATCTCCTTGGCTTGAATTGGGTACTGTGCCCATACCTGAGCCAATGGGATATGCTGATTGGCTTAAGTTATTGGATTTCAAGCCTGGCACCCCTTCAAAGGATTCTGATTTCATTGCTCTGGGAGGTGGATCCCATGCATTGGTATTTTAAAATATTACCTGTTGGTTCTAATGTGTGGCCAGGGTTGAGTTTATTAGCTTAAGCCAATCAGTGTCCAGTCGTAGAGCTGAGAATATAACTGTTCTCTAAAGGAAAATCGGGGTAAACTTGACAGACTGATGAGAGAAGGGGAAAATATATCTTGGAGAAGCAAACGTCAAATGTCTGCTTGTGGCAGACAGATCAGTTGCCCCAGTGTCTGTATCACATCTTTCTTTTTTGCTACTAGAACCCAGATTTTGTTTGGGGCCACAGTGTGCCAGCCCCAGGGGATAGATCGTGATTTGTCCAAATACTAATGAGAATCTGTGTCCCCACTTGTCCTGTCTCCCTTGCAATGAGAGAGAGAGGGAGAGAGAGAGAGAGGGAAGAGCTGAATTGCTCTCTTTGTCCATAGCAGAGAGCACAAAGAAATTTTAAAGTTAATGCATATGAGATTGGAAGTGTAAACCTAATATTTGGAGGAGTTATGGAAGTAGCTACCAGAGAAGAAGAAGAAAAGAAAGCAGAAGGAGGAGGAAGAAGAAAGAGGGAGGGGAGGAGGAAGTTTCTATGTGATTATATTATTTTTATAATTAAAAATAAATTGGGCTTCCCTGGTGGCGCAGTGGTTGAGAATCTGCCTGCTAATGCAGGGGACACAGGTTCGAGCCCTGGTCTGGGAAGATCCCACATGCCGCGGAGCAACTGGGCCCGTGAGCCACAATTACTGAGCCTGCGCGTCTGGAGCCTGTGCTCCGCAACAAGAGAGGCCGCGATAGTGAGAGGCCCGCGCACCGCGATGAAGAGTGGCCCCCACTTGCCACAACTGGAGAAAGCCCTCGCACAGAAACGAAGACCCAACACAGTCATAAATAAATAAAAAATTTTAAAAAAAAAATTAAAAAAAAAAAGATCTTTTTTAAAAAAATAATAAATAAATAAATTAATTAATCTCTTTTGAAGTTGTTCCTAAGAGTATAAGATTATTTTAAAATATGTCACCTATTGTTAGAGTACATTTCTTTAAATGTATAAATCACCTTTTTAATAAGAAGTAAGAGTACTTTTTAATGGTGCTATGTTCCCACAACCTCACACTAATACAGTATAGGTATGAATAAAATGTTTTAATTTTATGCATGAGAAAATGATTCCAGGAGCTTAAATCAGAACTCAAGGTCAAGGCGAGCTCATGGGATCGAAAGCTGCGGGACACCTAGCTCCTGATGGTGGCAGGAGATTGAGCTTTGTTCTCCTTTCATGTTTGGCCTCATCCTTCTTATCTAGCAACCCTGATCTGATTTGGCCAACAACGAGGGAGGAGAAAAACCTCAAAAATTCAGCTAAGCATCTTCAGTTACTTGTTTTCAATCAGATTTTTTCAGTTTGACTTGGTTCCCAGGTACCTTATGAAATTAAATCTGCATGATTTCTTTTATTACACCTCTGCTAATGTACTCATTGTTAAAGTTTCAGGCCACAGCATCACAAAGACCACAATGTTTTACTTCAGAAATTATGAGTAAACAAAGATTTTTTTAAAATAAGAGTTTAACTTTTGATGTCTAATAGATTTGAGCATCAAGTCACTTGTGAAGAATATTTAACTTGTTATTTTCAAATTGTTTGTCTAAAGAAAACTGTTACAATTTTTAAAATGTAGAAGGACATCATAAGACTTGTTTTTCTCTAATACCAGGGAGTAAAATGAGTTTCTTTAGTTGTGGGTAAGATTTTGTTCATCACCGTTTCTCATTTGCTACATTTAGATTCTGTTCTTTGGGATCGTATGTTAAAGAGGAATTCAAATTCCCCTCTTACTTATTTTTTCAAAAGCCAGTACTTAGTTAAAACTCTGCCCAAGCTTCTTCTGGTTTTAGAGCTTTAAATTTTGCACAGAACTTTCAAATACTTTCATATATGATTATCCATGACTCTTCTGTCAAAAGAAGACAGTAATAATATGGATTTATGAAACGCAGCGTTTCATTCTGTTAATCCTAACAGGCACTTATCACGTGCATCGTGTGTGGCTCCATCCTTAGCAGATTTTAAAATGTTACATCGTTGCTTCACCATCTAACCGTTTATCAGAGGAACAGACACTGAAACGGAATGGATTTGTATAACGTTCCGTGTTAGTATTTAGGAATAGCAAAAGAACTGATAGATGGACAGCAAGAAAAGAAAGATTAAAAAAAAGTCTGAAGCCCGGATTACCCAGTGATGAATGGGTCTCCAAAAAATAGAGATTTGGCTACACTTCCTTCAGGACAGAAGTTCTGAGGCATCAGCCTAAGGAGCTAAAAGAAAAATTAGCAGAGACCTTTAACCGCAAGTTAATGAAGCCACCTAGTGGTTTGTTACATCATTTAAGGTTGCGTGAATATGGAAAGCATCTCATCTGTGGATTGACTGTGTGGGTCTCTAATCAAGTGTGAGTCGAAGCCTGATCACTTTTCATTTAGTCCAGCAAAGAGGGTCTGTTTCATTGAGAATAAGCACAGTGCTGCTCTGGGTAATCTTTTGTTTATTTATAGTCTTTTTTTTTTTTTTAATAATAATTACCAAATTGACCAGATACTTTTTTATTTATTTATTTTTATTTTTGGCTGTGTTGGGTCTTTGTTTCTGTGCGAGGGCTTTCTCTAGCTGCGGCAAGCGGGGGTCACTCTTCATCGCGGTGCACGGGCCTCTCACTTCATCGCGATGCACGGGCCTCTCCCGTTGCGGAGCACAGGCTCCAGACGCGCAGGCTCAGTAGTTGTGGCTCACGGGCCTAGTTGCTCCGCGGCATGTGGGATCTTCCCAGACCAGGGCTCGAACCCGTGTCCCCTGCATTGGCAGGCAGATTCTCAACCACTGCGCCACCAGGGAAGCCCCTATAGCCTTTTTTTAATCGTAAAGGACTTAAGGTAACGTACATGAAAATACAATGAGAGCACAAACTAGAAGAAGATGAGAAAAGAGAAAAAACATAAAGATATAAAATGTAGCAAAAACTTTTGATAATTCAAAAATGCTTTCAAAATCCTATATGTTTTCCATGAAAGGACTCTGCATTTTCAGGTAAGCGTGGGAACTGATCAGTTATAAAATTCACAATGTTCAGAACAGTGAAACATTTTTTAGGAAAAGTGAAATCCTAACCTAATGTCAAGAGCAGAGAAATTTTTCTTCTGGAGGTCCTCACAAATGAGGTACTGCCTAATGTCATGTATAATGTCCTCAATCCTCATAATAGAAATCATCCTGAGTCTTGGAAGATTGTTTCTTAACTGTGCCTACACTGCTTTGGAGGAGAATGTGCACCAAACTCCATTTTCAGGGCTTGCATTAAAGCATTTGATCCTCACAATAAGCCTGAGAGGTAGGTAGCATTACTATCTCCATATTACAGATGAGGCCACTGACACACAGTGAGGTTATGAACTTGCCCGAAGTTAGGCTGTTAATAAATAATGGAGCTGGGGTTCAAACCTGGGAAGTCTGGCTCTAACACCCATGCTCTTTTCCAAAATGCTATATATACTGAATGACCCATCCAACGAAAATGGCAATACTGTACTGAATACTTACACAGTCTGTGGGGCATTAGATAGGAGTGCTTTAACATGGTGCTGAAGATGAGGTCAGGATTGCATATTTCTGAGATGACCCAGTCAGCCTTGCCCTCCAGTGTCACAGACTTCATCCCTGACCCCAGTCACTGCACACTTATGCAAACACATGTGTATACACACCTTTGGTCAAAAACAGAGGACCAGGAAAGAGTACTCAGATTCACCACTTCCTGATTTCTAGGAAATTGCTGAAATCCATGACCTTTTTATAAAAATTTTATTTTATTGAGGTATAGTTGATTTACAATGTTGTGTTAATGTCTGCTGTACAGCAAAGTGATTCATTTATACATATATATACATTCTTTTTCATATTCTTTACCATTTTGGTTTATCACAGGATATTGAATATAGTTGCCTGTGCTATATAGTAAGACCTTGTTGTTTATCCATTCTCTATATAATAGTTTGCATCTGCTAATCCCAAACTCCCAATCCTTCCCTCCCCCTTCTCTCGTCCCCCTTGGCAACCACAAGTCTGTTCTCTGTCTGTGAGTCTGTTTCTGTTTCATAGATAAGTTCATTTGTGTCATATTTTAGATTCCACATATAAGTGATATCATATGGTATTTGTCTTTCTCTTTCTGACTTACTTCACTTAGTGTGATAATCTCTAGGTCCATCCATGTTGCTGCAAATGACATTATTTCATTCTTTTTATGGCCGAGGAGTATTCCATTGTATATATGTACCACATCCTCTTTATCCAGTCATCTGTTGATGGACGTTTAGGTTGTTTCCATGTCTTGGCTATTGTGTATAGTGCTGCTATGAACATAAGGGTGCATGTATCTTTTTGAATTATAGTTTTGTGAAATCCATGACCTTTTGATTCCTTTGTATCTTCAGATACAAGATCTAAAATGCAATCATAACAAAACGCGCTTTATTTTGCTATCTTTTCTTTCTCAAAGTGGTATCTATAAATGTTTGGGAATGGCAGCTAAATTGACTTCTCTAAACCAGTCATGAAAGTTGATTAGGGATGAGCAAGGCAAGCCTTGAAAGGAACTTGGTAGGGAAATAATGGCATCATTGAAACATTTCCGGTTAGTGGAGTCAAAATATCATATAACTTGAGTCTTAAATTGAGCATTTAGAATGATGTTCTTTTAAGCTGTGCTTTAGGATAGTTGTGTGGTTAATGTTCTTGCCAAGAGGAAAAGGTATACTCTATAAAATGTCCCTTCTATATAGAGAAGTCTCCTTGAAAACAAATTTCCATGGCATTTAAAACAAATGCCTAGCTCAGTAAAGATTCTAATGCTCCTGAAAGATTCAAGTTCTGTCTGGGGACCAACATGATGGCCTACTACTCATAAGATTGAAGTTTTCAGAATGATAATCTTTTAATAGTTCTGATGAATGCTTGAAAGATTCATCCTATCATGGGAACATAAATGAATGAGAGCAATGCTGAGATACGATGAAAGAAACATTGGCTGGAAATCAAGAAACTTGGGATCTACTTCAGGTCTGCTTTATTCTGATAACAAAGAAAGACACAAATTCTTTGTGTGTCATTTTTCTTTTTTTTTTTTTTTAAAGATTTTTTTTTTTGATGTGGACCATTTTTAAACCACTGGACCGCCAGAGAAGTCCCTGTGTGTCATTTTTCTCATGAACTTTGGAGTGAGATCTGAATTCAAACACCAATTCTGATACCTGTTAGCTGGATGATACTGGATTAGCCAGTTAACCTTTCCAGGCTTCAGTTTCATTATCTATAAAATGGCTTCAGTAATACATAGATTTTATTAGGTGCTCACTGTGTGCCGGTATTTTATATATAAAGGTTTTTTTTATACCTTTTATCTTTATAACTATCTTAAATGGAATGTTCACTTTTGTTATCCCTACTTTACAGGTGTTATCACTGCAGTTGAAAGAATAGGTAATGTGAAGAGTTTAATTAGGATAATTTATGTAATGTGTCATATCATCTGGTATACAGCAGATTCTCCAGACATGGAGCTGATGTATTCCTGTTGACTTCATCTTCCCATCTTCTTCTCTTCTTTTGGGATTTGTTTTGAAGATTAGTGAAGAGGAGAACCACAGGCTTAAACAGCTTAACTTTGGGAATTAGGGATTTAGGCCAAAATGTAAAAATAAAACTGAATTTTTATTTTCCTACAGGAGTGGCAAAAACTCAACTATGATATCTACACCCTGCGACAGATTCGAAGGGAAGTGAGAAATAGATGGAAACGCATTTTAGAAGATTTAGGTGAGTCTGAAAGTGATTATGAAAGGGTAAAAATAACCAGTTGTGATCGTTCCTCTTCACTTTCTCCAGCATGGTTTTTATGAAAGGAATGTCAGTAACTGACTGATTAAGGCTACTGTGTACTAATTATTTTCCCAATCCCGTCCTCCCTGTATCCTCAGGCATAAACATCTGATGTTTCTGTTATCACCAGACCCTGTCTTGAGGACATATTTTGCCATGTGTTACTCCATCTGTCCTCAGTATCAAGTAGCACAGGGCAGTGGAATCATATGGGCACCACCATTGACTTTTTGTGCATTGTACATTGATTGCATTAGATGGGAGTGATTGGCCAGTTAATCATAGCTTTATAAGGTAAGGCAGATTGGGAGAAATATTATTTGTAAGAGAGACAGCAAAATACCTGTGGTATTAGAGTAGATATTGGGTATTGATTTTTCTTAAATCTGCCAGGGTTGTGATACAATAAACATGGTCCTCACATTATAAAGTAAGCTTGTTTTCATGTTTTAAAATAATGAATTTATCAATTTTGAAGTCCTCAGTCCTTCTGCTTTGAAAGAGAACATGACACCTTGGCATCATAACCTTTCAAAAGTGGGGTACCAAGTTGCTAGCCGCTGTTGCTTTAGTCGGGATATGATGGGGTGGGGTGGACCTCTGTCCTCTTTACTCACCCAGTATTGTTCTGAGTTAATAGTCTCCTCTTTATGATGTAAGTTATCCCAGGAAGGGTAAATCTGTGGGTCTTTTAGACCTTTGGGTAAGTAATTTAACCAGTCAGCCATATTGCCCCGGGGAAGGGAATCTGGGCTTGGAGAAGTAGGGGCCTGAAGGTGACCATTGTGCAGGTTTCAGGGGAAGTAGGAATTCAGGAGACAGGGGAGGAGGTGAAGCGTAGGGAGTGGGAGGAGGGTTTCCAAACCAAAAAAAGGGGCAGCAGGCAGTCAGTGGATGAGTATCTGAGGCTTAACTCGGAGGAAAAAGTTAACAGAGAAAATCTGGTAAGAAGAAATCGCAACAGAATTTTAATTAAAGACCCCACCCACCTCACTGTGCTGGGAAGCAGCACAGGGAGTGGTGCCTTGGGCTTCAGTTTCCTCATATTTGTTCCTAATCCACTGTTGGGTCCCTTAATCTCCTGCAGGACCATCATTTCCTTGTGACTACTTTACGTGAGGGTTCAATCTCTTTACCTTAGGTTTTCAAAAGGAAGCAGACTCTTTGTTGTCAGTGACAAAACTCAGCACCATCAGTGATTCTAAAAACACAAGGAAAGCTCGGGAGATATTGTTGAGACTGGCTGAAGAGACCAATATTTTCCCAACCAGTTGGGAGCTTTCGGAGAGATATCTCTTTGTTGTGGTAAGTGGATGTCTTGGTCCACCTGCTCTGATTTTGCTTTAAAGTTTTGCTTCTCTATTAGTCCATATTCTCAGCATTCTCACACCACCAGCTCCACCATGGTGTGAGATATGGCAGATGATGCTGGCATCTTATGCATTGGTACCCAGTGACCAGCACATCATAATCACTTGGAAGGCTTTAAAAATTCAGGTTTCTGGATTGCACTTAGACCAGCTGAGACTTGCATTGTGGATCAAGAATCTATCTGTATTTTTCAGCCAATTTTGCTGTGCTGTCAGCTTTTTGAACCATTTTTAGGTCAAAGAGATGTGAGAAATATTGTGTATATAACCTAAGATTGAAAAATGATTTGAAAGGACTCTAAGAACAGTGGAATGTTTCTTGGATAATGTAAGTAAGGGCTAAGGAGTGTCTCTCAATTTGTTGGGAAAAATTTAATAAATGTTTTACTCACTCATCATTATTTCTAGGGTGGATATTGTGGTTTTTAGATTGGTTTTCCCACCAACATGGCTTGGTTCCCATCTTGACAACATTTGTATTCTTAATTTTTTGGCAGGACCGTCTCATTACACTCGATGCTGCGGAAGAATTCTTTAAAATTGCCAGTCAAACTTACCCCAAGAAGCCTGGGGTCCCTTGCCAGGCAGATGGCCAGAAAGAACTGCACTACCTTCCCTTTCCAAGTCCCTAAGGGAGAGGCTACGAGGCAGAATGGGATTTCTTCCACTGGAACTCAACAGCCTACCAAAGTTGGACAGATGCGTGTAAAAGAGAATGAGCAAGAAGAGGGCTAGCTAAGAGAAAAAGGATTCTGAGTCCTGCAAAAATCTAAGCGTTTGGATATCTGGCCATCATGAGGACTTGACTATATGAAAGTTGAGGCTGTGTTGAAACGCCCGCCCTGGTGATCTTGCATCAGAGAGTTGGCCAGTGGGATATTTCATCATGGGTGATTGATTAGATTCCAAGAACCCATTGCCCCCATTTTGGTTTTGGTTGTACAATAAGCTCTAGCCACTAATCCTATTGGGAGAATAGGATGTTCTAGTTAATAAAATAAGATTAATAGAGCTATCATTGAGCCCAAATATGGATTACCAATTTTTAAATAATTGTTATATAATATAGGCTAACACCAAAATAATACCAGGCGTGACAAGACCTTTCTTTGATTTGGAAGCACCTACAGAACCTTGGAGGTGTTTGAGGCATCGTTTTGAGATTATTCAGAAGTTTAGATGTACCAAATAAGAGAACTATCTAGGAGCGCTGCTCAGAAGTGAATCCTAAATAGAATGCTCCCAAGCAGAACTTCCTGCAGCTACATGTGAAAAGCTGCGTCTTCAGCTGTGCTACAAGCATCTTGAATTCTCAACGTTACTGATATCTGGTTACCTCATTTTTACATAGTGTCCAGCTCAAGTCCACAAGCCCTTGATATTTTATCTGGGATAGCATCTATTTGACCTTTACTGTCTTGTCTTCTCTTTAACCTGTTTCCGGCTTATTGACTGAGAGTTGCACCTGCCCAGGGACCTCTCATGCAGCGTGGCCTCAGCTCCAGGACCCAGAGTGGGCGCGGAGAGCCCGTGGTCACAGTGCACTGGGGTCAGTGCTCACCCTGCCAGCCTGGGGCTGAGCCCCGCGAGCCACCAGCAGCAACAGTAGCAACTCTGCCGGCAGTGTTGCATTGAAGAAGGTCATTGCTGGACGTTCTTCCATCCTGAAGATGATTTTCGAAGTGGAGCAATTCTGTCAATACAGTTTGCTTCTACCCACAGATTGAGCAGTCCAGTTTCAAAAGTTAATTGCCACCTAAGCAAGGAGCTTGCCATGAAATCAGGGTTCATTTTATTGAAAAGACTTTCAGAGCTTGTCGGATTTATCAGTAGACTGCTGAGAACAATGGCAATATTTTTACTTTTACAGATTTTACTTTTCTGACTTCAAGTTAAAAAGTAACTTGTATTTAGTCTGTGCAGGGGATTGTGACTTGAAAATTTCCCTACCCTGATTAGCTCTTTTGGTAGTGAACACAATGTTTAAAGTATTTGTTAGAGGAGATACATGTTCTCTGTTTATGAATGCTTTGCAGACCAATTTAACTCACATGTTTCAGGAATATTCTTCCTAGTTTAATAAGTAAACTAAAAATTTTATTTTTTAAAATAAAAAATACATTTTTATTTTGTTGTATTTAGTACTTAATACCTCTCCCATGTTGTTTAAAATTAGCCTGCAGATATTTTCCCTCACCTCTATAGGCTCTTGCAAGATAAACATACAAAGAGTGAGACAAACAAAAACAAACAATAAATTAAACCAAAAAAAAAAAAAAAACTTTGAAAATCATATTGTCTTCATCTTTGTCCTTGGAATTTGTATTTTGTCTTTCTGCCTTTTTTTGGTGTCAAAATAGATGAGATTGTTTGCATCTATGGAGAATACATTGTAACCATAGTCTTTATTTTTGGTAATGAATAAGTAAGGATAAAATTGTCTCTATGATTATAAAAACTCATGGAATTATCCAGGAAATTTTCCTTGCAAAGAATTAAAAGGTTTCTGTATTTACTTTTCAGCTGAATGTGTGTCATATTTCTGAGAATTAAGAAGGAACAGATATTCTTTCCATAATTCCTTTAAATTAAAGGGTAAAGAGGCTGAGAGACAGATGGGCTTAAGGACCTCCCATTGTTCTAAAGCCAGTCAAGGGGCAGATCTGTGCTCAAGTCCATTGAGGAGTACATGAGAGGGGCTTGAGGGTGACTGAAATGACCACTTCAGAAGTCACAAGGTACTCAGCACAACCAGGATCCAAAGGCTCATGTGTGTGTGCAGGGCAGTTTCAGGTGGTAGATGGATGGAAAATTTTATATTAATAGTTACTTATTTTAATGTGCACCAGGGGGAAAACCCTATAGTTAGCAGATAAAACACCTGATTTCCTATTCCATGAATATAATTGCAACAAATAATAAAGTATTTATGTTTTCTTAAAGGAGGCCCCAGGAAGGCACAGTGGACACACTGACCAAAGTGATAAAGAATGCTTTGGTGAGGAGTCACCAGCATCACTGAAAACTCAGTAGTATCCCTGTAGACCAGAGGCTGTTCCAGAAGTGGGCTCACTGGTAGCAATGGGGATGGAAGAACAGGGGCCCAGTGGCAATGCTTCACTGTCAGAAGACAAGTGGACACAATTATCATAACGAATGGCCAGATCTGAGAGATTTGGAGATGGTTGATGGATCATGGCATCCCTAGGGGCAAAATAGATGGGTGGCCAATAAGAGTATTACTCAAGCTGTACCATTGAAAGATCTCAAGGATGGATGATCAGGAGATAGGTAGGACACAGCCACAGCCACATAATAAATAGTTATGATCTCTTGCCAAGTTTCCAGACCTTGGCTATTTTCTAGACCCAGAAACTACTGACTAAAGGAAAGACTAGATCCCCAAGAAAGAAGACTTTGAAACACCACTGCAAGTGTATATGGCACTGCTTCCCCTAGTCTTGCCTCTAAAGGACCTATGGTCATTTACTGAGATAACTGTACACTGGGGAAAGGAGTATACACAAACACTCTGAGGACATGGGACACAAGATCCAAGTTGACATTGATACCCAAGGACAAGAGTATCATTACAGTGTGCCATTTAGACGGAGGGTACATGGAATTCAAATAATAAATGGAGTCCTACCCCAGTTCTAACTCACAGTAGGTCCATTGAGTTCATGGACCTACCCAGTGGTCACCTTCCCAGTTACAGAATAAATTATTGGGCTGAGCATACTTGGGACTTGGCAGAACCAACATTCATTTTTTTGGCCTGTGGGTTAAAAACCATCTTAATGAGAAAGCTAAGTGAAAGGCTCTGAAACTGCTTCACCCCCTGGCCAAGATAGTAAACCAAAATCAATATTGCATTCCAGAAAGATGACAGAGATTAGTACCCTTAAAGACCTAAAGGATGCAGGAGTGTTGGTCCTGATTATAATTCCATTTAATTCACCACTCTGGCCCTAAGACTAGATGGACACTGGAGAATGAAAGTGAATTATTGAAAATTCAACCAAGCAGTAGCCCTAATTGCAGCTGTTGAGCTAGAGGTGGGATCTTTGTGAGAATAAAGTAACAAGTCTCAGCTACAATGTGGCTATTGATCTGGCAAATGCTTCTTTCCATACCCATCAGAAAGGTAGGTCAGAAAGTGTTTGCATTCACTTGAGATGGACAACAGTATACATTTATGGTATTGCTCCAGAGCTATCTAAACTCTCCTGCCGTCTGTTATAATATAGCCCCAAAGGATCTGGACCATCTGGGCTCTGCAGAATATCACATTGGTTACTATATCGGTAACATTAGATCCGACGAGTACCAAGTGGCAAATGCATTGGAGACCTTAAGGAAAGACATGCACTTCAAAGGATGAGAGAAATTCTACAGTCTCAGGGGCCTGTCACTTCGGTGAAGTTTTCAGGGGTCCATTGGTCTGTGGCATGCTGAAACATCCCCTCAAAGGAAAGGTTGACTTATTTCATCTTACACCTCCCACCTCTACGGAGCCAGCAGAATGCTTGGTAGGCTTCTTTATGTTGTCACCTAGAAATACTGCTCCATCCCATTTAACTGGGTGACATGAAAAGCTGCCAGCTCTGAATGAGGTCCAGGGCAGGAAAGGGCTCCAAAACAGGTCCAGGCTATGGCTAAGTGGCTTGACACTTGTATCATAGGACCCTGCAGACCCCTTAGTATTAAAAGTCAGTGATAAGAAAAGCTGCAAGTGGAATTTATGGAAAACTCAATAGGAGAATGACAGCACAGACTCCTTGGGTTCTGGAGTAAGGCCATGCCATTTGCAAGGGATAATTACCCATTACTTGAAAAACTGCTTATCGTGAGTTGGGTTTTTGTCAGACTCACGAAGGCATGAGTGCAAAGTCTAGCAACAATCTACTTTTTCCCTGTTATTTTTAATATAAACTATTAATTTTAGAATAGCTTTAGATTTACAGAAAAGTTCCAAAGGTTGTACAGAGCATTCCCATATGCCTCATATCAAGTTTCTATTATTAACATCAAACCGTAGAATGGTACATTTGTCACATCTAATGAACCACTATTGATGCATTATTATTAACTAAAGTCCATAGTTTATTCCAATACCTTAGTTTTTACCTAATGTCTTCTTCTGTTGCAGGATCCCGTCCGGGTCACTGTATTGCATATAGTCATCATATTCTCTTAGGCTCCTCTTGGCTGTGATAGTTTCTCAGACTTTCCTTGCTTTTGAGGACCTTGACAGTTTCGAGGAGTACTGTTAGGGAATCTAGAAGAGAGATGACAAGTATTACTGTGGCCTTGAGACCAGCTGTAGCAGTGGGGCTGTAAGTTGTTCAGTTAGCCTTTCCTCAGGAAGAGAAATGCCCCAGACTCCCAGAGGATCCTCTCCCAGGATGTGCCATAAAAAGCAAGTGGATCCAAGCTTGGTGTCTGAGATCTCAGCCGGGTCTCTCTGTAGGAATTGACATCAACCAGTGAGAGCTGCCTTGTCCAAGGCCGCTCCCCGGTTAGGGGCGTCCTGCCTCTACTGACTAGTTAGTTGGTGCAGGGCTAGGAAGAGCTATCCTAGTTCTAGAGCTCCCCATTAGATTGACTGAGGCCTTTATTGTGACGACATCTCAGTACAATTTTCCCAACCCTGCCTTTCCTCTCTCCTCTGTAGGTATTTACTTATAAACTTCTTGCACGCCAATCTCCATTTCAGAGTCTTTTTTTTCAGGAAACCCCATCGTGGCAGTATCTTGAGTCAACAATAAAATACACAAGTCTGCAATTGTAGCTAACACATTCATAGTGGTTCTCCATTAGTTTTAGTATAACTAGGCTGGAGCATTTATCTATTGAAATACATATTATTTCATTATGAGTCATTAAAATATATTAAATATGTATTTATCTTGGGTATTTGGGCATTATTTAAAAAAATGTTAATTAGGTAGTTGTTGTTATTTGTAAATTCGTTTAACATAGTGGTTAAATCGTTTTTAAAGATCATCAGGAAAATTAACTTTCCTTTAGCTAAGAAATTAAAGTCAGTAACTTCTGGAAGAGGACCGCATTGACAGCAGCAGAAACTAGTTTATGTGGTTACTCGCCAATGATCAAAGAGGGATCGTGGCACAAAGATGGCTTGTTTTCCGTTGGATTAATGCATTTATCCATTCTCTCAGATCACTTTCTATTACTAACATCACAAGAAATCTGTTTGAATTTGATTAAGTTGCATTGAAAGGAGTATACTCATAATCTCCAAATCACTACTGTGTACAGAGTGAAAAGGGCCAGCCACTTTGAACTTTTCTTTTACAATGTTTCAAAGAGTGTTATTATTAGCTTCCAGAGTATTAGTCTATATTTTGCTTTGACAGACTACAGATGGACATATGGCATTTCAATTTTCATCTCCCTTAGCTTATGGGTTTAGAAACCTGGGCTGTGGAGAACTGAGTCAGGGAACCAAGTCTTAACTGATTCTCATCCTTTAATCATTTAGTAACTAAATGGGATCTATCTGATTTTGCTACTCGTCTATATTCTAAGTGTTTAGTGAGATTAAATTTAGAAAGAACAGTATTTTGTATATATGTATATATATTTCTATATTATATATTATAAAAAGAACAAAAGTAAAATTATGAGATTTATAAGAGCTAAATAAAGCACAGACCAATCAATCAGTGCTCTTTCAAAAACCAGCAGCTGTAGTTTTTAGGTAGCAATTTACTTTAAAAATTCTTCCGCATTAGTAGTGTGAAATGTATAAGTAAAGTTGATCATATATCCTAGAGACGTGTATTTAGCATTTGAAGTATCCTACTCAGGAACCTACTTTCCAAGATGGTTGTTTAATCATTTCAATCATCTTTATCGAAATGTACACCAGAAAATTCATTAAGTTGCGTAAAGTGTGTTAGGAATGATTTTCCATTTATGAAATGAGTAGTAGTCAGGGTAAGTGGTTAGCTAGAAAGAATGACCGGCCTCCATCATCTTTGCAGGATGAAGGTGTTAAGAATCTCTTATAACCAGCCGTGATGAAGGGCTAGAGCACCTTTGCCTGCCTGCTTCAAAGACCTGACACCAAGTTGTCTGATTTGGTTATCAGAACACTGTTGTGTCTGCCTAAGAATGAAACTTTGACTCAAGTTTCTTTCAAACGTTTATTTCAATATTGTGGGTCCTGAGAAAAGAAAGAGGGGAACTTCTTTGGGATTACAGGAAGCAGATGCATAATTCCTGGTTAATGAGTGTTGTATGTTTAGAAGAATTTGGGCTAAGATTTGCTTTCACTTGGTTGCAAGATTATGGGAGACGAGACCTATGGCCCTCACCTTCTTCTTGTAATTGCTGGAGATCACTGATATTTACTAAAAGCCTGGGCATCTGCTGAAAGGTCGCAGTGACTTAGGTCAACTACTACCCTCTTTTAAAAATATAAAAGTAATGCAGAAAATTTTAAAATAGTAAAAAAACAACCATAATACTAGAATTCTATTATAATCATTCATAACATTTTGAGAGGGTTCACTTTTCATGTGCATATTTGCAATTTGTATGTACAATTTTCTATCCTGATTATTAAATTTAGGTCGGGGTTCATGAGCTCAAATGCCTCCAAGGGTAACTGGGTAGGGACTGTGGACCAAAGAGAGTTGTGTCCCTTACTCTAAAAGGAACAGTTACAGCCTCCCGCCTTCTGAGATGGCCCACACTCTGTGCAGTGTGCTTCTCTGAATAAATCCACTTCTTACCTAAAAAAAAAAAAAAGGAACAACTATTACTTAGCTCCAAATGATTGTTGTCATGCAAAAGGTTTCAGTTCTGCCAGTTATTCTGATTTTTTGGCAAGAGCCAAACAAACATGATTTTTATGTAAATTTTATCCATTTAAAAATACTGGTTACTAAATTTAAAATTTAAAAATACTGTGTTAGCCAAAGATATATATACATATATGAAAGGACAGTTTACCACATTTCACAGATCATAAACATTTTCTGTTACTAAGTACCTTCTGAAAGCATCATTTTTACAAAGCTGCATATTAAATTGAGTAGATGTAACAAATTATACAATCTTTCATCTATTTTTGGACATTTAGGGGTTGCTTCAATTTTTCTCTGCAATGAACATCTTCATGCACATTGCTTTGTCCTGTGTTCTTAGTGGAATTACAGAATCAAAACATGAATATCTAAATCATACTTTATGTACATCATGAAATATTTCCAAAAGGTTTGTACGAATTTATGCTCTTTCTAGCAATGATGTATGAGAATATAGTTTCACCATATCTTTGTCATCATTCAGGGATATACCAGGAAAAAATTGGCAAAGAAAGAAAAATGGTACCTCCCTGTTGAGTTAATTTGCATGTCTGTTTATTAGTTAGGGTGAGCATTATTCCGTATGGTTGTTTACCACTTTTATTTCTTTTGTGACTGGTCTATTTGTTTCCTTTGTCCTTTGTCTATGGGGAGAACTCTTACTTTGAAATTGTAACAATGTCAATCTATAAAGCAACCAGGTATAAATAAACATCAACACGTGCTTCATGTTTAAAACATTTGTTTCATGGGGCTTTTCTTTTCTCTACTTGTCAGCTTTCATTCTGGGGGCTTTCACTGTCTCACATGGCAGCATCCACAATAGTGGCAAAATGAATTGAAAGGCATCTTTAAATAGGCTTTGATACTGGCTTTGATACTGGCTCTCTTTAATTCATTTTGTGGGATATAATTCTCAAGGATTAAGATTGCTGAAGTTTTACACCTATATTTTGTGATTTTTTTCTGAATTATTAGTTACAAATTATTTTGAATTTATAAATACAATCTTAATGTTGTGTTATTAGGTGTAAGACTAACTCCTGGCTTTGAGATTCCATACTCAAAATTCCAGAGCTCAGAGGGGTCTTTAAAGTCATCCATTCCAAACTGCTAATTTTGCTAATGTGAAATTGAGTCCAGATTACTTCTCCAAAGCCACACAGCTAGCAAGTAACTGCACCACCGTCTACCACCTGGGCCTCTGATCTCTGGGTTAATTTTCTTTCTGTTTCACCATGCTGCCTTCCTCTCCTGCTGTGTGTATTGCTACATTTTGCAATATAATTTGATCCTGATATATCTGAATTCAACTAATGAATGACTGCATTTCTGTATATTCACATCAGAAATCCATTACAGAAAATATCTTGCTCTTTCAAGCCTGATGAAAAATTTTCATAGAGCCATGGAAAACCTTTATAAATATTGGTTTTGTTACTCGTTTACTCCAAGAGATTATGGTGGTAACAGTAGGAGCCAAGAAGTAAGAAAAATTATTTCTTTTTCTTTTTTTTTAATTGGAGTAAAATTGCTTTACAAAAGAAGACATACAGAAGGCCAAAGGCACATGAAAAGATGCTCAACATCACCAATTATTAGAGAAATGCAAATCAAAACTACAATGAAGTATCACCTCACACCAGTCAGAATGGCCATCATCAAAAAATCTACAAACAATAAATGTTGGAGAGGGTGTGGAAAAAAGGGAACCCTCTTGCACTGTTGGTGGGAATGTAAATTGATACAGCCACTGTGGAAAACAGTACAGAGGTTCCTTCAAAAACTAAACATAGAACTATCATATGACCCAGCAATCCCACTACTGGGCATGTACCCTGAGAAAACCATAATTCAAAAGGACACATGTACCACAGTGTTCACTGCAGCACTATTTACAATAGCCAGGACATGGAAACAACCTAAATGTCCAATGATAGATGAATGGATAAAGATGTGGTACATATATACAATGGAATATTACTCAGCCATAAAAAGGAATGAAATTGGGTCATTTGTAAAGAAGTAAGAAAAATTAAGTCACCAAATGTTTTCCTTTATTAATGATAGAAGCACAAAAATGCAGTCCAGATATTTTATTAGAGGTAACTCTATTAGCATCATTATTGCAGAGGTTCAGATTCCTTTTGGGGGCAAAACACTGAACTAGTGATTTCCATCCAAAGGCATTTGGTGTTAATAAAATACACACAACAAAGGAATTACCTGCTTTGTTCTAGAAGCTGAACATTTACTCTTGGATATCCTGAATATCCCTGTCTGTTGAAGAGTCTGCATCTTTCTTTATGGCAGCCAAGAAGGTGGCCTAAAGGGTCTTGCCTTTCAAATGTAACAGGGATCTTAGATTAGGCCTAAACTAGTAGTTTTCACTCTTGAGGGTACGAAGGTACCTGAGTTCCACTCATGATAGTATGATTCTGTAGGATTAGCATGGAGACTGGGACTATTCATTTTAATAGACTTTTAATTTTAGAATTGTTTCAGATTTATAGAAAAATTGCAAAGATAGTGCAGAAAGTTTCCATATACCCCACTCCCAGTTTCCTATTTTATTAACACCTGACATGAGTATGGTACATTTGTCACATCTAGTGAATCAATACTGATACATTATTATCAACTAAAGTCCATACTTTATTCACATTTCCTTTATTTTTACCTAATGCTCCAGCTGTGAGTCATAGAGAACCCCACACATAAGGTCTTATTTGTCTTACTCAACAAGAAGTCTGGGGAGGGGCAGTCCGTGGATCAACTGTGTAGTCTGTGGCTTACTTCCTGCTCCTCATCCTTAACTTGTGACTTTAATCCTCATGGCTCCAAGAGGGCTGCTACCTTCAGACTTAACATCTATATCCAGGAAAGGAGAAGGTACAAGAACAAAGGAACAAAGGGCATGTTAGCTGTACCTGTCACTCTGAAAAAGAGTTCTGCTTATAAACTACGATTGTCCAGAACTGGGTCACTGGGTCAGCCATGAATACAAGGGGGTCTGAGGAGGCGAGTAATTTTAACTGGGCACCCTGAACAAAAGTAGAATCCTGTGAGTTAGCAAGAAGGGGAGTACGGCTATTAACTGGGCGATCAGCAGTACCTGTTTCAGGAAAGCTGCCACCAAAAATGTGTTTATATTCTGCAAATAGTTCATGCCTTTTCTTCATCCTTCCTTTCTATTCTTTCATAGCAAAGTGATCTTCTAAAAATGCAAATAGGTTCATGTCCTCTCCTGCTTAAAGCAATATCCTTTGGGAAAAGTTCAAAATCTTAAACATGCTTGTCTCTGCAGCTTCACTCTGCAAGCCGGCTGCAATGGCCTCCTTCTAGTAGCGTAAACCCTTTTGCTCGCTCTTCCCACTTCTCAGCCTGCGCATGTGGTGTTCTTTATTTGGAACACTCTCCAGCTGCCTGCACTCTGTCTCCCTCTTAGCTTGTCTGCTCCTACCTTCCATTCATTCTTCAGATCTTCATGTTTCAGTTCAATACAACTTCATCAACGAAGCCTTCCCCAAGCCCACAGATTAGCTTAGACCCTCTGTAAAACACATCATCTTAGAGCAGCATGCACTTTTCTTCCATAGGTTTTGGTGTTTTTTAAAGATTTTTTTGATGTGGACCATTTTTAAAGTCTTTATTGAATTTGTTACAATATTGCTTCTGTTTTATGTTTTTGGTTTTTTGGCCATGAGGCATGCGGGCTCTTAGCTCCACCACCAGGAATCGAATCAGCACCCCCTGCATTGGAAGGCAAAGTCTTAACCACTGGACCACCAGGGAAGTCCCTCTTCCATGGTTCTTAACACAGCCATCATCTTGAATTTGGCTATGTGATTATTAGATTAATGGTTGCCTACTCCATAAACTGCTAACTCCATGAAGCTGGTAGGCACCACATCTACCTTTGCTCATTGATCTATTCCCTGTGCCTAGTAGAGTGGCTGGTGTATGGAAGATATTAAGTAATATTGGTTGAGAGAATGAACGAAGGAAGGCTGTATCCTGAGGGAGGAGAGTCAAGAGGCAGACTTTGTTTCAAGGACAAAGGACCAATGATGGAGGGGAGGCATTCTGAGCTTCACTCTGTTTGCCACTGACATTTTCCTTCTTCTTTCCCACTCTGGGATCATACTTGAATTTTAAAGTGAGGAGATTCAAAAAGAAGAGGAGGGCTTCCCTGGTGGTGCAGTGGTTGAAAATCAGCCTGCTAATGCAGGGGACACGGTTCGAGCCCTGGTCTGGGAAGATCCCACATGCTGTGGATCAACTGGGCCCGTGAGCCACAGCTACTGAGCCTGTGCTCTAGAGCCCGAGAGCCACAACTACTGGGCCCATGAGCCACAAATACTGAGCCTGCGTGTCTGGAGCCTGTGCTCTGCAACAAGAGAGGCCGCAATAGTGAGAGGCCCGGGCACTGCAATGAAGAGTGGCCCCTGCTCGCCGCAACTAGAGAAAGCCCTCGCACAGAAACGAAGACCCAACACAGCTAAAAATAAATAAATAAATAAAGAAAGAAAGAAAGAAAAGAAAGAAAGAAAGAAGAGGAAAAGACTAAACAAGCTATTTTCTGTGTCCCCCGTGAGACACTGGGAGATGCTTGCAGTGTTGGCAGCAGTGGCATTGATGGCTCATAAGAACGAGCTCTCTATGCAAGGTTGGTGACTTCTATAGCAATGGCCAGAGTCTTAGCCTGTCGGTTGTGGCTTCTGCAGAGGCGGAGGGGGTGGGGAGAGCTGCAGTTTCACCACAAAGATTGGTGACACCATAGGTGGCCAAGGGGACAAGCACATCTTAAGGGTTAAAACCACAGGCTTTGACATTCAGATCTCAGCTCTGTCAGTAACAAGGTACATGACCTTGGACAAGTTACTGAAGTGCTTTAATCCTCAAATTTCTCTACAGAAAATGGGTAAAATGCTTGTTATGGAGTTTCAGTGAGCTCATGCAGGGAAAGTGATCAACACAGGCAGCATCTACTAATGTCCCACTTGTGGTGGCTCCAGCTGTGGATGGGGAACCGGAAGATTCTGGAAGGCATTTAAAGGTGATGGTGGAATTCCACAGTGAGTTGAAATGAAGGTAGAGAAATTTTGTTTTGTGACTGCTCTTGTAACTTTATAGTAACCTCTAAGCTGACAAGGCCTGAGGAGTATAGTTTCACACATTACGGCAAACCTGAAAGTGATCAAATTTAGATTTTGTCTTTCTTTTCACTGCAGAGGTCTCTAGAAGGGCCAGCAAGTCTTCACAAGATTGCAGGGAAATTACTAACTCTCCTAAGATTTTTGTTGATCCTGGGCAGGAAGCAGACTAGGAATTTTGAGGAGGATATAGCAGAGTAGTTGAAAGCAGGCACTCTGGAGTTGGATTCTTGGGCTCTAAACTGAGTCCAAGTGTGTGAAGCTGGGGAAGTTATGCAAATTTTGGTTTCCTCACCTGTTAAATAGGAGAAGTAAGACTATCTAATTCATAGGGATTTTTGCAAGAATTGTACAATTAATTCATATAAGGCAGTGATTCTCAATGGGGAGAGGGGAAATTTTGTCCCCCAGGGAATATTTGGCTATGTCTGGAGACATTTTTTGTTGTCCTAATTAGAGAATGTGCATTTGACATCTAATGGATAAGACTCCAGGGATGCTTCTAAACTTCCTGCAATGCACAGGACAACCTGCACAGCAAAGAACCGTCCAAAATGGCAATTGTGCTGAGGTTGAGAAATCCTAAGAAAAGGTATTGAGAAGAAATCCTGTCTTGTAGAAATTACTCAGTGTCAACGCTCATTAATAAACTTTGAGTAGAAATGACAGTGCGTTTGTCACATAGAGCTTACCAAGTGCTCATGCTTGTTTTGACCAAGTGAAAAGGACCAAGAGGAACTTTTCTAATTTTATTTTCTGATGAACCCATACACATGACATTTCAGTTGTAAGATATGGCTGTCAGTTTCTTGTTTAGAAGATGTTTTTAATTTCATTATCAAGAAAAATAAATGACTCCCAACCATAAAAAAATGCCGATCTTTTGATTTGGATGGTTTGGAAGATGCTCCAGTATACTTTCTTAGTGAATGAAGAAGTGAATGAATTGTTAATTATAGAGAAACTATGTACTCCAAGGTACAAAGTTTTAAGAATATGTCGCAGACAGGTCTGGAGCATGGGTCTGTTAGGGGGATGTTACTCCTGGGAAATTGACCTTGGGACGCTGACCATTGGCTCTCCTTCCAGTAAACTTTCAGAAATTTGCTTGCGTTGTCACTAATTACTGGCTCCTGTGAGAAGACAGGCAGATAGCCCTGGTGGGGGGTTGGGGTGGGGCAGAACAGAAGGGTATGAAAATGTCCCAGAAGGTTGGCAAAGGAGAGTTTCTCGATGGATCTGATGGCATCCTCATCCAAAGATGTGGTGCCATCAGCAAAAGCGTGAGGATGAGGGTAGGGCACCTTCATGGATATAGAAAGAAAGGGAAGCTTATCTTTCCAACTGATAAAAAAGCTGCCCAGCCTCCTTCATAGTTTTCTGTGTTAAGTAAATTCCATCTTTACCTATATTAAAGTACATTGTAGCCTTTGTGTAGGTCTGCAGGTAACTTTCTGTCAATTGTCACCTAGGGAAAATAGATCCAAATTTAAAGGGCTTGTGTTGGGAGGATCTAGGGCTCCACAGAAAAACCCCAGAAGCTGGGGTGGGGGTAGGCCTGGAGTAAGGGGATGTGGAGGGAGTGGCAAAGAGAAGGGTAGGGTTCAGGAAGCCGGAAAACTGGGGATCCCGTTCTTCCACCTAGCCTTGCTTTAAATGGAGCAGCTATATCTTATCTAGTTTTATTTAAATTTATCTATGCTTTGTAAATTGTCATTCCAAACAATATTTCACTTTTTCCCCTAAAGGGTTCCACTGCTAGTAAAAAAAAAAAAAAAAAAAAAAAAAAGTTGAAAATCACTGGCCTCATCACAAGGGAAAAAAATATTTTTTTTCTATTTCTTTAACATTGTACCTATATGAGATGATAGATGTTTACTAAACCTATCCTGGTAATCATTTCATGATGTATGTAAATCAAATCATTATGCTGTACACCTTAAACTTATATGGTGCTGGATGTCAATTATATCTCAATAAACCTGGAAAAACAAAGAAAACCACTGGCATGTATAGATAAAAAATAGCCCCTTATTTATAGAATGCAATAGGTTAATAGGTTAATAGGTTCGTTTGCCCCAGAATTTGCTATTCATTGAGTTCAGGATGTCAAGAAAAAGTTAATGCAAAACCAGGATTATTTCCCAAAGTTAACAAGATCTATTCAATTTACTCCAAGAGAAGCCTGTTAACCAATCACCCTGGGCTCTCACCCCTGGGACTCTCAGACTTACCATCCGGTCTTCGAACGTGGGATAGAGGGGAGGCTGAGGCAGAAGGGATGGACCAACTCCTGAGCTTGAGGTGTGCTCCAAGGCTTCGAGATGTTGGGTGTCTCTGCAATTAGGATGACCTGTGTCCTTTCCCTGTGAACATCTGTAGAAACAGCACTGTAAATGCTCAGGTCTCAATGATCTCAGTTGGTTAAAAGTAACAGATTTGCATCTTAAATGAACGCATGGATTCTCCTATCTCCGTCCAGAGGCTTTGCAGAAAGAATCCGGTTGAACACTAGATGCCACTGTTGACTCACTCTGCTGTCTGTTACCATCAAGATTTCCCCTGGCCTCTGTGAGGAGAGGCAATTAAAGAAAAAAGAAAAAAAAATAGCCTGAGTAAATATGCAAAGTTCTGTTAATTTTCCTCTCTTTTAATGACTGGTTTAGAGGTTGTTGTTTTTTTAATAAATTCCAGAGGTTGTCTTTTTCTAGAGAACATTTGACAATTGGCAGAAAATGGAAAGATGAAGAGGTATGAATGTCAACTAACTCACACTTGGGGTTTGTAAATAAGATCATTTTTGTATCTAACAGTTTCTGCTGGAAAAGAGAATCCAGTTCCCCTCAAACCTATTTGTTTCTTTATCTACTTCTGTGACATCCCAGATTTTTTCCACCTTTGGCATTTATTTGAATATCATAATCAGATATATGCCTAATGGTTGCCTTTATTACTCAGTAGGCCAGGTTGTGGGTGGCACTATGGACTTTTTTTCCCTCATAGACTTTATTTTTTAGAGCAGTTTTAGGTTCACCAGCAAAATAGAGCAGAGTGTAGAGAGAGTTCCTGTACACTCCCTCCTCCCCACCACACACAACCTCCCCCATTATCAATAGCTCCCACCAGAGTGGTACCTTTGTTACCACTGATGAACCTACACTGACATGCCATTATCACCCAAAGTCCATAGTTTACATGAGGGTTCACTCTTGGTGTTGTACAGTTTATGCGTTTGGACAAATTTACAATGACATGGATCCACCATTGTAGTACCATACAGAGTACTTTCACTGCCCTAAAAATCCTCTGTGCTATTCATCCCTCTCTCCTCCCTGAGGACTGGCGACCACTGATCTTTTTTTTTTAATTTTTTCTTTCTTTCTTTCTTTCTTTCTTTTTGGCTGCATTGGGTCTTCGTTGCTGCGGGCGGGCTTTCTCTAGTTGCGGCGAGCGGGAGCCACTCCGTTGTGGCGTGTTGGCTTCTCATTGTGGTGGCTTCTCTTGTTGCGGAGCATGGGCTCTAGGCATGCAGGCTTCAGTAGTTGTGGCACACGGGCTCAGGAGTTGTGGCTCTTGGGATCTAGAGCACAGGCTCAGTAGTTGTGGCACACAGGCTTAGTTGCTCCACGGCATATGAGATCTTCCCGGACCAGGGCTCGAACCCATGTTCCCTGCATTGGCAGGCGGATTCTTAACCACTGCGCCACCAGGGAAGCCCCCCTTTTTTTTTTTTTTGTAAGCATGTTCATGTGCTGAATTTACTGAGGCCCGTCGGTCAATGGCAGGCTTCATGGATGTTGGGGGCTGAAGGCTAATGGAAGGCTTAAGTTTTCTAGGCGTTTTTTTTTTTCTTTTTTGCCACCCTTCAAGGTATGCAGGATCTTAATTCCCCAACCAGGAATCAAACTTGTGCCTCCTGCATTGGAAGCCAGGACTCTTAACTACTGAACCACCGGGGAAGTCCCGCCACTGATCTTTTTACTGCCTCCATGGTTTTCTCTCCATTACTTGTTTTTCACTTAAAAAACCCAAAACTCTTCACTTTAAAAAAAGTTTTACCACAAAAGTAGAAAGACTAGTAAAGCACACCCCGTGAACTACCTCATCACTTTAAAAACTACGAAACTTTACATAATTATCTCCTTAATCTTCCTCTTAGGCAGGTTTTACTGTCTCCATTTTATAGATAGTGAAATTGAGGATCAGAGAGGCTAGGGAACTGCCCAAATTGATGCAGCTAATTGATGGTACAGTCTGGTTCAAACCCAATTCTATTTCCAAAACGTATTTGTATGACAGTACTCTTCAACTTGATTTCTGCTTGCATGTCTGAATAGCTAATTCTCTTCTGAAGACCAGCCCTGCATATACATTTTCGAAAGCTCTTTACTGTTAAATTTAGTTAAAGATAGATTTATAATAGCTGTGTGTATTGTAAATGTGTATATATTTTAAAGCATTTTATTCTATAAAAAAATTCAAAACAACCAGGATAGACTTGCGATCCCTGGGAAGCTATAAACTGGCACACAATTGGAGGTTGCCAATGTCAAGGACAGTTCAAGGTCCTCTCCAGCTTGCATTTCCAACCTGAAAATACCCCTGTAAGAATTTCCCTAGAGATCTCACTACATTCACAGAACCCAAATATTTTTAAATGAAAGCTGTGCTAATTCTTATTGTCTCCTATCTTCAAAACTACCTATCACTCCTTACTTTTACTAAAGTCCCTGATCCCTCCTGTAGCAACCCCACACGCCAACCATGGCAAGTTGGTTTCCCTTCACATAGTGTATAGTCTGGGATGCCATTTAACAAAACTTGCGAGGTCATTTTAGCTTCCTTTCATTATTATTATAATTTTAGCAAACTGAGCACTAAAGGTACATGGGCCAGTTAAGACCAGTTTCAAACTCTCTATGATCTGTTGACGGGTGGTAAAGAGGGTTCTCTCTCAAAAGACAGATTACTAAAAGTCATTTGGAAACATAGAAAATTGCAAACAACATTGGAGAGCTCTTGCTCCACACTAGTCCTCAAAATTCCCTCATTCTTCAGAACAAATGTGACTCAGACTCAGAGACAGCTCTCCCTCTGTACTTTCATAGCAACGTGCTCAGAATGTTTATCGTATTGCATCAAAATACTTGTTTACAAAACTGTTGCTCCCAGAAGGGAATTCCTCTAGGATAGCACCAAATCCTGGTCATCTTTTCACTTCTGTGACTCGATTTTTTTCACAGTGCCTGGCTTACAAAGGTTTTCTCCAACCTTGACTTCATGTCAGAATGTTTTTGGCGTTACAAATGTACAGATCTCTAAAGCTCCCTGAAGACCTCCTGAGTCAGAATCTTGAGACAGTATGGTTCTGCATGGTTTGGCACGATGGAGGGATAAAAAACAGGTACTTGGGCAGTTGTAGATCTGAATCTTCCAGGACATCTGCCCAACTACTTCCTTTCCTCCATCGTTCATTCCTTGCCTCTCATTTAATTGAAGTATGGACAACCTTCCTCATTGCTATCCTCAAACAACCGATGATACAATACTCTATTCTTTTTTTTGCAACAGTAAGAATTTTGGAAGAATATAAGTGAATTGCTAGCCTCTGTGAGTCATAACTTGGGAAAAGTGACTCAGTGACTCTGAGATAGTCAATATTAGAAAACCATCCAACCTTTGGATGGAGAACCACACCCGTAAGAAAAGTGCTTCTTTTTTTTTTTTTTTTTTAAAGTGCTTCTTTAATTCATATTATCTTCACACCAGACAGAACAAATTTATAAGCACCTCTTTAGAATTATGTGAGGGAAATCCCTAAATGTTGAATTCAAACTAGAATAACAAGTGGGGAAATTAATTATGTCATACCCAATATTATGAATTTCAGTTCTGCAAAATGTTATTGATAAGCTCTTTGCTTTGTGTGCTATTGTTATTGTTTTCGTTCAGTAAAATATAAAAAATCACTGTCAGGTTTTTCACAGCTTCACTGGGATCCTATAATCCTATTTTTCCCATTAATTTATTTTTCTGGAGATGTTTTCAGGAATATAGCTCTTTTTCAGTCTCCTTTGCTGGATCCCTTCCTAACTAGTCTCAAAATGTTGGGATTTCTGTGGGCGTTCATTTACTCTTTCATTAGAAACAAATGTTTAAATAATTATATGTATATTATAAAGAAAACATTAAACCTAGTCTCTAAGAGGGAAGACAAGAGTAGACAAATAAACAAGGTAACTACAAATTACAATAAGAACTGCAAAAATGAACAGGGATGAGATAGAGTGGAACTAGACCCCTCTACATAAGGCAGTCAGGGATGTCTTCTCTGAGAGGACATTTGAGATCTAAAGGCTGAGTGACAGCCAGTCATGCAAAGATTTGAAGGACGACTAGTTCCGTCAGAGGGAACAGCAAGTGCAGAGTCTCTCTGAGCTGTTGTTAGGAGTAAATAAGGTAATGCTGAGCACCGTCCTGGCACAAAGTAACTACTCATAACTGATTTTATTATTATTATGCAGTCACCTCTCAGTGGGCCACCAGTAATATAATATGAATATTCCCCCTGTTTGGTCTGGCTATTACCAAGTCTGCTTAATATCACTTTCTGCATCAATAATACAGGGATAGTAATATATATCTCATAGGTTATTACAAAGACGAAATGAGATAAGAATGGTAAAGGACTTGGCATAAAATATATGATCAATAAATGACAGCTATGACCATTACTTTGTTCTAGTCGTGGGAATATAGCAGTGAGTGGAATGAAGTCTGTGCCTTTGTGGAATCTACCTCATCACTATCATTACTATTACTGCAAATCTGGTCTGGGTTGCTGTGTACAAAGGTGAAAGGAGAGCTAGGCGTGTCTCAGGTGATGGACTATATTTCTACTTTACCTGGAAGAGTGGGTTCACGGCTCTTGATCTTTTCTCCTCCATAGGAGCAGACAAAAAAAAAAAACGTCTAAAAACTTCAAGCTGTTAACGATCAGAGCCTGTTGACTCTCCCTCGGCCTTTCCCACAGTCCTTGTGAGGGTCCCTCCCGAGTCCCGCCGCTCCAAGCTGCTTGCTCACAGACCATGCAGCTGAATTATGCTGTTTGTACGGTTTTAAGTCAGATTGCCTGCAAACCTGGAAATTATTATTGATGGTCTCGACTGTTTACTAATGTGGCAGCAAGTGTGATTTGTGCTTTAATATCTTTTTCAAAGCCCATTCACTCTGCAAGTGCAGTTGTAAAGTGCTCAGGCAGATTCCTGAGTAGCAGATGCTAATGGACGCCTGTGCTGGACGTGTCATCAGAAGGTGGCAGCAGAGACACATTGTGCAGGTCCCTACGAAGGGAACCGGACCTCTTCGGCAGGGTTCCTCAGACTGGTCCAGTATCAAAAACTGAATTTGTTGTTGCTCTTGTGGGTTGTTTTTTTTTTTTTTTTTTTTTTTAAACGTAAACATTGCAGATAATCCCACAAACAGGACATTTTAAAGGATCCATTTGGAAAAGTGAACAAGATTATTTGTGGACAGGATCTTCCATCCCCTTCACAGCTGCTCAGTAATTTGCTGCTGATGGACCTAAGGGAGTAGATTAAAGGCGATTAATAAGATGCAAAGTGATGGTTCTTATCTCACTGGGGTTTTTAATAGGGCATTTTAAGCATATTCAAAGGTTTGTTAAAAATGGAGAACATTATATGTTATATGACTCACAAGAAGAAGATAGATGTGAAAGCTGATTTTGATTACAGGTATTGAGATGCTTGCCTTGGATTGTTTTTGTCCTCTCTCCAGGGGTTATTGGAGCAGAGCCCTACTGCCCTTGCAGGAAAGAACACCCTCTCTAGTCCTTACAGCTTCTTTTCCTTGAGAAAATGTCTATTTATGTCACACAATTCACTGCCTGCCCCTTGGTGCCATGTATGGATTTCCTGGACAGTTTGATGGGAAAGAGGGGAATCTGCAGGCATTTTGAAATCCATGACATGGGTATATTTTCCAGGTTCAGCTCTGCCATATGCCAAACAGGGGTTTTAAAAACAGAACAATAACGTGCACTGCTATGTTGAAGTGGAATGTTGGGGGTGAAAAGGGGGTGCTGTGGAGAACATACGTTTCTGCTGCAGTAAAGGACTGACTCTCCTAGGTGACGTGCATCTGCACCAGTACTAGCTGCACAGTTTGTGGATTCAGGGTAAAATGAAAATGCAGGGACTCTTATTCAAATTATTAATAATTTCAAGACGGCAACAGCAGAGGATTCTATCAAGTGCGGGGACTCTTCTGAGCGTGGGGGTCTGAGAATCTGCACGGGTTGCACATGCGTGACGCCAGGCATGTGTGTGTGTGTGCGCACGTGTGTGCACACACACAGAGGGAGAGAGAGAGGGAGAAGCTTTTTAAAAATTCTGTTTTCACTGCTTAGTCTCTTTAAGGCAGAGTTTCTCAACCTCAGCACTACTGACACACGGATGAGGTCATTCCTGCTCGCGGGGCAGCCGTGTGCATTGAGTGTGTTTAGCTGCATCCTCTTTGTTGTCTACCCTCTAGAAGCCAGTAGCACCTCCCACCCCCAGTTTTGACAATCAAAAATATCTTGAGACATTGCCAAATGTTTCCCTGTGCGGCAAAATCACCCCAGTTGAGAATTACTGCTTTAAGATAAGGTTTTACAACTCATCCAAAGAGAGTTATCTCTCTTTGGCTTATCTAGCTTTTTTCTTGTTTTTCCTTTCTTCTTATCCAAGCATGAAGGAAAATATGAACTGTGCTTTTTGGCCTGTTCCTGGTGGGTGCAGAATACCAAACTTTACTTTCACGCCAGGCTAATCCGACACGGAGACCCCTGCAGAGCTGAAGACACGCCCTGGTTCTGCAGATGCGTAATTTGTCCTGGTTGCCTTAGGTGAATATACATTTCACAGAGTCTGTTCTCTGAGCCCTGAAAATGTATCCTTTAATCTTCAACTCAGAAAACCCCTTGACTCTGGGAGGAGACACCAAAGACCTTCTCGTGACAGGCAGGGAGAGGGCTGTTTGGGTTGCTAATTTGTTTTCACTCCTTAGTCTGTTTTCCCTTCGTGCGGATGTTCCTCTTTAGACCTTGGGTATGAATAATTCCGCATAGCCTGAGGGGAGAAGCGGTAGGCTGGCTGGTAGAGTTGTTTGTACTGTAATGAAACAGAAAGTTTAAAAGCCTAGTGAAGCCTGAGTGGTTGGAAAGGAAGGGAGGTCTAGAATGTACTTTGCAAATGACTCATAAAGCATGACAAACTCTGGAAGCTTCTTGGAGGTCGGGGGAATAAATTGCCCACTCACTTTAGAAAGGCATCCCCAACCAGAACTGCCCCCCCTCCAAATGTGAAGTCTCATTGCAGAGTGTCCCAATCACTCAGGTGCCCTGCGAGATAGCTTTCTTAACCCTGTATTTCATGAATTGTCATCTTGAAAGGCAAACTAAGCAGTGGCATTTTCTGTTTTTTTGGTTTTTTAAAAAAATATATATATTTATTTATTTATTTGGCTGTGTCGTCTTAGCTGCGGCTCACGGGATCTTCGTTGAGGCATGCGGGATCTTCTGTCGCAGTGTGCAGGCTTCCCTCTAGTTGTGGTGCGCGGGCTTCTCTCTAGTTGTGGCATGCAGGTTTTTCTCTCTCTAGTTGTGGTGCGTGGGCTCCAGGGCGCACGGGCACTGTAGTTTGTGGCACATGGGCTCTCTCGTTGAGGCGTGTGAGCTCAATAGTTGTGGCGCGTGGACTTAGCTGCCCTGCAGCATGTGGGATCTTAGTTCCCCGACCAGGGATCAAACCCATGTCCCATGCATTTGTAGGTGGATTCTTAACCACTGGACCACCAGGGAAGTCCCAGCAGTGGCATTTTCTGGATTGTGAGTAGTAACTTGATAATTGGCCATCTGAAGTACCTGATCTCTGTGTTCAGATAGGTTCTGGTCTGAGATGGTTGGGTTTATTCAAATTTATGCCAAAGAAATCAAGGACCTTAGGCTTAAAAGAATCTAAAAAAGAATAAATATATGTATATGTATAACTGAATCACTTTGCTGTACACCTGAAACTAACACAACATTGTAAATCAACTATACTTCAATATAAAATAAAAATTAAAGAAAAAAAACAAGGAAACAAGGACCTTAGGCTTGAGTGCTCCAGTCAGCCTTTAGTTGTGTGAATTTGCTACAGGCTGGTCGTTTTCTTCATGACAGACACCCTGAAAGTGTACAGGTTTATTAAATGCCACACGGCTGCCTTGTTTTATGACTCTTCATTCACGTGGAGGTGATTCTCTCAAAACTGCGAGCCCTTTGAGGTCTGTGAATCTCCAGCAAATAGAATGATGCCTGCCCTAGAGCAAAAGCTCAATGACTGTTTCACAGAACTGGTTGAGAGCCATGAAAGAAACAGGATGAAAGAGCAGAGTGGATACACAGAAACCATCTTCATTGGTGGAAAGATAAATTAGCAACATCTCTTTATTTTCCTCATTTTTATTGCGGTCTAGTTGATTTACAATGTTGTGTTAGTTTCAGGTGTACAGCAAAGTGATTCAGCTACATATATATTCTTTTTCAGATTCTTTTCCCTTATAAGTTATTACAGCAACATACCTTTTTAACAGGAAAACAAAGGTAATACAGAGTGGCAGAACAGAGTTTTAGGCCCTTCCTTCCCACCCTTTTTCTTGGAGGTAATTTTTGAAAATTGAAGTTAGTGTAACACACTGAAGTTTGGGTCTCATTAACACTAGCAATAGAAAAGTTAATTTTTTCTGTAGCTGTTATATGCTGAGGAAACTGAAGAATCAGAACATTCTTCTCTCCTCTCTTTAGATGGAACTGGCCGGCTGGGAGCCCATTGTGAGAGGTAAATGACTAAAAATAATGAGGAGACTTTTTAGAGGTAAGTGTGACAGAGAACAAGGATAGAGACCAGAGAAGGAGGGGCTCATTGATGCCCACCTGAGGGGGACTCTGGATTCCTCAGTGAGGAAAGTGAAGAACAGTTTTGTACTGTCTTCTGGATTCCTTGTGCTAATGGATAGTTTTCAAAATAGAATATCATCATGAATCTCAGATACAAAATGAACATGGGTTACTGATGCTATTTGAATAATGAATGAGGGCACCAGTAAGATGTTACAACTGGTTCAAAGGAGAATTCAAAGACCGGGCAATAATGCAGCAATGAATTTACAAGTAGATTCAAAACCGGCTCATTCCACAGTAGGAGAGAATAATCAATTGTATTTTCAGGGAGTAAAATTCGTTCGCATGTCTATGGACAAGAATCATTTGCATTACCATCAGTTATCCACAGCTTACGGAGTTATAAAAATAGCTCTGTCAGTGAAAGGCACATAGGCCTAGCGAAGTCAGATAACCTGGAAGTGTACACTTCCACAATGCCAAGTTTTCCACTGAAGGCAACCCGTAGTGGTTTGGGACCATTTCAAAGTCTTTTACAATTTTTTTCTCCACCCATATATGTTTGATTATCTAATAATAACATTTTGTTTTGGGAAACAGACTGTACTTTCAGGAAAAGAAGCTGATCAGTAACTTCCTCTTCAAGCTACTGCAAAAATCCAGGATGAAACGTCTGTGGGTAGCCTTTAGGATGAGCGGGAAAGGGTGTTTAACCACAGGGTGTGAGTGGACATACCTCCTCAGAAGAGAGTTACAGCTAAGCTTTAGACCAGGTGTTTTTTGTTTGTTTGTTTGTTTTGTTTTGTTTTTAATAATTTTATTTATTTATTTATTTTTGGCTGTGTTGGGTCTTTGTTGCTGCGCACAGGCTTTTCTCTAGTTGCGGCGAGCGGGGGCTACTCTTCGTTGTGGTGCACAGGCATCTCATTGCGGTGGCTTCAGAATGTTGTGGAGCACGGGCTCTAGGTGCACGGGCTTCAGTAGTTGTGGCTCGCAGGCTCTAGAGTGCAGGCTCAGTAGTTGTGGCGCACGGGCTTAGTTGCTCCGCGGCATGTGGGATCTTTCCCGGACCAGGGCTCGAACCTGTGTCCCCTGCAATGGCAGGTGGATTCTTAACCACTGCGCCACCAGGGAAGTCCTAGACCAAATGTTATTAACCTAAGTGTCATCTTATTTAACTTCTGCCTTACCTTGAGCTACATCCTGTGGATACATGAAAGCCTTGAAAGGTTATGACTTACAGCTCCCTCAAGACCAGAAGAGCGTGGCATCACCCTTCCACAGTCCTTTGAGTGCTCATGTGGGGCTGGCTCTTTGCTGGGTCTTAGGGCAAGAAGTGTCATTAGAACAGTCCTTAATGTGATTTGGAGGGTGGGAAGGACTTGGATATGTGGAGGGGGGTGAGGAGGACCGTCTTTGTGAAAGGAGCACTCTGAGAGTAGCGCACTGAAAACCCAATACAGTAATGGTTTTCTGAGGCTACGTGTTCTTTACTTTCACCAGAGCATTCTCACAAAGATAGAAAAAAAAAAATACAACGTCTGAAAATTCAGTTCTGACTGGTTTTTGTTGATCTCATAGCTCAGACCAGACGAGACCATTTGAGGTTGAGTGGTAAAAATAGGAAAGAAATTTATGCTTTTTAAAGATGGAGACATAGATATTGGTGGGGGAAGCAATGTGCCCGAAATGGGCTGGTATTTCTGAGTCATGGAATCATGAATCCTATGAGTAGTCATACACAAGATCAACCTCTAGTCTTGGGGTTGAAAGGTGACCCTTGAGAATTTACCTGTTTATGAAGAATTTAGCACAAGCCATTGCTTTGAATCATAAAGCTCTGTCTGCTTACTCATTTTTCTCCTCTTCCTTCAACAGGCAAACATTGGTGGAGAGCTTTTTCTTCTCTCTTGCCCTTGAATTTTTGAAAATCCATTATGAATAACAATAGTTCACTTAACTCGAGGTCTTAGCACCATGGAACTTGAACACATCAGTCTGAAGAAAAGGGAGGAAGAAGAAACAAACCTTCTTTTAAAAACCGTTAAAACTCTTTTGGCACAAAGTGTGGCTAAATTATATCTGTGCATTAGAGATTGTTTAAAAGCCAGATATAATTTGTGGTTATAACTAGTTTTTATAATTTTAGCTTTAATTCAGAATAACTGAGATTTTTGGATTGGCTTGGAATCTTCCTCTTGCTGTTAATTTAAAATATGAAGATGAAACTGTAGGCTTGGTCTCCTTTCTGAGTAAACAAACAGACAGAAATGTGTTTGTGAAACCTGAGAGCATTTGAGGGTTTTTTTTTCCTTATGTGAAGAGTTAGGACAATAAGAAAGTTAAGCCAGAGTGGAGAATCTTCTTACTGCATTGTATCTGTATCAAATCCAACATCTCAAAAAGAAGTTGGCTCTGAAGCATTAACTTAAAACAGTTTGTCAGTGAATTAATAGAACCTAACACCCCAAATTCTCAGCTGAATTAAGTAAATAACCCAGTCAGAGCCCATGGTAGCTACAAATGTCTAGTTTAGATCTCCCAAGTTACTGAGAGAATGATTACCGAATCAGGGAAAAAGAGCAGAGTTTGACACATATAGTGATTTATAAGTCTCTGTTCCTGGAAAAATCAGGCTAAAATCAATTCAGGTTTTACTTGCATTATGCTCTCTTTCATACTGCACGAGGATTCAGGCATAGTCAGTATATCAGATGTGTAAAGACATAAATTCACATCGTGTGCTTGCAAGTATTTCTGCTCCCATAGGTGCGTTTTGATGGCACATAACAAGACTGAGGAGGGCAAATGAGGCTGTCTCCTTTTCTTGAGCGATGTCAGAAGCTCAAGTTGAGAAGGACGAGTGGGTTGTTAAAAGCGTCTTAGCATTCTAAGATTGCTTGGCGCCCAGAGAAAGTGTGTTATAGTTTCTGAGAACTGTGCATTTGGATTTACCACACCTATAGGAAAGTTGTAAAGAAAGACTGGTCTTTGTTGTAAAGAAAGACTAGTTGTAAAGAAAGACTGCGACAGAGACACAGAGAAGGTTCTCAATCGCTCAGTGGTCACTCACTCACAGGTTACCTGGCAATGGCCAGGCCCTCACCTACCACTTGTTCTCAAGTCCACTGCTGCTTGTAAGAGATGAAAGGCTGGAGTGTTCCCCGGTGGGGTGGAAACATCAATTTTGGCTTGAACTGATACAACTTTAAGGCTGGAATATCCCTGGATGGCTGTTCCAGAAGAACCAAAGTATCAATCCACTGCTCTATTCTTATTATGAAAAATTTATTTCCACTCAACAACAGTGGCTGCTGTAAAATCACCTTTCCAATAATAGCTGTTAAGAGGACCTCAGAACTGCCTGAGGTCCCAGGATGTCTGCTGATGGCTGTCTTCTGGTGCCTCCTAGATGGCTCAGGGCATTGGTCCCCAACATTTTTGGCACTAGGGACCAGTTTCATGGAAGACGACTTTTCCACGGACCGGGGGCAGGGGGAGGGATGGTTTAGGCGGTAATGTGAGCGATGGGGGGCGGCAGATGAAGCTTCGCTCGCTTGCCCACCGCTCACCTCCTGCTGTGCCGCCCGGTTCCTAACAGGCCGTGGATGGGTTGGGGGTCGGGGACCCCTGGTTCAGGGGATCGTGTCTCCAGAATTTCCCCTTCTCTCCTGGGGTGTGAGGTTGACTGCTGAGAAGATGTCAGATTAGGGGGACTCCTGAGGGAAGATAGCAGTTATTCTGAGCTAGAAATGGAAGATCTGGACTTGTCCTGGTGCCATAAACTAGCAACTGAGTGTTGGGAATAGAGAGCTTGAAGGGATAGCTGAAATGATGGAGTAATATTGACTTAAGCGTTATTGACCTTAAGATGCCTCCTTCTACCTGCTATAAAGACAGACTGGACTGTGGCTGGTGAAAGTTATTGCTTACATTCCGAGACCCAGAACCTGGAAGATGGAAATGTATTTCACGGAGCAATGAGATTGTCCCTAGAAACATCTCCCACGTATAGCTGATGACCATTGTATGACCAAGGAGACACGAATATGAACTAATGAGACTGGCTCTTTGTCTGGATTAAGTAATTTGTGCCTTCTTTATAGCAACACTTCATTTAAAAGTTCTGAAGACAGTGAAACTCAAAACCAGTGGGAGGCAACAGAAAATTCTCTTTCATCCTAGATCCGTGGCTGATACACCTAGTTCAGAGTTGGCCCACGCATGTCTTTCAAACCTTACAGCAACTCTTCACACTTAACTGAAAATGTCTAAATTACATTTTTTTAAAATTATTTTTTATTTAGTTTGGCTGCGCCAGGTCTTAGCTGTGGCACACGGGATCTTTTTTAGTTGCAGCCTGAGGACTCTAAATTGCGGCATGCATGCGGGACGTAATTCCCTGACCAGGGATCGAAACCAGGCCCCATGCATTGGGAGTGCGTAGTCTTACCCACTGGACCACCAGGGAAGTCCCCTAAATTACATTTTAAAATGTTTAATTTATAGTCATTTTTAACACTTAATTGGGAAAAAAGATGTTCAAATTAATCCAAGCTTTAAAAAATTTCTTTTTCTTTAAAAATTAAAAAAAAAGTTTAATGCTTGCTTTAATGCTTGCACAAACAAAAATTTTAAGTCAGCACATAAAAATCTAGAGGGAAAGAAAGTTTTCTCCCCACCGCAGGTCTACAGTCCCCTCCCCAAAACAAGCGCTAAGAGAATATTCTGGTACAAGCAGCCAGGGGCAGTCTTTTCAAGTCCAAATGTGTGTCTGTTTATAGGTCTATAGTCTTTTCAAATGCAAGTTTGTGTGTGTGTGTGTGCCCTACCTTCACAAACATTAGCACATTATACACATTGTTCTGCATATCCCTTTTTTTGCATATCATATCTTGGAGATCATTTCATATGATATTAAGCTGCCTCGTTTTTTAAATGCTACAATGTTACAACACACCTTTCTTTGTGCAGAGATATGAGTAAACCTGTGGAATTAGTTCTAAAAGAGTAGAATTGCTGGGTCAAAGAGTATATGCATTTTTTATTTTGATGTATATTAATACATTTTCCTCCCAAAATGTGTTACCAATTTACACTCACACCAGCAATGCATCAGAGTGCTTCCCTCCCCCCACTACATTCCTGGTAACACAATTAACTCAAGTTTTTAACAGAGCTAACAATTTCTTCTTTCCATCCCTCCTCCCTCTATGGAAAGTGGGATTTCTATGTAATCTTAGCCAGCTTGCAAAAAATTGTTGTTTCCTAAATAACATCACTTTTCTTACTCCTGTTCTCTGAAGTTATGGAAGCTTTGGTATTTGAAGAACAAGTGCGGTTGATTTTGTCTTGTAGAAGTGGTTTGAATTCTATTTGATTCTCATTGGATTGCATGCATGTCCTGAGGCCCACTACTGGAAACAAGAGGACATAGTTCTTTCTTCTAGGTAGCTTGAATTGTTTAACAATTAAAATGAAAAAAAAGACCCAGAAACATATTTAGTAAGTTGCTTTAAATACTTTGTGGATAAGAATGTGTATCTGGGTATATCTCCTCTTGGCATACAAATCAGCATATGCTTGTTTGGCTGAGATCTGGATGGAATCAAAACATAGTAAAAATAAAGGAAAAGACCAACAGTGAAATGAAGCTGTCTTTTTGGTGGGCAATTTCAAGGGAGTGAGCAGCAGATAGGAATTGAGCAATGGGAAGAGTGTGGTTGGCTCTTCAGGAATCTGGCTGTGATAGGAAAGGAGACAGAAGGAGGAGCTCAGAGAGGCTGGACTTCCAAGCATGGATGGAAAGGAGAGAGGACACTTCCTGCAGAGAGGAAAGTAGGTAAACTCATGATGCTGGCTGAGGTAGCTCACAGCAGAGGCAAGAGGAGCTGAATTTCTCTATTTAAAAGACAGCATGTGAGACTTGGAGAAGACCCAGATGTAAGCCCTGGGTCAACCACTACAAGTTCTGTTACCCCCACTGCCTGAGTTTTGCTGCTTGTGAAATGGGGGCATTCTGCTTATCATGAAGCTTTGGGGATCAAATGAAGGAGCGGGTGGGAAGGTTTGACACAGTGCCTGAAGCAGCAACTCTAGTAAAGAAAGGTGGATAGAATCTAAAGGCTGAAGGTTTGAGGGACAGGATGCTGTCTGGGCCCATAGCCTGGGAACATAAAACACAGTAGTGGGGCTTCCCTGGTGGCGCAGTGCTTGAGAATCTGCCTGCCAATGCAGGGGACACGGGTTCGAGCCCTGGTCTGGGAAGATCCCACATGCCGCGGAGCAACTAAGCCCGTGCACCACAGCTACTGAGCCTGCGCGTCTGGAGCCTGTGCTCCGCAACAAGAGAGGCCGCAATAGTGAGAGGCCCGCGCACCGCGATGAAGAGTGGCCCCCCGCTTGCCGCAACTAGAGAAAGCCCTCGCACAGAGACGAAGACCCAACACAGCCATAAATAAAAAAATAAAAAAATAAAAAATTTAAAACACAGTAGTGAAAAGGGTGCTTGGGGGTGGGATGATAAAGTGAGTGATATTGGGAGATGTGGGAAGGACAGGTCACATTTTTTTTTTTAAGATATTTTTTACTGAAGTATAGTTGATTTACAATGTGTTAATTTCTGCTGTGCAGCAAAGTGACTCAGTTATACACATATATACATTCTTTTCTTGATATTCTTTTCCATTAAGGTTTATCCCAGGAGATTGGATATAGTTCCCTGTGCTATAGAGTAGGACCTTGTTGTTTATCCATTCTATATGTAATAGTTTCCACCTACTAACCCCAAACTCCCAGTCCATCCCTTTCCCACCTCCCCTCCCCCTTGGTAACCACAAGTCTTTTCTCTATGTCTGTGAGTCTGTTTCTGTTTCGTAGATAGGTTCATTTGTGTCATATTTTAGATTCCACATATAAGTGATTTCATATGGTATTTGTCTTTCTCTTTCTGATTTCCTTCACTTAGTATGATAATCTCTAGGTCCATCCATGTTACTGCAAATGGCATTCTTTCTTTTTTTTATGGCCGAGTAGTATTTCATTGTATATATGTAAGGACAGGTCACATTTTGAAGCCAATTTTAAAAATACATTTTTAATATATTCCTGCAATAAAGGGGCAATTGAAGAGAAAACCCCAAACAATTAAATGAATACAGTTATTTACAGTCAACCTGGACCATTAAAAAAAAAAACTGATCTGTTCTTGTGGCAATGGAGGCAGCTGAGGACAACTCCCGGCAGGGCCTGACTGTAAGCAGGGAACTGCATCAGACAGAGGGTACCCTGTGTGCAAATCCCTCTCAGGAGAGAATGTAAGCTTGTGCGCTTGGTCCATTTTCCATTTGTACCACCATCCTTTGAGGTGTTATCAAACCGTGAAGTTCCCCATGTTATTAAGTACAAAAGCTGTGAAGGGAAGTGCCTGGGATATCAGTGTATTGGTGTAGCTGCAGCATGTTTTGAATCATTTCTTTAATAAGCTCTGGCCTTCAAAAGACGATCCAGATTGTTTCAATAAGAGAGTTGCTTTCTTTCCATGTTAGGAGGCTCTGACTTGGCTGACGGAGGCACAGGGACAAGTCAGGCAGGATTTAGGAGATGTTTCCTCTGTGTGTATCTTGCCTCTCCTTTCATGGTGATCAGCTATCAGGTGAAGTTCTCTCTTATACTGAGATGTGTTCCCCACAGTGAAAATGGACACAGGACTCAAAAGAAATCCTTTGATACCTAAGGGTTGTTGGAATCAGGTAGGAGATCCCCCCAAAGGGCATCTGTGATATTGGGGTTTCACTGGTTCATCACAGATAACGGTTCCTACCAGGATATCAAAATACTCCATGAGTGTTGCCTTCCTTATTCTCATTTCGTGTGGATAATGAGGAGGAGCAAAAAGGAACAGTGAGCAGACCCTCGTCCACATTCACAGGCTCTGTCTAAAAACCACACTCCTCCCAGGGTGAGGACCCAAGGAATTTTTAAGTTGCGGGAGCTCCCAAAGAAGGAAAAATAAAAGTTTCCTCATTGAGATTTATACTCATATCCGTCTCTCCAGATGGCCACAGCTTCAACCTGGCTGAAAATGTGAGAATGCAACCTTCTTCGGCCCTGCCTGCTACCTTCAAAAAAAACGTCATGGCCGTTGATTGAGGGTAATGACGCCCAGCTGCAGTGCTTCCCTCCCCCTCCAGCTCTTGTGGGGGAAATGGGGCTATAAACCAGACCCCTCTTGAGGCAATGAGGGAAGAAAATGTCTGGGCCCTCGCCTGACACCTGGACCTCACCGTGGTGCAAAGTGAAACTCATCAGCTCAGGTGGCCAAGAAAAGCAGATGTTTAGCACGGTGAAGTGTGAAGTGTGAGGGAAAATGGCTTTACGGGCCTTTGGCTGAGATGCTCACATTTGAATGTTATACACAGGAAGTCATCAGGTAGTGGAATAATATAAACAGACCTCACTTCATGAAGTAATTTATTTTGGATTGGCAGCAGAAGCAACAACCTCTACAGCACAAAGGAACATAAGGATCTGCTTTTTATTTGAAAGATTTTCCAACCAGCGAGGGCTGCTTGTAGTGAAAAAGTAGGGGCACCATTTCCTTAATTTTAAATATTTCTTCATCATCAGAGGGAATGATGTTGACTTGTGGCCATAATGTTTCCTAAAGCACTTGCAATGGTATGATTTCTTTAGTCTCTACAACCACTGGTGAGAGAAGTAGGGATTCCTGTCTATAGTCACCATGTGGGGAAACTGAGGCTTACACTGGTCAGAAAATTTGCTCAAGGCCACACAGCAAGTAAGTAGTGAAGAAGGAATTGAAGTTAAGTCTTCTTCTCTGAGTCCAGTGTTCTTTTCCACTCAGCTGATGCTTCTCCAAGTGTGGTATATAACACTCGGTGGTCCATGAGATGATTTTAGGCCGTATATGAATCAAAATGAAAACTTTTAATAGTTTTAAAAATAGATAGAGCCAAATAGCATAGAAGTTAACTTAGTTTATCTCAGGTGAAACTCAAGTTCTAGAGCCCTCCTACCTGGTGAACAATCCCAGTTCTACTAATTACTGTGTGATTCCCTCCTCATCAATCTAAGCCTCAATTTCCTCATCTGTAAAATGGGAATAATAGCAGCCCTTACCTCGTAGGGTTTTTGTGAGGATTCAATGGGCTGATATTTATAAAGCACTTAGAGTGGGAGCTGAGGTACTGTAAGCATTCTCTAAGTGTTTGTTAAGGAAATAATACAAATAGCACATTAAACTTGTGATTGCATGACTCTTTTGAGTTTGGAGAGGGTAAGTAGGAATTTATGTTTGAAATAATGTTGAAATAAAATAGATAACTAACAGAACAGGTAGCTGTCTGTATCCGGGGGTTCTGTACCCACAGATTCAACCAACCTCAGATCAAAAATATCCGGGAAAAAAATTCCAGAAATTTCCCAAAAATAAAACTTGAATTTGCTATGCAGTTGCAACTATTTACATAGCATTTAGGTTGTACTTACAACTATTTAAATAACATTATTATTTTTTTAAAATTATTATTTATTTATTTATTTATTTTTTATTTTTGGCTGTGTTGGGTCTTCGTTTCTGTGCGAGGGCCTTCTCCAGTTGCGGCAAGCGGGGGCCACTCTTCATCTCAGTGCGCGGGCCTCTCACTGTCGTGGCCTCTCTTGTTGCAGAGCACAGGCTCCAGACGCGCAGGCTCAGCAGTTGTGGCTCACGGGCCCAGTTGCTCCGCGGTATATGGGATCTTCCCGGACCAGGGCTCGAACCCGTGTCCCCTGCATCGGCAGGCAGATTCTCAACCACTGCGCCACCAGGGAAGCCCTAAATAACATTTATAATGTATTAGGTAGTATAAGTAATCCAGAGATGATTTAAAGTATAGAGGAGGATGTGCATAGGTTATATGCAAACACTATGCCATTTTCCATAAGAGACTTGAGCATCCATGGATTTTGGTACCTGCCTGGGGGTCCCAGAGCCAATCCCCCGGGGATACCGAAGGACAACTGTACAAAGAAAATGATTGGCACTTGTGAAGCACTCATCTATACCAGGAAAGACAGTGGCACAAAGAAATTTGAGCCCAGTGGGTGGGCTGCACAGGTGGGCTTCACCTGGTTGACTTTTTTCTGAAGGGAAAGACGGCAGTGGAGTCTCAGCTTGTATCAAGACACGTGCTAGTTTTCTGTATCCTTTTGTCCTCTCACCTTTTCTAAATAAGTCATCTTCTCAGGCAATGTTTCTTAGACCCAGAGAGCAGGCATGAAAACTTGCTTTAATAAGAAATACAGTTACTGTCACCCAACCAGACCCAGGACAGGAAAGCCGCATTGGTTTCTCGCTCTGCTTGTTTGAGTTGGAGTGTCAGAAGCAGGAAGATGGAAGCCAGACCTGACACAGGATGTTGGAGGTAAGGGACTTGGGGAAACTGGGACCAGGGGAGGAATTATCAATTCAAAACCCAGACACCATGATGATGAAAAGGAGACAGGAGGAGAAGCGCCTTCAAGTGAGTCACCCTGCTTCTGCACTAGACAGTTACCTCAGTGAAATGGAGGGACACAGATCTGCTGATGCCTTCATTCCTGTGCACTGAATGGCAGGAGAAAGAAACGAACATGGCATTTGTGGTGCGTCTCCTCTATGGACGGATTTATTGTAACTGACTTCTCCCTGGACTGAGGTCTGTGCTTGGCCGAGGGTCAACCAGGGGAAGCATCCTGGTCTTGTTTACCTGAGTTTTCACTTCCTGCTCCCTAATGAGCTGCTCCAACAACTCACCCTTCCTGAGCAACTCTCTCTTGAGACCTGTGCTCTCTGACAACATTTTGCCTTCAAGTCACTAATAAACACGATGACCTGAAATCTCAGAGGGAGGGAAGCCCACTAACACACTTCTTCCTTTTTCATCCTTGACGACAAAAGCACCTTAGGCTCTGGTCACTCTGGGCCAGAAGGACATTGGATGTTTCAGGCTCTCATGTGGTCATTTTAGAAATCTGGCACTTAGGAGAGGGTGTGAGAGTCAGGTCGTGTTAGACCACCTGAGTCAGACAGGCTCCCTTTTGTCTGGTTACTCTGGGGTAACCAGAGTTGATCACTCACAGTAGAAAGGTACTCTGATTAACTGAAGCAAAAGTTCAGCTTACTGGAAGGATTACTGATGGCTAAGAGAAGAAAAAAAAAAAAAAACTGGAATCATGTTTTCGAAAGGGGAGAAACCCAGGCAGCTCTTGAAATCTACAGTAACAGTAGCACTTACGGAGGGCTTACTATGCCCCAGCCCTTGTTCTAAGCCCTGGACAGGTGATAATTCATCTGACCCTCACAACAATGCTATGAGGTGGGTACCATTATTATCCTGTGGGTAAAAGGGTTCACAAAACTCAGTGCTCCTGCAGCATGAAAATCTGACCTTAGGTTAACTGCTTAACTGCTACTCTGGAGACAAGATATAATGATTTGTGTCAACCCTAATGCCAGGCAACATTCATTATGGTAAAAATGACCCCTGATTGGTAACTGGCTCCGACACAGGGAGAACTATACATACTGTTTTGGGTTTTTATGTCTCTTGCAACTGGCATGTTTGTATGTAGAGACTTGCAAGCTATGCCTAAGGAATTGTTACAGGAACTACTAGCTCCCGGAGGGGAGGTTGTACTTTTTTTAAGCCAAAGTTGTTCCTGTTTGGTGTGGATCCTGGCTCCTTGTACTTGAAATGTACTGTGTAGACTATTGCAAGGGTTCTTGGGCTGAAGAAGAACATCTGATATGCTTCTGAAGAGACTGATGCTAAGTGCAGAGCCTATTGCTGTCTTGTGAGTCTGAATCTTTATCTGAACCTAAGAAGACCACTATGGGCATTGCATATTGTTTTTATACAGAAAAGGAAACTGAGGCAGTGAGGAGTTAAGTGACTCTAATCCAAAGACACATGGATAATAAATGGTAGATCCCTGTTTGATCCAGGGCACATGCTGCCACCCTGCCTCTTAAACCATTGGCCGGTCTCTGCAAGACATAGCCTTCTGGAGGAATTTGCTCCAATTATTTCAATTCTTGGGTCATTCAATGCAAGAGGCAAATCCCTGGAGGGGAGAGGCTTGCACAGCCTCATCAGACCATCAGCTCATCTCTTTGTCACGATGCCTTGATATCCCATCCCCAAGGAAAATCAGAGGAAAGGGAATGGATGCCGATTGCACAAAAACAATGAATGTCCATAGATCCTGGAGTCAGATAGGGCTCCAAGGACAGCTACATAAAGGGCATTAACTTCATAAGATAGCTTCTATTGTTGTTACTGTTGAACACTTGTGTCACTCAAGGGAACCTCTAGCTGGTAGTTTTCACAACATCCCCTGCCAGATCTTATAAAGCATTCAACGATTCATTCATTTATTCATTCACTTATTTATTCTCATTATTTTTTCTCATTTACTCATAATTCATTTACTTACTCACGCACTGAACACATTTAGAGAGCCCTGGGAATGAAAGGATTCAGCAGTGGGGTTTTGTGATGCTAGGCAGGGAAAGCATCCCTGGGTAAACTGTTCAGTAACTGAAGTTCATCGGAGTCAGGGGACACGAGGTCTAGCGATAAGGAGCAATTAGAGACACGTGGGAGAGGACTAGGGCTGGTGGACAGGAGAGGCTCTGGAGAGCCCAAGCTTATTGGGTTCTGGTCACAGTCTGGGCTGGGTCAGGGCAAGGCCCTGGAGCCCACCAGGAGATGAGAGGTGCAGCAGGTGGGAACAGAGACAGAGCAGGGATAACAGGATGAGGGTGGTGTTTGGAACCAGGTGAGGAAGCTGGCAGGTGGGGTTGTTAAAGAAGAGAGGAGAGTTAGTGAGTTAGCTGAAGCGTTTGCTGAGGACGTGACTGCGCTCCAAAAGTACACCTGGTGCAGCCACTGTGTGAAACAGGATGGGGGTTTCTCAAAAAACTACAAAAAGAACTACCATATGACCCAGCAATTCCACTCTTGGGTATATACCTGAAGAAAACAAAAACATTAATTAAAAAAGATACATGCACCCCAATGTTCATAGCAGCATGATTTACATTTACCAAGACATGGAAGCAACCTAAGTGTCCATCAACAGATGAATGGATAAAGAAGATGTGGTATATATACACAATGGAATATTACTCAGCCATAAAAAAGAATGAAATATTGCCATTTGCGGCAATATGGATGGACTTGGAGGGCATTATGCTAAGTGAAATTAGTCAGACAAAGACAAATACTGTATGATACCACTTATATATGGAGTCTAAAAAAATACAACAAATGTGAATATAACAAAAAAGAAGCAGACTCACAGATATAGAGAGAACAAACTGGTGGTTACCAGTGGTGGGGGAGAGGGGGAGTAGGAGGGGCAAACTACTGAGTGTAAAATAGGCTCAAGGATGTATCGGACAACATGAGGAATATAGACAATAGTTTATAATAACTGTAAATAGAAAGTAACCTTTAAAATCGTATAAAAAGTTTAAAAATTAAAACAAAACTAAAACAAAAATTACGCCGTGTCTGGTGGGTCAGGGCCTGTTACTCGGGGGGCTGGGGCTCAGGCCCGTCTCTGGATCTGTCCCTTCTCACTGCTTCAGTTCCTCCTCCACCTTGCTGTGTGTTCTCTCTGGGCCTTGCCTCTTGGTCACCTCACGCTTTGGAATCTTTTCCTTCTTCATGCCTCATAGAATGCCTCAAGGTATGGCTGCTTGCCTGACTGGCGAATTTGAGAATTGAGTTCAAAGAATGAGTTTGGTGTCAGTGACTGAAGTGTTTACCTGTTTTAGGGGATATATTTATATGTAACTAGTCTTTGGGAAGTCAGTGTGGGAACTTTAGACTTGAGACATTTCTGCTGGTTGATGGAGAGAAATATTTTCAAGCAGAAGGACCTTCGGCCAGACCACAAACCCCGCCAAAACTCTGGCTAAGGAAGACCTTTCATAAAGAAAAAGTGGCCCCAAATTATGCATATTGCTTTGTGAAGTAAGAAACTTGTTGCCGAATGTACAGAGGCAGGATGATTACCGGTTAGAGTTTTCACAGAGGCTCCATTGAGAATGGACTGGATCAGTGGCATCCTTTTAAAAATGAAGTTTTCTGCGGGATCTCGAAACAAGAAAGAAAAAAAAACCCCACTCTATTAGAATTCATAGTCTGTCTCCATTTTCCCTGCCTTGTAAGGAAGAAGGATTCATACTCGCTGCACTAATGTCTGGGTTTTCCTGTATGGGGCAAGGGGGGAAAACCCCCAAACCCCAGGCAGTGGAGCCAGAGGGACTAAGCTGAGATACAGAATGGAGAAGACAAGGGACGGGGAGGGTGGGTGACCCATACAGGCTTCATGTCATGGAAAGTTTTCGGTCTGGCTTTGGGAGTAGGAAGGAGAGTAAGATTTCAGGAAGCAGCTGCCATCTGTGTAGAGGATATTGAGAATAGCAGAGATGGGGAGTAATGGATTTTAAAGATATCTTGGTGCTCATTAAGAATGCATTTTACCCCTTTGGCTTTTTCTTTAGAGGCTGAGTAGAGACCTGTATTGCTTTGGATTATATATTTTTGATGGACAGCTGTTTCTTTCAACGTGACTCCATGCTGAGGGTGGACCTCAAGGCTGTCTGGCGTTCACAGGGAAGAAGTCAGATAGAAAACAGGTAAATGCTGAACCACTCGAAGAAGGCAGAACGGGCAGCTCAGATGCCCCCTTGGCCTCACGCTTGTCCCCTGAGATGCCGGCCCTGACTCCTGGGACTCTGGGAAGCCCAGTTTTAAATCGCCCTTTGAATCCACCCCATAGTCACTTCCAACTCTGGAAGGCATTGTGCAATGCCAGTCTCGCCTCCTTCTCAGGCACAGACACTGACCACAGGGAATTGCAGACTCTTTCTGGTTACACGTCTGAGTTGCCACATTTTGGAAAAGGTGCCCTCAGCACGGAGCCTCTGGGCCACGGGGTGCGGCTTTTTGAATGGGGGCCACTGTGGCTCCGGAGAGCCCAGGTAGCACGGCGCAGCTCCCCGCCTGGTCTTGCGACAGACGTCTAGCTCCACACCACAGGCAGCCTCTGGAGGAGGCTGCTCCTATTACCCACATTTTCCTCTTGCCTCCAGACGCTACTTCTCATAAATATCTTTGCTATATCCCGTTGGAACAAGGCTTGAGGGTTTAAACCAGTCTGTTCAGCAGAACTCTGTGTGTCCTGCAAACAAAGGACCATTTGAGATAGACTGGGAGTAGCCCTGGTCCCGGGCAGGCCGACTTGCAGAGGACACAGCAGGCTGCCTTCTGGGGTAGAACTGTTTGAAAAGCGAATATGAATGTGGCTCGTAGAGGCTAAAGACACACAGGAGAATCCCAGGTGTGGAGCCCCATCTGAGAGGTGAGACGCTGGTTTCCGGGATGACGCGGCTCGGGGGTCCCGAGCGGATAAGGTATGTGTTTTCCATGCTTCCCACCGGAGCAGGCTGGAGTTGTCTCTCCCTGAGAATTTACATATGTCATGGCACATCTGTCTACTTTCACCCTCCAATACAGAACGCCTAAAACAAGAGACTCACGATTGATTTTTTTTTGGTTACAAAAGTAATACAGACTTGGCCCATTTATCGTCATCCTCACAACCTCCACCCTAATACATACTTGTTTTGACACATTTATAAAATTCAGGAGTGCATGAGTTTAAAAGCAGCCCCTCCGCTTCTCCTAGAGCTCTTGTCTCAGAGGTGACCGTTGTTAACGACTGAGTGTGTGCCCTTCTGGACTTTTTCCAGGAGAGACCGCCTTCCATCTCAGAAGGCGGGGGGATCCTAAGTGCCGAGGCTACTGTTTTAGATTTTAGGAGACAAGTAGGATTTGAGTGATTGGGGCTGACTGAGGCCTGGTGAGATGCAGGGTCCCAACCCAGTCCCTTGTTCTGAGCAGATGATTTTTCCAGCAACCCTGCTTTTGTCTCATGGGCTCCATTTGCTCATGTATATTGTTTTTAATGCAGTTTTAATGGCCCAGACCATGTTGGATTTATCTACTTTATGGCAGGTGGTGATGGACTCACGAGCTGCATCCAGGCCTGCTGCAGGGCCCTCGGTGAGCAGACGACAACTCCCTAGGGCTTTCTGATCAAGAGCTACTTGGAGTTTCTGAACGCCTTGAAGGTTTTCTAATGAACCAAGGATGGAATGGTGGAGGGGGGCACATAGGGTGTAAGTCCAATGGGGCAGCATTTCTTTATCCCTGTTGGAACTTCCAGGAGGCTTAGGGAGGAGGTATCAATACGTTTTAGCTCTCCTGTTTGCTGCCACCCAGGCCAAGCTTTAGGACTGACTGTTAGGTTGGGTCTTGTCAGTTAAAGGTCTTTGTTCTAGAAATTCGGTGGGGATGAGGAGCTCTATATTAAGAAACATGGATGCCTGTGCAGTGCCCAGCACAGGGTGGGTCCCCCCTGACCCTTCACCTCTCCAGTTAACAGCTGTGCTTTTAAAATATACTTATTAGCCATCAATAACACACGACCATTATTATTATTATTATAAGAATTTAAATTATATCATTACAATTGACCCTTGAACAATGTGGTGGTTGGGGCACTGTCCCTCCACGCAGTCAAAAATCCATGTGTAATTTATAGTCACCCCTCCATATCCAAGGCTCCACACCCATGGATTCATCCAACCATGGATGGTGTAGTACTATAGTATTCACTGTGGAAGAAAATCTGTGTATACATAGACCCACACAGTACAAACCTGTGTTATTTTAGGGTCAACTGTAATTCAATCTGTTTATTAATGTAATTATATTATATCTATTATATGATTAGTATTAATAGCAACTATTTATTGAGCACCTACTATGTGTCAGGCACACTTGACATACATTGATGAACAAAATAAATATTCCTGCCCTCATGAAGCTTACAACCCACGGAAGAAGAAAGACGTAAACAATAGACAATATAAGCACATAGATTTTACTGTATCTTGAATGTTGATAAATGTTATGGCAGAAAGAAAAAAAAAATTGGGAGCTTGGGCAAGGGGTGAGGAACAGGTGTGGTTTTCAGTAGGATTGCTTTGGGCAGACCCCATGAGAAGATGAGATTTGAGCCAAGTCTTGAAAGAGGTGTGGGAATTAGGGAAATTCCCAGGGGGGTAAGAAAGTTTCACCATCGTCCCTGGGTAACAGCTTATGTTCTCAGTGTTTCCCTTTCCCGTGCCAGACCCAATGTGTTTATGTCATTCTTAATGATTTTAGGAAGCCAAAAGTAGTTCTTCATCAGGCAGAGGTGGGAGGGCTCCAGGGAAGAGGGCAAGTTTTGGCTCTTCCTGAAGGAAGAAATGACCGAGGGTCAACAATGACAGTCATGCCTGGCTATGTAGCACCTCAGGGAGACTAAGTACCAAGCATGGCCAGGGCGTGAGACTCGAGCAGCTTGGCTCTGAGTTCCGGGGGTGTGAGCATAGTGACTCACCGTTGTCATTGGGGATCATCTCTCCCCCACCGCCACCCCAGAAATTCCCTCCTGAAATTCCATTGTGAGGAATACAGAGGGTCTCTGACTTAGGATGGTTCAATTTTTTCTATTTTATGGTGGTGTGAAAGCACAACTCATTCAGTAGAGACCATACTTCAAATTTTGAATTTTGATCTTTTCCAGGGTCAGCCATATGTGGTACCATCTCGTGATGCTGGACAGGGCAGCTGTCACAGCTCTCAGTCAGCCATGTGATCAGCAGGGTAAACAAGCAATACACTTACAACCATTCTGTACCTGTACAACCATACTGTTTTCCACTTTAAGTACTGTACAGTATTCAATAAATTACATGAGGTATTCAACACTTTATTATAAAATAGGCTTTGTGTTAGATGATTCTGTCCAACTGTAGGTTTATGTAAGTGTTCTGAGCATGTTTAAGCTAGGCTAGGCTATGATGTATGGTAGGTTAGGTGTATTGAAAGCACTTTCAATTTACAATTTTTTCAATTTATGATGGGTTTATTGTAAGTCGCGGAAGACCTGTACATTCTTTTGGTTTCCTCTTTTAAATCACACACAGCACTATGAGGGGTAACACAGTAAACTAAATCAAGATCATGTTAGTGATTTATCAGTTTTCTCCCTCCGCTAGGACAGATTCAGGATACAGGGCTTTGAGAAAAGGGAGAAGGAGGGGTGGCAAAGGATATGGAAAGGGGACGTCTGGGCACTGCAGCAAACCAAGCAGACCTCTCTGAGTCCACCTTGCTCAGTTATATCCACTTTCCAATGGAGAAGAAGAGGAAAGTCCCATCAGCAACACAGACTGGCTCCTGATAAATAGAAATGCAGTTGACCTTTGAAGAGCAAGGGTTTGAATTTCATGGGTTCACTTATACATGGACTTTTTTCAATAAATATGTACCGTAGTACTACACAATCCTTGGCTTGTTTGAATCCACTGATGCAGAACCAAGGATACGGAGGAACCAAGTGTAGGGAGGGCTGACTATAAGTTCAGATTTTTGACTCTGAATTTTTGGGGTGCAAAGGAGTAGCACCCCAACCCCTGTGTTGTTTAAGGGTCAATTGTACAAGACAGTTTTTGAAAAGTCAAGAAAACCCGCCCATTGAGAACTGATGAGGAGAGAGTGCCTTCTTTTAAATCCCTAGACCAGGGAAAGAAGTATACTCTCTTCTAGTCACTTGCTGATTTAAAAGCTGGATCCCTACAAGTTTCCACAAGTAGAGATCTTGACTCAGAATCTGCCATAGGATTCTGCGTCTTAAGGATAAATGATTTTGGGGGACTGATTATGTTGTATTGACTGTCCTCCCCATGGGATGGACAGAGCAAATATAACATTCATTGTGCCCCTCTCCCAGCTCAACAATTCTCTCTATTGTTCTTTTCAAAAACCCCTTCTGGATGGAGGACCCCTCCATGTCTGTCATAGTCATGTAAGTATACATTTGATTTATTTGAATGGCAATAGCCCAGTGCCTACCAGCACAGGGTCTGCATGCAGTAGATGCTTGGTATTAGTTAACATGACTGAATGCTATCGGACGAATGAATAATTATAACAATTTATGCTCAATTGGTATTCAGCAGATTTCAAAAGTCTTTTTCATATAGTGCTTCACTTACTCCTCACAACATCCTGGTAGATATTTTCATTGTTCCCAATTTAAACATGGAGAACATGCTCAGAAAGTTGAGGTGACCCATCTAAAGCCATAGAGCTGAGGAGTGGCACTTGAGTCCTGCTCTAGATTCTTGCTAGCCCTCACTGATCTGGGTGAGGGTTTGAGTCTCTCCATAGCAGGCAACAAGAATGCACTCTTGAATATTTAAATATTGGTTTGAATATACTCTATACCATAGATAATCAATAAAAATGATGCGTCAGAATGTCCTTCTATGAACACGAACTCTTTTTTTTTTTTTTTAAATGTCTGAAACATTTATATTAACATATTTCCATACATATTTCCATACAAATACAAATATAAGATTTTTAGAAATTTCATGTAATGTCTGAAACATTTATATTAACATATTTCCATACAAATAACCCAATGAAAGTTTAGTATTAGTTGTTTTGTTTGTTTTTTTATACTGCAGGTTCTTATTAGGCATCAGTTTTATACACATCAGTGTATACATGTCAATCCCAATCGCCCAATTCAGCACACCACCATCCCCACCCCACCGCAGTTTTCCCCCCTTGGTGTCCATATGTCCATTCTCTACATCTGTGTCTCAACTTCTGCCCTGCAAACTGGCTCATCTGTACCATTTTTCTAGGTTCCGCATACATGCATTAATATACGATATTTGTTTTTCTCTTTCTGACTTACTTCACTCTGTATGACAGTCTCTAGATCCATCCACGTCTCAACAAATGACTCAATTTCTGAACACGAACTCTTAACCTGGATGACTCAAAGAGTAGAATGACAAGAAATCTATCTAGAAGACAGGGAGTTGGGAGAGTCTCTGACCCCGAATAACCCCCAAACCTAACTCCCATCCTCCCACCGAATTTTATAGCTCTGAGATATGTGATTAAAAATGATTTTACACATACTGTACATAAAGGAAAAATGATAAGCCTTTGCTTCTGCTGTCGTGCATTTTGCTACCTGTAACAACACTTACTGTTCAAGCCTGGTCTAATATAATGGTTCTCAAATTTTAATGGTCATGAAAAGTCACTCACGGGGCTTATTAAAAGTGCAGCTTCCTTAGTCATGCTTGCCATTCTGATTTAGACGGTCTGTATTTAACATCACCTCAAAGTGGTTTTGATGCAGGTGGCCCAGTAGACATATATGCAGGGACATTGGTTTGGAGTCACTCAGAAAACTGTTCTCCTTGCATGACTTGAGGCTTTCAAAATACCGACTAGGAACTCCAAAAGTCAACACCTTGTGGATTCTCACCGGAAGTCTGTCTTCAGGACATTTTGAGGGTTTATTTGAGTTACTTTACCTTGGCTGTGGCCAAGGTTTCTCACCACCAACTTACTGTGGTGTGTGGATTTTGTATTTGGTTTTAACTCTGGGGCCGGGGCCAGGGCCAGGGTTGGATCTCCTCTTAAAATGCCTTCTACTTTTTATAATCATCAAAAGCACTACCTGTGTCTGAAGGTCATTGACCTAAATGTCCCACCGATGACTCAAAATGGTGCGAGAAGTCCTTACCGATGGCCCAAATTCTGCACCTGCTTCTCTTCTTTCCTTGTTAAATATTTGCTGTCTGTCTGAATTGGGAAAGGATATTTCACACCAAAAGCAAATGGGGATGGTTTTGGCTGATGCCTCTTTGTACTTCTATGTGATTTCACTTTCTTGAGAAATGCACAGTGGATAGAAGTGATGTCTATGCCTCTTCCTAAAGGGCTATTCATAAAAGTGCCCCTCAGGTCAGTCACCTTGTTTTGTCTATTCTGTGGCTTTATGGAGGCTCTGTTTGCTCACCTGTAGCAGATGTTCTTGGATCCCAGATGTTTTTAAGAATTTTTCTGTGTGGGCCTATGTAGTGTTATATAGCAGCAATCACCCTATTAAAGGCATGTGACTTTGTAAGAAGTTTTGATTGCTGATTGTTTGGAAAGTGTTTGTGGTTCTTAATTAAGCATTTCATTAATAGCTGCCAAGGTCTTTTGGTCTATAAATTGACTCTATTGAGTTGAAGTGTTTGTCCTAACTAATTCAGTATGGTTTTACGTCTGTGTTTGGTGATAAGTGAATTTTGTTAAATTGAGACCCACACATGAGGCACTTAGTAAAGAATTTTTAGTATATGATAACAGTAAAAACACACCCACAGAAACTTATCTCAATAAAAGTATGTTTATATTTTTAAAGAAACTTGAGAAAGGCAAAATCTAGGAGACATAGGAGTGTAGGAATCTTAATCTTTAAAAAAGCATTTAAAGAAAAATTTCTAACAAACACAAAAGTAGACAATTAATATGTTAACCTCCTGTGTATCTATCACTAAACTTCAACAAGTGTCAGTTTATGATCAATCTTATTTTTCCATAGCTCCTCCTATTACTCCTACCCCTGATTATTTTGAAGCAAATCCTAGGCATATCAGTAATATAATTTCATATGTAAATATTTTAGCATGTATTTCTAAAAGACAAGGACTACACTATTAAAACATAATCACAATACACAAAATAATACACAATAATCACAGAATAGAAATTCCTTAATAACATCTGACATTCAGTCAGTATCTGTTTCCTTAATTGTCCTAGGAATGCATTCTCTTCTCTTTCTTTCCATTTTTTTTGTTTTTTGGTATGAATCAGAATCTAAAAAAGTTCATACAGTGAGATTAGTTAAATATCTTTTACGTCTCTTTTAATCAATAGATACCCTCTTCCATTTCTTTTTATTTGTCTTGTGATTTTGTTGTTATTATTTTTGTTGAAGAAATTGTGGTTTGTCCTAGAGTTTCCACAGTTTGGATTTTGCTGATTCCACTCCCATGATTATGTTAGATAAAAATGAAATTATGTGTTCACATAGATATTTCCAATTGAAATTTAGTACTAAGGGTTTTTAACTTAATCTCTTCTTATATTTGTGTCATCTTTCTCTCACTCTCCAAAATCCCAGTTCTTAACAGTAGCAACAGAATTACTCATTTGTTTATCCTGTACAACACACAAGACAATCTCAGAATAACAATACAAACACTATTACAAACACCATGATTACTGAAACTATTTTGTGATGATTTTGTTTTGAATTATTTTTGTCTCTAAGTAGGTACCATTAAATTCAGCGGTATGCTGGTAAATGTTCAATAGTCATATTCTGAAAACAAAGAAAAAACAACAACAAAGTCAGAATAAGCAAAAGCCTGATTCGTAACATTTGCTGATTTCCATGGTGCAAATATATCCACTGTGGCTGCTTTGATGCCACTGAATGCAGATCTGGGGAGAGCTGCACACAGCTTGTGAGAACCAGTGCTGGCTGGCTCCCACTCACCCTCGGGGGATTCCTCTGCTTTGAAGTCACTCAGAAAGGCTCCTCACTGTATGGTTGTGCCACCAAATGGACACAGGCTCATTTGTCCCATTTCATGTTAAGGTTTTAGGAATTGCATTTTAAATTTAAATTTTGTTTTATAATTATGCAAAATATTTATGGTTTCAAAGTCAAATCTACAAACATTCAAACAAATCTAACTTCCATTCCTCTCACCTTCACCCTATGTCTTCCCTCCCCTATAGATAACCAATTATTTTAAAGTATTATTATATATGTTTATATATATAAATATATATTCACTTTCTTAATATATATTTAAATATAATTATATATAATACATATATACATATATGTATATGTATATATGCATATTATATATAATAATATGCATATGTGTATATTTATTTATATATATTATATATACATAATACACACACACACACACACACACACACACACACATATATTCCCCTTCTTAGATACTTTTATCTAAGCACACTTTTCTACACCTTGCTGTTTTTCACTTCACAAAATATCCTGGAGGTCATTTCACAACAGTGTATAGAGATACACCTTGTTCCTTTTCCAGCTGAATAGGACATCTTTTCTGAATGGACCATGGTCTATTTAACCAGTTTCCTATTGATGAATAGTTGAGTTCCTTTCAATAATTTTAAAAAATTTAATTTCTTTTGATGTGGGCTAGATAGTACATTCAATAATTTAAAATTTAGATGGTACAAAAGAGTATGCAGTGAAAATAACCTTTTCACCTCTTTCCCCCAGATGGCTATTTCCCATTTCTAGAGGCAACCTGGTGTTTCATATGTGTTTAGCTTATAGATACTCCTATTTGTGCTTGCAAGATGAGGACTGCTATTATCAATTTTATTTAGTAAGGGGGATAAATAAGAAGGAGAGAGCTCAAATATTTCAATCAATTTCAGCCAATGACATGTCATTGGATACGGGACTAAGCATTAGGTTTCCAATTGCAGTTGGCTTTTCTATTATGCGCATTTGCATTCCTCTTTCCAACTTCCGCATCAAAATAGCAGAGTTACAAATTTATTAAATTACCTTTCTCTGGATTGGAATAAGGAGTAATGAACTGAGAGGAGTAACCACTCCCATCATTATCAAATGATGAATTTTCTCTAATTACTATGTTCTAATACGGACAGAGATGATGACATGCTGAGAATTAGCCATTTTTTAAACTAAATGAAATTGATTCAGACACATCTTTGAAAATATACAAAAGACACACATTTTGCTTTACCAGAGGCAGTGTAACAAGAGCGTAGCACTAAAAAGCAAAAATCCAGTCATATCACAATTAGCAACTGCCAATATTACACAGTACACATAGTGGTGAGAGTTCACGGGCACCTTGTAGGGAGAAAAATTAAAGTTCCAGAGTTTCTTCAATGCCCCAAATGGTCCATGCCTCTCAGTACTCTGGCCCCAGTGTGGTCTCCTCTCACACTGAATCAGGGCTGACTCCATGCGACCAACAGAATATGGTGGGTATGACAGTGTGTGACTTCCGAGGCTGGATCATAAAAGGCACTGCAACTTCTGTTTTGTTCTCTTAGATTCCTTGCCTTGGGGGGAAGCCAGCCTGGGAGTACAGTCAAGTAGTTCTGTGGAAAGATCCAGAAGAGGAGGAAATGACCAATAGCCAACATCCATTTGCCGGCCATGTGAGTGAGCCACCGTGGAAGTGCATCCTCCAGCCCCAGTCGGATGACTGAAGATGATGCAGTCCTGGCTGTATTTGACTGCAACCCCGTGAGAGACCTGAGTCAGAACTGCCCAGCTGTTCCCCTCCTGAATCCCAGAACCACAAAGAGATCAGCAATACTGCTGCTGTTTTACGTCACTAAGTTTTGGGAGGTAGTTTGTTACTCAGCACTAGATAATTAATATACTATCTGAATCATAAGTTAGTGGAAAACAATAGTTTTCACAGTATCTTTGCAAAATAGTCATTTTCTAAAATAATACTTACTGTTCTTCTCTGATTAAAAAATTGAAACGCACAATAAAATTGTAAGAAAAAATACAAAGCACCTTCAACCTACTATGAAACAGAATATATTATCCCAATTATACAGTTTAAAAACCCAAGATGCAGAGAGGGAAGAAACTCTCCCAAGTTATATATGCTATTAAGTGGAATGAGCAGTATTTGAAGACAAGGCCTGTTTAACTCCACTGTATATTTCTCTATATTCTGCTAATCTTAAAAAAAAGAAAGAATCTAAAAAAGAATGAATATATGTACATGTTTAACTGAATCACTTTGCTGTACAACTGAAACTAACACAACACTGTAAATCAACTATACTCCAATAAAATCAAAATTTTAAAAACTTAAAAAAGGAAATAAATACTAGGACCTTTTAAATGAAAACTCTCTGAATAGCAAAAATATCACTAAAACTTGGTTCTGCTCATTTATTCATCTACACATTGAACAAATAGCTCTTGAGCACCTGTTATGTATAAGGGTCAGTGCTGGGGAAGCAGAGGTGAACCAGAGTGACACACCTGCTTCCTGCTGTCATGGAGATTACAGTATAATGGAAGACATTGCCATTAAGAAGGTAAACACACAATGAATATGGTAGATTCAAACTGCTGTGAGTGCTAAGAAATATGTATATGCCTTGAGAAAGAATACCATAATTTAAAATAATTTAGGTTGATGGGTCAGGAAAAACTGTACATTTTACTTGAGACCTGTAAGAGGTAGGAATTAGCCAGATGAAGACCAGGTACCAGAGCATTTCAGGCAAAGGGAACAGCGTGTGCTAAAACCTTGAGGTGGGAAATTGATTGGTATATTGATGGAATCAAAGATAATGTCTCTGGAGAGTAATTCATGCAGTGGAGAAAGGTGTAGGGTGAAGCTGGAGAAGGCGCTGGGGCCAGATCACATGTGTGACTTAGCCTAGGACATGTTACAAGGTGTGGGTTTCATTTTAGGAGCAAAGGGAAAGCTCAGAGGGACTTGTAATTTCTGATTTGCATTGAAAGATCATTCTAGCTGCTATGTTGGAGAAAGATAGAGAAGGTAAGAGTAGAGATGAGGGTACTAGCAGGGAGACTCTTGCAGCTCTGCAGTTGGTATGATGACATGGTGTAGTGAACTAGGGTGATTCAAGTGGTTTGCGATTCCGAGAGAGATTATTTGAGGATTGGAGACCTGGTAACGGGCTGAATGTGAAGATGAAGGAATGCTTGCAGAAATGCGCAGCAGGGTGCTCAAAGCGACATTTATGAAGGCGGGAAAGACTAGAGGAAGAACAGATTTGGCTGGGGTATTAAGAATTCAGTTTTATATATTATGATCTTTAATTGCATAGTGCTTGGGCAAGATAAAAGAACATGGCCATTCCTTGGGAAATAACTTGTCTTATATCCATTTCTAGCTTTGCCAGCAACCAGCTGCTTACAGATACCATTTATCAACCATTATCTAGGTACCTTCCCATGCTTTTCTTCTGCTAATGAGCGTATGTTTGAGGATCTCAAACTGCAGATAAGGAAAGCTCTAGCTGGACAACCCTGTAGGATTAAATGAGCCGTGCTAACCATATTTGAGCAGTCACCTGAAGGTCTCCTTTGAAGAAAATACCCCTACACTTTTCCTTTTTGGTCACTGCCAAGGGAGTAGGGGATTTTGTTCTTAAAGGTCATGTGTTTGAGATAAAATCTTTACTGTTTACTCCTCTTTGGCACGCTGTCTCTGGATGTTTTCTGAGTAAAACACTCAGTTAACTGGTGAAACAGAGAACTATTTCATTACAGTGCATGCACGTTTAAGGTAGATGTACCACTTATTTATTTAGCTATTTTAATATTGCTTGTTCTAAAGAGATATAGTTATGGAGTTTTCCCCTTTCAGAATTTGAGAGAGTAATTCACCTTTTATGTATCTACTAGATGTTCTTGGGGCAGTACGATATACATATAATTCTCCAAATCACATCTTGGGTAAAAATAGGGCCTAGCTATTGAAATATAGAAAAGAAAAAATATAAGATAATGTAATATTTAAAAAATTGAAAAACCCTCAAAGCAAAAATGTCTCATGTAATTCTTTGGTTATTTAACTGCTCTAAAAATGGCTCTCAGAGCGGTAGTGTTTTCTGAACAACAGAAAGAACTGCATTTTTTTTCCCTGAGAATTTCTCTTCCTTAACTTGGTCTCCTTGCCAGTGGGATTTCTCTCAAATCACATGTGTTTTCTCGGAGAACAGTTAGCCGCTTTGAAGACATAAGCTCACTGGTTGCAGGCATTAGGGTACAGAGGAGAGAGGCCTGGCCTGATTACGTGGCCTCTCCCTGGGAGGCAACTTCCTACCTGAGTTCACCACCTGGAGCCCATTTCTTTTTAGAGAAGTAAAACTCTCTTGGCGATCCTTGCCTGGCTGAGTTTGGGTGAGGATAAATGAGCTGGGTGTGAGTTCAGAAACCATCGAGGACTACACCAAGGTAAGATATTGTTCTGGTTCCTTCTGCTTGGAGGAAGTTTTCAACAGCCTCTCTTCTCAACTCTGCGGTCTCTGCCTTGGCAAAGACCACTTTCCCCTCTGCCCTGGCTGGCTGAACAGACTCTAGCCTCATCTTCCTCCACAAAGTTGCCGTTGCAATCTTTCCCAAATGCACATCTCGAGAGGCTGAGTTGCTACTTAAACCTCGTGGTGCCTCCCTGAGTTTTACAGAAAAGCTCACCTTTTATGAAATGGCTTTCCGGGCTCCCCCAGCCGTTCTGCCATCACTGCTCCAGCTATGCTGACCCACCTTCCATTCTCCAAACTCACCCGTGGTTGCGTTCCTCTGCGCCTTTACAGAAACTGCTTTCTCTCCCTGGAATCCCCTTGCCCTAGTCGGCCCGGTGAGCTACTCTTACTTACCTTTCTTGCCTTAGTTGAAGCCTTACCATCTCTTCCCTGAGTCCCCAAACCCCTGTTTTCCTCACCTCATTTATTTATTCTGTCGCTTGTTTGTGGGGGCCATATCCCAATTACAGCCCCTAAACTGTTCTGTAGTTCCACATTTTGTGGAGCCCAGGTGTTCCAGGCTTCAGCACTCTGAGGAAAAATGCAACCAGTGCCCCATCCAAAGGGCTCTTCTCTCTTCCCTGTTCATAGGCTTCTCTTCTCCAAGCATTTCTGGGAGTTCCAGGGTTGGGGCGGGGAGGGTCATAGCCGGGTCCTTGAATCCTTGCTCCCTTTTGCTGTGTGGCCTGTGAGGCAGTTGGTGATTGACTGACTTCTTCTCCCTCTGAAGCTTCAGTCTGAACCCCCCTGGATGTTGGCCGCCATCACGTCCTTGGGGAGGAGGGATGAGGGAGGCCTGAGGTGAGCTCTGCTGCTCTCCCTGCCCCTGCCAGCTGAGGTGCAGATTCCTGCCTGGTTTCCCTCGGTGACTTTTTGAGTCAGAAGTATGTTCATCCAGGGCTAGAAGCCTCCAGCAGTGACAGAGGGGTTGATGTTATACTGTCAGTTCACGCTACACTCTGTTCTCGCCCCAGACACACAATGCTGTGGATTTGGGCTGAGGAATTTTCCCTTGTCCAGTGGAAAGCTGTATTGATGGTCCCCACAAGCAGGGTGATAGGAAATGCTTAATATGAATACAGGGATCCTGGCTTGTCTTATATTACCGGGAGCAGGGGGAGGTGTGGAGACTGCTAAGTGTCATTTTTACATTTATACTTGTTTTTAAATCCCAGGGACTGTGAGAGCAGGCATCCTACAATTTCCAGAAGTCACAGTCTAGACTAGAGATAAGATGCTCTAGTCCCTCCGGCCAGTCTTCTTTTCTTCCACCCCCCCCCCCTCATCAGGGGAGGGAGTCTTTTTACAGTTCTGAGGTCTCTGGGGACATTATTCTGCCTGATGGAAAGGAAGAATTCCTTAGATGAAAGAAAAAAAGAAAAAGAGAGAAGAGAGAGATGAATATTTCAGATGAAGAATTAGGGATGTGTCTGAAAATTTCTGGCATAGATGGGGAAGAAGTCCCAATATGTTTTTGTGCTTATACAACCCCAAATTATGTTCACTACATGAATGATGTGACTTGACTGGGAAAAGGTAACCTGAGAGTATTTTAAGATTCCTTGGTTATGTAATTATATATCCAGAAGGTACCATATCTAGCAGAGTGATAGATTAAAAATTATAATGGGTGTTCTTAAGCATATAATTAGCATATTGAACAGCGACAGTTCAGACCCTAATTAAGTACACAGTCTGCTAACAGAGGGCATTCTGATTTTTATAGTGACATAGGAGTCTTACTCCCCAGTGAAGGAAAATTTTATCTAATCATGTAACGTTTCTCTTCCATACCTCTTGGAGCAAGAAATCAAAACTGCCCTTTTTCCTCTTAGATCTGAGTAAGAGAGTGAGCACAGGGAGTGTAGGAGGGAATTTTGTTGCTCTGTCAGAAAGGTAAATTGAATACTTATCATCACAATTTCCTCCTGTATCCGAAATAATTTCATATGTGACTCTTTGGAGCATTATGGGTAACCTTTAAAATACTTAGTGCTTTTTCTTATACCACTGAAATAAGAAATCAACCTCTCTTCCCTCCCTCCCTCTTCCTCCCTCCCTTTCTTTCTTCCTTCCTTCCCTTCTTTCTTTCTTTCTTTCTCTCTTTCTTTCTTTTTCTCTCTCTTCCTTCCTTCCTTTCTCTCTCTCTCTTTCTTTCTTTCTTTCCTTCTTTCTCTCTTCTCTCTCTCTTTCTTTCTCTCTCTTTCCTTTCTTTCTTTCTTTCTCTCTCTCTCTTTCTTTCTTTCTTTCTCTTTTTCTCTCTTTCCTTCTTTCCTTCTTTCTCTCTCTCTCCCTTTCTCTCTCTTTCTTTCTTTCTTTCTTTTTCTCTCTCTTCCTTCCTTCCTTTCTCTCTCTTTCTTTCCTTCTTTCTCTCTTCTCTCTCTCTTTCTCTCTTTCTTTCTCTCTCTCTTTCCTTTCTTTCTTTCTCTCTTTCTTTCTTTCTCTTTTTCTCTCTTTCCTTCTTTCCTTCTTTCTCTCTCTCTCTCCCTTTCTCTCTCTCTTCCTTTCTTTCTTCCTTTCTTCCTTTCTTCCTTTCTTCCTTTCTTCCTTTCTTTCTTTCTTTCTTCCTTCTTTCTTCCTTCCTTCCTTCCTTCCTTCCTTCCTTCCTTTCTTTCTTTTCTTTTCTTTTCTTTTCTTTCCCAAAATCTATTTAGAAGTACATTTGCCTTATAGCCAAGGGTAATCTCATCAATGAGCAATGCTTCTATTCATATGTCTGTCTCTCAGAGTCTGTCTGTATCTTAAAGAAATCCCCAATGCAGGAGGCAAGATATAAAATTGAATACCATCATGTAGTATCCCAAGGGGACTTGCTTAGTGTTTTCTTATCCAGTTACCCATGGCTACAGGGAAAGATTTTTCAAAATTCAATACAAATTGTGTTAGGTTGTTTTTCTTCTTGACACCCTTAAGTCTTCTTTGATCACAGTAGATTTTAGAGGAAAGGAAAAAAAAATTCCTTTAGCTCTCTCAATGTCAAGGGGCACCCAGATAGTTACTCCACTGCCCTTGCACAGAACTGTTAATTGTATAGAAGGACAAAGATATCTCGGAGTAAGCGTTTTGGGATCTCAATTAAAGCTGTTTGCTCTTCTCAGTGTCAGAAGGGCCTTGGGCACTAGCCAAAGGGAATTAATTATTGAAGGACTTTATTAGGAGATAGTTATCTCTGAAAGACAATTCCATTCGTCATATCACTGATCAAGCATCAAGTAATCAACAGGTATTTAATTACTGAGAAACTATTATGTTTTGTGTACTTTAATTAATTAATTAATTAATTAATTTTTGGCTGTGTTGGGTCTTCGTTTCTGTGCGAGGGCTTTCTCTAGTTGCGGCAAGCGGGGGTCACTCTTCATCGCGGTGCGCGGGCCTCTCACTATCGTGGCCTCTCGTTGCGGAGCACAGGCTCCAGACGCGCAGGCTCAGTGTGTACTTTAAACTCTTATGAAAGAAGTGGATAAAATACTGTCAAATAGCATTGCGTGCTACAGAGAAATTGTTCATGAAAGGAAGAGTCAATCCACGCAGCAAACTTCACATGGCATCTTATTATAACAAACTGCCGCAGCCACTCCCACCTTCAGCAACCACCATCCTGATTGGTGAGCAGCTGTCAACATCAAGGCAAGACTCTCCAGCAACAGTGTTGGCCAAACGCTTGGCCTTCTTTGGGTTCATAAACTATAGTCACTCCACAGGAGCCAGAGACTCCAGAATTTGAAGGGAAGGGTAGAAAACAGCACCCTCATGGTTCATTAGGTGCTAGAATTGCTCAGATCTCACTGAAGACATTATAATGCAGTTAATATAAAAGACTGGGTGCTCTAATTCATTTTGACTTCCCTGAAGTAATTTTATAATGGAAAGGGTCAGTCTCCATACAGTTTAGAAAGAGAAGGCCAAAAAAGTGAGGCATGTTTGTGTTTGTCCTCCTGAGAGAAGAGCTCATGGTTTTCAGCATACTGAGAAAGGTAGCCACTCAGTGAAGTTGACATAGTCAGCCCCACCCCCTCCTGGTCTGAGGGAAAACTGTCATGGAGTCATCCAATTCCCTTTGCTGTGATTCTATGTCCAGCACATGACCTTGGGAATGCACACTTTTTTTCCCCCAGGGGCAGGAGGATCACGCTGGGTGAGTCAGGATCTGCCAAAATTAGGGACCCTTCCCCTGCCTGCCCTAGAGCATACAGGCATATCATGAAGATATTGCAGGTTGGATTCCAGACCACCACAATAAATTGAGTATTGCAAATAAAACAATTCATGCAAATTTTTTGGTTTCCCAGTGCATAGGTTTACACTATACTGTAGGATATTTAGTGTGCAATAGCATTATGTCTAAAAAAATGTATGTACCTTAATTAAAAAATACTTTATTGCTAAAAGAAATGCTAACCATCTGAGCCGTCAGCGAGTCATAATCTTTTTGTTGGTGGAGAGTCTTGCCTTGATGTTGATGGCTGCTCACCAATCAGGATGGTGGTTGCTAAAGGTGGGAATGGCTGTAGCAGTTTGTTAAAATAAGATATCATGTGAAGTTTGCTGCGTGGATTGACTCTTCCTTTCATGAACAATTTCTCTGTAGCATTGCATGCTGTTTGATAGTATTTTATCCACTTCTTTCAAAGAACTTCTTTCAAAATTGGAGTCAGTCCTCTCAAACCCTGCTGCTGCTTTATCAACTAAGTTTATGTAATATTCTAAATCATTTGTTATCATTTCAACAGTCGTTACAGCATCTTCACCAGGAGTAGATTCCATCTCAAGGAACCACTTTCTTTGCTCATCCATAAGAAGCAATTCCTCATTCATTAAAGTTTTTTCATGTGATTGCAGCAATTCAGTCACATCTTCAGGCTCCACTTCTAATTCTAGTTCTCTTGCTATTTCCACTACATCTGCAGTTACTTCCTCCACTGAAGTCTTTTTTTTTTAAGTGAAGTATAATTGACTTACAATATTATATTAGTGTCAGGTGTACAACATAGTGATTCGATATTTTTATACCTTACAAAACTAGACCACCATAAGTCTAGTTACCACTGTCACCAAAGTTATTACAATATTATTGACTATATTCCCTATGCTGTGCATTACATCCCTGTGACCTATTTATTTTATAACTGGAAGTTTGTACCTCTTAATCTCCCTCACCTATTTCACTCATCCCCCTGCTCCCATTTCCTCTGGCAACCACAGTTTATTTTCTGTATCTAGACTCTGTTTCTGTTTTGTTATGTTTGTTCATTTGCTTTTTTAGATTCCACATAAGTGAAATCATATGGTATTTGTCTTTCTCTGTTTGATGTATGTCACTTAGTTTAATGCCTTCTAGGTCCATCCATGTTGTTGCAAACAGCAAGATTTAATTATTTTTCATGGCTGAGTAATATTCCATTGTATAAATTGATATATGTATGCCACATCTTTATCCATTCATCTATCAGTGGATGCTTAGGTTACTTCCATATCTTGTCTATTCTAAATAATGCTGCAATAAACATAGGGATGCATATATCTTTTCAAATTAGTGGAGGTTTTTTGTTTGGGAAAAGATGCAGAAGTGGAATTGCTGGATTATACGGTAGTAGTATTTTTAATTTTTTGAAGAACCTCCATACTGTTTTCTGTAGTGACTATATCAATCTACATTCTTACCAACAGTGCACAAGTGTTTCCTTTTCTCTACATCCTTGGCAACACTTGTTATTTGTTGTCTTTTTGATAATAGCCATTCTGACAGATGTGAGGTGATATCTTATTGTGGCTTTGACTTGCATTTCCCTGATGATTAGTGGTGTTGAGCATATTTTCATGTGTTTATTAGTCGTCTGTGATGTCGTCTTTGGAAAAATGTCTATTCAGGTGCTCTGCCCATTTTTAAATCAGGTTGTTGTTCTTTTTTTTTTTTTAATGTCACGTTGTATGGGTTGTTTGTATATTTTGAATATTAACCACTTATCACTCCACTGAAATCTTGAACCCATCAAAGTCATCCCTGAGGGTTGGACTCAACTTCCAAACTCCTGTTAATATTGATATTTTGACCACCTCCCATGAATCATGAATATTATTAATGGCATTTAGAATGGTGAATCCTTTCCAGAACATTTCAATTTACTTTGCTCAGATCCATTAGAGGAATCACTATCAATGGCAGCTATAGTCTTATGAAATATATTTCTTAAATAATAAGACTTGAAAGTTGAAATTACTCCTTGATTCATGGGCTGCAAAATGGATGTTGTGTCAGCAGGCAAGGAAACAACATTAATCTCATAAATCTCCATAAGAGCTCTTGGGTGACCAGTTGCATTGTCCATGAGCAGTAATATTTTGAAAGGAGTTTTTTTTGTTTTTTTTTTATGAGCAGTAGATTTTAGCAGTGGACTTAAAATATTCAATAAACCATGCTCTAAACAGATATACTGTCATCCAGGCTTTGTGTTCCACTTACAGAGCACAGGCGTAGTAGCTTTGGCATAATTCTTAAGGGCCCTAGGATTTTTGGAATGGTAAATGAGCATTGGCTTCAACTTAAAGTCACTAGCTGCATTAGTCCCTAACAAGAGAGTCAGCCTGTCCTTTGAAGCTTTGAAGCCAGGCTTGGCCTTCTCCTCTCTAGCTATGAAAATCTTAGATTGCATCTTCTTCCAGCAGAAGACTATTTCACTACATTGAAAATCTGTTGTTTAGTGTAGCCACCTTCATTAATTATCTTAGCTAGATCTTCTGGATAACTTGCTGCAGCTTCTATGTCAGCACTTGCTGCTTCACCTTATACTTTTATGTTATGGAGATGGCTTCTTTCCTTAAACCTCATGAACCAACCTCTGCTAGCATCAAACCTTTCTTCTGCAGGTTCCTCACCTCTCTCAAGCTTCATAGAATTGAAGAGAGTTAGGACATTCTTCTGGATTAAGCTTTGGCTTAAGGGAATGTTGTGGTTGGTTTTATCTTCTATCCAAACCACTTAAACTTTCTCCATATCAGCAATAGGGCTGTTTTTCTTTCTTATCATTTGTGTGTTCACTGGAGTAACACTTTTAATATTCTTCAAGAACTTTTTGCTTGCATTCACAACTTGGCTGGATTCTTCTGGTCATTATTAGTTCTACTGGGTCTTATCACAGCTAAAACTAAAATGTAAAAATAGTGTGTTAGGGAGAATTTTGGTAAGTTATTTCACAAGTATACAGTAACATGTCTATAGAAAATTATAGGTATTACAGACATTTTCAAAATAGGAAATGTATACTTGTATTAGTTATCTATTGCTACATAACAAATTACCCTAACTCTTAATGACATACAACAACATACATTTATTACCTCACAATTTATTTAGGTCAGGAATCTGGGCATAGCTTAGCTGGGTCCTTTGCTTCATGGACTTTCACAAAGATGCAGTCAAAGGGTTTTCCAGTGCCAAAGTCTCACCTGAAGGTTCAAGTGGGGAAGGACCTACTTCCAAGTTCACTTATGTGGTTGTGGGCAGATTCAGTTCTCAAGGGCTGTTGGACTTGAAATGCCTCAGTTCCTAGCTGGCTGATGGCCAGAGGCCGCCCTCAATCCCTTGCAATGTGGGCAAGAACACTCTACTCCTTGCGACATGGCAGTAGCTTCATCAAAGCCAGCAAAAGAGAGTCTATTGATTAGATGCAAATTACTCAAGGGTAGGAGATTACTTGGGAAATACTAAGAAGGGGGGATCATTAGAGTCATTAAGAGGCAAAGTTTATTCAAAGATATTATGAAAAATTCCATTTCATAGCACAGCTACTTTGGGAACTGCAATTGCGTAGGCATGTTTAGTGGAGAAGTCTGTCTTAAGTCAAATACAATTTCCTTAATTAATGCACTGCTTTATTCCTCAAACATTCTGCAAACTTCCTAATCTAATCTTTGGAATCTTTGAAGCCATTATCAAATGCTCTCAAACTTCTGCCAAATATTTTCCTCTCTTTTATACTCCCACATGAAATTTCTCTTCTAGGTCATTAAAGAAAAAGCTCTACAGAAAGACCACTGTGAGTGTGTGTACTTTGAACTGTGGGCAAGGGATGGTGTTTATGAAGGTAAATAAAGCAGTTTCTGAAATCTTATGAACAAGATCCCGCCTTCAGTTAAGCTAAACAGATTGTATTTCATCTGCAATTCTCAGCATGGTGTATCTGTTAATGGCTGAAGAAAAGAGTTCTTTATTTTGAAAACATACAGAGATAGAAAAACTCTCATATGGAAAAGAAAAAAGGTGGCGTGAGTCGCATTGAGACAGTTTATTTGTGGAAATTGATAAAAATGTGTCACAAAGCTCACTTTAAATTTCCTAATTGCCAGCTGTGGACCTAAACGTGGGATGGGTCTTAATCTCCATTTCATGAGACTTTTCTCTACATCTGTCCTGATTGCCTGGTTGCAATATGAGTGCATTTTTTGGAAAAAGTTGAATTCTCTGATTTTTTTTCTCTTTTGCTCTTGAATTCTTAATAAAATCAGAGCTCTCTCCTTTCTATCTATCTGTAGCAAAAGAATAAGCAAATGGAAAGTGAGGGGAAGGAGAGAATTTACAAACAGATTAAATGGTGAGATTTGAAGTTTCACAAATGCCTCTCCTACTACACAATGTCTGCTAGTCCCCGTATCACAAGGAAATTGCCTTTGGAGGCAATTTTTAATTTTTAAAAATTTTATTTTTAATTTTCTGATTTAAATCACAGCTAGCGAGTAGAAGAAACCTAGTGATAGCACAATTGGGAATGCTCTGGCTAGTTAAGAACCAGAAAGAAGACATGTTCCTGGAAGATTGGTTCAGTGCTAGAAGAGAGAGGAGACCCAAAGGGGAAGCAAGTGTGCCAAGATAAACCTTAATTGTCATGTGCCAAGCTTGTCTACAATTGATCCTGGTAGAGGCTGGTTAATTTTTCAAAATGATTATGCTCTTGGAGATATGCCTTGTCTTCTGAACCTCACTGGCTAAAAAGTTATTTTAAAGGGCATTCATTAATTTGGTCTAAATATAGAAATAATAAAAAATTTGAAGTATAGAAAATTTGAATGTACATGAAGCTGAGTGCTTGATGAAGATGAGACTTTAAATTATCTTTTATAGAGATAACTGCCCTTAGGAGAGTCCTCAATTTTTGGTTGCTGCAGATAGTGGGACTCCTAGTTCACACTTGGAGCAACTTTGATTTCACTTTATCATAGGAATGAGTGTAAAGCAAATACTTACTTAGAGTTCTTAAAAAAGATTTGAAGTCACTGTGTCTCTGACTGCAGATGGTGCAACTGGAGGTATTAAGTGTTCAGTTCAATAGTATGAACTGGATGTATTTTGAGATGGACAGTTATGTGCTTGAAAGAGTTAAAGAAAAAAATTTTTTCCCTACATATGGATTTTGATAAACTTTTAATAATTCTCACTTGATGCTATCCAACAGATTTTGAGAAACATACCTCTGGCTATTGTGATTTTGTCTACTGAAAGAAAAACATCATTACACTGACAATTATCCTGGGGCATGAAATGAGTGTACCTCAGATTGGGGTAGAGGAGGATCTCTACCTGTGGTTGAGGCTAAAGCTTTTATGGGGCTAAAAATGGGAGAGACCTAGAGGTTCTGGGTGGTGAGGGGTAAGCTGGCCTTGTCTCATGGTAGACAATTAAGAGTAAGACAGAGAACTTAGGAGTAGAGGCAAGTTGCAAGTGACCACTTTTAGTAGCAGTAAAAGTCACTCTCCAAACTCTACATTTATTATTCCTCAATCACTCATAAAGTGTTATTTAAAACCACATTCTGGTCCCAGCTCTTCTTTGGATTGGAAAGGGAAGGAACTGGATCTGGGCTTTGAGTGAAAAGGTGAAAGGCAGAGAAACTAACCCAGAGGAGCCACTAATGTGAGGGATCTAATGACTTGAGAGATTGGGAGTATGATGTCTTCTTCCTCACCTCTGACAACACTGGGTAGTATCAAGCTTCCTAAGTTTTGCTCATTGGACGGGAACAAAATAACACTTCACTATTATTTTGACATGCATTTCTTTAGTTATCAATGAAGTTGAACATCTGAATATCTTTTCAAATAAGTTATTGACTATTTGTATTTATATTTTTGGTAAACTTTTTATATCTATCTCCATTTTTCTATTGCATCACTCATCTTCTCCTTTCTAAAATTTATCTGAATTATTTTTTATTTTTTCTATGAGTTCTTTTTAAACAAAAGAAATTAGCCTTTTATTGGGTGTAAGATAGACTCAAGGATGTATTGCACCACATGGGGAATATAGCCAATATTTTGTAATAACTGTAAATGAAAGTCACCTTTAAAAATTGTATAAAAATTTTTTAAAATTAAAAAAAAAACACCTTAGGAGAGTTTTCTATTTAAAAAAAAAGAAATTAGTCTTTGTGCTTCAAATGTGGTGTACATATGCTTTCCAATATTTGTTGTTGGTCTTTCAACTTTGTTTATTATGTATTTTTTCTATTAAAAAGCTTTACATTTTAATATAGTCATTTTTATCACTCTTTTCTTTATATGGCTTTTAGGTTTTCCATCCTGTGCTTTGAGGCCTTCCTCAAACATGTTTCAACATCATTAAAAAAAATCCTTCTTTTCCTTACTAAATTGAAATGCACTTTTATTAAAATTCCCATATATATTTAGGTCTGTTTCTCAACTCTTTTCTTCCATTGTTCCAGTATCAAAGAGCTTTAATTATTGTAGCTTTATTATGTTTTAATATCTTGTGAGGCAGATGCCTCCTTTTCCTTTTGGGAATTTTCCTGACTATTCTCACATTTTTATTTTTACAGGTGAACTTTACTAATACGTCTGACAATCTTGCCCCCACAAAATCCTATTGGTAATGAATTTATAAATTTGTTTAGGTGAAATTGACATCTCTACAGTAGGGAATCTTTTTGTTTTTATTTTTGTTTTACTGAATGTTGTATTTTCATTACATGTTTATAACAAGTGCAATTGGCATAAACAGGTTTGCGAACAAAGCTAAGAGCCTTTGGTAAACATGTACCACAATTTTGGGGGGCTGAAGAAACAGAGAGCAACCCACTAGCATGCCCTGATTTACAATGCCAAGTCTGCTTTACAATGGGAGGAGAGGGTATTGGTTAATCTGATGATTTTGTTATGTGGAGGTCGGGTAAAGTAGTCTTTTTTTTTTTTTTTTTAATTTAGCTTTTATTTTATATAGGAGTATAGTTGAGTTACAATCTTGTGTTAGTTTCAGGTGTACAGCAAAGTGATTCAGTTATACATATACATATATCCATTCTTTTTCAGATTCTTTTCCCATATAGGTTATTACAAAATATTGAGTAGAGTTCCCTGTGCTATACAGTAGGTCTAAAGGAGTCTTTTTATTCAAGGGCACAATGGGTCTTTCTGCAGTTTTACTCATCACCTTGGCTTTGTTTTTCAGCATCTTCTTCCCTGTGTAGTTCCAGGTTGGAGTTCACCAGAAGAGAAACTTGTGTGAGGTTTGCAAGGCAGATGTGAAGCAGCAGCCCTTAGCTCTAATGTCATTGTGGACAGAGGTGATGGGAGGCAGGTGCAGAGGGGCAAGTGGGTTCCAGTGGATTCTTACTCTTCTCCACTCCATGTCCTGCTTTTCTTCCTGACTCTGACTCTACTGACCAAGAGCAAACCAGTCCCACGAACTGATATTTGGCTGTGAACTCACGGAGGTGGTACCTATGCAGAGGTGGTAGTCTTCCCAGGTTAATATGCTCATCTCTCTTTGCATATCACCTTTGGCAGCTGCATGTGCCTTGCTTCCTGATTCCCCTGCAAGCTCTGACTTTTCCATCTGGGCTGGTGCTCAGGAGAGCTGGTCACTTTTCTCTGATTTTAAGGTTTCCCATTGGACCTTTTCTTCCCCAGCTCCTTCCACAGTTGAATGAGGTCCGATTCTGTAATCAATTCCGTATTTCTTAGCACTCATAGTGATTCTGCTTCCTTTGTGGAGCTCTAATGGCTACACTGCCCACTTACATAGCTCTTCTTTTATGTCTAACTACAGTATCAATGTTTTCTTCATATAGATTTTACGTACTTCTTATAGTAATTGTTCTTAGATGTTTTCTCTTTTTGCTTGCTTATTGTGAATGGAATTTTCCTTCCATAATATTTTCTAATTGGATCCTATCTCAAGGCCTTTGTACTTGCTGTCCTTCTGCTTAGTACCTTCACCCACCAGATATATCCATCACTCCCTTAAGCTCTTTACATATTATCATCTTTTCAATAAGACCTTCCCTGGCCACCTTGTATAAAATTGCAGTCCCTCATACACCATGTACCCTCCTTCCTTGCTTTATGTTTATCCTTAACACTAAACACCATTTAGCATACCATATGTTTTACTTATTGATGAAATAAAATTCATATTTTAAGACAAGACAAGAAAACCTTTATACAAATTTTTTTCTCCACCTGTTTGGCCTTCTCCCTCCCCCTAGTGTGCATTGTGCATCTGCATTATGCATTAACCAGACCTCCCCAATGGCAGAAATACCTGCTCAACCTTAAAGATCAAGTTTTCTTCTCCTGGTGCCAGCCATGTAACTCCTTAGAAGGTAATGTTTCTTTCTTAATCTTGTAGGTGGTCACGATGACCCACCACCTGCCTTGTATGTGCAGACATCTTTGGTGAACTTTACATACAATGCCTATATATCCCTTCCCTTAAAGATAGCAATTAGTGCAGAAAGACTGGGTCAGCCAACCTGGGGAGATACTGGGTCACACCTAATGAAAGTTCTAAGTATTTACTTATGACCTTATTAATGTTACTAGCTATATTACTTGTATTCTGCCTATTTTACAAGATTATTGTTTCTTGTATTACCAAATGTGCAACTGAGCCTCTGATAAAAATAATGACTAGGTGACTTGAAATGATTGACCAACTATATCTTTCTGTAAGGTCAATGATTATAATAGTGTAACTCTAGATATGGGAATAAGCAACAAGAGGGAACCATTTCCTGGACCATGGCAGACTAGTAAGGCTAGTCTCTGGTGCAGAGATTTTGGCTACTGTTAACAGGGCCTAGTCCAGTAATAGAACATTGAGTGCACTATCAATGAAACCCTTGCCTGACCTGGGAATGAGCATTCCTAGTGCCGTGGTACAAACTGGTCATGAAGTGCCACACAAAAGTTGGTTGAAATTAAGACTGAAAGGGAAGGAGTTGTAAAATAAAGAATGTTGCTTACCATCCAACTCTACAAGAATCAAATCATTAGCCACTGTAGTTGCTAAGGGTGAAGATCAGGATGAGGCATCTTGTTCTGTGGGAAAACTAGCAGAACCGGTCCTCAGATAGTGACACATTTTCAGGAGAAAATTTTATGAACTGAGTTTCTTGCATGTTCCCATACTTAGAAAAACACTAAAACCATTCAAGATATCTGTTCCTCGCGAATAGCAGTAACCTTCTACCAAGATGCACTTGATTGCATGTACCCCTTCACCAAAATCACATATGTACTGGCCTCCTCCCATTACCTCTTTGGAACAGTCCTCAGAGCTTTCTGAAAGACTGTTTCCTGGATTATAATCCTCAGGTTGGCTTGAATAAAATGCTCCATTTTGTTCTCAGGTTTATAGAGTAATTTTTTCATCAACATTATATAGTGTCTGTCTTTCCTCACAGAATATAAGCTCCATGATGACAGGAATTTTTCATCTGGTTTGTTTACTTCAGTATCTCCAGTGCCTAGAATGTTGTATGGCAAATAATAGGTGCTTATAAAATATTTTCTGAATGAATGAATATATAGAAAGTTATCGATTTAACAAAAAACTTTGTGTAACTCATCACCTTACTTTTCTATTATTGTTTCCAGTAGTTCTTACATCAACTCTTTTGAGTTTTCTAGTCTGTAAACTCACATCATCAACAAATAATAATTTCGACTCTTCCTTTCTACTACTTATACCTCATTTATTTTTATTGTCTAATTGCCTTGATTAGTTCATCTATAATGTTAAATAATATTGGTGATAATGAACATCACACCATCACCACAATTTTAATGTTTTTCCATTAAAATCTTTTAGATCAAGGTCACTAATCCTAGATTTTTTTTTTTTTTTTTTTTTTGCCACTGCAGGGCATGCGGGATCTTATTTCCTGACCAGAGATCAAACCCGTGCCCCCTGCAGTGGAAGCACTGAGTCCCAACCTCTTGACCACCAGGGAAGTCCCAGGACATTTTCTATTTGCACATACCTTCTTTAAAAGTAATTACTTAGAGTTACTTATAAGGGTTATTAATGACATAAATAAGGGTTAATAACACAAAAGTATTATTGTTAAATCAGCTTTTTGGATCTCAGAATTAATTTTTCCATGTAAGCAATAGTATAAATAGCAACCAGGCTTCCTAGCTAGTTCATATGCCATGCTTCAAGTGTGTTATTTTTCCTCAAAGTAAGGCGTCAAGGTCCATTTCCCTCATGACATTTCACATAGACAGAAATGAAAGTTCCATTCACTTAATTGCCATTGTCCTAATCATTTCTTGGCGTCAACACACCACACTGTATAATGGTGATTTGTGTTCAAGACTCTCTTTTTCCTCCCACAGATTTAGCCTGAGTCCACAAACTCAAATTAGGATAAAGGGACAAGCAGATCACATAAATGTTTGAAAGTTGGCCAGTGGGTCACATAGTAGGCAATGGTGGGGACTGGTGGGTAGGTAATGTGAGATCTCAAAAGGGGCACAGATAGCAGCTGCTTGGGAAAATGAACCTCTCATATTGCCAGATCCTCTGATTTTTAAGATGGACGTGAAAATCCTGACCTCTATGGGAAACCTCCCATTTTTTAAAGGTGAATGCATTGTTCAGTCCTGGCAGGGCAAACCTGGCACATTCAAATTAGCTCATCGACAAATAAAGGAATTGTTTAAAAGATGCGAACAGGGTTTCCTTCACCCATCAAGGTATGGTGAAGCACTTTGGAGATAGCAAGAGCGGGGAGCATTACTGCTTCTTGATCGAAAGGGCTCAGCTGTGGCTGTAGGGGCTGGCTGAGAGGGCTGTCTGACAGGAGCATGGTCATGGATGGAAAGAAGTAGCCAATCCATGGTAGGGAAGGAGCCAACTACATAAGCACCACCATCTCCTTCTCTCGTGCTCTGATCTTCTGCATAGTCCGCTATTGGCTGAAACCAAGAGAAACCCCGAGGGCAGAGGGGCCCACTGATTCAGTCCCCAAAAGCCAGCCCCCTGGGTACAAAGCAGGGTGGAACAGAGGGGGAGTGGATCTCGAAGGCCAAATGAAAAATATCCAGCACAGATAGCTCTTAATTCAGATTAAATAAAATGCAAACAAATACTAAGGAGGAAAACAAAACATGCTGCAAGGTGTCAGTGTGGGACTATTAGTTTAAGCACTTTAAAGACATTGGTATGTCTTTATATTTCTATCATTTTATCCTAGTAGTGTGTGTATACAAGATGCTTGATAACTGGGTGAATGAAAGTCATTTGAAAACCTAATTTCATATGGCTAGAAAATGCACTTTACATTCTCCCAATAAGATAAAACAGTTTCTCTTCCAGATATTTCTTTTTCCAAAAGAATAAATATAACATTATCATCAGGGAGTTTATGGTCTAAATTCCTCAAATGTTGTATTCTAACTTATCGTATTGTTATTTATTGATACACAACAAATAACACCCATATTTAGTGGCTTAAAACAACATTTATTATCTCACAGTTTCTGAGGGTCTGGAATCCAGGAATAGCTTAGCTCGGCGTTTCTGGCTCAGGGTCTGGGTTGCATGACCTGAAGCCTGGACTGGTGCTGGAAGATGCATTTTCAAGAAGTCTCACTCACACAGCTGTTGGCTGAAAGTCTCAGTTCCTTGCCATATGGCTTCTCCATGGAGTTTCCTTATGTCTTCAAGACCTGGAAGCTGGCTTCTCCCAGAGCAAGTATTCCAAGGGAGAGAGAGAATGAGACGCAACCAAGAGGGAAGCTGCAATGTCTTTAGACATTGTACTATATTCCACTGGTCACACAGACCACCTTGGTATAATACAATGGGGAAGGAGATAGGAATCACAGGAAGCCATCTTGGAGGCTGGCTACCATACGTATTCTGCCTTGTTTTCACATAATGTCCTATTTTCATATGTTATTTTGTTCCTGGGTATCTTTTTCTTTACCAACACTAAAGAGTGGATACAGCAGAGGGAGGGCTGCTGTTTAATTAATGTTTACAGGCAATGTCAATCAGTTTTGACAAGGGAGTGTTGATCCTGTACTGTAGGGTGACTCTTGCATCCAAACTGTCAGCTTCACCTTCTCTGTAGAGCTTGGCATATAGATAACTAAGAAAAGAGAGGAAATGGTACTGGGAAGGATCCAAAAGAGGGAAGTCAGATTTTTCCATTGTTGGTCTGAGTCTGCCAACTCCAAGAGAAATCCCTTCACCTACAAATACTCCTACCCTGTGATGTGGACAGGTCTAGATGATCACAGATGCTCTGGGGTTCTGTATGTCCTTTTCCATACATACGCACACATACCCTGAGCACGTGAGTAAGGAGATTGGCCTCCTAGGAATTGGAATTCTCTCCCACCATCTGTAAAAAGTTAGGGCTGCAATTTGGCTCCAAGATACCAGGGATTCCCAGTGATAAACAGATGATAAAACTCTGAAGTAACAGATCTTCTTATATATTCCCAATCTCCCAGTCCTGACTTGATCTGCTCTAGACATGGGCTCTGTAATAGATGGACAAACTATTCTTTATCTCCCCAGATCTTAATTTCATCTTATTTTCTCCCCTCAGCATCACATCAGTTTCATCCAAAATAAAGGCAGCTTTTTGTATTTAGTAAATTCCTTTTCTGGTTAGAAGATTGGAATGATTCAACTTTCTCACATGTTTCCTCCTGCTTTTGTCCTTGTTTTGAGAATACTGCATAAACCCCAAGGAATTTAAGGATTTCCAGAATCAAGTGATAGGTGTTCCAAATGAGATATGAGCATTTACAAAGCATGTTGCTAAGCAGCTGTTTACAAATAAAGGCATTTTTCCAACTGAAAAGAATTAAAAAGCAAATGTTATCATTAAATGGTGAATAGTCAGGGAGACTACCTTGACTGCATAAAAATGTATTACTTGATCTCATTTTTTATAGCACGGATAATGGTTGCTTGAAGAAGGAGGAAAATGTGTCAAGGGATTTTTATGAGGAAAAAAAAAAGTTAGTCTGTATGTTGGTTTGAATTGATGACTGAAGAATGATTTCATTTCACTGCAGTCCAGCAATAAATCTCTAACTCTTCTCTCACTGGTGACACTACACCCTGTAGGAAATCCAGGCCAGCTAGTTCCAGGCACTCATCTTTCATGCTGGGAAAAGCATCTGCTAGGTGTATTGGACCCAGAAAGTCTGGCAAGACCAGTTTTTGTATGAACTGGCCATTAATCTTGACCACTCTTGCTTACAGTTCATCACTTTAGGGGCTACAGTCTGGTTGTGCTGCGTTCTGGGACATTCTTAATGAAGAGTTACCTTAGCATGTCTCAGATTTTTCCATTGAGCGTGAGGAAGCAGCTACTTGGATGTTCACATGCTTTTTAGACAAAAATGAAAAAAAAACAACAAAACCAATTGCAGGAAGTAGAGAGAAGTAAAGAGATGCAGCTGGTGTCATTACTTGGACTTACCTCCTGGTTTTACCACCCACTAACTGGCACTTTGTCTCACAGAACCTTAGAGTCTGCCTGTATAAAATAAGGTGATTGAGTTAGTACAATTGTTCCTGGCTTTTTTTATCACTGAAAACCCCTTTTATTATTTTTTTCCTCTATAGACCTCATGTTTTGAGAGATTTTATCTAGATGATGACATTTATATTTTAGTAGTTCATTTGTTCCACTTTTTATTATATTTCCATTTCAAAGTTCTCCATATTTTAAGCAACAATGTATTTATGCAATGGTTTATAAAAATGTTATGAAATCATATAATCAAAACCATGGCTGAGATGCTAATAAGCATCTCACAGTACTATCTACTGCTGTTGTTTGCTTTATTTTGTGTACTAAGTGTCACTGTGTGCTTTTATTTTGTGTGCTAAAGTGTCACTTTCACCTTCTGTACAGAGCATTGGCATGGAAGTAACTAAAAAATAAGTAGGAAATGGCACTGGGTAAGTAGGATCCAAAAGAGGGATGTCAGATTCAAGGTCCAAGGTCATATGTCCAAGGTCATGACTATGGGCTCTTTCTTTACTGTGACTACTTCATATGTGGATTTAGTAACAACCTCTCATAAACTGATAGAAGCTGAAGAGAACTGATAAGTAGAAGATGGCTGGTATTACCATACTGAGTTGATTTACTTCTAGTAGAAAGCAAAGACATATGCGTATGTGGCTTTAACAGAAGTATTTGTATGTTTCCTTAGGTTATTAGTTTTGGATGGAAATATTGTAAAACCTCTAAGTATATAGAAAAATTTCATAATTCTAGAACTCTTGTGCAACAGTGGCTGTACTGCCTTCTCATTCACTCTGTTGTGTTGTGGATAAATGGAATTTGGGGTTGACTGGCACAGTTGATAGGAACAGAGTGCTAACTATATCAGAAGTTTTATTCTGTTTATAGCCATTGGCTTCCCTGCTCATCTCTGCCATCCTTCTGACCAATGCCTGCTACTTGTCACCGAAGAGTCACTCAAAGTCCCTTGGTCTACCTTGATTGCCAACTCTGGCATGAATTTCAAAGAGGAGTTTCCTCTTAGTATCTTGGAAAGCATTAGCTCTGTGACTCTACTGCTTCAAGGAAACACATTCTCTTTGTTTCCGCTCTCTTGTCATATGGTATACCAGGTGACTGAGTATATGTGTCAGAGAATAATTAGATTTTCAATCAAGGCAATAGTCAGAAGATGCACATTAGCTTTGCAGACAGGGTATCTGTGGTAGGCAGAATAATGAGACCCACAAAGACACTCATGTCCTAATTCCCTGAACCTATAAATATGTTTTGTTATGTGGCAAGGGGAAATTAAGGTTGCAGATAGAATTAAGGTTGCTAACCAGCTGACCATAGAACGGGGAGATTATCTTGTATTTTCTGGGTGGGCCCAATGTAATCACAAGTGTTCTTATAAGTGCAAGGCGGGAGCTGTAGAAGGAGAAGAAATGACAGTGGAAGGAGAGGTCAGAGAGGTGCAATTTCTGGTTTAGAAGGTGGAAGGAGGCTATGAGCCAAGGAATATAGGCAGCCTCTAGAAAAGGCTAGAAAATAGATTCTCCCCTAGAACCTCCAGAAAAAAAAAACAACCCAGCCCTGCCAATACTTTGGTTTTAGCCTCATGAGACCATTTCAGACTTTGACCTTCAGAGCTATAAGATAATAAATTTGTGTTGTTTTAACCACTAAGTTTGTGGTAATTTATTACAGCACCAACAGGATACTAATATAACATCCACTAAAACTGACAAGTGAAATATCCCAGGTATAAGCTTCATAGCTCTGTCCTACTTTTCTGTTGTCCCTCTAAGGGTCTCTTCTTATTTAGAGCACCTCAGAGGAGGAGTTTGGGATCCACAATGAAATAAGAAGGCTTCTTTGATCCATCCACTGGTTTAACCGTTGTATTTAAACCAATTGTTTATGTATAGTTATATGAACTGTTTAATGATAATTTGGATCCAAGAGATGCCGATTTCTTTAGTTTTCCATATCAAATTTATTCCAGCTTGGTTCTGTACTCCTGGGAGCTTTGTTAGAGGTCAATAATTGCTGTTACGGGTAGCAGGGGATCGGGGTGAAGGGAACGGCCTCTCTACTTCTTAGATTCTGCAAGAAAATTGAGGATTATATGGTCCTGGAAACTAGGGAGCGGCCTTGGTCATTCTTCTGGGATGGCCTTCAAAGGCAGGTGGCTCTGCCAACAACTCCATTCCTTCCACGCCAGGCTCAGCCACAGAAGCCATTCCTGAGGCTCCTGAGAAAAGGCACCTTGTGCTGCTTCTTCGGTCACTGACATACCTGTCCCCATCCAAGAGCGCAGCACCCCAGGTGCAATGCTCTAGCAAGCTCTACTCTCATTATTTCACTGAATTGCATCCTTCCATTCTCCAGCCCTGTCTCAGGGGACCCAAGCAGGCTCAGGTCACTTGGCCACTGCCATCGCTACCCTCCCTCTCTTGGATGGGCACTTAATTCCTTCAATGCACCTAGACCAGGCGTGGAAGTTGAGCCCTGTGGGCCATGTTTGGCCTCATTTCCCTCTTGTTGTCTTCCCTTCGTGTGCACAGTAACATGCTGCACAGAGTTTAAAGTCTGAATTAATTGCTATCATTTACCAATGAGGATTTTATATGACTATGTCCAGGTTTTCTTGAAAATTCAGCAGGTTTGGAAAGGTGGAATCTTTACTCCCCCATGGCAATAGCCAACTTGGCAGTGAGTAATGGCTGGCATTTGATTTCTTCATCTCTGTACCCCCCACCTTTCTATACTGTATCCTCATCCCTGAGGCCAAGGTCAGCTGTTGTTTTTCATCTCACACCAGGTTCACTTTACTCATTTGTATGATCTTTCTGGCCTTTATATATCTGAGAGTCTGTAAGCCCTGGTCTAGACTTTCCAGATATCTGATAACTTGTGTTTTTTTCTAAAGCCCAGAAATACAAAAAAACCTCTATCTTCTCTATGGGGTAAGCAGAGAGTTTAGATCTTATAAACAAAGACTTGGCTACCAGTCTGGTGAGGAAGAAGCCATGGGAAGAAGGGAAGCTGGATTGCTTTCTGTGGAGTGTCTAGCAGCAAAAACAAAGCACAGGATACTTTCCTTTCTTGGTGAGTCACTGTGCTACATGAAGTTATCAATGAGTCAGCTCACCAGAATATGACTTCCCTGATGGCGGGGATGATGTCTAACCCAATGCATGGCTTATTGACACACTGTCAGCATGTTTTTTGGGTTGGGTGAATGAATGGAGAGGATAAGTGATGGGAGCTTTTTGCCACTACTTGGTGGAGAAATAAGATGTGGGCTGACCCACCTTGCTTTTATACAACAGAATTAAGAGTAAACACATTAGAGAACATATCTCCTTTCTACGGTTTTGTGTCAAGGAAAGAAGGTAGAAATACTATGTTCTCTGAAATTGTTTGTGGTAATGCTGTAAAAAAGACAGTGTTTGTCTTCATCACCAGTTCCAGTTGATCAGATCTTACGTTGCCTGAAACAGTCCTGTTTGAGACGCCTTCCTAGATTCTTCCCTACCTGGCACCAAAAGCTATAAATCAGGCTGGCAAAGGGAAGTGCAAGCTTCCACGATCAGCTGGATAATGAAGGCAAAGGACTTGGTGCAGGGGGTTGTGCCTATCACTACAGGAGAGGAACATCTGATTATTGGTGGCATGAACACAAACATGGAACAATGGAACTGGCAAGGACCTCCATGACTGCCAAATCCAACACCTGCAACTTGAAGATGAACACAGTGAAGCCTGCAGAAGGTCAGGGCCTCAACAAAAGTCATGCATCGAATTAGTGGAAGCTCTGGTTTTGGAAACCAGAACACCTGGACCGCCTGATTTCCTGTCAGGTGCGTTTCTCACTATCTCAGTTTTTTGGAGGGGATTAATTTTGTAACCCAATTTTTTTTTTCTGGATTTCCAAATTAATTTTCTTAGTATTAAACAAATTATTCTTCTGTAATTCTTTTTCCTAAGCTAAGGCTGACTTAGTGGTGTATTTCTAACTTTTTTTCAAAGAAATAACTCTTTATTCATAAAATTCTCATATCTTAGGTGTTTAGTTGGATGGATTTTGATAATTGTATACAGATGTGTAACCACCACCCTAAACAAGATATAGAACATTTTCATCATTTCAAAAAGTTCTGTGTGCCCCTTTCCAGTCCATTCTCCCCTCACCCCTATCAGCATAGGTTGGTTTTGTCTGTTCTTGTAATTCATATAAATGGAATCACATATAATATATGTTCTTTTGTGCCTGGCTTCTTTCACTTAATGCAGGGATTGACAAACTTTTTTTGTAATAAAGGGCCATAGAGTAAATACTCTTGTCTTTGCAAGCCACTTGGTCCCTGTTTCAACTACTCAACTCTGCTGTTATTGCACCAAAGCAGTCATAAACAGTACAGAAATGAATGGGCGGGGCTCTGTTCCAATAACGCTTAGTTACAAAAACAGATGGTGGACTAGATTTGGCCTGTGGACTGTAGTTTGCCAACACTTGGCTTAACATAATATTTTTGATATTTATCAATGTTGTTGCACGTATTAGTAGTTCATTCTTTTTATTGCTGAGGATTAGCTTTATAGTATGAATATACCACAATATATTTATCCATCCTCCTGTTGATGGACATTTGGGTTGTTTCCAGTTTGCAGCTATTATGCATAAGGCTGCTATAAACATTCTTATACAAGTCTTTTGGAGAACATATGTTTTCACTTCTCTTGGGTAAATACCTAGGAGTGGAGTTGCTGAGTCATAGGGTAGATGAATGCCTAACCTCAAAGAAACTGCCAAATAGCTCTTCAAATTTGTTGTGCCATTTGATGGCCCCATCAGCAATGTCTGAGAATTACATTTGCTTCCCATCACTGCTAACATTTGCTGTAGTTAGTTGATTTTAGCCACTCTGATGGGTGTAACTCAATTGCTGTTTGGATCATGCCCTCTGCCCTTCATGACCATCCTTCTGTCTGTTATTTCTTACACTGTGTTTAACCTCATCTCTTTTCCTCTGTGCTCAGTTTATACCTATATCTGTAGGTTTGGTACTCTTTACCTCAGTATCTCCCGGTCTATTCCTAACCATGTGTCTCATTCGCCATCAACCATGTAACATTATTTTAGCTCCTTTGCCCAAGTGAGTTTCCTCCAAGCCTGTCTTCACCTGAATACAGAGTCAGGACAATCTTACCAAACTACCAGCCTGCCATACCATCCTCATTTACTGGTTTCTTTTTTCACTGAGGCCTTTATTCCTAAATACACTGGTGTGAATATATCCAAGCCAAACCTGGTGTGGACATGGCCACAACCTTCTCTAGCTCCAGAAAGAGCTTCTGCCATGTGCTCACTGTTCCTGGAAATTCCTTTAACAGAGCATTTTCCTCCTATAATGAGAAGACCTCAGATGTAACTTCTCTGGAACAAATAGACAAGCTCCTTTAAACTCATTAGTATGCAAATAACCAAGAGCTGCTTTCCTGAGAGAGGGTTTTGGTGGACAACAGAAAAAAGAGAGACTAGTTCCAGGACAGAAGGCGATGTTTCAGGCAGGGGTGCAGTGAAGGCGGTGGGGATGGGGAAGGAGGCAGCGGGTTGGAAGAGGGAGTAACTATAGTACAGTGAGGGCCAAATTCACCTTCCCCATTATTTGTACCAAAACTGACTCTTTGCATGGACCTGGATTCTAGCGAACTGGATGAGCCCTTGCTCATTCTTCTTCCTTAACTCCTTTCACTTTTTTTTTTTCTTGCTGGATTAAATAGCTGCCCTTTGATTTAGCTATGAAGGAAGGTTTCACCCCTTCCAGGTTTCTCCTCTTCATACTCTTTCAATTCTTAACCTTCAGTTGCCGAGTCATTCCGTATCACCTCTGGCTGCTGTTACCCAATGGGGTATTTCTCTGTCTTTCTGTCTCTCCTAAACCACGTCCAGGCAATGATTGTCCCTGGCGACCCTCGTTGTATTTAAGACTTGATTATTCTGTACTTCACCTTGTAGGAAACCATTCATAGACGAATTTAGACACTGCGGAGTTAATGACTACTCCTCCCAGGAATATTATTTGCAATCTAGCGAGGACAATCTACTAAACCAAAACAATAAATCTGATGGGGGAGGAATGAGTGAAATCTTTTCTAGAATAAGATGAGAACCAAAAAGAAAACAACTAATAAAGTTGCATGTAATTGCATTTTCAGACACTCTCTCTCCATGATTTCTTCTTAAAGCTCTCTCATCTATGTAGGCGTTGGCAAACATTTTCTGTAAAGGGCCAGATAGTAAATATTTCAGTCTTTTTGGGGCATATGGTCTTTGTCAGAACTACTCAACTTTGCATTGTAGCATAAAAGTATCCCTAGACAATCTATAAATGAATGAGCATGGCTGTGTTCCAATAAAACTTTGTTTATAAAAACAGGCAGTGGACTATGCCGGTGAGGTTGATTACTGTCTATCTGCTGATGTCTTTCATTTCTTCAAGTCCACTCTCGACTGTTACCTTCATTGCAGCAGGAGTAATTCCCAGAACTGAATGTGATCACTTCTCACTTGCTTAAACCCCTCCAGCACTTCCCATTGGTCTCAGGATAGGGATGAAATCTTGAGCACAGTCTGCGAGGCCCTGCAAGATCTCACTTGACACACCCCTCCAGCTTCATGCGCCTCAACCTTCCTCCTTACTCTCTGAACAATACTTTCAGGGCCCCCAAGCTTGTTCCTTGAAACAGGCATGCTGCCTGCACACCGTTTCCCTGCTTGGATGATCCCCTCTCTCATTTTTTTTTTTTTTTTTTTTTTGCAATATCTATTTTTTTTTAATTTTTATTGGAGTATTGTTGATTTACAATGTTGTGTTAGTTTCAGGTGTGCAGCAAAGTGAATCAGTTATACATATACATATATCCACTCTTATTTTTAGATTCTTTTCTCATATAGCCCGTTGAACTGAGTAGACTTCCCTATACTATACAGTAGGTCCTTATTAGTTATCTATTTTATACACAGTAGTGTGTATATGTCAATCCCAATCTCCCAATTTATCCTTTCCTCCACCTCCCCCTTTGACAACCATACGTTTGTTTTCTATGTTTGTGAGTCTGTTTCTGTTTTGCAAATAGGTTCTTTTGTATCATTTTTTTAGATTCCACATACACACGATATCATATGATATTTGTCTTTGTCTGATTGGGTGATTCTTCACATCTCCTTTTTACCTCATTATTTTTGACCCATCCTTCAGCCCTCAGCTCATCTTATCTCCCCTTGTCTTCAGAGAAGTCTTCCTGATCCCCAGACAGGATCCAGCTCTCCTATGACCAAGCACACTCAACCTTCGGTCGTGGTACTCCAGAGTTTTATATTATTCAATTATTTGTGATTAATTCTTGTGATAATCTGTATTATTGTTCAGAAAATGTTTATTTCCCTTGCCATCCCATTGTGGGCAAGGTATTCTTCCCACCCCATTGGTTTTGGGCTTGGCCCTGTAACTGGTTTTGGCAAATAGGATGTCAGTGGATATGACATAAGCCAAGATCTGAAGAGTGCTTTTGGAGTGGTCTTCTTCTCTTGTAGCTCTGCCATTGCCTTCAGAAGAACATGTACCTGGTCATTTGCTGGTCCCAAAAGAATGAGACACATATGGAGCTGAGCTGCCCAGCTGACCTGCATACCAGTGAGTGTGATGATAAATGCTTTGGGGTAGTTTGTTCTGCAACAGTAGATGACTGACGGAAATATATCAGTCTCCCCCACCCCACTGAAAGAGCCACACAGAAAATAAATATGCTTGTTTTGCTCACTGTTGTATTCCTATTGCTTAGTACGGAAGGTGCTTAATAAATATGTGTTGAATAAATAAATAATTAAGTGGGTCAGTGTATGTGAAAGCATTTAGCATATTACAGGGACATAGCTGGCCTTCAGCAGATGGTGTTTTAAAATGGGTTAGGTGATGCTCAATAGAATCTGTACCTAGCTCTCTTCTGGACTTGAAAATACTCTCAGCTTTATAACTCAGGTTTATGTGCAAGAAAAATGTCCCTAGGTCTATAATCAGCTGTGTATTGACTCTGCAATCACATTCCTTTACCTACAGGAAATTTAAGATTATTAAGGAAAATAAAAAATAAATGCAAGTTCAGGAAGTTCTTTGCTCGTGTTTCTTTGTTTTCTAATTTTAAATCTTATTAAAGTGATAATAAAAAAAGCCATTTGGAGACAGGACAATATTATCACATCTGGAGAAACTTAATAAGTTTAGGACAAAGGCTCCATTCTCTTCTTCATGCACATGTGCAGTTCTCATTAACTTTCGTACTATCTCGAGGAAAATATTAGAAAATGTCACGCACCATAAACATTCCACACAAAGGGGGTTAATTAATAGGTACATGTAGTATTAATGCAGATGTTAACTATTAACTATGATAAGTGTTCTCTAATAGCTGGTGTCCATGCATAATTAATGCTCACCAATCCCCGCAGTACTTAGAAGAAAACATAAAAATAAGACACCAGTGCAAATGATTGACAAATTTTGAATAATTCCAAATAATTTTGAAAACATTCTTAAGATTTATATATCCAATACTTTGTTGATTAGGCAAATCCTTAAAAATAAATATGCAATTTCTATAAAACGATTCAAGATAAACTGAATGCCAAAAAAGAAAAAATCACTTCCCAAACTTCCTATATCTATAAAATACTAGGTGTGGACATTTGCATATCTTTCCAATACCAATGTGTCATTTTAATACTTTATATATACATAGAATCAAAACTTCCTTTGCAAATAAAACTGATTCCTGTATAAAGAACTGTATTTCTCTTTCTCCACTCATTTTGGGTCACTTCATGCCTTGCCTATTGGATTTCTAACACTGTGTATTTTTAAATGTTTATGTGAAGAAAATATGATTACAAATATTAACAAGCAAGGTGTATGTGTGTGTAAGTTTGTGTACGGTGTTAGAAAGCTAAATAATGACAGTGTAGTGGATATATTTATGTATTCTGATGCAGTATTTAACTCTATTGGTCTTAAAATTTCCCATTGCTTTTCAAAATACTGCGTCTGATCATCTGTCATTTGTTTAAAGTAAGATAGAATCCCATCTGCAGCAGATAAAGAAATGGACCACTCAGATCCCCCTTCAAGAAGGGAGCCGTTGCCCAGCTGTGGGGAGTGTGGGTGGTGTACACCTCTAGCCACGGCCCCTTGGGCACCCATCACAGCTTTGCACTGGGGTCCTGCTCTTCCTGTGGAAGCCTGCAGCCAGCCAACAAGATGGTGATCCAAGGCCCTAACCATTTCCACCCAAGTGGGACTCCTCTAGTGGGCAATCTTTCCTCCCTGTAGGTCAGAGAGATGATTTATATGGTCTCCATCGCTGTCTGACGGCTTCTTCTGCCTAATCCTGCCTCTTTCTCTTTCCTTTCACGGAGGCTACTTTCCAATAAACCCTTTGTTCCCTTAATTTCTCCTCAGTGTCTCCTCCCGGAGAATTCAACGGCACACTGTATTTCCCAGGACCTAAGGGACAAACACAAACTTGGGATCTGATTTGTGATGACAATGGTAGAAAAATTCAATACATGAACAAACAGTAATAACCATACTCTGAGTTAGATAGAATGAAGTAAAGGAAAAATGAGAAAAAGAAGTTAATTTTCTAAGCTATGAAGAAATATTGGTGATGAGGAAATCAACAGAGTAAAAAAGGAAAATAGACTTTACTACCAACAGAACGTGTAGATAAATGCTATTCCAAACACTTTTTAAAAAAGTGCCAAACTCTTTATCATATTTGAAATACATATTATGTACAGATTCTGTATTAAAAAGATAATTTTTTGTTGCAGTTAAATAAATCTCAAAAAGGGGATGTCCTGTAAGTGAATCTGTATAACACTAAAATATAATTTATAGTATGTACATGAGCAAAACTGTGTTAGTCTGTGCTAACATAAGGGCCAGGGAAATAGCCTCATTATTCTAAATCAAGTTTTTGAAGGTATCCATTAAAACGGTGTTCTGCCTGAAAAAATGTTAAGCTTACCAAATACCATTCCACAGATCATATTTTGAGAAGCACTGTTATGGTCAGTGTGCCCTGATGAACACAGTTCTATTTTGAGGTGAGGAGGAGATCAAAATGCAATAAAAATTCATCTCTAATGCTCAACTGAAGGAGGAAAACAATGGAGAAAGAAAAAGACCAACATGGCCCTCGGTAACAATGGGAGAAAATGCAACAAAACAAGCATGCGTATGCTTGCAGTTACTTTAAGTAGTTTCATATATTTTCATACAAAACCCCTTTATTCTGATGCGTCTGCAATAGTTGGCACAACGTGGAGTAAGTTGAAACATATGTGTATTACCATCAGTTCATGGGGTAGAAGCAGGAAAATTAGTTGACCGATTAAGTGTACCGTTCTGAGGGCAGCCCTAGAATGGTAACATCAACCCCTTGGCTGCCAATGCTGAGTTCTTCTTGTCAGCTTTTCAGGGCCAAGCGACAGGGAAATGGATGTGTGGGTGTCCACCTAAAATGCATTCAGAGGTGACAGAAATACTCCCCTGCACAGCTGAGCTTCAGCCAACCATTCTTATTTGTTCCTATTCTTGTTATTTCAAAATAAAACAATACCGCCTGATTTATCATAAAACAAAGAGCAAAGCTTTCCAAGTTTTGAACAGAGAAGAGTTTCAGAAAGAATCTCTCTGGGTGAGAAGGGGTGGTTATTGACAAAGAAAGACTCTCTCCTTAATCAAACTTTAGTCAGATTCCTGCCCTTGGGCCTTGTCCTCAAGAGCAAGAATCCTGCTACATCTGTTTCATCAGACTCCCCCACCCCTGATATTCCATCACCTTGATGTCTGATCAGTTTCCTCACTCTCCACCATTCTCCAGGTGATGTCTGATCACTCCGGCCTGCCTTCAGCAAAACTCTTGTCAAGTCACTTTAGCCTGAATCCTCCCTACTCCTGAAGTTTCCTCTTGGTAATTTTCCATCACTGTTCTCCACCCTGCTCCTTGCCTATAAATCCCCATTTTTGCTTGCTGTGTTCAAAGTTGAGCTGCTCTCTTTCCCTTCCTGCAAAACCCTTATTGTAGTAGCCCCTTCTTTTTTTTTTTTTTTTATACATAACCATTAAAAAGTCTGATTATATATATATCATTGGATAAGAAACAGTTTGAGAAGCACTGTTCAAGAGATTATGCTCTGCAAACACCACATTCTACATGCAGTCTGATGATATAAATTATAACTAGAAGCTCCAGGGCAGTGAAGTTCAGCAGAATTGTGCTTCGGAAGAGCTCATGTAGATAATCTGGTACCTTTTATGGATTATAAAATAATTTTAAAATGTTTTAAAAATTAATGTTCTAATTAGTACAAAATGACATCATAAAAACCCCTCTTCATATTGGTTTTGTATTTTAAAAAGTGCTGTGTCTTTTATTCTGGTACTTGACTCTCAGAATATTCTTGAGCTGACACCTAAGTCAACTTCCAACAACTAGGGCATCAAACTTAAAACCAGCAGTTGTAATAAAACAAAGATAGATCTGTAGTCTTGACGCACAATAAAATACCCATCAATTTTATTTAAAATTACGTTTGATTAAGACTGATAATTGAGTTCAAAGGTATAAACTTGATAAAGCTTTCTTTTCCTTCAACCCCAAAATAATTTATAATAGTAGGCAAAATAACATGGCAAACATATCAAAGAAATATCTTAGAAAGGTCTATTCCTTAAAGGCTTTGGCAATTCATAACCACAAAGAGAAAAGAAAGTTGAAATAGAAAACCTTCACCAAATGAAAGATTGTGCTATTAAGCCTGTAAAAACAATATTCTGCTCTAAATTATGTTTTTGCTTAAATGGCTAAGAAAATCAATCTCTAACTAAATACTCAAGTGATGTTATTTGGATATCACATTGTCACTGTGTCACAAGCCAGTTCTATAGGTTTACTCTCTAGTCACAGGGAACAAAAACATAGATCTGCCCCTTCTTGAATAGAGTCTTCTTTAGCGTCTTTAAGAAGTATTGGGATACTTTTTTCTTTAACACTATATAAATAAATTTCCTTTATCTTTCTCACTGAGGTTTACTTAAGTGAGCATCTATATCTTTACTTCCCTTTCTCCTTCTGCTGTGATCCTTCTTTTGTAGCCATAATTGCCAATATTGATTTAAAGTTGCCCTTATTTATAATGGCTGTATGTTCACTTACTCTGGTTCAGTATACTTTAATGTTGTTTATTTGTCCTATTCCGCTGGTGGTCCTCACCACCATGTCTCCTGAGTCAGTGGGAAAGAAAGGGGTGCTGGTAGAGCTAGCTAGCAGGTAATTGCACAAAGCTCCCGGCTGGTATCCTAACTGATTTAAGCAGTGGGGAGTAGACAGCTGTCACTGATGAGGAAGTGACAGATGCGTGGACATTTTCTGCCAGGCATGTCATGGTGGAAAAAAAAAAAAGGCTGAGAACTACTAGCTGACAAACTTCTGATATGAGTGTGTTGTTCTTATACTCAAATTCTCCTAATACGTTACAGCCAAGGTAATGACTTGGGAAGGAGCGACTCTGCCCATAGCAGGCATGCTGGTCAGCTTGAAGAAGACCAGCTGAGGACGTGGTGGAAAGGGGCTGGAAGGAGACAGACCGCAGCAGTGTGGGAGTGTGGGGCAGAGAAAATAATCAGCAAGGTCTGCTTACTGGGGACCCATTACGCTTATAGAATGAGTGGTGTATGATCATTTTTATGAATGATCTCATTATGTTAGTGGCCCCAACCCAGGGAAGCATCCTGACTCCAGCTGTTGGGAGGGAAGAACTCAGCACACACTGTGCTTTCTCGCTCCGGTGGCCATTGAGGAGATGCACTCACTGGTTGAGACTTCGTCTTTTGTTAGACATGCCTTTTCTAAGTTATTTGCAAATGTGGTGTTTGTATAGTTCCCATTGTAACCAAACCTCTTCCTACAAATTATGACTGTTTGGAGATCAGTGGGGTTGGATGTAGGGCAGGGGGATAGAGGCATGTGTATAATTTCTAGCCAATACAAGTGATATTTTTGGGAATACTATAAAGGGATACATGTTCCTCAAAACAGCACCCTGGGCTCTTGGAAGCTTTAGAAGGTGAAATCAGAACAGCAAATGGGGATCATCTAATTTCTTTCTGGAATATTCTGACTCTACTTATGGTCTGAAGAGCATCACTGGGTTGGGTACATATTTCAAGGACAAATGACAAGCTTATTGTTATAGCAGGGGCACTGGTTAGTGAGTCAAATAAAAGGCCATAATTTATTCTGGAAAGGAAGTAGGAAGAGGAAAAATCTATGGACAAGTTTTCCCTTCCTCTGCCCTTGGGGTCCTTTACATCCCAATATCTTTTTTAAAGGTGCCAGACAACTCATTTGGAGTTACTAAATGCAAGGCTGAACTTGTTCTTTGCATAAATGTGTGGTGCTATGTGATAGGTCCAAAGTATAAATTAGGTTATTGCTTCTAGGGTAGACACCAGAATTGGTAGCTTTCTTTTAAAAATAAAAAGTAATTACAAATTGCTCTGTGTTCCCATTAGTGGTTCAGTGATAGCTATAGGGTGAGAGGGATTCAGGGGGAAAAGTATGTTCCATGTATTAATATTCATGAGCTTTGTAGGCACACTCACATTCTGCCCCTAGAAATGAGAAAATTTAATGAACACATTTGCAAGGTTGAGATGGTCTATGGCTGTAATGAGGTAATGCCAAAACAATTAGATCATAAATGAAGAATGCAGTTGATCAACATGTTGGCTTGTCTCTCCAATGGCTACAACTAACTTTGGATATTGTTTTTCCACCAAAGTGAATTATGAGCTCTTAGTCAGTCAATCAATAGCATTTCTTCAGTTTCATGGCAGTGCGGGATGGGGAGGAGGTGACAAAAGGCAGTTCAGATCTATTCATATAAGGCATTTAGAAATACTAGGTGATTGGCTGAGAGCTCAGAGTCATTTGGGGCCTCAGACTGGATTTTATTTAGATCACACTTCAATTTAATCCCTAATTTTTAAAGGTGTTCTAAGTATTATAAAAGAAAACTTAAAGAAAGTGAGGGGTTTGTTTTATATTTCAATATCTGATCTGGTCTAATTAATACCTAGATTTTTTTTAATACATTTATACATTTATCCTCATATCTGATTTTTCATTAAGTTTTGCTGATTTTTCCTTGTTAAAATGTTCTCACCTTTCCCTTTCCTCTTTTTTTAAAAATTGAAGTGTAGTTGATTACAATGTTGTGTTAGTTACAGGTGTACAGCAAAGTGATTCAGTTATACATGTACATGTATTCATTCTTTTTCAGATTCTTTTCCCTTCTAGGTTATTACATAATATTGAGTATAGTTCCCTGTACTATATAGTAGGTCCTTGTTGTTTATTTATTTTATATATAGTAGTGGGTATATGTTAATCCCGAACTCCTAATTTATCCCTCCCCACCCCCTTTCCCCTGTGGTAACCATAAGTTTGTTCTCTATGTCTGTGGATCTATTTCTGTTTTGTAAATAAGTTCATTTGTATCCCATTTTTTTTTTTTTAGATTCCACATATAAGTGACAGCATATGGTATTTGTCTTTCTCTGTCTGACTTACTTCACTTAGTATGATAATCTCTAGGTCCATCCATGTTGCTGCAAATGGCATTATTTCATACCTTTTTTATGGCTGAGTAATATTCCATTGTATATATATTGATATAACACATCTTCTTTATCTATTCATCTGTTGATGGACATTTAGGTTCCCTTTCCTCTTATAATGAACACTCACTAGTTTGGCTGACCTGACTCTTTCCTCTGAGAAATGTCTACTTTTCTTACAGAAGTGGACTCCTAGCCACTAATATTTTATACGCGGCTTTACTTACTGGTCCTAAATGATTGATCCCAAGCTGGATAATTCAGGCTGATGCTTATCAGGATCCAAACTTGCCATGAGAGACATAGAAAGCAGGAGAGGCCTGCTTTCTGGTAGGTTACACGTGCAGCAACGCCAGGACTGGTGAGGTCCCTGGCTCTCCTCATTCTGCATCTCTGAGGATTGGGTTGCCTACTCCTCCTTAAATTCCAGGAGACATCCCAATATGATTGCAGTGACTTCTTTGTTTTTTGTTGAAATTATTTAGAGATGGTTTCTTAAGCAGTACAATAGCCACACTATTCAATAACACGAACTTTAAACTAGAGACACTTTTACTGATTAAAAATGTTTTTATCTTGCAGACATGCAGAGGTGCCACCTTTTTTTTTTAATGGTTTGCCCCAAATGCAAAAGAATAAACAGAGCACCAACTTAGGTAGGTAGGGAAAAAAATGAAAGGAGGGAAACTAATATTTCTTGAGAATAAGAAGCACAGAACAGTGGAAGATACCTATCTCTATCTATCGATCAGTCGGTCAGTCAATCTATCTATCTATATCTGGTCTTGGAATAAAAGGACTTGAGCTAAAATTCTGACCTTTCACTTACTATCTATGTGACCTTGGGCAAGAGGTGCTGTCGGGGGAAAGAGCAATAACAAGGGCTATTGCTACGCAGTCTGAAAACTTAATGAAATAAGATGCAATTGTTTAATATGATTCTTTGAAGGAATAATGGTCCTCAGATTCAGGATTGATCACAGGACTCAGGGAAGATTCAGGAGACCTGGGTTCCATTTATGGATGCACCACTGTGAGGCTGTGTGACATCACTTAAAAATTCTAAGAGTCAGTTTTCTTCCATTTATTTATTTATTAGTTGAAGTATAGTTGATTTACAAGGTTTCAACAAAGTGTACAAGTGTACAACAAAGTGATTCTTTGTTTGATTCTTTGAATCTTTTCCAGATTATTTTCCATTATAGGTTATTATAAGATATTGAATCTGGTTCCCTGTGCTATACAGTAGGTCCTTGTTTATCCATTTTATATATAGTAGTATGTATCTGTTAATCCCAAATTCCCAGTTTGTCCCCTCCCACTTTCCTTTTGGTAACCGTAAGTTTGTTTTCTGTCTGTCTGAATCTATTTCTGTTTTGTAAATAAGTTCATTTGTATCATTTTTTTTTTTTAGATTCCACATATAAGGGATATCATATGGTATTTGGTACTTCGGTTAGTATGATCATCTCTAGGTCCGTCCATGTTGCTGCAAATGGCATTATTTCATTCTCTTTTCTGGCTGAGTAATATTCCATTGTATACATGTACCACATCTTCTATCCATTCCTCTGTTGATGGACATCTAGGTTGCTTCCATGTCTTGGCTATTGTAAATAGTGCTGCTCTGAGCGTTGGGGTAGTTTTCTTCCTTTTAAATGAAAGGATTAGAATAGAGTGTTAAGTTTCTGCCAACTGTGGAAATAACGACTTTCAATATCATTAAGCAGAGATGAGTTGGGTAAAGAACTGAGCAGAGAGCAGCATAGTGTCCTCAATGGGAGGTGGGCACACTGACCCTGGATGGCATATTGGAAATTTGTCTGTCTCGGGGGAGAAATTAAGTGTCACTACGATTGGCAGAAAACAATGATGCTGCATGTGCTGCTGTGTAGGGTTCAAAAAACTGAAACAAACAATTGTCCCCCTTCCTGCACAACTTTGAACTTCCTGACAGTTTCCCGTAGGTGAAAAACCGGTGTGTAATGGTCTGAGTCTAAAACTTTACTCTATGTTACATATAAGGGCAAAGTGTTTTCTGCACGGTTTTAATATACGCTGAATTTTCCATGAATGCAACTACTGTGTAAGCAATGAATATTGCATTTTGCTCTGTTGGGACATTGAGGAAGAGAAGTGCACCATTTTAGATGCATTCCAAATGCTCAGGGATCTGGGGCATCAGTAACCCTCACAGTGAGTCTATGGACAGAGGCAGAGTCTGAGGAGTGCAGTTGTCTTGCTGGCTTTTAAACCAGCTGAATGCCTTGTGCTTCTTCTTGGTATTTCAGTTTAGGCATTGTCTTTATTTATTTAAATTTTTTGTTGGTAGATAGGGTATACTACCTACAAATTTTACTTCAGGACAATAAAAGGGACATATTTGTTAAAACATTGGAGTTGATGAGGTTGAAATTTACTGGGCTAGCATCAATCCAAGGAGCTGGCAACCTCAAATGGCCTCACAACAGAAATGAGATAGGATATTAAAATTGTCTGTTCAGGATCTGGGAAGAAAGTACAGAGGTTTTATTTTTGGCCTAATTTAGCTGTAAAAAAACAAAATCAAACAAACAAAAAACACTAGTTACATCTGGTGAGAAAGGGCTCATTTCTTTTCCTTTAACTCTTGCCTAATCATACCTCTATATTCAGAACATTTCTGGTGTTATGGTGTTGGATAGATTTATTCTAAACGCTAAATGTTCTCAGTCCCAGGTTTAGGAAAAGTCAGGCAGTTAGCCTTACTCTGTCTGAGCCCAAGGCATCCATTCGCCAGCCTACTTCACGATAAGCAGAGCGTTCTTCCAAAAGAATGTTAACAGGTAAGCACAGCGTCGCCTAACTCAAAGGCCTTCTACCAGACTCCCCTTCAACCCTTCTCTCTTCCAATTAATCCCATACTCAGCAAGCAATTGAGAAAATTTAGCCTGCATTCAAAGCTATAGCCATTACAAGAAGGGCTTGTAATGAGAAGTGGAAAGCAAATTCTAATGGAAAGCTGAGGAGTAGACCAAGGCCTTTATTCTTGGCAGTAATGTTAACAATTCAATGACATCCATGACTGAAGAATCACTTTTGAGCCTTCTTTGATGGTAGGTCCCTACATTAATATTGTTTGTATTAGTGGTAGAGAACTGTGCAGGTGGATTTATTTGTGGTCCGCTTTATAAAAAATGTGGTTAAGAAGAATAAACAGTGAAATCCTCGTAACCTCTGATATTCTGGTCTATTGTCTTTACATTCTCATTTTAGAAGACATTTTCCAAAATGTCTTTAGCATTGTGGATATTTTTCTTTCTTTTTCTCTCTTTCTTTTGTTTAGCAAAGCCAAAAGCTAAACATTATAACCTTAATGAAGCAAGGGTGAATTTGGCAACAGATACTAACCTTGAGAGTAACAGAGTGGACGTTTCCATTTCCAATATTTCCTTTATAGTTGTTGGTATATGTTGGGCAATTTTAAGGTAATAAAATTGTAATGAACTTTCTAAAATAAGCTGCCTTTGCTGACTGCTCCATGAGAAAAAAAAGGAAGTAATTTGGAAGAATTGAGACTGGCTAGTCTCTCCCAGGAACCTCTAGAGGAAGTTTATGATGATCGTGCACCCTTCCGGATGCATGAGGGATGTTCCGGATGGGTGTGAGACCCTGCACTCAGGGTAAAGGACCCCATAGAGCCCAGGATGGAAATTTCAGGATAAAGCATGAATTCTGTGCCTTCCAATTTCCTGAAAGGAATCACTTTGAAGTTGTCCCTTCTGAAAATGCCAGTTAGAGCCAGCTAACCTGATTATCAGATATAAAACCAGGTCCTTCTTTCCTCTGTCTGAATGCATCATTTTTGCAGTTTCGGAAGCTGTCATTTCCACACAGCAAACAATAGAGCTCTAGATCCTTGCTGTGGGAGGGGAGAGCTTTTTGGGAAAAAGCTCTGAAATGGCATTATTCTTCTAGAAGTTGACTTTTCTCTGATTAACACTATACTGCTTCTGGGGCAATGATATCTCAAATGGCTCCCTAGACACTGTCTGACACCAATGCCAGAGCTGGCAGAATTTGAGGTGGGTGACCTTCTGTCCTTACTACTTTCCATAGTTCTCATTGAACTCGTCTTGCTCTGCATTCTCCCTGTACATGACTTCTAGCACTTAATTATACGTCTCCTGGAACCCCGGTCTGTGTTAGGCAGAACTCTTTCAAAAAGATATAGAAACCCAACTCAACCTACCTCAAAAAAAGAATTTATTGTCTCACATAACAGCAAAGTCTGGGCATCAGCTGACATCAGGCTTCTAGATGCTTGGGCTCAACTGCTGTGTCCAGGGTCTATCTCTCCTAGTTTCTCAGCTCTGCACTCCCCTGGTTTTACCTAATTCAGGGAGGCTTTTGCCATGTGTTAGCAAGAGGGCCCAAGCAGAGAGATTCTCTTTCCAAAGAGTTCCCCAAATAGAATTAATTAGCATTTATTGAATGTGTAATATGTACATGGCATGACTTTGAGTGCTTTACACTTATTTCAGCTGCCTTCCAATCCTATAACTAGAAAGTATTTCCCCACTTTCTACACAAGGAACCAGAGCCATCAGAAAAGAGATAACTTGCCAAATTCTTACACGCATACTTGGTAATTGGTGGCAATGGGATTTGAACCCAGGGTTTATTAGCTCTGCCATTACACTGTTTTGGAATTGACTCCCATAGGTGTGGTTTGGATCACGTGCCCATTCGTGAACCTATTATTGTGTCCACAGATGGAATGCTCTGATTGGCTAGTCTTGGATCACTGTCTACTCCTGGACTGAGGTAGGTTCAATTCCATCCAAAATAAACGAACTGAAAGTAGATGAGAGGTGTGTTTTCCTGAAGGAAAGTCAGAAGGGGAAATGGATTCTGGCCAGAACAAAACATCTGATTTCCAGTACACTGTCCATTGTTTCACATGGGTTGATTTTGTCTCTTATTCTATAACACACAGTCCAATATTGGGCACATATTAGATGCTGATTGATCAGTTGATGAATTTGAGGGGGGATGGGTTTTGAGGTTAATTGGTTGTTTTTGAATTTGTGATATGTTTCTGGAAAAGGAACTGGAGGTCAAAAGTGTTAAGTCACATTTGATTTTACAATGGATTGTGTTGAGGTCAAGAGCTTGGCGTCCAATATTTTGCAGGAAGCCTACAAATGCCATAGGTTTACATATCTAAGTGACTATCCTCATATGTGCAATGTGAAGTTTCCTAAAATGTCTGTAAGCAAGCCATATACAGTTGACAATAACCTAACTGTGTTTTATTTAGGATAGTCATGGGAAAAGGGCTATAGATGGTACAGGGAGGAATTGTGAGGCCGTGAGGGGAAAGAGTAAAGGACTGTGGAAGGATCCACCCTGCCTGGGGATGGGAGGAGTGCTGGATAGTACAGGCTGGGATGGATTGAAGGGAAGATTCAACAGTAGCCTGGAACTGGAGTAGAACTTTATGTTCTGAAAGCGTATTGGTTCAGTCATTTGCCGCTGGAAGAACCATGATTAGCAATATAGGTGTAAATACGAAGCAGTGGTGGATGGAGGCCCACTGGTATACCACCATTCCATTCACTTTCACTTATTTATTCATTCAGCAGGTGAAGTTCACTGAGCATATACAAGAGGAACCAAATTCTCTAGGGTGGGTCAGGTAAAGCTTTTTGAAGAGATGACATTAAGCTTAGACTAAAGATGAGTAGGATGTTACCAATTCCAGGAGTTGGAAAGAGAGGAAGGGAAAATAATTCTTTATTCAAAATAGTTAATTAATTAATTCAAAAAATATATACTGAGCACACTACATGCTAGACACTGTTCTAGGTGCAGGAGATACAGCAGCGAAGAAACCAGTCAAAGTCCCTGAACTCCTGTCACTTAATTTGAGTGGGAGAGATGGGCAATAAACAAATAACATGCATATGTATGTGTCAGATAACAAAAAGCACAATGTTGAAAAATTAAACAGAGTTAAGGGATGAGAAGGGAGCACTTGGGGAGAGCGGTGTCATTTGGTAGAAGGTGATTGCAGAAGGCCTCTCAGAAGTGATATTTGAGCAGAGACCTAAAGGAGGTGAGAGAGTGAACCACAAGGCTATCCTGGGGAAGTGTTCCGGGCAGAGAACAGCCAGTGCAAACGTCCTGAGGTGGGATGTGATGTGGTGTTGGAGAAACACACCTGTGGGAGTAGAGTAAGCAAGAGGGAGAGAGGTAGGAGAGGCAGTGGGGGGAGTAGGGCCAGAAGGGCCAGAGGATGCACAGTCCTAGCAGCCACTCTAATGCTTTTGGCTTTCATTTTGAATGAGATGGGAAGCCAATGGAAGATTTTGAGCAGGTGGGCTGTGGACATGACCTGATGTATTAAAATATAAAGGACTGCTTTGCTTGCTGATTTGAGAATTTACGATAGTGGATGGGAGCAGGGAGATAATTTGGAGGCTAGAGCAATAATCCAGACAACAGTGGATGGTGGCTTGGGTCATGGTGGTGGCAGGGAAGTTGGTGAGAAGCGATTGGATCCTGGATGTATTTTGAAGGTGGAACCAGCTGGACTTGTTGATATGGGATGTGAGAGAAAGAGAGAGAAGTCAAAGATGTTTCCAAGACTTTTGACTCGAGGAAATGGAAGAAAGACCATTGCCATTCACTGAAGTGGAAAAGGCTATGGGAAGAACAGGTTTGAGGGGGAAGATCAAATCAATTTTGAACATGTAATTTCAAGATGCCTGTTAGACATCCAAGTGATCAGTTCCCGGCCTGTGTGCCCTCTAGCTGTGAATTTTGGATAGATGGAAACAGTCAAAACTTCTCTGACTCCAGCACTTAGGAGAATCTGACATACAGCAGCAACTTAATTGTCCAGTGCTTGAATGAATGCAGTATGGGAGATAAGACCAGAAAAGAATGTTGGCACCAGAACATAAAGGGCCCTTAGGGGTTGGGAAATGAGGAGCCTTTGGGAGTTTTCCATCAGGGAAGTAATAAGGTCAGTGCTGGGATTTGGGAAGACTCACCTTGTAGGTGTCCCATCCTAACCTCCAACCCATTCAGGAATCTGCCAACCCCTACCCACTGAAAAGCCACTCTCCCAGGACCTTTCTCTCATTCCCAAATTTTCTACTATCTCCACAGACAGCCTGACCACTGACTTGTGGCTCTGTAGCTCTTTGTGGTGTTTAGACTGGGATTTCCCTGAATTTGAGTGTTGACTTCCTTTATTGGATAAATTGATTCTCCTTGTACTCAAGTTCCAGTGCTGTGGATCCAACCCTTGGTACTGGCCACGTCGCCAGGCCACTGCTTGACCTGAGGGGGGATCCAGACAGCAGAGTGTGTAGGTAAACCGGACAGGGAGGAGGGAGAGGAAGGCTGCAGAGACCAGGAGGCCATGGCCCATGTAGGGAGTGGTGGGAGTGACTAGAACAAAATACAGACTTCCCTACAAAAGGAAGGAAAGCAGGTATGCTTAGGTTGATTTTGTACCATTTATTTTGAGTATTACACTTGGTCACAAACTTTTATTACCTCACGATAAATTTTGCACTGAACGTTATTTTACCTGATTCTTCATGAACTCTACACGCTTTACAATTTTCTTCACACCAACTGTTTTTTCCCCAGTAGGATTCTCACAGTTAATTTTTCACAATCAGTTCTTTTTCACTTATTCTGTATGATGTTATCTTGAATAATAAATGGCCACATGGACTCAAGGAGAGTACATTTTGAATATAATATTTCATCTTTTTTCTAGCTTTGTTAAAAATAAAAACCCCAAACCCAAACCTCTAATTTTGTTTAGTATTAAAAGTAGTTTAAAGATAGTAATTAAAAAGACCTATTAATTAGATTGCTCTAGACTTTTCTCAGTATTTATTCTTTTGTCATCTATTTCAGTCTTTGTGTTTATAGTTATTTTTACCCTCATCCTTCCCAGTTCCCCTCAACTCTTGGCAGCTGTAGCAGTCAGCAAAAAAAGAAAAAAATAATCTGCTGAAGGTGAGATAAGGGGGCACCAGGTCTCAAGAAATCCACACAGGGTTGATGTTGCTCTAGCAATAGGTTAGATCAGAGTTCCCAAACTGCTAAGCCTAAGTTTTCCATGAGGAGTTTATTAAAGCCATAAATGAGGGTAGTTGGGCTCTACCCTCAGAGGTCCTGATTCAGACAGTCTGGGGTAAGCCTGGGAATGCGTATTTTAAAAAAAAATTATTTTATTGAAGTATAGTTGATTTACAATGTTGTGTTAATTTCTGCTGTGCAGTAAAGTGATTCAGTTATACATATATATGTATATATATGTATGTATATATATATTTATATACATTCATTCTTTTTCATGTTATTTTCCATTGTGGTGTATCACAGGATATTGAATATAGTTCCCTGTACTGTACAGTAGGACCTTGTTGTTTATCCATTGTATATATAATAGTTTGCATCTGCTAATCCCAAACTCCCAATCCATTCCTTCCCCTTGGCAGCCACAAGTCTGTTCTCTATGTCTGTGAGTCTATTTCTGTTTCGTAGATAAGTTCATTTGTGTCATATTTTACATTCCACATGTAAGTGATATCATATGGTATTTGTCTTTCTCTTTCTGACTTACTTCACTTAGTATGATAATCTCTAGGTCCATCCATGTTGCTGCAAATGACACTATTTTGTTCTTTTTAATGGCTGAATAGTATTCCATTGTATATAGGTACCACATCTTCTTTATCCATTCATCTGTTGATGGACATTTAGGTTGTTTCCATGTCTTGGCTATTGTGACTAGTGCTGCTATGAACATAGGAGTGCATGTATCTTTTTGAATTATAGCTTTGTCTGGATATATGCCCAGGAGTGGGATTTTGGGATCTTATGTCAGCTCTATTTATAGTTTTTTGAGGAACCTCCATACTGTTTTCCTTAGTGACTACACCAATTTATGGGAATGTATATTTTAACATCATCCCCATGTAATTATTCTGCATACCTATGTTTGAGAACCAAAACTATGTTTTTCTTTTGAATCAGACCTAGGTTGGGTTTCAACAATTTCATTTCTTCTGTTCCTGCAGCTGGTATTATTGCCCTCATCTTATTCATCACTTTCAACTGTAGGTTTAGCCTTTGTGTGTGTGTGTGTGTGTGTGTGTGTGTGTGTGTGTGTCTAGGACCAATCCTGGCCTAAATGGAAGAGATTTAAGTATGAGTGATATTAAATATATTTAACAACTGGTAGATGGTGGTAGCCAGCAGTGGAGACTGTGGTTCTAACACATGGCCACGCAGGGATGACTCCAGGGAAAGCCTGAAGGGTGACCACAATTTGGGAGAGGGGATACAGTAGATGCCCACCATTTGCCCATTGGGAGACCAGCACTGCTCAACAGGACTCCATGTGGAGAGGGCAGAGCGCTGGAGAAGGGGCTGGTTGACTATTGGACCCGGGACTTTGGGGGAGGGGTCTAGGTGTTTGTAACTGGTTGGAAAGGGGAAGAAGGCATTGGCTGAGGAGGAGAGGGATAGCAAGAAGTAGCTAGTTACCAACCAGTATGGTATTATTTCAATGTATTAATCAGAGTATTCCAGCAAGATTTCTGTCCAGTATTTAAAGATCTTCATCCTAGTTTCCTGGGGTTTAGTAATAAATCTCCCTTGTTACTATTCTGGTACCCCCAATCTTATGCCCTCATTCTGAAACCTTGGTATTTATGCTTACGTCCTTGCTTGATAATCTGCCCATATTTTGGCTCCTGTAGAACTGAGGCTTGCCTTTTTTTTCTAGTTCTAATTGTGGATGCTGGATCCAGCCACCCAGCTCCCGAACCACACGAAGCAGCTGGCACCCAGCTGCTAACAGGCCTTCCTGAGCCTGACTCCCGGCCAGGTCCCCACTAGCTCCTCTCCTGTGTCCCAGCCCTGGCAGGCCTGCTCCTCCAGGTCTGGCCTCATGCCCTGCAGATAATGAGGCTTTGCCCAGCAATGTTCTAGGCTTCTGAGGCTAGAGCAAAAGAGGAAAGGAGCAGTCCCCCTTTCTTGTTCAAAAACTTGAGTTAAATTTTTTCAAAACCGAATGCAGTCTTGAAGCCCAGAGTCTAAAAAGGTGTGTTATTCTGTCATCAGCCAACATACCATAGAAAGATAAACAATCATAACAGTGGATTATCCCAACGATCCATTTAGTTTCTTTCTCTTCTTTTCTTCCTATCACCAAAGGGGAACGACCCTGGTTTCAATACAGAAAATTAACCAAATGAGGATATAATTACAGAGGATAGTCATAGTGCATTTTAACACTTCAGAAAAAAGAGAACTTGTTTCCAAACAATAATGTAAGTGACTCATCAATGCAGATCACACACAAACACAAAGGTGGGAATGCAAGTGTGAGCACCTGATCTGGCCTTAAAGGTGCTGGTATGGAATATTAAGATTAACATTAAGATGGGACCTTCCCACCTCTTTACCTGGATAACATTGGACAAACTGTCTGCCTATTGTTCTATCCGATAGTTGATTTCTTTTACTTATTGATGTGTAGTGACTCTTTTATATTAGGGATGTTAACCCTTTGTGATATGAATGGCAAGTATTTTCCCTAGTTTTTGTCCCTCTAATTTTGCCTGTGCTGATTTCTGCCAACACAAATTTTGATTTTAATATTGTCTCTCTATTTATCAATATATTTTTATGGCATTTGTTTGGTCATACATAAATAATGGCTCTAAAGTTAGTTTTTAAATTCTCTTATTTCTTCAGTGGTTTATTGTTTTATGTTTTGCAGTATATTTTTGAACCGTCTTAAATTTATTTAGGTATAAGGTATGGAGAATAGATCCAACTAATTTTGGGGGGCAGATGACTACTCAGTTTTTCCAATTCCATTTATTTAATAATCTATCTTTTTTATCCATGGAATTTTAAAAAAATTAGCTAATATTTATATAGCCATTATTATATGCCAACACTGTTTAAAGCTTTTTATGTGTATTAACTTAGTTAATGCTCATAAAACCATTTGGGACACATACGGTTATTATTGCCAATTTACAGATGAGAAATCAAGGCAGAGAGAAGATAAGGAACTTTTTCAAGACGTGGCTCCAGAATCCATGCTATTAAGCAGTGCACAATTCAGCCAGTGGTACGATATTGAGTGATCCCCTTTAAAGGCCATGTCATTTTATTGCTAAAATCTCCAGTAGCTTCCCATTATTCTTAGTATAAAAGGTAAGTAAGTATTTTTATTGTGGTCTACAAGGCTTGTCAAGATCTGGCCCCTGCCTATATCTGCAACCTTAATTTGAACTACTTGCCTCCTCACACATTACGTTCCAGTCATACAGACTTTCCTTTGCTTCTTTCCTACCCCAGGACCTTTGCACATGCTCCCTCTAATCTCAGAATATTTTTCCCTCCACTCTTTGTAGGCTGGCTTTTCCTCAGAGAGATACTCTTTGACCAATCTGACTAGAGGAGTTTGCTCCCTGCTGTTCTCTGTTCCAACTCCCTGTGTGTATCTTTCAAAGCACTTACCATAATTTATAATTGTTTTGTTTACTTATTTGCATTTTGTCTAAACTCCCCCAAAATGTATCCTTCATGAGTGCAGCGACCATATGTATCATGTTCCTTATTGTATTTCCAACATTAAGCACAGTGGGTGACACATTTTAGATACTCAATAAATATTTGTGGAACAAATGAATGAAATTTGCTGCAAATGGGGACATGTAGAAGTCAAAATAAAACAAAAATACATAACATGATATTAAAGCAAATTATCAACTTATATCAACAAATATTTACAGACAACCTTCCACAGAACTGGCCCTTTTCATTTCTCTGCCTTTACCTGTACATCTTCCTCAGAGATTCTTTGACGTGTTATTTTACTCTGTTGTTTTGTATTTGTGTGTTTTTCTTCCTCTACCAAAATGTAAGGCCGTGAAGTCAAAGTCTGAATTAAGATGCCTTTGTGTCCCCTTTACTGAGCCTGCTGACTGGCATGTAATAATAAAAATTTTTTTTTAATGAAAAGGTTATATGAGGGGAAGATACAAAAAATTGTAACTCATGGTCCCTGAATTAAAGTAGTTTATTATAAGAGAGACAAGTGGACACAGTAAAATACATACATTAGAAGTAAAATAACATTCAAGATATAAAAAGAATTCAAGGCCACAATATAGTCATTTTCCTAGACTGTTCGTGACTAATTACAAATACGGAGTTGCTTGACTGTTCAGAAATTTATGAGATCTTTTCAGTCTGGGAAATCAGAAAGAATTTCCATAGAGAAGCCAGGATTTAAGTTTACTCTTGGGGGATCTAGGATTTGGATAATATCAATAGAATCTACCTTCAACTGTTTACCACTAATGAGGTCTGTTTCTGTCATGTATTGACTTTTTTCCAAAATGGAAACTACTTAAAAGTCTGTAGATTTCTAAACCAAGTAGGTAGCATTTTAATTGGTAATGTTATCGAATTAAGAAGTGAAATGAATAAAAGGAAAGCAATTTAATAAGTGAATGCTTGAAGTAACTTTACAAGTTTACAAGTTGATTACCCACTTCATATGAAAGGACTGATTTTACCAGATAAAAATATACAATTACCATCTTTCACTCTCAAGGGGATACAGAGAGGAACTGCTTTGGGTTTTGATTATTCCACCTCTTCAAATTTACTTCTGAGTTAAAATTTTAAGTCCATTTGGGCTGCGAGAATGGTTATTTCTAAGACTGGAATTCTCTGCATACAATAGGGCTCATTCCTTCCGCTGCCGAGGGCAAGCGAACGTCTGTGCTTGTATGACTGAGAACATACGCAAGTGGAGAAATCCTGCCTCTGCAAATGGAGAGTACTGAGCGAAGCAATTTCCCTACCAGGTCTCTGTCAGATTTTCAAGAACTAAATCAGGTCACTAAAGTTGTTGAACAAGGTGAAAAAGAAAAAAAGGTGTTACAATCTCAACTTTTCAATTTAGAGATTGTATCTGAAATTGGCTAACTACAGTCAAAGGAAAAAACACTGATAGGCTCAAGGCAAGGATCTACCTTGATTAATACATGTCTGCAGGATGTATGTCAAGGGAATGCTTGGGATCAAGACAGTTCTCTGGAGCTCAGTTGGAGGAGTAATGGGGTGTCAACGTGGGCTCCAGTTAGGTTAGGGGTAAGCGAAACCACGTTGAATGGGTTATGCATTGGAGAGTAGACAGTTCTGCCCTTCAGTGCCCTTGTTTTGAGGTATCTGGGGGCTTTTGTGACTGTTCTGGCCTTCTCTGTGCAGAGCCCGTGGTTTTCACCTAACACAGTCCCCCAGGCATTCATTCATCAGTTGCCAAGTCACCACAAATTGCAAGGGGAAAGGAAAACACAGCTCAGTAGAAAGAGTTAAGGAACAGGTAAGAGGCTCACTTTCTAAGCCTAGATGAATAACTTGCTGAATTAAAACCATATATTCATGAAGAACATGCAAGAAATGTGCCACCTCAAGACTCCAATTTGTACCATGCCGTGTTTTGATTTAGGGAGCAGCCAATTTGACACGTTTGTGAAAAGAAAGAGCGTTGATTCTTTCAATCATGAAAACGACGTGAACTTCCAGAGCTCTCAAATCCCCAGGTAAACAAAAGAGTGTCTTGTGTTATTTTCTCAGTTGGAGTCTGTTTAGAATAAAATTGAGCTATTTCCCCAATGGCTAAAAAACAGTCATTGATCATTATTTAAACAAGGAAGAGCACGTAGTCTCCTCAACTTAAATCTGTTAACATCTATATTTTCTTAAGGAGTTAGGTTATGTTTAGACCTATTCATCATCAAAAAAAAAACCTTTTAGGTAAATAAGACCAGTGAAGATTTCCCACCCATTAACAATGTCTCTATAGGGTTTTCAAATGATTCATATAAATGAGTAAGCGTCATGCATTAAATTTTAATCACTAAATATATCTGATTTTAAATAAGCACTTCTTGTTATTCTGGGCAAGTATCCTAATTCCTGTTTCCTTTGTTTCTCTAAAATTTTTTTTAATGTTGAAAATTTATTTTTAAAAACATTGTGTATTGTTTTGTCTCAGTGTGTATATGCCTGGTTAGATGGGTTCTCATCAAAGTATGTTGGGAGTTACTGTCTGAAGTGATGTCAAATTAAGTTCAAAAACATCAGCTTAGCTGGCTCTTTGGTATCTTGTGGGCGAAAAAGTCATTAGGTGTTGTAATTTCTTTTTCTTTAATTTTTTCGGAGACTTGTGTATATATAGTCTAGTCTAGTTCAGAAAAGAAGTAACCAGCCTGGTGGGAAATTATGGTCTTGTGCTTTGTCTGATTTTAAAGGATGTTAAGTCTTCTCAATTAAACATCTTGACTATTCTATTCACATTAAATGTATAAAAAGCAATGGCTGATAGTTAATGATGATAACTTTTATTTATTGAACTCTCAGATGCTTTATATTTTTTTCATTAATCTTCACAAGTGGCTCAGTGAAGAAAGATGTATTATCTCTATTTTGTATGTGAGGGTTCTGTAGCTTTAGAAGATTAAGTAACTTTTCCAAGGTGTGTAGCCAGTGGTGGAGCTCAGTTTAAAATCCCTGCCTCTAAGTCAAAAATCTCTTGTCACTACTCACTGATTCTTGAACTTTCAGATTTCATGAACCAGCAAAACTTCAAAAAGCAAAAGCAAAAGATCCTTAACTGAAATAAGGTTGACAACTTTTTTAATGTCCAAATAAATAGAAAATAACAGTAAGTGGTTATCATCTACTCTTAACACTGTTTTGTGAAAGCAGTGGTGTTTAATTATATTTATTGTATTTAAAAAATGTTAGCATATAACATTATTTCATATTACCTTGTGTTTCTGGAAGGCCAGGAAGTTGTGAATACGGCTGATTCCTTATCTGGAGGAAAAGCTTACTTTGAGCATGTGTGTAGTTAATATATCCCAGGACATTTCAACCACAAAAAAGCAAGAAGGTCACATCTTAGAACAAAGAAGAGTTCTTTCTGGGAAAGGACAGTCGGTAACCTTACACCAACATGCTTATGTAAACACGAGTCCACCTTATCTTTCTCATTTTTTCTAAGACTGTTGAAAACTGCCATGGGCCAGTGGAGGTCTGAGGACAAGCATTTGGGAACCATGTGAAACAAAACACTGCTTTCTTCACCTGTGTTTTCAAGACAGGGAGACAGAAGGATGGCCAGGTAGAGATTTCAGTTTCACCTTCTGGATCTATGATGTAAGAAATGACTATTGCCATTTTGGGGACTGCAGCCATTCTTCGGTATCTTCCACAAGTTTCCCTGTGTTATCAGAAAACACAGCTTTTTCCCCATTCCCTAAGGCAATAGACTGAATTGGGTTTTCCTTTCCCTTTTATTGTTTTCAGATGTTTGCCAACTCTCAACTGACCATTTTCTTTCCCTGATAAATTTGAAGGAAATTACAGTCCCTGCACACAGAAGGCCAGAAGTGTCCCCTCAATCCTCTAGATAAAAAGGGACTGTTTCTTTCAACTCTGGGATCAACTAAACAATTGAAAAAAGGGGTAGCTCCATCAATAGGAGCTGGAATGATAACTCCATCGCTAGAAACAGCCACTGTTAACATAATAAGTCAGTTTCCAAAGTGTATATGAACCCAAGGAAAAGTTTTCCTCAGTGTCATTGTTAATTAAATTAATTTAATGACAATATTATGTATGTGCAAATATAAAACTAAGTATAAATTATTGATGCTTATAGCTCTTCTAATTATAAAACTGAAATAAATTTACAAACTGACTAAGAATAAAACTCTAAAACCAAGAAAACTCAAATTAACAACTTTAATTTGATGTGACAATGAAGTTTTGTTGAAATTAAATTGTTACTCCCAGCATGACTATGTTCCTGACTGCCATGGTGCAGGTTTTGCAATTTGGCATGCCTGTGTAGTTGATGCAGTACAGTGGTTCCAAAGCTTCTACCATTTCTTCATTTAAACTATGGAGAAACTTTGTATCTTGACCTCATTTACTTTCATTTGGCATAAATGCATCTTTTATTTTATAAATCTACCTCCTTTTTCTTTTTTTTTTTTTTTTTAGAAGCAAACTGCCTTTTTTTTTTTTAGAAATTCACGTTCTTTTATTTATTTATTTATTTATTTATGGCTGTGTTGGGTCTTCGTTTCTGTGCGAGGGCTTTCTCTAGTTGTGGCAAGTGGGGGCCACTCTTCATCGCGGTGCGCGGGCCTCTCACCATCGCAGCCTCTCCTGTTGCGGAGCACAGGCTCCAGACGCGCAGGCTCAGCAATTGTGGCTCACGGGCCCAGTTGCTCCGTGGCATGTGGGATCTTCCCAGACCAGGGCTCGAACCCGTGTGCCCTGCATTGGCAGGCAGACTCTCAACCACTGCGCCACCAGGGAAGCCCCTACCTCCTTTTTCTTCTCACCAGTCTATGTTAATTGAAATACTACTTGACGGCAAAGAGATCTTGAACACAAACACAAAGACAGTGAAATAAAGTTGCATTTTCAAAAACACTAAGTACAAGGGCCATTTCCTATCTTTATATCTCTACCACTTAAAACAGGACAACAGCATATGGCAGGCCCTCAATAATGTATGTTGAATGAATGAACAAATGAATATCAGTTCTGATAGAAGGAAGTAATGATTTAATGCCCACTGGTTTGGGACAGAACTGGCTATAAACTTATGAGTGTAGGGGAAAAAAATAATTTTCCCTCTACTTCTCTGAGTTCTTGGCTGAGACCTCTATAATATAAGACAAATTAACAAGAGAAAAACAGACAGAAGTTTATTAACATGTATAGCACATGTGTACATGGGAGATACCCAAGGAAAAACGAGTAACTCTGAAGTGGCTTAGAACTCCAGCTTAAATATGACCTTCAGCTAAAGACAAAAGAAGTGAGGTCTTTATGTGATTCTACTTTGTGTTACAAATTTCTGTAGCAATATATTTTTCTGTATAGTTTTTGCACTGTGTCAATGTGTGATTGTGGTATACGGTAGAGAGTCATGGAATACTTAAGCTGGGACATTAGCACTTGCCTCTCCAGAACCTTCATTTCATGGATGTCTCTCAAGAGAGAATATACTCATCCGATTTCTTTTTGTGCACAAAGAAACATGACTCAATGGTACACCAATATAAATAATAGATGCTATTTACAAATAGTAGAAAATCCATATGTTTCATGTGGATATAAAAGAACTTTTCAAACCATAGTGATGTATCAAAATAACACAGAGCAGATAATTTTTTGAAACATTCCAGAGATATTTGGTAATTTCTTTGTCCTATATTGTAAAACAGTGCAATTAAATTCAGTTAATTCTACTAAAGTCAACTGAAAATTATTAAATATTTTACTGACTCAGTCGGTACTTTTGTCCCTAGGATGTGTCAGCCAAGGATATGCATTATCAGTGGGGCTATAATCATCTCCAAGGGGATGAAAATGTGTTCTTGCGGGAAGGGGAGCAAAAAAGTCTTAGGTATTAAAATGGTTTGTGGCTCTCCAAAGGTCAACCCTACCCAACAAAATCTTATTCTTTAGCATTTAATTTCTCTCACTAGAGAGAATTTAAATTTAACTTCATTTCTTTCCCTTATGGGAGTGCTAATGAAAAAATGGCTAAGAAACACTGTCCTATGGGTAGAGCAATAAATACAATAAGTGGAAAGTACCAGAGGAAGTGATGGAGCACTTCCTTCTGCCCTGGGTGGATTGCTTCTCTATGTGTCCTCATAGGGCCGCTCTGCTCTGACCTGCCCCCACTCTGACCTTTCCCTCTGGTGTCGTAGTTTGAAATACAACTTTATCCTCTCTACCAGGACTTTTCCAGGTCCTCTCCTTGTCCCCACCCAGGGTGAGCAGACTGGGGCTCCAGGCTTTAGCTCCAGGAGGGGTGCCTGTCTTCCTCCTGCTGGAGAGCACTTCCTCCCAGCTCCAGCTCAAGCCAGAACAGGGACTGTCACAGGTCTCCGCCTGGTGCCACTCTGGTTGTCCCTGTCTTGCCTGGGGTGGCCTCCACTTTCCAGCTGGTGCTCCATTAGCAGATGAATAGGTCTTCCTATCACTGACTGAACCTCCTGGATGCTTTGGTTCTGCTGTTCATCCTTTGAACATTTGAAGAAGGCAGCTTTGATTACCCATTCTTTATCAATTAATAACTGAAAATTCACCTTCTCTTTGTTTTTGGCGTATTTGTATACTCCAGTTTCTTCATCACCTTCAGTGTGGCTGGTGTGTCTTTGTCTGAAGTTATTATTTGAATCTTTGCTCTCATATGAATGAGTAAGCTCTGGACTTGTTCATTTATAGTTCTGGGCCCTCACACAGTACTGGTGATAAAAAAATTTTTTTTAAATCACTAAAAAATCAAATGAAATGTTCAGCCTTACTTCATCTCCAAAAATAAAGGGGGTGGGGAGAAGTTTTGGATGGATACATTAGGTGACCTCACATGCCCCATATGTAGGAAAGAATCACTGCCCATTGCACATGTGGCCCATACTGTCCTAACTGCCTTGTGAGTGGCCAGACTATTCAGATGGTCAGTGTGGTTGTGGGCCAAGCAGTGACCTGAAGTCGGGAAATCAAACTGTGACAGTCCAGCTGGGACCCTTCTGCTATTATATAGTTAGGCAACTGGACACCTGCCTCATCCAGGATAGCCTGAAGGTTGTTTCGAGTTCCTGAAATGGTGTCAGGCTTCTCTCTGTTTCCAAAGTCAACGATTCGATGTGATTGCGACCTCCCACTTACAGACGGACTGGGTTCCAATAGTTTATTTCAAAGTTAGTTGTTCTGAACTTGAAAATAATTTTTCCATCAAAAATAATAAAAGGAACAAAAGGCCAGCCGGTAGAAATCTATTCAAATTTAAACCTTGATGAAATAATGTACATTTGTAATGAAAAGCAGTAGAAGAATCAAATATTATAGTTTAGAAGGGAAGATCGTGCTTGCAAATCCATAAGTTATCACTGAAAATAACCAAATTCATAAGAATAGTTTCTTATTTCTATGACACGGCTTTGACAATGGCATTTTTAATTATGTGAGGATGAGAAAGAAGAAAGTTGGAGACTTGTGGAATTATTGAGAGGAAATTCTAAGGACATTTAGGGGCTTTAGAAGTTAAAGAATAATTTTACTTTAAAACTCTACTTTGACATCCATGTTTTACCAGTACCAATCAGCCACCGTAGGGTTCATTTTTAATCACGAAGACGGAATGCAGAGAAAAAGAGGGAGAGTGTCCTAGGTCGGGTTTCCTGGAATTCAGAGTCTGAGATAAAGATTCATGTAGGAGAAGTTTACTGGGTAGCACACTCTGGATGAACCCCGGCGAGAGGGCAAAGGACTGGGGAAGGGGGAGGTTGAGCTGAGACACAGTCACAACCAAAGACTCAGCTGATGCCGTGGGGAGCCATGGACCAGGTACAAACCCTTCAGAGTTGTCCCATCTCGAGGCAAGAGGCTGAGATTTTTATCTGGTCCTTGCCAACTCGCTGGATATTAGTTACTCCCAGAGAAGGGGGTGTGATCTTGAGCAAGGCGGCTTTCCACCCAAGCGCAGTCCCTGGAAAGGAACAACTCTGACAGCCATCGGCCACTAGCACCTCCAGCCATGGGGGATTGGTTCTTAGTCCTGAAATCACAGCATCCACTACAAAGCCAGGTTTCTTTTTTTTTTTTTTTTAAGTTTTTTTTTTTTAATTTTATTTATTTATTTTTGGCTGTGTTGGGTCCTCGCCTCTGTGCGAGGGCCCTCTCCAGCCGCGGCAAGCGGGGGCCACTCTTCATCGCGGTGCGCAGGCCCCTCACCGTCGCAGCCCCTCCCGCTGCGGAGCACAGGCTCCAGACGCACAGGCTCAGTAGGTGTGGCTCACGGGCCCAGTTGCTCCGCGGCATGTGCGATCTTCCCGGTCCAGGGCTCGAACCCGTGTCCCCTGCACCGGCAGGCAGACTGTCAACCACTGCGCCACCAGGGAAGCCCCAAAGCCAGGTTTCTTTTCCTGAGGTGATTGGGTAAGAATTAAAGAAAAGAGGAAAAGCATGTTTATGTAAGTGTATGTATATAGGGAAGAGAAAGATGATCTGTGGGAGAATTAAGCAATCCTTGAGCTGTGGTAGCTGAGGACAACCTGGGAGCAGCTCTTGCAAGGTCCTTTGGTGGGGGGGTGGGGTGGGAAGGAGATGTGGTAGAGGGTCCTGGTCAGGCTGCAGGCTGTCCTTGCAGTTTAGCTGCTGGTGAGAGTAAGCTGGATTGGGTGTGGCAGCCCGTGCCCCAGTGTTGAATGTAGGCGACCTTGGATCAAGTTACATGCTCTCCCTTGGGGGGGTCCTGCACATATAAGCAGACAGAAGCCACTGTGGTTGTTCCCAACATTTTTTGGAATGGGACAAACCAGTTTTCTGGGGAAAATCAGTTTTACTAACCAGTTTTTAGATATTTGTGACATTGTGCATCTTACTATAAAATAGTGCTTTATGGCAGGCAATTATTTTTGATGCCAATATGGGACTCAAAGTGTTTATTAATTTTTAATTGGGCTGTGTTTTAAGGGTTTTGTGACACCTTCTGAGCCATGTGGACGTGCTGGGTATTGTGGCAAAACTGGGTGGGAAGGTTTGGACTCTCTTGTACAGAACATTGACTGGAGGGGACAAAAGAAGTAAATAGCATGGCCCTTGCTTTCAAGGAGATGGTTATTTAACTTTGAAAAGACAGAATGCAAAGTAAGCTGCTGTTTCTAATGTCAGGGAGTACTATACTCTTCTAGAAAAACCTTCTCTTGGGACTTCCCTGGTGGCGCAGTGGTTAAGAATCCGCCTGCCAGTGCAGGAGACACAGGTTCGAGCCCTGGTCCGGGAAGATCCCACATGTGCGGAGCAACGAAGCCTGTGCACCACAACTAGTGAGCCTGAGCTCTAGAGCCCGTGAGCCACAACTACTGAAGACCACGTGCCTAGAACCCGTGCTCCGCAACAAGAGAAGCCACCGCAGTGAGAAGCCCGTGCATCACAACGAAGAGCAGCCCCCGCTCGCCGCAATTAAGGAAAGCTCTCGCGTGCAGCAACGAAGACCCAACGCCGCCAAAAATAAATAAATAAATTTTAAAAAAAAAGAAAAACCTCCTCTTAAATATGGAGAACACTGAGTGGGAGATAGCAGAGAGAGGGCAGGCAAGAAATCATCTTTCTTTCTCTATCTAGAAGGATAAACAGCCTGAGCCTTCTGGAGTGAGTTAGCATGCTATTTTATACAAAGTCCAGGAAATCGCAGGTTTTTAAGTACTGCCTTCTTGTTTATTTAGTCCTTGTGGTGCTTTGGAATGTGCATTTCTCAGATGTTTGAGAGGCATTCTGTAAAGTGTATTCCAGGTATTGCCTTTTACTCATCCTTTGGGCTAGTCCATCTGTAATTGACTGGTGTACTTTTCTGGAATCTAAGTTTATCTTTGTGTGGGAAATAATTGCTTGATATAGGTGACCCTATTTTGTGTTTTTTTGTTCTACTTTGTAAAAGAAATGACCACTTGTACAGTTTGATTTTTTTTTTTTTTTAACTGAGCTCTTATTACTTGACAAATAACATGTTTGCTGCCTAGGAAATGACTTCCTCTGCAAATCAGCGCTTGGTGGGAACGCAAAGAGAAATGACTAGGACGGAGAAGGCATCTGTTTCTCTTTATCTCTTGTTCATTCTTCATGGCCTCCAGAGAACCATCGCAAGGAACCTACACCAGCCACTTTCCAATTCAGTGCACTGATTATGCTTTAAGCCCATGTTTATGTTTTCATTCCTGCTGATATGGTTGTGGGTGCTCTAGATAAACCTAAGATGTGGGAAAAGTTTATCTCTGAGTCCTCCTTCCTTCTTGCAGAAAACTTTCTCCTCTTGTCTGTCCTTTCAAACTCCAGGCTTGCTGTCACAATTTCTCCTCTGCCCTTCCATCTAGACCACTCCATAGGTAGCAGTCCAACCTTCTTCCCCGGCTTTCAGTTTACACTTCTGCTGTTTAAACTTGCTCTGTTTGCGTTTCATTACCTCAAGGCCTTGTTAGAAGACTGGCCAGTCCTTCTCGTAAATCAGTTCATGCCAAGTTGTTAATAGTTGATAAAAATCAACCCCAAATATGCACCCACTTGCAAAGAGCTCATTCCATTTTATCTGACTGGGATCTTTAATGCCTTACCTCTTTCCAGGCCTCCCAATATGGCCTGTGCTTAGGGAAAAATTCACAGAATATGCATAACATACTTTCCTGGAGTTTCAAAGTTACTTGAAGATTTTTTTGGGGGGAAACCCACATTATTTTTACATTAAAGCAAATAAAGAGATATATTACAGTAGAAATCAAAATTCCCCATATCTTAAACATCAAGCGTGAGAAAACAAGACATTTTTAGTTTGGGTAAACTACTCCGGGCTAGTCTCTAGATCCCCTGGGATTTGTTTTCACCTCTTCTCCTATCGAGGATTCTTGGATGAAACACTGAGAATCAGTAGCTTAAGCCAAAGTAGTTTTCCCCTCTCAGAATTCTAGGCATTTCAGGAGGTCAGTAGGGAAGACTTTTTTTCGTTTTGGAACTTCTCTGATCCCGTGTCCAGATATGGGATGTATTTGGTGGGCCAGTCCTGTGGGCAGGAAGGCATTTTTCAGGGCTGAACACTTTTTGAGTCTCTCTACAAAGTTATACTTGGTTCTGTCTGTGTTTTCACGCCAAGCGTCTTGGCAGGTGAGTTAGACATCCGAGTGATGACATTTAGCAAAAAGATGACATAGAGCTGCTTTTTTAGTTTACAGTTTGGGGTCAGATAAGATCCTTTAGGTACTTCTCTATAAAGGATATTTTACAATTGTTGAATTATTTACTCACAGTAGAAAAGTGAATGTCAAATGAGAATGAATCTTCAGTGAAGTTTGAAGATAGGTTTAAACTTTTAAATATGTACATTTGTTTTATTGTATAATAAATTATGTTCTTTAAAGAAAGAATGAGAACCTACAATGGGAAACTGCAAAATTAATGGGATTATTTATTTAGTTATTTTTATTGAGAGAACTTTCTAGAAAGGAATTATTATAGATTTGGGCAATAGTTCAAATTATTCATACTTTGTTGCTTTAATGTCTGCTGGATCCAGCTATGACTTCATAGCTCATGTGCTTTCTTTTCAAAAGGGTCAAATTAATAATAAAGTCAAAACAACAGTCATTTCCTTTTAAGAAAAATTTCCATTTTTATATTGTTTTCAACGAATAATTTACTGTAACTATTGATTGAAATATGCTTACCATCTTTCACCAGAAGTACTGGGGGGAAATTATATTTTATCTTCCTACAAAACTGGAGAGTAAGCATTTCCTTAGAGATTACAAGGGGTTTTTGGAAAGAGCCTTACCCCAAAGTGGTTTTCCTATCTTCATGTTTCTTCATGAAATCTACTAAGAGAGATTTATTACTCCAGTTTAAGCAACATTCTGGGAGGAACAACCCCTAAGATCATTTATCAATCACTTAACTCTTAGTGCTAATTTGTATATCAGCAGCTTTGCCATTTTCAGTTAAGAGCTATTGTTAAGAATATCTATTGTCAAGTCAAAAAACCACTATTTTAATCTGAACATCAAAGGAAACAAACAAAAAAAATAGTAAATAACTGTAATTGTACAGCTTTAACAGAATAAGTTCACCTTTGTGTTTTCCTTCCTGCCTTTGTCCATTTCCATACACATTTCTTTGTGCTGACTCACTGTGTACCTAACTAGTTGAGTGGGTTGGGGGCAGCTGCCTCTTTGGTGTAACATCTGGATCACAGGGGAAGACAAAGCAACAAAGGGGACTGCCACAGTTTTCTACCACCGCTGCTCTCCATGGCTCCCTCTTGTTCTGTTCCCCACTTCCTTGCACTTCATCCTCCTCCCAACCTACCTTCTGTTAGTAGGTGAAAGTAAATTCAAGTTATCATTATTTGTGAATTTTTGTATGTTTACAATTATTGGAGATTTCAAGTGGAAATTGCAAATCAACCACCCAAACTAACTGCTGGCTTTTGTTTTCTTTCCCCTACTCCCCCTGAATCCCACACCCAACGCAACTCACTTAAGTGAATTACCTTTCACTTGCCAAGCAACTTGCAGGACTGGGAAATACGGAGATGACTAACCCTTGGTCTCGACCTTAAAGTGACAGAGTAAAGAGATCATTACAATGCTAGAGGTATTGTAATGAATGCTATCTTCCAGGAGAACAAAAAAGGAGCTAAATTTGCCAAGATAATAAGTATGATAAACACTGGGATAAAGCATAATACAGGAGGCCATGAGTGTACGCTGTAGGAGCCTTAACCTAACTCTGTGGAGAGGCCCAGGGAAGGTAACAGTTAAACTGGCTTTGGAACTTTGGGAAGCTGGGTGGAGAAGGACATTTTAGGCACACATGAAGACCCTGAAGTGTGGAAGAGTGATGGTGGGCTCTAGTTCAGGCCTCGGGGCCAGAGGAGAGTTTGAGGGTGCTGGGTCACATGTTGTCAAGGGTCTGGTATTCTGTTAGGTAGTTGTGTTGTTGTGCTATGGGCAACAGGGTACCAAATGCAGATTTGGGGGGCACAGAAGTGACATGGTCAGTTTTTTGTTTGTTTTAAGGGGGAGCAGTTCTTAAGTGTAAGAGATCGGCAGAGTGAGGGTGGCACGGGGGGCCCAGTGGTCCTATAGCCCTTTCCTTTGTAGTGAATTTCTCACTACCTACCCTGCAGTGTGGTCCTTGTTGAAGAAATGAATGGACTGGTGTTGCACCTGAGCTTAAGGATAACTCCGATCTTGAGTGTTACCCTTTGTAGCCCATAGGCTTATGGGCTTTTGATGACTTATGTCAAAACATCACACATCAAGGGCACTAGGTCAGTCCACTCAGTCCACCCCTCTTCCCTGCATCATGGGACAGGTGGCCAGGAAAGGCAAACTGGACATTTAAAATCCACTTGAGGGAATCACCAGAGATGTCTTTTCAATTCTGGGCTAAACCTCCTTGGCTTTAGCTTCCATTTTGAATCTTGACTCTGTCCTACAGACCTAAAGACTGAGGTTGGTCTTCCTGGCCTGACTTTAGGTCTTCTCTAAAGACTTTGGACAATGCCAGCTCTTGAGGTCCTTCTATGACTCAGGTCTCAAATACATCTGCTGTCTCACTCCTGATCTAACTTTTGGGCCCAAATCCTGGCTCCAGGCACTGAAGAGTGCAAAAGTCAGACCTGTCCCAACCTCCTCACCAGGGAACATGCAGATAGATCATACCTATCCTGAATTCATTTCTCCTTGTGAAGATTTATTCACATTGTTCAGAATTGAACTGTCCCAAAGCTCTCTTTCAACCAATCCCTCTCTTTCAACATACCTCCCTGAGTCACCCTCTCATTAACCCATCTCCTCCTCTAATAATCAACCTAGGCCAATCACTTTGAACCATTTTTTTCTGCTGGAAAATCTTATACTTAAAACATTTGAGATAATTCTGAACCACAGAAAGGAAGAAAAAGTTTGTCTATTAACTGGAATATAGTATCCTGTTCTGGGCACACTGTACCTCTGTACATTCTTCTTAAGGATACTTTTTAATGGAAATTTTCAAATATATGCAAATTAGATAAAATAGTATAGGGACTCTGTGTCCTCATCATCCAGCTTCAGTAGTTATCAACAAATGGCCCAGTTTATTTCACCTATACCCCCAACCACTATTTCCTCAACCCCAATTGTTTTCAATGAAATCCTAGATCTCCTATGATTTTATATATAAATATCTAAAGTTAAGGACTCCTTTCACAAACCTAACCACAGCCCCAATATCACACCAAAATATCAATAATTTCCAATATAATCAAATAACTTGTCTATTTTCAAATTTCCTCGATTGTTTCAGATTTTTTTAAAATATCATTTTTTCAAATTAAGATTTAAGTAAGGTCATACATTGTAGTTGGTTGATAGATCTCTAGTCTCTTTTGGTCTACAAATTCTTTCTTCATCTCCATTTTATTAGTTTTTTGGTAATGTATTTGTTGAAGAAACTGGGTAATTCATCCCATAGGGTTCTTCAGTCTGGATTTTGCTAATAGTATCGCCGAAGGACTGTTTAACATGTTCCTGTATGTGTTAGATGTTGAGGCTTAATCAGATCCAGGTTCTTTTCTTTCTTTCTTTCTTTCTTTCTTTCTTTCTTTCTTTCTTCCTTTCTTTCTTTCTTTCTTTCTTTCTTTCTTTCTTTCTTTCTTTCTTTCTTCTTTCTTTCCTTCTTTCTTTCCTTCTTTCTTCTTTCCTTCTTTCTTTCCTTCTTTCTTTCCTTCCTTCTTTCTTTCTTTCTTTCTTTCTTTCTTTCTTTCTTTCTTTCTTTCCCTTTCTTTCTTTCTTTCTTTCTTTCTTTCTTTCTTTCTTTCTTTCTTTCTTTCGACAGTTTAAGTGGTGTTGTGTACTTCTACCAGTCTTCTTTTAGTAAAATTGGCAACCACTGATAATCATTGCCAAGCTCTATTAATTAATAAAGTGTTGCAAAACGATGCTATCTAAACTCTATAATCCCACTTTCATTTAATTGCCTTATCAGCTATTTGGTTACTCTAGTATAGTTTTAATAGGCAAGGCTGGATAAAGGCCTAATTCTTCCTCTTAATCGGTTTTCAAAAACATTAGTTTGTTAGCACCCTTCAAATGTGACCCATTAATTAAAAAAAAACAAAAAGATCATTATGAAATAAGCATATTTGATGTGTGTTCAGTCACTGCAGTCATTATCCTTATTGATGCTCCAGTGTGTCCCTCTTTGAGCAGTGAGAAAATATTCAAGTTGTTTTCTGAGTCTTTTGAGCAATCTCAGTAACCTTTGGGAGCTTCCTTGCGTTATGGTCTGAAAAGATAGTCTATTATCCTTTCTCAGAGTTAGAATCAGCCATTTTCCTAAGGGAACATGATTCCTTTGAGTTGGAAATGATTTATAAAAACAGCAGTGACCTAAGGCTGTTCATTGCTCTTAGATTGGTCATTGTTTCCAGAATTTTTCAGAGGACAGAGCTAAGAAATATGTATTTTTAAAAAATTAAATACATAAGTTCATGCTGATAGTTCTGGTTCAAATTTAGGACAACAGGGGATTAACTCATGGATCTTACATTTGTATCTCCTTTTCCTCCTGTCAAGAATCCTGGTGTTTGATGACACCATCACAAATAATCATTTTTTTAATCTCACAATACTCAAGTAACAGACTCAGAACAACAATAACTATCACTAGCATTAAGGATTTGATAACTGAAAGCAGTTTAAGATTTGTTTACAGATCTTTTGATCCTCAGGGTCTGTCCTAATAGGGATGTATAGTCAGTTTACAGTGCTTCGAATACCTCCTCTGTGTGGTTTTGGCCCCTACTTGATACACAGTTTCATTCACTTGATAAATTTTGCTCTCAATTTTTAAAAAAATTGGTGCAAACCACAAACCTGTTTTATTATGGAAGACTTCTCGCTTGCTAAAAATATTCACAAGAGCAAAACAAAAACCAGAAACTTGACATGGAAGCAACATAAATGTCCATCAACAGAGGAGTGTATAAAGAAGATGTGGTACATATATACAATAGAATATTACTCAGCCATAAAAAAGAATGAAATAATGCCATTTGCAGTGACATGGATGGACCTAGAGATTTTCATGCCAAGTGAAGTAAGTCAGACAGAAAGAGAAATATCATAGGATATCCCTTATATGTGGAATCTAAAGAAATGGTTCAAAAGAACCTATTTACAAAACAGAAATAGAGTCACAGATGTAGAAAACAAACTTATGGTTACCAAGGGGGAGAGAGAGGGGAGGGATAAATTGAGAGATTGGGATTGACATATACACACTACTATATATAAAATAGATAACTAATAAGAACCTACTGTGTAGCACAGGGAACTCTACTCAATACTCTGTAATGACCTATATGGGAATAGAATCTAAAAAAGAGTGGATATATGTATATGTATAACTGATTCACTTTGCTGTACAGCAGAAGCTAACACAATATTGTGAATCAACTGTGCTCCAATAAAAATTATTACACTAAAAAAAAAAAAATCATAAACTCTCATAAGCGGTTCTTAATGCTGATTAAAAAAAAAAGAAAACACAAAAAACAAACAAAAAGCCTCCCAAAGGCTATACTGGTACACATTTAGCCCTTCTGCAAACATTCTGTGGTCTTTGAATTGCTGCTGTCAATTTTTAAGGACCACCTTTATGTTTAATTTTGTTATATAATTATGTAAAATGTCTATATTGTGCCAAACTCAAATCTACAAATCAAGGTATATTCAAAGAAGTCTTGTTTTGTCCTCTGTCCTCTTTATATAATTTTTCATAGGTAACCAGTTTTTAAAAAGTCTGTTAATCCTTCCATTGCTTTTTATTAAACGAGCAAGAACTTACAGGCATTCATATCTTTGTCCTCCTTCCTAATGATACACACCTTTTTACAGCGGCCTTTTTCACTCAATGATTTACTTGAAGATCACTCCAGAATAGTGTAGAGATAATCCTCATTCCTTTTTACAGCTGCCTTGTGCTCCATTGTGTGGCTGTATCTTGGTTTCTTCAGTCGTTCCTCTTTTATGGACATTTGGGTTTCTTCTAAGTTGTTTACTTTTACAAATTGTGTTGTGATGAATAGCCTTGTGCAACTTTTTGTATTTTTGCCAGGGTATCATTGGGTTAGATTACTAGAAATGTGATTGCTGGGTCAATATCTAGCAAGGGACCTCCAGAAGAGATTAGCAAAATTCCCTCCAAGAGAGATGTCTAATTTTGCATTCCCACCAGCAGAGCAAAAGTGCGTATTTCCCAAAGACTTGTCAAAAGTGTGTGTTGTCAAACTTTTGGTTTTTTTCCTATCTTGTAAGTGAGAATGTGTATCTCATGAAGTTTGAAATTATACTTCTCTCGTTAGCAGTGTTGAGCTTTTTGTAGGTCACTTACATTTGCCTATGAACTGCTTCTGAGTCCCTTGTGACAATATAAGGTCCTTGGTCTATTCTTCTCAAATTTTAAAAGCCGTTCATATACTAAGGATATTTACCCTTTGTAATATACATTGAACACATTTTTCCTAGTTTGTCATATGTCTTCTTTTTATATTATTTATAATGCTTTTCACATGTAAAGGGTTTTTTCTGTAAAGTTTTTTTTAATATTTAGTTATTAAAATTTTTTTTTTATTTTGGCTGTGTTGGGTTTTAGTTGCAGCACGCAGGATCTTCATTGAGGTATGCGGGATCTTTCATTGTGGCGCAGGCTTCTCTCTAGTTGTGGTGTGCGGGTTTTCTCTTTCTAGTTGTGGTGCACAGGCTCCAGAGCGTGTGGGCTCTGTTGTTTTCAGCACGCAGGCTCTCAAGTTGAGGCACGCGGGCTCAGTAGTTGTGGCAAGGACTTAATTGCCCCATGGCATGTGGGATCTTGGTTCCCCCACCAGGGATCGAACCTGAGTCCCCTGCATTGGAAGGCATATTCTTTACCACTGGACCACCAGGGAAGTCCCTCTGTAAAGTTTTACATCAATTTTTTTAGTCCTTTCTCTTTTTGCATCTGGATTTTGAGTCATGGTTATGAAAAATTTTCCCACTCTCATGTAATATAGCAATTCATTCACGTTTTCATCTCATAGTTGCATGGTTTCATTTGATTACATTTCTGATACATTTGGAATTTATCCTATTTTATGATGTGAGAAATGGATTCATTTTTCCTGTTTAAAAGAGTTCTAGTTATGCCAATACCATTTACTTAGAGGTCTATCTTTTCCCCACCAATCTGTGGTATTAGTCTTATCATATGTTCAATTTTCATATAAGATTGTATTCCTTGCAGGGTTTTGTACTCTATTGAAAATATTACTAAAAGTTTTGACTGAAGTTTGAGTTTCAGTTAAATGAATCAGCAGGTCCTGTGTTGCCCAGAGTACAGGGAAGGTATAAAATGCTGTTACCCATTGAGTGTTCTCGATAAAAGTTCTGAAGCATTGTGGATGTTTAATAAGCATTTGGTTGCATGAGTGACTCATTAAAAAAAATAGTAAATGATTAAATAAATTATTTGAGGTATATATTTTGAACAGGACAAGATTTCTATGAAATATCAATTAGTAACAATGCAGTGGGAGACAGTATAATGGGACGAAAACTAATAGTGAGGTTTACACTCAATCTACTTAGAAAAAAGAATACAATTGTTGCATATTTTAAAATGTGAAACTCTGAGAACTTGTGTGTAAATCAAAATAAAATTAGAGAATTTTGATTAAATATATTGAAAAACCTTACTGCTGTATTTAAAAGAAACCAGTGAAGAATCCTTTCATGAAGGGATTAATCCTTTTGGATTGTGTATAACTGTGTTTTAAATGAGATGTTTTCTTGGTTCAGATTTTGATGTGTAAGACTTTTTTTTATAGTAGGCCACAAAACAGAATATAACAAAAACAGTGACCATTTCTTGTTTTGAGAATGAAAGTAATGAAATGAAAAAGAATTCATCTAGGTCTTTATTATACCAGGAAGACAAGTCCATAGACACCACTGTCAAGACGTCTTGAACATATGGCCTAATTAGTGCTTCCAATCTAGCTTGGAAGTAAGAGCCAGAACTCTGAAGGTGTCATCCTAACTCTTAAAGGATTTTCACATGTAGTTCAACGTACAGCACTGCAAAAGAAGTTAGTTAACAGTTTCGTAAATAAATTTCTGTAGGAGGTGCACAGGGAAATTAAACAACAGGAAAGGAAGGAAAAGCATTAAGTGAGAAGGAAAAATGACAAAGCTGAGAAAAGACTTCTCCATCTGGCTCATGGCTCAAAATTCTTTTTCTGGCCATGGTTAGAGTGTACAAAAGGAAATGACACAGCCAGTTCTAAGCATTTGGGGAGAGATCAGCTCTTCATATAGTGTAGCTCTGCATTAGGTCACTGGATTTTCTTGCTCTGAGATGTTTAATCAAGAGGTATTGGAAGTGTGGTTTCTCTTTTTATAATCCTGAGAATCAACAGTAAAAAATGCAGAGAACAATGAGATGATACATAGCTTGGGAAGAGCAGTCTACTTTATTTTCTCCTAAAGCTTAAAAATATTTTCGTTTTAATGATGGGCCAAGGTTTGAATTGGCCCAATAAATATTTATTTGGTTTTACCACCCTTACTAAGTATTTTTAACCTCTTGGTTGGATATTTTCCATACCTTTCTTTTCTTTCTCTTGAACCAGCCTTTGGATTCAGAACATTGGTTGCACACCCAAGGGGTATGAAAGTAATTTGAATTAAGTTTAACTTTAGAACATACGCTAAACCTTTTAGTTTTGGCCACACTTGCCTCTGGGGCACTGTTAGCAAGACTAATTTAATGCCAAAAATATTCTGAAGAGTGTATTTTCCCTACTTCTTTTCATTGTTCCTTTCTATCAAATGGATCAGTGAATTTGTGCAAGAGTATTGTGCTCCAAACTTGTCCTCCTCATCCTTCCTGAAGTTTGAATTGTAATTCCAGCTCTTAAAAATGGAAAACTTCTTCAAACTTCTTTGCAAATTATTTTTCACAGCTATGAAAAAAATCACGGCAAAAAGTATGGAGGTGTTAGATGGCTTATAGATCCAATAAAGATTTATGTGTGCTGCATCTAAGTTGAGATGCCTGGCAGAGAGGTCCAATGAAGGCCAGCAAAGCAGGTGGGGAACATAGACAGTCTTTTTTAGCACTTTTTTGCACAACTTAAATTTGCTACAAAAGCTTTGTAAGATTCCATTGCTTTCTTTTTCAATGGGAGGATAATTCTGGTAGGGCTTTTTTCTGCATCTGGGAATTTTACCCTGAGTTTTAGGTTTCGACTTAAAAAAAATCTTTACTCAACTTGGTGTCCTGAACTTTTCAGGTGTTGTGTTGGTTTGAAGGCAAGAAAATAGGATATTTCCATTCACTTGTTCCCAGAGGAGCAAACGTTGCTGCTTTGAAGGGGTGTAGGTTATAGGACTACCATGTGCTTGCCTCTTTGATATATTTTAATTCATTGTGAAATCGGCTTAAAAATGAAATACTAGAGACTGTTTTAGGGGTAATAATTTTGAAAGAGGAAAACCTTGGGGCTAGGACTAGGTGTGGTGATAATTTTTTAAAATTATTTTATTCACTTATTTATTCATGTATTATGCATATAATTATTAAACACCTATTTTATGCCAGGCACTGTGTTAAGTGCTGGGAATAGAACAGTGGCCAATATGGTCATAATACCTGCCCTTTATAAGGCTTAGTGTTCAACAACAGTCAGACAATTAAACAAGTAACCACATATAGTGCATAAATATTGTGATATAAGATGCTTATCTACTTGATCATCCATCTGGGACTCTTTTGAGGGTGAAAGGGGGAGTTCTTAATGATTATGCTGGGCCAACAGATTTAAGCTGAGATCACCCTGGGCAAACTGGGATGTGACTAACCTTAGGGTTCGGGGCTCTAGAGGTTATTATGGGATTGTGAAACAGGAACGCTTAATCTGGTCTGTGTGTAGTGATGGTGGGGACAGGTTTCCAGGAGAAACTGATGTTTAAACTGTTACGTGTGTGTCTCCTTCCGGTGGGTTCACCCCTGTGATCCTCTAAAGACTGCCAGAACTTCTGGGGACTAAATACTTTCTTGTTTTTTTTGCCAGTTGAAAAGAGGGAGTCTGCTACCCCAGCAGCTTGGTCAGGGTCTGAGAATTGAGTCTCATTGGTCCTGACTGGCCTGATTAACTCATGCACCTGCCTCTGAACAAATCACTGTGAACAAGGGGATGGAATACGATGATTGGCCTGTCCACATGGTGGGGGAAATTCAGGGTCATGTTAGGAAGGGGAAATGGGTTAATAATAAAGCAATACTTATATAGCATTTATTATGTACTAAGCACTGTTCTAAAAGCTTTATATGTATTATATTTTTAAATCTTCTAAAAACATTTTGAGCTAGAATTTATTATCATCCTCATTTTACAGCTAAGGAGACTGAGGCACAGTGAGATTAAGGAACGTTCCCAAGATCCCACACCTGGTAATTGATTAAGTCAAGATTCCGTCACAGGCAGTTGGCTCTCAGTCGTTACTCTATCCTGCTTGGACATCTCGTGCAGCAGAAATTTGGTCTGAGTGGAGTGAAGAGTGTGAACGTGAATGGGGTGAAGTGCTGCTTTTATTAATGGTTGGTTTGCTTTCCAAAATCAGAAAATGCAATAGTAATCACAACCCCTTCCCCAGCTTTATTGAGAGATAATTCCCATACCTTACACTTCACTCATTTAAAGTGTACGATTCATTGGTTTTTTTGTGTGTGTATTCATAGAATTGTACAACTATCCCACAATCGATTTTACATTTTTATTTCTCCCACAAAGAAGCCCCATATCTATTAGCAATCACGTCCCATTTTCCCTCTTTCCAGCTCTAGGCAACCACTGATCTACTTTCTGTCTCTAAACATTTACTTATTCTGGACATTTCATTTAAGTGGAATCATGCAGTACGTGGTCTTTTGTGAATGGCTTCTTTTACTTAAAGTTTTCAAGGTTTACCATGTTTTAACATGTATCAGTACTTCATTCCTTTTTATAGCCTAATATGCCATGGTATGGATATAGCATATCTGATTTATTCACTCATCAATTGATGGATATTTGGGTTATTTCCACTTTGTGTATATTATGAATAATGCTTCTATGAACATTCATGTATATGTCATTTGAGTGAATGTATATTTTCATTTCTCCTGGGTGTATACTTAGGAGTGCAACTGCTGAGTCATATTGTTTTCCATAGTGGCTCTACAATTTTACATTCCCAACAGCAATGTGTGAAGGATCCAATTTCTCCACATACTCACCAACACTTATCTGTTTTTTAAAAAAAATTTATATTATAGCCATCCTAGTAGGTGTGAAGTGATATATCATTATGGTTTTGATTTGCATTTCCCTGATGGTTAATAACGTTGAGAATCATTTTATGTGCTTGTTGCCCATTCGTATATCTACTTTGGAGAACTCTCTATTTACATCCTTTGCTCATTTTTAATTGGGTTATTTGTCTTTTTATCATTGAGTAGAAATAGTTCTTCACCTTATTCTAGATACAAGTACAAGGTATATGATTTGCAAACATTTTCTCCCCTTCTATAGGTTGTATTTTTAATTTTCTAAGTGATGTCCTTATCTCTACAAAAATTAATTTTGATGATTTCCAATTTTTCTTTTTTTTCTTGTGCTTTTTGTACCATAACTAAGCAACTATTACTAATCCAATGTCACAAAGATTTATGCCTATATTTCCTTCAAGAGATTTATAGTAGTTTTAGCTCTTATATTGAGATTTTAGATCTATAGAACTATAACACTATAACTATAAAACTATAAAATTTCTTCTAAACACCACTTTAGCTGCATCCCATATGTTTTGGTATGTTGTATCTTCATTTTCACTCACCTTAAAATATTTTCTAATTTTCCTTGTGGTTTCTTCTTTGATCTATTAGTTATTTAGTATTGTGTTGTTTAATTTCCACATATTTGTAAATTTCCCCAATTTTTTTGTTATTAATTTCTGATTTCACTCTATTGTGATTGGAAAACACTTTTTTATTACTGTAATTCTTTTAAATTTATTGAGGCTGTTTTATGGCTTAGCATTAGTCTATACTGGAAAATGTCCATGTGCACTTATGAAGAGGTGTATTTTGCTGTTGTTGATTGGACTGTTTTATGGATGTCTGTTAAGCCTAGTTGGTTTATGGTGTTGTTCAAGTCTATTTCTTTATTTATCTTCTGTCTAGTAGTCCTATTCATTATTAAAAGTGGAGTGAGTCAAGTCTCCAACTATTGTAGAACTGTCTGTTTCTCCCTTCAATTCTGTCAGTTTTTGCTTTTGTGTTGTCTTTGAGTTTCTGTTGTTAGGTGTATATGTGTTTATAATTGCTATATCTTCTTGAGGGATTGACATTTTAATCATTGCAATATATCCTTCATTATCTCTAGTAACTTTTTTTGTTGTTATTTTAAAGTCCATTTGTCTGCTATTTTTGTAGCTACTCCAGCTTTCTTACGGTTGCTGTTTGCATGATATAATATTTTCTATCTTTCAAACGATTTGCATCTTTGAATCTAAAGAGTATCTCCTGTAGACAGCATATAGTTGGATCTTGTTTTTTTTAATCCAGTCTTACAATCTCTGCCTTTTGACTTCGTTACATAGTAAATTCACATTGAATGTTATTATTATTATCATTGGACTTCTGTCTGCCATTTTACTCTTGACTTTCTCTTTCACTGAGCTCTCTGTTAAGCTATCTGCCGCATTCGATATTACACTAAGTTGTTAGGCTTCACCAACTGCTGGCTGATTTCTCTATTGTTTCTGACAATGCCTGTTGTATAACTTGCTCCATAGTCTCATCCAATTAAATTCAGGTAGGAGTAGTTTTTGAGGTCAGTCTTTAAGGTTTGTTCTGACCTGTGGAGTGCTCTGCCTGACTATCTATTTCCCTGGCTTTCTCTTGTTAACTATCTTGCCTGTGGTTTAGTTTTTATTCTTATAGAGTCTCCTTTTAATTATTTACCACCAAAATTTTCATTGTTTTTGAGAGCACGCTTAGGCTTGAACTTCCCCACACTCTGTTTACAATAAAGTCAGTTCTTTTAGGGAGAGTTTTGGAACCCTTTGTTCTTATGGATCGCCTTTCCCCCTGAGCAAAAATCTCTGAGCCTCTGCTTTGTGTGCTGGGCAGGAAGTAGGAGCCTCTAATCTTCTTGGCTTGCTTCCCCTGATGTGGAAACTCTATCCTAAAAGTGAGCTGGAGGGGATGATAATTGGATCCCTAATATTGACCTGCCACATCTGGTGTAGAGCCTCTGCCCTATGAGTGGGGACTGAGTAGAAGATGGGAAACCTCAGCCTCTCAGCCACACTCACCAGAAATTTAGCCTTTCCAACCTGAAATTAGAGGGGATGAAAAATGCTGGTGCCCTGCTCCTCCCAGTGAGATGCCATATCCCTTAACTGGGGAGTAGGGGGAAAAGGAGCCTCACTTTTTAAGCATCTCATTCAGAGTGGAACTTCCCCCATGGTGAGCTGGAGGGGAGTGGTAATTAGCAGGTCATGGCTCAAGTGCCAGAGATTCACTGTTCTCATGATTTAGCAGATTTTCTTGAATAAACATTTTTTTTTAATGTTCTATATGGCCTTAGGACAATTTCTAGAGATGTTAAATGTTTCTAGAAAATAATTTTCATCAGTTATGATTGTTTCATGGAGAATGGATCCTCAGGGCTCCTCACATGGCCATTCTGGAAGTGGAGCCTATAGCTGCTTTTTTATTTTAACATAGTCTAAAAATGCTCATGAATGTGAAATAAGCATTTCAGATTGGAACTATGCATTGGAAAATTGAGAGAGGTATAAAATCCCAATAGTGAATGAAGAGGTGTGGGTAGTGGTCAAGGTTCTAGTAGGAAACACATGGCCCACACAAGAGATCATCTATAGAGGATACTTAGGGACTTCTCTGGTGGCGCAGTGGTTAAGAATCCGCCTACCAATGCAGGGGACACGGGTTCGAGCCCTGGTCAGGGAAGATCTCACATGCCGCAGAGCAACTAAGCCCGTGCGCCACAGTTACTGAGCTTGCGCTCTAGAGCCCGTGTGCCACAACTACTGAGCCCGTGTGCCACAACTACTGAAACCCACGTGCCTAGAGCCTGTGTTCCGCAACAAGAGAAGCCACCGCAATGAAAAGCTCACGCAGCACAATGAAGCATAAACCCCACTCGCCGCAACTAGAGAAAGCCCATGCGCAGCAACGAAGACCCAACGCAGCCAAAAATAAAATAAATGAATAAATAAAAGCAATCATTAATAAATAAATAAATTAAATAAAGAAGATACTTTAAAAAATGTGTGGGTTGCTATATTTAAAATGGATAACCAACAAGGACCTACCGTATAGCACAGGGAACTCTGCTCAATATTATGTAACAACCTAAATGGGAAAAGAATTTGAAAAGGAATAGATACATGTATATGTATAACTGAATCACTTGGCTGTACACCTGAAACTAACACAACATTGTTAATTAACTCTACTCCAACACAAAATAAAAAGTTAAAAAAAATGTGTGGGCAAAGTTAAGTCAGCCGCCAAGGGATGATGACAGGGACTGGTACCAGCAGGAAGCAGTGCCTTTCCCCTCCTGCTTGGAAGGAAGGCAGGAAGAGGATAGCAGAAACTGGTGCAAACTGGAGCTCTCTGGTGAGAGGTCCCACCAGCCAGGAACAGTGGTCTTGTGTTAAGGATTGCAGTCACCGCACAGCTGATCCTGGGAGGGAGGGAGGAAGGAGGCTGGTGCGGGAGGAAATGAACTTCTGGAAGTGCTCACCCCTCCATCCCTTTGATTTCCTGCCAGCCCCTCTCATTGGCCAAACCTAATGGAAGACAGAGGACAAGTGAGCTAGAGTGATGTTATCCAGAGTGCAGCCTCCCAGGGAGCAAAATGGGGCCGAGTGGAGATGGATCTACGGGTACTAATGAGGGACACCCAGCCCAGTGGGCTTCCCTGCATGGAAATGTCAATGCTGTGAACTTCACCGCTCTGATGACTAGATCCTTTCAGAGAACAGTGGAAAGAAGGCATTGGCTGAAGACTGATCTGCTTGTATTCTCACATCCCCCAACATGCGTCTTCATCAGAGTCCACAGCTCCCCCTCATTTTATTCAGGAATCACATGTTCAGTGCATTAAGAATGTCGGAGGCAACTTTAAGCATCATTTTAAGCCAAGGACACAAAGATGTCAGCAGGGTTTGTAGAGCTCTTGGAAACTGGCATGGAAGAAGCTTCCTGTTTAAGGTATAGAATGAATAGAGGAAAACGGCCTTTGTTTTGTGGATCATATCGGCTGTCAAATGTGTGGTCTAACAACTACATGCACTTAAAAGGCAAAGAGAAGGGAAAATTTGTGAATGATCTCTTTACACTTAGTGACAGTCGAATAATATTCTGCAACAAATTACCCAATACCCCACCACTGGTGGTACTCAAGTGCCTGAGTGACAGCCCACAAAATAAGCTGGAACAACTAACGCAGGCTGATTTGTATGTGTATAAGCTGGTGAATAGGCAAATCACTGCCTTCAGGTTTCCTCTTCCATAAGCTTGGAGAGCAACCCCTTGGCTTGAGAAAAAAGATGGGAATGACAGCATTGTCAGATTACTGTGGTTTTGCGTAGGCATTTGTTAGACTTCTGCCAGGAAATTATCCTGAGTCTCAAAGCTCCCACTTCCTCTCCTACTACTTCTAGCTTTTTTCCTTAACAATTCTTTTCTCTTTATTATTCCTCAGTCTTTCTTCTACTCTCTGCTTCTGTCACCTCAACAAGGATGCTGTTAGCCCATTTCTCTTTCCAATGACCCATAAAACCTTGTCCTGGTGTCTGGTGAGATACTTCCCTGGCACCACCAGCACTGGCATTCACCAGCACTATCTTCCACCTGGTGCAGGAAGGCCCTTTCCTGGCAAACAAAGCCCCCCACTTGCCTTTTTATGGTCCGAAGTAGAGCTGCTGCCCTCTCCCCATGCATTCAGCCCTACTCCTCTGGAACGTGTTCATGCTAACAGCAGTTGTAAGTAAGGCACAGCTTTTCTTTTTCCAGAAAGGGGTTGGGAGGAAGGGGGAAAAAAGAGGGAGAATGGAGAAAGGATTAAGTGCAACTGCAATAAGGGCTTTGGAGCCTTTGGGTCCCAGACAGCAGATCATATTTTAATACCTGTGGCTGAAACCGAACTATAAAACTTGGAGAAGATTGAAAATGCTTTGTTTTACAATGACAGATAACACAGTCTGACTATTGTTAAGGAAAAAATTAGTCTGACACTTGTTAAAATGGTAAAGAAGACTTTATTTAGGACTATTGCCATAGATGTCAAGACTATCTCAATAGAAGAGAGAGATTGTGCTCAACTCTGAATACAGCAAAGGCAGTTGGGGACTTGCAGCCAATGAGCAGCATGGGGTGGGGCAGTGGATGGAAAATTACTAAAGGGAGACGTCAAGGGTAGGGAGATTCTTGCTGAAGCAGGCCAGATGATAAGATGTCATGGGTGGAGGATGAGGAATTTGATCAGATAAATTGACTTGACTGGATTCTTGCTAAAACTGGGCTAGGCAGGCTAAAGATAAGGCTCAAGGACAAGGCTTAGTTGAAAAGAGGGCTCAGAGGAGGCTGTCCAAAGTTTGGACAAGGAGAGAGTCTTTGCCACTATCCGGTATAGTGTTAACTTGCTAAGTGTAACTTGGACTTGTAGCCCTGTCTTTGTGTCAGTGACTGCATTGACTTAATACACAGCTACACACAGTCTTCATTAAAAGAAAGCAAATACTGGGGGGGGGGGGGCGGGAATCCTACCTCCTATTGATTAAGCAAGCTAACTTGTACGAATGTCTAGTTTCAACCAGCTCTATCCACCTCCTTGTCCTCCTTGCTTTGCTGCAAGTGAATTATTGCATTATAAGCTGTGGGATTCTGATGTGTGTACTGTGTCATGTCAAAATAATATATAAAATAGGGTTCTAAGGGATGTAGTAGAACCTTTGGAGATGCATGCTAGGTGACACAGAAAGCAGGTTGGAGGTTTTCTTGTAGACACAAACTTAGTGGTATGGTGTGGCTTAGGCTCCCCATGTGTGGTTTGGAGTTAAGCCAAATCACAGTTGACATGAAGAGGGAGAGCTCTCATTCTGAACTCCTTTGGCGCTCAATCAATACCCAAGTCACAATCTCCACTAATCAGAGATGTCTTGGTTTCAGCAGGAAGAGATGAGAATGTATATGCATGTTTATAAGCTGGTCTTCCCTCAGCTGACTTTCTGAAGTCATAATGCACATAAAGTTTCACTGGTAAAGACAAATATACAGTAAAGGTAGTAGATCAACTACTTATTAAACTAGTAGGAAGTTTAAAAGACAGAAATGGTAAAACCATCTGTGTCTATAAGAAGTAGTTAAGAGATACACAAACCAAAAATATGCAAAATATGATGTCAAAAACATTAAACTTGGGGAGGTGAGTAAAAATTCAGGGTTGTTAAAATGCATTTGAACTTAAGAGATCAGCAACTTAAAATAGTCATGTATATATATATATATATATATATATATATATATATATATATATATATACACATATTATATATAGCTATATATATACTATATATAGCTATATATAAACCTCTTGGTAACCAAAAATCTATAATAGATACACACAAAAAAGAGAGAAAAGAATCCAAACATAACAGCAAAGATAGCCATCAAATCACAAGGGAAGTGAGAAAAAGAAGAGCAAAAAGAACTACAAAAACACCCTGAAAACAATTAACAAAATGCCTGTAAGTACATACCTGTCACTAATTTCTTTAAATGTAAATGGACCAAATGCTTACTGAATGGATATAAAAACAAGACCCATATATATATATCGCCTACAAGAGACTCACTTCAGTTCTAAAGACACACACAGCCTGAAAGCAAGGGAAGGAAAAAGGTATTCCATGCAAATGGAAACAAAAAAGCCAGGGTAGAAATACTTATATCAGAAAAAATAGACTTTAAAACAAAGGCGGTAACAAGAGACAAAGAAGGACATCGCATAATGCTTAATCTCAGAAAATATAACTATTGTAAATATATATGTACCCAATATAAGAGGACCTAAATACATTAAGCAAATAGTAACAAACATAGAGGGATAAATTGACAGTAACACAATAATAATAAGACCTGAAACTACAAAACTTCTTGAAGAAATCATAGGAAGTATGCTCTTTGACATTGATCTTAGCAATAATCTTTTGGATATGTATCCTCAGGCAAGGGAAACAAAAGCAAAAATAAATAAATGGGACTACATCAGACTAAAAAGCTTTTGCACAGTGAAGGAAACTATCAACAAAACGAAAAGACAACCTACTGAATGGGAGAAGATACTTGCAAGTGATATATCCAATAATGGATTAATATCCAAAGCATACAAAGAACTCATACAACTCAACATCAAAAAACCAACAAATGATTAAAAAATGAGCAGAGGACCTAAACAGATATTTTTCCAAAGAAGACATTCATATGGCCAAAGGACACATGAAAAGATGCTCAGCATCACTAATCATCAGGGAAATGCAAATCCAAACCACAATGAGATATCACCTCACACCTCTCAGAATGGCTATTTTCAAAGAGACAACAAATAACTTGTTGGTGAGGATGTAGAGAAAAGGTAAACCTCATGTACTGTTGGTGGGAATATATATTGGTGCAGCCACTATGGAAAACAGTATGGAGACTCCTCAAAAAATTAAAAACAATACTACCATATGACCCAGCAATTCTACTCCTGGGTATTTATCTGAAGAAAATGAAAACACTAATTACAAAACATTACATGGCTGGACCTAGAGGGTATTATGCTCAGTGAAATAAGTCAGACAGAGGAAGATAAATACTCTATGCTATCACTTATATATGAAATCTAAAAAATAAAACAAACGAATAAATATAACAAAACAGAAACAGGCACAGATACAGAGAACAAACTAGTGGTTACCAAGGGCGGGGTTGGGGGGGGAGAGAAGGGAGGAGGGGCAACATAGGAGCAGGAGATTAAGAGATACAAACTACTATGTGTAAATTAAATAAGCAACAAGGATGTCTCGTACAGCACCAGGAAATACAGTCATTATTTTGTAATAACTTTAAATGAAGTATAACCTATAAAATATTGAATCACTATATCATACACCTGAAACTAATATAATATGGTAAATCAACTATACTTCAATAAAAAAAGAAGCAAAAAGAAAAGATGTATGTACCCCTGTGTTCATTGCAGCATTATTTACAATAGCCAAGGTATGGAAGGAACTTAAGTGCTCGTCAACAGATGAATGGGTAAAGAAGATGTAGTACATACACACAATGGAAGACTACTCAGCATAAAGGAGAATGAAATCTTGCCATTTGTCACAACATGGGTGGACCTACAGGGTGTTATACAAATGCAATATCAGACAGAGAAAGACAAATACTGCATGATTTCATTTATATGTGGAATCTAAAAAACAAAACGAATGAACAAACATAACAAAACAGAAGCAGACTCATAGGTACACAGAACAAACAGGTGGTTGCCAGAGGAGAGGATGAGAGAAATAAGTGAGGGAGATCAACAGGTACAAACTTTCAATTACAAAATAAATGAGTCACGAGTATGAAATATAGGGAATGTAGTTAACAATAATGTAATATCTTTACCGTATGTCATAAGGTATCATACGTATGTAATACCGTATGGTGACATACGGTAACTGGACTTAGGATGGTGATCATTTTGAAATGTACAGAAATATTGAATCACTATGTTCTTCACTAGGAACTACCATAGTGTTGTAGGCCAATTATATTTCAAAAACAAACAAACAAACTCATAGAAAAAGAGATCAGATTTGTGGTTATCAGAGGTGGGGGTGGGGTGGGAGGGGGAACTGGATAAAGATATCTAAAATGTACGAACTTCCAGTTGTAAGATAAATAAGTACTAGGGACATAAGGTATGACATGATAAATATAATTCACACGGCTGTGTGTTGTATATGAAAGTTGTTAAGAGTAAATCCTTAGAGATCTCATCACAAGGAAAAAATATTTTGTTCTTTTTCTCTTGTCTGTATCTACACTATGGATGTTCTCTAAGCTTATGTGGTTATTATTTTGTGATGTATATAAATCAAATTATTATGCTGTATACCTTTAACTTATACAGTACTCTATGTCAATTATATCTCAGTAAAACTAGAAGGCAAAAAAAAGAAGTACCAGCCATATAGGTGTGTTTTTTTTTCATGCTCTGTGAATTCTGATGCTAATATTGATATTCAATATAGCTTTATGTTTTACACAGTGATTCCTACTAAAGTAACTGAGAAGAGTTTTAGTCTAGGAGAAATGCCTAATTTGGCACTAACAGACCAGAAATACTACAGCAAAAAACGGATTTCAGGAGATGTGATATTAGGGTTCCTAAAAGGAATTTCACCAAGAACCGTTTCATATCTCTTGATTATAATATTTAATCTCTTGTTTATAATTAAATGTTTGAATTTGATCATAAAAATAGCTCTGATAAACATAAGAAAAGGAGGTGCTAAATCATCCCATTTCACCTCAGATTGGGTCTCAGGGCACATTAACAAGTGACTCATTTATCCTGGAGATGAGTGGAGTACGGGATATGGTGAAAAGTACAGAGGTTAGTGATTGCTAGTGGGACTGTGACATTTTGGTCATGATTTTTTATTTTAACTAATGGTTTATGATATTCTATTGGGACTTCTCCCAGCTCACAGGGAGAGTCTCCTTAGCACTGATCTCTGTAAACTGGCTGTGGAAGAGCCTTATCTAGGAATTGTTTTAGATAGTGAGAAAGAAGGACACTGTTGTGGTATCACCCCTAATTGTTCAGCTTTGTTTTTCAGTGAATATAAACTTAACCCAGCAGATGCGAGAGGCACCAAAGAAACAGGAAGTCTAGAGAGGCTGGGAGTCAATTAGCACATATCTGTCTTTCAGGAGAGTTTGGGGTAAATCAAAAAGCCCTGGGTTTCACATCCATCACCACCGCCTCTGGTCTGCTTGGCACTGCTGGGGGAGAGTAAACCAGCACAGCGCTGAGTCTTCATTGCTCAGAAATCATCCCAGATTTGCCAGGACTCAGGACTGCTCTGGGGTTATCATACTTTTCTTTTCTTCTTCTTCTTTTTTTTTTTTTAATAAGAGAGGGAAACCTGGCCCTAGGATAAACCAAAGAAGGTTTCCTGGAGAATAGGGCTTTATTTATTTATTTATTATTTACTTATTTATTTTTTTATTCATTTTTATCTTTGGCTGCATTGGGTCTTTGTTGCTGCGCTTGGGCTTTTCTCTAGTTGTGGTGAGTGGGGGCTACTCTTCGTTGTGGTGCGTAGGCTTTTCATTGTGGTGGCTTCTCTTGTTGTGGCACACGGGCTCAGTAGTTGTGGCACACAGGCTTAGTTGCTCCGCAGCATGTGGGATCTTCCCGGACCAGGGCTCGAACCCGAGTCCCCTGCATTGGCAGGCAGATTCTTAACCACTGTGCCACCAGGGAAGTCCCTATCACACTTTTCTCTGAGAATCTCTTGCTGGGTCTGCAATGCAGTTAATTGACAGTCGAAAAGCAAAATCTCATTCCTGATGGGTTCAGTTACTCACTGCCTTGGGGTGGAAGCAGGTGATGGGCCAAGTAGGAATGACTGCATGGGTTGGCTGCTGCTTCTCGCCAGCTGTGAGAACAGGGGCACGTTGCTTAAGCCCATTCAGCATCAGCTTCCTAATTTGTAGTAAGAATTCTATTACCTTAGAAAGGATTGTGGTGAAGGTTAACTGAGCTTCTGCGTGGAAGGCTCTGAGTGCAACAGCTCTAGGGCCTTTGATAGGTGTGGATAAAAAATACCTCCCGTATCAGTAAACAAAGGATGTTGCAGCCATCAAGGCATCAGCCACTGCAGCGCCCCCCAGATGTGCACCCTGAGAAAAGCAGGATACTGACCCTAGATAGTTAAGGTGCATATCAAAGGAATGAATGGTAATCTTTTGATGGTCTTTGTTGCAAAAACTCCTACATATCCTGGCTCCTCCCTCACCTCTTCAGAGCAGTCTCTCCGTGCTGTCTGAGAGGCTATCTTCCAGGCTTCAGTCCTCAGCAAGTTTCCTGAATAAAACATAATCCTCAACCTTTAGATTGTGCATTTTTTTCAGTTGACATAGGTCGGTGTCAATTACCCAGACAGTCCTATGTGCTCAGCTTTGGGACAGCCAGACCACCTGACTTGTGTTCACTTATTCATTCAACATGCTTGTCTTCCCCCATTCAAAACTCTCTGCTGGTATATAAAATTTTGAGTTTTTTAGAAGAAAATCAGGAGAAAACAAATCATTCGTGGCTCCTGTTGACATGTGGGCTGGTATTAAGTGTAGAAATACCTCCATTTAAATGACTCCCTTTCTGACACTGAAGACACATGATTGATTACCAGGCAAATGTTTTAAATCTGCTGCAAGAATGTTGTTTGGAAGACAACTAAATGTCTCGCTGTGGCTTTATATCCCTCAGAATCAGAAAAACAGCCAACAAAAGACTAAAAACAAAACAACAAAACCAGGCTGAGCCATCTTAAGCAGGCAACTCTGCTTTCAGCTCCCAGGGCCGGCAAGACGAATATTTTAACCCATCTGCTGTAGGAAGTTAGGCAAAGCCATAGCTGGGGAAATTCAAAACAGCAGGTTTTAACTAAGGAATTTCTTCCTGGAAATTTGTGTCTTTAAGTTGCCTGGCAGAGCTGCCTCTGGCCCCAGGGCAACCCTCGAAGCTCTCTGGAATTCTGGAAATATACTCTGCCTTCCCCCCCTTCCTGGGAGGACGTGTAAGGGTATGAGGCTCAGCTTGTATTTTCAAACACCAGGCCAGGGCAGTCATTTTAGAGCAGAGGAGAGCTGCCCAGATCTTTTTTTTTTTTTTTCTTTTCTGGGGGAGATTGCATACTTAGTGGAAAGAGCAGATCCTTTGAAGTTGGACAGAAATGAGCTCAAATCCTGGCACTCTGCTTTCTGGGTCATCTGGGGGAATTTCTTCATCTGTAAAGGACGGCGACACCTACCTTAGGAGATGTCTGTGAGTATGAGATGAGACAACACATTCAAAGCATCGTATGTAAAATAGGTGCTCTATTGTATTTTTGTGGGAGGTGGGTTGGGAAGCACACAAAAGTCCAGATGTTGCATAATGTAAAGGAAGCCATGCAATGTGAATACAGCCCACACATTTGTCTTGATATGGGCATCAAGTGCCCAGGCATGATGCAGTCATGACTCCCCGGTTACCTTTAGACAAAATGCACCTGTAGCATAGACTTTGGAACTATATTTTTGGTACTTTTCAGTCTCCAGAACACAGAGAGTTAAGGACAACCAGGAGGACTCACTTGAGCATTGCACTCTTGCATTCTAATAATGTCTTTGAGCTTTAAGAATGTCCAAGTGTCTTAGATTAAGGCTCCAATACTACTCTTTTGCTACAAAATGAACCAGGGACCCCAGGAGGTGTCTCAAGGAGGGCCAAACTGTTATTCAAACTACTATTCGGCTGAATACCAATCCCTGATGGCTTTTGGACTCAGGGTCTGTGAACTCTGGTAAAGTGTCTGAAGAACCTTTTGGATTCCTGGAAGATTAAGATTAAGGAGTGTCCATTTCTTATTTCCAGATACCACCTCTGGACCTTATCAGAAACCCAAGCTGAGAAGCCAGGGCCTGGTTGGAGCACTGGGTTATGGCTGTTGAGTGGGGCCTTATGTCACTAGATGGATTCATTTCTTTAACAGGCCTTTCTGGAAGTGCCTAATTTTGGATTCTGTAGACGCTCAGTAAGGCGAAAGATTCCATTCTCTACCTCATGCCAAATGCTGTTTCCTTAAAGACAGACACACATTCCTCCTAATTGCAACCCTGGGTGAACCTCTTTTGAAACAAGAGAGAGCTCTGGTTCCAGGGCTTGGCTTTCTACTAGATCATATCTCTCTGAACTAAATTTCCTTCCTGGGCAAACTGACTGAGTTGCTAGGGGTTCTCAACTCTACTGCCCTTCAGTATCACCTGGAGGTGCTTTTGAAACACCTAGGTTTGGATTCCTGGAACCCGCTCCAGACCTATTTAATCTAAGTCTCTGAGGATAGATCTCACCTTTTCCAAGGGAGTGCTGATGTACATTCAGGTAGGGGTGATGTACATTCAGAGCTGTGTGAACTCCAAGCCCAGGATCCTTTAGAGATTCCAGCAAGGGAGCAGGAGAAAGAAAAATCTCCCTCATAGCACAAAAAAGTCTCATTTTCATGTGGGAGAGTAGGTTTGAGGAAATTTGTTTTTCTCCAGAAGCCTTCAAAAAGCTGAGAAGAGAGCAATGTTGTCCGAGAAAAGAGCAGAGTGTCACCGTGAGCTACTGCCAGCAAGACCCCCCTAAGAACTGGAGGCTGGGCCTGTCTCTGAGCGGGCAAATTCCAACCTTGCCTTGATCCCACTTATCACTCCCATTCTCTTCCATCTCAGTCCTAAAGGAGGAGACAGACACACAGATGAGTGAGCTCAAAGCACTCCAGCGCGCTGGAAGGAGATGTACCAGGAGCCTCAAGCCAGTCCCCCTCGCTCTGGCCTGTGGGCGTCAGATGCGCTGTGGGATTGCAGGAGTCGCTGTCTTCTCTGTGGCTAGTTGGTGAGCAGTCCTGACCTTTGTTCTGCTCCCCATGTCTAGCGAAGTTTGCAGTTGCCCTCCAGCCCCAAAAAGCTTTCAGATGTTGGCTCAGGATCAACAACTGGGACCAGCAGCCAAGATCTTGACTTCATTCATGTATGCAACACATAATTATTAAATGAATGACTTTGCCATGGACAGAGCAGTTACCATGGGGGAACCCTACTAGAGAGATGACTGATAAAAGTCTGAGAGGGGCATAGGCAACATGACTATATAAAAAAGAAAACAAAGTCACCTAGAATTGACACCTTAAAAATAGCAAATTTATTTTAATCCTAAATGAGCACCGAAAGGATTCTGATGATGCATAATTTATGCAAACCTATGCAAATTCAGGTGCCAATTATGCAGAAGAGGATGGGGTGGCACTTGTAAAGACCAGCCATACTCTAAGCTGTCACCTGCTTGCCTTCTTCTCCCTGGAGTCAAATTCAGACCAGATGGCAGGAGTTAGAAATGAAGAAACCACCTTCCTTGAACTTTCACCTTCAAGTCTAATCTAAGCGTGCCTGAGCTTTGAAGTGGTGAGACTGCTTTGGTTAGCATTCAAGAGCTCTTTTTGGGACTGCAACGGACACTCATTCTGGAACCAATAATACCTCCCCATGCAAACTTTGCTAGGCTCTTGCATGGGCTGCTGAAGTAATGTCTGTAAGATGCTTTGACTTTCTTACATAAGACAGGTTTATGTATTGCTAGAAAAGCAGCAAAAGAGAATGCCTCACAAAATAAGAGATTCCATTTCTTTTAAGGGAACAAATTACAAGTGTGTACCTGTATGCATACACACACACAAACACACACACTTTCCATCACCTTAAAATGAGCTATGTACAATTCCTCCAGTGAACCCCAGTTCTACCCCATTCAGGGCTAGTCGCTGATCACATGCACATCGTTGATTGCATCTCCTTCCTCTGTAAGAGTGTTCCCTCTAGACTACTGAGTCAGCATCATTATCCAAATAAACATCTGTTATATTTTGTTGTTAGTAATGATAATGACTAGCTGGGGTCACTGAGGATGGGCTTAACGCATACCATCCAAATGGAAAATTTGAGAAAATTGGAAGCTTTAGAAAAGCTGTAATTGTGTTTCCCTATTTACTTTCAAAAACAAGACTGTGCCTTATATTAGGGGCATTCTATTTTGTTAGAATGCTCAGGACACCAGCCCTAGGGTTTTCAGAGTCCATGGAATTACGCAGAATTGTTGGATAGAGGAGGGGGGTTAGGAGCCTGAGCCAAGGACTTTCGAAGGTCTTTCAAGGCCTGCAGTGAGTTCATGGAATGCAAGATCCCAGCTCTAGCCTTTGGGCTGATAAGGCGTGCTAGGATGGAGCAGCCTGTTTTGGAGTCTGGGAAGGAGGTCTTCCTCGGCAGATCAGTGCTGTAGGTCTCTCACATGCCAGCTACATGCCGGGAGGGACGGCTGCTGGGAAAGAGTCCACGCGCTCAGGGACGCACCTCACTGTGGATCTGGCATGACCTGAAAGCTGTGCTCTCACTAAGTCAACATGGAAAACTTCCCCCAGGAGGATCGTGTGGTGTGAGGTCTGAGCACATGCCAACGTGTCCATGGGGAGACGGAATCACAGGATGTGATAGGAAGCAGAAGCTTATCTGAGAACAATTAATGTATTTTCTATTGTTGTGAACACCAAGCTCAAAGCATTCCATATGTCTCAGAGGCAAATGGCATATATTAGAGCTTCATTAAACTCTAGAGCAACTTCTGAAGTGAGTGCCCCTAGGTTTAGAATCTAGAGCTGGGAGACCGATCCTGGGATAGTTATTCTCTGAAAGGTGAATTAATTTACTTTCCTGAACTTCATTTCCACATGAAATGAGCATGTGTTGTGAGAGGCAAGGTGCTCAGCCCCACAGTTAAGCAGATGCCACAGCAAACTCAGATAGGTGAGCTCAGGAAACAATTCTTAGAGGGACTGGCTGTGTGGAGGAGCTCTCTATTCCTGTTTCCTCATCTAGACAGCAGAGCCGAGATGGGTCCCACTGTAGGGGGTAATAAGTACCCATTGCCTTTTTTCAAGTTTCCATTTGGAGGAGTACTTGACTTTTCTTCATTCTTTCAGAATCCTTAATGCCTCTTCCAAGCTTTGTTTTCTATGGGTATAACTTCTGGAAGAGACTAACGTCTTCATTTCCTACACTGTGGAGGGTTGACCCTGAATGGGAATAAAAGTGTAAATCACCTTTTCTGATTGTAGGGCTGAAGACCACAAAATGCTTTGCAGTCATTAAGTGCTCCACCATTTTTAAGGATAATGCATTTTTTTTTAAATGTCAGTTTTATACACAAAATTTGTCAACTAGTTACAAATATGTTTCACTCTGAAATTCTCTGAGGCTTAGCCAGAGCAGATGAAAACTCAAAAATAATAATGAAAGACCAAAACACCTCCATATAGCTTTAACTCTATACCTATTCTTACTCTAAATCCAGAAATATTAATATCATTGAGTCTGTCTCTGGGAGAGGTAGTATATTGGTTAGAAATGCTTTTGCCTGCAAGTAACATAAAGAATCTAAAAATGGCTTAAACAAATAGGAGTTAATTTTTCTTATATTATCAAAAGTCTGGAGGTAGCAATTTTCTGATTGGATTGTTCGGTCAGCATTCCAGGGAGTGTGTCTCTGTGATTTTCTTGGCTTTTCCCTCATGGTTGCAAGATGGCTGCTGCAGTTCCAGACATGAGGTCATTTATTCTAAAGAGAAAGTTGATGAGTATAATGGTTTTAAAATATATCCTCTAATTCCTTGACATATCTCCCATTGAGATGCAGGGTCTATGCTCCCTCTCCCGACTCTGAGTGCGTTTGTGACTGCTTCAACCAGTAGAGTAAGGTAGAAGTGACATTATGTGACTTTTGAGGGTGGATCGTAAAATGCCATGCAGCTTCTGTCAGTTCTCTTGGAACACTTGCTCTCTGGATGCTCCTTTTGGCACTCTTCCTCTTGGCATTCTCCTTTTCCAAATTCAGATTCCATGCTGTGAGAAGCCCAGTCTACATGGAAAGCCCATTGTAGGTGCTTTGGTCAACAGTCCCAACTGAGCCCAGTCTTTGAGTCATCCCAGCCAGGAGGCAGAGATGGAAGTGAAGAAGCCTCCAGATGATTCCAGCCCCTAGCCCTTTGAAACATCCCCAGATAAGAATCCAGACTTCATGGAGGAAAGATAAGCTATCCACACCATGCCCTGTATAAATTCCTAACCCACAGAATTAATTTGTGAGCAAAATAAAGTGGCTGTTTTTTTCTACCACTAAGTTTGGGGTGGTTTGATAGGCAGCTGTGGATGTCCAGAACCAGGAGAAAAGGTAGTGCCAAGCACATCTGTCCCTGAGTAAAAAAATAAAAGATTTCCCAGAAGGTTCCCAGCAGACTTCCCTGCATAACTTACTAATCATGCCATAGTCACCCCTATCTGCAAGGGAAGCTGGAAAAGTAAGAAACACTTTCAATTAAAGGTGATCTGTTTCTGGGGAAGGTGTGCCAAAAAAACAAAACAAAACAAAACAGAGGTACTATTAGCAAGGAGGAGTGGGGGGAATGGATATTGGATGGCTAAATTACAGAGCCTGCCACAGTAGCATAGGAAAAAGATACACTTTTAAATGCATTCCGTGCATAAGTGAGTATATATAGTATATATCTATACATATATATGTTTACATACTATATAGTATGTATATATCATATAAACACAGTATATACTAATGTATACTGATTGATACATTCCTCAATAAGGGCTGCAACAGAAACTTAATATGGAGGAAATAAGGTGAAAGAGAGGAACGGATAGGGAACGTATTACCTTTTTAAATTAGAATTAGTTTGGGTTTTGGTTTGGTTTGGTTTTGGTATAGGCTCAATGTCTTTGGAGACTCAAGCATACTTTGCCTGTGACTCTGAGCACTGTCTCCCCCTAACTTGACCCATTTCCCTCACTTTACATCCAATGCATTCGTTTTAAAGCCATTGAGCTAGAGCTGGCTGCGTCCAGTTCATACCAGTTAAAGATTCATATACTATAAATCCGTAGCTTCCCCCCACCTTCTATATATTCAGTTTTATTTCAGGAATGTTAAGTTTTATAACAGAATAGTGGTCAAACAAAATATGCCTCCCCAACTCTGAAAATTAAAAAAAAAGGGAAATCTTCAGGAAAGCATTGTCATGAACTTGAACAAATGTGTTCTGGGCAGTTCTAGGCTGAGTTACTAAGTTGTTAGGCAATCTATGCTTCACTAATGCCTTTTTATACCCTCTAAATATCGGCCTGTTTCTCCACTACATTTCTGGGTTACTGGCGAACATTTGTATGTCTTCTACTGCTAAGTGATACATACTGTGTTTTTAAATACCCAGTAGAGTTTTAAAATGTCAATGCTGGAATGGAATTTAGTGCTACAGACTAGGAGGTTTAATTCAAATGACTACGGAGACCAGGAAGGTTGCATGAAGGAGAAAAGTGTGGCCGGTGGAGACCACAGGGAGTGGTGGGAACGATGGCCAACTTGAGAATGCGTGTCCTTTGCTGATTAGTACCCTGTGGGAATGTTTGGTCTAGGGTTTTAAAATTTTAAATCTAAGCCAGAAATCTAGATTTTAGGTTAAATTTCTCAATTTTTAAATCCTTGGATGCCTTCCAAATGTGTCCCAAAGGATCCTAATGTAGTCTGACTTTCTCATGGAGATCTTGTGACCCACCTTAAATCACATGGCTGTTAAGTAAGCAAGAAGGACAAAAATTCAATTCATTTAGCCCTTCACTATAGGCACATACTAGATCTTATTATCAGTTACTTTTCACATGGGTCTTGATTAATCCAGAAAAAGTTAGTCAACCAAACAGTCAAGGTATCCACGTTTCTTTTCTCTGGGAGGAGTTTTCAGAGCCTCTTTCATGGACAGATGGCTTAATTAAGACTTAAGGATCAAAATCCACACCACACCAGCACTACACCTAGATACCAGAAGAACATTCTGGAATACCCCACATGTTCAGTCTTACACGCCATTCACTGTTGTTGTTCTTTCTACCAACTTAGAATTTCACTATGAGAATTTTGGTACAAACAATTCTTTGATAATTAGGGTCATCCAGTTGGCATTCATTCCTTTTAAATTAAGTGTTAAGCTAAGAAGATTTGAAGGAACAATTTTGCTTGAAAGTTGGGAGGTCGATTTGGATGAATGGGAGTATACAGTGGGTGCACTGATCAGCCAAAACTCATTTTAAAAAAAGTGGAATGTCATAAAGGCAATTGTTTTTCAGGTCTCTGTCTTCTATAAAGAATCTCTTTGAATATTCTGTCAGGAAAATGCAGATCAGGCTTCCACAAGAAGGACAGATAGCCTCTAAGAAGGGCCTTACAAAATGGGTGACTTTAGTGGCATTTCGGAACATGAGTCAGCAGCTCCGGATAATAGCTTTCTATTAGAAGAGCAGCAGTGCTCCCCTGACCACAAAGTATACAGCAAGGCATTCTTGAGCTTTGTATTTATTCTCTGACTGTACGTGTTTTATTAATTGGTCTGCAAGTCTTGGCCCTGCTCCCGAGGCAGGCATTCTGTCGTCCAGAGAACAGCTGGACTTCTTCAGAGCGTCTGCAGGCAACCAGGCCCCCTTTCTTTTTGCCCTCAGCCATATGGGAATGAGTTGGTGGACTTGGGTTTTCTCACTGCTAAGGGACTATTGGATACCTCTATACCTTCTAGAATGTCTTTCCTTGGGCTTTTTTTTGTGTGTTGGCGATACCCCTCTTTTCTAATCACCTTTGAAAGACAGTTCTTTCTCCCTTGAGTGTATCACCGGTCCTCCCTCTGGCAGTTAAATACATTATTTAGCTTCTTCTTGTAATTTGTTCTTTTTTTCTCTTTTGACTTAGTGAAAAATAGAGGGGAAAGCTTGCTACTGTAACCTCAGCATGTCATGTTTTGCTTGCCCTTAATTTCCCTAGTGCCTAGCATAGTGGCTTGCAGCTCAGAAATTTCATTCAATATGGATGGATGGATAGATGGGTGGATGGATGGATGATTAAATGTTCGTATGGAAGGTGTGGACTCCAGCTGAAGTGCAGCTCAGCAATGAAAGGAACGACTCAAGGCAACAGGTCAGAAATTTAAGTGAAATTCTGCTGCTCTTCCATTGTGATATCTTGTGCATTTGCACTTTCATTCATTTGCTCTGCAACATTTACTGAGTGTCTCCTTTGCTCCAGTCCCTGTGCAGTCTAGTGGGAGACAGGCCCACACAGTGCCCTGTAGTACATGCTGTGATGGAGGCAGCCAGGGGGGCTACGAGAGCACAGAGATGCATGCAGACTTTAGGTAGATGGGGTTTGGTTCTCATCTTACTCACATCAGTTTAATGTCAGGGTATCTGAGAGGTAGCATAGGCAATGATTATGCTTTTAATATGAATCCTTCTTTCTTTCTTTTCTTGCCTCCTAGCACCCTCCACTTTCCTTGGGAATGAAAGTGTTTCTCTTCCCATCCAGGGAGGGGAAAGAGGACCCTCTGTTTCTAAACACTAAGGTCTCCTTCTATTCTAGGTTGGGGATACGCCGGATTGCTAATGCTTTGGCTCTAGGCTAATAGGATCCTAATCTCTTCCTAACAAAACATCCCATCAGGGATTCAGTCTTAAGGGATAGAGGGCATATGGGAGGAGACCCCCCCAGACCAACAGGGAAGGCCCTGGACGAGAGAGGCCTGTTGCCTAAATAAAGCCTGAGGCCTAATTCTAGAGAGTTGTCCAAAAGTGAGTCTGCTGCCAGGTTAGTGCCCTTGGACTGAGGGGCACGGTTTGAGTGCCTGAGAGATGCTGTAAACCTGAGACCTCCCCAGCTGACCTTCCGGTCTTCAACGCGAGAGAACTTTGCAGGCCTGCACAAGAGCGCTTTCTCATTGACCATCCAGCTAATGGCTGAATGGCTAGAACAAATGGTTCTGCCTCAAACCATATCGTCTGGGACCCTCAGAGGATACCTCCCTGTGATGCTCAGAACACTTGTAAACCTAAAGGGCCCCTGGCCACCCCTGGGGAGGAGCTTCCATATATATATATTTTGGGGTCAAATGGAACAATCCAAGTGACCCTGTCGGGGACAGTGGGAAGGGTTGGGGCACCCCCATTACAAGTAAAGTGTATTCGGAAATCCCAAAGCTTGTCTTTAAATCCTGCCTTAACCACTTAGTAGCTGCATAAACTTAATCATGAGCATGTTACTTAGCCTCTCTGAATCTTAATTCTCTCATCCGTACAGTGAGGTCCTTGTTCTAGTACAGTTAGTGGTTGAGAGGATTCACTAGGCATTCACGTGCGAAGCACGTGTCACAGTGCTTGCACATAGTATATGCTCAATGTCTGAGTTGCTATTGCTGTATTTTTGTTGTTGTTGCTTTTCTCATTAGAAGGACTCAGAGAATATTTTAGTGATATCTAGGTCTCTCCTGAGTCTGAAGAAAAGATTTGGGCTCGGAGTTTCCACTCATCTACCCGTTGCCAGCCCTTATTTGGAGACCTTACTTATTCTTCTCTAGGTCCCACTTTAGGATTGGTCTGGGATCAAGGAATGATGGAAAATGCAGAATTTCTGTTTAATTCATTTTTTATATATGTATGAGAACTAGGTATCTTTATGCAAATGTACCGTGGATTCTCCTAATGGACCTTTGTCTTCTACTAAGTTTCTCTCCATCCTATTTTGGCCCATTCTGCCATCACTACCTTACTGCATCTCATTGGCCATTCTGTCTATCTCTGCCTTGCATCAAGCTCCCGTTGCTGGCCAGAAGAGATTGTAGACTGGTCTGAGGGTGGGGGGCTCAGCATCATCAATATAGGATTAGGATCCTGTTTCTGCTTAAAGACTTTTGAAGCCAGAATAACAGAAAGAGAGCGTCACTTATGCTCAATTAGGTTCTTACTCAGCAGTGATTATTTCTTAATTTTTCAACTCAGTGTCTCATATTGTTCTTTTCAACCTTCTTGTCATTATGCTAGATTCAGTAAACACTATGGATGATTTACTTGGCCAAATGCTGTGCTTTCATGTACAGTTACATTCCCAGCCTTTCCCCACTTCTCCAGGCTGTAGTTCTTTTATTTTCATTACTTGAGATAATGCTGCAGATCTCTAGTCATTCAATTAATAGTGCAAAGGAAGAGGACATTATACAGAATGTCGTTGACAGGCTGAAGACGGAAATTACTGAGAAGTGATTTTATATGTTGCCCTAAAAAATTTTCTTCTTTAGATTCCGAAGTCACTTATTTTAACCTAACATGCCTCAAGCTTCAATTTTTATAAACAATAGATATTGCTCTAAAATGACAGACAATGACTGAAATGTCAAAAGAAATTTTTCTTTTTAACATCTTTATTGGAGTGTAATTGCTTTACAATAGTGTGTTAGTTTCTGCTTTATAACAAAGTGAATCAGTTATACATATACATATATCCCCATATCTCCTCCCTCTTGCGTCTCCCTCCCACCCTCCCTATCCCACCCCTCTAGGTGGTCACAAAGCACTGAGCTGATCTCCCTGTGCTATGCAGCTGCTTCCCACTAGCTATCTATTTTACATTTGATAGTGTATATATGTCCATGCCACTCTCTCACTTCGTCCCAGCTTACCCTTCCCCCTCCCCGTGTCCTCAAGTCCATTCTCTACGTCTGCGTCTTTATTCCTGTTCTGCCCCAGGTTCTTCAGAACCACTTTTTTTTTTTTTGATTCCATATATATGTGTTAGCATATGGTATTTGTTTTTCTCTTTCTGACTTACTTCACTCTGTATGACAGACTCTAGGTCCATCCATCTCACTACAAATAACTCAATTTCGTTTCTTTTAATGGCGGAGTAATATTTCATTGTATATATGTGCCACATCTTCTTTATCCATTCATCTGTCGATGGACACTTAGGTTGCTTCCATGTCCTGGCTATTGTAAATAGAGCTGCAATGAACACTGAGGTACATGACTCTTTTTGAATTATGGTTTTCTCAGGGTATACGCCCAGTAGTGGGATCGCTGGGTCATGTGGTAGTTCTATTTTTAGTTTTTTAGGGACCCTCCATACTGTTCTCCATAGTGGCTGTATCATTTACATTCCCACCAACAGTACAAGAGGGTTCCCTTTTCTCCACACCCTTTCCAGCATTCATTGTTTTGTAGATTTTTTGATGATGGCCATTCTGACTGGTGTGAGGTGATACCTCATTGTAGTTTTGATTTGCATTTCTCTAATGATTAGTGATGTTGAGCATCCTTTCATGTGTTTGTTGGCAATCTGTATATCTTTTTTGGAGAAATGTCTATTTAGGTCTTCTGCCCATTTTTGGATTGGGTTTTTTGTTTAAGAAATTTTGAGATTACTGAATTGGTTGGCAATATGCATTCAATAAAGTGACAATGGGCATCTTATTTCCACAATTGTGACTGTGCTCTGGGTGCCTTTGGCAAGCCAGGGACATTTCTACTTACTTTTCAGCTCTAATTTATCATGTGTAAGGAGCTGGATATCTGAAAGGCTGCAATAGCTTTAACGTGGAATCATCCTGGTAGATTACCAAAAGGCATTGTTCTTCCAAAAATAGTTGGACAGCTTTCTTTCTAAGGAAACTGTGAACCTGGTACCAACGCCAGAAAAGTGAAGACGTGGACAGAAGTACACTTTATATTGAGCACAACAGCTTCAGAGCCACCAACTACTTCATTTGGATAAAATGAAAACTTCAAAGCAGAGAGAGACAAAAACTAGACGTGTTTGGATAGTATGAAGTTTTATGGAAATAAATTTTGATTTGTGACATAGAAATGCTCTCAAGTCTGTTGCAGTTTTATCCTGTAAAACCAGCTGTGGGAAAAAGCAGCATGTTCTAATTGAGAAGGGAAAATAATTATATCTTCAGGAAGGAACTTTGACCTTGAGATAAGCTTGTATATAAAAAAGCAAGTATGTTCACTACTGGTGAACAAACAAAGGGCAAAGTATTTGGGAATCCTAAGGCCCTGAATTTTAATGGAATAACATCATCAATTTTAATGGAATAACATCATCAATACGTGAAATATGGAAAAAGTGAAGAAAAAGACTAAACAGTGAGGGTCAGCCAAGGCAGGAATTGGGAGATGGCTTAGTTCATTGGGCTGCTATAACAGAATACCATAGACTGGGTGGCTTATAGACAATAACAATTTATTTTTCACAGTTCTAGAGGCTGTAAGTCCAAGAATGAGGTGCCAGCAGCTTCAGTGTCTGGTGAAGATCTGCTTCCTGGTTCATAGATGGCCAACTTCTCACTTCTTACATGGTGGAAGGGATGAAGGATCTCTCTGGGGTCTCTTTTATAAGGACATTTAGTCACTTCCCAAAGGCCCCACCTCCAAATACCATCACATTGGTGACGAAAATAAAAATTTTGCAGGGGGAACACAAACATTCAGTCTATAGCAGGAGACGTTGATTAATAATGTAAATTTCTCTGAAGATTTAGTCAGTTTACATACTCCATACAAATTCTTATCCTTCTTATCTGTTTTCCAAAGTCTACTTTTCCAGCCATGCTAATAAAGGATGTCTTTCTTCTCCCCCTCTTCACTGATGGCATCTTTTTCTTTCTATGTGGAGGATTGTAGCTGCCCCTTACCCCCACCCCAATCCTTTTTTTTTTTTAACATCTTTATTGGAGTATAATTGCTTTACAATGGTATGTTAGCTTCTGCTGTATAACAACGTGAATCAGCTATACGTATACATATATCCCCATTTCTCCTCCCTCTTGCGTCTCCCTCCCACCCTCCTTATCCCACCCCTCTAAGTGGTCACAAAGCACTGAGCTGATCTCCCTGTGCTATCCCACCCCAATCCTTAATTGCCTTCTTCCTTTTCTTCGGGAGCCATTTGGCACTGTCTTAGTTTCACCCTCCAAATGGGCACGTCCTCATCTTTTACTGTGTATAGAAGACAGAAAGCCTATCAGTTAACCTTCCCAAACCTTTTCCTTTTCTATAATCTAATGTGGTGGGACTTCTGGACCATTTCTTTACCTCCTGTCCTGTGCCAACCATCTCTTTGCGGTATGTTCTCTAAAGTTAGCTTTTGACACCTGGAAGATACCAAGATATACTGCTCTATAATTCCCTGGTTTAGCTGAAAGTTGCTGGGATTGGCAAGCCCTGCCCTTGATAAGACAACTTCTTTACTACAGAAGCCGCTCTCCAGCTCCCAGGCATTTCCTCAGCACCTCCACCTGAGGCACGTGATACAGGGAACACAAATAGTCACCTTGATCCTATTGACCAGATCAAATGTGCTTGCTGTGAAATAAAGGAAGGCTGTAGGATTTGGTGGTGGTGGGTGGGTGGTCAAATTGGTCTGGAATTATGAGGGGGAAATTTCTTAAAGCAAGTGAGACTTGAGCTGGGCAGGTTATGAAGAAGCAGCAGAGATGAGGAAAGCATTTATCAGAGGCACAGCCTGAAAATGTTGGAACTAAATGTTGCACAGTTAAGGGCAGGTAGGGGAATGCCTGGCTGGAGAGGAAGGTGCAGGCTAGAAACTGGGACCATATTTACTGTTATTCCTTTACTTTCCACCTTAGCTGTTTATCTGTCTCACACAAGTTGAAGGAAACAATAATGCATGCACATGACAAGAATTCAAATAATGTTCAATGGTAAATGGTGAAAAATCTCCCTCCCATTTTATTTTCCATTTTCCTTCCCCAGAAGCAATCACTGTATCTAGTTTCTTGTGTATTCTCTTGGAGGTATTCTGTCTAGGCATGTATATTTTTACGTCCCTATATGTCTCTGTTTCTACTTGCCTATTGGTCTGTCTATATGTCCATTTCTCACTCTCTAGCCCCCCTCTTTTTACACAAACAACAACTTACATGCCACACTGTTCTGTACCTTGTTTTTTTTGCTGTTTGTGTTTTTTTCTACCTTAATGATATATTCTAGAAATTGTTTCATATTGTGATTGCAATTTGGGACACCCAAATTGGGATGCAAGATGTGACAGAGGATTCTTTCTGATTTGTAGATTCACTTTCACAAAAGACTTTAAAAATACAATGGTTGTGTTGCATTTAATTAAGCATTTAACGGAATGTATGTGAGGTCTGTATTAAGATAGTGTTTACTTGCTTGGCTTGGCATGTGTATGTGTAGGAGAGGAAGGAGGACAGGGAGACTTGGAAGGAAGGAGGTACCTTAAGCAGCTACTGTAGTAAATCCACGTGTGGAGGTGGATGGGATGCAACACAATGACCACGCCCAGTAAAAGCTGGTTTCAGCCCTGTTCTCAGCCATCAGACTTTTAAAAGATTGCCCCTCCACTAGATGACATTAACTGGATCTGAATGACATCTGAAGGAATTACAAACTTCTCATTTGTTTTTTGGTTTTTTGTTTTTAGATTTTATTTTTTAAGAGAAGTTTTAAGTTCACAGCACAATTGGAAAAGGGTGCAGAGATATCTTGTGCCACACATGAGTAGCTTTTCCCATTATTGACATCCCTCACTAGAGTGGTACTTTTGCTACAATTGATGAATCTACATTGGCAGATTGTAATCACCCAAAGTCCATAGTTTATATTAAGTTTCACTCTTGGTGTTATACATTCTATGTATTTGGATAAATGTATGAAAACATGTAAAATCCACCATTATAATATTATCATACAAGGCATTTTCACTGCCCTAAAAATCCTCTGTGCTCCACCTCTTCAGCCCTCCACTCTTGGTTTTTAATTACACTCACAGCTTCTTCAGCCAATTGTAGCAGACATTGTTGAAGCCCAAACTTGGCACTCACCTTCTCAGTGCACTTGGATGGCAGTGTCCTCTGCAGGTACCATGACCCTGCTTGAGGGCATTCTCTTGGCCTGTGTGAGGGCAAGTAGGAATTGCCAGGGAGTTAATGCATCCGGAGTAGTCCTCCTCAATGATGAAAGGGCAGTGGAGGATAAATATCCCCATTTCCTTACCCTTCAGTGGGACAACTGTGGGATGCAATCAACCCTGTATCCTAATTGTACCCAGAGGGATTAAGCCTCAGATACCCACAGCATCTGTACCCTGTGCTGGTTTTTTTTTCCCCTTGCTTACCTTCCCATTTTCCTTCTCGTGTTTTCAAGGATATCCTTTCACTTAACTACTTGCATTCAAATCATTGTCTTGGGGTCTGCTCTGGGTGAAACCAATTTCAGATTCTGGGATCCTTCCGGCTTCATCCATTCTCCACTCCAAAAGAAAGTGCATGCCATCACTCCCTGTTAGCGATGGATTCCATTTTGACAGGTGGACCCCAGTTTTCTTGACTGTTTTAGGATAAATTGGCTCTCTTTCATCCCCACCTCCCAACCCTCATCCTGGCTGTAGTCCCGTTCTCATTTCCAGGGAGAGAACAGTGTGAAGCAGTGCTCACTGTGGCCTGTGCATTATCTGTTTTCCACGTGAGCAGGCCCCTGTGGTAGTTGACTCATGCCGTTGACATAAAGCAGCACCTTGCTGGGCTCATGTAAGGAAACAGCAAGAGCGATGTGTCCAGCTCAATAATTCTGGCAATACTCATTCCATGCATATCCTGTGGCTTCCCCAGCCAAGGTCTCTGACCTTTTGTAGTCATGTTATAGCTTTCTTGATCTCAGACATTTTTACCTTTTGTCTGAAGGGCTTGTGAAGGCATAAATTGGTGAAGAAGTTTGGAAATGCTGGCAGGATCTTGGATAGAGAAATTAGCTTCTTATTGGGGCTCTCAAAGAGTTCTGTTTGTAGCCAATCAAAAAGCATGGTCTTATAGTCCTCTCAGGAGGAAAAAGGTGAACTCAGTAAAATAAATCATTGTGACTTGATCAGAGCTTTTCAGTTCTTGTTTGACCATTTCGTGGAAAATTTATATCCCTTTAGTGCAATCATTACAAATACACAGAATTTTAAGAATAAACAAAAGAGATGGAGACATTATAATTGAGATTTAGGCATTTACTATATGTTGGGTCTCAGTTCACTCACATATCCATATGAAAGCAAAATGTTTTGACTTCTCTGTAGGGACTGTTCATCTAGTAAATGTCCAGAGTACCTTGCAAAGCTCCCTTTGTGTTAGAAGGAAGTATAGCTGTTGGTCACAATCTAATTGTCACCTGTCACTCCATGTGTTGTGCCTTAGAGGCCACATGGCATAAAGACCAGATTTGTGTCTCAGGACTATAAAGGTTTTCACATGTGCAGAGGTCTGCTGGAAAAGAGAGGTAGAAGGGCCAGAAAACAGCCTATCCCAAAGACATTTAACTCTAGCCAAAGATCTGTCATTTGGTACTGTTTATGAGAATTATAGGATTTACTGCCTCAAATGCACTTCTTAAGTCATCGTTTCCATTTTGGAGATGAGAGACTGGAGTTTAAAAGGTTGAAGGAACTTGTTCAAGGTCCTTCAGTTTAGAACTAGACCCCTAGATACTCTCTCTTTGACTTTGAAATAAGTGGTTCTCAAACAAGTTTGAGAATAAGGACTCTCCCTTTAAAAGAAAAGTTGGGAACTTCTGCAGGATAGTAGTCCTGGTTTTTAATAGTTGCTGCTGTAGGAAACACACATGTGCACCTGTGTATGTGGCTCTTTTGTCATAACCCAGCTCCACTGTGCATCGTGGAACTCTGTCAGATGCCAGGATTAACCAGCTCTTTCCTTTTCTGTTCAGGGATCCTTTCAACAGTTCATTGTTTACACCTTCATTTGGGGTGAAGAGAGTCAAGAAAGGGGTGGAAAAGTCATTTGGGATTCCTCCCTCTCCTTTAACACCTATGTTCAATTAGTCACCAAGTACGGCTCCCCCTCCCGCCTCCCTTTGAATGAGCAGAGGCTCCACTTGCAAGCAATTGGTCCTCGCACTTCACTTCCATCAGCTCCAGGTTCCTCCAGCTTCACGTCTCCTCATGTCCAATCACTGAAACAGCCTCTAAATGGCATCCCAGATTCTGTTTCCTTCCTCCTTTAATCCATCCTGAGCACCATTGTTGAGCTTATCTTCCTAAAACACCAGTTTCACATCAATGCCCTTCTGAGAAATCTCCAGTACCTGGAAACCTCTACTGCCCCTAATATAAAAATACCCCCCACCCCATTTTGGCTTTTAAAGTCCTACCCAATTGATTTCAGCTCTTTTTGTGATCAGACACACTTGGGTTCAAATCCCAGCTTGGCTATTTACCGGTTATGAGAACTTTAGAAACTTTCTTACTCTCCCCAAGTCTCAGTTTCCTGATCTGTACAATGATCATAGTAATAATGCCTATCTTTCAGGGTTGCTGGGAGAATTAGAAAAACTAACACCAGATTACTACTTTCAGCCTTTATATTTTTATGCTGCCATTCCTCAACACGGGCCCTTCTCTCTAGTAATTCTGTTCTCTTTATTGGCTTCTAAATGTGCCATCCTCATTCTGGGCTCTAAACTTTGTTGGATTTATGTCTTCTCTCATAAGAAATCTCTGTCTTTCCTTTCCTTTCCTTCCCTTCCCTTCCCCTCCCTTTCTTTCCCCTTTCCTTTTCTTTTCTTTTTCTTTTCTTTATCCAAATTCTATTCTTCTCTCAGAGTCCAGCTCAGGATTCAATCTCCATTTGAAGTCCTTCTCCCACATTCCACCTGGTTTCTGTTCTCTAAACTTCCCAAGTGAACAGAACAGACAATAAGCCATTAATCACTTAACCCAATGTTTCCCCAAAAGTGCCTGGTGGAAGGCGATGAACATAAAAATGGTTTCATGATCAAGTTGCACAGGGAGTCCTGCATCTGCTTCCCTGTCTTGGAGATTCATAATTCATATTTGCCCTGTCAAGTTTCTGAAAGATTCTACCCCAAAAATTTACTTAACTTTGTTCAGCCTTGCGGTTCTCCAGTCTATTTGGCTGTGGAGCTGGTTTTTCATATAAAAACTATTAAATCAAGGAGTGTGTGTTCCTAGGAGCACACGGTGGGAAACTGACTTAATGGTTTTGTGATTTCTGTCTCAATGGGATATTAGTTTCCTGGATGCTGATGATTGCCTCTTTTATTTTTATATTTCCGTCAGCATTTAGCCCTGTGATGTGCATCTTCTAGGTTCTCAATGAATATTTGTTAAGTGGAATAAAGTTTGAAGTGTGGAGAGGTAGAGGAGTTTTAACATATGGTTCTTATTGTTAGGGGTTCTGGTCAAAGTATGGTAAAAGTGGATATGAAAACTGGTGTTTGAAATGAGATTTGGGAGCCTGTGGGTTTCAATTAAGTACGCTATCCTTTTGTTCTATTTATTTAGCAGTGAGAGATTTGGTTAGATTATAACCCTATAGTCCCATTTGTTTTCCTTTTTAAATGGATTTGAAATAAGCTGTTTAAATGATTTCAAAAGTTTGTGAGGATGGAGCCACCTCTTGGGAACAAGTTTGTGTGTATATTTTCTAGATATGCACATACAGTATCTATATAGCACACCTATTATTTAAGCTGAATTGTTTTTTAAGATTTTTTTTGATGTAGACTATTTTAAAAGTCTGTATTGAATTTGTTACAATATTGCTTCTTTTTTTTTTAATGTTTTTGGTTTTTTGCCGAGAGGCATGTGGGATCTTAGCTCGAACCCGCACCCCCTGCATTGGAAGGTGAAGTCTTAACCACTGGACCGCCAGGGATATCCCTGATTTTCTTTTTAAAGGAACCTGAATATTATTTTGATTTAAAAACTGTATTTTGGGGCTTCCTTGGTGGCGCAGTGGTTGAGAGTCTGCCTGCCGGTGCAGGGGACACGGGTTCGAGCCCTGGTCTGGGAGGATCCCACATGCCGCGGAGCAACTGGGCCCGTGAGCCACAATTGCTGAGCCTGTGCGTCTGGAGCCTGTGCCCCGCAACAAGTGAGGCCGCGGTGGTGAGAGGCCCGCGCACCGTGATGAAGAGTGGCCCCCGCTTGCCACAACTAGAGAAAGCCCTCACGCAGAAACGAGGACCCAACACAGCCATAAATAAGTAAATTTAAAAAAAAAAAGAAAAAAGAAAAAACCTCTTTGTGTGAGGGAGTTGTTAAAAAAAACTCTGGGGGGTAAAAAGTTGAAGATGACCTTTGAAAAAAAATTGAAAGATGTGATATTGCCCATCAAATGTCAGAATTTCTAAAGGGAGTTAGATCTGCTGAAAGGAGTTTCTGTGTTCCTTCTTTAAATGGGTTGGCCGGGGCAATGAAGGTTTTTGGTTTTGCATTCCTTGGTCATGCCTTTTAAAGAGGAAATGTAGCTACTGATGAAGCAAAGACCAGACATTGGTGGGGTTGAGGTTCACAACTTGTTCAGCCTGTGTGCCCCTGGATGACCTTGCATTAGTCATGTCTCCCTGGGCCAGTCTCTCCTCCCAGACCCTGTGGGAGGGTGGTGCCCCTCTGAGGTTCATGTTTGGATGAGTTATCAACCGCAATGAAGCACCCTCTTCAATCAGCCCTTTGGATGGTGGCGCAAAATAAGAAAAGTGTTCTTCATTCACATGTTTTCCCATCAGTCTTGCTTGCCTGGGTGTGGTGCTTTCATTTCCTCCGATGAGGAGCAGGGGATCTGTCCCTCTTGTTCAGTATTTAAAAATAAAAGACATTGAAGGGTAAGCCCTCAAGCACATATACTGTTAAACAGCATTTCCATACATGGGGTATTTAATGTATAATAGCAATGCACCGATCTTTTAAGACCCCTTTTATTTTCATAATCATGGTGCATGGTGGTGTTTGTGACTTTGCTGAGCTGTGAGTGCATTGTTTCATGCATTGGGCTGAACCATATAAAGTTGTTGTTGTTTGACCACGTTTGACTTACAAAAACAGCAATTTCCTATGATTCAAGTTACTGTAAGTGAAGAATAAAATCTGCCCTGGTGGTCTTTCCCTTCAATGAAACTTTCTTTTCTTGCTGGTACAGATTGTCTGAACCTCCATAAATCAAGAGGGAGGGGGACACAGTCCCGGAGTTGTTGACTGGCCTGTCATAGCTGGCTGGGCTCTGGAGTGAGGATGGCCAGTGTTGGGCACAATTAATTCATCTATAGAAGGAAGAAGACATTGAGCAAAATATCTCAATGAAGTAATGGATTTAGATGTTGTCAGGAACATCTAAACAGCACAGCAATTGCTTCTATGTCAAATGTGACATTTGGAATAAAGGGTAAGTTTACAGAGCCAAAGCTAAACTCAGGTCAAGATCTGACACTGTGTCAGATGTGCAGCATGTGACTTATGTTTTCTGATAAGGCCAGTTGCAGTTGATCTGTTAAACATTAGGAGAATACAAATATAAGAGAAACATAGATCCTTATGGAAAAAGATGCAAGTAGAATTATTTTACTGAGTGGGTAGGATGGAGATGGAGGTTGGAGAATGGAGATAGGAAAGAAAGTAAAAAGATTAAAATAAGAGAGGAGTGGGGATACTGGCCAAGGAACTTAGCACCATAAAAGGTCAGTGTTTCCTTGGACAATGCTAATGGCTGTGGCAGGAGGTGAGAACAATTAGAGGAGCTTGTATACTTTCTGTAGCACTCTTCCAAGTTCAGAGAAGACTCTAGTCGGACACCCGGCTTACCAGAAATAAGAAGGTGGGTTATATTGAGCAAAAAAATATTTTATGGGTATGTGACAAATTACCCACCTCTAAATCCAGTTGATAGCTAATATACTATCTCAGACAAAAATCAACCTAATAAACCATCTGTCTACATATACTTACATTTCCTTTCATCAGGGCTCAGTTTTTCTTCATCCTCAATCTTTTTTTTTTTAATTTTTATTTTATATTGGAGTGTAGTTGATTAACAGTGTTGTGTTAGTTTCAGGTGTACATCAAAGTGATGCAGTTATACATATACGTGTATCTATTCTTTTTCAAATTCTTTTCCTCAATCTGCTTTTAGTATTGATTGTAAACAGGACATTTTACTAAATGGCTATAGTGGAAAAAAATAGATACAGCCCCATTTCTAGTCTGTACTTTTCTGCAACTTATTTTATAAACTTGATATTATCTGTTTTGAATGTTTTATTTCTGCCCAGTGCTCTTCATGGAGGAATATTGTTACTAGAAAGCACCTGACACATACTGGTGGTGGAATGAAGGTGTGAACATTGTGAACAAACAATTAACTTACAATGGTGAACTCATTTGCTGTTTTCCATCTGGAAGTCAAGATAAGATACACTTGGAGAGTTTGTGAATGCTGAATGCTGGGGAGCCCTGAATTCCTGCAGGGTCATTGTGAGGTTTGCCTTCACTGGCTTTTATTTCTCATGCAGGAACAAGTGTATGACAGATTCCACAGAGCCCTTGTATAGAGCATGGATAAAAAACACTGAGAGTTTTGACCAAAATTCTCAGATACAGTATCTCTGATAATGTGCCAGATTTAAGACCTACTTGATAAATGTAGATGTGCAGAGAGATAAGATAATAGGATAAGATTTTTATTTTTATTTTATATGCATGTATTTTAAAGTCTTTGTTGAATTTGTTACAGTATTGCTTCTTTTTTTTATGTTTTTGGTTTTTTGGCCGAGAAGCATGTGGGATCTTAGCTCCCCGACCAGGGATAGAACCCACACCCCCTGCATTGGAAGGCGAAGTCTTAACCTCCGGGCTGCCAGGGAAGTCCCAGATTTTTAAAAAGATAGAAATATCTGGGAACAAGCCTCAGTCAACATACCCCAAGTGGTCTAGGAAAGTTTCTGATCCCCTAAATGTATTGAATATATTGTAAAAATGGTTTGTGACTGTAGACTTGTTGGGAGAGATAAGTAAAAATAGATGAGAAACAGTAACAGCCATAGGTCATTTTATCACTGAAGAAAGGGCTGAAGAACTAAAATCTTTAGCCCAAACCATTTTGAAAATGACTGGTCAACTTTATACCAGATGCACAGATCTTTCTCCTCCTAAAACTCATAATTGATTTGGGAGACAAGGCATGCAGAATCAAATAGTTGACTACTGGTAGAAGGCAGTCCAGGGTAAACAAACACTCATGGGAGTGGTAGAGATAGTCATTGCGGGAGGGTTAGTTGGGTGTTGAGGTAGTCAAGATTTTCTAATTGAACATTTCTATGAGGAAAAAAGGAGACTGTTAGAGTCGTTATGCTAACTATGCTCTTCTCTTTGCAAGGAACAGGCCTAAGTGGTTAGGGGGCACACATGGAAATAAGAAATCTTAGCCATAGGGCCTCTTTTATGCATGAGAAATGGAACAACTAGGCTTTGTGGGAAGACCAGAAACCATGGGAACAGCCAAGTCTTATGATGGTCAAGAAGTTAGAAGAATCACCATCTTACTGCCTAGCCAAGTGCAACGATTCATGGAGGATTATGTTTTTCATTAACACTCAGCCTTGTGTTTACCCTTCCAGTTCCTCTGCTGAACACCCATTTCCATCTTCAGTTCACAAAGGCTACAAATCATTTTAGACATTGGCTGATCTTTGTGAAGGGTCTATCCTAGTCCAGACAGTTGTGGTCAAGTGTGAAGATTCACAGAGTACAGACATGGAAATTTGTACATCAGCAACTGTTAAGGCCACTTCCTTCTTTGGGAGCCTATGGCAGGGATCCCTTTAGCAGACCCTGAAGTCATGGCACTGACTGCCCAGGTCAGGCAGTATCCACAGACCTCCTTTGGCAAGTACCCTTATGGGCCCCATGCCTTTACTTTGAAAATTCAGATGCCATTTAATTTAATTTCAGGTGTGAGATGAGCTATACCCTAAATAACCATGTTGTACACATTAGGATCAGGGAGCATCAACCAATTAATTCTGTTTTATTTTTTATATTTGTCTTGTATTTTTTCCCCCAGAAATACATAGCATGTGAATACAATGCAAATACATACACATATACACATATGTACATATATGCATATGTATGATATATATCAATGTTGTCTTTTACAAGATTGTTGTGATTTATTATAAAAAGAGGATTTATCTTATTGAAATGCTAATACACTAAATCTATCTTGCATTCTTGAAAGAAGTAATACAAAAGAGGAAGCCTACTCTCTCTTACCAAAATAGATCATTATAAAATTAATATGAAACACTCCCTAAGGTGCCAGAAAGGCCTTGGAGAGAAATAAGCATGCTAATGCTACTAGGAGAGTTGTAGTTCTTAAAAATGGTCCTGGTCTCTCAAAGTCATCTTGCCCACCTGGAGGGAGTCTGGGAAAGTCATCAACTGCCATTTGGAAGCTTGAGGAGGCAGAGGCTGCTTGGCATCCTTTGTACAGAAATTCAGGAGACAGATCTGAATTTTTGCTGGGAAGAGACAGAGTGAGAAGAGCTTTCTACTGAAGAGAACTGCACAGTAGTGAGATGTCCAACTCACTTTTAATATATGATAGTGACCAGGAGAGTAGGAGGAGGTGGTGGACATAACGCCATGTTCTTGACTCATGAACATTAGCTGCTCTTTGAATCTCCTTCCTTTAAGGCTTTAATTTATTGTCAACATTTTCTTCCCAGCTCCTCTCAAATTGCTCCGTGTGCTTTGGTTACCTTGTGTTTTTAGCTTCTCTCTTGTTGTCTTTGCCTTTTGCTAAATTTCCTAATATAGTGTTGTAATTAGATGATTCTAAGACTAAGGCATTTTAGGAACCGAAGTATGTTTTCTGTCTCCTCAACTCTTTTCCCTCCCTCCTCGTGTCCTGTGCAATTGTTTCCCCATTATATTATCTCATTTGAAGTGGGCTAGGTTCATGATACTATGGATTTCCAATAACAAAAATAATTAGTAAGTTATTATAGTGAACTAATGATTTTCACTTTCAATCGGTTCTGGTCCTTCTTCTCATCAATTCCCTTTGCTTTGGATTTTTCCTTCAAAGTGTTTTCAATCATGACCTTTTTCTATCATCATGTAAATTATCTTGTTTTATTTTCACATTTATCACTTAGAGAGGTAGTGAAGTACAGTGGAGAATCCAAATTATGTGTTATATGCTTTGCATACGGTTTTTCACTTAGTTTTCACAATTGTAGGAGGTAGCAATTCTTATTCCTGTTTCACAGGTGAGGAAACTGAGTCCAGGAAAGTCTAGGAACTTCCCTAATCTTACACCATTGATAAGTGATGGAGCCTGGATATAAAACTCAAAAGCTATGATTTAATTACTATGCTCTAATATCTCTCCATATAACTACTACTTACAGGGTCCTTACTACCTGCCAGGAAATTTTAGATGCATTCTCTTGTAAGTATCCAACAACTCTATGAAGAGTTAAACAGCTATGTAACTTACTAGCTGTGTGACTACTAGTTAATGTGCCTGAGCCTTATCTCATCTGTGACATAACAATAATAATACTTGTTCCATCTTTGTTCCACAGTTAATGTGAAGGTTCCATGAGAGTATGGATATGAAAATAATTTTTAAACCAGGAAGCATGTTGTAATGGTATGCATTGTAAGTGTGGAAACGTTATTTACTGTGTTAATGACACAATTTTCCAGATGAGAAATCTTAGGAACAGAGAGGTAGATGTAAATTTAGCCACAAATGTCCACCATATGTCAGACACTGTCTTTGGCACTCGCTGGAATGATCTGCTCAAGGTCTCTTGGTCCAGCGGGGTAGATCTGGAATTAAGAGTTGGGTGTGTTGCCTCCAGATGAGTAGAAGAGTGCTTTCTAAGACATTCCCATTTCAGAGGTGAAGACTAAGCTGAGGACTGGTTCTAGTCAGAGTTGCTGCTGAATTTACAAATGGAATTTCATGCTGACTTTCCCTCCTGGAGTTTTATGCTAACCTCATTGCCCTAGTCCTGCATTATAATATGAATTTCCAGTGTAATTGATGATACCCAGATTTCTTTAGCTCTTTTACAAATTTCTTGCTATAGCGCGCTGGACCTGGAGCTTTTTATTATTCCTTCATTAATTTACTTTTTAAATTTACTTTTTTTTCATAGAAATGAAAGCAAGATGTTTGGTTCGAAAGCATCCATGGTTTAACCATGCTGGTTCTGCAGGCGCCCAAGTGCCACATGTTTTCTTGGGGACTCAGCCTCACTGAAAGCAAGCCTCAGGCCACCAGCTGAATTTTTTAATCTGATGGTGTGTACTCTATGGGGAGGTAGGTAGTCTCCTGCCATTTCTGCCAGATAATGAGACAGGATGCCCAGGGCACTAGTCGGGGACAAAAAGTCACTGAAGTATTTTCCCTCTCTTGCCACTGGCTCTTACTGTGCCCTCAGATGGGGAAGATCATTATACTGTGTCAGTATAATGGGTATTATAATTCCTTATAATGGTATAATATACCATATAATTCCTTATAATGGTATAATATACCATTATACTGTGTCAGTATAATGGGTAATAATTTCATGGGTTAAAGGAAAATGGGTAATAATTTCATGGGTTAAAGGAAAGCTGTTAACCAACAGCATGAATGCAAATTCCTATTATTAAAGAGTTCTATTGCCATATTATAGAAAATCCATTACTTCCCTAGGGGAACAATTAGCACTTATTTTATTTATATTAAAAATAGTCATATTTAAGATTCTTTTGCAGATGGCATGTGTGTTTGTGTGTGTGTGAAATATGGTTTAATTTATTCATTCATCTCAAATTATAGAGAAGTCTATAGCTTACATGGTTTCAATCAGTCCTGATCTGCTTTTCAGATGCCTTATTCATTTGAATGGATAAGAGAGAAAGAGATGGCAATAATAATAATAACAGTAATGATAATAATAATAATATGTGTCCAGTGCTTTGCAAAGTTCATTCACAAAATGTATCCCTTTTAACCTTTAAAACTCTCAAGAGAGGGTTTTTGACCTGTGAGTCAGGTAGACCAAGCATCACTACTGTAATTTCTTATGATAAATGAGCTATGTACCACCATAAGATTGTTAAGGAAAATTAAATATTTTTCTTATCATAGTCATATTAAAAAACTTAAAGTCAAATATTTTAAAATTAATAAAGTGAGTTGGATTTTATTTCCAGAATATAACAGGTTTCTGGAATGACACTGCTCTGACTGGCAAAGGTACTGTGCCAGGAAGTTACATAACACTTAAGTAGGCTATGTAAAAAGCCCTAGCACGTGGTTGTTATTCAGAACAGCTTCCTTCTCCTCCTTACCTGGACACAGCTGTGTCATTAGTGCTCAGCACTGCGCTAGGTCACTTGGAGGATACGAGGATGTTTAGGACATGCTGCATGCCCTCGTGTTGTCTGTGATCTAACTGGGGAGACAGAGCACGGCCATCTCTGAACCACTAACTGTGGCCAGGACTGCCTGGGTCATGCACCTACCCTGGAGTCATGGGTGAGGCAAGCCCATCCCAACCACATACATTGAGATGGGGAGGGGTAGTTCCTCAAAGTAAAATCAAACTGGCATTTCATGATAAAATGTGAATGGATTAAGGGCAACAGAAGTCCACGTCAGGTGCTTTCTCTGATGTCCATAAAGTGATGAAATCTCAGGTTTCCCTACTGTCAAAAGCCCTCCCTCTTCCTCTCAACTCTCCCCCCTCCCAGTACAATCCTGGCATCTCTAGTTGCAAAATGAAATGTGTTTCCCCCATATAAACATGGTTATAAATGCTGGTTAAGCATAGTTAACATGGTACCATTTATAGTATATATTTCAAATACATTAACTTTAAAGAGCCTTTCGTGGGCAGTTTTGAGGATTTAACCATAATTTATAAAATGATGTCTGTGGGAAAATGTGTGCTGAGAAACCAAACACTCAACCCAACAGACAAACTCTTGGGACATAAACTGGGGTTGTAGTACGATTGAGTATGAAACTGTGCAGTAGAACTTGGAAGGGTTGAGAACATTCAGGGTAAGGAGAGTCCATAGGAGCTCTGTGAGTCTGGGGAAGGGATAGTAAATATCACGATGCTATTAATCCATCAGTCTCTTGATGGCATCAACTCCTGACTTGTGTTCCCCATGTACTAACCTATAGCTATAAGAGTGACCTGGGTCTCATGTCTCAGGGCAACCCATCTGGGGTGACTAGATGGTGCCCTTTTCCTCTCTCATTACCCCCAATTATGTCCCTCTTGAAACTACATCCTTGTTTGAAAACAAGAGGAGGAATGTATTTTGATTGACTACTTTTTCTATTTTTTTTATTTTTTATTTTTATTTTTTTTACTTTTTCTATTTTTTAAAAACATTTTAAACACAAAAATGCAAGAAAATATGAAACGTATTTTATACTGAGTATAAAAGTAAAAGTCTCGCCCACTCCCCTCAACAGAGGTATTCAGTACTTGGTATATTCAAGGGTTCCTTTTATAAAATAAATTTCCTAATATGTAAATGAATTACACCTCCCAATTTTATCAAATTTAGACAATTTTGGGGGGAAAGTTGTCTATGGGATTCAAGCCCATTTCTGTTCCAACCTAGTGGTTTATCACAATTTCAAAGGCAGAGGGTATGGATGTCGGGGTGAAGTAGGATTTAAAGATGTATGTGTGGTTTGAAAAGTTGTACGTATTGTCCAATATAGCTGTCTTCCGCTGCTTTGAAAATCCTTGCTTTGTTTTTCAAAGCGTTAATAGCTAACCTCTCTGTGGTTTACAGAAGGTATCTTCAACGTATGGCCTATTTTAAATAATCTTACACCATTTTATGTAAGAACTTTACAACAGTATACTTTCATTTTTGAAGCGTTTTTCTATTGTTTTCATATATTTTTCTTCTACATATATTATAAAACCCACAATACATTTTTCCTTTGTCATTTCTTTTGAGGAAACTAAAAAAATAAGTATTTTATATTTATCCACATATTTCCCACTTCCAGGAGTGTTTGTTCTTCATTCATTTTTTTACTGATCCAAGTTTTCATTTCAAACTCATCATCTGAATGTAGCCTTGGTGTGTCTCAGTCATAGTGGTGTTCACAGAGAAGCAATCACAAGTTTCAGATGTCCAAGTGGGAGCTGGTACAGAAGTGCTAAGTGGTGGCCTGTAAGAGGCCTGGAGTCTAGACTGGAAGGCCATGGAATGCAGGGACACTAAGGTGGGAGGTTATGGCAGTGACCTGGACTTCAGTAGCAGGGGCTAGTCTGTGGAATGATGGAGAACTTAACTGGGCTTTGTCCCTGTTCCTGGGATGGAACCTCTGAACTCTTGGAACTTCCCAAGTGGTGGGAACGTCTTTGTTATTCACGGTGAATGCTGATAGTTTATGCTAATGAAGTGACCCATGGTGGGCTCCTAGGTAGCTTATGCTAACGGGATGACTCAGGATGAGGACAGGCCATGTCAGAAAGACCAACCATGTGATTAGAGGGTTGGGGTTTTGAGCCACATGATATCAGCCCAACTTCTAGACCTCTGGGGAGGGAAAAGAGGGGCTGAATATTGAGTTCAATGATGTGACCAATGACTCAATCGATCGTGCCTACATAATAAAACCGCAATAAAAGCTCTGGACACCAAAGCTTGGTGGAGCTTCGTGGTTGATGAACACACTGACTTGCCAGGAGGATGACACACTCCGATTCTATGGAGAGAGGGCACAGAAGCTCTGCATTTGGGACACTTCCAGACCTCATCTTATGTGTCTCTTCATCTAGCTGGTCCTGATTTGTATCCAGTTGTAAGTACAGCACTTTCCTGAGTTCTGTAAGTCACTCTAGCAAATGATCAAACCTGAGTGGAGATCTTGAGAACCCCCAGGATTTGTAGCCAGTTGGTCAGATGTGCGGTGACCTGGGGATCCCTGAACTTGTGACTAGCATCTGAAGTGAGGGTAGTCTTACTGGGGACCCTGTCCTTAAATCTGTAGAATCTAATGCTAATTCTGGTGGTTAACATCAGAATAGAACTGCAGTGCAAAACCATCCCATAACCAAAGGATTTGTAAGATTAGCCACAATGTGGAATGCAATGCAATTCAGAGTAGCCAGGACCAGATCAGAGCAGTTACCTTGCATGAGATCATCACCACCATTCCCCGATGAGTCAGAGAAAAGCCTTGTGACCAGAGACCCGCCCCGTGCACCATGATGTCCAGATGCCATATTGAGATGGAGGAGGAGAAAAGAAGACTGCTTGAAAGGGAAGAAACGGCTCCAATAGGGTGTTCAAACTTTGGATGGATTGTAAATGTATTTGCTTTAGATTGCAAGAGACTGAGGTTTTAAAAATTTCTTAAAACATTTTTTTTTATTAACAAATTTGTTCCGTTGAATCAACAGAACTAGGGGCTTGAGGGCAATAGAAGATCACTATACACGTTAAAGAAAGCTGTCTTTTCTCCACCTGCCCCAACTCACTCCCCTGTGAAAAATTTGCATTATGGTGAATAAAATTTGACTCTACTATATATAGCTTATTTGATCTCCTCTCACACTTATCCTGGAGTTTCATTTTTGGTTCAGAAGTATCTTGCCATATTGACAGACTCACATTTTCCTTTCTAGTTGTAGAATTACATATCAGGTGGGCTGGAACAGAATCAGTTAGTTTCCAGAAAGCAGACAGACTATATTCCGGTGATTCATCAGTTTCTGTGGGTGTTGGTCTGGGTTGTGTTTTGGGCCTCTGGTCCAGTGCTTGGTTATTGTGGGATTGTCTGTGGCTTTCAAGATTCATTTAATCACTTACTGTTTATATTAAATGCTAGGAAGGAAATGATGGATCAAACCCTGGCTGAGGTTTTTTTAAGTTTATTTTTTCTGGTTGAGTTTTCAATCTAGTAGGAAAACAGGCAAATAAGTAATTTTGACAGAATTTTAATTAATTAATTTATTTTTTCTTATCAATTTTTTAAATTGAAATACAGTTGATTTATAATGTGTAAATTTCTGCTGTACAGCAAAGTGATTCAGTGATTCATATATATACATTATTTTTTTAATATTCTTTTCCACTGTGGTTTATCATCAGATATTAAATATAGTTCTCTGTGCTATCCAGTAGGACCTTGTTATTTATCCATCCTGTATATAAAAGCTTACATCTGCTAACCCCAAACTCCCGCTCCATCCCTCCTCCAACCCCCTCTCCTTTGGCAACCACCAGTCTGTTCTCTATGCTCGTGGCTCTGTTTCTGTTTCATAGACAGGTTCACTTGAGTCATATTTTAGATTACAGATATAAGTGATATCATATGGTATCTGTCTTTCTCTTTCTGACTTACTTCACTTAGTATGATAATCTCTAATTGCACTGACAGAATTTTTAAATTGCCCTAATAAGATAGTAGGAAAGTAAGACAGTAAGAAAGAAGTCTCAGAGTCAATCATCCTGTGCGCTCTAGGGCTCCTTCTGTCTCTGAATAGGTGTCCTGAGAATGCCTGATGCTGGTACCAGTGCAAATGAGGGGTCACAGACCGAAATGTCTGCAGAAGCAGGCAACAGAAATAAGGGACGTGGGCTGTGTCAACTGGGGCAAATTGGGCAAATGATCCCAGTCCTGCCAGATTTTCTAATTTTTCAACAGAAGCTGGAAATCTGTGATTTTAAAAAATGTGAATGTTGCCAAAATTTAAATGTTGGCAAAATCCCCCCATAAACATACAAATACAAAATCACTATGCGGGAAAATTATACCTACCAGTCAGCCATATTTGGCCAATAGGTAGGTCACCATGTGCAACTCCTGATATAAATGGGGTGGTTCAGTGCAAATCCACAATAGGAACAATGAGAAAACCTCACTGTTTTACATTTGAAGTCTATCTCTGAGGCCTACTGAGCAGAGCTACTTTTTTTTATTTTATAGTTTAAAATACTGTCACCTGGTAACAATTAACTGGTTAATATTCCCTCAACAAGAACCTCACTTGCCCCTCTTTGTGCTTTTCTCAGGCTTCCCTCTCTGTGGACTCTCTTTCCCTCCTTACTTCTCCTCGATTAAACCATCTTCATTCTTGCACGGAGCTAAATGCTTCCTGGTCCATGAGCACTGCCTCATCTGTCCCCGTTTTGTTTATCTCTGTTTCTCATATTCTACTTTGTATTACAGCTATATTTCTCTCATCTTTGCATCACTCAACATGATTTATCCTCTGTAAGCATTTTTTAAATTGGATGGGAGTCTGAATTTTGTACAGAGTTCACATCTCTCCATTATTTTCTCTTTATTTTTTCCCTTAATTAAACCTGAGGGCCTGCATCCTAAAGAACTTTGCGGTCCTCTGTCCTCCTTCTTTCTGCGTTTTCTTTCCATTCCTATGTATATTTACTTAAAAAAATCCAGTCACGTGTATCTTGCCAGTAATCGCTAGCAAGTTCCTTTTTATTTTTTTGGTTTGTAGTTTTAATTCGCTTTTTGGCCTTTTAAACCATAGGTTTACTTGTCAGAGACAGATTGGATTATTAGTTTTATTATCACTAAATTGTTTGGTTAAAACTTATCTTTTTATTATGTGCATAATGAGATAATGTATTATCTAGAACTCACATAAATGATTTTGCTTCTCATAAATGTTGAACATTCTTTCCTATGTCTAGATTAGTGCTTAGCTTTACCACTTCCATCTCCATCCGAAGAAGAGGATTCAGAACAACTGTTAAAAAAATCGAACCTAGTTCACAACTGCTGTGAGCACAGCTACTGTGACTTTTGTTTCCTCTTTTTTCAGTAGCTTCTGAAAGTTTCCCGTGGATTTTACAAGGCAGCTCTCAAAATGAGGGTAAAATGATGACATCTAAAAGCACAGGAGGTGGTCCAGAGATGTGCAAGCCCAATAGGCTCATCTGAGCCAACTGACCCGCCCGGTGCCTGCCAAGGACAGACTCGCTCTTCTCCCTCTGTTTTCTCTGGGCTCATCTGAGTGGGGCCTCCAGGGATACTTTGTGTGATTTAATGGCTAAAACAAGGAGGACTTGGCCTGCAGGCCACATGGGTGGGCCAACTTACTGTCTGAAAAGGTACTGCTCATTACAAAAAACTCTAAAATATCTCCTTTCACTTAGATTAAACTGGGCCAAATAATTTTAGATGAAACTGACCGTGGCCGTGAAAGTTAATCAAACTGCGGGGTAAAATTAAATCCGCATATCACAATATTGTCCAGGATAAGGATCAGGTCGCACCTAATATTTGTCTTATCCTATTTTGTACCCGTCAGTTTTTGCTGCTTCGGTTGACCTCTCGAGGAGAGATGTTGGTTTCTCAGAATAGACTGTGCCTTTTTATTTGTAGGAAAATGTATAGATACATCAGATGACAGAACTGGGTAGTATTAATGCCTATCATTGATTTCTCTTGCTTCTCCTTCCAAAAAAGGGATTGCAATACATATTTTCCAAAAGAGACTTGGTCGATCACAAGTAAATATGGTGTGAAGAATATCTCAGCACCCACCATACCCTGACACACGCATCACACATTCACTGGTTAATTTCAGTTATTTCTGAGTTGAAGTCCAAAATATAACTTCCTCCAATAGGAATTCTTTGGTTCAAATTTCTCTGCTCTATATTCCTATTGTACCCCTAATTTCTCCTTTTATAACATTCATGGCACATTATTTTAATTACTTCCTTTATTGCCCATATCCTCCAGTAAACTAAAATCTCTAAGGGCAGGCACTAAATGTGTCTTGGTCAGTATGATATTCTTACCACTCAGGACAACTGATGTGTGCCTTCAACAAATATGTTCTTGAAAAAATACTTGCCAAAGGAATAAATAAATAAATATACTGCATTTGCAAATACATCTAATATTGTTAATGTTAAATTGTTAACCCATTTGTGGTACTAATATAAATGGCATTATATCTACATTTTTTAAATACAGGCTGGTACTGTAACTCAGCAAATTTAAGATAGCATCAGTTGTACAACACACTATTATCTTCTGTAACACTAAGAAAGGAAAAGATCCTGCCAATTACAGTGTGACCCAATGCTTTCTTATTTTTATATTAAAAAAAATCTCAAGTACAGTAATAACTCATTTTTAAATTTATTTTTATTTATTTATTTATTTATTTTAACATCTTTATTGGAGTATAATTGCTTTACAATGGTGTATTAGTTTCTGCTTTATAACAAAGTGAATCAACTATACATATACATATATCCCCATATCTCCTCCCTCTTGCATCTCCCTCCCTCCCACCCTCCCTACCCCACCCCTCTAGGTGGTCACAAAGCACAGAGCTGATCTCCTTGTGCTATGCGGCTGCTTCCCACTAGCTATCTATTTTACATTTGGTAGTGTATATATGTCCATGCCACTCTCTCACTTCGTCCCAGCTTACCCTTCCCCCTCCCCGTGTCCTCAAGTCCATTCTTGCCAGTTAAATTAAGAAATGCTCCAAGTGGAAGCCCTCCTGCCTGATATTCTATAGCTGAGGCTTTGGTCACGTGTATATAAATGTCCTCTGTGCGCAGTAGGTAGAGAGGGCCCAGGCCTGTTTTGAGGCTGAGCTTGGTGGGTGTCTGGGGAAGAGCCAGGCCCAGCCTCGTGTGGCTTGCAGGTGGCACTCTTTATATAGATTGTTATAATCCAGCTGAATTTTAACCTCTAGTGTTTGAGAGTTAGGTTAATAAAGTCTATCCCTTAAAAATAACCCCCCAAAACAAAAAAGAACCAAACCAAAAAATTGTATCTCACTAAATGGAAGAGATTAAAACCAAATATGGGTACTGGTAAGCAATAACTTAAAAATGGAAGCCAATATAAACTTTGTTGTATACCTGCTACCGATTAAAGAATACATGAAAATGATTTTTTATTGCCAAAGATTTTTAGAAAAGTTATAATGAATTTTCTTTTTAACCTTCTCAGTGAATAAATGCAAGAACAACACAGTTGCCCTTTCAAATATATCCATTTTCTTATTTCATGATGAAAACACGGGCCTCTGGTATTTCTAAGATCCAAAAAATTTTATACATTAATTGTATATCGTGAAATGTTCTCTTCGGCTTCCTGGTCTTCCCCAAAAGAAATGTAAAGTGGCGCTAACTATTTTCCTCCAATTATTTTCACAAAATTCTGATAGTAAGAAATTTGATTTGGGAGGAGAAAAAAATTATTTAAAATAAATATATTTTATCTTTAATTAGATCACATACCAGAAGTCAGCACGATTTAATTGATTACTAGTGAGAATGTTTAGAGTGGCCATTGGCAAGCTTATGGAATTAGCAGGAGACACAAAGAATTGAAAGAGGAAAGCAAGAGGGAGAAAAAAGAGGAAGAGAAAAGAGGCAAAAGAAAGAGAAGGAAAAAAATGAGAGAATAAAAATTGTTAAGTGTTGGCTTCTTTTATTTTTCCTACACAGAGATATTTCCAACTGCAGCTATCATGTAACATAACGAAAGTCCATACACTGTCTAGAATTTAAGAGTATTGTCCAAGAACGTATCGGTATGAAATCCATGTTTTGGTACTGCAGCTGAATTCTTCTTGCTTTTATCATTTATTGTAAAGCCTCTCATTGATCTATCATATCATCTGCTACAGTTACTCATTCTCAATAAAGTCTTTTCTTTATTTGGACCCTAGGTTTTCCTCTAAATCTGTGGGTAACTTAAAATCTCTATTTGGATGCCTGTTAAGCATCTCAGACTCATCGTGGTCCTGATTTCTACTCTCCCCTTCATTAACCTTCCTGCCATCTTACCCATCTCAGGGCATGGCAATGCCATACTTAGATGAAAAATCTAAGAACCATCTTCGACTCTTGCTCATCTCATGTGCAATCCAAGAACAGATCTTGATAGATCTATCTCCAAAATAAATCCAGAACCTGACCATTTCTCACCACCTCCACTCATGCCACTATGTCCTTGCTACCATCATCTCTCACCTGGGTCTCTTCTGTGGCCCCAACAACTTCCCCTGCTTTCACTCTTGCTCCATACAACCTGTTCCCAAAACTTATGTCAGGACCTCCAGTGGCTCTTATCTCACTGATGTTGACCTACAAGCCACCCCCTGGCCCCGCTGTCAATCTGTCCCCCCATTACCTCTTAGATCTGTTCTACTACTTCCCGCCTTACTCACACTGTTGTGTTTCACTGGCTTCCTCGCTGCTCCTTGGAGAAGCCAGGTCAACTCTGACCTCAAGTCCACTACTCTTGCTCTCTCTGCTTAGAAGAACTTGCACCCAGATATCCACAAAAGAGCTCTTTGCTACACCTCCCCAGGTCTCAGTGAGGTCTTCTCTGATGACTCTCTTTAATTTTTGCAATACTACCTAGTGTTCTCTATCTCCCATCCCTGCTATAGTATATAATTGACTTATGTACTTTATTAATGTCTGTTTCCCCCAACTAGAATATAAATTCATGGAAGAAAGGATTTTGTTTGTTTTGTTCACATAGAACAATGCTGGGCATATAGTAGGCATTCAATAAATGTCTGTGTTATTATTGTTGCCTCCTCTGTGCTAGAGGTTGAGCTGGCCACAGAGAGCTGAGAGTGACAAGATAAGGATGAGAGCAGTGTCATAAGAGTAGATGTGCAATGTTTTACAGAGAGGCTGACATTTGAGCCATGTAGGAACTTGTTAGGAGGAAAGACAATGAATGCACTCCTGTCAGAGGGAGCCATGTCTCTAAATGCAGAAAAGTATAAAAAGAATTCCAATTTAGAATGCACTGTTTATTCACTCATTCATTGCACCTACTATGTTTCTGTCACTATTCTAGGCACTAGGGAAAAGGGATAAAGAAGAACAACAAGGTCCCTACCCTCAAGAGACATTTGAGCAGAAGTTAAGTAAGCAAATAAATAATGCCACTTGTGATTAGTTCTATGGAAGAAACAAGCAATATGACACAACAGCCGCAAGCAGGTGAGGTGTGAGAGCTTCTTTAAATAGGGTGGTCAAGGAGGTGGCTTTGTGGCTGTGATCTCTGATCTAAGACCTGAAGGTGAAGGAGCCAGCTATGCAAAGATCAAGAGAGTGTGCCATCTGGGCAGGAGAACAGCAAGTACAAAGTCCCAGAGACCAGTGTGATTAGAGGATAGGAGGTGGTGAGTGGAGTGCCCGTGTTACAGACATGCGCAGGGCAAGATCCTGGAGGACCTTATCAACCACTGTAGGAGACTGTGCTCTGCCATTCAGATCCGACTCCCAGCCCACTACTTATGGGACTGGAGCACTCATTCCCCAGCTACTGAGAGCATGGCAATGCCAGATTGGAGCTGAACTCCCTCTGGGGCTTGCCCTTGTCTGAAGAGAGGTTGGTCCTCCAAGGTTACACTGTCTCCCTAAGAGCAGCCATTGAAATACAAAGACTCAGCCCCTTTTGCTTCAATAAGGGCCACTCTGCACCATCATCCTGGCTCTTGGTCAACTGAGGCTTCTGTTGTGACTTCATTGCAGCCCAATTTCTCTCTGTCCAGTCCTCCTTCCTTCATGTCCTTCATGGGAGTTGATCCCGAGAGCACCTCCCAAAACACTTCTATACACCAATGTTCATCTCAGGACTTGCTTCCTGGGGAAACTGACCTGTCACACCATGGTCTGTGTTTTAAGTTCAAACCAAATCCATGTAAAGCTTTTATGCAGAAAGATGACAAGGTCTGATTGACAGTTTCGGAAGAGCCCTCTGGCTCCTGACTGGAGAATGGATCGTAAACAGGCAAGAGCGGAGGCCCTCCCATAACTCTCAAACATTGTGGTGTTTTCATGGGGAGAAGTGTCTATTTTTATTTGAACTGTTTTGCAGGAGATTAAAAGTTAAGATGGCTATGCTGGCTGGCAGGATATGCAGACCCAGCCCTCACGCTGGAGGAAACACTGTTCAAAGGACAGGATCTACGGTTTTCACTGATCAGTTGGGACAGGACTACAGATGTCTGGATGCTGGGAAATGTGCAAATGTTGGACCACAATGTTTTAATGTTACTGCCCTGTTGGGACTAAAGGAGAAAGCATAAAAGTGGTTGAAAAGAGTGGATATTCACACTACTAATAGTACATGAAAAGCAGGCAGTTCCTGGGGAGGAAATTGAATCCTCAACAGCAGGTCTGGGAGAGAACAAACTAGAATTCTTCTGTCTGAGCCTCAAGGCAGTTAGCAATGGAGAGGGTCACAGCCAGCCTGAAACCAGCCTCACCCCGCTTTCCTCTATCCTCTGATCTCCTGCTACCGCTTCTCATTAGCCAGACCTACCAGCAGCCAGAGAGTGTTGAAGCCATGTCGGTGCGGTCTACAGAGTTCAGCATCCTGGGCAGAGAACAGGACAGAGAGGCAAATGGTAGATATCTGGCATGCAGATGAAAGTTCCTCTGTGTTGAAATTCGGGCTCCTCTAACTTTGATATGCATGTGAATTGCTGAGGATCTTGTTAAAATGCAGATTGTGTTTTAGGAGGACTGAGGTGGGACCTGAGGTCCGGAATTGTTAGCACATTCCCAGGTAATGCTGTGGCTTCTTGGTGCATGGATTGCTTATGGACCAGCAAGGTTACAATTTCCTTCTCTAAACTAAGTCTTGTCAAAAGTCACAGCTTGGTCTCACCTGTGTAAAGGAAGCATCGCTTGACCACCTGGCAAGAAGGGAGCTGGGAAGGAGCACATTCCTTTCTTCCTGTCCCTCACCAACCCAGCCCTGAGGGCCTTGGGGAAACAGCATTCACCAGGGGTGGGGCACTTAGGAGGGTAAAGGGTAACTGGCAGTTGGCCTAAGTGGCCTGTGGCCTGAGAGGAGATTGATGACTTGAGCCCGGAGAGGCAGAGACCTGATTCAGGAAAGAACGTAAAATACCAGCACCTTTGAGGATTCCCCGGAAAGGCAGCCTTGAAATCATTGTAAATAATAGGAAAATGACGTTATTTATGTTTACAGGCTAGGGAAACCCAGACTTACAGGGAATGAATAAAGTTTGATAGTTCAGGCTTGAAATCCATTGCAGAACCCCCTTGTGCTTTGCTTTGTATTTGCTCTATTAACAGCTGCTTTTCCCAATGGTTTGTGTTTAGTCCGTGATTATCGAGAACTGCTCATCCTAAGTGGGACAGGGCCTCTCCTGTCGAGGCCTGTGGTCCTCTGCAGTAACAAAGCACACAAACATATTTTTGACCACATGCAGGCTGCCTCAGCTTTTAGCTGTGTTGCAATCCTGGAAATGTCACTGAAAGGAGAATGGCAAGGAATGAATCGTTTTTTTCTTCTCCCACCACGGTGTGGCCACCACCTACCTTCTTTTTCCACCCAGTGTTCCTGAATCGATAAGGCAAAATGTTGACAAGTTAACTTTAAGACCAATGAATCAGCAGGAAGACTGTTGAGTGAGTGCCTCAATAAAGTGAAAAGTGAAATATAGGGGTCTGTCAGCTCCATCAGGCCAGCAAATGGATGAAATGTTGCAGGGGACACAAGTGAGGACTGCCTGCACATTTTTCTTTTTCTTGGCATTAAGAATTGAGAGTAGTTTAATCTTAAATTCCTTCTCCAAAAGCTACATAAAGAGACAAATCTATCCAATCTTTCATTGGAAACAATGATTTATTTTATTTTATTTTATTTTGGCTGCATTGGGTCTTCGTTGCTGCGCACGGGCTTTCTCTAGTTTCAGTGAGTGGGGGCTACTCTTCGTTGCAGTGCGCAGGCTTCTCATTGCGGTGGCTTCCCTTGCTGCGGAGCATGGGCTGTAGGTGCGTGGGCTCAGTAGTTGTGGCGCATGGGCTTAGTTGCTCCATGGCATGTGGGATCTTCCTGGACCAGGGCTCAAACCCACGTCCCCTGCACTGGCAGGCAGATTCTTAACCACTGTGCCACCAGGGAAGCCTGGAAACAATGATTTTAATCAAAGCATCCTGAATAAGTGTCTATAGGCCATCAACCCCTGGATGGTGATGAGGGCAAGGGTATGAGAGAAGGTGGGAGTAGACTGGTTTATGAACAGGGAATTCTACATTGAAGATACAAACACTAATGCAAATACTGCTACGAGTCTCAAATGCCTATACAGCACTTGCTATGTGTTATGTGCCAGGGAAGCACTGTTCCAAGGGCTTTACATGAAGAAAGCTAGGGCCAAAGCCACAGACACCTCTTGCTATGGACTGAATGTTTGTATCCCCCACCCCAAATTCATATGCTGAAATCCTAATGCTTAACATGATGGTATTAGGAGGTGGGGCCTTTGGGAGGGAATTAGATCACGAGGGTAGAGCCCTCATGAATGGGATTAGTGCCCTTCTAGGAAGAGACACTAGGGAACTTGCTTCCTCTCTCTGCTCTCTTCAAGAAGACCACCATCTTCAAACCAGGAAGAGAGTCCTCACCAGAACCCAAGCATGCTGGCACCCTGGTCTTAGACTCCAGAACTGTAAGAAATAAATGTTTGTTGTTTAAGCCACCCAGTCTATGATATTTTTGTTGTAGCAGTCCAAACTGACTAAGACACCTCCTGATATAGGAGCTTTGAAAGTGCAAGTTCTAATAATTTAGTAGCTTTGTCCCCATCCTTCCCTCAGCATGAAAATGCAATAGGTAGGAAATGAAGAGATGGGGATGATTTATTTTTACTTTTTTTCCTTCTTCCTCTAGCAACTCACAGTTTTACCAAATACAGATTAAAAAAAAATAAATTTATATGATGACCATACTCAGTAAAGGTGGATTAAAAAGGGAAGAAAGGAGACATTTTTATTTATTTTGTGAAGTTTGGTGACAAATTCTTTAGACCCTTACACTGAGTCTGAATTCTCTCTATTCCACACTTGCCTCCATTCCCTCTACCTGCCTCCTCCACCACAACCATTTTTTTAAGCACAGCTAAAATCAGAGGATGAACATAGTGATAAACCTGACCCTGGGGCCCTCCTAGAAATGTTCATTAAGAATTACCTTCCCCTTTGCCAACTGCTAAATAAACCAGTCTCATCAGATGATGTTTACTGGGACCAGATAACAGATCTATTTCAGAATGCATGACTAGTCTTCTCCTTCCTTCCATAGACAGGCCAGCCTATCAATGCCCTTCTTTCTGAACCTTGATCTTAGCCCATCAGAAGTGTGCACCCCATAGGAACTGTAGCTTTATCCTGTTCCTGAGGAACCCCAATCATATCCTGTCACAGGGGTAACTGAGGAGAGGGACAAGAGAGGGTACTAGGGAGAGGATAGGAGGGGGATAGTTAATCAATAATCTATCATAAATTTTGACCAAGCATCTCCAGGTGTGCTTGGTTCCTTTGAGCAGGGGAGACGTGGGAAAGGTGAATACGTACTGGGTTTCCATTTGGCTTATTTTAGAAAATACCGAGCAATAGGGCAAGCCCATTTTGGGGAACTTTGTGAGATCTTTCTACCCAGAAGGCTAGTCCAGCAGGTAGGAAGCAGTATTTAGGGGCTGGTAAGTATGACTTGGGGATTCTGTCTCCATCTGATCTACATATTTAGTAATATTTCTGAGTCAGAATGTTAGGAAAGATTTCATGCACTTCATTTTTATCTGTATGGGACTAGGTTTATGAGTTGCCTGAAGAAACAGAAAAATAAACACAGTTCTCCCTCTTCTCCACCCATGCATTCTGCTACGTGCAGGATGAGGGCTGCAGGCCCTTGACCTACTTCATGCTTCCCTGCTGCCCTTTCTTCTTGGCAGTTCAGGGGCTGAGCAGAGGCCCCAGGACTGTGACACTGTGGAGAGAAAGGCTGGGAGATCACAGTGTGAACCCTGTATGCCTTGTCCCCAGACCCCTGCCTGCAGCCTCAGCCTTACTCTCCAGGCTCCTGGAGCAGGCCCATCCCTCGTTGGGAAATTGAGTCCAGAAGGGCAGGTCATGTGCTCATGAATTCTCCTGCTGTGACCTGATGCTCCAATTCTGGTAATTCAGCTTCTGCTTTGACCTGTGACCCAACTGGGTCATTGTCTTGTCACCCTGGACTTCTGTACCTGCGCTGAGTTTCAGTTTGTCTAAGCCTGATATCATTCCTCTGAACTTTAACTCCTTGGTTAAAACTCTGTTTTTAACTGTCAGACTTCCCCAATTTTGATCATTATCAAAATAGGCTATTTGCTTATCAATTTGTTCTTTTCCTTTTGCTTGGGACTCATCTGCCTTTCCATCAAGGCTCCTGCCTCACCCAGGCTAACTCTCCCCAGACTCTGACCCGTGGGATATATCCTGATCTTGATAAGCATACCCCCACTCCACCTACGTGAGCCTCCCAAGTTATCATGGTATGGTAAACTTACAGATGGGGAGGGTCATCAAGTTTACCGGCTCTAATTCTTATACTCCACCATTTGCCTTGCCCTTGGAGATCTTTCACAAAGAATGACTACTACTATCATGTATTAATTAGATTTATTTGGTTAAAGGGAAAGAAACAGACTTTGTTTAGTTTGAGTAAAAAGAAAAATTTACTGGGAAGATCTGAGTTTACAACCAAAGCACCAGGAGGGTTGAGAAGTAGGGAAGCTCTGAAGATCTCAACTTTAGGAGTTTCTGGACCTGCAGTTTAGGACATTCTGTGGTTCAGCTCCATGACCCTCGGCAGCTGTTTCTCCTCATATAGATTTCTGTATTCCCTGGAGAGGCAATCTGATTAGCTTAGCTTCGTTTAAGCATTTACCTCTGGGAAAAAAATCAGCTCTAGTTCATGTCCCAAGTAAAGACGTGGCTGCTGAGGTCCACCTCTAGAATCAGGGCCAGTCCCCAGGAAAGGGCCAAGGATGTGAACTGAGGATTCACCCCAAGTGTCATACCAGATGCTGATCACGCTGGCCCCACGTGACTCTCTGCCTCTCCTACCCCAGGAGCCCAGCACTCATCTCAGTTCCCTTAGCACAGCTGGGGGATTCTTCACTGCCGTCACCCAAGGCTAGATTTTTTAAAACAAAAACATCAAGTAAAAGAGGAACATACAACTAGAAATCTACTTTGTAGACTTGCTTGTCTTCAGCTTGAGATATCTTGCAGGGATGCTTTCTTGACTTGCTCATGGTTGAGGACATGTGTTTGAGATTCAGAGGGATCCAAAGAAAGGCTAGAAATTCTCTCCTATTTGGCTAAGGACTGCTTTCAGAATGCCATTTTCCTGGCTCTTCCCAGGTGAAAGGTATAGGACTAGCCTCTCTTCTCAGGAGTAATCTCCTTCCCTTTCTACAGGAGTGTGGTCTGGCCTGATGGCCTCATAATATAGTCTACCAGAGCATTACATGATAAGCTCACCATTTTCCACAGGATGGGCACATCTAGTAGTAGGAGGCTTATTCTGTTACCCAGATGCTAGGCCATCTGTGATTTCGGTCCTGGCCTGTCCCAGTGTGGCTTGCTGCCATGACTACTGTGTAACGATCTGATTCAGAGTCAACATGTACTGATTACATGTGGGTGGTCTGCCAGGCTCTATGGGCAGGGACTTGTACTTGAATGACCTAATTCATTATTTAACACAAATCCCATGAAATTCTCATGGAAAACGTCAAATACATTTGGTCAACACTACCTGATGTCTTCTTTTTGCAGACACAGAATGCTAAGTACCTCACTATACACTCTAGAAGATGCAGAAAAAAGAATTGTTTAACTCTACGTAACCTGGCATTTCCCAAACTGAATGGGTAGTGGAAACTTTTTTTCCACCTATTCACATCCTACAGGACTGACTTTCAGTAGAACACTCTTAAGGAAATGCGATTTAGTTTAATGCTCCCAGCATCCGGGGAATGAACCTGAAAAAGGTGTTGTTATGCTCATTTTTCAGACCAGAAGACAGAGGCTCACCTCAGAGAGCTTGTGTAGCTTGACCCAAGTCTACCCAGGGAGCAAGTGCCTCTGCAGAGCTTAGAACCCGGTTCCTCTGAGTCCAAGTCCAGGCCTCTTTCTGCCATGCCTGGATCACCAGCTCTGAGACTTACCAGGTACTCCTGAGACACTGTCTTCACAGATTCTGGCTATCAGCCAGATACAGATGCCAGAGACCCAGGAGAGCCTCCTGTCTGAAGGCTTGCAGGCTCATGACCCAGGAAGAGCTGATATTGCAGTTCAAGTACAAAGACAGGGAAAAGCCAATGTCCCAGCTTGAAGGCCCTCTCTTATTTGGGTGAGAGTCAGGCTTTTTGTTCTATTCAGGCCTTCAACCAATTGGATGAGGCCCAGCCACATTAGGGAGGGCAATCTGCTTTACTTAGTCTACCAATTTAAATGTCAATCTCATTTAAAAACACCATCACAGGACCACCCAGAATAATGTTTGGCCAAATATCTGGGACCCCTTGGCCCAGTCAAGTTGACACATAAAATTAACCATCACGGGTTACAAAAGTCTTCCGTGACTTCTGCCTTGCTCACACTCTCTCTTCCTCCCTCTGCATCTTCTTGCTTGCCTCCTCCGATGAAGTCAGCTGCCATGTTGTGAGCTGCCCTGTAGAGAGGCCTCCATGACAAGGAACTGTGGTAGCCTTGAGCCAACAAACAGCAAGAAGCTTGGGCCCTCAGCCCAACAGCCTTCAAGGAACTTCATCTTTCCAATAACCACATGAGTGAGTTTGGGGGTGGAGCCCGCCCTCTCTGCCAAGCCTGGACTTGACCAGAGCCCTGGCTGACACGTTGGCTGCAGCCTGTGAGGGATTCTGAAGCAGAGAACCCAGGTAAGCCATGGTCTAGATTCCTCATTTACAGAAACCATGAGATAGTAAATGTTATGTTAAGACTTTTCATTTTGAGGTCATTTTTTTTCTCAGTCACAGATAACTAACACATGTTTTATCCACTGACTAGTCTCCACAAATGGAGCTTGAGGGTATCTGACTTTTTTGATTCTTTCATCCACTGTCTCTCTTTAAGAGAGGACCCAGACAGGCTTTCAAAATGCCTACCTCCAACCTTTTATGAGAAAGGATGCCCAAGTAACTGAACAAATTCTATTCTATCTGTGGCATTTAGACAGTATAGTTCAGGGAGGATACTTACATAAAGAATGGGGCAAGTTCATAAGAAACAGAAGTGTTTCTTTTCTGGATATTCTGTTTTAACACATCTCTCAGTGTTTCCTTTTTTCCGCCATTGTTCCCACCAACCAACACTCTAGGTCCCTGGTCTCACTGGGTCATGTCCTACCTCATCCCATAGATAAATCAATCAACAGGACACCAACCAACCTAGAGACCCACTCTGTGATTCTTTGTTGGGTATGGGGTGATAACTGATTGTTTCACCTTTGGACTTGTAAATGAACATCAGGGATGATGGTGATTACATGTTGGGGGTGGGGTGGGGGGGAGGAAAGGAGCCCTGTCTCAGTTTTCTTGGACTACGTAATCCTTGAGGCTTCTGACTTATAGGTATAGTTCAAGGAGTATGGGCAGAAAGAGATAGGGAAAAGTTGTATGAAAAAGAAAAAATTAAATTCCCCATTGACATGGGCAGATGTGGGTGAGCCATTCACAAAATGACTTAGAAAATGAAGAGATGTGATATTTCTTGTACCCTAGTGTCAAGGAGAAAACTCTTCCAAGGATCCTCACTGTTAATGCCCAGGATATACTTGGGATGAACCAGGGTGTTTGTGGACAGGTGTGTCTATATACTGGAGCTCCTGAGGAGCTGTCCCTTAGTTCTTTTTTTTTTTTAATTAATTAATAAATTAATTTATCTTTGGCTGCGTTGGATCTTCGTTGCTACGCGCAGGTTTTCTCTAATTGCAGTGAGTGGGGGCTACTCTTCGTTGCGGTGCATGGGCTTCTCATTTCAGTGGCTTCTCTTGTTGTGGTGCGCGGGCTCTAGGTGCGCAGGCTTCAGTAGTTGTGGCACGCGGGCTCAGTAGTTGTGGCTCGTGGGCTCTAGAGCGCAGGCTCAGTTGCTGTGGCGCATGGGCTTAGTTGCTCTGCGGCATGTGGGATCTTCCTGGACCAGGGCTCGAACCCGTGTCCCCTGCATTGGCAGGCGGATTCTTAACCACTGTGCCACCAGGGAAGTCCTGTCTCTTAGTTCTTTAAGCCATCCTCCTCCTCCTACCTGCTCATCTACCATACGAGCCAGCAGCAGGTCCCTATGTACTCTCTTAGCTTTAGGGGAAAAGGAGCAACCCACTTGACATGGCTTACGGAGCACCCACTGGATTTTCTCTAAGGCAGTAGTTCTCAACTCTGGCTGTACATTAGAATCACAAGGGAAGATTTGGAAAAAAGTGACCATGCCTGGACACAGCCCCCAGTCAATGAATCAGAATCTCTAGGGGAGGAGCCAAAGCATGGGAGTTTTTTGAAAATTTCTCTACATAATTTTAACACACAGCCAGTGAGAGCCACTGGTCTGGGGCCCCAAGACAGACTATAGTATTGTAATTTGGAAATGGGGACTCTGCTAAGATAAAGTGTCACTAAGTTGAAAACCAGATTCTTTTTTTAAAAAAGTCTTGAAATTAACATCCTAAGAACAATAAGATGAGTGGACACAGGCGCCTGACCCTTCAGAAGGAAGGCCAGCCAGCGAGCATGGGGAGTAAGGGAGGCTTTATTTGACCAGGGGATTTGCTGGAAGCATGGTCTTTTGGAATACGCTTACTGTTTGAGATAATGTCTGAAGGTTGAGACTGATATAAATTATTTAGACCTTTAGGGAGACTCTCTGCAATGGAATCAATTTTCCTTATCCTTCTCTGCATAGTCAGACTGAAATGGTCAAACCTCTGGAGTAAAGCTGACTTTACAAACAGCAGCCACGAGAAAGTTCTGATGTTCGCTACCGTGTTGCTGATAAAACTAAAATTGATTGAGATGCCCCTTGGGAGGTCTCAAGAAAACCTAAGTCTCGTGGTTATGAAGTGTTATAATAATTTCCTTTGTATGTCATATTCATGAGACATGTGATATGCGTTTAACGAGAATTCAGATCAGGGGGTAGAAGCTTCGTGTTTTCAAAATGCTGCAGAATAGAGATTCAGAGGCTATATCGCAAGTTCATGTTTTCTTCTTTCGTGGGAGATTTTGGCCTTCTGGCACAAAAAGTGTCAGGCTCAAGACTTTCTGCTTTGGTGTGACAGGAGCGACCACGTGTCCTGGTTTGCCCCAAATGGTTCCAGTTTACACGTGTTGTCTTAGCCTAATAATTCACAGCCCACTTTTCCAGTTTCAAAAGTGCCCTGGTTTAGGTGATAAATCACACGGTCTTCCTGTCATTTTATAGTGTGCCTCTGGTCTGGGAAGAGGAGACCTACGGTATAGTACTATTGTTTCCACTAATTGGCTTTGTGCTCCTAGCAGATGATTTTTCTCTGAGGGACTCAGTTTCCTTCTAAGTCAAGGAAAGGGGGTTCTAAACCAGAGACCCAGGGTCTGCACCATGTTAGATGCAGATATTTGTATGATTTTGTTATATGTCTGCATATATATCATTGTATGTACATTTTTCTGGGGAGTTTCAGATAGCAGTCATCATATTTCTGAACGAGGGTTTCATGATCCCCAAATGGTAAAGAACCACACTGGATAAATTCTGCAGTCCTATTCAACTCCAGGATCTTGCACTTCTGTGGTTATGATGCTTTTAAAACAGAACTTGGGAGTCAGTAAAAATATTGCCTGAGAATATTTCCACAGTTAAGAACTGTATGATAATTGATTTTCCTTGTACCAAACAAATAAATGGAATTTTATTTTTAGAGGCAAGCAGCCCACACACTGCAATGATAAAAGGACTCTTCTATGAGACAGACAGGAACCCTGCAGTTGGGAATACAGGGCCTTCTCCTTTGGGAAGCGCACAGGAAGGGAAAGAGAAACAGCCCATGGGAATGCAGGGGTCCTTGTGAAGTAAGGATGATACACAAGATGGCAAGGGAACTGTTTGGACCTTCCTGTCTAAGACTGATAGAAAAGAGGATGAGAGATAAGCAATTAAGGAAGTAATTTTACGATAGACTTAAAGAAAAGACAGTGAGCCCAGAGTCTGCGATCTGTTTTCAGCTTTGTCATGAAACTGCTGTGTGACCTTGGGTGGATCAGTTTCCTCTTCCCCGAAACGAGAATGGAACTGTGTGATCTTGAGCTGCTATGCCTTGCTTCCCTGCACTTGCTCATTCCAGACTCTTCCTCCATTTCAATGACCCTTAGGAAATCTTTCTGTGCCTGTTTTTTAAAAATCAATGCACTTGCCAAAGGCCTTGCTATTCTGTTTTTTTCTTTTTTTTTTTTTTTCCATAAATTACGCCTCATTGAGAACATTTACCATTTCTCACCCACTTATTGTGGAGAGAAAATTTGCTTTGAAATGATGGTCAGAGTTTCCCCAATGTTTTCTTTTCAAGAACATCTCACTTGGGCAAGATAGCCTAGAGGCTGCTTTTCTGGTTCAGAGTGGCCACTGAACCAATTATGGAACTGGGTAACAAAGGATCAAAAAATGACTTGGGCAAAATTTTCAGTGGATCAGACTAGAGCCTCAGAAACCCCAGAGGCTTTGCCCTGATGGTGATGGGAAATATTTGGTACCAATCTATTTCCTTAGACTCTCATAAAGTAACTTATGGTGATGGCGAGGAATTAGCTATTTACCTTGTATGTACTGCTCTGCAATCCTCAGTAAGAATTTCAAGTATAATATTTATATTCAGGGATAACTCAGATCACAAAAGTAATAACTTTTTGTCAGACAGCATTATACTGTAGACTACATCCATGGTCTCCGGAGTGAAGTTTGAGGATTTTGGGGGTAGGGGGGTGTAGTATCCATTGGGTCGTAGGAAAAATATTAAACTTCTATTAGGCATGCTGAAAGATATTTTACTGGGTGGTGTGCTATCAAAAATATTTAGGGTACCCCTGGGTTAAGTCATTGTCTATTCTATGCCAGGTATTTGTTTTGGGAGCTACATATATAGAATGTGCTATATTGTAGTGAGTGGCAAGGGTCAACTCCATAGAACCTTGGACTCTGGACAATACAGAGTGGAACTTTCCTAACATGACAAAGAATGTCATGGTTGTATCTGATATCATTTGGTAATAGACTGGTGCTATCAAGAAACGTGAAAACACAAAATGGATGACTGATAGTGGATTGGATACATGGTCTTTTGAAAGCCACGTTTGGGGTGAGAGTCACATAATCCAGACATCCAGAGATTCTGGCAGGTTCACCATAATCAGAACCTGCTGCGCCCCACCCCCAAAAGAACTTAACACTCTTCCTCTTCCGTTACTTCTTTTATCAATTGGCAAGCAAAACAAAATCTTAAGTTCATCACAATCTCTAGTAGCACTATGTAAGTCTCACTCAAAAGAATAAAAAGTGAGGAAGAAAAATGGACAAACCCTTATGAAGAAAACAACCAACTTCAATGGAAGTATTATATATAATCATACACAACAACTATATATATTAATTACATACTTATACATAGTAACATAATTTAGGATTAACTCCTAATTCTTGGTCAAGGCCAGTGGCTCTCTGTCTTCACTCTTCATTAAAATCATGTGGGAGATTTAAAAAAATACTAATACTTGGGACCTGTTCCCCAGAGATTCTATTTTAATTGTCTGAGGCGGAGACTGGCATCAGCATTTCTCAAAAGTCCCTTTGATGATTCTGATATGCATGTGCGGCTGAGGACCACTAGTCTAGGCCTTTAAAAACTCAACCTCCTGGACTTCCCTGGTGGCGCAGTGGTTAAGAATCCGCCTGCCAATGCAGCGGACACAGTTTCAATCCCTGGTCTGGGAAGATCCCACATGCCACAGAGCAACTAAGCCCGTGTGCCACAACTACTGAGCCTGCACTCTAAAACCTGTGAGCCGTGGGCCTAGAGCATGTGCTCTGCAACAAGAGAAGCCACCGCAATAAGAAGCCCACACACTGCAACGAAGAGTAGCCCCCGCTCGCTGCATCTAGAGAAAGCCCGCGCACAGCAACAAGGACCCAACAGAGCCAAAAATAAATAAATTAATAAATTAAAAACAAAAACAAAAAACTCAACCTCCCATGTCCTGTTGGTCTGAAGATCAACAAGGAATGCCTTGCGGTCAGCTAATTTCTGTGGGAAACATTAAACATTAAATATTACAGCTCTCTTTCTCTCTGATTCTCAGGAGAAACCATATTTTCTCAGCCAGTTGAATATCCCATGCCCTTGAGAAATGACAAAAGTAGGAGCCGGCACTTACCTAACTTAAAAGCTACATTTAAGAAAGCAAGAAACTTGGGATTTGAAAGAAGAAATATTGGTCATCCTATCAGAAATTATTATCTCTCATACTGACCCCCGGGACAGAAACTCTGTGACTTAAAATCCCCCCTCTCTCTCTCTTGCAGAGCATGGCCATTACCTTCTTCCTTGTTCTGGTTGTGCAAGTCAGCAAAGGAAAATGCTGTTGAATTGTATAATGCTGGGGGAACTCTAAGAAGGAACAAAAGAACTGGTTACCTCAAGTTATCTGCCATTTTTCAAAGTAAATGCGTGTCTGGATTTTTTCTTTTACACTTTTGGTTGCTTTGGAGATGATGGGGTTGAGATATCTAAGGAAGCTCAGCCATTCTCCTCAAATTGGAGTCTGCAGACATAACTCATCCATCATTTGGTGCTCTTCCTTTGTGGAATAAACATATTCCTGTTGAATCCCCTCTGATGACTTATGGAGTCACAGGAAATTTGGAGAACAGAAGTGATTCCAACATAAAACAGTAGCATAAACTTTTGGGGGGACTTCCCTTTTGGGCCTATTTCTAGGCACTTCTGAATGTAAAAGGGAGTGAAGTTAAAAGTATAATAATTGGTATAAAAAACAAGTGGACAAAAAAAGAAATCTGATTACTGGTGAACTCTCTCCACCTGTTATCACTTATGTATCCATAGGAACAGCCAGGAGAAGAGAGCTTGTGCCAGGTCATTTAATAAAGGGAATTTAATGTGGGGAACTAGTTAAAAAAAAAAAAAGAAGGTGTTGAAAGAGATGAAAAAGCCCAATTGGGGATAGAGTGGTGACACAGGGGTTAGTGACAGCAGCAAGTTACTACCAGGACAGATCTGAAATAAGAAATGGCAGCATTTCTCCAAAGTCCCTACAATGATTGTGATATGCATGTGGGGTTGAGGACCACTGGTCCAGACCTTTAAAAGCTCAGCCTCCCATGTCCTGCTGGTCTGAAGATGGATGGACAAGGAATGTCCTGTGGTCTGTTAATTGCTGTGGGAAGCATTACACATTTATTCCAGCTCTCTTCCTCTCTGAGAGGAAGGGGAGGTAGTCTGGAAGAGGCAGGGAACCAGGGCTGCCCGATGCAAACAGTAACCATGGTGGAAACTAGCAGCAGGAGCTGAGACAATGGAGGGAAGAGCTTTTTTGCTAGACCAGAATCAGGAAAGGCGAGGAATACATAGCCTGACTTCTTCCTTCCTCCTGCCTCCCTATATGCCTCTAGTGTCTTCCTTCCATTGGCTGAAACAAGCGGGAAGCCAGTTGTTTCCAACCGCAGCAATTTTAGAGCAGCAACACAAATTGTCACGTTACATTAAACTGGTTAATTTGAACTTTATTAGTTTGGTAGTTTTATCTCTAATTTGTAAATTTGTTTTGGTGTTATGGTTGTTTAGCATAATGAGTTTATACCTAGTTTTTCATTTGTATGTATATTTAAATAACAGTTTAATGAAAGTCATTTGTCAAAATTAGGGGCTCTTGAGAACATTTTTCCTCCAAAAAGAGAGCATACATTACTCAAGTTGGACAATAATAGTATAAAATTCTGATAACAGGAATCACCCAGGATTTAACTGGGGGAACTGGGAAAGAGGATCTGAGGGTTGCCTAAGCTTTGAGTCATAGGGAGTAGGGAGTTCTCAGTTTTGCTTAGAACAACTCTTTTAAACACACACTTAAAAAAGGGAGGACTATTTACCAAAACTCCAGCTCACAGGCAGATTTTGCTTTTATATCAGAAGTATTTAGTAAAATATTTTTAAGAGGGGTCAGTATAAATGTGGCCAACCACACGACCCACCACACGGTTGACTCTGTATGTGGGTGATGTTTGCAATATGTTCTCTTTTCAAATGATGGGCTTTGCAGCCTTTTCTGCTCATCAGCAGGAATTATTTTTGACAGACTTGAAGGTGACCTCAGAGTCCAGGCTGGGAGCAGCTGGCCTTGAGCTCCTGGTGACGATGAGACATGGAGATTGGGGTCAGTGAGGTGCCCTAGATTGGGCCATGCCTGTGTTCATGATGAAAACATTTTTTCTAGGTTCTGTGTTATAGTACACAGAAAACAAAGCCAAAACCAAACCAATCCCCAATTTCTCTATTGATTGAAGTACAAACAACATTTGTGTGAAACAGAATAAATAGCTTTATTTTTAAATTGAAAATAAGTATGAAACATTTCAAGTATGCAGAAAATAAATAATAAGCATTCATGAATCTAGCATCCAGTTTTAAAAACTGCTAACGTTTTGTTATGTTTGTTTCAGATCTATCTCTCCCTTCTTGCTTAAAAAAAAAACCCCAAAATATTATAGATACTACTAAAGCTCCAATGTTCATCATTAACCATTTTTTTTACACTTTAATTTTCCATTAGGGTTCTTCTCTGACCCATAAATTATTTTGGAAATTTCAAATTTACCAAATGCTTGTGACTTTTTGAGCTATCTTTTGGTGGCATTATGGTCAGAGAATGCAGTCCATGTGACCAGTTCTTCGATATTTCTTGAGATTTGCTTTGTTGCGTAGTTTAATTTTTAATTTTGTTATATTTGCTCTTGAAAATAATGTTTACAATCTAATTGTTGCGGTAGGGCTCTATGTATTTCCATTAGGTCAATCATGTTCATTGTTTTGTTCAAATAATCTATATACTCATTAACTTTTTTGTCTTTTGATCTATCCATCTCTGAGAAGAAAGAGGCATTAAAATATTCTACTATGGTCATGTATTCATCAATTTCTCTTTGTATTTAAATTTTTGTTTTATATGTTTTGGAGCTAAAATGTTGGACAAAATATGCACAGGATTATGTTATTTTCCTGGAGAATTATTTTTTTTTATTATTAGATAATGGCCTTCTTTATTCCTCAAAATACTTAAAGTCTGTTTATCTACTATGTATATCAATAGGCTAGCTTTCTTTTGATTAGAATTTGCCTGGTATATATTGTTCCAATCCTTTATTTTTTGCCTTTCAGTGTCATTATGTTCTAGTGAGTCTTTTGGCAGAAACATTCACCTGGATTATTATTTTGACTATTTTTAATCCAATCATAAAAACTCTATCTCTTAATAGATGACTAACTGCATCACATTTTTTTATGATTACTAACATAATATCTTTTATAATCTCTTCATTTTTTTCTGAAAATCAAGTTATTTCTAATCTACACATATGACTCTAACACAGGACATACTACACATTTGATTTAAAAACGGATTCTATGTTGTTTTTTACTTTCCTCTCTTTCCTTTGATTGGATTAATCAAATTTTCTTTATTCCTACTTTTCTCTTATACTGATTTAGAAGTTTTACATTCTTTTGCATTATATGTCTATTCTTTTTTCTGCTTTAGTGGTTATCAGCACACTAATACTTGAGTATTGGTATTGTTTTGACACACATACTTTTTTTTTAACTTTTTATTTTATATGCAGTATAGTTGACTAATAATGTTGTGATAGTTTCAGGTGTACGGCAAAGTGATTCAGTTATACATTTTCCCATTTAGGATTTACATAATATTGAGCAGAATTCCCTGTGCTATTCAGTAGGTCCTTGTTGGTTATCCATTTTAAATATAGCAGTGTGTTGACACACATACTTGAGTTACATAGTCTAAAAGATTTACAGTCTTTTGACTGTACATAGTCATATTTTTCACATCTGGTGTTTTAGATTTACCTTATTTTATAACTCTACAAATGAAATTTTATAATTTTTTTACATTGAATGTCTATTTAGAATTATGCACAAATTTACCAACTTTGCTTAACAATTCTTCTAGTTCCCATTTGTTCCTCAATTTAATTTCCTCTTATTCTGTGAGAGCCTTTATGTAGTATTTCTCATTCTTTGTTGGTCTGAACATTTGTTTTTATTTTACCTTCATTCTTGAATGACAGTTTAACTTGGTAAAGTATTCTAGGTCAAAAGTTATTTTCCCTTAGCTCTTTGAAGATATGATTTCATTTTCTTCTGACCCCTGTTTTTGCTGGTAAGAAGTCTGCTGTCAGTCCTATTATTCCTTTTAGTAAATGTATTATTTTCATTGACTTTTTTATTATTATTTTTTTAACATCTTTATTGGAGTATAATTATTTTACAATATTGTGTTAGTTTCTGCTGTATAACAAAGTGAATCAGTTATACGTATACATATATCCCCATATCCCCTCCCTCTTGCATCTCCCTCCCACTCTCCCTATACCACCCCTCTAGGTGGTCACACAGCACCGAGCTGATCTCCCTGTGCTATGCTGCTGCTTCCCACTAGCTATCTATTTTACATTTGGTAGTGTGTATATGTCAATGCCACTCTCTCACTTTGTCCCAGCTTACCCTTCCCCCTCCCCATATCCTCAAGTCCATTCTCTGCGTCTTTATTCCTGCCCTGTCCCTAGGTTCTTCAGAACCTTTTTTTTTTTTTTAGACTCCATATGTATGTGTTAGCATACGGTATTCGTTTTTCTCTTTCTGATTTACTTCACTCTGTATGACAGACTCTAGGTCCATCCACCTCACTACAAATAACTCAATTTCATTTCTTTTTTATGGCTGAGTAATATTCGATTGTATATATGTGCCACATCTTCTTTATCCATTCATCTGTCAATGGACACTTAGGTTGCTTCCATGTACTGGCTATTAAATTGATTTTGGACCTTTCAGTCTAACTTCCATCTTATTTTCTGTATTTTTTATTTTTTTTAATTTTTAAATGAACTGAGCTCCTATATATATATATTTTTTTAATTAATTAATTAATTAATTAATTTTATTTTTGGCTGTGTTGGGTCTTCGTTTCTGTGCGAGGGCTTTCTCTAGTTGCAGCAAGCTGGGGCCACTCTTCATCGCTGTGCACAGGCCTCTCACTATCGCGGCCTCTCTTGTTGCAGAGCACAGGCTCCAGACACGCAGGCTCAGTAGTTGTGGCACACGGGCTTATTTGCTCCGCGGCATGTGGGATCTTCCCAGACCAGGGCTCGAACCCGTGTTCCCTGCATTGGCAGGCAGATTCTCAACCACTGTGCCACCAGAGAAGCCCTGTATTTTTAATTTTTACCTTTAAAAAATTCTCTCCATGCTACATTCAAAGTAATGTATCCTCAGATTTTTTTCTCCAGTCGGCTAATTTTCCCTTCATCAGGGCCCAATCTGTTTTTTAACCAATCCACTAAATTTTTAGATTTTTATCTTTTGTTTCCAGATTTCTATTTGATTTTTTAAATTTTTTAAAATTTATTTTAATTTATTTTTTATTTTTTCTCATAAAGTCACTTTATTTAGATTCCAAACAAACCAAAACAGAGAGAAGAGGTGACCCTGAGTCAATCCATCCACTCGAGAGCTGGAACCCCAAGTCTCTGCCTCTGGCCGGTGGGCAGGGCCGGCGGCCCAGGGTCCCCAAGCAGCATCAGGCCCAAGTGGGTACCCGGGGACGCAAGCGTAGTGGCCTCCTGGCAGGTGGAGGAGATGGAGCAGATGACAGGGCCGGCCCTCGAGGCGCCCGGAGGTAGTGGCGGCAGCAGTCAGGTTGAATTTATTTTTTTTTAATTCTGCATGTTCTTTTGTCATAGTGTCTTATTCTTTCATCATGGATTTTATTCCTTCTTTAATCACTTTAGCCATTTAAACTGCAGATAGTATAAAGTTATTTGGAAGTAATATTTGCTTTCCTCTGGGACTCTTCTGAGGGAAACTTTGGACCCTTATTCAGGTTAGATCTTTATTTCACATATTACATAATTAAAAAAACTGTAACCTTATCTTTAGCGGCTTTATTTTCCCTCTGTGGGAGTTCCTTATGGTATGCCCAGTGGAGTTTCCTTCTAGAGAAGATTTGCATTTGCTTCTTCAAGGAACTCTGTGCAACCAGCCCGGGAGCAACGCCTATGTCAGTCTCAAACTGGCGAATCCCATATGCCAAGGAAAGTGTACAATCAGACTCCACACCCAGGTGTGGCATGGGCTTGGGGCTTCAGGGCTGTGGGAAACTGTCCTTTGCCCACCCAGATCCTGGGCACAGACAAGCCTCACTCCTGCTTCCCTGGGCTGGGACATGGACTTTGTCTGGTTCCTTCATGTTGAGGCTGTAGCACTTTAGGGTTTCAGCTTCATGCAAAGGTCTCAGCTGCAGCCGCCCTCCTTGCTCAGCCCCAGTGCAGATGCCACCCTTATGCAGATGCAGCAGGACCTATTTCTCAATCTGACGTCAGTCCCTCTGCACCTCCCATCCCAGGGCCTCTGCAACATTGGTTTGTACACTCTCAGCATTTCTCACCCCTCTTCCTTTCTGTGCTCTTGGAATTTGTCTTTATTTCTGATGAGCTCAGCTGGGCATTCTAAAAAATTGTCATCTGTTAAATCTTTTTTTATGCAGCATTTCTAGGTATTTGTGGTTGAAGTCATTCTACTTCACCTCAGTTGCCCATATTGACAGGAGTAATTTATTTTCTACAGAAAAATACAACATACTGTATGTACTATAGGCTCCTAATGAAAAACTTTATTCATATAGAGTGTTGAGATACATTTACACAGTGCTTGAAACTACTAGTACCATATGAAAGAAAATCTGTTCAATGCAATGTTTGGCACCAAAGACCAAACGTCTTTTTTATTAACTGTTTCCCTTTTAAAGCTTTTTAAAACTTACTTTAAAAAATATTCTGCATTCTGTGGATATACTTAAACTATCTAACTAGTATAATGGGACTATTGCTTTAATGTAAGAATAAAAGGTGAGATAAATTTCTGTTTTATTTGTTCATGTTTTATGGCTAGACACTATTCATGTTACGTGTAGAGAGGTAAGTAAATTGCTTAATGTATAAAATGCATCACATAAAAACCAAACAACCAACCAACAACTGTGTTTCTAGAAGATTCCTCAATAAAACAGGTTCTAAAATTTGCGACTGACGTCTTCAGAACAAAGAGGGTCACAGAAGAGTGAAGAAGGACAAAGACAAAACTCAGTGGAAGCTCTGTATTAAATTGGTGTAGTGAGTCAGGACCAATCACAGAGTATCCTTAGGAATTAGGGTGGATAGTCTTTGTCTTCTGGCCACTAGCATCCATTCTAAGCTCTTTGATAACAGTGTTAATTTTCTTTGAGGAAACCATTCTCCATGAGTCTGTGAACCTCCTTGGAACTGTAATTTAAGGTGTCTGGCTTCCTCTGGGCAACTATCCCAAATTGGTCCAATCATACCTTCTATCCTGAGACTTTGAAGCTTGAGGTGAGTGAACAAGATCAGAAAAATAATCAGCAGTGGCATTTTTCATCAGTGCCTGCTATCTGGATTCCAGGACATGCTCTCTTTTCTGAGGGGGGCACTTTTTTGAGCTCTGTTTCCAGCTTTCTCTTTTATCTGGTGACTTGCACATTATTCTTACAAGAATTTCCTTTTCAGCTTAAGCTAGCCAGAATTGCTCTCTGTTGCTGGCCACCAAACAAACTCTGGGGTGCTTTGCTCTATACATGAAATATATTTCAGTATGAAAATAGCTTTTGGTAAATTAAACTCCATTTAAAAACTCACAATTTAAGTGAAACCAATGGTAAAATAAATGTAAATCAATTACCTCTTAATATATAAATTTTGGAAGTCAGTTATTTTTACATTTTGAGTTTTCTTCAAGTGAGTTCACCTGCATTGTGCTTTTAACAAATGTAGTTGATTGTATCTTGGCAGGCATAATTTGAATTGGAGTCTAAATCTGTAAAGTAAATTATGGTGCACATATGAGGCTCCACTGTATTTATAAAGCAGAGATGCTCTTATTATTAAGCTTGTTCAAACAAGCTTGGATGAGTGCTGTGTGCAGGGTGGTCAAGAACCTCTTCTGGTCACGTATTTGCTGAGTTGAAAGAGTGAATTTGGTTCAAGTTCCCCTTTTTTTGAGCTTTTATAATTAAGAAAGAGTTCTCAGAGTTTTATCGTTTTGAAATTGCTGTGTGTAATAGGAATTAATGAATCACTTTGTCATTATGAAAACCAAAGTAAAATTAGAATGTTGTTTTGCAAAAAGCACGTTGGCAGTTGTTCTGTTCAGAGTTGTGTAAGTTGCTCTATGTGTGGCTGTTCCATGAGCCTTTAAATATATACACACCCAAATTTCAGGCCTCTGTGGCTTAGATCAGAGTGTTCTTCATGTCCGGAGTACCCCCTGCACTGTTTCTTTGCCTTTTGAAGTCCTACTCATCTCTCAAGGCCAACCCAAACATTACTTTCCCCTGAAACCTTCCTTAGTTCTGCCCAGCAGAATTAGTCACTCTGTCATTTGGACTTGCTAATCCTTTCTCTTTCTATTGGAGAGCCTACCTCCTCAACTAATAGACTCTGGGCAACATAGGAAGGGGAAAGGCACTGACTCAAAGCTCTCTGGAGAGTAACTGCTGAATATCTGTAATCAAATTTATTTGTCTCCTTAGGAACTGAATCCTCTGCTTCTTCTTTTATACAGATAATCCTTTCAATGTATTTGTCAGAATATCTCATATAAGGATTTTAATAATGCACATTGTGGAAACTAACATAACCCTTTAATCTTGTTTTTTCTTTGTTTCTATTTAAATGTTACCCAGTGCTTCACACGTTGAATACTCTAACTTGGGGGAAATCTAACAGTCTTCTTTTTCAACGACGAGCCTTTTACTGGAGGGTAAAAGAATTTCAATTTATCAGACATATAGGGGGGCTTGAGGAGAGATGTGTTTTAGTTAGTTCATTTTTTTTTTTTTTTCTATTTAAAAACAAATCTGTCCCAACTTGGAATTAACCATGCCCATGCTCATCTTTCGGTGATGGACATTTGAATAGTGGCCTTCATAGATCCCTCTGGTTCACATGGTATAGGCTAGGAGCTCCACGTGGCCCGAATGTCTTTCAGCACCATGCTGGCCACTCCCTGATTTGGGCCTTTTGTTTGCACCCACTATCTTTCCATGACCAGAGAGTTCTTTCTATTTCTGCTTCCTGTGCTCAAAATATTCTACCCCTAGTTCTTTGCCTGGCCAACTCCTACTCATCCTTTAAGACTCGACTTTACTGCAATTCTATTATTGATTTTCAAACAATATTTTCTGAGTACCTATTGTTTGCCAGTGATACAAGACAGATAAGAATGTAAAATTCTAGCAAGGGACATGTAGAAACAAGTAAAATTAATTAAAAATAATCATCAATTGTGACAACTGCTTCGAAAGAAATGAATAGTGTAGATAGAATGTCTGGAAGCAGGGTTGCTTTATGTAGTTGTATGGGGAGGCCTTTCAGGGGAGATGACATTTGAGTTTAGCCCCAAAAGGGAAGCCTTCAGTGACCCCTTCTAATTAGGTTCAACTCCCCTTCTTAGTGTTGCTATTGTATCTTATGCATACATATCTTTAGCACTTATCACATGGTTAAGCTATGTTTATGTATTGCCATGGTGCACTTGTAAATGTTATTACAAAAAGCCCAGATTTATAGTATTTGCCAGTTTCCATAGAGTAAGTACTCTCATCATGGCTGATTTCAAGCTACTAACTTGACATCACTGAAGTTGGATTGGGAAGACATGCACAGAATCAGCTCTTGGGAGCCAGTATAAGGCAGTTTGAGCTGGCTCCAGCATACCACAGTGGCTGTCTCTCCCACCAGGCTGTTTACTATTTGAGGTAGTAATAAATTGTTATTGAATCAATGAATTCACCCATGTACCTGTACCTACTCAACCTAAATCCATTGATTTTGGTGTTATTATCAACTATGGATTCCAAAGGTGACATAAATGAGCGTAAGAATTATGTAACTGTTGTATGTGCTTATTGTAATTCAGTTTTGAAATAATTTATAAAGGCACCAGTATTCTATACAATATTGATTCTTATTACAGATCAAAAGGTTTGAATGAATTAGGAAAGAAAAGAAGATATATATTTAAATATACAAATCTCAGTATTACAGCCAGTACTATGTTGGAAAAGAAAAATAAATCCAGACAGGTTATGCATTCTCTTAAGACAAAGAAGAAATAGGAGACTATATTTCAGACATGATGATGAGCAAAAAAATTGGCTTTAACTTAGTCATTATTGTCTCCCACCTTTTAGTGGGGGACATGACTTTATTCTCTCATTTATTTAAGGCATACCTTAAATAAATTTGCTTTACGTAGAACCTAGAATAGAGCCTTATACATAAAACAGATGAAAACATGAACTAGTGAGTTTTTTTTTAATTTTTATTTTATATTGGAATATAGCTGATTCACAACGTTGTGTTAGTTTCAGGTGTAAAGCAAAGTGATTCAGTTATATATATACATGGATCTATTCTTTTTCAAATTCTTTTCCCATTTTGGTTATTACAGAATATTGAGCAGAGTTCCTGGTGCTATACAGTAGGTTCTTTTTTGGTTATCTATTTTAAATATTGCAGTGGGTACCTGTCAATCCCAAACTGCCAGTCTATCCTTCCCCCCAACCCTTTCCCACTGGTAACCATAAGTTCATTCTCTAAGTCCATGAGTTTGTTTCTGTTTTGTAAATAAGTTCATTTGTAAATTTTTTTTTTAGATTCCACATATAAGCGATATCATATGGTATTTGTCTTTCTCTGTCTGACTTACTTCACTTAGTATGATAATCTCCAGGTCCATCCATGTTGCTGCAAATGGCATTATTTCATTCTTTTTAATGGCTGAGTAATATTCATATATATATATATATATATATATATATATATATATATATATATATACACCCCACATCTTCTTTATCCATTCCTCTGTCTGTGGACATTTAGGTTGCTTCCATGCCTTGGCTATTGTGAACATTGGGGTGCATGTATCCTTTCAAACAATGTTTTTCTCCAGATATATTCCTAGGAGTGGGATTGCTGGATCATTTAGTAGCTCTATTTTTAGTTTTTTAAGGCACCTCCAAACTGTTCCCCACAGTGGCTGTATCAATTTACATTCCCACGTACAGTGTAGGAGGGTTCCCTTTTCTCCACACCCTCTCCAGCATTTATTGTTTGTAGACTTTTTGATGATGGCCATTCTGACTGGTGTGAGGTGATATCTCGTTGTAGTTTTGTTTTGCATTTCTCTAATAATTAGTGATGTTGAGTATCTTTTCATGTTTCTCTTGGCCATCTGTATATCTTCTTTGGAGAAATGTCTCTTTAGGTCTTCTGCCCATTTTTTGATTGGGTTGTTTGTTTTTTTGATATTGAGCCTCATGAGCTATTTGTAAATTTTGGAAATTAAACTCTTGTCGGTTGCATCATAAAGCTACAGTCATCAAAATGGTACTGGCACAAAAACAGACATATAGATCTGTGAAACAGGATAAAAGCCCAGAAATAAACCAATGCACCTATGGTCAATTAATCTACAACAAAAGAGGCAAGACTATATACAATGGAGAAAAGGCAGTCTCTTCAATAAATGGTGTTGGGAAAACTGGACAGCTACTTGTAAAAAAATTAAATTAGAACATTCTTTAACACCATATACAAAAATAAACTCAAAATGGATTAAAGATCTATATGTAAGATCAGATACTATAAAACCCTTAGAGGAAAACATAGGCAGAACACTCTTTGACACAAATCACAGCAACAGTTTTTTCATTCTGTCTCCTAGAGTAATGGAAATAAAACAAAAATAAACAAATTGGACCTAATTAAACTCAAAAATTTTTGCACAGCAAAGGAAACAATAAACAAAACAGAAAGACAACCCACAGAATGGGACAAAATACTAGTGAGTTTTTGTGATTCTTCGTCTTGATGGTAATTTCCATAGACTTTGACACTGAAAAATGATAGAAGAAAAACAAACAAAAAAGTGTATCTAAGAATGATTCATCATTTTTAAAACAAGGAGGGATTTCAAAATGATTTCCCAGACTAATATAAACTCATCAGAATGTTCTCTGAGTATTTGACAGGTGCTGGAACTACCCCTTCCCCTCATCTCCAGTTTAGATGGCTTTCATCATGCATTCCTTGTTAACTGAAGTTTTATACGTAGAGATCATAGAAGATTAAAGATGGCTTCAATCTCTTTGCTGTTTCTCCTGCAGAGAGGTGGACTCCAATTCCTCTCCACTTGAATTTGGGCCAGCCTTAGAGACTTGCTTGACCAATAGAATAAAGTAGAAGTAACATTGGGGTTTCTGAGACTAGATCAGAAGACCCTTGCAGTTTCCTCCAGTCTCCTGGAACACCTTGTCTGTGAGATCTGAGCCGCCATATAACAAGTATGATTACCCGGAGACTACAATGCTGGAGAGGCCACATGTGAGCATTTTAGTTGACAGTCCCTTTTGAACGCAGTGTTCGCATCATCACCACCAAAAAAGCAGTCATGTGAGTAAACCTGTCTATATCTTCTAGACCATCTCATCTGCCAGCTGAATATTACTGAATGACCTCTATCAGCATCACCTGAAACAAAAGAATCACCCAGATGGTCACTGCCCAATTGCCTGACCCACAAAATTATGATGCATGAAAAAAGTGTTTTGTTACAAATGAATAGAAACTAGAACAGAGATATTTCCCTTCCTCCTCCCTCCCTCCCTTCCTTCCTTCCCTCTTTCCCATGGTAGGCTGAAAAATGGCTCCAAAGATGTTCACATCTTAATGTCTGAACCTGTAAATATGTTACCGAATGTGGTAAAAGTGATTTTGTAGATGTGATTAAGTGAAAGATTTCGAGATGGGGAGACATACCTGGATTAACAGTTGTGTTTAATGTAACCATAGGATTCTTTAGAAGAAGCAGGCAGGATGGTCAGAAGATAGAATGATGATCTGAGTGGAGGAAAGATGCTATGCTGCTGGTTTTGCAGATGGAGGAAGGGGCCCTGAGCCAAGGAATATGAGCAGTTTCTAGAAGCTTGAAGAGGCAAGGAAGCAGATTCTCCTCTAGAGTCTCCAAAAGGAATGCAGCCTTGCAGACCCATTTTAGTCTTTGGACCTCCAGGTCTATAAGGTAATACATTTGTGTTTTAAGACACTAAGTTTATAATAATTTGTTACCACTGCAGTAGGATGCTAATACACATCCTTGCTTTCTTTTTTTCATCTTTTAAAATTTTTTCAATAGGTAGTACACTATAGTGACTAAGATCATAAACTCTGGAGCCAAAATGTTTGAGTTTGAATCCTAGTCTCACTTGCTATCTTGGGCTGGATACTCAACTTCTTTACACCTCTGTTAAGTCAGGTATAAATGAGAATAATTATAGTATTCATCTTAAAGTGTTGTAAGATAATGTATGCTATGTCCTTAAAACAATGCCTGCACTAGACACATGTTAGCTATGATTATTATTTTGTATCTTCATCTGTGCCCAAATTTAATAATTAAAAAATAATTTATGATTAGAAATTCACTTTCTATTTCATTAATTAGTAGCACCTTCATGGAGATTAGCATATGAACCATAGTTTATTTTTGTTTGTAATTATTTACTTCTTTTTTTCTCTATTAACATGTGCTGATTTTAGAAAAAGTTTGAAAACCTTTTCAAAGTGTAAAGAGAAAAGAGGAGGTTCTGATAATCCTACCACTCTTCTAGAATCCACTACTGGTAATATTTTGACATGCAGTTGGCCCTCGGTATCCATGGCCCACTGTACTACACCACTTTTTATAAGGGACTTGAGCATCTGAACTTTGGTATCTGTGGCAGGGGGTGGGGTTTGGTGGATGGGAGATGAGGTGAGGGGGTTGGACCTGGAACCAATCCCCCACAGGTACCGAGGGATGTATGTATTTCTTTCTAGATTATTCTATATTTGAAGAAATGGCTGAGGTAATATTGTATATATAGTTTCACATCCCATTTTTTTCTCACTTAAGTTTATATCATGAACATTTTCCAAGAAGCACCATGATGTAGCAATAACTCTAATGCTATACATTCAGCGTTCAAAAATTTTGTTATCATGAAAAACAATGAAATGAATAATTTTGTGCACCAATCTTTTTTTTATAGTAGATAAATTATACGTAGTATAAATTTACCACTGTAACCATTTTAAAGTGTGCAATTCAGTGGCATTAAGTATATACACAATGTTGTACAGCCAGAGCCACTACCTAGTTCCAGAACTGGACATAAATCTTTGCCTGAATTTCAGATTGTTTCTGCACAATAGATTCATAGAGAGTAAAGTATTGCATTATAGGAAAAAAATATTTTAAAGTACATCCAGAAAGGCTATATTCGTTAGCTTTCCAGTGTATAAGAATGTCAGTCTTATTATATCCTCATTTGCACTGAGTATCATTCAAAACATCTTTGCTAATTTGATAAATAAAAAATAAAATCTTATTCTCATTTTATTTGCATTTGTTTCATTACTATGAGACCAAACATTTTCTAATATGTTAATTAAATATTTTATCTTGTGAAGTGTTTGTATGTTTTTAAATCCATTCAGCTGTTAGGGTATTTGTATTTTTATTTTGTAATGAAATGAGTCAGGTTCAATTCAGTACAATTTAACACATTTGTATTTAGCTTTCATGCTTCTTTGCTAGGTAACATGGAAGACATAGAAGATTTCTCAATCTGAAAACAAGCAAGCCACAGGCAATTTTAGTTATGGGGGGAAGTAAAGGTTGGGGAAAGGAGAAGTAAAGGGAAAGAGAACACAGGTTTTCACACCCGGTTCTGCAGAACCCTAGGAGCTCCGCGGAGGTACCCGAGGGGCTGCCATGGGCCAGGAGGAGATGAAGCTGCAACTCTGACCCTTTGGCCCATCATCCTGCTTCAGCTAGAGGGTCCCACTCTTCTCTGCTTTATATCAGTTTATCTGCAGAACTTTATTGGAGGAAAGAATCACTTAACTAGTAAATGTTTGAAAATAACAAATCTGGACTAATGGTTTTTATTTATCTATACAAGTATCATCTGGGAAGCTTGCTAAAAATGCAGATTCCTAAGACCTCGCCCAGAAGACTCTGCAGGTGGAGCCATGGAATTTGCATTTAATCTGCTGCCGTATTATCTCCTAGATACACACTTAGGGAAACATTGCTCTGTCCTGTTTCCCAAAGTGTGAGATTTACAAGATGATTCTTAGTGGCACCCAAGATGATATTGATTAAATAAAATAGACATGACATTAAATAAAATGGAATCACACAAGATGAGTGATTTTCCTTTGCCATTCTCTTTCAACCCTTCTGAATGGATCAAGGGGAAGTTTTACTTTGGTGATAATGTGTCTTTAACACCTTTCCAACATATATTAACCTCCTTTTTAACAGACAGAATAGGCCTTAGGTTCAGTGCTTTTAGCAGGTAATAACATCTAGTTAAATTATGATGCTATTATTTTGATTGTATTAGGTTTATTTACATGATTCCCTTCTAATTATGAGAAACTATATCAGAATTTAAATGATGATATGATCGTAAGATATTGGAAAATGATAGTAGAGGTGTTACAGGCAAAAACAGTGAATTCTGAAGTCAAATAACTCAAATCTATGAATCACCGCTATGGAACATGAGCTTTTGTCCAGAAAGAGCAGGTTTCATTCCTGAGGTTGGGGTGGTAGAGGAGGCTAGGAAGCGTTGGGAACAGCACTGGACACTATGCCTTTGCTAGAGGTATAAAGGGGAAACTTCTTCACAATTCACCCTGTGGCTCCCACTGCCAGCCACCGGCCATAAAAAGGGTGATGCCCTATGTTGTTTATTCTTGAAGATGAGTCAGGGTAAAACAGAACAACTTATGTCTATCTTCAGTGACACATACGTGATCCTTTGCAGGACTAAAGAGTGCTAGGACTTGCCAGCTGGCAACCCAGTATTTGGCAGAAGGTTAAAGATGCTGTCTTGAGCAGTTACAGACAATTTCCCTCAGTCTCTTCTCTAATGCTTTGGAATGAAAAAATCATCACTGACTCACCATGCCCTGTAAGGCATGAAGAGGATTCTGAGAGGGTTTTGTAATGGGTTCCCTTTTAAAGCATGATAGAGACTGAATTAGTCTCCATTAAGAAAGTTTCAGTTAAAAAAAAAAAAAAAACTCATTCAAATATTCTGGATTTGAAGAAGCTGATTCTAAATGAACCATGGCATTTTCTGACTGAGAATTTTCTACAGGAGATGTTATACTATGAGCAGTTCCCTTGCAAAACAATCATTTATCTTACTAGCTGTAGTCTACCCTTGTATAATTTACTGAACAGAGCTTGGGTTTTAAAATGTTAAATCCTTTTCTTTAGTAAAAACATTGTAAATGGAGGTTATCTGCTACCAGATCTAATAATGGAATTAGTCTACAATTCTTAGGTTTGTTTATGTCTAGGTAAGAACTATAAGGGAAAATAACTCTTACAGTCCTATAATAATTTCACCCGTTATAACCAGGGCTGGAAATAAAGCAACAGAAATATATCTTCCAAGCAAACTCGGTCTCAGTGTCTTGTAGATGGTTCTCTTGGAATTTGGACACTTCCTGGAACCCCTGGGATATTGGAGACCTTGGGTTAGGGACTGTTTTTCCAAAGAAAATTATTCATTATTTGAGTTTTCTTAAGCTCCATTCTCTCTTTTAATCCTTGAGAATAACGTGTCGGGAAGAGGAAGATGACAGCTTCCTTGCCCCTCCCTCCACTTCCCCTCCACTGTGGACTGGGTGCTGCACCCACAGAACAGCAGTGACGATTCTCCATCCTGCTTCGTTGGAGCTTGATGCCCAAGGGCATGTGAAGGCACAGCCTCAGTTTCGAGAGAACTTATCCTCAGGATCTGGGGTGGTAGAAGAGAGAGAGATGTTTTACCTACTCACTATGATCATCAAAAGCAATTATCATGTAAATTTTTGAGTGTGGCACTGTGCTGGCATGTGCGCCAAGAGCACGAAGGATCTTTCTAGTGGTTGAGTGTCTACATCGTGTTCACACTGGTGTCCACCTGGTGGAAAACTCATATTCATGTCATGGCAGAAATGGCAACATTTCCCCTTTCTCCAAATTTATGGGTGGAATAAAAGGTAGCCCTAAATGTTATAGGCTTCTTTGGTCTTCCATCTGAGGGGCTTGAAAGCGTTCAGAAGTGGGGATCCTGTGACATTTGATAATGGTAAGTGGAAGCAAGAGAGTAGATGCGGTAGCATCTGTGGGTGTGGTACCAGAATTGTTACAAAATCCTTCCAGCCACTGTTTCAGAGAAATCACCCCGAAGCTCCCTATGTGGTTCTCTTATTTCAGTCTCTCTCCAAACTTGACTCTGAGTTGATGAACGGAAACTGACGGATTCATTAGATATTTTTCACTGAACTTGTCAGGTATGATTTCTCTTTCCCCAGGAGTATGGACACAGCTTTTGTTCTCCTTCCTACACTCTCTCCTCTGCTGCCCCTACTCCTCCCATTAAGACATAGAAGATTACTCAGCAGGTGAAAACATTGCACACTGTTTGGTTTTTAACAGGAGAAAGCCTCCTGTCAGAGATAAATCCTGCTTCGAGTCTAGGTGGTTGTAAGTCTGAAGTGAAATGTCAGTCTGGCATTTCAGCACTTTCAGTAAGATTCCCCCAGGGCCAAATAAATCATACTACAAGGCTATAAGACACTGAATTTGGCTTGAAATATGATCTCAGCAGATGATTCTCTTTCACCACACCGGAGGCCAAGTTCATTCTGAAGCAGCCCGTCAAGATGAAGGTAGGCTTCTGGAGGTTAAGATTTGAGAGAATGAGGTTGGAAGTCATTAGGAGAAAGAGCCCAGCCCCCAGCCAGTCCTTGCCCAGAAGCAAGATAGAACTAAGCACAGGTTCTCTTGTCTCCATAACCTAGACCAACCCCTAGTAACTAGTCTATGAGGAATCCAGTTTATGTAAATGGTGGTCATGTACCAATCTGGCATACACCAGAACACCAGGTATCTCCATGGTCCAAGAATCCTTACTGCACATGCTCTGTGATGTGCATAAGTCAATTCCAATCTTCTTTAGGTAATGTCCAATAGTGCGTAATCTTCATGGTCCCTGGAGAACAGGCCACACCATGTAAGGGGACAATCTGCTAAGACTGTCACTTTATGGAAGAGATGCAATTGCAAAAGAAGCATTGTGAAAAACAACGGACCATGATCGGCTGATTGGGTTTGGACGCAGACCCTAGACTTTGGGCACCTGACCACTTTTTCACTTATCCTCCAGCTTTGATCAGCTTTTTCCTGTGATTATGCAACCAGGAAAAAACAATTCTCTTGGTTGGCACTTGGGAAATGGCTGCCCTCTAGGACTCGACTCTGTTCTCTTCTTTGGTATTTGCCTGATCTTTACTCTTGAGCTACATTTTACTCCATTCTTCTGAGCTCCTGGTGTCTTCGATTCCCCCTGGAGTTAAGAACACTATCAATCCCTCAAAACCTGCTCCTTGTACTCTGTTAACTGGTAATTTATTAAGTTTAAAGGAAAATCTTAGGCAACTGTTTAAGGTCCTCATATGAAACAGCATTTTGATCAGTATACCAAATATAATTTTGAAAAGGCATACAAACTCCACCAGTTTCAAAGCAAAGGGGGTAAAAATGTTTTGCATCATATTCCTAGGGCTTTTTTTTTTAAATTAATTTATTTTATTTTTTAAATATTTGGCTGTGTTGGGTCTTCGTTTCTGTGCGAAGGCTTTCTCTAGTTGCGGCAAGTGGGGGCCACTCTTTTCACCGCGGTGCGCGGGCCTCTCACTATGGCGGTCTCTCTTGTTGCAGAGCACAGGCTCCAGACGTGCAGGCTCAGTAGTTGTGGCTCACGGGCCCAGTTGCTCCACGGCATGTGGGATCTTCCCAGACCAGGGGTCGAACCCGTGTCCCCTGCATTGGCATGCAGATTCTCAACCACTGCGCCACCAGGGAAGCCCTCCTAGGGCTTCTTAGAAATTTCATATGAAAACCACTTTTTATTTGCTGGCCAGCTAAGAACTCCAGCTGATTTTAGCTGCTGTTACTTGGTGTGTACAAAAACAAACAAGCAAAAAGATTTTTCCAAAGAATTTTGTTACCAGTAACGCTCTGCAGCCTGGCATAACACACTTGACAATATCAAAACAGATGGTATCATATCAATGTAACAGGGAGCAGAATGCAGTTCTGTTTCATGATTTGGCCAGAAAAAAAAAATTACATTGATTGACCTGAGGCAACCTGACTTCATCAGACCCCTGGTCGTTATACACATTACAATTTTGCCCCAGTAAAGAGATTATAAAAGGAAGCTTACAAGGGCTTTCAGAAAGGAGACCCTATCCCTTTTCAATTACATCTGATTTATGAACTGTTTAAACTATTTCCCAAAGTCTGCCTTCTCAGCCTCTAGCCTGTTTGATAAACACTGCACAAAAATTCTGCTGGTTTGCAAAATCTGACTCTTTCGTGTCTGAAGTCCCCTTTCAGACCCTGAGAGGAAGTAACATTGAAGTCTCCAAAGAGCTGCCAGTGACAAATGTCTACTGCATTTCCTGATGGCGGGGAACAAAAGAAAGACTAGAAAGAGAAAACACACATGCTGTTGAATCCTCCTTCCTTAACCTCCTTTGGAGCCAAACGCTGACCTATCAAATTTTTAGACCCCCATCTCCACCCCCTCAGCCATTCTCCCTCTCATACTGTGGTCTGTTCTCCAGAAATAGATCCTTTTTGGTTTTAAACTAGATGGAATTGTAGAGAACAAACTGTATAAACTCCCAGGCCCACAGTTTTCTCACAGCCAGGAAGGGAGTAGGTGAGAGGGTCTGGATTACCCTCCCCCTCACCACCCCGAACCCAACAACCTTCTTTTCAAAAGCAAATTCTTTTAAAAGTATATAGAGAACATAACTCAGCAGTCATCTGGCAACGAGTGGGCTTGGTTATCTTTCAAAATAATAATGGCGCCAAACTTTGGAGAAAGAGGAAACTGCTCTCATTGTTCCAAAGACCCCAAGTGATGTAGATAAATATCTCTTAAGGTATAAATACAAAAACTTTTTTTTTTTTTTAGAACTGGTCCATCTGCCTGTCTAGACTTGTAGGAAGGCATCATAAAACTGTGATTTTCAATGGACCAAATGTTTTCCCAATGCAACCCTATCTGCCCCAGAACTGAAATAAATCCCAGTTTTAGAATGGATTTGGCAAGCCTAGGCTGGTTCTTTTCCCATTCATCTGATGTAGATCTTGATTAACATCATATTAACAAGGGGTTTAAAGGGTTTTTTTGTTTGTGTGTTTTGTTTTTAACAAGGGCAGGGTCTTCTACCTATGTCAGCCAAGGAAATGATTTCTCAAGCTCTGCTGAAAAAGGACGTTGGGTGTGAGATGGTGTGACTGTCTGGTAGCAAGGGCATGTTTGCTCCCCTTGGACCTAACATCTTGGTGTTAGAGGGCATTTTGTAGGGTCCCGTTGTCCCCTGTGCAGAGCTCCATGAGTATCATTTGCAGTTTTAGGGTGTTGTCTCAAAAGGGACATAACTTATTATTTTGCAGAGAGTATGAGAGCATCTGGGAATTATGAGGGTGTTTATGAGTAACATGCCTGGTAGACACATGAGATCAGCCCTCTTCCCTGTCCTCACCACCACCGACGAGCTGGGGGTGGGTGGAGAGAGGTGAGGTGATGTGGTGTGGCAGCTGCAACTCAGAGTGGGAAGAGTCAACTTGGCCATAGTTAAACCCTATTTGCCATCTATGTGTGAGATTATTGCAGTGTTTGGTATCCAAGGGCACTTAGCCTGGGCCAAACTTGCCTTCCTGTTTATAAAAGGAAAATGCTTTGGAAACTTATTTAAGAAAGACTCCAAAGTTTCCTTGGCATGAAGTAAATGTTAAACAACATATTGATGAACTTCTAAAGTATATGAATCAGAAATATATGTGATTAATTTTGCTAGACTGATCCAGGAACTTGAAATATCAAGGAGCAAACTCTTGGACATTTTGGCAAGAGTCATCATTTTGTTTTACTATGATATCTTTCCAGTTCAAAACAGGGCAGATTTTTATATGTGTCTCGGGATTAGTGAAGAGAGCACTAAGTTTTAATATTTTCTGAGAAAACTAGAAAATAAACTACCTCTTTTGACCATCCAGGGTAGTGCATCTTTTGTAAGAAGAAGCAGGCCTGATGCTGGGAGCCCTGAATATAGCTATGGCCTCTGTCACTGATTTAGAGCGGTGACCTTGAACTCCACCGCCTGTCTGGGTCTCAGTCTTTCTTTCTGTAAGGAGAGACTAATGGGGCTGGACACTTAGTGTTCTCCCCAGGGTCTTATGGAAGTGATGGCACCGTGGGCATGGAGTGGACTTTTATAAGAGTGCTGGGATTTTCTTAGTCTCTGAATGTTATGTGTAAAGTGTGAGCAGGGGTAGTGGAATGTGTGTGTGTGTGTCTGTGTGTTTAAGTGCCTTCAGGAGCTAACGGTGGTCTAAGACAGGGGACCTGTGTCAAGTTTCATTTCTTTCTCTCCAGCAGAAAACTGCTGGGAAGGAGGTAGCCCAGGCTTCTACTTAGACACAGGCAAGTGTTCCTTTCAACCACCATGGTCAACTTTCAACCAGGAAAGCCGTTCTTTCAGACACATGTGATCATTATCCTGTGATGATGTGTCTCCATGAGGAGTTGAAAAGTGGTGCTGATGCTGAAGTGATCTGTGAAAGAATGGCTCAAGACAGGGATGACAAACCACATAACAGCCTACGGCAACAACGCCGTTTAACCCGTAGGGGCTGCCAGGGAGCTAGGGAGATGGATTCTGTGGTGAACACAGACTGCCTCCAGAGAGGAGTGTCATCATCAACGTTAAATGTCTGTCACAGGTGTGAGAGGGCAAGTGATGGCCACCTGCCGAGTTGTGTCATTGCCACAGTGGAACAACCAGAGATAACATAATTAGATGGACCTGGCTTCCAATCAGATCCACCCTGGGCAAGTTGTGTGGCTTTGAGCAAATGACTGAACCTCTCTGAGTTCAGCACCTTTCTCTAGAAATGAGGACCCCTTCCTTGTGGGGTTTTTGTGAGGCTTGAACAAGATGATGCATGTTTTCTCTTATTCTTATCATTGTGACTGGCGAAAGGTAGCTAGTGTCAAGTGAGAAACCTTTAGATTAGAGACATGAGGTTTGGGTTTGCATCATCTGTTGTTCATTAATGTGAGGAGACTTTATTAAGAAACCCAAGTCATGGAGGTATTCAATTCAGATCAGCACAATAAAGTGAAGATTATCATTTTCCTAAAACAGGGTCAAAGTCATGTAGGAGGGAGCTGGATTTCTCAGATGGAATTAATGGCCTAATCTTCAGTAGAAAATGACACATCATGATGACAAACGGTGGATGATTTTAGGCCAGGTGGGAGAGATCCAACCCGTCTCTGTGATGGAGCAGACATGAAAGCCGCTCTCTTTCAGCCTGAGCCTCCAGAATTTGTAATATACATGAAAAGAACCAGCCACTGGGCATCCAGGGGAAGGGGGGATGGAGTCCAAAATAGTAAGTGAGGTAGAGCTCTAAAGGTGAAGAAGACGTGGGGAGAGAAAGGGGAGGGTAAGAGTACTGCGGGAGGACCGTGTGCTCACTCGCTTCCTGAGACATGGAGCACCCAAGTCATATCTCCCTGCCCCTCGATGGCTTTGGGACAACATCCTGAATGTTTGAAACTTCGCTAGGGTCCAGAGCATCGTCTGTTCAGAGAAGGTGAGGTGGTGACAGTCAAAGATGGCGGTGAGGCCCGAAACTCTCAAAACACTTTTTTTTTTTTGTAATATATAAAATAGCCCATATGCTTTTTATTTTTTATTTATTTATTTTTCACATCTTTATTAGATTATAATGGCTTTACAATGTTGTGTCAGTTTCTGCTGTACAACGAAGTGAATCAGCTATATGTATACCTATATCTCCTCCCTCTTGGGCCTCCCTCCCACCCTCCTCATCCCACCCTCTAAGTTGTCACAAAGCACCGTATTGCAACATTGTTAATCAACTATACTCCGATATAAAATAAAAAGTTTAAAAAAAAAAAAAGATGGTGGTGGGGAAACCTACTTCCTGGCCATCCAATGGACTTTGGAAAACACCATCACCGGGAACCATTAAACAGCATAGAGCCTCATTTTGTGTTCACCTACCCAACTGGAGAAAAATACAAAATAGTATGTCTGATCCCCTCTGAGGTCTGGTAGAACAGATTAGGTAGGATAGAGAGAAGACTTGTGTAGATTACATCATCATCATCTCCAGCCCAAGGTGACTTCTCCAGTGGCCAAAGGGACACTCTGAGTTGGAGATCATCTTTCTGGAGTTCCCTTGATATGTAAATTATGTTCATTAGTCTTAGGGACATCTGAATTTCCCACCACCCATTCTATTGTTACTCTCAGATTTGGGCTTCCCCTTAGGTACAGAGTGAGGGCAAGGGCTTTATTGGTTTTCCAACAGAGGAGTGGGGTCTATCATGGACATCACAGGCTGCAATAAAAGAGTCCTCTACGTACTCCAGACAATGACTGTGGGACTTTAAAGTTTATGTCAACTACATAACTCCCTATGTCCGTTATTCCCAGCCCATTTCTCTGTAGTTATCAGTAAAATCCTAAAATGGAAACAGGTTTGAGGGTGGGTGACGAATGTGGAAGGATGGGAAGGAAGGGGGGGAATCTGGAGGCCTGGCCCATTGCAAAGCTGTCTAGGACAATGGAGAAATCATAAAGTCAGGTCCATGGGTCCTGTGGAAAGAGATTAAGCAGTGTCATCCTGGGGCAGAGAAGCTGGCTGGGGTTTCCTGGTTGGTGGCCCACAGTGAGTCCCTCAAGAATTTGACATCCCTTTCCCAGAACTGCACAGGACACCCTTTATCAAAGTCCTGAGCCCTAATTCACCCCAGCAATCATACACAGGGATTAGCCAACCTTCTGAGTTTCCACTTTCTATTCCTGTTCTAACTGGCCATTCTCTTTCACTGCTGTTTTGTGAAACAACTTTTAGTTACACAACTGGCTGTACATGCTGCGATTTGAACATATACAGAGAATATCTTTGCAATGCTTTACTCCCACAAGTTTGTGGTTGACAAGTATCGTTTCAACTAACATTTTTCCACTTAAAATATTAAGGGGCTTCTCCTCCCTTCCTTTTCTCTTCCTCCTCCTCCTCCTCCTACTTGCCTTTCTCCTTTGATCTATGAGATGGCTGGTTCGATTATCATGCAGTGTGGCATTAATCTTTTTTCTCTTTGCAAATGCATTTTGAGCAAATCCTATGACAGCAATTGAGAGATCACATTTAGAAAAGCTTCCAAAATCTTAAACCCTTCAGTTAATAAATCTCACAAGCCCTGTAATTTATAGATGGGATTAGAACATTCCAACCTCTATTTGGACTCTGTTTTTCTAACTCTCAGGGGTGAAGAGATGATGAATGAGTTAATATTTGTTCAAGGATTTGAAGAAAAGCAATGTCTTTAAATGCTTATGTATTTTGACCTCAAATTTCATTCCTACCGAATTCCCTTTAAGTGAGGGCAAAGAAAAAGACAACGTGAAGCAATGTAAAACAACATAAAGCAATTCTCTCTACTCCCCTAACTTGCAGAACTACATGGAGGAGGATAGGAAGTGCCCACAGATGACAATGCTTGTTCAAAAGTGATTCTTGCTGGACCTAAATGAAGGATGCAATCTCCAGATATCTCCTCAGTAACCACTAGCTCTTTCTGGGTAAGTCAACTTCACTCTGACACCCAGAGTCATCCTCATGTCCAGTGGTGTGATCCTTCACCAGAGCTTCTCCCTCCCAAGTTTATACCACTGTGTCAAAGTTTCTGTCTTCTGTCTCTCAGAGCCCAGATAGATGACCAACCAGCTACTCTGCTAAAGTAATTTGATCCAGGGTGTTAATTACTGTTAACACCTCAAAAAAGCTTTTCTAATAGTCATTATAGTAAGAAGAACAAATATAAAAACTAGAACAATGAAACAGTAATAATAGTATCATTCATCAAGTCCTGACCATGGGTGAAGGTGTGTGCAAAGTCTAGACATTATTTAATTAATCCTCAGAGCAGTCCTGTGAATAGAGATTATTACTATTGTCATTTTACATATGAGGCAGACAGACTCAGAGAGGTTCATTAACTTGACCAAAGTCACACAGCTAGTAAGCAACTGAGCTGCAATATATGCTGTAAACCTCAGGTTTTTTTAGGTTTATACATGATCTTCTCATCCCAAAAACCTTACAGGTCTTGCAAATAGAAGGGAATAAATGACTAAATTGAGTGGAATTATTTTCTATGTGATTTAGGGAAATCTCAATTTTCCAGGGCAAAAAAGAAGTGAATATTATTTGTATTTTAAGTCCTATGGCTGGATTAAGAAGAAGGTAATTCGGTGGCTGAGGAATTTTTCACTCATTCAACTGAGTTATCGAATGATCTTTTTATTTTATTTTTTTCCTGTGGCCTTTGAAGTCATATCACATCAAGGTACCTGACCACACTGGCAAATAACAGAAAATCTTAGCAACACGAACCAAATGATCAAACATTCACTAGGCACACAGACTTAGTGGGCTCAGGCAGAAAGATGGATCCTGTCTTCAAGGAATGCAAAATCTAATGGAAAAAAGAAGGACCTCAGTGAACTTCCCATGTCTGGTTTCGTTTTCAAGTATGCCCCAGGTCACTCTGTGGGGAAACTCTGGAAGTGAACTCTAAGGGGATTTAGGACTCCTTCAAGATAAGTTCAGGAGATGTGAGTTTCTGCTTCTAGGTGAATTTCCCATTTCCCCCTATGTCAAGAAAGTGAGGCAATTCCAAAGGAATGTGGCCCTGTGATACATCCAGCAGGGAACCCACGCAGATGGCTCCTTTTCCTCCTCAAGTGAGAAGATGAAATGGAAAGTTGAAACGGTCATACTGCCAGGCCCAAAGCTGTGCTTTCACAAGCAAAGGCTGATTCTTGAGCTTGACTTGGTGAGAGTCTCATGGAACATGGACACTTCCTGAGGGTCTGTCCATAGCAAGTGCCAACACCACCACCCCCTCCTCAAGGCTACTGTTCATCTCCTCTTGGGCCTCCTTCAGCTCAACTCAAAGAACATTGCTGGGGAAGGTCCTGAGACCCATGAGCTGGAGGAGTGTGGGGAATGCTAAGGTTAAAAAGATAAGATTTGCAATAAATGCTGAAGAAGGTGTGGAGAAAAGAGAACACTTGTACATGGTTGGTAGGCATGTAAACTGGTGCAATAACTACACGAAACAGTATGAAGTTTCCTTAAAAACTGAAAGTGGAGCTACCGTAATACCATACCATATTGCTACCAGTAGCAACCCCACTACTGGGCATACATCTGGAAAAGATGGAAACTCTAATTAGAAAAGATACCTGCACCCCAATGTTCACAGCAGCACCATTTACAATAGCCAAGACATGGAAGCCACCTAAGTGTCCATCAACAGATGAATGGATAAAGAAGATGTGGTGCATATATACAATGGAATACTACTCAGCCATAAAAAGAATGAAATAATGCCATTTGCAGCAACATGGGTGGACCTAGAGATTATCATATTAAGTGAAGTAAGTCAGACAGAGAAAGACAAATACCATATGATATCACTTATATGTGGAATCTATCAATAAAATATGACACAAATGAACTTACTTATGAAACAGAAATAGACTCACAGACATAGAAAACAAACTTATGTGTACCAAAAGGGAAAAGGAGCAGTGGGAGGGATAAATTAGAAATATGGGATTAACAGATACAAACTACTATACATAAAATAGATGAGCAACAAGGATTTACTGTATAACACAGGAAACTATATTCAATATCTTGTAATAACCTATAATGGAAAATAATCTGAATATATATATATATAACTGAATCACTTTGCTGTATACCTGAAACTAACACAATATTGTAAACCAACTACACTTCAATTTAAAAAAATAAAATAAAATAGAAAGAAAAGATTTGTCCCCTGTGGTGGTCATCCATCCCCAGTGATTTCCAGGGAAAGGTCCCCAGAGGATGAAACCCAGAAGACTTGTTGGTTCACGGTTCTTTCTATGTGGTTAGTGGAACCACTTAAAACTTTGCAACAGGGTGGGCTGTGAGTGCTGCCTTAATTCCACTTTGCAGGAACCTATAGGTTGGTCAGGGACTGGTTACTCTTCACTTCTTGCATCTCTCTTCAGACCAGACACAAAGTGAACTAAAAGAGACATTCATGTTTTCTTTTTTGTTTTTTACTGAAGAGTTGAATAGATACCATGGAGCAATGGAGACCAGGGCTGGGAATTGTGATCTCATCTGATTAACTCATCTCCTTGTATGGCAGTCATGAGGAGGACCTCACAGGGGTTAGAATGCATCCTGTTTCTGACTCTTCCCTCTTCCCAGCCTTCCTCGTGTGGTTCTTCCCCTCCTCCGCCCACTTCTCACCAAGAAAGAAATTATTTTGTTTTATAAAACTTCAGACTTCAGGTTTGGGTCAAAAGCTAGTTGACTCTACCTCAATTTTGGTGACTCCAAAGGGGCTGGTGGATGAGCTGAGATCTTTTGGAGGGCTGAGAGAAAGAGAAAGTTCACTCTTTCCATCACTGAGGTGGAAAATTAGGGCTCATCTAATTTCCTGATGAATTATGTAAGAGCAAGCACACTTGGCCACAGTATTTGTTTCCTTCTGAGTAGAGTACAGCTTCGTTGCAAGTGAGAAAAGCCTTTCCTTCCTTTTAAGTTGACTTCAACCTTATTCTTTGTGAAGTAATTTTTCTGGTATTGATTCTCTAATTCTCATCTGGATCCTATCAGCTCACAAGACAAGGAAGAGCACAGTCATCTGAGAACGGTCTCCATAGCTGTTTGAACCCTTGGCACCAGCTTCATCTAGACACTTCATGATATCTAAATCTTGCCCCATACAAAGTTTGTATGTATGTGGAAAATTCTCTATTCATTCTGCCACTGTTCAGTAGAGTGTTTTAAGTGTCACATGAGATATGTAGAGGTATGGGTGGATGGAGTGAAGAGAGATTCTAACTCTGCCATTAGGAAAGGTTACTTAGCCGTTGAGGGCAACATTGGAACGGGGCTTTATTGAAGAAGTAGCATTTTATCCAAAAGAGATGAGGTGGTGAGTAGTTGGCAGGAGTGGGAGTACTTAGGACACCAGGAGAGAAAATACCCAGAAACATTAAAAATAACAACTTACACTTATTAAGAACTTACTACGTACTTGGGGCTGTGGTAAGCAATTTATATATGTAAACTTATTTAACTTTCATGACAATGGTAACACCTTAAGTGCAATTAGGGTGGACATTATGTAATTGGATTGGATGTAGCAGGAGAATAAGAGGGAGGAATTAAGAAGTGAGGCTAAAAAGATGGACTGGAGCTATATCCCAGGAAACCTGGTCCTGTTAAGTAATCAGCACTTTGCTTTTCCTGTAAGAATCCGTAGAGCTTTTGTGTTTGGGTTTTTGTTTCTAACAACGCAGTGACGTGGTTGGTATTGTGCTTGAGGACAATAGTTGTGGTTGCCACATGAAGGATGGATTGGAGGGGAGAAAAACTAGCACAAAGACCAAATGGAAAGGTTGGAACAGAGAGAACCTGGGGAGAAGGAAAGGAAGGGGAGGGTATGAGAAACATAACACACTGTCTCACTCACATATTCATTCAACAAGCACTTATTAGGAGACTCCTCTATGGTAGGTGTTGAGGCTCAGTGCAAAGTGTCTGAAAATCAGATTATGAGGACCTGGTGGGGAATAAGAGTTACAATGAGGAGTTGAAGATGATTTAGTTTTGGGTCCCAGGGTATCCCAAGGAGGTGACATCATCATCCAGGAGTGAAAACATAAGAAAAGGAAGGAATAGGAAAAATAGGACTTATGTTTCTTCATTCCACTACAGTTTTTCTGTACACCCCTAAAACACTATTTTTCATCATGTTCCTCCCCTGACCAAAAAAGGATTCTGTGTCATTTGCTTTCAGGTTGGCCTTCAAGGCTCCGCTCTCTGGCTGCAGTCTCCTCTTCCTATTCTACCTGCTTCTCTGGGCTGTTCAACAAGCACCCTTCATACCAGCCAGGCCAGTTTATTTATATTCCTCCTGACATTAACTTCAGGCTTTGGTGCATAGTGACTCCTCTTCACCTAAAAATTATCCATCCTGAAATCTCAGATTAGAGTCCTGTTTCCTCCTTTAATATCTTGGACCCAAAGCCCAAAGCCTCCTCTAACCATTCCAACCTCCAGGGATGGCTCCCTCCTTTGTAGGTGCCTTATTTCCACCAATGGCTCTGCAAGTTTCTTGTGAAAAAAGGATGCCTGCTCCATACATCTTTGGTTCCCTGGCACAATACCTGCACTAACTGTGGTGAGTTTGTAAGACTCCTGAAAGCCACCATGTTGCGGGACAGACAGCCAGGGTGAAGTTCCCTTCTCTTTTGGAGCTTGGTTCCTCAGATTCCTTTGGATGTACCAATTCTTCATGGCTGCGTGTAGCTCTGACTTTGAAAATCACCTCCAGAAACAGCACAATGTTTATCAGCAATCACACCACACACAAGCTCCTTAGATAAGGACATGACTTATTTCCTGCTTCAGTGTTTAAAGATATATTTCACTGGTTGCTGGTATTATCTTTTAAAAGAAAGAAAATTAAGGATTCTTCCCCAAACACACTGGACAAGCTTGAAAATAAATGAATTTTGCATGTTTCCCACCCTTCTGCCCAAATTCTAAATGTGATATCTGCTAATAAAAGGATTTAGTGTTCACAAAGAAAAATAATGTCTTAGATGACCTCAAACAATGGATAATGGTACTTCTATGACTAGTTCTAGCCAAGAGGTTTGAGAAAAACATGTTCTTGTGAACATGAGTTTCAAAATTAATTGCAACTGAGCAAAAACCCCAAAGCAATTTGAACTTTTAGTTCTAACTGCTGTAATTAGGTGCCTAATGCCAAAAAGAAAATCGGTTTAGTGGCTTTCAGGGAAATCACGGAGTATATTACATATTTCAGTTCTTTAAGCCCCAAGAAGACTGTTTTTATGAATGTATTGATTTGTATTTATTTGTTAAAATGAAATAAAGTTGAATAAACTTGGAATAGCTAGGGAACAAATATTCAAGATATACACGGACATTATAAGTTAAGTGTCTTCTGTGTATAAATGTTTTATGTATGTTTGTGTATGTGTGTATGTGTTAGTGTGTATTTATTGAGTGTCTGATTTGTACCTATTGTATATCAGTTTGCTTGACACTGGGGGATACACATAGGGATTATACATTCAAAACCTCCATGCCAGAATTGCCTTTCCCCTTTAACTGTAGACAAGATCAAACTGGACCCCATTTTGCTATTTGTGGAAAGTCCATTGCCTTTGGGGATGATAAACTTCAAACTGGAGGCGGGGATTATATCTAGTGTGGAGTGGGAGGGAGATGTTATTGGAGAAGATACACAAGGAGCTTAAAACATATTGATAACATGTTTCTCAGGCCGGCTGGTACGTACAGGGTTATTCATTGTATTCATCTTTAGACTTTTTTGCGTGACTTAAGTGTTTTATAATAGAACTTTAAAAATGACCAATTCCTTCTGCAGATTTTTGTGAATTCTTAGGTATTGTATGCTTCTGTGCTTACTTCTGACTCCAATATCCTGCTTCTGCTGCATGTATTCTATCTGGGAAATCATTCCACCATGCTGATGCGGTTGTCCCGCTTTCATTTCTCTCAGTGCAGGCATGAAATTCAGCCCCTTTCCTTGATTTACACAAACACTGAACCCACAAATGAATGCAAGTAGTCTAAACTGTTTGTAGAGATAGAGGCATGTACTTCTCAAGAATGTAAGCAACTTAAAATGCAATGTTGCTACTCTTAAAGAACTTCTGGCCGTTCCACCAGGAATGTTGTCACTGCCAGACTATTCAGCACCCTAACCTTTCCCACTCCTTGCTGCCTCCTTCCTTCTCTTCCTCATTCGTCCCTCCCAGGCTGCCTTTAAGAACTCCAAATTCTTCCTGCTCTATTATGAAGAACAATTTTGATCTTTTCAGTCTTGATTTCCAGCCTCACATTACAGGCATGGAATACATATTTGTTGAAAAATGAATAAAACTTGAGTCCTGGCCCACTCACAGATGTCCAAAACCCACCCAAATTTCTAGTCTATGAGCAACAACGTCCTGGAAGAAACCTGACATTTATTTCTATGGGTGCTAATCCCCTCAGGAGGAATTGTGGTTTTAAGTAGTAATTTTCCATTTTCTCCATTATATGTAGTAAATTATGACCCCATTAAGGAGTTTCAAATCTACTTAGGTAGACAGGACGTCTATGTCCAATATAAAAGGTTTATATATAAAAGGCATATAAGAGTAGAGGTGAAGATTATAGGAATTTGGAGGAAGGAATCATTGCTGACGTTTAAAGGAGTTTGAAAAGAATGGTTAAGGAGGTAAAATTTCACTGGTACTTGAAATAAGGGTTAGACTTAAATTACTGGAGAGAAGAGGGCATTCTAGGCTGGAAGAAATGTGAGCAACGGAAAGGAACAAGAGGGAGTCTATCTTTAGGATAAATCCATTAGTAAAGCCATAAAGAACTGGTAAAAAGGGAAGGATTGGAGTTGTGTGTTTGTGTGTGTGTGAGTGTGTTTGCACATTGTTATGTTTTAGAGAAGAGCATGATTGTAAATGAAATTGCCTTGTGTTATGGACTAAATTATGTTTCCCCAAAATTTGTATGTTGAAGCTTTAATCCTCAGCACCTCAGAATGTGACTGTATTTTGTAGATGGGCCCATTAAAAGGTGATTAAGTTAAAATGAAGCCTTTAGACCCTAATCCAATCTGACTGGTATCCTTATAAGAGGAGACGAGGATATACAGAGAAACACAGGGGCACAGGCACATAGCACACAGAATAAAGGACCATGGTCACAGGACCATGTGATGACACAGCAAAAGGGTGACCATCTGCAAGCCAAGGAGAGAAGTATCAGCGGAATCCAACCCTGCTGGTACAGAGGTCTTGGACTTCCAGCCTCCATAACTGTTAAAAAATAAATTACTGTTGTTTAAGCCATCCAACCTGTGGCATTTGTTAGTCTAGCAAACTAATACACAATAAGGTCTTGGAATAAGAGAAAGGGATGGAATTACAAATAGAACAGCAGTCTTCTGGTACAACTAAAAGGCGTATCAGTCTCTGAGAAAATGCAGTTTTGAAGTTAAAATAAGAGAAGATGGAGTTAATACCAAATGACCTAAATCTACTTAGATTATTTTGTGGGGTGGGAAATGTCAAGATTTAAAACTGGATATACACACTGCTATATTTAAAATAGAAAACCAACAAGGACTTACTGTATAGCACAGGGAACTCTGCTCAATATTCTGTAATAACCTAAGTGGGAAAAAAAGAATAGATACATGTATATGTATAACTAAATCACTTTGCTGTATACCTGAAACTAACACAACATTGTGAGTCAACTATACTCCAATATAAATTAAAAATTAAAACAACAACTAAGAAAACCAAAGATACTCCTGGAACATGTGAAAGTTCAGTCTGGAAAAAAAAAAAAAACAGACATCAATAGAATAAAAAAGACTAAACTCAAACTATTTGGTGTGTATTTGTATATTAAAATTTTATAATTTTCTCTAACTATGCCTGACTGATTGGAATAAGATATTATAGGACTGAAGTTGGGAAAATTGTCATAGATGGGAGGTTGAGGGACATAAGGGATTCTTAAATGAAGATATCCCCATTGGAACGACTGACTCTTGCTTCCACTTGGTAGGAGGCAATGGAAGTGAAAAAGAGGCAAATAGTCTGAGAGAGAGAATCAGAATTGATATACTGAAGGTCATGATGAGGCCATAGAGGAATTTCAGTCAGTGAGAAAAGAGAGAGACAGACAATAAAGAACCTGTGATTAGAGAGGGAATGTTTTGGATTTAAAATCTTTCTGGGATTTTTGAGCATTACTTTAGTTTTACTTCTGCTTGTCATGTTAAATGAGATGATGATTTGGAAAGGTATAAACGCAATTAATACATTGGTAGTCATCTAATAATTAAATCATTAACAATAAAAATGACAGGTAATCCAACATGATAGCCATTCTCCTTGTATGCCCTGATTAGATCCAGAATTTGGTATCACTGCTTTATTTTGAAAACTGTGCTTCAACCACTACTATCAAATGCATTAATAAAACAACGTTTAAATTTTGTTTAGGAGAAGACCTATGAGATAATTCTAAATAAAATGAAAAATTTGAAGTATGATCCAGAGCATTTAAGTCTCTTTAAAAATTGAAGTATAGTTGAAGTATAATATTATATAATTTACAGGTTTACAATATAGTGACTCACATTTTTTAAAGGTTATACTCCACTTATAGTTATTTTAAAATATTGGCTATATTCCCTGTATTGCACAATATATCCTTGTAGCTTATTTTATACACAGTAGTTTGTACCTATTAATCCCCTACCCCTATATTGCCCTTTCCCCCTTCTTTCTCTCCACTGGTAACCAGGAGTTTGTTTTCTACATCTGTGAGTCTGCTTCTTTTTTGTTATATTCACTAATTTGTTGTATTTTTTAGATTTCATATATAAGTGATATCATATAGTATTTGTCTTTCTCTATTTGACTTATTTCACTTAGCCTAATACTCTCCCAGTCCATCCATGTTGTTGCAAATGGCCAAATTTCATTCTTTTTTATGGCTGAGTAGTATTCCATTGTGTGTGTTCATGTATCACAGCTCCTTTATCCATTCATCTGTTGATGGACACTTAGGTTGCTTCAATATCTCAGTAATTGTAAATAGTGCTGCTAGGAATATTGAGGTACATGTATCTTTTCAAATTACTGTCTCTGGTTTTTGTTTTTTGGGGTTTTTTTTCGGAAATATGCCCAGGAGTGGAATTGCTGGGTCATATGGTAGTTCTATTTTTAGTTTTTTGAGAAACATCCATCCTGTTTTCCACAGTGACTGCACCAATTTACATTCCCACCAACAGTGTTTGAGGGTTCCCTTTTCTCCACATCCTCACCAACATTTGTTATTTGTGTTCTTTTTGATGATGGCCATTTTGACAGGGGTGAGGTGACATCTCATTGTGGTTTTGATTTGCATTTCCCTGATGGTTAGTGATGTTGAGCATCTTTTCATGTGCCTGTTGGCCATCTGCATGTCCTTTTTGAAAAAGTGTCTATTCAGGTCTTCTGTCCATTTTTTAATTGAGTTGTTTGTTTTTTTTGATGTTGAGTTATATGAGCTGTTCATATATTTTGGATCTTAACCCCTTATCGGTCATATTATTTGCAAATATTTTCTCCCATCCAGTAGGTTGTCTTTTCATTTTGTTGATGCTTTGCTGCGCAAAAGCTTTCAAGTTTAATTAGGTCCCATTTGTTTATTTTTGCTTTTATTTTCTTTGTGTTAGGAGGCAGATCCAAAAAGCTATTGCTACAATTTATGTCAAAGAGTGTACTGCCTATGTTTTCTTCTAGGAGTTTTATGGTTTCCAGCAGAGCATTTATATTTTAAGTGATCCAAGGAAAATGTCACTGGCAAAATTCATTCTTTCATTCCAAAAATACTGGTGGCATGCCATGTACAAGGCACCATGCTAGGTCCTGTGGGAGATAACATGAAAAGTCCTACTCTCAAGGGCAGAAAGATGAGGAGCAGATACCCATGAGACAGATCACCCAGTTTTCTTCCCTTCTTTTGAAATATTTGGAGAAGGAATGTCCTAACAAGCCCTGGCTATATCCAGTGAGAAAACTGATTGGTCCAGGAATGGTTATGTGATCAAAATTAGACCAATGGTTCCTTTCTTTGGGAATTTTGACTTTAGCTGCTGAAGCTATATGATGTAAAACTTGGGATCTAGGTTTTATACCCTGTAGAAAAAGCTGTTTTGCCTTAAGAGAATGAGGTCAACAGGCAGAGAGAATCAGAGATGAGACGGAGAGGATTTGTTGCTGTACATATCCTTGGTTTCCAGGAATTTGAGACCTTTCTGTTCCTTGGCATTTTAATGGTTTAGCTAGCTCTTCTTTGGGTAGTAACTCAGAATCCTTTCTATATGTTCCCCTTTAAGACTTAAGCCTATTTGAGTTGGGTTCTATCACTTGAAACAAGAGACTCCGAATGAATATAGTGAAATAAGAGATGTACACAAATAACCATAGTCAAATAATATGTTATAAAATAAACCCCAAATTATGTGGAGCTTTAGAGGAGGGGCAGATAGCTTTGGGATTATCAAGGGTTATTGAAGAAGGCTCCTCTCCAGAAGCCAACTGTGGGTTTTTTCCCTCCATTCAACACCAGAACCCTCTGGCCAGTCTTATCCAGTCTCTCCTTTTTCTTCTTTGCTCAAGGTGCCAAGGGTTGAACCTGTTCTCCACTTTGGTTTAGAGCTGACATCATCCTATTTGTCCTTTAAAGTTCTCCTACATGGATTCAGGGTAAGATACAGTCTTATTACTCTTCCTTGCTACCACCGAAAGGGAAAGTTCAATAGCCTTTTGTTCTCTGGGTTTTTTCTTCTATGAGTTTATGCTAACTAGGGGAGGAATGAAACAGAATAAGAAACTGACAACATGGGAAAGTTGCTGTGCTAAATATTTCCTTTTGCCCCTTCAGATGTACCCTCTATTCTTCTCTAGCCAGCTCTCTGTGTTGGGAGGATAACCTGTTTATACCACATGAATGAGCTCTCTTACCCTTTGGCTTCTAGTTGGATTTTTTAATATGAAATAGTGACAGCAGTTCAGGATAAGGAGGTCAGTGTATTTATTCCTGTGACTTCTGTCTTACAGTGTCACTAAGGTTGGCTGCTTCCCTTATCACAGCACCTTTCAACTCAAGACATCAATAAACCATGGTCAATGGGCCAAACCCAGCCTGCCACCTGTTTTTGTGTGGCCCTGAGGTGCATACATTTTTAAATGGTTGAACCAAAAATTTTTAAAAGAATACTATTTCATGGTTCATGAAAATTACATGAAATTCAAATTTCAGTGTCCATAAATGAGGTTTTATTGGGAGATAGCCATGCTCACTCATCTACATATTGTGTCTGGTTGCTTTTGCACTACAATGGCAGAGCTAAGTTGTTGAGACAGAGGTAGAGATGAAACTTGCAAAGACTGAAATATTTACTTATCTGGGCCCTTATAGAAAAATTTGCTCTACATGACTCTCTCCTTCCAGGTTCTAGTAGCTGTTTCCTCCCCTTCTCCCTCCTCTCTTTGAGTGTGTGTGGCGGGGGAATGGGAGGAGTTGTGGAACCCTGGGGTGTTGAGCTACATTTTGTGGTTTCCAGACACTCTGCCCTCCCACCATTTAAAATAGTTCTTATAGATGGCCAACAGGTACACATAAAGATGCTCAATGTCACTAATTATTAGAGAAATGCAAATCAAAACTACCGTGAGGTAGCATCACACAACAGTCAGAATGGCCATCATTAAAATGTCTACAAATAGTAAATGCTGAAGAGGGTGTGGAGAAAAAGGAACCCTCCTACACTGTTGATGGGAATGTAAGTTGGTGCAGCCACTATGGAAAACAGTAAGGAGGTTCCTTAAAAATCTACAAATAGAGCTACCATATGATCCTGCAATCCCATTCCTAGGCATATATCCAGGAAAGACGAAAAATCTGACTAGAAAAATCCCCAATGTTCATAACAGCACTATTTACAATAGCCAAGACATGGAAGCAACCTAAATGTCTATCAACAGATGAATAGATAAAGATGTGGTATATATATATATATATATATATATATATATATATATATATATATATATTTATTTATTTATATACATACATATACACACAATGGAATACTACTCAGCCACAAAAAAGAATGAAATAATGCCATCTGCAACAACATGGATGAACCTAGAGATTATCATACTAAGTGACATAAGTCAGAGAAAGACAAATATCATATGATATCACTTATATGTGGAATCTAAAAAAATGGTACAAATGAAATTATTTACAAAATAGAAATAGACTCACAGACATAGAAAATAAACTTATGGTTACCAAAGGGGACAGAGGTGGAAGGGGGAGAGATAAATTAGGAGTTTGGGATTAACATATACACAGTACTATATATAAAATAAGTAAACAACAAGGACCTACTGTGTAGCACAGGGAACTCTACTAAATATCTTGTAATAACCTGTAATGGAAAAGAGTCTGAAAAATAATGTATATCTATATGTATAACTGAATCACTTTGCTGTACACTTGAAATTAACACAACATTGTAAATTAACTATAATTCAATTAAAACATTTTTTTAAATAGTTCTTTTATTAAACCCTTCTCAGATGATACTAATTTGGGTGTGCCATCTGCTTGTTGCTGAGACACTGACTGATAACTCTTACAGACAGGACCTTAAAAAACAGAAGTCACAGTGTCCTAAGTAGTCACGCTTCTCTAGTGAATCAGTAGCTGGAGGCTTAGCTGGACTCCAGTTCTCTATTTTTCTTCCAAATGGTAGAAGTCATAGAACTTCTTCACTACTCCTTTAGTCACCATCTTCCAGAAAGGCCAGGTGGCAGGAAAACACTCTTCCTGAGCTTCACTGGATGCGGTCATTTTTGCATGCAACTCCTGAGATTATGGAACCGCCTTACAACCACCAGATGAGATCCTGCTGGCCTGCAGGGTATGGCAGAGCAAGAGAAAGCTCTGGTCCATGACCATGACAGAGTCACTGATTCACCCTGGCATCGCCTTATTTTTGGCCTTCTTATTATTTCAAATAATCAATCGCCAATTCTTTAGCTGTTTCTAGTGCACTGTTCTGTTACCTTTAGTAGAAAGAATCCTAACTGATACAGCTTCCAATTTATTGACTCATCCCTTTCTCTCCTTGTGGGGTACACAGGGTTTTATCTACAGTATTATACATAGTTGAATGGTGAGCTGAGAGGCCTATTTCTCTTCTTTGCCAGGAAAGCCTTTGCTTTATGTCATGTAGGCTTTGTTTGTTGTCATGCAGAACTGATGACCCCTCCCACTCTCCCTCTTTAGTATTTAGTTCAAGGAACTTTAGAGCTGGAAATGGCCATAGAGGGCGTCCTTTCCTGGGCTTTTCAAAGTGAGTCCTCAGTCATCTCAGTCCCAGCAGGTCTCCTCAGCCACAGAAATGTGTATGTCTGTGTGTGTTTAAATTATGTTTTATTTGTTTAAGCTTCTGAGTAGATTTTATTTGCACAAAGGATTGTCCTTGCCAAAACCATATCAAAACACAACACCAAAAACAACAAACAAAAGGAGACTTGGAAACCACTATTGGAGTATCTCATGACTTCCAGCCCATCCCACCCCCATTGCCATGTGGTTAAATCTTGTTTTTATTCCTATGCACCAAGTATTTCTTAACCATTAAAAAGTTATGGGATTTAATTCTTTGTTCCAATCACTAATTTTTTTCAATCAAATCTTACTGAACACTTACTATTTGTTTAGTATTATACTGGGTGCTAGAAATACAAGGACAACCTTCTAATTGGGGGAGATAGACATGCAGAAAGCCGATTTCAATACAGTGTAATATGCATTATAGAGCGCCAACCATCTCAACAATGATAGAACCTCTTAGTGAAGGACTGCCATGTGCCAGACCCTACCAGGCACTTTATATTTATTACCTCACTTGATTTTCACAACAACCCTGGGAAATAGACAGCTTTTTAATCTCCATATTGTATAGCTGAAGGAACTGACAAGAGTTTGAGAAATATATTCCCCATCCTAAATATAAGAATTCATAGAGCTCCAAATATGTTGGAGCCATGTGCATATACTAAATCATTCATCCAGAAAACATCTATTAAGGATGCTAGCAGCTATAATGGGTACATTATCACTTCCAATAATACGGCAATTTTGATATTTTAAAAAATATTTCATGTGCAAAATGCCCAATAATGCTGGTTAACATAATATAAAATCATTTTCTTTTTCTAAATTTTAGTTTTTAAATTAGCATAGAATATAATTAACTCTTTGGGGGTGTTTCTGTGAATGTTAACACATGTATAGGTTTGTGTAACCACCACCACTATCAAGATACAGAACAACAGTTCCATCACCCCCAAAACTCCTTTGTGCTATCCCTTTGTGGAAATGCCTTTCCCCTGCCCTAACCCCTGGCAACCACTGATCTGTTTTCTGTCACTATAGCTTTGTCTTTCTGAGAATGTCATTTAAACAGAATCACACAGTCTGTAACATTTTGGGACTGGCTTCTGTCAGCATAAATGCTTTTGAGATTCATTCCTAGTCTATGTGTATCAAGAATTAACTCCCTTTTATTGCTGATTAGTTCACCATTGCATGGATGGGCTATAGTTTATTAACCCATTTACCTATTAAGGGACATTTAGGTTGTTCCCAGTTTTTGTCAATTAAAAATAAAGTTGCTATAAGTTTCTGTGCACAGATTTTTGTGTGAACATAATATTTTATTTTTGCAGGGTAATTAAGAGTTGGGTTGATGGATTATATGGCAAGTATATATTGAACTTCTTTAAGAAATTGCCAATTGTTTTCCAAAGGAGCTGTGCTATTTTGTTTTTTCACCAGCAATATGAGAATTCCAGTTGCTCTACATCCTTACCAGTACTTTGTATTGTCAGTATTTTTTTATCTTAGACATTCTATTAAGTGTGTAAAGTTATCTCATTTTGGTTTTAATTTAAATTCCCTAATGGCTAATGATTTTGAACATCTTTTCATCTATTTAATTGTCTTTCCTTTACGTTCTTTGGTGATATAAGTGTCTGTTTAAGTTTTTTGCCTGGTTTTTAATTGGGTTGTTTATTTTCTTACTGTTGGTTTTTGAAGTGTTCTTTGTAGAGTCTGGATATAAATCCTTGCCGGATATGTGATTTGCAAATATTTTCTCCCAGTATGTAGCTTGTCTTTTTATTCTCTTAATAGTGTCTTTCACAGAGCAAATGTTCTTCATTTTGATAAAGTTCAAATTCATCATTTTTTTTTTTCTTTTATAGATTATGTTTTTGGTCTCGTGTCTGAGGACTCTTTACCTAATTCCATTTCTCGAAGATTTACTTCCATGTTTTCTTCTAAAAGTTTTAGTTTTATATTTTATTTAGATCTATGATTTATTTAGTTAACTTCTTATAAGGGATGAAGTTTAAGTCAAGGTTTGTTTTTACATAAGAACGTCCAATTGTTCCAACACTATTTGTTGAATAGTGTTGAGTATCATATCTCCACTGAGTTGGATTTACACTGTTGTGAAAAATCAGTTGACCTTTTTGTGTGAGTTTATTTCTGGACTCTTTATTCTGTTCCACTGATCCTTGTGTCTGTCTTTTTGCTAATCCTACACTCTCTTGATTACTGTAGATTTACAGTAAGTCTAAAATTGAGTGTGATTCCTCCAAATTTGTTATTCTTTTTCAAAATTGTTTTGACTATCTTAGTTCCTTTGTTTTTCCATACACATTTTAGAATCAGGTTGCATATATCTACAAAACATACTACTGATAGCTTAACTGTAATTGCACTGTCTGTAGATCAATTTTTTACGTTTACTATGGTGAACTTTTCAATCAGTGAACATGGTATGCATTTCCATTTCCTTAGGTGCTCTTTGATTTTGTTCATCAGCGTTTTGCAGTTTTCAGCATACATATCCTGTATATGTATTGCTAAATTTATGCCTAAGTACTCCAATGTTTTAGACTTGTTATAAATGTCATTGTTTTTTAAATTTCAATTTCCAATAGTTTATTGCTCATATGGAAATATGATTGATTTTTGTGTGCTGACCTTGTATCCTGTAACCTTCTTAAGATGTCTTATTAGTTCTATAAGTTTTTATTATAGATTCATTGGGATTTTCTAATGTAGACAATCATCACATCTGTGAAGAGGGACAATTTTATTTCTTTTTTTCTAATCTGTATATCTTTTATTTCTTTTTCTTGACTTAATGCCCTGGCTAGGACTCCAACATGCTCTCAAATAGGAACGATGAGAGTGGACATCCTTGTCTTATTCCTGATCCTAAGGAGAAAACATTCAGTCCTTTACCTTTAAATATGATTTTAGCTATAGATGATGTTGATGATGATGGTGATTTTGTAGATGCCCTCTATCAGATTCAAGAAGTTCTCTTCAATTCTTAGTTCGCTGAGAAAGTCTATTTTACCTTAATTCCTGCAGGATACTTTTGCTAATTATAGAACTCTGGGCTGAGAATTCTTTTCTTTTAGCTCTTTGAAAATGTTGTTTTACTTCTTTCTGGCCCGAATAGATTCTCATGAATAATCTGTAGTCTTTTGAATAGATGTTCCCTATAAGTAGCACATCATTTTTCTCTGGCTAATTTCAGGATTTTTATTTGTCTTTAAAGTTTAGTGATTTGATTATTATGTACTTGGGCATGTTCGGGGAGTTTATTTTATTTGGGGCTTTCTGAGTTTAATGAATCAGTATCTTATGACTTTTGCTAAATTTTTGAAGTTTCCAGCCATTATTTTCTCAATTGTGTGTGTGCGTGTGTCTGTGTTTGTGTATCAAACTCTTTCTCTTCTTCTTCTGGGACTCTGATGAGATAAATCTTGTGTATTGTCTCAAAGGCCACTGAGGCTCTGTCCATTTTTTTGCCATTATTTTTTTTCTCTGTGTTGCTCAGATTGGATCATTTCTGTCTCTATCTATATTCTATTTCTAGCTATATTCATATTCATTCCACCCTGTTATTGAGCTCATTATATGAGTTTTATTTTTATTTCAGTTATTGTATTTTGCATTTTAAAAATTTCCAGTTGGTTCTTCTTTGACTTTAGTAATGGCAAGAAAAGAGAGAAAGAAATATAGGAAATGTGAAGCAAATAGAAAGTACAAGATAAAATGTTAGAAGTAAATCCCAATTTATTAGCAATCAACAGATAATATAAATGGGTGAAATTATCCAGTTAAAAGATAAAGATTATCAAATTGGAATAAAATTCCATCTATATTCATTTACAAGAAGAATACCTAAAACATACCTACAAGATAGAAAGTAAGAGAATAATAAGAGAATACTGGTTATGGTGGTTAATTCACTTTCTCTGGGGGAATTCAACCACCACATCATGAGAACACTCAAGCAGCCTATGGAAAAGCCCCTTGTGGGGAGGAAGTGAAACCTCCTGCCAGCAAGTAGCACCAAATAGCTAGCCAATGAGTCAGTTAGAAACAGATCCTGTTAGAAGTGGATCCTCAAGCCAAGCCTTCAGATGACCATATTCTTAGCTAATATCTTGACTTCAACCCAAAGCCAGAACTGTCCAGCTAAGTCTTTCCAGAATTCTTGACCCACAATATCAGAGAGGGTAATAAATGTGAAATATATCTCAGGGCAATTTGTTATGTGGTCACAAATAATATATTAAGCAAGTATTATAAAAATGTAGCTGGTGTAGCCATATAACCACCAGACAAAATAGTTACATTACTATAAATAAATATGATAACTACTTAATGATTAGAAATTTGGGTTTATAGGAAAGAAGAGTTATATGCACTTAATAATATAACTCCAAAATATATAAAGCAAAAATGGACAGAAATATAAGGAGAAATTTAAAAATCCGTTATGGTAGGAGATTTTATCATACCTCCATCCATAAATTATGTATAAAATAGCAAAAAGTCAATAGGATAAGGAGGCTTTAAAGACACAATTAATATATTCAGTCTAATAAGCAATAACTGGGGCAATACCCATTTTTTTAAGCATGTATGGAACATCTACCAAACTTTGAACATATATCAAGATAAAACAAGTCTACACATTCCAAAGAATTATTATAATAAAATCTATAAAGGAATATTGAAGAATATGCAGTAATTCAATATTTCTGCATAGCTGGGGAATATATCTTAATTTACATGGCTCTATTTAAGAAGTACAAACATGTAATAAACAAATTCTTTGGAAAATAGCTATTCCATTCACTCTGCTGGTGCCTAAAAACTTTCCCACCACATTTCCTCTTTAGCACTAAAAGCATTTGTTAAAATGTCAATGTTATCTGGGAGGACTAACCCACAGGGATATCAGTCTTCAGACTCTTTAGACTCTTGTTTTGCCTAGCCAGAGCTCTGGCAGGAACTTGAGGTAATGTAATGGAGAATTAAGAGAGCATATTTTAATTGGAAAGAGGAGACAATTGGCATAGGTCCAGAACTTGGGTGTTGCCAAACCAGGGCACAGTTTTGCAAAAAGGGCACTGTATAGCAGTGAGGACACATGGCACTTGGATAGGAGCATACAGAAAGGAGGAAGGAGACATAGTACATTTCAGTGTCTACGTGTCCTAACCTAATTGCTAAGCCAATCTGAACTAGATTTGCAACTTTTTAAAAAAATAAATTTATTTATTATTTATTTATGGCTGCATTGGATCTTTGTCGCTGTGTGCGGGCTTTCTCTAGTTGCAGAGAGTGGGGGCTACTCTTCACTGTGGTGACTTGTTTGTTGAGGAGCACGGGCTCTAGAGCGCAGGCTCAGTAGTTGTGCCACATGGGTTCAGTAGTTGTGGTGCAGGGGCTTAGTTGCTCCACAGCAGGTGGGATCTTCCCGGACCAGGGCTCGAACCCATGTCCCCTGCATTGGCAGGTGGATTACTTAACCACTGCACCACCAGGGAAGTACCCTAGGTTTGCAACTTATATGCAAACTTATATGTAGAGCCTTATCTGCATAAGGAGGTACAATGGCTGAAATGGAAGACTTTCCCTATAATCACCAACATGTTTGCCCAGTCCCTGTGAGTAGACTTAACTGTATCTTTCTTTCTGCTCCTGCTAGGATAAAGCTCTTCCCTGAACCACTTCTTTTTTCTGCAGACTTTTCTTTTCTGCACTCTTGCCAGGCCTCTGGAGCTAGAATTTCTGTTTATTCTCTATTCATTGGCTGGGGCTTTAGCACCAATTCAGATTTTCATACTTCATGGAACACCCCTGGAAAATTGAACTATTGTGTCCCAGGTTGACATTATGTTTCATTGACCCCATGTTTTCCAAGACACCTTAGTGAGCTTAATTTTGATTGTTGATCACCGTCCTTGGAAAGAGAACCCAAGAGTTCAGCAAATCTCCTCAGGCTTGGACTATTCTTAGTTTTCCAACTTCCATGTTGGCCATTGTTGAGATCTTGTCATATCTTGCAGCTTATCCATCCATAAAACAATTTCTTAAAAAGGAAGGAAAAGACAAATATACCTCTTTTAATTTTACCTGGTAAAACCCAAGCCAAGTGGCCAAGTCTCACATTAACACAACAATCAAAATAATATTTTCGAGCAAGCAAAAAGAAATAAAAATAATTTCAGTAGGATTTGCATCTCTTTAAGAATTCAATTCACATCCCACAATGACCCTTCTTTTAAAAAAAAACTTATTGCATCTCTCCTTTTATTGTCTTTCACAACCCACGCTGCTTTCTGAGCTCTTCTATTCTCCTCCTCGAACAAAATGACTTTCTACCTCACTGATGAAAGTGACTGCTGGGACTCCCATTTCTACCGTCATCCCATTCACCATCCCCAGACACTCCAGGACCCACAGGAGACCCAGCCCTCCTTGTCCTCGGAAGACCCTGTCTCGTCACAGAAAGAAGTTTGTGGAGCCTTTCAGGTAGACTAGTTCTCCCTCTTGAATTATTTTTCTCATAAGAAATTCTTCCATGACCCTGGCAGCCAGTACTGGCATTTCTCCCATTTATCATAAAGTAGTAACTACAGGCAAAAATTAATGTAAAACAACGTTTCGAGTAGTGGGAAGCAGGCAGGGCAGAGTGACTGGGATTTGGAGTGATTCTGAAAAGGAAAAGGTCTAGAAGGAGGATAGCAATATATCCACCACACCCACAAACTCTCTTAAACAGAAGTAGGTCACAGACAGTTAACAAGTGCAGAAGAGAGCTGTAAAGATTTGGAGTGTAGAGTCCAGAATCAGGATCAGTCTGTGATATATCCCTATGAATATATCCTATTTAACTCGAATTGCCCACTAAAGATAATTTTTTTTTTTAATATTGGAAAGAGAATGTGTAATTTAGGCCTAAAAATATACCATAAGACAAAAAGAAGTCAGTCTGTTCAAAACCAACCCCTTTCCCTGCTTACTTATCACTCTTCTATCCTTTAACTACCCTTTCATGCATCCTTTTTCTTAGCCTATAAAAATGCTCCAGTCTCTTCCATCCTAAGGCAAGTAGCCATTGGTTCTTCATCTCTCCCCTTTCTATTAAAACTAAGCTTCTTCAAGCAGCAGTTTATATTTACTTTCTTATTCACAGTTCACTCTTCCATCAGTTGTAGCTTGGCCAAAGTCACCAAGGAAATCTTTATTATTAGGTACCATGGATACGTTTTGTTATTTATCTTCCTGGGCCCCTCACTGTCATTTATTTGATTTGTTAACGATGTAGACCTTCTTGGTACCCTACTCCCTCGATGTCCATGATCATGCAAACTCCCTCAATCTTTCTGTCTTGGTCATCTCTGTGGACTTTCCTTTCTCTGCCCACCCCTTAAGTTGATATTGATGATCCCTGAAGTTCCCTTCAAGAGTTGCTGCTCATATTATTTTATACACTTCAGTTACTTGGGTAAGTACACTTGGTTAACTCCATGTATTGGTCCAAGTGATCTCTCTAAAATTTAAGTTTAAGCATATTTCTCTCCTGCTTATTCCTGTCATTCATCCATGCTGACTATAGGAAAAAATTAAATTCCTTATCATGACTTAAAAGGTCCTCCTTGCTCTTGAAGTAGCAACCTGGGTTTTTTCAATGAACGTTCAGCGAGTAAATGGATGGATGACCCACAAAATGTCTCTAGCCCTGAACTTTTCCTTGAGTTATAAACCTGCAGATCCAGAGCTTGCTGAACATGTCCAATTAGTTCCACAGAACCCCCAAACTGAACTCATCCCGGCCCCACTTCTTTTGCTGTATTATCCAAGTTCCCACCATCAGACACTTGACCATCACTCTTTACATCTGTTCATTCCCTATATCACTGAATCTTACTGGATCATCTCCCAAATGTTCTTCAAATGTGTTCCCACCTCTCCAGTGCCATAATTCACAGTCTTGTCTTCTTTCACCTAAACTATCACAGTAGCCCCCAGCTGATCTCCTTAATTCTAATCTTGCCTCCCCCGACCTCATGTCCTCTACACTGTCATCAAAGGGATCAATACAAAACCTTTTTAATTTCCTCTGCTTAAAATCTTTCAGATCTCTCTCTCTAGGATAAAATGCAAGCTTCATTGTGCATCATGAAAGTCATCTATGGTCTGACCCCTCTCCATATGTCCAAACCCCTCTATTTTCTATCTCGCATCCACTAATACAGCACCCCTCGAGATCGTTTGAATTTGCCGTGTTATAGCTTGAAACATTTGCTCATGTTGTTCCTTGCTCTGGGCCAGACTTCTACCTCTTCTTCACCCGCTGAACCACTACTTATCTTACAAGATTTGCATCAGGCATAACTTTTACCAGGAAGCCTTCTCTGATCCTTTCGGTTTGGCTGGGGCACTATGTGTTTACTGTGTTTTGGGAGGCAGAAATGCCTAGTGGTTAGTGCCTAACCTGCCCAGGTGCTGAGCCCAGAATCACAGCTTACCAGTGTTACAGCTTTGGGCAAGTTACTTAGGTAATCTCTCTCTGCCTCAGATATTACTCAATAAATAATTATTACTGTTATTATCACTAACAGCCCTCCTCTCCAGTGTGGATGCACAGCCCACCTCCTGTCCCAAGGAACCTCTGGCAAGAGTTTAGAAGGACTTCACTGTGTTCTGGATTGATTATTATCTTCAAAAGCCCACAGAGCAGAAATGTCTGAATGAGGAAGCAATGTGAATTAGCCTTTTCTCATTCTTGCAACTACCTTCTTAGCTAAGTTTTCTGAAGGCTGTGGGGAGGTGGGTGCTGGGACTCACTCTTCCCATTTTTTTGCTTTCTTTGCCTTTGCTGTGTTTATCCAGGCAGGATCTCCTCTTCCTCTCCATGGGGGAGAGCTGGTGACTTCATATGTTTATGTGACCTGAAATGTCATTCATCCTATATAACATCATTATTTAGACTTTTTATTAAAAATGACCAGAGAAACAAGCTAAAACATAAAATCCATTTATGCTGAGACCAGAGACTTTAAAAAAAATCTATTTAACAGCTATATAAATTTGATTTGTTTCAGCCGTTGAATCTCAGGCGCGTGTATTATTAATTTTTTTTCTGAAATGTCTTTCATCTTCCATGTTTCAAATCCTCCCCCAAATAAATTCTTTAGTAGAAAGAACTTAAACAATTCTAAGTTTTTATGTACAAGCCATAAGAAAGACAGAGCCATTGGAGATTGGAGGTAGAAACTAAAACACTCATTATGTCATTGTATCCCACCCTTGCCAGTGTAAAATTAGTGTTTAGAGAGTTTTCCCAGCCCTTACTCCAGATCTTTTTTCTTTTTTTCAGATCCATTTTTAATGACCCAAGTTATGGGATTTGGATAACTTCCTTTGGCAGTTCTTTTCAGAATATAGTCAATTTCACCATTAGGCAACAACCCCTGATATTTAAACTAATTGAATTATTTTGTCAGCTTCATCTCATGTTTCTGGGTCACATTGTATCAGTTTAATTCTAGCTAGATATTTGAAAACTCCTCAGTCACATTATATGGCCATACCTAAACTCTCTTGTTTTGAGTTTGATGGTGCCATGTTAAACCATGGCAATTTGAAATGTTTGGGAATACATGATTTTGGACAGCTGGCCCTTCTAGGATCAATCCTTCTTTATTTGTGTATTTATAATACACATTTTATATAAAAGACATTCCAAAAGATTATAGGTACATGTTGATTCTTTTCAGACTGAGGTAAAATTCACATAACAGAATTAACCATTTTAAAGTATACAATTCAGTGGCATTTAGTACATTCAAAATGTTGTGCAGCCATCACCTCTATCTAGTTCCAAAATATTTTCATCGTCTTAAAACAAAATCCCATTACCAGTAACCAGTCATTCCCTGTTCCTTTCCCCTCCTTCCAACTCCCTCCCTTATGGCAACCTCTAATCTGCTTTTTGATTATACAGATGTACCTTTTCTGGATACTTAATATTGCTCTAACATTAATTAACACCTCAAACAATAGTAATACCTTATTTTTGATTGGTGTTCTGAAGATTTTATGGATTTTCATATGGATCACCTCATTCCTTTTGAATATTTGAGAAATTGCTATAATTAAATAAATCCATGTTCGAATTCTCTGTTAGAAAGGTGAGTTGAGATGTTACTAACTTGGTTATTAAAAAATCTGATTCCTCCGAAAATAAATTGATGTGTCTAAAGAAACAGAGGCCCAGCCATTTTAACTGATTAATCGGATTAATCTGTCCCTCTCTGTGCACAGCCCTGTAAATAGCATATGTTTGAGACTTTCAGTTGTCTGATGATGCAAGCGTGTCTATAGATTGTGCCTGTGTGGTTGAGGCAGAAAAATGCCAACCCTTGAGTATAGACTAGGTCCGTTGATTCTGATTCTTCACTCTACCACTGAAAGCTGGAACCCTTAAGCCTTTACTCTTCCAGCTAGGACGAAATGAATTTTAAGGCCAAAGGAATCTTTGGGTAAACTTTCTTTTATTTCTATTTATTTGCTTGAAAGAGTAATAGGCAGACACTTCTACTTGTTATTCTGTGTTTGTTCCCTTTTTCTACCTCAGTGATGGAATCCTCGATATTTAGCTAAATACACAGCTATCCGGAAAAAAAGAGTATATTGACAGCCTCCCTTCCAGCTACTAAGCTCTGACCCATCTGGCCAGTGAGATACCTATGGAAGTGTCATATTCAACTGATGAAAAGAGTTCTTAAAGGGGAGAGCATACTCCTTTCTTGCTCTTCTTTGCTTTTCTGCATGGAAGTTAGGCAATGTGGCTGGAGCTCCAGCAGCCATTTTGAACCAGCAGGTGACCTTTGGAATGGGAAGCTGGGCTACTGGTTAAAAGGAATCTGTTCCCTGAAACTCAGTGCTACATGCCATCTCTAGACTTTCATATGAGAAAGATAATTTTAATCCTGTATATGACAATTTTGAGCTTTCTGTCACATGCAGCCAAGCCTAACTGACACAGTTCTCAATATAGGCAGATTTCACCAAAACTTTGAAGTGTTTCTCTCATACTATCTTGAGTAGTTCCATTCTCAGAGGGAAGGGCCTTATTATATAAGACTGCGGTTAGAGAGTGGGCTCAATGTCCATCTGCCCTTTAAAGGTTGATCTATTTCCAATTAAAATATTTTTATTTTGTCATTATTGTTATTATTAATGGTTATTATTTTCCAGGAGAAGTAGGGTTCTAGAGGAAAGAATCACATAATTTCAAGACGACCTGAGAAACTATCCAATCTGGTTACCAATCTGGGATCTCAGAACCTTGGTATTTTAGAAGACCAATGTGGAAGTGGTGGAACAATTAATATTTCAAAAGTTCTATCATCTCTATTATTATTGCCATCAAAATCATTCACAGCATAACTAATAGTCAAGGTAACTTTTAAAAATAATGACATGGGTCACTCATGTTGAGCAAAAACTCTAGAAGAAGAAAATAAATTATTATAGTAAAAGCAGTTGTGTTTTTCAAACTATTTTTTTATTAAGATTTTTTTTTTTGAGCAGTTTAATGTTCATAGCAAAAATGAGGAGAAGGAAAAGAGATTTCTCATATACCCCTCCTCCACATATTCATAGCCTACCCCACTATCAACATCCCCCACCAGAGTGGTACACTTATTTTAATTGATAAATCTAAAATTGATGAACACATCATAATCATCCAAAGTCCATAGCTTATATTAGGGTTTACTCTTGGTGTTTTACCTTCTACGGGTTTGGATAAATGTATAATGATATATATATATATATATCCATCATTACAGTATCATATAGAGTATTTTCATGGCCCTAAAACTCCTTTGTGCTCCACCCATTCATCCCTCTCCTTCTCCCTCAATTCCTATTAACTACTGATCTTTCTACTGTCTCCATAGTTTTGCCTTTTCCAGAATGTCATACAGTTGGAATCACATAGTATGTAGCCTTTTCAGATTGGCTTCTTTCACTTAGTAATATAAATTTAAGTTTCTTCTGTGTCTTTTCATGGCTTAATAGCTCATTTCTTTTTAGTGCTGAGTAATATTTCAATATCTGTATGTACCATAGTTTATTTATCCATTCACCTACTGAAAGTCACCTTGGTTGCTTCCAAGTTTTGGCAATTATGAATAAAGCTGCTATAAACATCCTTGTGCAGGTTTCTGTGTGGACGTAAGTTTTCATCTCCCAAGGAGTGTGATTGCTGGATCACATGGTAAGAGTATGTTTAGTGTAAGAGACTGCCAAGCTGCCTTTCAAAGTGTCTGCACTGTTTTGCGTCTCCACCAGCAATGAATGAGAGTTCCTGTTGCTCAATATCCTCTCCAGGATTTGATGTTATCAGTATCAGGGAGGAAGAAAGTTTCCTTTACCTTGCTAGGTTCTTCTCAGTATTCTAAGAATTAAATGGACATGATAACATATAGCACAGACAACTATATTCAATATCCTATGGTAAACCATAATGGAAAAGAAGATAAAAAGAATATATATATATACATATATATAAAACTGAATCACTTGGCTGTACAGCAGAAGTTAACACAACATTGTAAGTCAACTATACTTCCATTAAAAAAATTGACCTGAGACCGATTAATAGGAGAAAATAAAACAAAAGCTTAATAACATGTATACCTGAGGGAGGGACCCAGGCAAACTGAGTAACTCACCTAAATGGCTGAAGCCCTCACCTTAAATACCATCTTCAGCTAAAGACAAAAAGGGATGTTGGAAGTAATTGTGGGAGATGTCATGGGTGGGGTGAGGGGACTTCAAACGGGAGAAAGGCAATTGACATGGAGACGGAAAAGCAAACGCTTGGTAAGTAAATGTTTGTTGGCCTTGTAGAGACAATGGGACACCAGAGGAATTTTCACAAACAGACTTTGCCAAGTTCCTCCCTGTCTACCACAATTAGTTCATACTGTAGTTATCTCTGGTGATAGCTCCCTTCCTGGAACAGGTCCTCTATCTATATTCTTTAGGAAGCTAAGGGGGAGGTAAAAGAAAAACTTCCTGAGTCTTCTGTTTCTTAAAAATAATCAGCCTAAATTAATCACCTTGCCAAAGAGACTCACTTGGGGCAAAATTTTGTTCGTGTACACCAGTGTCCCAGATTTTGGCCATTCTAATAGGTAAAGCAGTTATTTTTTAAGACAAGTATTTCAGAGCACAAAGCATATATGGGAGAATATAGTAAAGGCTAAAAGGTTGTGAACCATTTATCTATACTTCTTCAAGACGTTTAGCCACTTATGTGATTGTTGAAAGCCACTGTAACTATAATATCAAATAGAGATTGGCTTCTTCCCAATGTTTTCAAAGCAAACAGGAGGCAGAGCATTGAACAAAAGAGTCAGCTGCATTGATTCTTACCTTCATCTTACTTTCTCTTGGTGCAGTCAGAAAAGTATGGATATGGAACATACTTTAGCCAAGCCACCTACTGCAAAGTCCATGAAAATTACCTTCATTTTTGGTAAAATTTTCATATATCTAGTATTTTACTCCAGGACTACTTCCATATTTTATTATTCTATAATTCAGATAACTCCCTCGCTTTAATTTGTAACAGGGATGGGTAATACACATATATATTTTCATTGTATATCTACTTACATGAGTACTTAATGGGATTTTCTTTACTCTTTTAAATAAAAAGTTTTTTAGAGAAAGCATCTAGGTTTCAGTTATATGCTTCAGCTAAAGAAACAAAGTGTTGTAGCCTACAGAGAGAGAGGATCTGGTGCCCAGTTAAATGGTAAAGAATTCTTTTTATGTAATAAAGCATCTTCCTTCCTTCCTTCTTTCCTTCCTTTCTTTTTCTTTTCCTTGTTTCAATTTTTTTTTCCAAATTGTAACTAAATTATCCTATTCAAAATTAGATTTTAAAAAGGAAAGAGATGCTGTTTGAACCTTTGGGCAATATTTCAGGCAATTCCATTGATCGAGAATATCTATCTACTTAAGACATGCACTTTATATTGTTGAATATTCTAAAGTGCTGGTTCTGATCAGAGAGATTGTACTGCTGTCTCCTCCCCCACCAAGGGACAAGGGACATTTGACCATGTCAGGAGACAGTCTTGATTGTCATGACTTTGGCAGTGGGCTACTGGCATGTAGTGGGTAGAGGCCAGGGGCACTGCTAAATATCCCTTCAGTGCACAGACCAGCCCCCCCAAAACAAAGAGTTATTCAGCTCCAAATGCCAACTGACCTGAGGCTGAGAAAGCCTGTTTAGAGATTTCTTAAACTCTTCCTGAATTTTCATTTTAGGCACAGAAGTTACAAAGTGAATTGGAAGTTTAAATACTCATCATAGCTAACACTGAGCATCTGCCGCGTTGCAGTTATTTTTCTAAATACTTATAATTCTCATAATAATTCTATGAAGCAGACACGATTTGCTCCATTGTACAAATGAGAAAACTGAGGAAACAAGAGGATAAAGTAAGTATTAAGAATTGTAGCCTAGGAATGCTTAAGTATTAAGAATTGTAGCCCAGGAAGAACTGTAAACCCAGGAAGTCCCCACTTTCAACTATCATGCTATGTTGTCCTTTTCTGTCAGTAATGCCACACTTCAACCTTAATGAGGGTAGGGGGACACACACGGGAGCCTGAAGAATGATGTTTGTCTGAATTGCCACTTCTAATTCTGAAATTCATTGCCTTAGAAGGACAAGATTATCTTTCAAAACACTGCATTTGTGGAAATATTCAAAGTTACACAGTCTGGTGTTTATCTTGAACAAATGATTTTTCTGATTACTGTTAATTTAGTGGCATATAATAGTTATGCTTGTTCAAGGAAGGATATTTTAGACTACAGGAAAAAAATTAATGCAAACTTTTTTCTAAACCCTGAAATTTTCAACATGAAAAATAGAAATGATTATGAATGATGAGTTCTTTTCTATTGTTACATATAATAGTTTTGATAATTGCACTAAACCCACAATGTGTTTTCATACTGCTCTTATTAACTTTACTTCCCATGGGGGAAAATAAAAGATCCTCAAGTTGGAGGGACAATTCCTTGTTTCCACCCTCTCTCTCTAAGAGGTCGAGAGGATTATAGCTCAGAGTTTATTTGGGCAGCTTAGGTTGCAGGGCAAGTTCCATACAAGGAAAGGCAAGTCCATTATTTTTGGCTCAGTGTCTGAGAATATGGATCCACCGGAGCTCAGTATAAGGAAAACACCCTTCATTCAGTGGTGAAGCAGAATGATAACAGGACCCTGCTTTCAGAAAGATTGCTTTGACTGTTCTGATATTCCTGAGTTGAATCCATTGTTTTCATGTGTGGTTATTCTTGGAAAAAAAAGAAATGAAGTCCATGAGATGGAGAGGTTGGAAGGATGGGAGGGTGGTGGGGAAATGGGATGAGATGTGAATGCCACAAAAACAAATCTGGTCATAATTATTCCCCAGGAATTCTAGAAAGCAGCTCCACGTATCATCAATTTTGGAACTCTGGACAAAAACATTTGACACCAGATTCTCGTCTGTTTCCTTTAAAAAAAGTCAACTCACATTTCTCTGATTCTCTCTGATTCATTTCTGTGGAAAAAGGCAGAATGTGATGTAAAACAAAGACTCTTTTTCCTGAAACAGCACTTTGAAACTTGAACAAATAAAAAATACAGTTGATTCACTTTCCCTCAGTCACTTTAAAGCTAAAATAAAATAAAAGAAAGCAAGGAAAGCAAAACCCAGCTTCCACCTCAGAATCACTCATGTGCTCTCCCACCCCAAACTGTCATGTTCAATTTTTTTTTTTTTTTTTTTTGGCCTCACTGCGTAGCATGTGGGATCTTAGTTCCCACATCAGGGATGGAACCCTCGCTCCCTTGCAATGGAAGCCCAGAGTCTGAGACACTGGACCAACAGGAAAGTGCTCCCTTCATGTTCAATTCTTAAACTAAAAGGTGAAAAATACAGTTCAAAGTCCATCCAATTTCTAAATCACACCCATCTCCAGCATGTATATAAAAACAAATAAAAGTCAAAAATCAGGAGACTATCTGCAGCCTCACTGTACTCAAATTAATTGTTTCACAACAAAGTCAGATCATCCACATTGCTATCCATTGCCCATTTCCTACCCTGTTCATAGCACCTCCAAGTTCTCTCAGAAATGGCAATCACTTTTTGGAGATTGGAGAGCTGATTATCAATAGATTAACTTCAGGAAGGATGACAAGGGATCTCACTTAGCCCAGTTCTCTCTCTCTCTCTCTCTCCCCTCTTCTTTTTCTAACGTAATTTTTAACATGTTCATGTATCTAGGCACATTAAACAGTTGCAGAGATTTCAGCAAACCCTCATTTCAGAGCACTAAACTCTGCTAACATGGAGGTTGTGGAGTGGTAAATAAAGAACTTGGAAGATTAAAAAAAAAAAAAGGCACCAACATATCTGGAGTTCATTAATTTCAGGAGCCATTGAGCTGTATAAACTGCATCATTCTTACTGTCATCCCTTCTGTATGTTTCATGGACTACAGTGTGGGTAAGCTTCTCTAATCATATAAAAAGAAAATTGAACTGTATTTGTTTTATTCATCAATATTTTTTCAACATTTATATATGCCCTAGCTTATTGAAAAAAAAGTTTGACTCACTCCAGGAATGAGCTTTTCTCTTGTGCTTAAGATTTTCTTAAAGATAGATAAGATATTGAACTATATATAGTGGTTAGAAGGGTATTATCATTGTACTGAGAAAGAGAAAAATGGAGGAAGGTAAAGGAGAGTCTACTGATTTTTAAGTATTTAGGACTTTTCAACAAAGGCACATTGTTTAAGATTTGCACATAGATTTTATCAGGGAACCCTTTGAACACAAGGTAATGTTTTGGCCCTTCAGCCAGGACCTTCCCAGTGATTGCCACTGCAAGGAACAGGTTTGGCTGGATTCCGAATACCCATCTCTGTTCTCTACCTGACAGGTCACAGATCTGGCTCAGAGCTGGCTCCACCTGATTAGGTCTGACACTGTCAGGGGTTACCTGGAGAAGGCCAGTGGGTTTCACACAAAACTAGACCCAGTATTCTATCCACAAGTGACAAAAGGACCTCCTCCACAAAAAAAGAAGACAAAGAAAAGACACAAGGAGCTAAAGCACCTCATAGGGGCAGTGACTTTATGTTAACCACTACATCCTCAGTAGGAAGGACAGTACTTGGTACACAATAAGCATGCCATAAATATTTGGTAAATAAAGTTAATCTTCACAATAATACTAAGAGAAATGAATTAACCCCAACTCACAGAGGATGCTCAGAAAGGTTAGTTGAAGAACTGGGATTTGAACTTAGAGGTAGATCTTTCCACTATATTACATAATTTATTAGAAAGTTCTTTCCTCCATCTCCAAAATTCAAGTCATTTCAAGAGACCTCTTGAATATAGATATCTTTTTTTTGCCACATCTTAAACTCTAGGCAAAAATTACAGGGAAAGTTTACTGTAAAGTGACCAACCAAATAATCTAGATTTTAATGGGTACTTTAGAAAACATCCAGCTTAGCTTCCCAGCCAATGAGGAAGCAAATGTATAGTACTTTCCGCAATGCCTGGCACGTTAAGTGCTTAATAAGCATTAACTCCTAACCATGCAAGAAGGTCATGGTAGGCTGTGGTCTCAGCCATGGCCAGAACACTTTCGCTTACTGTGTTACAATTTTATGAAATGTTCTTCTATTCTAAAAATGAACAGTTCCCCCTTGAAATGTAAACACCATGAAATCGGTGACTTTGTTTTGTTGGACGCTGCATTCCTGGTGCCAGAATAGGGCCTTACACATTGCAGGTGCTAAAAAAAAAATCCATGTTTTGAATATGTGGATGAATGCATGAATAATTGTTGGAAAAATTCTAGAAATAGCACTTTTTGCTAAAGAAATGGATTAGGAATTCAGAGGAAGAGCTGGTACCCCAGGAGAGCAGGTGGCCAGGGTGGAATCATTTGAAGTCATGTGACACTGTGGTAACTGAATGGCTCACAAGCTGTGGTCTGGACCATTCATCCCTCCCTGAGAGTCCATGGTCTTGTCCAAATGACAAATGTAGGATGAGCTTATATCTGGATGAAATTTACAGACGGCATGGAAAGGTTGGGAAACTCACTGACCACAAGGTGGGCTGTGGCCTCCCTCCCTCTCTTCCTCTTCCTCTATCACCCATCCCCACTCCACCAAGAGCCCTGATTTGTAGCCAATCATCCTTATCTCTGCAGCGTGAAATGATATGAAATCAGGTCTTCAAGGAATCCAGAAGATGAAAATTGAGAAGAAAAATCTATTTCAATTGGCAGTATGCCCAGGTGGGGTTTGGTGCTTTTGGCAGCTGATTCTTAAATGAGGAAACAAAATGCGGGAGATCTAAAAAATTTAATACCTTTGATTTTTTTCAAAAGAGATTAAATAGCTTTGTGTTATCTCCTATAACCTTTATAAATCCTTTACTGAGGACAAGTTTCCTACAGAATCTCTGAAAAACATTGTGTCATATAACACTACCACCAGGTTTCATAATTAAAGTAAAAAAGCATCTTTCTAGGGCTAAATACACTCCAAGCCCACCCCCGCGTGTTACTTCTTGTATTTGTTCACAAAAGATTGGTTGTTTGTTGATCAAAGTTCCAGTGCATACTGTTGAAAGGGTGTTCTGTTCTTCTCAAAGTGATTATTAAGCTACTTTAAAAACACTTTAACTTGTGGGTTTGCCTCATTCTATTTGAGTCCAAATTTTACAATAATATAATGAAGCAAGCACTGTGGTATTGCCTATGTCATCTTAATTTATCAGGAAACCACAACCTTGCACATCTTTACAAAGTGCCTTTTTTTTTTCTCTCTCCCTACATCCAAGTCCAGTGCTGTCTGGCTTTTTTCTGGCCTGAGTTCCAGGATTGAGGACTCACTGCATTAGTCCTACAAGGCTTCAGATCTCCTTTATCACTTTTCAAACTAGCCCGCCCCCTATTCCCAATGTCAAGTTTCAAACTCTTCTGTGTGCTTTGAGTAATCAAGGTTTTATTGTAAAAACCGATTTGAATCCCCAAAGAGCTCTAAACTATTCGTATCATTTTTCTGTCTGCCTCAATGCGGACTTTGTGTGAGTTGTGAACTTGGGAAACATAAAAAGAAAAAGTTAAAAAAAAAATGTAGACTGTAAGAAAATCATGAACAATGTTTCAGGGAGTAAACCATGAATAAAGAACACATTTAACCAATCTGGTATTTTCTTTATATGTTTTCTTTATGATTTGTTCCTGATGGAATGACTGAACATTTATTTAGACTTCAGATATGATCTTCACTTTGTTTAAGTACTTGGTGGTTTTACTTTAGAATTATTTGACCAATTTTAAAAGGTACTTAAGTATGTTAAGAATGTATTTTAAAAGATATCACTAGCCATTTCTTTTAGAAACATCTATTTCCAAAATTTTTTGGATTATTTATGGTCCATAAAATGCCAAGGGCCTTAATTTTCATTCATGACATTGTATAACTATCTTTTTTCATATATCCAAGTAATATCATTCCAGATATTTAATGTTTCTGGTATACTTTATAAAAGTGAATTCAGAATCTTCCATATTATTCTTAGCTAACTTCTAATAGTGGTAAAGAACCCAATAGCCTATATTGTGATAACTGAGGACAGAAATAGTACCTACTCTAATGATATTTTAAAGAACAATTGTTAGGCACATAATGCAACAGAAAGAGAACCAGACTGAGTTGATGAAGACTGCAGTCTTCTGTATGATCCTGGGAAAGTCACCTGACCTCGCTGGGCTTTAGTAAGGTCAGAGAGGTTAGAGTTAAAACTAGGGTCATTCCCATCCTTTCACTTTTTGCCATACTTGCTTAAAAGAGGTTTATTTAATGTTTTTTTCAAACCAATATTGGGAAACATCAAGCTAAACTTAATGTTCATTACTTCCTTACACCTTTGGTTTTCCTCTTTTAAAAATCCCTTTCTATGGATCTGTGGGATATATTTAATGAAGCAGCAATCCTTTTCCCTAACTTTGACCTGAAAAGGTAGACAACCTACTCTTGCATACTCAAAAGCCATTTTTTTCAGAGCGTTTGTCTCATACTCAGAGACACAGATGTTAAGTGCCAGAATGAAAACAAGTTATACACCAAAGTGAAACTCTGTCTTTTTGTCTATTCAGAACAACCACATATTCTTTAGGCTGATTGACTCCTACGGACTCAACTGAGTTCTAGTCCTGTCTTCATGCTGAGTTTAATCTTACTTAACTTATAAGTGCAGTTTCTCACCTTTATTTTTTGTTCATGTTATTTGTGGCTCACAGTTCTTCAAGTTTCTTTCTTATGATGTCTCAAATTCTTATGATTTCTGAACACTTTTTGAATGCTTGAATTTGAATATTGATTTGTTTCTGTGAAGAGAAGAAATCGTCACTGCAAGTCATCAGATATATTTTAAAAGAAATCTGGAATTTGCCAAAGGGAATTATGAGAATGTTGAAAAGCCAGAGAGCTATCCTACAGGAAACCAAAATGTTTAAAGGAGGAGATAAGAAAACCTCAGGCATTCCATAAGTTTTGCATGACACCCAAGAGTTCTATTTTTTTTTTTTTTTTCTTTTTGGCTAACTCATCTGTTATTTTGATTTATTAATTTTTTGGCAACACCTTTCACATGCTATCTTTCATATAAACTTACAGCTTTAGCCCTTTCTGGAAATAGAAGATTTTTCTAATTTCCCTTAAAACATGAGTCACTGGATAGAATTAAAACAGGATAGGACAGGGGAGAGGAAGGAGATGGGAATGATAAAAGTGCTATTAATAAAGTGTTGCAGCATCTTAGTGAAGGTAACCATGTTGATGGGCACATGGAAGAACTGACAACCCATTTCACCAACCACCAAGTTCTACTACTTGGGGCTCTGATGTAAATAAATGAAGCTGCGTGTTTTTCTAGTGGTGGATTTGTCCTAAATAACACACATTGTCTTGTCTTGGCCTTACTGGGCAAAAAGGGTACATGTTAAAAATGTACAATGTACATTAGTAAAGCAATCTTTTTACAATTGAGTTGTATGGCAATTTTAGGAGTAGGAAAAGAAAGAAGTGGCATTAACAAAATATTGTATAAACAGAAGTTATTATGCCACTGTGTGTGTGTTTGTGTGTGTGTGTGTGTGTGTGTATGTGTGTATGAGAGAGAGAGAGAGAGAGAGGGAGGGAGAGAGAGAGGGACTGAAGCAGAGAAAGGAATAGAGAAAGACAGGGAATCAGGGAATTCAACCAATCTGAAAAAGAATGACTTAATTAGAGTAGGCCCTGGGCATGGATATTTTTTTTTAAAACCCAAGACGATTTGAATGTATAACTAAGTTTGGGAACCATAGATATAGAATTAAGGGCTAATTCTTCACTGTTTATTTTCATTTTAATCATAGTTATTAAAGTATAGGTTTTTTAATAAGTAAGGTGTTATGCCAGTATTTCTGTAACTATTTTCAACCTGTGCTGAAAACAATAGGATATAAGGGCTTCATCAATTTAGATAATTATTTTCCAAAAAGAGATATCAATAGACAGCCCTGAGTTATCACATCTCCTAATTCTGTTGAATTCTATGCACTGTTCTCTTCCTCCAAATGAGGTTAGCATTCTGGGCTGATAGTAGCTAAGAGAAAAATCAACCTATTTACAAGGCTGTGGAGAGACAAGTATTACAAAGAAAATGAAAATTCTATTTTATACCCTGGATAAATTAATTAATTAACTTGAGTGTGACTAAGTTCCTTACCTGGTAAAGGGTATCTCCCAAATGTTAATAGAAACATGATATTTAATTCTAAAATAAGAAATATTTTCTTTAAATTCAGCAATGAAACAAGAATGCCTGCTGTTGATGCCCCTTTTAATATTGTTTAGAGATCATAGTCCTCAGAGTAAGGCAAGAGGAACAAGTTATAAGCAATGGAAAGAAAGAAATAAAACTGCTAGTATTGGTAGATGAAATACATGGAAAACCCATGAGGATCTACTGACAAATTATTGGAATTAATTACAGAGTACAAGGTTGCAAGATGTAATATCAAGATATAAAATACCACTGCCTTCTTCTTTATTAGTGACAAGTAGGGAAATTTTAATTTTTAAAAATTGACATTTACATAGCTACAAAAACCAAAAAAACTTACGAACAAAAACTAACAAAATTTGGGCTAGAGGTTTATAAATAAACTTGAAAAACTTTATTTAAAGACAATTACAAAGACCTCAATAAATGGAGAGAAAAAAACATTTCAAGGAAGACACCATATTATAAAGATGTTGTTTCTTCCCAAATTAATCTATAAATTCAACACACTCTCAATTAAAATTCTGTAAAGAGTATGTGATAACTCAATTCTAAAATATATATAAAATAACAAAGGTACAATGAAAGTCATGCCAGTTTTGAAGAAGAGCATGGTAGAGAGACTTTGTTCTAATACAAATAAAAATTCATTATAAAGCTTCAGTAATTAACATGGTGTGGTGCTGTCCAAGGAGAAACAAATATTCTAATAGAGCAGAATAGAAAAATATGACAGAGGTGGCTAGTTAGTGGTAAAAGGTGTAGTATTCAATGCGTGATACTAGGACAACTGGTTGTTTATATGGAACAAAATGAAATAGAATCTTTACTATCCATAGGATAGATAGATTAAATGTTAAAAACAAAACTAAAACTTCCAAAAGAAAACATTAAAAGAGTATCTTTATAACTTTGGGGAAACATTTTTAAACAAGATATGAAAAGCTCAAACAGTAAAAGAAAATGTTGATAAATTGATTACATGAAATGTTTTTTAAATTTCTGTACATCAAAAGACTAATAACAAAGGATAGAAACCAGCCACACTCTTTGAAAGTATATTTGCAATACACATAATTAACAAAAAATTAATATCCAGAATACGTAAAGAAATTTACATTCAATAAGAAAAATAAAAGCTTAGATAAAGGACATAAACAAGTAATTCACGGAAGAAAACCAAATGGACAATAAATGTACAAAAATGTTCTAATTTAATATAAATCAGGGAAACACAAATGAGATGCTACTTCTTGCCCATCAGATTGCAAAAATTAAGTTTGACAATACAAAATGTGGCATTAAGAAAGAAAAAAATATATATAAATTAAAATATCGGGTTGGCCAAAAAGTTCATTGCGGTTTTGCCATGTCATCTTACAGTAAATGAATTACATAAATGAATTACAGCAGTGCTTTTCAACTCTGAAGGTGGGGGATGATTTTGTCCCCACAAGGACAACTGGCAATGTCTAGAGACATTTTTATTGTCATAACTTGGTAGGGAATGGGGGGGTGCATATTACTGGCAGCTAGGTGGTGCATATTAAGTACCTACAATACACAGGACCACCCCTCACAAAAAAGAATTCTCTTGCCCAAAATGTCAATAATGCTGAAGCTGAGAAATGTGTTTCTAATAGACAGCATAATGTGTTTTTTAATCCAATCTGACAATCTATGTCCTTTAATTGGTGTTTGAATCATTTACTTTTTTTTTTTTTGTTTTTTTCGGCTGTTGGGTCTTTGTTGCTGCTCACAGGTTTTCTCTAGTTGCGGCAAGAGGGGGCTTCTCTTCATTGCGGTGCACTGGCTTCTCATTGCCGTGGTTTCTCTTGTTGCAGAGCACAGGTTTTAGGTGTGCGGGCTTCAGTAGTTGCAGCACACGAGCTCTAGGGCTCATGGGCTTCAGTAGTTGTGGCTCGCGGGCTCTAGAGCTCAGGCTCAGTAGTTGTGGCTCACGGGCCCAGTTGCTCCGCAGCATGTGGGATCTTCCCGGACCAGGGATTGAACCCGTGTCCCCTGCATTGGCAGGCAAATTCTTAACCACTGTGCCACCAGGGAAGTCCCTGAATCATTTACATTTAATGTATTTACTGACATAGTTGAATTTAAGTCTGTCCTGTGACTGTTTCCTGTTTGTTCCCTCTATTGTCTCCTGCTCTTCTGGTTTCCTCTTCCTGATTTCTTTAGGCTTACATGAATATTTTTTACTATTCCATTTCAGCGTGTCAATTGGTCTTTTGACTGTGTCACTTTGTATTTTTCAGCTGTTGTTCCAGGAATTACTATATATATATATATATATATATATAAATATATATATATGTATATATACCTAACTTCCCAAAGTCTACTTAGAATTAATATTTTACCATTTCAAGTAAAATGCAGAAGCTTTGCAAACATATAGATTCCTTTAGCCTCCTTCCTTTATGTTATAGTTTTCATATATATTATATCCACATACATTAAAAAATCCACTAAACATTGCTATAATTTTTGCTTTCAACAGTACTACTTATTTAAACACTTAAGAGCAGGAAAATAGTCTATTTCTCAAGATATTTGCCATTTAAAATGTTTCATTTCATTCCTGAAGTTCCAAGCTTCCCTCTGTTATCACTTCTCTCCAATCTGAAAAACTTTGTTCAGCATTTTTTTAAAAACATGTTTGCTGGTGATGAACTCTTAGTTTACTTTCTTCTAAGAAGACCTTACTTTGTCTTCATTCCTGAGGATATTTTCAAGATGATAGTTCTTTTCTTTCAACATTATAAAATCTTGTTGTACTTTCTTCTGGCCTCCAAGGTGTCTAGATGAGAAATAAGACATACTTCAAATAGTTTCCCTCTTATGTAATGTGTCATTTTTCCCTCCTCTGGCTCCTTTCAAATTTTTCATTTATCTTTTGTTTTCAAAAGTTTGAATTTGATGTGTCTGGGCATGATATTCTATGAATTTAAATTAAATATTGAGATTTGCTGTGCTTCTTGAATCTGTAAACATATGTCTTTCACCATATTTAGGAAGTTTTTAGTCATTATTGATTTGATATTATTTTCTGCACCAATAGTTTTCTCTTTTCTAATTGGGACTCCAGGGACACAGATGTTAGATATTTTCCCAATTATTCCTGAGGCTATTTTTTTTTTCTCTTTGTTCTTGTGTAATTTGGATAAATTGGATAATTTATATTGGTTTATCTATAAGTACACCAACTCTTCTATCATTTCCATTATGCTACTGAGCCTATCTAGTGAATTATTTAATTCAGATATTATGTTTTTCAGTTCTAAAATTTTCATTTGCTTCTTTCTAAAATTTTCTATTTTTCTGCTGTGAGCCTCTGTTTTTCCATGTATCTCATTAGTGTTTACTTTTACCTTATGGGGGATGGTGATAATAGTTGCTTAGTCTTTGTCTAAATGTTTAACATTTGTTAAACTTGTTTTAAACTGTTTTAAAGCTTCTATTTCTGAATCAGGAATTCTATTGTATTTTGAGTTTTTCTGAATCTCTTTTTAGTTTTCTAGTCCACTTCTCTTTTAAGCAGCTGGTGTCTAGAAAAAAATCATTTCATTGTGATATGTTTGGGTATTCTAAGATCACACCAATCAAATAAAAAAACAGAACAATGGTCAGGACTTCTAGGTAGTTCCCAAAAAATATACTCAGATCTGTATGCCAATCTGTATTTCCACACTGGGAAAAAGAACATCAGCTGTTTACTCTGTATCACTGTGAACCCTTGTAGTAGGCCTATTTACTTCTTCTTATTCCTTACTGTTGTTGAGCTCTTGGCTCCAAATATTTACTACTCACTTGTAATTATCTCCCTTTTCTCTAAGCTCCTCTCAACCCCCATGTTACTCTCCAATAGTTTTATGAGTAGTAAATGACTCCTAATTTATATCATTCCTACTCAAAATGATTAGCAAAGTTCAGCATCACCTGGGAGCTTGTTAGAAATGCAAATTCTCAGGTCCCCTACCCAGACCTATTGAATCAGAAACTCTAAGGGTGGGGCCCAGGAGTCTGCACGAGTAAGATCTCCCTGCCATTCTTCTGTGTGCACTGGTCTAAATGACTAATTCCTTAAGCTCATATGAGTGGTTGGGGGAATAATAAAGAGGAGGTAAAATTTAGCAGGTGAAAGAGGGAGGCAGAGTTGGTCTCAACAGAGAAGAGAGTGGTCAGACTAGGCAACTCTCAAACAACCAGGAATGGGCATGGCAGGGGCTGAAAAGTCAGTGATTTGGGGCCTAACAGTGGCTGTCAGATCTTTTGATGGTGTCAGATGGTGCAGACATAGGGGCAAAGAAACATGTTTGTGCACAGACTATTTCAGGCTGTCATATGAATATATGAATATTATGTTAATGTCACATTGTTTTTGTAGAGTAACAAAGTAGGGAGAATTTTTTTCTGCATCTTTTTGGTGATAGACTTTTTTGCATCTAATTGGTGAACAGGCAAAATCTCTTAAGTGACTTGACCAGTGTGTCATATTAATAGTAGAATTTGTACCTATAGTTGGAGTTGGGGCCCATCACACCATCCTGTGATTTTAGTAATTGATAGGTGAGCCTAGACAAGTCCCACTGTGAGTAGTTCATCACCAACACTAATAACTCAAAAGAGTGGGTAATAGAACATTGCTCTATTCATCTGATAATGCCTCCCTTGTCACCAAACTCTCAGAAAGGATGACCGAGCAAATGGTAGTCGCAGAGAATGATTACCTGTTCAGGGTCCTGTGGGAGTTCTGGGGGAGTCCTGGGGGAGGTGAGTCTTCCAAAACTCCCTTATGCATTCAGCACTTTTAAACATGCCTATTTTCTAGAGACAAAATTTTACTGTTTTCAAAAATTAGTTTGCAGTAGAATTGAAAATACAGTTGTTAATCAATCCCAAATCCCTATAGAAATCTCAGAAGGAGTTTAGAGTGATTTGTCATCCCTTTGCATTGCCAACAGGCAGACTAGACTTTGACCTGGGTTCTTGGTGTAGCCATGTTTGTATACTAATTAAGGCTAGGATTTGAGCTTTGGTGTTGACAGGCAGTGTTCAGGTGGAGATAACAGAGTCTCTGAAGCCAAATTTTGCAGTTGAATGTAGCCTCATTTATCTTATTTTAATAGTTCCATTAATTTTGCTTTGGAAAGCATTTCCATTTGGTTTTCTCATATTGGTTTGCTGTGATATGCAAGCTTCAAAAGCCTAGAAGTAAAAAGACTAAGAAAGGGATTTTGGAAATCTTGAAGCAGAGATTTTCTAAAGCTGTTTACAAGGCAGCAAGGTTACCATCTCAGGTGTCAGGAATGAGAAGGGGAGGGGAAGGATCCCCTTTGCATAAGGACCTGGAGAGGAAAACTGTGGGACATGACCGAGGTGGGGTGGATCAGGGGGTCTTTTTTTGTAAATCCAGAATGGGTAAGTAATAGGGTATGCCATCAACCTCATGAAGCTCACTTATGGGAAGCCAGGCCCATGAGGTAGTTATTCTGGGAGATGCTCTCTGTGTATTCCAGACCACAGCCACTGCACTGATTGACACAGGAGAGCAACATCTGGGCCTGGAGAAAGAGCTGGCCCTGCCAAGGAGCCAGGGAGGCTTCTGGTCTCCAAAATTCCTAAGTAGGGTGGATGGTCAGACTCCAGGAGGGAGACCTTGAGAAGAAGCTCACGGCTTACAGCAGGGCACTGGAACTTCTGTGTTTGGGTGACAACAAGCAGGGCATGGCAGTGAGGTTCCATCCCAGGTAGCCGACCTGGGCCATCACATTCTGACTGTCAGGTAGGAAACCTAAATTCATAGCCTCCTTTTTGTGTCAAGCAATCTATTTCTTCTTTCTTGTAGTCTCATTTTTTTAATGCCAGATTTACTACTGGCTAAGAGACTAGAACGCGGCTGAGGTTCGTTCCTTCAGAACCACGGTTTACAAGGTCTTGCCATGTTCCCATCCCTGCCTGCTTAGTCCGGGCACTTCTCAGGCATTGCAACTGTGCACAGCACTCCAGAATCTAGGCAGAGTTTGGACAGCTATTTTCTTTCCTATATAAGTGAAACCTGCCTTCTCCACTCCCTCCTGGCCCCAGAAGGAAGGAAGTGAAGGCAGATGAACTGAGAGAGCCTCAGCCAGGACTAGGAATTCTCAATACCATGTCGATTTATGCCCTTGAGTTTACCTTGTGTACCTTTCTACCCTAGAAAAGGGGAGTATATCATTTATGCTTTATATTAACCAGCTGGTGGGGAAAAAAATGTTTCCTAATTTTTCACTCCTTCTGTCTTCACAGCCAAACTCTATTACTCTGTTGTGGCTGACTTGTACAGGATTCTGGAGTAATAAATAATTTATTTCAGGCCCTCTTACATTTTCTGACAAATTCTCTTGTTAGATTTTGCTGCCCCTGTTAAAGCCTTAATCCGAAGTGTCGCCTGCTTATGTTAGCAACTGTTGGTGTAACCTGTCACTGCTTAGAGAAAAATCCATAAGAAAAGACATCATATTCAGTGGCTTTTTTTTTTTTGCCCCTCAACTTCTTTTGTATAGACTGGCAAAACAGTTTACAGCATAACTTGTCTGCAGGGAGGAAATCGTATGGAGACCACATTTCATTACCATTAAGTAAAAGAGAGCGCTTTGGGGAATCTTGGTGTCTTCAGCAGGGAGTCATTGATTCTTCTCTACCTTCTCTTCCAAAGCCAGGCTTCCCTGGGTATTGCTATCGTGTGTAGAAACAGCTAGGTTTCCTCCTATGAGGATGGCTGTGTGTACCAAGCACAGAGCGTCCAGGAGGCAGCGGATTTAGTGAGCTGCCTCAGCGTGGGTGTGCCCTGGACATGGATCAGGTATCTGATCAAGTTCCCCTGTGGTCCCAGAGAAGTGTTGGTGGCATTTTCACCCATTGGAGTGTGATGACGTAGAGAGAGTTTTCTTGACCTATACCACAGAGCCCCTGTAATTCTTCATCGCCACCAAAAGGGCTTCATTTACACCTTTGTGCATCTGGGGCTTTGGAGCATGGTGAGAAAGGAAAACACTTTTGGGGTGTGAAGAAAAGAGAATTTCCTTGATTTGCATTGTTTTTCATATTCTTTTAGAGCTGCCTCTTGGAAAGTCACTTAGCAGAGAGGGGTTTACATATTCCCAGAGATTAAGTTACCAGATGTGATTTTAAAGTATAATGTAAAAATAACCTGCCTGATATCATCATTACATCTCCAACAGGAATGCTGCCAGAGAAGAGAACAGTATGTTAGAAACACTCTTTAAATGTGTTTCTCTGCACACATCCCTGAAATTGACAGGGGTGTCCTGTGCAATGTAGAATTTCTCAGTTTCACCTTTAATTTCCAAAAAACTGTCACTTGTGAGTGAATGTGGGCTTCTGCTATAGAACTAAATGCCCTTCTGTTTCTTTTCAGGGACTACCCAATGCAATCACCTATGAACAGTGGACCAAATCTCCCCAGACTGTTGAGATTTATTAGAAGGACAGCTCCCCGTAGTGCCAGAAAATCTTGAATCTCTGGCGAACGGACACTGTGCAGGCTGAGGAATATCACCATCACGAATTCATACAACCACAGACGCTTTGTCTGATTATGTCAGTCTTTGGGGATGTGCATTTCTTCCCAATGCTAGTAGGTCACACTGCCCTTATGAGTTATGCTGTTAAATGAGAGTACTAGAGAAATTAGCCTTTAGAAATCTTGAAATGCTTCCCTTTCTTATCACTTTCCTCAATTAACTTGTTTTGTTTCCCTCTGTCCTAACTGCTTATGTTGAAATACACAGTCTTGTCATGGAAATTACTACTTCTTCTAAATCAATTGGAAAAATTGGCTTTCCTCTGCTCCCCGACTACTCAAAAGTCAGAGAGATCTTGGTTCCCAACATTTTTGTTTTCTTCTGGACACTTAGGCAATTGAATTAGGAAAGGGTTCAGAAATAAGAGATGGTAGAAGGGACTTTATGCAGAAAGAAAATAAAAGGTTAAAGTAAGGAAGAAAGCTCTAGAGTGAAACTGGCAAATGTCTTGAATTATATCCAATAATGTGGTCAGTTCACTGAGTGACATTTTGCACCTTAGTTAAGAAAAAGGAAAATGGCAGGTTCAGAATTTTCTTCAACTATGTCAGGACTCACCTACCCGCCCAAACATCTTCATTATCTGTCTCAAGAATATTTACACTTCGGGATGCCTTTCTTTACGTTCAGAAATACAATGTGGAAAATGTTGATTTAAGTTAATGAGAATTTTTTGTTGGAATGCAGATATATCATCATCTGTGAGGTTACTTATTAAACCAGTCTTATCCTAGAAAACAATAGTTTATCTGATTGCCTTACCTAGTTAACAGAATTCCAGGAGAATGGGATGAAGGAAAGGTCAGCTTTGAAGACCATTTGGGGTTCAATTTATAACGGGATCACTTTGTGAGTTGTTATTTTGGAAAGATAAAAGGCGGTAAGGCTGATGATTGGGAGGAGAAGAAAGAGGTAAAGAAGAATATATAAGAGATACATATTTACTTAAAATTTTGCTGAGGGCCTACTCTTGTCTTGGTTTTTAATGTGTAGGTGGACACAGCAATGGAAGTCTTCAAGAATTCAGCATATAAGGAATCAGAAAATAGAGAACTAAAAATATCAGTTTCACTTTGCTAATCAAGTGGTGCTTTTATTCTAAATTACAAATAGGCAGGAGGGGCTATCCTGGACACTGGACCTAGTGAATAGTGCATAAACCAATCTGCGGAGTTGCTAGAGAAAGCTTCCCTCATGACATTTGTCCATGAACTGAAAGATCAAAATCTGTTTTCTGCTTACAACTGAAGGAGAATATTGGCGAGAATTCTTGCTGTGATTGAAGATTATTTAACTCATAAGCACTCATCCAAAGCAGTAGTAAGCTTTAGTTATGATTTAATAGAATTATGCTAATGAGATAAAGCAAATATGACGATCGATGTCTGTGGTTGTTTGCTCAGCTAATCTAACAGATTACATGCTTTTGCCATTTCACAGTTCACATTTCTTTGTCTACAGTCTTCAAAGTCTTCAAAGAAAAGGAGAGAGGAAAGATTTAAAAAAAACGGTCTTCACACACTGTCATCAGTTTGGTGGGAAAGGATGTTAGAAATTTCAGCTTGGGATGATCAGCATATTCAATCTATTCATGCTTTTTCTTTCCTGGATAACCAAGATAATCAAGGGTTGGCTGTTTGACATGCTGGAAATGTCACATTTAGTCAATAGACAGCAGTCTTCATTACTGTGCAGTAATGTATCTTGTGGCGAAGTGCTGAACACGTACAAAAAGTAAATGAACTGTCTTTTGATGAAAAGACTCACACAACACAATCAGCAGTCTAAATTGACAAGTTAAGAGGATCTCCTCACCAAAATCATTAAGGAAGGAACTGTATGATATATATTATATACTTTGTCTATATAACCTGGTTAAATCTGGAGTTATGGAAATACTATATATAGAAAATTAAATTTTTTTGTTTAGGTTAGATGAGATGGTATTAAGCATGAGAGTTTTGTAGAAGGCAAGAAAGGGTAGAACGCTATTAGTTCCATGAATCATAGGTCTTGTTCAAGTATTCAATCTTTGTTTACAAAAAATTTTCCGTGAAATTCATAAAAAACTCATAAGGCATGTCAGATTGAAAGGTTTCATTGCCAGTTTGGTTTCAGATGGCAGACTTAAGTGTCAATTGAAAGAAAATCTTATTAATTGTATTTTATTTGACCAGAGAGACAAACACAAAATTAGAGGTCAAAATGAAACTGAAGCCTCAGTTCTTTCATCCAGTAACTTGTGACTTCCATGTTTTTTAAGTCAAAGTTGACATGACTATTATCAGCTAATTTTTTGCATTATAATCATACCTCTTAACCCCTACTTATACGATGAGGCACTTCCAAATTCAATTGCAACATTTAGGCAAATGGATGAGTGACATTTCCTGGGACTAAAGTATTTCCTATTATTTCGTCACAAGTCTTTAATGTCTCCTTCCAATAATAAAGTGAATTTCCTGTTCTCTCCTGAGTGCAAAATATTTGTCACTGACTTAGCTGTTCCCTCTGGGCCAGAGGACCTAGCCTCATTTAGATGAGTCATTTGTGAGATTCTGAAGTAAGGTGCTAGTGAAAGCAAACTGTTCTAAAAGGAGTTTTGTCAGCATGGTTTACACAGCTAATGGATGATGGCAAATCTTAGTGCCTGAAAGAGGCAGACACTTGAGCAAAAGTGAGCAAAGTGGAGCTTTCACACCCACTGCTTTCATAATGGTTTTCCAATGTGTTTGTCGCAATAACTAATTTTTTAAGGTTCTGTATAAATATAAAATGCTTTCAGACTTAATAAGATATACTTGACTTTCTACTATAATCTGAAACATCCAGAATATCATAGTAAGTTTAATTTAAGTAGGTCCTGCTGGACCTGTGACTAGACAACCAGCCCACTGATCTAACCATGAATGTTTAGGGCAAATTTTACTATAGAATTTAGATGCTTAAAATGATTTTAAGAATGAAGATATGTGGGCAGAGGATCCTCTTATCCAGTGAGAAATGGTGATAACATGGACTTCATGGTGAGGAAAGAGAGGGGTTGCTTCTAAACATCATCATCATCATCACCACCATACACACACAGACACAGACACAGACACACACAGACACACAGGCACACACACACGCAGACACACAGACAGACAGACACACACATACACACACTTGATTAAGCAGGACTGGACTAGGAGAATTTACTTTTTGCAAAATGTTAAAATCTCTTCCAATATCTTCCAACTCCTCTTTCCTTCTTTTATAATTTCCTTCAACTTGGTCTCTTTCTGGGTCTGGCCAAGACAAAACTGATAGTCAGGTAAGGTTTGCCTATGTGTTTTCTGATTTGGCATTATATTTTCCAGACTCTCTTGCTGCTTCACTGATAAGATCTCTTCTTCTTTGATGCCTTCTCTTGAGCCACATGTCTTTATTTCAGGCAACTTTCTGCTCCTCTGACTTCCATCAGAGATGATGTATTCTGTGTGTCTGTCAAACTCTTGATAGGTGACTGAGTGACATATATATGATAAATGCTTAGTGCTAAGATTTCAAAGGACAATTATGCCTTGATGTGTATCCAAGCCCCTATTTTAGAAGGCCAATTTGGGTCAATATTTTTTAATCCAGAGGATTGACTCAGTTGGTGAAAGTGGAAGATCTTTGGGCAGATGGGTCTTTGTCTCCTTAAAATATGCCTCTTAGGTGACAACCTACTCTAGTTTGTCTTGGGAAGGCCACCCTTCCTCCCCTTCCTGTTCAACTATAACAGGATCCTGCTACAAGATGGGATACATCTTCAGAGCAAGTGGGTGAACTGCCTGCTGGTTTTCTATGGTAGGAGCTCTGGCTAGAGACATCTCAAGAAGGATGACTCAATGTTAATTCTAATAAGAGTCCATTGCTGACTCTGTAAAGTTTGCAGACACTTAAGGCATCTGCTGTTTTCCTCCATGTCTCAATTGCTTTACCCTTATTTTGCATTGCTTCATAGAGAAGTTTTCATCAGGAACAGCTAAAGTGACAAACATTGGATTAACCAGACAATTACATGTTAAACCTCCCCTTTTACTCTTTTCTGAGTGTGAAGTTGCCATACACAGGATAGATGATCTCTTAAAGTCTTAGAGAGAAACATCTTTCAGTAGCTTTTGAGGGAAATAAACATGACACAAAAAAAGAAAATCTTCTTTTAATGCATTTAGCTGTCTGGCTGTCTGACTTCCAAAACAGTTGGGGCTATAAATGTTAAATTTGGCTTAAAGAAGTCCTCCATAAGAAATACAACCCTAAATTTTGAAAAGAGAAAATAAGTTGAAACTTTTATTAAAAGTTAACAATGATTACATTTACAAGTCTGAGGGTGTGTAAATTCAACACTTCCATCTGCTAATTTGCCAAGGCGTAATTTACTCACTGTTCATAAACACTGCTGAGATGGTCAGAGAGAAACATGTGGTTTTCTTGAAATTTATAGAAGATGGAAATAATCAATTCCACCTTCAGGGAGTTTGTAATCTAAGAGGAGAAAAGATTATCATGCATACCTTGTAAGTGGACAGTTGTGTAAGAGAACTGGCAAATATTGAGAGGCTTAGTTACGAATTATGTCTTCTTTACAAGTTAGGGCTTATTGTATTCAGATGTGGGCATTCTGATGTGTGTGAATTATGACTTTAATCATGGGAAGAATTTGACACATTTAGTGGAAGAGCTGACAGCTGTTTCCATGACTTGAGTTCTCCAGAAAGCTTTAGGCTCGAGGCAGAGTCAAGATGGTGGTGTGGGAAGACACGGAGTTTGTCCCACCACAACTAGGGCACCTGCCACCCACTGGTGGGGAACTCTGATGACCAAGGAGATGGGGGGAACCCCAGAGTGAACCAGTAGGACAGAGTGGGGGTGAGGGGGGAGGAGAAGTGGAAGCTAGACAGGATCAGCGCCCCTGAGGCCAGGGAGATCAGGAGAGGCAGGCAGGAAGAACTCTCTGGCAAGAGCAGGAGAGGAGTGGAGGGCGACTGCCTGGCCCACTCAGGGAGCCTGCTGAGCTCCCAGGCCGGTCCCCTGCACTCCAAAGCCCCCTCCAGGTCCTGGGGGCATAGGAGGGAGGCCGGGGAGATCAGGAGAGGCAAGCAGGAGTGGCCTTCCCAGACCAGAGGAGCAGGAGAGGAGAGGAGAGGAAGGCATTTGCTCTGCCCACGCAAGCCCAGGAAGCCTCCTGGGCTCCCAGGTGAGGTCCCCTGCCCCCTGAGACTAGGGGTGGGGGCACACCTGGACACCTTCTGTTCCTTGAGCCTAAACCCCATCCCCTACATCCCCCAGGGCCTAAGGGTCCAGCCTGTGGGTCCTGAGCATCGGCCCCACCCACTGCCCAAACTTGCACTTGCTTAGGCCTCAGCCTCCTCAGCCAAGGCTTTTCCCTCCCTGTTATTTTTTTTCTTTTCCCTCCTCCTCTTTTTTACTATTGTGGTACTGACATACATTCGGTTGTTGATTCATCTTTATTTTTATTTTTATATTCATCGTAATGTATCTGTTAGCTTCCTAGTCGAATTTTATTTTTTACTTTGTTATTGTTCTTTCTTTTTTTTTTTTTTGCTGCCCTAGGTGGCTTGCAGAATCTTGGTTCATGATCCTGGGGTTGGGCCAAAGCTCCTGCGGTGGTAGCTCTGAGTCCAAAACACTGGACTAACAGAGAACGTCAGATCCCAGGGAATATTCATCGGAGTGAGGTCTCATGGAGTTCCTCATCTCAACACCAAGACCCAGCTCTACCCAATAGCCTACAAACTACAGTGTTGGAAGACTCAGGCCAAACAACCAGTAAGACAGGAACAAATTCCCACTCATAAAAAAAAAAAAAAAATGAGACAGCAAAAAAATTTGTCACAGATGAAGGAGCAAGGTAAAAACCTACAAGACCAAATAAATGAAGAGGAAATAGGCAATCTACCTGAAAAAGAATTCAGTGTAATGATAGTAAAGATGATCCAGAATCTCGGAAATAGAATGGAGGATTGAGAAAATACAAGAAATGTTTAACAAAGATCTAGAAGAACTAAAGAACAAACAGAGATGAACAACATAATAACTGACATGAAAAATACGCTAGAAGGAATCAATGCCAGAATAACTGAGGCAGAAGAACAAATAAGTGAGCCGGAAGACAAAATGGTGGAAATAACTGCCGAGAAGCTCAATAAAGAAAAAAGAAGGAAGATGATCTCAGAGAGCTCTGGGAAAACACTAAATGCACCAACATTCGAATTATAGGGGTCCCAGAAGAAGAAGACAAAGAGAAAGGGTCTGAGAATATATTTGAAGAGGTTATAGTTGAAAACTTCCGTAACATGGGAAAGGAAGTAGTCACCCAAGTCCAGGTAACACAGAGAGTCCCATACAGGATAAACCCTAGGAAAAATACACCAAGACACATATTAATAAAATGAACCAAAATTAAATTCAAAGAAAAAATATTAAAAGCAGCAAGGGAAAAGCAACAAATAACATACAAAGGAATCCCGATAAGGTAATCAGCTGATTTTTCAGTGGAAACTCTGCAGTCCAGAAGGGAGTGGCAGGATATACTTAAAGTGATGAAAGAGAAAAACCTACAAACAAGATTACTCTACCCAGCAAGGATCTCATTCAGATTTGATGGAGAAGTCAAAAGCTTTTCAGACAAGCAAAAGTGAAGAGAATTCAGCACCACCAAACCAGCTTTACAACAAATGCTAAAGGAACTTCTCTAGGCAGGAAACACAAGAGAAAGAAAAGACTTACAATAACAAACCCAAAACAATTTAAAAGAATGGTAAAAGGAACATACAAATCAATAGCTACCTTAAATGTAAATGGATTAAATGCTTCAACCAAAAGACACAGACTGGCTGAATGGAGACAAAAACAAGACCATATATATGCTGTTTACAGCATATATATGCTGTCTACAGCACTTCAGACCTAGGGACACAAACAGACCAAAAGTGAGGGGATGGATAAAGATATTCCATTCAAATAGAAATCAAAAGAAAGCTGGAGTAGCAATATTTGTATCAGATAAAATAGACTTTAAAATAAAGACTATTACAAGAGACAAAGAAGGACACTACATAATGATCAAAGGATCAATCCAAGAAGAAGATATAACAATTGTAAATATTTATGCACTCAACATAGGAGCACCACAATACATAAGGAAAATGGTAACAACCATAAAAGGGGAAATCGACAGTAACACAATAAGAGAAGGGGACTTTAACACCCTATTTTCACTAATGAACAGATCATCCAAAATGAAAATAAATAAGGTAACACAAGATTTAAATGATACATTAAACAAGGTGGACTTAATTGATATTTATAGGACATTCCATTAATTGATATTTATAGGACATTCCATCCAAAAACAACAGAATGCACTTTCTTCTCAGTGCTCATGGAACATTCTCCAGGAGATCATATCTTGGGTCACAAATCAAGCCTTGGTAAATTTAAGAAAATTGAAATCGTATCAAGCATCTTTTCCTACCACAACACTATGAGACTACATATCAGTTACAGGAAAAAAATCTGTAAAAAATACAAACACATGGATGCTAAAGAGTACACTACTAAATAACCAAGAGATCACTGAAGAAATCAAAGAGGAAATCAAAAAATACCTAGAAAAAAAAATGACAATGAAAACAAAATGAACCAAAACCTATGGGATGCAGCAAAAGCAGTTCTAAGAGGGAAGTTTATAGCAATACAATCCTACCTTAAGAAACAAGAAACATCTCAAAAAAACAACCTAACATTACACCTAAAGCAATTAGAGAAAGAAAAACAAAACAAAAAAAACCCCAAAGTTAACAGAAGAAAAGAAATCATAAATATCAGATCAGAAATAAATGAAAAAGAAATGAAGAAAACTATAGCAAAGATCAATAAAACTAAAAGCTGGTTCTTTGAGAAGATAAACAAAATCAATAAGCCATTAGCCAGACTCATCAAGAAAAAAAGGGAGAAGACTCAAACCAATAGAATTAGAAATGCAAAAGGAAAAGTAACAACTGACACTACAGACATACAAAGGATCATGAGAGATACTACAAGCAACTATATGCCAATAAAATGGACAACCTGGAAGAATTGGACAAATCCTTAGAAAAACGTAATCTTCTGAGACTGAACCAGGAAGAAATAGAAAATATAAACAGGCCAATCACAAGCATTGAAATTGAAACTGCGATTAAAAATTTCCAACAAAAAAAAGCCCAGGACCAGCTGGCTTCACAGGCAAATTGTATCAAACATTTACAGAAGAGCTAACACCTTTCCTTCTCAAACTCTTCTAAAATATAGCAGAGGGAGAAACAATCCCAAACTCATTCTATGAGGCCACCATCACCCTGATACCAAAACCAGAAAAAGATGTCACAGAAAAAGAAAACTACAGGCCAATGTCACGGATGAACATCGATGCAAAAATCCTCAACAAAATACTAGCAAACAGAATCCAACAACACATTCAAAGGATCATACACCATGATTAAGTGGGGTTTATCCCAGGAATGCAAGGATTGTTCAATATACGCAAAACAATCAATGTGATAAACCATATTAACAAATTGAAGGAGAAAAACCATATGATCATCTCAATAGATGCAGAAAGAGCTTTCAACAACATTCAACACCCATTTATGATAAAAAACCCTCCTGAAAGTAGGCATAGAGGGGACTTACCTCAAGATAATAAAGGCCATATATGACAAACCAACAGCCAACGTCATTCTCAGTGGTGAAAAACTGAAACCATTTCCTCTAAGATCAGGAACAAGACAAGGTTGTCCACTCTCACCACTATTATTCAATATAGTTTTGGAAGTTTAGCCACAGCAATCAGGGAAGAAAAAGAAACAAAAGGAAACTAAATTGAAAAAGAAGAAGTAAAGCTGTCACTGTCTGCAGATGATATGATACTATACATAGAGAATCCTAAAGATGCTACCAGAAAACTACAAGAGCTAATCAATGAATTTGGCAAAGTAGCAGGATACAAAATTAATGCACAGAAATCTCTGGCATTCCTATACACTGATGGTGAAAAATCTGAAAGAGATATTAAGGAAACACTCCATTTACCATTACAACAAAAAGAATAAAATACCTAGGAATCAACCTACCTAAGGAGACAAAAGACCTGTATGCAGAAAACAATAAGACACTGATGAAAGAAATTAAGGATGACACCAACAGATGGAGAGGTATACCATGTTCTTGTATGGGAAGAATCAACATTGTGAAAATGACTATACTACCCAAAGCAATCTACAGATTCAATGCAATCCCTATCAAACTGCCAATGGTTTTTTTCACAGAACTAGAACAAAAAAATTCACAATTTATATGAAAACACAAAAGACCCCGAGTAGCCAAAGCAATCTTGAGAAAGAAAAACGGAGTTGGAGGAATCAGGATCCCGGACTTCAGACTATTTTGCAAAGCTACAGTAATCAAGACAGTATGGTACTGGCACAAAAACAGAAATATAGATCATGGTTTAGGATAGAATGCCCAGAGATAAACCCATGCACATATGGGCACCTAATTTACGACAAAGGAGCCAATAACATACCATGAAGGAAAGACAGCCTCTCCAATAAGTGGTGCTGGGAAAACTGGACAGGTACATGTAAAAGAATGAAATTAGAACACTCCTTAACACCATACACAATAATAAACTCAAATTGGATTAAAGACCTAAATGTAAGGCCAGACACTACAAAACTCTTAGAGGAAAATATAGGCAGAGCACTCTATGACATAAATCACGGCAAGATCCTTTTTGACCCACCTCCTAGAGAAATGGAAAAAAAAACAAAAATAAACAAATGGGAGCTAATGAAACTTTAAAGCTTTTGCACAGCAAAGGAGACCATAAACAAGATGAAAAGACAACCCTCCAAACCGGAGAAAGTATTTGCAAATGAAGCAACTGACAAAGGATTAATCTCCAAAATATACAAGCAGCTCATGCAGCTCAATATCAAAAAAACAAACAACCCAATCCAAAAATGGTCAGAAGACCTAAATAGATATTTCTCCAAAGAAGATATACAGATTGTCAAGAAACACATGAAAGGATGCTCAACATCACTAATCGTTAGAGAAATGCAAATCAAAACTACAATGAGGTATCACCTCACACCGGTCAGGAAGGCCATCATCAAAAAACCTGCAAGCAATAAATCCTGGAGAGGGTGTGGAGAAAAGGGAACCATCTTGCACTGTTGGTGGGAATGTAAATTGATACAGCCACTATGGAGAACAATATGGAGGTTCTTTAAAAAACTAAAAATAGAACTACCATACGATCCAGCAATCCCACTACTAGGCATATACCCTGAGAAAACCATAATTCAAAAAGAGTCTTGTACCACAATATTCATTTCAGCTCTATTTACAATAGCCAGGACATGGAAGCAACCTAAGTGTCCATTGACAGAAGAATGGATAAAGAAGATGTGGCACATATATACAAGGGAAAGTTACTCAGTCATAAAAGAAACAAAATCGAGTTATTTGCAGTGTGGTGGATGGACCTAGAGTCTGTCGTACAGAGTGAAGTTAGTCAGAAAGAGAAAAACAAATACCGTATGCTAACACATATATATGGAATCTTAAAAAAAAAAAAAGGTTCTGAAGAACCTAGGGGCAGGACAGGAAAAGATACGCAGACGCAGAAAATGGATTTCAGGACATGGGGAGGGGGAAGGGTAATCTGGGACGAAGTGAGAGACTGGCATGGACATATATAAACTACCAAATATAAAATAGATAGCTAGTGGGAAGCAGCCGCATAGCACAGGGAGATCAGCTAGGTGCTCTGTGACCACCTAGAGGAGTGGGATAGGGAGGGTGGGAGGGAGACGCAAGAGGGAGGGGATATGGGGATATATGTATACATATAGCTGATTCACTTTGTTATAAAGCAGAAACTAACACACCATTGTAAAACAATTTTACACCAATAAAGATGTTACAAAAAAAGGAAAGGTTACAAACCAATAATAAAATAATACTGAATTTTATATTAAAAAAAATAGAAAAAGACCCAGAAAAACAAACCCAAAACAATTAAGAAAATTGTAATAAGACGATACATATCAATATTAACTGTGAATGTAAATGGATTAAATGCCCCAACCAAAAGACACAGACTGGCTGAATGGACACAAAAACAAGACCCATATATATGCTGTCTACAAGAGACCCACTTCAGATCTAGGGACACATACAGACTGAAAGCGAAGGGATAGAAAAAGATATTCCATGCTAATGGAAATCAAAAGAAAGCTGGAGTACCGATATTCTTATCAGATAAAATAGACGTTAAGATAAAGACTGTTACAAGAGATAAGGAGGGACACTACATAATGATCAAAGGATCAATCCAAGAAGAAGATGTAACAATTATAAATGTTTATGCACCCAACATAGGAGCACCTCAATACATAAGGCAAATGCTAACAACCATGAAAGAAGAAATCGACAGTAACACAATAATTGTAAGGGACTTTAACATCCCACTTACAGCAATGGACAGATCAGCCAAACAGAAAATAAATAAGAGAATACAAGCTTTAAATGACACAATAGACCTGATAGATCTAATTGATGTTTATAGAACATTCCACCTAAAGGTGGCAGAATACACTTTCTTCTCAAGTGCACATGGAACATTCTCCAGCATAGATCACATCTTGTATCACAAATGAAGCCTTGGAAAATTTAAGAAAATTGAAATCGTGTCAAGCATCTTTTCTGACCACAGTGCTATGAGATTGGACATCAATTACAGGAAAAAACTGTAAAAAACACAAATACATGGAGGCTAAAGAGTGCTCTACTAAATAACCAAGAGATCACTGAAGAAATCAAAGAAGAAATCAGAAAATACCTAGAGACAAATGACAATGAAAACACGATGACCCAAAACCTATGAGACACAGCAAAAGAAGTTCTAAGAGGGAAGTTTATAGCAATACAATCTCACCTCAAGAAACAAGAAAAATCTCAAATAAACAATCTAATCCTAAACTTAAAACAACTAGAGAAAGAACAAAGAAAACCCAAAGTCAGTAGAAGGAAAGAAATCATAAAGATCAGAGCAGAAATAAATGAAATAGAAATGAAGAAACAATAGCAAAGATCAATAAAAGTAAAAGCTGGTTCTTTGAGAAGATAAACAAAATTGATAAACCACTAGCCAGACTCATCAAGAAAAAAGGGAGAGGACGAAAATGAATAAAATTAGAAATGAAAAAGGAGAAATCTCAACTGACACTGCAGAAATACAAAGGATTATAAGAGACTACTACAAACAACTATATGCCAATAAAATGGACAACAACGAAGAAATGGACAAGTTCTTGGAAAGGTACAATTTTCCAAGACTGAACTAGGAAGAATTAGAAAATACAAACAGACCTATCACAAGTAATGAAATTGCAACCATAATTTAAAATCTTCCAACAAAGAAAAGTCCAGGACCAGATGGCTTCACAGGTGAATTCTATCAAGTATTTAGAGAAGAGCTAACACTGATCCTTCTCAAGCTCTTCCAAAAAATTTCAGAGGGAGAAACACTCCCAAATTCATTCTATGAAGCCACCATCACCCTGATACCAAAACCAGAAAGAGATATCACAAAGAAAAAGAAAATTATAGACCAATATCACTGATGAAATAGATGCAAAAATCCTCAACAAAATACTAGCAAACAGAATCCAACAGCATATTAAAAGGACCATACAACATGATCAAGTGGGATTTATCCCAGGGATGCAAGGATTCTTCAATATATGCAAATCAATCAATGTGATACACCACATTAACAAGTTAAGGAAGAAAAACCATATGATCATCTCAATAGATGCAGAAAAAGCTTTTGACAAAATTCAACACCCATTTATGATAAAAACTCTCCAGAGAGTGGGCATTGAGGGAACCTACCTCAACATAATAAATGCCATATATGACAAACCCCCAGCAAGCATCATACCCAATGGTGAAAAACTGAAAACATTTCCAATAAGATCAGGAACAAGACAAGGATGTCCACTCTTGCCACTCTTATTCAACATAGTTTTGGAAATCCTAGCCATAGCAATCAGAGACGAAAAAGAAATAAAAGGAATACAAATTGGAAAAGAAGGAGTAAAACTGTCACTGCTTGCTGATGACATGATACTATACATAGAAAATCCTAAGGATGCCACCAGAAAACTACTAGAACTAATCAATGAATTTGGTAAGGTTGCAGGATACAAAACTAATGCACAGAAATCTCTGGCATTCCTATACACCAACAACAAAAGATCAGAAAGAGAAATTAAGGAAACACTCCATTTACCATTGCAACAAAAAGAATAAAATACCTAGGAATAAACCTGCCTCAGGAGGTGAAAGACTTGTACTCAGAAAACTATAAAACACTGATGAAAGAAATCAAAGATGACATAAACAGATGGAGAAATATACCATGTACTTGGATTAGAAGAATCAACATTGTGAAAATGACTATACTACCCAAAGCAATCTATAGATTCAATGCAATCCCTATCAAACTACCAATGGCATTCTTCACAGAATTAGAACAAAAATTTTACAATTCGTACGGAAACACAGAAGACCCCAAATAGCCAAAGCAATCTTGAGAAAGAAAAACGGAGTTGGAGGAATCAGGCTCCCTGACTTCAAACTATACCACAAAGCTACAGTAATCAAGACAGTATGGTACTGGCACAAAAACAGAAATATAGATCAATGGTACAGGATAGAATGCCCAGAGATATCCCCACGCCCATATGGGCACCTAATTTACGACAAATGAGGCAATAACATACAACGAAGAAAAGACATCCTCTCCAATAAGTGGTGCTAGGGAAACTGGATAGCTACATGTAAAAGAATGAAATTAGAACACTACCTAACAAACACCATACACAAAAATAAACTCCAAATGGATTAAAGACTTAAATGTAAGACTAGACACTATAAAATTCATAGAGGAAAACATAGGAAAAACACTGTTCGACATAAACTACAGCAAGACCTTTTTTGATCCACCTCCTAGAGTAATGGAAATAAAAACAAAAATAAACAAATGGGACTTAATTAAACTTAAAAGCTTTTGCACAGCAAAGGAAACCATAAACTAGACAAAAAGACAACCCGCAGAATGGGAGAAAATATTTGCAAATGAAACAACAGACAAAGGATTAATTTCCAAAATATAAACATCTCATGGAGCTCAATATCAATAAAACAAACAATCCAGTTAAAAAATGGGTGGAAGACCTAAATAGACATTACACCAAGGAAGACATACAGATGGCCAAGAGACACATGAAAAGATGCTCAACATCAGTAATTATTAGAGAAATGCAAATCAAAACTACAATGAGGTATCACCTCACGCCGGTCAGAATGGCCATTATCAAAAAATCTACAAACAATAAATGCTGGAGAGGGTGTGGTGAAAAGGGAACCCTCCGCACTGTTGGTGGGAATATAAATTGATACAACCACCATGGAAAACAGTATGGAGTTTCCTTAAAAAACTAAAAATAGAACTACCATATGACCCAGAAATCCCACTACTGGGCGTATATCCTGAGAAAACCATAATTCAAAAAGAGGCATGTACCACAATGTTCAGTGCAGCTCTATTTACAATAGCCAGGACATGGAAGCAACCTAAGCGTCCATCGACAAATGAATGGATAAAGAAGATGTGGCACGTATATACAATGGAATATTACTCAGCCATAAAAGGAAACGAAACTGAGTTATTTGTAGTGAGGTGGATGGACCTAGAGTCTGTCATACAGAGTGAAGTAAGTCAGAAAGAAAAACGAATACCGTATGATAACACATATATATGGAATCTAAAAAAAAAAAAAAATGGTACTGATGAACCTAGTTGCAGGGCAGGAATAAAGAGGTAGACATAGAAAACGGACTTGAGGACATGGGGCGGGAGGTTGAAGCTGGGGTGAAGTGAGAGTAGCATCGACATATATACACTCCCAAATGTAAAATAGCTAGTGGGAAGCAGCAGCATAGCACAGGGAGATCTGCTCAGTGCTTTGCAATGACCTAGAAGGGTGAGATAGGGAGGATGGGAGGGAGGCTAAAGAGGGAGGGGATATGGGGACATATGGCTGATTCGCTTTGTTGTGCAACAGAAACTAACACAGTATTGTGAAGCAATTATACTCTAATAAAGATCTATTTAAAAAAAAAAAAGAAGCTTTAGGCTCTTAGAGCCTGTGGATTAATGCAGAAGAATGAAACTGAAGCATATTTTATGGGACTGAGATAGAGGAGATATGGAGAATGTAGAGGTCAAGGATATAGCAGTTGGTGACTTACAACCTAGAGACAAAAGATCTAAGTCTGTTCAAGGGAGATTTTAGAGATATTTAAAGAGAATGGGGAATTCCCCCTGCCCCCCACCGCATTACTGAAGGAATGCATATTTATTGTAGAAAGCCTGGAAACTCTAGAAAGGCAAAAATTAGAATAAAAATTGCTTCTAATCCCACAACTCAAAGACATCCACTATTAATGTGTTGATATTTATCTTATATCTTTTAAAATATGTAAATACCTCATTTTTCCTTCATAAGAATGGTATGGTTTTTATTAAATGTGCTTTTTGAACTTGCTTTTTTTATTTAACAGTATATCCTGAACATCTGGAAAGAGATTTCTGGGAAAGAGGGATTTAAGATCAGCTGAATGGAAGGGACTAGAAAGAAGGAAGCCAGTTAACAAACAGCAAAACAAAGACGTTTTAGAGACCAGTGGGAATATGAATGCCAGGGGTGGATCTTATTTTTTCAAAGCATTTAATGAGTCAAGTTCTAGAGGCCAGTAAAATAATTGAGAAGCAAAAACCTGATTCCCAGCTCCTTCCCTTATAATCTAGGGACCCTTGACAAATTCTTAAACATGTCTGAGCCTTAAATTAAAGAAAATTAAGTGAGCATTTTATTATGAGTCAGAGTCTAGGTGCTTTCACATACACACTCTTACTATCCTAGCCATAACCTTGCTGGGAAGGAATTGTTAACTGCATTTTACAGGTGAATAGTTGGAAGCTCAGTAAGTCTAATTTTCCCAACACATGGCAGAGCTGAGACTGAAACTTGGGTCCAGTTCTATTTCCACTGAATCCCCGTGCTTCTCTCATCCATCATGTATAAAAAGGGGCTAAGACTACATGTCCTTCTTACCTCATTGTGTGTTATGAGGATATATGACCTCCTGCATATGAAACTTTGTAAACTGTTAAACACAGCAGGTAAATTTTGTTTCTTTTCATCTCTAACAACTCTAGTTTCAACCCTCCACTTGAATGTGTTCTCTGATCTCTAGTAATCAAACCTTATAACATATCAGCTTGTGTGGTCCCAGAGAAGTATATTCAGGCTACCTGAGCTGGAGCTTTACCTGGCACAGCGGTGTGCAGTGACCCTTTTATTTCTCCTGTTTTCCTCAACAGCTCTATATTGTGACTCAGTAATACTTTGTGTCAGCCTGTAGCCTGATGGCAGACCCAAAATTTCAGCAAGTTACAACATCAGAGTCTGCTGCAATGTGGACAAAAATAAACCACATTCCACACCATATCCAGATGCTTTAAAGAAATCTAAAATGACTTTTTAAAGATCGCGTTAGATAAATAAAACTTGAGCTAGCAAAAGAAGCCCTTTCCAGATGTCCAGCCAGGAAACCCCAGGTGCAAGTGAATCAGCAGACGTGTCGTCTCATCTGAGACGGTGCAGGATCTGTGTGTCCACACACAGCCAGACTGTGGCTAAGCTCACAGCCTTGCCTTCCTTCAGATGTGGCCAGGCTCGACCACATGAGACTCAGTGAGAAACACTGCTTCTCATTGAGTCACGAGCCCGTCCTGGAGCTTGGCTGGGCTTTGCTTGGGGAACTTGCCCAGGATCCATGGTCCAGACCTGTAGCTGAGTCCAATGTGGCAGAGCAGGTGGTCTCCTGGAGGTGATGTGGTGGCAGGAAGAAGTAAGTCAATTTTCAAAAGTTCCAGTCAATGCAGGGAGCTTTGGGAGAAGTTTAAAATTCAGCAGACTGACCTAAGAACAGATACAAATGTGAGGGAGATTTATTAAAGGCTCTTCATCTCTCTTCCCACTTGATCCCATTCATCAGGTAGAGGAGTGACTTAGCAGGTGACTAAGCTGGCTGTTCAAGCTGGCTGATTTATATTTTATCCTCATGAAAGTTCTCTTTAAAGTTTGATGTGCACTTGGCACTTGCAATCTGATAAACCTGTCTGTTAACTCAGGTCAGCCTGTCTTTTGGTAAATACTTAGCAAGCTTTCCAGGGTCAGATGCTTTGGGGGGCATTGGGCACAGAGTGAATCAGAGACACTGACTCTGAGATATTGTATTAGTTTTCTGTTGCTACATAACAAATTACCACTAACTTAGTGGCCAAACCAGTACCCATTTGTTATCTCACAATTCTGTAGATCAGAAGTCTAGGTGGGGCTCAGCTGGGTCCTCCACTCAGAGTCTCATGAGGCCACAGTCAAGGCATTGGCAAAGACTGCTGTCTCACTGGAGGCTTTGAATCCTCTCCCAAGTTGGCAGCAATCAATTCCTTGCAGCCGTGAAACTCAGGTCAGCTTGGTTTTTCAAGGCCAGTAAGTGAGTGTCTCTGACTTCAGGGTCCACATTGGCCTTCTTCTAAAGGGCTAGCCCACCCAGGATACCATTCCTTTGATTAACTTAAAGTCAACTGATTAGGGACCTTAATTATATCTGCAAAATTTTCTCACCTTTGCCATATAATGGTGCATAATCACAGGTGTGCTATACCACCGTATTCACACATCTTACCCACACTCAAGGGAAGGAGATTATACAAGGCTTGTACACCTGGAAGTGGAAATCCTGGGGCCATCTTAGACCTCTGCCTACAACAGATATTAAACAAGTAATTGCAGGAAAAATTAAACAATTAGAAGCCATGCAAAACTCTATGAAAGAGAATTATAGGCTCTCACGAGAGTATTTAAGAGGAAGGCTCAGCCTCCTCTAAAAGGTTTGAGGAGACTTCCTGAGACCTGCTAGACAGGTTGGCATCAGCAAAGGTACAATAGAAATGGATTGGGAAGGGAGGGGAGCAGAGCTGGAATGAGAGGACGTAAATTAGGTTAATTAATGTGCCCTGAAATGAAGCAAAGTGAAATCACTCACTGGCCCTCCCTATTATTCCCAGAAAGTGAAGTTGAGAATTTTCCATGTGCAAGGAAGCTGGCAACAGATCCAGAGTTCTCCTTTGTCCACTACCTTTACTGGAGAACTCAGGGTTATCTGTCTGTGGCAGGGTCTCGGTTTTTCCTGCAACAGGGATATGAGGAGCAACAAAAAAAATCAAGGTCAATTCTAGGAGTAGGTAGCTTGGGTAAGTCTCATACATATTTTGCAAGCTGGCAAATATATCTGTAAGCCTGAAATTGTGGGTGGTTCCATTACTTACAATACCGAATTTAAAAATGAAAGCATTATCTTTTGTCTGTCTTTGAGCACTAAGATTGCCCTCTCTCTGGTCAGAGTAGATGGAGAAAGAAATTTAAAAATATATATTCAAGCTGGAAATTGGAATGTTCCTGTCAGCACTTAGAGGAAACTAGCAGATGGGAAGCCTCATGCCCACCCCTTAAGAAACATGTGCTGATTTCAGCAAAGAGTTGTGAAATCCCACAGGGTCTCTAATGTACCTTCCCCCCTCTCATCCCATCAGCCAAATTCAACTCGGTTGCCAAAATAGGGGGAAAAAGATGAAATAACTAAAATTGACCCCAAACACATGAGTACCTAAAATATATGCCATATTTAAAAATGGAGAGGGTTTTCATTTGATTAAATTATAGGTCTCTTTCCACCAAATTCCCTTCTGTAAGTTTTAGTAAAATGTCTTCTACTGCAAAGATTCTGGAAAGATGATTCAGAATACAAACGTTTGAAAGCTGAAGTACAAAAATTACATTCATTGACTAATTTTACCAGCAACTTCAACAGAATACAAGCACACCATAGAGACAGTAAACTCCTCTTCCCCTTGAACAGGGACTATAGTTTAAGCTATTTGGAATCTTGATAGCTATGTCACTATCTGGTAGAATGTGTTAACTATGTACCTGGTGACCTCCATATAAAGTAAGGCTTCTGTGTTGGGAGAATGATAAAATAGTCCTGGATCACATTTCTTCACAAACCCAGATGGTCCCATGTTTTCTCCTTGTGTTTCACAATGTTACTTTTCCCTTTTGCTTAGTGACCCAGAACTTTATTTTTCATCTTATCTTCTTCATTGACCTGTGACACGGTCGATGTAAGCAGAATGGAGAAGGGTCATTGGGAACAGCTGGGAACAGGCCTTCTGAGAGCCAGCAGGCGGCCGCCCCTGCTCCCTACGATTAATTCATCAACACAGGGCTATGAGTCACCCCACATTCCCTGAGACCTTGATGACCATGTTAGGTAGACGGAGAGGAGTGACTCTGAGAGTCAATTCGAATATAGGAGGTGGTTCTGCCGTCTACTAGCCGTTCAACTATTATTTTGTACACAGTTTTCAGCAGGCACTGTCTCCTGTTGATGTTTCAGGCACTATATTGTTCTTTGCCCTGCAAATGGATCCCCTTTACTAAGGTTTTGTTTCCCTGACTCACCTGGTCATAAAAATTCATGGGGGTTGTTCTCAGGATTCCACCCTGGAGATTCTGATTTAGAGATTAGGTCCAGGAATCTGTATTCTTAGCAGACACCCTTGAGAGATTCTTATCATCAGTCAAATATGAGAAATATTCTACTAAGATATGTTCAACTTAGCAAATTTCCATCTTTCACTTCCTCAATCAGATTTTACAGAGGAGCTTTTAAGAGGAAAATATTTCCAAGAAGGGCAATTTATGGCCCAATGGATACATTTAGAAGTTGGAAGTGTCAGCTGCTTGTTTTGTCTGATGGGCATGTCTGAATCACATATCTGTTAACTTCTAATATAATCAGCTTCCAAGTTGTGGGATCAACTTCTCAATCAATCTCTGTTCATTTGTTCATTCATTTGGCAAGCATTTATTGAGTACCTGCTATGTGCCAGGCATTGATCTTGGCATTAAGGATACAGTGGTAAAAAGACAGACCTGGTCCCTGTCCATAAGAAGCTCATATTCTGAGTAAGGACTGAATTTTAATTCTTTCTCAAATCAAAGTCCCCGTATATTACCAATAAAATTATCATAAGTCCTTTTCAGATAACACCCTGCAAAGTGTAATGTAGAATCATAAAAGTACACAAGTCACACTTCCTAGATATTAACTGAATGTCTACCATGTATCAGACTCTGTTGTAGGTGCTTAGGGTACATCAGTGAAAACAACAAAGATCCCTGCCCTCCTGGGGCTGACATCCTACGAGGAGGATGAGACACTGGTTAATTTATTCTAGCAAATTATACAATGCATTATAAGGGTATTGGTACAATGAAAGAAAAAAAACAAGCAAGAAAACAGAGATTGGGTATGTGAGAAGGTAGTCACAGTAAGCTTCATTGTTAGGGTAAAGTTTAACAAAGTCTTGAAGATGGTGAAGAATTCTGCAGAGTCTGGGAGAAGAGCTGTTAGGCAGAGCAAACAGCTAGAACAAAGACCCTACGTGGGGGAGGGGCCTGACAGGGGTGGGAGGAGATGAGTTAGGGTCTTGTAGGCCATTTGGAGCGTAATGGGGAGACAATGCAGGTTTTGAGTAGAAGGTGACATTATGTGACATGTTTTAATAGAGTCACTCTGGCTACTGTGTTGAGAACAGAATATAAGGCAAATATGGAAAAAACTGAATAACCATTCTGGAGAGCATTTGGCAATATCTAGATCTAGTAACGCTGAAGATGTGCCTTCCCTGGAACCCAGCAATTCTAAGCACTAGGAGAGAAACCCTCTTAATGTACACAAGGAGAGACCTGCAGGCATGTTCACTGTGACATTGTCGGCAGTGACAAAAAATCAAAATAGCCCATCAGCAGAAGAGTGAATGGATAAATTATAGTGTCCTCTTACAACGGAACACTATCCAGCAATTAAAATGAATGAACTAGCATTGTATTATCAAGGTGGATCCATTCCTCAAACATAAAATGGAACAATAAAAATCTAGTTGCAGAAGGATAGTTACAGAATGATGTCGGGTTTAAAAGACCACAATAGTATTTATGGCTATGTACATATTTAGTGAAAAAAATTCAAGTATCAAATGAAGAATATCCATTTCATGAAAATAATTATATTTTTCAGGAAGGGAGGGAAAAGGGTTTGGGGAAGGGTATAGAAAAAATTCCAACTGAAACCACAATTGTGTTAGTGGTTCTCTCTCTTTTATTAAAAAGATTCTAACTTTCCAAAATATTAAATTTCCTATATTTTTCATTAAATGAAATCAATAAAAATAAATAAAATAAATAACAGAGAAGAGAGATTTAATCCATTTGGCAATTGATTTCTATCTCCACCTCCAAAGCAGCATGCATAATATTTATATAGTCCATGTGGTTCTGTTTTGCCAGTATTTCCAATCAAAACTGTAAATTCTTCCTAAGTATTCTTTTAAAAATCTTTCTGCCTGGAAAATTTGTACTATTTTTCTCAGTATTTAACAATCTTTATCATGGTGGCAGTGCATGCCAGCCATCTGAGTTAAAAACAATGCTTGCGGGCTTCCCTGGTGGCGCAGTGGTTGAGAATCTGCCTGCCAACGCAGGGGACACGGGTTCGAGCCCTGGTCTGGGAAGATCCCACATGCCGCGGAGCAACTGGGCCCGTGAGCCACAACTACTGAGCCTGCGCATCTGGAGCCTGTGCTCCGCAACAAGAGAGGCCGAGATAGTGAGAGGCCCGCGCACCGCGATGAAGAGTGGCCCCCACTTGCCACAACTGGAGAAAGCCCTCGCACAGAAACGAAGACCCAACACAGCAAAAATAAATAAATAAATAAATTTATAAAGTTCCTACCAAAATTCTTACCATAGGAACTGTGGACTTCATATTGCAATCCATTTGCACAGAATGTAACAGCTAAAAAAAAAAAAAAAAAACAATGCTTGATGCTATTCACAATATCCAAGACATGGAAACAACCTAAATGTCCATCAACAGCTGAATGGAAAAGAAGATGTGGTGCATATATACAATGGAATATTACTCAGCCACAAAAAAGAACGAAACAATGCCATTTGCAGCAACATGGATGGACCTAGAGATTATCATACTAAGTGAAGTAAGTCAGACAGAGAAAGACAAATACCATATGATATCACTTATATGTGGAATCTAAAATATGGCACAAATGAATGTATCTACGAAACAGAAACAGACTCAGGGACATAGAGAACAGACTTGTGGTTACCAAGGGGGAAGGGGTCGGGAGAGGGATGGAACAGGAGGTTGGGGTTAGCAGATGTAAACTATTATATATAGAATGGATAAACAACAAGGTCCTACTGTATAGCATAGGGGACTATATTCAGTACCCAGTGATAAACCATAGTGGAAAAGAATATGAAAAAGAATGTACATATATATGTGTGTGTGTGACTGAGTCACTTTGCTGTACAGTAGAAATTAACACTGCATTGTAAATCAACTATACTTCCATAAAAATAAAAACAAAAACAAAAAACAAAAAGCAATGCTTGCTGGCATTGTGACTGCTGCAGAAAGTGCCCCTAGCCAGGCTCCCTGGGTTTATAAACTTGTGTTCACTGGTGGAAATGGACAGTTAGTGGCCCCAGTCCTGCCGGCTCAGGTGGCTTTCTTCCTCTACTGTTTGCAAAAGCAGGATGGGGTGGTTTCGGAAGCTTAAGTATTATTTGGAGATCTGTAATGGTATTAGCAGAGGGGCAACCTGAGCCAATTGTATTTTAGCAAGTGACAAGTATGTTTCTATAATATATTGATAATTATTTTTCTTCCTCTCTGTCTCCCTTTTCTACTGCCTTTGTATAAGAGGTTTCTTTTAAAACAAGAGTTTTCAGATTGGAATGTGTTATGGCAAAGAGCCCAGAAGAGGTGGATTTAGTGCACCGAAGCACTGTTTTCAATTATCAAGAATCCACGAAACCACAGTCTTAGGTTTTAGATGGGCCAATTTAAAAGTTTGCCTTCCCAATGTAAATGTATAAAACATAAGCTGTTCAGCAGTATCAGAGTCTTTCTCAGTGACGTGGGTCCCATTTCTCTAGCAGAGTACCTGCTGCACACAGGCTTATCACAAAAACAGATTATAGGGTCTTCATTAATATGTCTGCAAACCGACTAGACACTAGAATATGCAATTCATTTTTCTCTGAGCTACTACCCACCATACATACTCAATTTAATATATTTCATTATGCTAATTTTAAAAAGAAGATGGATTTTTCTCCTTATGAGTTCCATCACATTTTCTAAACACAAAGAAAATCTGTTATTGTTACCAATGCTTTATTAGATTGTTATGTAAGAATTACCATTTTAATATAGAAAGTTTCTGACCTGAAGTCACATGACACAGAGAGAAAAAAATGGCACAAACAATGGAAAAGAGAGACAGACAGACAGAGGAAGCAGAAACAACAAAATTTATGGGTTGCAGAGCGCTGACAGAGCAACAATGTGTGTGTCTTATTTTGGGGCCCCACCCATGTTGGAAACTCAAGAAGATGAACTTTGGCATCAATGGAACATGCTTGTGCAAAATTTGACCTAAATCTTTACTTGCAACAATATCCAGTGTTGGCCTGTATAGTTTTATATTCTCTCTATCTCTCTCTCTTTCTCTCCCCTCCCAAGTTTCTCAAGGTTTATTTCAGAGAAGCCTACTGGTAAGCTCCATGGAGGTCCCCATATTCTTCCATGGTTTCTCATGCAGTTTGGTGGAAAGAATGAGTAGTTTGAGCTACAGTTCACTGAAATCATGACGTATATCTGAGAGCATCGGTTTCCTCACATGCCATGGGGATGATGATAATAGTTATGACCTTGACCTCAGAGTGTTACCTGGGGAAGTCAGTGGAAAATACAGTGAAATTTTCTGTAAAAGCTGTTGTGATATTTTCATTCTCAGTTATAGTACTACTATTAATAATAAATTAATGACTTAAACCTAATTTATTTCACTTAGTGTGCTCTGTCCAATATGGTAGCCACCAGCCAACGTAGCTATTAAAATCAGAATAAATTAAAACTAATATAAAAAACTCAGTTCCTCAGTCTCACTAGTTTCATTTCCAATGTTAGTAGCTACCATCTTGAACAGCATAGATATTAGAACATTTCCATCATTGCAGAAAGTTCTGTGAACAGCGCTGGTGTCAAGTTTTAAGAAATAGACTTTTAATTTGCTTGAACATAGTACTATATACAAATACCTTTCCTTACTAGGAGCCTGACCTATGCATTAAAGGAGATTACAATTCTTTTTACTAAGTTTGAAACCTAGCTGTGTTGCATCTCAGAGTAATTAAGAGCTCAAGAAATTAGTTTTTTTAAGGTGAGTTTTCTATAGCTTATCGCAACAAACTCTAAACTAATAAGAAAATGTTCTGTACACCGCAAAAAATTATTCTCTAGCTTTTTTCAATAGAAACTCATCTAAATGTGATTTGCTGTGACTTGGAATTTAAGACTTGAGATGACTGAGCTACTTTGGGTTGCATCATCTTCATGGATTGTCAAATGAAGCTTACACTGAAATAACTCAGGATAGATCAGTTCAATTCCCTTGTTAAAAAATGAAATGCTTGCTGTTTCCAAGTAACTTACCAGATAACATAACAGATAGATCACATGAGGCATGAATTTGGCATTTCTCACCCACTGCCTAGGCCAGCTTGGATGACTGTTCAGATGGAGAAGTTTAAATAGCAGAGAAGGCTATCAGAGCATTTAAGGAGAACTGACATGAACCCTGCCCTCGCGTCATGCATATTAGCACAATATGCAGAGTCACTTTCCTCGTCTCATGCTTACATACTGTTTAATACTGCCTTATTATCTTTTTATATTGTAAATACATGAGGTCTCAGTCACTTGTGAATACCATTTCAGGTTATAAATTAGTTTCTTTGGTAACAACATACATCTTTTGCACTTCCTACTTACATGTAAAGAAAATATTCATAAGTACTGACGTAAGATTTCCAATCGTTATGCTTTGGCACTATAACAGAAAACTAAATTCTACTACGAGAGAGACTCAGAGAAAGTCCTTATCCATTTGCTGATCTTCACAAGAGAGGTCCCAGCCTGCTGAGTCTATGATCTGGGAGTGCAAAGTGAGGGCTGGGCAGGGTACTCGGTTCAGAAAAGGAGTTTTTATGTTTCCGAAGTGAAATACAAAAGGGATTTGATGCTGACTTGTGATGGCATGCCCCTTCTAGCAAGTGGCCAGGATGCCCAAGAAATTAATCAGGTTGCTAAAGAGACAGTTGAACCAAAAAGGATATGGCAGAGAAACACTGGTAGGGTGATGATACTGTAGAAGACTTGGTCTTTGTGACAAGGAAAAGCAAACTCAGGGAATGGTGTGAGGAAATCAATGCAACCCACGATGATCTTCTTACTTGTCACCTTTTGCTAAAGAACAGAGTATGGGAAAGAAGACAAAGCAGGGGAAGCTGGTAACATTTAATGAGAACTTGAGATTATGTTTTCCCAGCTGGAAAGATAAAGCAACACTGAGACAGAAATTCAAGGTTGGCAAATCTTGAGACCAAAGAAGAGAAGGAGGAAGAAGTCACTTCTGTAAACAAGCTGGTACCAAGGATGGGTTCCACCTCTGATGGGTTCCTCTCTGATGAGGAAAGGACAGAGGTTTAAATTAGGGATGATTTTAGCTTTCCTTCCCTTTCCTTTCCTTGCCTTGCCTTGCATTGCCTTGCCTTGCCTTTCCAAGCGTTTAGATATCCTGGGTGCCATGAGTCTTGGAGAAGCAATGACGTATAAGTCATTAGAAAGGTTAACAACAAAAACTCCACCATTTGGTTGGTAGAATGGCAGTTTTCACTACTAATCAGTAAGTGCTCATTTAGTCAAAGAGGTAAAGGAAGGTGAGTGTAGTGAGAGAAAAAGATTCATATTTCTTGCAGTTCTACTCATCAGCAAAGGCCTAAAAAGATACTCTCAGTTCTGTGTAAATAGTTAATGATTCATTTGGTTTCCAGGTGGACCAGATTTAAAGAAAGTAGAGAAACTGAGGTGTTCAAAGAAATTCATTGCTCACTGTGTGTCCGCAGGTGGACACCAGACCTCCTAAGTGGTCATCTTAGTATTTTTCTTTTGAAGGAATGGTTTAGTAGAGATGACTTTTCCTAGTTAATAAGACATAATGACCCAGAAAGAAAATTATCATGAAGGCAAAATTAAAACCACTATATTCGTCATGAAGAATAAAGCTAAATATTTAATAACATGCTACCTCAACAAATATTCTGATAATCTGAGTATTCACTAAAGCAAACCGGGTACATTCACGTATATTTGTAAAAATCTTAGAGCACTCATGGTGATGGGAGAGATCAGACAATTATTCATAGGTTTGTAAAATATATCTTGGGAGAAGGAGTTTCTAAGCTGTTTCTTTTAGTAACAAAATATGAACTATTTCAAACACTGGGGAAAGTTCAGGGACTAATACAATGAACACCAAAGTACCCATCACTCAGATTATCTTTTTTTAATCAAAATATGGCAGATACAGTTGAAACCCCTTTTATCACCCTTCCTGTCCCCATTCCTCTTCCTTCCTCCCAGAGACAGTGCTATTCAGAAGCTGAATATCTTTCCTCTCCTGTGTTTGCACTTTCACTACATATATAGTTATTTGTATCCATAAACAATATAAAGTTTTGTTCTGTGTGCTTTTGAACTTTATACAGAAGATATGGTGCCAGGAGCACTATTCTACATGCAGCTTTTTATACTCATAATTTTAAAAAGATTTTACTTCCTATCTATCTATCTATCTATCATCTATCTATCTATCTATCTATCTATCTATCTAGCCTATCATCTATCTACCTATCTAGTCTATCTATCTATCTATCTATCTATCTATCTATCTATCTATCTACCTATCTATCTATCTATCTTTCTATCTATCTAGTCTATCTATCATCTATCTATCTATATCTGTCTATCTAGTCTGTCTATCATCTATCTATCTATCTAGTCTGTCTATCATTTATCTATCTATCTATCTATCACTTTCTCTCTCTCTTAACTCTCTATCATATGTCGTCTATCCCTTGCTTGTCTCATAATTCTGGAGGTCAGAAATCTGGAATCTAGGTGTCAGCAAGACCATGCTCTCTCTGAAGACACAAAGGGAGAATACTTCTTTGTTCTTCAAGCATCTAGTGCTTGCTGGCAATCATGGGCATTCTTTGGTATGTAGATGGAATCACTCTATTCACATGCTTCTTCCTGTATGTCTTCACATCATCTTTCCTCTGTGCATGTCTGTCTCTGTGTTCAAATATCCTCATTTTAAATAGAGAAATTGAGACACAGATGTAAAGAACAAACGTGTGGACACCAATGGGGGAAAGCGGCGGGGTGGGGGGGGGGGGGCGGGGGCGGTGGTGGTGGTGGTGGGATGAATTGGGAGATTGGGATTGACATGTATACACTAATATGTATAAAATGGATAACTAATAAGAACCTGCTGTATAAAATAATGAATTAAATAAAATTTTTAAAAAAGGATACTAGTCATAATATTAGGATCCACCCTAATAATCTCATTTTAACTTGATTATCTCTACAAAGACCCTATTTCCAAATAAGGTTACATTCTGAGTACTGGGGGTGAAGACTTCAACATAATCTTTTTGGGGGGGGAAATAATTCAACCCATAGCAAATAGTTACTGCTTTATTCTTATTTTCTACTCCCTCTTGATTCAATTTAATAATTTATACTCTTCTAGAAATTGGTTCTTTTCACCAAAATTTCATATTATTGGCATAATATTGTAATTTTTTAAATCTCTAATTTAAATATTAGAATTTATATATTCTTTCTTTTGTTTTCCTTGTTTGATCTTGCCAGAAATGTATTTAGTTAATTTGTTTTCTCCAAGAATCACCTTTAGGTATTCTTGATTTCCTTTAGTATTTCTTTCAATTAAAAAAAAAAAAACTAAAAGCAGCTTTATTGTGGTATAACTGACATATGATAAACTGCACACATTTAAAATGCACAGTTTGATAAGTTCTGACCTCTATCACCTATCTATCTATCCATCTATCTATCATCAATCATCTGTTTATCCAATGTGTGCTTTGAAACCATCACTGCAATTGAGATAGAAAATCTATTCCCAAAGTTACCTAATTATTCTTTGTAATCCTTCCCTCGTGCCCCACCCTAACCCACCATCCCAGGCAGCCACTGATTTGCTTTCATATGCGGATATTCTATAAATGGAATCTTACAATATGTACTCTGTTTTTGCCTAGCATATTTCCATCGGCATAGTTGTTTTGAGGCTCATCATGCTCTTTATGTATCAATAATTCTTTTTATTGTGGAATCGTAGTCCGTCGCCCAGATATACCACAATTTGTTTATTCATTTTGTTGATGGACGTTAGGGTTGTTTCTCATGTTTGTCTGTTATAAATACTTCTGGTAAGAATATTTGTGTATAAGTCTTTTTTTTTAACAGTCTTTATTTTTTAAAGGGGTTTTAGATTCAGAGCAAAATTGAACAACAAGTACAGACAGAGTTGCCATATACTTCTGCAGCTCACAGGCACAGCCTCCCCGGAAGTTAACATCCACCCCAGAGTGGTACATTTGTTACAATTGATGAACCTACATTGACGCATTATCACTCTACGTCCACAGCTTATGAGGGTTAACTCTTGGTGCTGTACGTTCTATGAGTTTTGACAAATGTATAATAACATATATCCACCATTATAGTATCACACAGAATAGTTTCACTGCCCTAAAAGTCCTCTGTGCCCCACCTATTCATCGCTCCCTCCCCAATGCCTGGCAACCACTGATCTTTCTACTATCTCCATAGTTTTGCCTTTTCCAAGATGTCATATGGCTGGAATCTTACAGTATGTAGCCTATTTAGATTGGCTTCTTTCACTTAGCAATATGCATTTAAGGTTCCTTCATGTCTCTTCATGGCTTGATAGCTCATTTCTTTTTAGTACTGAATAATATTCCATTGTCTGGATATACCAGAGTTTATTTATCCATTTACTTACTGAAGGTCATATCGGTTGCTTCCAAGTTTGGTAATTATAAATAAGACTGCTATAAACATTCTTGTGCAGGTTTCTGTGTAGACATAAGTTTCCAATTCATTTGGGTATTCATAAATACCAAGGAGCACAATCGCTGGATTGTATAGTGTGGTTAGTTTCGTAAGAAACCACTCAACTCTCTTTCAAGGTGACTGTACATTTTGCCTTCCCATCAGCAATGAATGAGAATTCCTGTTGTTCCACATCATCAGTGTTTCAGATTTTGGCCACTCTAATAAGTGTATAGTGATTACAAGTCTTTTGTGGACATATCCTTTTATTTCTCTTAGATAAATATGTAGGATTGGATGCCAGGATCACATGCTAAATGCATTTTTAAATTTTTAAGAAACTGTCAAACTGTTTTCTAAAGTGGTTACATCTTTTATACCCCCACCCTTGCTAACACTTGGTATGGCCAGCCTTTTTAATTTTAGCTCTCCTAATGGGCATGTAGCAATACTTCATTGTGGTTTTAATGTGTATTTCCCTAATGACCCTGATGCTGAACATCTCGTCATGTGGTTATTTGTCATCCGTATATTAAATCTGGTGAAGTATCTGTTAAAATTTGGTGAAATGCTGCCCTGCTGGAATTTTGAATGGAATTGTGTTGAATCTACACATCAATTTGGAGAGAACCGATATCTTAAATAAATGACCCTTTTAACCCATGGTCATGGTCTCCATTCATTTAGGTCTTCTTTAATTTCTCTCAGCAATGTGTTTTAGTTTTCAGTGTATAGTTCTGCACGTCTTTTTTGGGGTTATCCTAAGTATTTAGAAAATTTTTTTGATGCTAATATAAATAGGATTGTTTTAAAATTTCAGTTTCTGATTTGTTCATTGCTGACATATGGAAATGCAATTTATTCTTTTTAATGTATACATTTTTTTGCTTTTCTCTCTCCTGCTGGATTGTCAACAAATTCTTTTCTTAATTTTTCTTTTTTAATCTGCTGGTTTGGAAGCTATGGTGTATATTTCAAGGTTTATATGAGTTGCTACTCTTTTATTTTTAACATCTATGATTTGGGGCTTTATTGTTGCTATCCAGAAGCCTGCTGTCTGCCTGTCAGATTGGTTTTCCTTTGTAGATAATCTCTCTTTTTCTTCCTGACAGTTTTTAAGATTTATTTATTCTTAATACTTTTTTTTTTTTTTTTTTGGCTGCGTTGGGTCTTCGTTGCTGCACGCGAGCTTTCTCTTGTTGTGGCGAGCTGGGGCTACTCTTCGTTGCGGTGCGTGGGCTTCTCATTGCAGTGGCTTCTCTTGTTGCGGAGCATAGGCTCTAAGTGTGCGGGCTTCAGTAGTTGCCGCACACAGGCTCAGTAGTTGTGGCTCGCGAGCTCTAGAGTGCAGGCTCAGTAGCTGTGGCGCACGGGCTTAGTTGCTCCACGGCATGTGGGATCTTCCCAGACCAGGGCTCGAATCCATGTCCCCTGCATTGGCAGGTGGATTCTTAACCACTGTGCCACCAGGGAAGTCCTCTTAATACTCTTAAGTGTAACTTTTCTGTCTAGATATAGATTCAATATTACTCATCCTGCTTGGTGTATAACACGCATTTTGGATCTGAGGACTTATAATTAAATTTTGGTGTATTCTCATCTCATCTCTTCTAGTAGGGCTCTCTGCTATTTCCTATACTCACTTCCTATAGAGCTTCTGTTAGAAATATGATGGAGCCACTCAATCTATATTCCCTGTCTTTAACTTTTATTTCATAATTCTGATCTGCTTGTTCGTTTATGCTTCATTCCTGGTGAACTCCTCAGGACAGCCTTCCAACCCACAAACTGTGCACCGATGTATAAACCTATTTGTCTTATATATGTAATTGTTTTAAATCTTAATAACTATGTTTTTCATTTTCAAGATTTCTAATTGGTTCTTTTTCTCATCCACCTATTGCAGTCTTATTTCTGCCTGTTTTGCTTCATTATTTCTTATTATTTTTGAATTTTTCCCATATTTTACCACTTTGAAGAATCTAAGCACACTCATTTTCAGATCTTTTTCTCTTTTATCCACGATTTTAATATTTTAATCTTTTCTGTATTGAACTAATCTGTCAATAGTTGATTTTGTTGGCTGTCTTTCTCAGCATTTTATTTCTTTGTGTATTTGAGCACTTTGGTTTACAAGCTTTTCTCATATTACAAGTTTTTTCTTGCCTCATTCCACCCCTACTATCCTCTTCCTGTTTAGGAGTTTTGTACCTGTTTTCACATGGTCTTCTAGGACCTTTTAGTCCAGAACCAGTTTAGGGGATACTGAAGATTCAGTCACCAACCCAGAGGCATGCCTTGCCTATTTGTTAGGCTATATTAGTGTGTGTGCAAAAGTAAATATCAAAGCATAATCTTAACTTGCCATATTGACTGAAATTGTGTTTTTGTGTGCATAATAAGTGGCCACGTTGAAGAAAATTCTTTTGGAGAGGTCATGGTGTTATTATTTTCAAAATCAAGTCAATATTCGAATTTCTAAAATGGACGCTTTCTAGAATTCTATGAAAGTAATTATATTTGGCTCATGGACTATCTCCAGATATTTCATATTTTCATTTACCACTGCCAAGAACAAGATTTTCAATTTCAGTCTTGGTAATTTTGTTTTAAAAACCAGGGACTGGTGACCTTATTTATTTCAAGGCAATACTCAAAGTTATGGTATCCAGTGATGAACAGGGTAGCCTAGTGAGAAGATTAGTTACAAGTACATCAAAAGTCCACCAGAAGTCTATATGTATATGTGTATATATATATATATGTATATGTATATGTGTATATATATATGTATATGTATATGTATATATATATGTATAACTTACCTTAACACACTAACACACTTTGCTATACACCTGAAGCTAACACAACATTGTAAATCAACTATACTCCAATTAAAAAAAAAAAAAAAAGTCCACCAGAAGTCTATTTCTTGTGAGGATTTTAACTGGAGAGTGGGACTGGGCAGGGAAAGAGGTATTGAATATTGATTTTCCCAATTATCCTAGAATTAAAGCCAATAGCTGACAGACACACCAACAGAAATCTGAAATGGCAGCTCTATGCAGGGAGAATAACATGTAGTGGTATTTGGACATACGATGGTAGAATTCTCTGCAAGGGAGCCGGGGGGGGGGGGGGGCGGGGGGCAGGCCTGTTTTCATTCAATTGTTTCCTTAGAAAAGCAGATTGCCTGGAATCCAGTATGTACTGTGTCCCTGATTGGAGAGTCCAGGGCATTTTTCATTGATTCCACAGCTGGAAAACTCCCAAGAATGGGCTTAGGGCCACTGAAATGAACAATTATATTTAAAGTTTGACTGACCTTGCTCAGTGATAATTCCCTCTAGAAAAGAAAAGTAGATACTGCTTGCTAAACCATCCCAAACTAGCTCCAAAAAGATACAGAAATTTGATTTTTGAACATTTTCATCTGCATTTAAGCCTCTTGGGTGATACAATTGGAAAACAACATTTCTTCACAGTGAAAATGTGTTTGGCAGCCCCTCTATATACAAAGTTCAAATTTAGGGCAAAGAAAAAGAAACCCTCATTATGTAATCAGGTCAAATTATTGGTTACTGGGAAGAGTTCCTGGTTTACACTTCATCTATTATATGAAGTAGATATTAGATCTTTTATTCTGCCTGTGCCATTTTAATCACAGCAGTTCTTTATTCTAAATATTTTAACCTTGGAAGACATTTCCCCAGGGCTTCTTATTTATTTAGATATTGTTATGTAAGACACACAATAGCATCGGTGAAGGCTGGATTGATCCCTTCTTATCTTTCACAGGAGGATTGAACAATACATAAAGGAACTGGTGCTATAAATATAAAGAGGTAGTTTTCTAAATTCCTGGGTAAAGAGGGGCAGGGGTGAGAGGTGAAGACCTAGGGCAGAGATCCCTCCAAACTGCAGTTTAAGTGATGGAGAAATGAATGTGGAGATTCTGTTCTTCCTCTCTCTTCTCTTTCTTTCTCCATTTAACTCAACCTCGGTCAATTGCAAAACACACACTTTTAGTCTTTCCACTTAAACTGAAAGGCAGAGACTGACATCGTGTTTGCTGGGTATGACCTGCATACGGTTTTGAAAACTTGTGAATCATATAATGAAAAAATCAGGAATTTCATCTAAAAATCCTGATTTTCAACTTCTCATGAAAAATTAGAGAATCTGGCTACCCTAGGTCTATAGTTCATCAAGTCAATAACTGGCAAGTTCTAGGCAGTGGCCAAAGTTCTCCACTTAACCACAGTTCCAACCTTGTTTGCCTCCCTCTTCATATTAAAAGTCAGGTTCTTTTAGGCATTTGGGATTGTACTTTATGGTGTAAAGCTATGATTTCTTGCATTCTTATTTGTTCATCTCCAACAAATATTTATTGAGAATCATTGTTCCAAGACTTGAAGTTACTGCACTGAGCAAACAGATTTGGTCCATGCCATCACTGTGCTTATATTCTAGTGAGGAGAGATAGATAATCACAAATAGAATATATGATGTTGGGGAAAAGCGTTATAAAGATAAATAAAGCATGGTGCCTCAGACATTACTATATCCACTTGGACACAGGATGATACTTTTTGCCCACTTGCACTTTAGTTGGTTTGTCCAATGAACTCTGAGTGGAAGTGATCTATGTCACCTCTGGGTGGAAGCATTTATTTGCTGGCCTTGACTCTCCTCTTCATTTTCACCTCTCTGTGGCTAGTGTGTTGGTTCAAATTGATAAGGACTTGTGGGGGAGGACTGCCTGGGAGGGTTGCCCAGACTGGCAGTAGGTTTTTCTTAAGTGATAACATTTTCTTTTAAGCCACTGATGTTTGAGGGGTTGGTTGTTATGATGCCATAACATAGATTACCCTGACTGGAAGCATACTGAGGAGTCAAGGAGTGATAGGTGCAGAGTGCTGAAATCTCAGATTGTGTGGTCTAGGGGTCCTTTCTGAAGAGGCGACCTTTGATCGAAATGAGTGGTCTTGCTATTAAATAGGTCAAGGAAGACCCTTCCAGGTGGATGAAGCAGTTTAGAGCTGTGTGTGTGTGTGTGTGTTTTTTTTAACATCTTTATTGGAGTATAATTGCTTTACAATGGTGTGTTAGTTTCTGCTTTAAAACAAAGTGAATCAGTTATACATATACATATGTTCCCATATCTCTTCCCTCTTGTATCTCCCTCCCTCCCACCCTCCCTATCCCACCCCTCTAGGTGGTCACAAAGCACAGAGCTGATCTCCCTGTGCTATGCGGTTGCTTCCCACTAGGTATCTATTTTACGTTTGGTAGTGTATATATGTCCATGCCACTCTCTCACTTTGTCACATCTTACCCTTCCCCCTCCCCATATCCTCAAGTCCGTTCTCTAGTAGGTCTAGAGGAAAACATAGGCAGAACACTCTATGACATAAATCACAGCAAGATCCTTTTTGACCCAGCTCCTAGAGAAATGGAAAGAAAAACAAAAATAAACAAATGGGACCTAATGAAACTTAAAAGCTTTTGCACAGCAAAGGAAACCATAAACAAGACCAAAAGACAACCCTCAGAATGGGAGAAAATATTTACAAATGAAGCAACTGACAAAGGATTAATCTCCAAAATTTACAAGCAGCACATGTGTGTGTTCTTATAATGTGGACTTGAACACTCAATGGGTTTCACGTTTTACTGCTCTCCTCCAAGGTTTTAATAAAATGAACATATTAAAAGTTAGTGGGATAGTGAATAATTAGTATTTCTGGCATTTTGTTCCCCACCTAGAATTTTGGGATCATGGTTGCCTACTTTCCATCTGATTTCAGCCCATGGTCACAGACTGCAGACTCCATCAGCACATTCAGGTTGATTCTCAGCAATAGGGCCAGACGGCTTTCATCAATGTATTCAGAACTGAGCTTATTCCCAAAGGAACAAAATGCAGAATAACATGCTCTATTCTATTTTGTTTCCACTGGCCTGTTATGATTCTATTTTAGAGAAACATGTAAAGCATATCAGCTTAAAGATAAAGACAATAGAATGTGTTTTTCAGCCATGTCTTGGCTATATGCAATTACTTTTTCTCTCAATGTGTTGTACCGATGTTTAAATGATATCATGAATAGGCACCCTTTATTTCCCTACCCATCAGTGCCACCCAGTTATTCAGTATATAATAAACTAAATTCTGATTTTTTTCTTATTTTAACACACAAAGGTACATGTTTTGGGGGTTCTGTTATGTACACTTTAACTCACTGTGGTAAACTCAATGTTTTTGCATAGTTTGGCCACAAAATTAAGTATGAACTAAAGATAATGATTAAGATGAAATGGGTAAATCCTCATTAGCCGTCTCTAAATTTTCCTTTTATTTACTATTCTCTTCATTCCTGAAAACACCCAAATCTAGTCACTTCTTTATTCTACATTTGTTAGTGTCTTATTTGCATTCTTGGAGCCCAGGAACTGTGTCTTCTTCCAACTCTCTCCCCTAGCAATCATGTACCTGAACACAGGAAATGTTTGGCAAACCTCAGCTGAATGAATGTAGAATTCCTTCACTGATTAGATTTGGGGTTTGATACTTTAAATATATTCATTGATTCTGTCATGCTTTATACTCCATGGATATTTGGGGATTTTCATTTTAGAAAACCAGTTGGAAAATTGCAGGCAAAGAGACAAACCTCTAAGTTACTCTAAGCATTGGGTCTCTGTTAATGTAAAGCATTCAACACTTCAGGTCACTGAGTTTTTACTACACACCTTGAACCACATGATGTATCAAGATTTATAGGGCAATGCTCTTATCTCTGAGAATTACTGGTCTCATTGGAGAAGCAGTATTTACACCAGTGGAGTAAGCTGAGAATGCTGAAATATAGAGTATTAAGTGTGTGATATTGGCAAGAAGAAGTTCTATGAAAGACGAGGTGAGGATTTTGGTGTTGGCTACCTGGAAGAGTAAATGAGGATGGAGATAGGCTTTGCAGGATGGAAGAGATTTTAGTAAACAGGGAGGAGGGCAGAGACATTCCACTGGTCAGAAACAATCTACATGGTGAAGAGTTTACTCTCAGGGTAAGGAAATAACCCAGTCATTCCACTCTCAACTTTCGTTTAACTCTTGCAGAATTATATAGATTTAAGTCTTAAACTGGACCAGAATAGGGGAGAAAGTGTAGGTCCTTTTGACTTGTAGTTATTTGTTTCCTATGAGTGGTCAAGAGAGTGAAAATAGGATGAAAACATCCCTGAATAAATAGAAAATGGAGTAAGGCAGCCAAGTCATTAAAATAACATGAGTATGTGAAGTAGATGGAGAAAATGTGGATTTCCACACGTTTATCAGTAATGCTGCACCAAAGAGGAGAAGGTAAGGACATCAGAGGATGAGGAAGGGAAGCAGCCCTGTCTAGTAGTTTTTCCATATGTAGAAGGATACCACTATTTCATTGTTTTATGTTTGGGTTTTACCCTGGAATGTTAAACATGATTTTATGAAACAGAATATACTCAAATGAATAGTGTAGGTTAGCACTAATTTTTTAAGTATTATAAAATTACAGAATAAGATAAAGAGGGAATTTTTCTCACCCCTTTGTCACATGGTCTAGAGAGTCACTTAAGTATGTAAGAGCTTTCTTAAAAAAGGGGGAAAAAAACAAGTGCTCTAGATCAGGCTTAGATTCCAGTAATAACACCATTATTTGAATTAGGTCAATCGGCCTGTTTTTCTTCTAACTCTTTACAGAAGTCAGTAATACTAAGGAGTCTGAAGTTTTCAAAAGTTAGAGGATATAAAAGGGGGAGAAAACAATGGAGAGGGAAGGGTGGGCAGGGCATCAGAGCAGGACATTGGGCAGTCAGAGGGCAGTAAGATGGCACTGGTCACCTTTGGTAATATATAGGTACCAAATGTGGGAAAGTATTGCAGAATGGGGCATGGGAGAGACAAATATCTATCTACTTCACAATTTGGTTTAGAGTAGGACTGATTCCAGGACACTTAGAAGGATTAATGAATGAGAACTTGACTATGAGGTAGGCATAAGGCAGACCATTCCAGTGATATCTGTCACAGCTAAGTGCATAAATGGTCCCTCATTAGGATAACTGCTAGGGGAGGGGTAAAGGGAGAAGGGGATGGGTAACCAAAACAAGGTTGGCTTCTTGGTTTTTGTTATTAATCTTATTTTTCTAGATTCACAGTGCTGGATTAGAGCATCAAAAAATGGAAGTATGTAGAGAAGGAAGGGCAAGTGGAAATGTGGGCAGGAGCTAAGGAGTAATCAGAAACCTGCATGCCAGTCTACAGAGCAAAGCAAGTATACCTCTGGCCGAAAGCTCAGGGTCTGCTGGCTTTTGGCCTTGGATCTTTTCTAAGAGAGGGGAGGCTGGACCAAAAGACCTCTTGACAAACTATCCTACAAATTCCCCACTCTGCCATGGTTTCACATTTGTTTCTCTTGCTCAGAGCTTGGATATATTAAAACGTTTACAATAAATCAGGTAGCATATAGTGAAAACAAGTCAATAAAGACCATACATTTTTTAGGACTGGCATTTCAGAAATTTTTATAATAGGAGAATTTTGAATTGCTTGTCAACCGTCTCCACCCGTATGATCTCACCTACACCTCAGACTTGGTAAGGTTATAAGTAATTTCATTATTTTCTTCCCATGGTAGTTCTTCACACAAGGTTCTTTGCTTCGCTAATGATACCGACAATTTCTTTATCACTGAACTTCCAAAAATGGAAGTGCTATTTAACATCACTATTATCTTCCCTGCACCACTTCCAATCAATTTCCAAGTCCTATTGGTTCTTCCTTGATACATCTATTATGCTGCGCCTTCTCATCCGCGCTGTGTCCTGCTGCTGGATGGATTCTTCTAAAGGCACAGTTTATTTTTTTTTTTTTTTTTTTTTTTTATTTTTTTTTTTTAATGGCTGTGTTGGGTCTTCGTTTCTGTGCGAGGGCTTTCTCTAGTTGCGGCAAGCGGGGGCCACTCTTCATCGCGGTGCGCGGGCCTCTCACTGTCGTGGCCTCTCTTGTTGCGGAGCACAGGCTCCAGACGCGCAGGCTCAGTAGTTGTGGCTCACGGGCCTAGTTGCTCCGTGGCATGTGGGATCTTCCCAGACCAGGGCTCGAACCCGTGTCCCCTGCATTGGCAGGCAGATTCCCAACCACTGCGCCGCCAGGGAAGCCCCTAAAGGCACAGTTTAAATTATGTCAATTCTCTGTCCACTTCCCTGTTCAAAACTTGCAACGCTCACCATTGACTATGAGTCCATTTACACTCCCTCATTATCTTTACATCCTGTTGTTGACATATATTTTACTTCTACAAATATTACAAACCTCAAAATATATTGTCATTTTTCTTTAAACATTTAATTGACTTTTGACGAATTTAATCTTAAAAAGAAAAATATTCTTTCATATATACCTATATGTTTACCTATTTTCTGTGTCTTCATTCCTTTCTGTAGATCCAAATTTCTACCTAGTATCATCCTCCTTCAAACTGAATATTTTCCTTTAACATTTCTTATAGTATTGGTTTGCTTGTGAAAAATGGTCTCAGTTTTTGTTCATCTGAAAATGTCTTTATTTAACTTGAATTTCTGAGAGATATTTCACTGATAATAGACTTTAAAAGTAACTTTACACTGTCTTCTGGTCTCTGTTGTTTTCTGATGAAAAGTCAGCTAATATTCTTTTTTTTTTTTTTTAATTTATTTATTTATTTATTTTTGGCTGTGTTGGGTCTTCATTTCTGTGCGAGGGCTTTCTCTAGTTGCGGCAAGCAGGGGCCACTCTTCATCGCGGTGCGCGGGCCTCTCACTATCACGGCCTCTCTTGTTGCGGAACACAGGCTCCAGACGCACAGGCTCAGTAGTTGTGGCTCACGGGCCTAGTTGCTCCACGGCATGTGGGATCTTCCCAGACCAGGGCTCGAACCCGTGTCCCCTGCATTGGCAGGCAGATTCTCAACCACTACACCACCAGGGAAGCCCCCAGCTAATATTCTTATCTTTGTCCCATTGTATGTCATGTCTTCCTCTCTGTCTCTCTCCCTCACTTCTTTTAAGATTTTTTTCTTTAACTTTGTTGTTCTTAGTTGTATATCCTGCTATAGTGAGCTTCCTGGATCTATGGGTTGCTGTTTTAGATCAAATTTGGAAAAATTTTGTCCCATATTTCTTCATATTGTTTTGCTCTATTTCTGTCTGTCCCCCAACTTTATTTCTTTCTTGTACACCAAATACATAATTATAGACCACTTGATACTAACCCACAGGTTGCTGAAGCTTTGCTCATTATTGCAATTTTTCCTCTCTGTACTTCAGTTTGAATGATTTTATTGACTTGTTTCAATTTCAGTGACTCTGCTTCTGTTGTGTCCACTCTACTGTCAATCACATCTGACACATTTTTTTTATTCAAGATTTTTTTCAGTTCTAGGCTTTTCATTTTGACCTTTTTGATGGTTTTCACATCTCCAGAAATTCCCATCTTTTCACCCATTATAATCATTTTTTTCATGTAGGTAGGTCCCTTTGTATATTTTTCACAGTTAATTTCAAATCCTTGTCATCTAATTTTAAAATCTGCATCATCTATGAGTCTGTTTATTTTGACTAATTTTTCTCTTGACTCTATATCACATTTTCTTGTTTATTTACATGACTAGTAATTTTTTTATTGTATACTGAACAGTATGGTTTAAATATTGTAGAGATACGAATTCTGTCATCTTTTTTCTGGAAAGTGTTGAGTTTTATCCCAGCCAGGAATTAAATTACTGGCATATCATCTTGAACAGGTTTGCTCCTCAGTCCTAGGGTGAATTCCTCAATCCTAGGAACATAGTCTTTACTCCTAAGCCATGGCTCTTTTGGGGTTTATTGAGAGCTTGACATTTTTACTAAGCCCCTCTAATTTCAAACTGCCTCTCCTGCACTGGGTAGCTGCTAAAATATGTTCTTAGCTCTTTTAGCATTCTAGGTGTTTGTTTGTTTGTTTTCCTTTTGAGTTCCTTGGAGTCTCACCTCTCACATGCATAGTTCAGCAGTCAACCAAGGATTAAAAGAAGTTCATATGCAAACTTTGGGGTTCCCTCTCTATGACTCCCTTCACTCCTCAACTGAGGAGATTTCACTCCTCAATTTCCAGCCATTCTGTCAATCCCAGACTATCTTATCTTCTGACTCCTATAATAAGAGTATGGCTTTACTTCCAGTTCAGTGGGGGAGGGGACTGCCTCCAGTGGGAAAGCCATGGGTGGATCTTACTCAGCATCAATTCTTTTTTTTTCAAGGATCATATCTCCTCCAGTTTCTGCCTACTTTTGATTATTCTCCAGTGTCTTCAGTTGTTTTTAATTTTTTGGTCACAGTTTATAATTGTTTTCTTTGGGAGTGTCAGTCCAATATAAGATACTCTGCAATTACATGAAACCAGAATTTCTCTATTGATCATGAAAGAATTCTAAACCCCATATCTGGCTTTTAAGATCCTTTATGAATAGTCTCCAACTGTCTTAGTTAGCTCATGCTGCCATAACAAATATACCATAAACTGCGAGGTTTAAATGACAAATATTTATTTCTCACAGTTCTGGAGCCTAGAAGTCCAAGATCAGTGTGCCAGCATGGTCGGGTTCTGCTGAGACCCTGCTTCCTGACTTGTAGGCAGCTGTTTTCTCACACTGGGGGTGGAGGGGGTGGAGAAGCAAGCTCTCTCCTGTCTCTCATTATAAGGGCACTAATTCCATCATGAGGGCTCTACCCTTATGACCTTATTACCTCCCAAAGACCCCATTGTCAAATATCATCACATTGGAGAGTACAGTTTCAATACGTGCATTTTGGGGAAACACAAACATCCAGTTTATAGCATCAACCTCCCTTTTTACTTCATTTTTCACTTCTCCCCTTTATTCATGCTCAATTCCTGTCAATTTGGCATAATGTTCTTTAAACTTTGTATCTGTACCTCTTGTCCCCTCACTTCTATCTTAACATGTCCAAAGTCTATTATTAGAATTCTTATGAGCTAATAACACCCTTCTTCTTCCTCTGTGATGGACTCAGGAGTCAGGCAGAGATTAAATGGTCACCTTTATTATTGATAAAGTACTGGAAGAAAGAGGCTTTAAGGATCTCTCACTGCATGTCAGAAAATAGACCACAACACAGGGGTCATGCAGACAGGTTCCAACTAAAGAGAAACCAGATGGAGCTAAGCAGAGAATGTTCAGTTTCTGCTCTCAAACTCACTACTTAACCCTCTGTGGGAGCAGTAATGAGTGGGAAGAGAGGCCAAGGATGTTACTGCAGCTGAAGTTCCTCTACATGGGGAAATGTAGAAAGGAGAATAAATATCTTCCTCACCCTTTCACCTTGCAAGTATTAAGCAGGACCAATTCTCAGTCACCTTTTTTGCCCATCCTTCCCTATGCCCTTCTACATAGAAGAAGGCATAGAGGATCTCTCCTTGCTGTGAATGCTACTTTCACCTTATCTGAACTTTTCTTTATAGCATTTATTCTATCCTGTAATTGATCTATTTCACTGTGACCTCTCCTCTTTCCTAGAATCTCCTTAAAATTATTATTTATTATTTATTTATTATTATTCATGCTTTCATATTCTTCAATTATTAACACAGTAACTGACAAATGGTAAAGCCCTGAATAAGTATTGATATAATGAAAAAATAAGTCAATGAAATGATCCATGAAAAAAAAAGGTAGGTAGCAAAGAGGGATCTAATAATTTAAAGCAGAATAAGCCAAGCCATCATGGGAATGAAGAATATATTTCTATTTAAAGTAGCTAATTGCTTGTCACTAGAGGAGGAAGTAATATCACCAGCACACTGATATTATCATGACCACCATCTTCTACTCTCCAGTGTGAGAGGCTGTTAGCAGGTGTGCTTGGAATGGAACTCAAGGGACATCTATCAGCATCTTCTGACAGCCTCATACCAGCCTCTCTAGAGGTTTTAAACATCTTAAATTACATAAGAAATTAGAATGAGGGAAATGAATGGATTAAAATGAGGAGCTGGAATTCCCCTTGAAGGTTAATTTAAGACTCTTTCTTGACTATGTTTTATCAAACTCTTAGTTCAGATATAATCATTCCTCTTCACCTTTATCCTTAGGTACTATCAAAGAACATACTGGGAAGAAAGTATTGTGGGATTTTTTTTTTTTTTTAATTCAGACAGAAAGTCACAAAAATTATACTCATCCTCATCAGTTCACTCAGTCCCATGTAATTAATTTTTTTTTTCATCTTGATCTTTTGTTAGCACTTTTATGAGTTCATCAGTTTTTCATTAGAGTTCTGAAAATGCTTATTCATTCAGTTCAGCAGTACAGTTACCAGAAACCTGTACTGGGAAGAAAGTATTGAATCAAAAAGTAATTTTTACATTTCCTTCCTGACAGAATTTTTCCATACTGTGTGCCTTTTAAGAAATTTAAAATATTAGATATAATTCTTTTTTTGGTACTTAAGTCAGGGAAATAGTCTGGTCCAAAAGAAGGCTTACAATTTTCTTTTTTCTTATTGTATTATAAAATTATATGTACAGATGAGCAAAATAAGAAAATACTACTCTCTAATTTTATCACCAGCAATAACTAATGTTAATGTTTTGATATATATAACCTTTCATCTTTTTTCTATGCATACATATGTCTATATCTATCATCTATCTATCTATCTGTCTGTCTATCATTTATCTGCCTACCTATCTATCTATCATCCATCTGTCTACAAATTTAGGAAAATTATACCATACACTCTTTGCTTAATTTATAATAGTTTTATAAATTATAAATAATAGTTGGTAGATGCACAGAAAATTTGTGAAGACAGTGCAGAGTTCCCATATAGCCCACACCCAACTTCCCCTATTGTTAATATCTTACATTAGCATTGTACTAATGTCACATCCATGAACCAATATCAATTCATTGTTATCATCAATGCCAATATTGATACACTATTACTAACTGAAATCTATGCTTTATTCAGATTTCTTTAGTTTTTACCTAATATTCTTCTTCTGGTGATCCCATCCAGGATATCACATTACATGTAGTCGTCATGTCTCCTTAGACTCCTCAGACTAGAACATTTTTTCAGACTTCCCCTTTTTTGGTGACCTTGACAATTTTGAGGAGTACTGCTCAGGTGTTTTGTAGAGTGTCTTTCACTTGGATTTGTCTGATGATTTTCCTCATAATATTAGGGTCATGGATTTGTGGGAAGGGAACCACAGAAGCAAAGTGCCATTCTTATCACATCATATCAAGGATACATACTATCAACATGATTTTGCACTGCTGATGCGGTCATCTAGCTGAGGTCATGTTTTTCAGTTTTCTTCAGAGTAAATTTACTCTTTTTCTGTCCTTCTGCCCTTCCTTCCATACTGTGCCCTTTGGAAGGAAGTCACTATGTGGAGTCCACACTAAAGGGGTAGGGAGTTATATGTCACTCCTTGGAAGGGGGAGGACCTACCTAAATTATTATTTTTTTAAAAAAAATAAATTATTTATTTATTTATTTTTGGCTGCGTTGGGTCTTTGTTGCTGCACGCGGGCTTTCTCTAGTTGTGGCGAGCGGAGGCTACTCTTCGCTGTGGTGCACGGGCTTCTCATTGCAGTGGCTTCTCTTGTTGTGGTGCATGGGTTCTAGGCGCGCGGGCTTCAGTAGTTGTGGCACGTGGGCTCAGTAGTTGTGACTTGTGGGCTCTAGAGCACAGGCTCATTAGTTGTGGCACACGGGCTTAGCTGCTCCGCGGCATGTGGGATCTTCCCAGACCAGGGCTCGAACCCATGTCCCCTGCACTGGCAGGCAGATTCTTAACCACTGTACCACCAGGGAACCCTACATAAATTACTAGAAATTCTTCTGCATGGACAATCTGTTCTCTGTTATTTATTTATTTAATCATTTATTTATATGAGTATGGGCTCATGTATGTTTGTTTTATACTTTGGATTTTAATCCAATATTATGTTATTTACTTTGTTGCTCAAATTGTTCCAGCCTTGAGCAGAAGCAAGAAAAACTACAATCCTGCAGCCTGTGGACCAAAAACCACAGTTACAGAAAGATAGAGAAGATGAAAAGGCAGAGGGCTATGTACCAGATGAAGGAACAAGAAAAAACCCCAGAAAAACAACTAAATGAAGTGGAGATAGGCAACCTTCCAGAAAAAGAATTCAGAATAATGATAGTGAAGATGATCCAGGACCTCGGAATAAGAATGGAGGCAAAGATTGAGAAGATGCAAGAAATGATTAACAAAGACCTAGAAGAATTAAAGAACAAACAAACAGAGATGACCGATACAATAACTGAAATGAAAACTACACTAGAAGGAATCAATAGCAGAATAACTGAGGCAGAAGAACGGATAAGTGACCTGGAAGACAGAATGGTGGAATTCACTGCTGCAGAACAGACTAAAGAAAAAAGAATGAAAAGAAATGAAGACAGCCTAAGAGACCTCTGGGACAACATTAAACGCAACAACATTCGCATTATAGGGGTCCCAGAAGAAGAAGAGAGAGAGAAAGGACCCGAGAAAATATTTGAAGAGATTATAGTCGAAAACTTCCCTAACATGGGAAAGGAAATAGCCACCCAAGTCCAGGAAGCACAGAGAGTCCCATACAGAATAAACCCAAGGAGAAACACGCCGAGACACATAGTAATCAAAGTGGCAAAAATTAAAGACAAAGAAAAATTATTGAAAGCAGCAAGGGAAAAACGACAAATAACATACAAGGGAACTCCCATAAGGTTAACAGCTGATTTCTCAGCAGAAACTCTGCAAGCCAGAAGGGAGTGGCATGATATACTTAAAGTGATGAAAGGGAAGAACCTACAACCAAGATTACTCTACCCAGCAAGGATCTCATTTAGATTTGATGGAGAAATCAAAAGCTTTACAGACAAGCAAAAGCTAAGAGAATTCAGCACCACCAAACCAGCTCTACAACAAATGCTAAAGGAACTTCTCTAAGTGGGAGACACAAGAGAAGAAAAGGACCTACAAAAACAAACCCAAAACAATTAAGAAAATGGTCATAGGAATATACATATCGATAATTACCTTAAACGTGAATGGATTAAATGCCACAACCAAAAGACATAGACTGGCTGAATGGATACAAAAACAAGACCCATATATATGCTGTCTACAAGAGACCCACTTTAGACCTAGGGACACATACAGACTGAAAGTGAGGGGATGGAAAAAGATATTCCATGCAAATGGAAATCAAAAGAAAGCTGGAGTAGCTATACTCATATCAGATAAAATAGACTTTAAAATAAAGAATGTTACAAGAGACAAGGAAGGACGCTACATAATGATCCAGGGATCAATCCAAGAAGAAGATATAACAATTATAACTATATATGCACCCAACATAGGAGCACCTCAATACATAAGGCAACTGCTAACAACTATAAAAGAGGAAATTGACAGTAACACAGTAATAGTGGGGGACTTTAACACCTCACTTACACCAATGGACAGATCATCCAAAATGAAAATAAATAAGGAAACAGAAGCTTTAAATGACACAATAGACCAGATAGATTTAATTGATATATATAGGACATTCCATCCAAAAACAGCAGATTACACGTTCTTCTCAAGTGCGCACGGAACATTCTCCAGGATAGATCACATCTTGGGTCACAAATCAAGCCTCAGTAAATTTAAGAAAATTGAAATCATATCAAGCATCTTTTCTGACCACAACGCTATGAGATTAGAAATGAATTACAGGGAAAAAAACGTAAAAAAGACAAACACATGGAGGCTAAACAATATGTTACTAAATAACCAAGAGATCACTGAAGAAATCAAAGAGGAAATAAAAAAATATCTAGAGACAAATGACAATGAAAACACGACAACCCAAAACCTATGGGATGCAGCAAAAGCAGTTCTAAGAGGGAAGTTTATAGCTATACAAGCCTACCTCAAGAAACAAGAAAAATCTCAAGTAAACAATCTAACCTTACACCTAAAGAAACTAGAGAAAGAAGAACAAACAAAACCCAAAGTTAGCAGAAGGAAAGAAATCATAAAGATCAGAGCAGAAATAAATGAAATAGAAACAAAGAAAACAATAGCAAAGATCAATAAAACTAAAAGTTGGTTCTTTGAGAAGATAAACAAAATTGATAAGCCATTAGCCAGACTCATCAAGAAAAAGAGGGAGAGGACTCAAATCAATAAAATCAGAAATGAAAAAGGAGAAGTTACAACAGACACTGCAGAAATACAAAGCATCCTAAGAGACTACTACAAGCAACTTTATGCCAATAAAATGGACAACCTGGAAGAAATGGACAAATTCTTAGAAAGGTATAACCTTCCAAGACTGAACCAGGAAGAAACAGAAAATATGAACAGACCAATCACAAGTAATGAAATTGAAACTGTGATTAAAAATCTTCCAACAAACAAAAGTCCAGGACCAGATGGCTTCACAGGTGAATTCTATCAAACATTTAGAGAAGAGCTAACACCCATCCTTCTCAAACTCCTCCAAAAAATTGCAGAGGAAGGAACACTCCCAAACTCATTCTATGAGGCCACCATCACCCTGATACCAAAACCAGACAAAGACACTACAAAAAAAGAAAATTACAGACCAATATCACTGATGAACATAGATGCAAAAATCCTCAACAAAATACTAGCAAACAGAATCCAACAACACATTAAAAGGATCATACACCACGATCAAGTGGGATTTATCCCAGGGATGTAAGGATTCTTCAATATACGCAAATCAATCAATGTGATACACCATATTAACAAATTGAAGAATAAAAACCATATGATCATCTCAATAGATGCAGAAAAAGCTTTTGACAAAATTCAACACCCATTTCTGACAAAAACTCTCCAGAAAGTGGGCATAGAGGGAACCTACCTCAACATAATAAAGGCCATATATGACAAACCCACAGCAAACATCATTCTCAATGGTGAAAAACTGAAAGCATTTCCTCTAAGATCAGGAACGAGACAAGGATGTCCCCTCTCACCACTGTTATTCAACATAGTTCTGGAAGTCCTAGCCACGGCAATCAGAGAAGAAAAAGAAATAAAAGGAATACAAATTGGAAAAGAAGAAGTAAAACTGTCACTGTTTGCAGATGACATGATACTATACATAGAGAATCCTAAAACTGCCACCAGAAAACTGCTAGAGCTAATCAAGGAATATGGTAAAGTTGCAGGATACAAAATTAATGCACAGAAATCTCTTGCATTCCTATACACTAATGATGAAAAATCTGAAAGAGAAATTAAGGAAACACTCCCATTTACCATTGCAACAAAAAGAATAAAATACCTAGGAATAAACCTACCTAGGGAGACAAAAGACCTGTATGCAGAAAACTATAAGACACTGATGAAAGAAATTAAAGATGATACCAACAGATGGAGAGATATACCATGTTCTTGGATTGGAAGAATCAACATTGTGAAAATGAGTATACTACCCAAAGCAATATACAGATTCAATGCAATCCCTATCAAATTACCAATGGCATTTTTTACGGAGCTAGAACAAATCATCTTAAAATTTGTACGGAGACACAAAAGACCCCGAATAGCCAAAGCAGTCTTGAGGGGAAAAAATGGAGCTGGAGGAATCAGACTCCCTGACTTCAGACTATACTACAAAGCTACAGTAATCAAGACAATATGGTACTGGCACAAAAACAGAAACATAGATCAATGGAACAAGATAGAAAGCCCAGAGATTAACCCACGCACCTATGGTCAACTAATCTATGACAAAGGAGGCAAAGATATACAATGGAGAAAAGACAGTCTCTTCAATAAGTGGTGCTGGGAAAACTGGACAGCTACATGTAAAAAAATGAAATTAGAATACTCCCTAACACCATACACAAAAATAAACTCAAAATGGATTAGAGACCTAAATATAAGACTAGACACTATAAAACTCTTAGAGGAAAACATAGGAAGAACACTCTTTGACATAAATCACAGCAAGATCTTTTTTGATCCACCTCCTAGAGTAATGGAAATAAAAACAAAAATAAACAAGTGGGACCTAATGAAACTTCAAAGCTTTTGCACAGCAAAGGAAACCATAAACAAGACGAAAAGACAACCCTCAGAATGGGAGAAAATATTTGCAAATGAATCAACGGACAAAGGATTAATCTCCAAAATATATAAACAGCTCATTCAGCTCAATATTAAAGAAACAAACACCCCAATCCAAAAATGGGCAGAAGACCTAAATAGAAATTTCTCCAAAGAAGACATACAGACGGCCACGAAGCACATGAAAAGATGCTCAACATCACTAATTATTAGAGAAATGAAAATCAAAACTACAGTGAGGTATCACCTCACTCCTGTGAGAATGGGCATCATCAGAAAATCTACAAACAACAAATGCTGGAGAGGGTGTGGAGAAAAGGGAACCCTCTTGCACTGTTGGTGGGAATGTAAATTGATACAGCCACTATGGAGAACAATATGGAGGTTCCTTAAAAAACTAAAAATAGAATTACCATATGACCCAGCAACCCCACTACTGGGCATATACCCAGAGAAAACCGTAATTCAAAAAGACACATGCACCCGAATGTTCATTGCAGCACTATTTACAATAGCCAGGTCATGGAAGCAACCTAAATGCCCATCAACAGACGAATGGATAAAGAAGATGTGGTACATATATACAATGGAATATTACTCAGCCATAAAAAGGAACGAAATTGAGTCATTTGTTGAGACGTGGATGGATCTAGAGACTGTCATACAGAGTGAAGTAAGTCAGAAAGAGAAAAACAAATATCGTATATTAATGCATGTATGTGGAACCTAGAAAAATGGTACAGATGAGCCAGTTTGCAGGGCAGAAGTTGAGACACAGATGTAGAGAACGGACATATGGACACCAAGGGGGGAAAACTGCGGTGGGGTGGGGATGGTGGTGTGCTGAATTAGGCGATTGGGATTGACATGTATACACTGATGTGTATAAAATTGATGCCTAATAAGAACCTGCAGTATAAAAAAACAAACAAAACAACTAATACTAAACTTTCATTGGGTTATTTGTATGGAAATATGTTAATATAAATGTTTCAGACATTAAAAAAAAAAAAAAAAAAATTGTTCCAGCCTTGACCACTGGAAACTCTTCATATGACCCTTTGACACACCCCCATTATTGTGGGTTTTCTTGAGCACTCCCTTACTTTGTGGCCCTACAAGATGCTCTAGAATCATCTTGTATTTACCCTGCTCTAGACCTGGAATCAGTCATTACTCCAAGGAGCCCTGGTTCCTTTTTACTGGAGAATGGTATTCGAAACAAGATCTGGGCACTAAGTGTGCTCACTGCTATTTGGATACTGTTGCTTGTAGGCTTTCTTAACTGACAGAGCAAGGAGATATATATATATATATATATATATATATATATATATATATATATATATATATATATATATATATATATGTATGTATATTAACTGGTATATACACACATATTGTAATTATTTATTCCCATATATTTATCTGCATCTATATTAAATAAAACATAAGTTCATACTGATGTCTTCAGCCCTAATCCCGTACCACATGGCTCATTCCAAACTTCTTTTGCTTGCCTGTAAACTCCCTCTCCAAGAGTGAGAATCCTGATTTCTGCCATTTGTTATCCATTTACTTAATTGTTCAATTCTAGTATACATATAGAGTGGTTTCAGAACTGTTAACGCCTGCCCTCATGGGACACAACTTTACCAACTATGATTCAGTGCTTATACACATTTCTTTTTGCCTTTCATTTTAGTTGTCACTCATTTCCAAAGTTATTTAGGTCAGCACTTTTATCCCCATCCCCTTCAGTTAGGTCATTTCACACATTTGTAATATAGACAGATTCCTTTGTCATAGTCTGCAATCCATTCTGGGATTCGCTGATCTCGTAAATAATTGTTTAATTTGCGTACGTTGCTTCACTCTTTTCGTCGTAAAGTTCTATAGGTTTTGACAAACGCATAGTGATGTATCCCATCGCAGTATCATACAGGATAGTTTCAAAAAAACTCCCTGTGCTTCATTTATTCAATACTCCCCTCGTCCAAACCTCTGGCAACCACTGATCTGTTTGATGTCTCTATAGTTTTGTTTTTTCCATAGCATCATATAAATAGAGACACACAATATGCAGACTTTTCAGACAGGCTTATTTCACTTATCATGTTTAAGGTTTATCCATGTTTTTTCATGGCTTGATAGCTCATTCTTTTTATCACTAAATAGTATTCCATTGTATGGATGTTGCACAGTTTATTTATCCATTCACCTATCGAAAGATATATTGATGACTTCCAGTTTTGGAAAATTACGAATAAAGCTGTAATAAATATTTGCATGTGGGGTTTGTGTGAACACATATTTTCAAGTCAAGGGAGTAAACACCTAGGAACCTGACTGTTGGATCATATGTAAGACTATGTTTGGCTTTGAGAGAAACTGATGCGATGTCTTTCAAAGTGCGCCATTTTGTATTCCCACCAGCAACGAAGGAGAGTTCCTCCTGCTCAGCATCCTTGCCAGCAATTATTGGTACTGTTAGGTTTTTGGATTTAAGCTATTCTAACAAATATGTAGGGGCATCTTGTTGTTTTAATTTGCATTTCCCTAATGGCAAGTAATGTTGAGCATCCTTTCATATGCTTATTTCCATCTGTATCTCTTCTTTTGGGTTGTAACTATTCAGATCTTTGCTCATTTTTAAAATTTTTTTTATAATTTTACTGTAATAACAGCACGAGATCTACTCTCTCAACAAAACTTTAAGTGCACCATACTGTATGGTTGACTATAGGTACAAAGATATACAGCAGACCCCTAGAACTTACTCATTTGCTTAACTGAAACTTTATGCCCATTGATTAGTAACTCCCCATTTTCCCCTGGAAACTCCCCCACCAGCCCCTGGAAACCACGAATCCACTCTTTGATTTTATGAATTTTACTAGTTTTGATACTTCATATAAGTAGAATCAGGCAGTGTTTGTCTTTCTGTGACTTTCACCTATGTCCTCAAGGTTCATCCATGTTATTGGATACTGCACAGTTTCCTTCTTTTTTAAGCCTGAATAGTATTCCTTTGAATGAATGTATCACATTGTCTTTATCTATTTATTTGTCAATGGACTTTCAGATTGTTTCCACATCTTGGCTACTGTCAATAGTGCTGTAATGAATATGGTAGTGCTAATATCTCTTGGAGCCCCTGACTTCAATTCTTTTGGAAAAATACTCAGAAGTAGGATTGCTGGATCACATGGTAGTTGTATTTTCAATTTTTCAGGAACCTCCATACCGTTTTCCATAGCAGCTACACCATTTTGCATTCCCGCCAACAGTGTGCAAGGGTTCCAATTTCTCCATTGCCTCACCAATGCTTGTTGTCTTTAATCGGATTGTTTCCTTATTGTTTAGTTTTATGAGTTTTTGGTATGTTTTGCATACAGGTCCTTTATCCAATGTATGATTTGCAAATATTTTGTCCTTTTACCCTCTTAACAGTGTCTTTTGTAGTATATACTCCTTTAATCTGCCTTTTTTTTCATTCAACAATACATCATTAACTTTTTGCTATATTATTCTTTCATAACATCGCTTTTTAAAAGTTACAAATTATTCCATTATAATAAATGTACCATACAATGTATTATTGTTGGACAAATATTTAGATGGCTTCCAGCTTTTCATTCCTATACCACCAAAGAAACAGTGATGGATATTCTTGTAACTAAATATTCTCTAAATATTTACTTAGAATAAATTGCTTTAAGTTAAAATTGTATATCTAAAGGTACCAAGACTTTTAAAAAACGTTAAAGACTTTTGCTGTGACAAATCCTCTTTTTTCTTGATCTTCCATGCTTATGCAGCATTTCATTCCCTCTTTAGGTCAGGGTCAGAGGTAGGACACAGTGCGTTTTGATGTATCATGTTCGATAATTAGTAAAATACATAGACCTGAAATGTCACAAGTATTCAGCCTCAGATGAGAGCTTCATCCTAGACTTTACTAGAGTGATACCCTCTCTTTTGTTTCAGTTTGCATTCAAAACCTTAATTAAGGCCTCATGTCCTCTAGGAAACCTGCCTATTTATTCTCCTGTGTCAGTGATGGCTCAAGGTGAAGGTGTTCAGTGACGGTGCATGCAATCTGGATGGTGTATGTTTCTCCAGTTACTTAGATTGTAGAGCGATTCAGGGTCCCTTGGGGGACCAGTCGTGGCCCCTTTGTCTCAACATTGCTTTCCATCCTTTCTCAAGCTGGGTTAATGTCCCTTCACTATGTTCCCATGACATTCAATCTTAGCATGTAGTTTTTTTTTAATGTTTCTGCCTCTCTCTGAGATTTTGAATGTCTTAAACTGAACTACTTAAAAATCTTATTTTTTGTATTTTAAAGATACAGCCAATAGAAACAGATGTTTTGGGAGATATTATAACATCCCCAAGAGCTGTGACAAAGCAGGCTTGTGCAGCCCTCTCTGGGAGTGAAAGAATCACTGAGGTTTCTTCTTTGTTTGTGCACATCAAATGTTGCCTATAAACTCCTACTCTGCAGCAGCGTGGACCCAGACTTTTGAGTAGCGGGGAGAGGAAGCTGCAGCAGGAACTGGGCTCACTGGCCCAGCTCTTATTTTAGCTTTTTAGGTTTGGTTTTGTGCTGCCAGACGCTGCTGCTAACCTCTGGCCAACAGTAGTTTTGACAAATACGGAGACTGTTAGTCAAAGGAGCTCTGTCTCCCTGAGAATGTGTAGCGACACTCTGAACTCAGAGCCGTGTCAGTTGAAACAGATCTTGTGCTTTAACAAGTACGTTGTATCTTTGGGAGAATAAACTAGTCATGGCTTTACAGGCCTTTTAGGGAAAGCTACTGCTGCGTTGCGTGCTCTTGGCGCTTGGGAATGCACAGCGGTGCTAGATGCCAAGAATATCAACAGCCGGAACAATATGTTCAGCGTTTAGGAACTACAGCTGGATCTAGCAAATGTCTGACTCCGTGGCCAAAGATATTTCCTCTGCACATTTTACCCTCTTAAGTAATGCAGAACCGGAGGCCCTAACACATGGCTCCAGCCCCACACAATTTTGGAAATAGGTTAATTGAGAGGCATTTTATTGACTTCACCTGTGTTTCTCTTGTGTCTTTCACTAAAGATATTTGAAGGTAGAGGCTCATGTCTAAACTGCTCTGTAATCCTGACACTCTGCATGTAATGCCATGAACTCAGAGACCTTGCTGGTGAGACAGAGAAAATGCTGTGACCAGACAAGCAGGTGTTATCAACTTGAGGATTAAAACTGACCTAACCTTTGGATTCAGAGAAATCTCTTCCCTTGCTCCTCCCCTACCCACTTGTTTTCTTTAAATATACATGGCCACAGAACACGCTTCCAAAGTTTGGAATTAGCTGTTTTATCTAGGACTTTTTTGGACATCATTCTAATATTAGGGATAAGAATATACAGTGGTTATTTGTAATTTTTAAATGTGGATGAAAGGGAATTTTCTAGGCCAAGTATTGTTGCAACTCTTAAAAGTTGTCACTTACCATGTTTTCACTTTCTTTTTCCCTCACGCATCCTGTCTGAGACCTTCAGAACTCCTATATCAAGAGAACATAGAAGAAGTGGGCCAGAACGAGTGAAAATGATGTTCCAACAAAGGCACTGCTCCCATCTTCTCCTCCATCTTTCAGCTCCTGTTACTGGGGGAGAGGAAGGAAGTAACCCAAAGTGGATTTAATTTTCACTGTCTATAAAGCACCTGCTCCTTCCCCGGCACTTTGCATGCATCATCTTACTTAACTCCATGACAATTTAGCAAAGCAGATATTATTGTTCCCATTTTACAGATAGGAAAACAAAAGGGCTAAGGGAGTAAGTAACTTGTTCAAAGTCAGTCACAGAGTTACGGCCAGTATTTGAGCCCAGTGCTGTCTGGTTGTGTAGAGCCCATGAGGTTGTTCCTTACCTATATTGTGCTAAGTCTTTTTGGCTGCAATCAGGTAAGCAGAGAACCTTGGTTATGGCTGCAGGCCACAATCACAGGCAAGCATTATGGAGAAAACAACTTTCTGAGAGCTGAATTTGCAAAAACCTTTAAAGACATGGCAACCACAGCCTGGAAGACAAGGCCCAGGTAGGACCCCAGAAATTTCAAAGAAAGCAGTGAAGAGTCGGTAGGAGTCCCCTACCTAGCAACTACTGGTGGGGCAGAACTTCCTCACTCCTCCCCCTCCAATAAATAAGCAAACTTGAACTTCATACAAGCTTTCTCTGTGGCAGCTGCTGCAAACCAATAAGCTTTGAGGATCTGTGCTTCCCACTGGACAGGAAAGAGTCTTTGAGGATGACTAGGAAGGTAAGGAAGAGAGGAAAGGAAGAGGAATCTGTGTGCAAGGACATTCATACCATCTTAAAACAAAGGAGAGTTCAAAGGAAACACACCCAACATGGAAAAGGGAGATGAGAAATGACTAATACTTTTTTAAAGTATCAACCTAAAATTTTACATAGACAGGGCTGAATATCTTGTTTTAAAAATTACCATCTCTTTCCTATTAGCAACCCCGCAATAATCACTCTCATTGGAAAGAAACTGTATGATTCAAGGGGGTGGCAGAAGGAAGAAGAGAAAATGGTGGAAGCACAGAGGAACAGGGGAACACAAAGTGATGCATCATCCCTTCTCAACTGCAAATATAATTACCTTCAGGATGACAAGATGGCCAGACTGATTCAGTAGACTCTTAGGATTTTGTCTCACCGCTCTCAGTCCTAAGTCTGTTTTCTGGGTTTGTATATATTTGTGGGGAAATGAAGTACCAGTTAAATCTCTGTTACTGTCATCCTGTAGCGAAAACTGTGGGTGTGGCAAAGACTTTTATTTGCCACAAATTTTATTCCTGGTTGGTGTCCTTCCTCCAAGGCCTCTTTTCCACTAAGTACCGCTAATATGTGCAGACCACTGCATTGCATCACCCACTAATTCATTAACCATCATTTATGGGACACCTCTAATGCATCAGATGTTGGGGATATAAAAACAAACAACACAGTCCATGGCCTCAAGGAGCTCATGTTTAGTAGAGAAGAGAGACAACTAAACAAATAATCACTGTGTGAAAGTTCCATAGTCAAAGGCTGTACAAGGTGTGATGAGCACATCTGGCACAAATAAATGTCTCCAAGGGAGAGAACATTTCTTACGTTTTCTGTTAGAAAGGAAATTTCCCATGTTAAAAAAAAAACATGTTGGTGTCATTCAAATTATTAACCCCAAATTAATCAGTCCCTAGTTGTTGGTGTCCTGTAGCTAGAAAAGCTTTAATTCTCCAGTCAGTACTGATGTTAGGGGGACCACTGACTGAAACCGCCCACCCTGGCCAGGCACAATAGTGACTACTTGCATGAGTTATCTTAAACAGGAGGTCCTGGTAAGGAACGCGGAACTAACAAGCTACCACCAACCGGAAGAATTCGGGAAAGGTCCAAAGGAGAGAAGACACCAGTCCGTATGTCCTACCAACCTCCCAGAATCCTCCTTGCTGGAATCCATCTTGGCTGAGCGGCTCACCACTAGGAAGGACCCTGAGTCAGAATGATTGGCCAGAGACAACCCGGAAACTAACCCCATCACCATAAAACCAGAGGCTGTGAGCCACGTGGCAGAGCCGTCCTCCTGGGTTCCATAATCCTGCTGCTCTCTGCCCGGGCACCCTTCCCAATAAGGTCTCTTGCTTTGTCAGCATGTGTGTCTCCTCGGACAGTTCTTTTCCGAGTGTTAGACAAGAGCCCACTCTCGGGCCCTGGAAAGCGTCCTCCTTCCTGCAACACTGAGATCTACTAACACATAGCCAAGCCTGATATAATACAACCCTAGGGGGAAATATCACATTTCTCTGGGTATGCAATTGAGAAAACTCCATACTTAGCATCTATGACATTTTCATTGCATAATAACTTGAGGAAATCACATCAGGCGCATATTTAGAAGGTATCCCATGGTAACCATGAGAAGTTGCTGTGGTCTCACATAGCTAAACATAAACATTAATCCTGGCTTATCAGATGCCTGGAAGAAGCAGGGAAAGCAAAAGTTATCATGTCTCCTTTGCATTATCAAATTAAACACCCCTCTGGGTTTTCATGAGCCGTTGGGGAACCATAAAATTTTTGTCCCACACTCGGTCCCATGGTTGTGATGGATGTTCTCCATGTCTGATTTTTTCTGAGCTTTTACGGAATGTATCTTGCTCATGGTTAGGGGAATATGGTTCAGTGGAGACCACACTGAACAAGCAATTAAAGAGCTCTCTCTGCTTTTCTACCTCTCTGTCTTTGGCTTTCTGATTCCCTAATAAACACTGTAATCTCTGATTCAGTTTCTTCATTATTCAAGTGGATTCTCCCTGCCCAGGCTTCCTGAAGATTTGGTGACCGTTCATTGAGTAACAGGACATTTGAACTTGCTGAGAGAAAGCTCTGATATGGCTTCATGCAGCCTCCTCAAGACCACAGCAGTTATCTGTTTCCATCCACTGATGGGCTGGGTTGGGTTTATTTACAAGAGAAGGAGGGAAAGGTTGGCTTGGAGGCACAGTCTCAGAGGAGAGAGGAAGTAGAGGATGGGGAGGAGGGCAGAGCAGCTGTTCTCTTCTTGGCACCTTATACTGAGTCGGTACCTTGGCAGTTAAGGTGTCTGGAGACCAAAAGCGGATGCACCTCTTTAATTAGATACTTGGGAATTGTGGTGGGGTGGAAGTTAGAATCACAGACAGAACTTGGAGCGGCAGAACTTGAGCAATACCTCAAAGAACCTTCCCAGCACCTTGAGGACTGGCTTCCTTGGGTGCCGCCTTGGCAGCATTGGTGATTTCCAGGTGGATTCTTGGAGAGGCAGCTGCGAGGAGCTTCTGTGGTCTGTGCACACGTGGGATTGGAACACGGTGGGGACTCGGTGGCCGCAAGTGCAATTGATGTGTCAGTTTGTGAGCGCACATGGGAGCCTTTTGGGGAATTTTAGGAATAACTAGGGTCCCTTTGAAGAGCTCTTTATTCTATTCCTTCTGCATTGGAAATTATGTCTATTCTCCCAATTTTAAATATTGGGTCAACAAAATTTTAAACATTATATTGGCTGAAGAAAATGTGTCTTCAGGCAAAATTTGGTCTGTAAACCACCAGTTCATTTCCTCTCTATAACTCATTTAAAATTTTCCTAGAATTTCCAATTTTTTTGATAGCCTAAGTACGTACATGAGTCCTGGATGCAAAATTATGTCAGATCATGTGGCAGGGACTGCTAGCTGACACCCAATATCTAGTCTTCCTTTCTTCCTATCAAAACCAGTATTTTATACATGGTGGCAATGACCCAAGCTAAGACTGTTTTCTTATTGCCAAGGGTAGACAAGTGGCAATGAATTGGCCAATGAGATACAAGAAAAGGGTCCTGAGGGACTACTGAGAAGGCATCTTAAGAGGTTGTTGACTTAGCTGGGAGGACTCTCTTATTCCTCTTCTCTTTCTGTTCCTGAGCTTTGACTGCAGACAAGATGACTGAAACTTGGGCAGCCATCTTGCCTCAAGTAACCTTCAGGACAGAAGCCATGGAGCAGGATGGTGGAGAAGAAAGAGAGAAGGTGTCTATTTTTAATGACCCCAGACTCTCTCCCTATCTTGAAACTTCTATTACTTAAGAGAGAAAGTTATCTTGTTAAACTGCTTTCTTAAGATTTTTGCTGTGTGAAGCCACCTAATTCCTGCAAACCATACAGCGTGTCTTTTGTATACACAGTCAGATTTAAACTTAGCAGCAGAGAACAGGGACGTCTATGTGGGGGGAATGACATGAGTGAGGGTGTGAACGTGGCCACAGGAGAGGTCAGGCCATGTTTGTGAAACAGTAAGCAAACTTTCTTGACTTGAGGGGAGTTTTTGAGTTGCAAAGGAGTGGGAGGTACAGCCGGCAAAATTCCCAGGCCATCTCTAACAGAAAGACACGATCTTCGCTTATTTGTGCTAGACTGTGTTGTTTTAGGGACATCCAGCATGTCTTTTCTCAGCTTTTGCCTCCTCAGATTGAAAAGCTGTGGTCTTTTCCTGATTTGCTTTCACAAGCCATCTCCCATCCCACCCCCATTCCTGAAGGCGCCCTTGCCCAGAAGGGCACCTGGATCTTGGCACTCGGAGCAACCCACGGTACTCCCAGGGTTGGAATAAGAATAAGTCTGCTTTGACTCACAGACATAGAGAACAAACTAGTGGTTACCAGTGGGGAGGTGAAGAGGGGCAATATAGGGATACGGGAGTGAGAGGTACAAACTACTGGGTGTAAGATAGGCTCAAGGATGTATTACACAACACGAGGAATATAGCCAATAATTTGGTAATATCTTTAAATGGAAAGTAACCTTTAAAAATTGTATAAAAAAATTTTTTTAATTTTAAAAAAGAGATACATACATACATATTGTGTTGGCCAAAAAGTGCCTTTGGTTTTTAAGTAAAAATAAAGGACACATTTTTCATTTTCGCCAAGAACTTTATTGAACAACGTATTCACCCTTTTGTTCCACTACCTTCTGCCATTTTTCAGACAACTTCATAATTCCATCTTCCCAAAACTTTTTATCTTTTTGAGCAAAGAACTGTTCCAGGTGCCTTTTACAGTCTTCCAGGGAATTGATATTCTTTCCATTAAGAGAATTTTGTAAAGACCGAAATAAATGGAAATCCGAAGGTGCAATGTCTGGTGAATATGGCGGATGAATCAGAATTTCCCAGCCAAGCTGTAACAGTTTTTGCCTGGTCATCAAAGAAACATGCGGTCTTGCGTTATCCTGATGGAAGATTATGTGTTTTCTGTTGACTAATTCTGGACACTTTTCGTTGAGTGCAGCTTTCAGATGGTCTATTTGGGAGCAGTAGTTGTTGGAATTAATTGTTTGGTTTTCTGGAAGAAGCTCATAATAGAGGACTCCCTTCCAATCCCACCATATACACAACATCACCTCCTTTGGATAAAGACCGGCCTTTGGTGTGGTTGGTGGTGGTTCATTTCCCTTGCCCCACCATCTCCTCCATTCCACATTGTTGTACAGTATCCACTTTTCATCGCCCGTCACAATTTGTTTTAAAAACAGGACAATTTGTTTCAGTAGAGAATCTCATGTGGAAATATGGTCAACAAGGTTTTTTTCTCTTAACTTATGTGGAACCCAAACATCAAAGCAATTCACATAACCAAGCTGGTGCAAATGATTTTCAACGCTTGATTTGGATATTTTGAGTATGTCGGCTATCTCCCGCGTGGTATAACGTTGATGGTTCTCAATCAATATCTCGATTTGATCGCTATCAACTTCAACTGGTCTACCCGACCGTGGAGCCTCAACCAGCGAGAAATCTCCAGCACGGAACTTCGCAAACCACTTTTGACAAGTTCGATCAGTCACAGCACCTTCTCCATACACTGCACAAATCTTTTTTTGCATTTCAGTTGCATTTTTACCTTTCTTGAAATAATAAAGCATAATATGCCGAAAATGTTGCTTTTTTTTTCCATCTTCAATATTAAAATGGCTACACAAAAATTCACCAATTTTGATGTCTTTTTTAAATGCACGCCGATATGACAGCTGTCACGTACAATCTAACAAAATTGTTTTGAATGAAGTTAAAGACAACTAAGTGCTACTAGAGCCATCTTATGGAAAAAAACAAATGAAACTTTTGGCCAACCCAATACATACATAAGCCTGCTTCTCTTAGGTTTTCAGTAGCCTTCCTGACAACACCCTGCATTGTTTGAGCTTTTTGGTGACAGCATAAGGTAACTCCTGAGACTCATAACGGAGAAGATCACTATGTCACAGAAGAAATGGAGCTATAGACAATACACTCAGCTCGTGGCCCCCCGTACAGACTGGGTCATGAGCATCCCTGAAAGTTCTGGACTTCTTTTGACCATGAACTCTCAGTCCCATTGCACAACATGTTAGGCTCCATCCCCATAAAGGGGTTGCAGGCCCTGAGTAGGTCTGAGGCCTGGCCAGGACAAGTCTGCTTGCACACGACTTGAAATTCCTCAAGGAATCCCCTTCATTGTTGACAGAAAAAACTGGTTCTTTTTCTCCTATTTCTCCCTTTCCGGTGCTGCGTTAGGAACAGGCCAAAATTGAGTGGGGCTTCATTAATATTCACAGCTGCTTTTACAAACCAAGAATTGGAAAATGTGTCTAGGTGAACTACCTTTTATTAGCCGTGTGGAGGTGCAGGCAAAAGTGAGCGCCATGGCTTGTCTTCGCAGCCGGACTCAGCGCATCTTTTCACGGCTCCTGGCGCCAGCCAGCCGCAGAGGGTAGGATGGCAGGGCTTTAATGGGACACGCCTACAGGGCACTTCAGTCTTGCAGCTAATTGAAGTCATTCCAGGCTCCACGTGACAGGTCCTTGAGACTCATTCATCAGAAACCACTAGCAGTTCTCATTCCTCTGCTGATTGCCTCCTCTTTTTTTAACGTGTTGATTGAGTTTCAGGATGCATAACCTAAAAAATCCAAACCCATAAAAATACTGATATTGCAAACAATTACATATAGAACAGATAAACAACAAGGTCCTACTGTATAGCACATGGAACTATATTCAATATCCTGGGATAAACCTTAATGGAAAAGAATATAGAAAAGAATGCATATATGTGTATAACTGAGTCACTTTGCTGTGCAACAGAAATTAACACAGGATTGTAAATCAACTAAACTTCAATAAAAAAATAAATTATAAAAAATAAATAAATGTCAAATGAGAAAAAAAAATGCTGATAAAAATGCCCAGTTCCATGGCTTGCACACATTTTAGGCTTTCTGAGCCAACAAGATAATAGGCAGGAAAACAAAAGAAAAGAACAAAATCTCACCATCACCTTTCAGGGCGTGGATATGTGAGGAAAACGTGGACTGCTAAAAGTCAGATCATGGTCTATCGGTTACAGATGTATAAATCACTCCAGGGTGGTACTGAGACAGACCCAGAGTTACCTAGAAAACACACAAAAAAGTTCTGGCCCAAGTCCAAACACTAGAGGGACCAAATAAAAGGGTTCCCAGGGAAGAGGAGGCAGTAATCAAAGCTCTGACAGCACCCAGCCCTGATGACAAATGACTGTAGAGAATTCCCATTAAGGATATCTGAAACCACAGTTCTTATCTTTCCCCGCCTTCCCCTTTTGTCAGCTGGGGACCTGCAGCCTAGCTCTTCCTTCCAATCTGATCCTAGAGGCAAGCTGCGTTCACTTATGTCAGATCTGGTCACAATGCAGGGATTAGGTTCCTGCCCCCAGCTGATGAAAAAAACAGCAGCTTCAAAGGTGCCTGTCTCACCATGTTCTCTCAAAAAGATCCACACCCAGCATAAATAATTTCAAATTCACCCTACTGATGAGAGCACCTGAAAAAACGGAATGATTAAAAAAAAGAGCCCAATATCAAGTTTAAATAAAGGAGACCATTAGTAGCCCAGAAGAATGCCTCACAAGATTTTGAGGAAAGATTGACTTAAAGAAAATAGGTGAATATTTTTTCATTAATTCATAGCCATAATAATCTTATCCTTAGAGAGCTTTTTTTTTTCACAGCCATGCAATGACTGATTTTTCAAACACTAATTTCCTGTTACTAGCTCTGTTTCTTGTGAGATTTATTAAAGGGAAGAAGAATATAATCTTCTACTTTTTATATGGTTGCCAGATAAAGTACCTAAACATCAAAATGAAAAATTTGTTTAGATTTATTACATAGACACAGACACCTATGTTTTAAAATGTAATAGTTGAAGAAGCAGACATCTATTCATTATTCATGGCAATATACATTAGACGTTCATCAAAAGGATTTTAAGGGGCTTCCCTTCCCTGGTGGCGCAGTGGTTGAGAATCTGCCTGCTAATGCAGGGGACACGGATTCGAGCCCTGGTCTGGGAAGATCCCACATGCCGCGGAGCAATTAGGCCCGTGAGCCACAATTACTGAGCCTGCGCGTCTGGAGCCTGTGCTCCGCAACAAGAGAGGCCGCGATAGTGAGAGGCCCGCGCACCGCGATGAAGAGTGGCCCCCACTTGCCACAACTGGAGAAAGCCCTCGCACAGAAACGAAGACCCAACACAGCCAAAAATAAATTAATTAATTAATGTGTTAAAAAAAAGATTTTAAGAAATAACTATAGGAGTAAAGGAACATACGAGAACACAAGATTTAAAGGTGTTTTTCAAAAGGCATGGCAGAAGTAAAGTGTCTATACTAAATGGAGGCATAATATAATGTTATATATTTAAAAAAAGGAAAGTTATAAAATATCTAAATCCCTGCTCCGAATCACTGAAATGATAACCCACAACAACGCTTTCCCACTCAATGGGAAATAAAAACAGAGATTCTTTAAAATGCTTTTGAGGATGAATATTGTAACATTCGATGGGTCAGTTTATGATGTAAAAACAAACAACCTCAAAGTCTTAGGTCTTAGTGACTTAAAACAACAAAGTTCCTTTTTTTTTTTTTTTTGCTCATTCTATATGTCCATCAAGGATCCACAGGGCTACTTTGTTCATTGGGGGTCTGCTTAGAACCCAGACTGATGCCAATTACGGGCTAGGAGGAGAGAACTGGGGGGTTATGTATTGGGTCATAATCTTCTTAGAAGCCAGAAGTGACACAGACCAGTTCCATTCACATTTCCTTGGCCAGTGCATGTCACCTGGCCAAGCCTAACCCCAGAGCAGGTAAGATAGAGCCGTCCAACAAGGGCTGCAGTGGAGAAAGATAAATTTTTCCTGGAATTGACAATATTGATATCTGATTCTAATGATGATCACACATTTGCATTCATCCTTCTTTACCTGTTTTTATTTTCTCCTAAAATACAATTTCAGGTGTTGGCTTGTTTACAGATGCTGACTGGAATGCATCTCTAAACAAGTGTATTTTCTTTCTTCGGAAACTCATGAATCTTCCTCTTGGTGGAAATCTCCTGAACTAATAACACAGGGAATTTACAACAGATTTCAAGGCACAATGCCTAAAGGCAGATGCAAATTTTAAATTCCCAGGTCATTGTTTGTCCTGGGAGTCAAGCCTCTCCAAAAGTTAAATAATCTCTGTCTTTCTCTCCCTTCTTCTCTTTTCAATGGAAAAGAGTTTTTCATATTGTAAGTATTATGGTGAAAAGGGCTTTTGTAGAAAATAAAGTGCCTGACCTTTCTTTCCTTTAATCATATTTATCATATTTATCTCCCAGAGCTTGTTCCATTGCCCACATTTTACTGACAAAAACAGAACTCTGTCCGAACTTTTGGAAGCGTTCTCCAAAATTTTCGGCAAGTCATTTCTGCCATATCTTCAAGATCAATCATATGCTACTGTAATAGAGCCAGACTTTGGTGCCAACAGGCAGAAGAAAGGGTCTATATAAATTTCAAACCAGAAAATGATTGGAATTAATATTTTCTTGTCAAAATGAAATAGAAAATGAAGACTACACTCCTCTTTTTATTCAGAAGATGCATGAGGTTTAGAAGGACACATCAAGGAATGGAACTCACAAAATCTGCTAGTTTCTAATCTTCCTAACACAAAATGTGAGAATAAAAGGGAAATTTAGACTTTTTATCAGGACAATTCAGAAATGTAGTTGAGGCATGATATAATGTCACAATATAACATTTATATCAACAAGCTTTTAAAAAATAGTTTGTATTGGAAAAGTGATACAAGTTTATTGTGGAAAGCAATTAGGAAAATAATGAGATATAAAGAAGAAAAAAAAACAGCTGTAATGCTAGACTCGACAAATAATAACTGCAAACAATAATTGCAAAAATAATTGGTGTTAACCTTCCAACATTTTTCCCGTGTCTGTGGTTTTTACACAATTGAAAATATATTATAGAGGGTATAACTATTAGTCCACAAATTCAGACATACTTAAAATACTCACTTTCTTCATTTTTCTAAGGCTCAGATTAATTTCTATATCAAGTCCTGCTCTGCCTGGGAAGCAAAATTTCAGCTTGATCCACTCGAGCACACATCCTCTTTCTGGGGGTGTATCTAAGTTGACGGGGGTTGAGGGTGACGCTGCATCGGGTATGCGAGAGGGCAAGTGATCATCAAGTAATCATCTACGTATGTCTCTGCTAAGACATTTCTTGTCCCTGTTAGCTTTCTTCCTCTTCAGTTTCTATGCTTCTGCCTAGGAAACACCATCCCAAGACCCACCAAATTCTAGCTCTTATCAACTCCCAATTTCTTCTCTTTTAAATCCAGTGGTACCTTTTTTTTCAGGTCCAGGAATATGCTGGTCATTTACCTATTGCCTCTCAGCTCCATATTCACCGTGTTTACACCCTACTCTGAGATGCTGGGACTGGGATTCTGGAAACTGTATTTCCCAGACTCCTTTGGCAGCAGCCCTTCTGCTCATTCTGCCAGTTGGCAGCAGCAGAGGAGAAGGCAGGGGGCAGGAAAGGAGAAGTGGCTTCATCCCTGTGCACGGCCGGTCCTGTCAATGCTGCCCAGGACAGGGGTTGTGTCCCACCAGCGGCAGTTGGCTCAGGCCTCAGCCCCAGCCTCTGTCAGCACTTCCAGAACCTGCCCCTCGGGCCCCTCATGATAGCCAACAGTAGCTGGGCGGTGCCCCATCCTCCCAGGTCTGAGCCCCTCCTCAGGGAGGCCCTCCCCTAAAGCAGCCCAGTGGTCCCCGTTCCATATTGTTATTGCCTCCAGAGCCTTACCTCAGAGGCTCCCTCTTGGTCTCTTAGCCCTTTGGCACTTGGAGAGCCAACTTCCGAAATTAAACCCACTCTGTTGAAATGCCGGTGAGATTTAGGTGTTCCTCACAGGACGCTGACTGATATCTGGGGGAAGGATTCCTTTTTCACATAATCTTGATGTTTTTCCCTCAGAGGGAATCCCTCTTTAAGTGATGTTTGTGTCCCAAACATGTGGCAGGAGCTCCTTAAAGGATTCAACCAGTTGAAAACATAAAAGCTAGAGATTTTTAGACTGTTTCTATTTCCCACCCAGTCTTGCTTTTCCCTGGCCTTATGAATACAGAACTGGGCTATGTGCTTGAATAGTGAAGGGGGGACAGAGCAATGGAAAAAAAAAAAAAAGAGAGAGAAAATCATTACTACAGCAAAAACGTTATTAAATTCTGGAGTAGTTTCTTATGTACCTACATTGTCCAATGCTGATCTTATATTGTGAATGTATGTTATGTTCATATTTCTGTAAATAGAGAGCTTGCAGTAAGTATTCTTTTATGTCCTGGTTTGCAAACGTTAGAATTAAAAATCTTCATTGACATGGCTTCAAATTAGACTTTAGAAACTTCTGAAAAATGTTTAATATATTTAATACACGTAGAGCTGAAAAAGGCTACAGCTAGCTCACTTTTCTGAGGGTATATAACTTTGTTGAAAATATTTTTAAATTCAAGTTACAATATTTTCTTGTCCTAAATTAGTAAGTAGTTGAACATTTTTTCCCCCATTAAAGTTGATTTAAATACACAGGCTTATGTAGGTTGTATGGGATTTAGTTCCATGGCTTCTTGAACCAAAAGAAACTCAAGATGAATGATCTGTGTTAACTGTATGCAACTATATGTGTATTTATGAGGCTGAAATGCAAGTCTAAAAATTGTATGTGCCCTTTAAAAGATAAAATCTTCAGAGAGAAGTGGGCTCCTGACTCCATAAATAGTGCACCAATAGCTTGTACATCATCTAATAACAATAATAAATATTCCTCAGTCAAAGACAACTACAAGTTTGCACTTGATTCTGACCATTATTCCAGACTGAATAACTGCTGGATGCAACAAAGCCAGAAAAACGATGTAGACCAATATGCAAAGGCAATTTGCACTCAATTTGCATAGCCTATTTAACCCTCCAAAAGGCGGAAGACACAGACAGGATTTTAAGCACTGCAAGGCTGAAGTACAGAAAATAAAGATTAGTTTGATGAGGGAGAAAGGTTAGAATATAGTTGATTTAGAAATGTTATAATTGGTCTCAAACATGGCACCAGAATGAATAAAGAGTATATCTGCAAAAATTTTAATGGTTATATGTGGAGCAAATATAACCATAAATGAAGGTAATTCGAGAATTCTATGAACATGCATACAAATTTAAATCAGTTTAAAAGAGGAAAATTAATTCCATTCCCCTCAAAGTATGGAATAATTTCTTGAATGATGATATGCTGGAATGATGGCTTAATTATGCAAGAATTCTGCTGAGTTCATTGGAAGTCCCCTTGAGGAAGTCAGTTTGAGAACTGGGGAATTCCATGATTGGTCAGAGGGGATCTTCCATTACTGTTGGAGGTGGCTTCAGTTTGGGGTGACTAATGACAAGAAGGATTTCTGCATTTGCTGAGAACCATTTGAAAAGAGGTTTTGGAAGTGCAATAAGGTTGGTGCTTATGGGGTGAGAACCAGGATAGAGTGGATTTCATGTGATTGGAAGGCCTGGAAGAGAGCTGATTCCCAAATGATGCTTAGACAAGACCAACCCTAGCCCCTTAGCTGGTTTGAAATTGCTCTGGGCTCCAGAGGTAGAAGTAAAAATCTTCATTGGCCCACCCTACCTGTGTTCAGAAGTTTGGGGCAATCTTATCAAACAGTTGCAGTCTTAAACAGAATTACAAGACTACCTTTGGAACCAGAACCCAGACTTTCTTGAGCTAATGTAAGTTAAAATATATCCTTGGCATTAGAGTGAGATAAAAATAGTTAAAAAAATTTTTTTCTTTTTATTAACTTATGCAACGAAGTGTGTAGATCCTAAGTGCACGGCTCAGTGAATTTGTACATATGCAGAAGCCCATGAAACTAATATCGAGATCAAGATATAGGGAAAATTTTCTGTTCCTCTGGACTTCCTCTTGTGCCTCTTCCCAGTTAGTGCTCCCAAAGGTAACCACTCTTCTGACCTTCATTACTTTCAATAATTTTTACTTGTTTTTGAACAGAAAGAGTATTTAACATAATTGTTAGTAGTTACTCATCTTCCAGAGATATTAGAGACAGTATATTTGTTTTTTCCTTCATTTGTTTATTCATTTGTTCAAAACACTATCTAGTACCAACTTAGTCTACAAGGCATTGAGAATACAATATTGAACAAGAAAAAATCAGTGGCTGTCCTTAGGAAAAATTATAGCGTATGGGTGAATACACACACATTAGCAGGCAATTATGTCACAGCGTGGTAAATGCTACAAAATGAGGACGTGCCAGATGCCAAGAAGAAAGGGAGAGGCATGTGGACTTGGGGATTGGAGCTGTCTCCTGGAACAAGTGACATCTATACTGAGACTGCTGGATGAGTAAGGGCTAACCAGACAGCGATGAGGAAATACAGAAGTAGAGGGAACAGCGGGGACAAATGCTCAGAGTTAAAAAAGAGCTTTAGATATTTGGGGACCTGAAAGAATAAAAACAAAACATTCCTGATGACTAGACAAGTGAACTGGGGTCAGATCCTACGGGACTTTGCAGATTGTGTTTCAGAGTTTGGACTTGGCTCCAAGGGCAATGGGAAGCCATGAAAGCTTTTTCAGCAAAGGACTGACATCATCAGACTGGTATGTGTTTTAAAGTAGTACATATAAGAGAAAATAACAGTATGGAAGGAAAAAGTGTTTGAAAAACAACTTTGCTTTGATACTTTTGTATGAGATAAAAAAACCTGAGGTGACACCCCCCTCACCAGGCACAAATTTCATGATATTTTATTATTTGAGCACAAGTGGCAAGAAAGTGTACAACAAAATATACCGGAGGAAATATGTCTATAGAACACAAAGTAGCATTTGGATGAGGCACTACTTGATTCCATCTTAGTAGAAAGCCGTCAGTAATGGAGCAAGTTAAATAATGTGCCCAACGTTCACAGCTGCAGATGCAGGATTCACTGCAATGGCCCTGGTAAGGCTCCTCCACCGTAGCTGGAATTCTCTATTTTACCTTTTGAACTTTATCTAAATCTTTTTTTGATGTTTACATGTCTGTGATGATCATTATCAGCTTGAAAAATCCAGGAGAAAAGTCTCAAAACCATCTTTACTGACCTCTACTTTCTAAGCCCCCTTCTTTGAACACCATTTTTAGATTAATGTTCTGCATAATTCTTTCTGCCTGCCCTGTTCACTTGGAGCTTGAATTATCCAAATGGATGTCCAAGCTGATTAGATTAACCAGATAATCACCAAAGTCCCATTCTGCCCTGTCATGTAGACACAGTTTAAGTGGTTAAATGCTCTGCTCTCTTGGCTGTGATAAAATGAAATGCAATGCCTTCATCAATATCACTTTTATTTCCCTCTGCCTTACTTTAATGGAATCCATTATTGAGCCTTTTGACTTTTTGCCTCGTACTAAAATCACGTAATATTTCTCTAGAGTAGTATTGTTATTCACCTTTTTGTCATGGTTGAAATATGTGTACAATACTGACATGTCTATAAACCAACTTTATTTATTACCATGCTGACAAATTGTGAAACAGTTGATAGGTAGATATCAGTAGAAAAATCCTTGCTATGGGAACAAATTCCAGTATGATTTCATCCTAGTAACTAGTAACGTATATGCCTCTCTCCATAACTGGACCATAAACCCTTGGAGGGCAAGTGTTATAGGTTGAATTGCATCACCCAACCCAAATTCATATTCATATTGAAGTCCTAACCCCTCAGAATGTGACCTTATTTGAAAATACGGTCATTGCAGATGTAACTAGTTAAGATGAGGTCATTCTGGGTTAGGGTGGGCCTTTAATCCGATATGACAGGTGTTCTTAAAAAAAAGGGAGAAATTTGAATATAGACATGCATTCAGCAAGGATGCCATGTGTAGACTGGAGTTGTGCTACCACAAGCCCATGAACTACCAGAAGCTGGGAGAGAAACCTGGAAGAGACTGTTTCCCTTAGCATCTTCAGAGGGAGCATGGGCCTACAGAAACCTTGCTTTCAGACTTCTGGCCTCCAGAACTGTGAGACAATAAATTCCTGTTGTTCTAAGCTACCATCCGGTTTGTGACACTTTGTTATGGCAGCCCTTAGCAACTAATACAGCGAGGATTATGGTTCCCTCATGTTTGTGTGCCCCACAGGGACTCATGAATGTTGGCTGAGCTAAAGTTGCAATCATAGACCCCAGTGGACCTGAAGCTTGAGCCAGGTAGGGCAATGAGATGCCTGGAAATGGGACCTAGCAAAATTTCTTCCTAGTCTTGAGATATGCCCTTGGGAATGTGCTGGGGTTGACACCAGGTACTTGCACCTGATGAAAAGACAAGCATGTGGTCAGAGCATCTACTGATTCCACAGTCCACCTCCACTCTGAAAGAGGACGACAAAGAAGTGTCTTGATCGACCAGATGGGATGCTTACTTGATGGGGCTGAAGCATCTATACCAGTTTCATAAGGACACTCAGGCTTGGGAAGCTTACCCCCTCAGTTCTTGTAGACAAGTGTGTGGAATCAGATGTACATTTTACCTTCATTAAGGAATCTGTAGCCTTTGCCCGAGTGGACCTTTCACTCAATCATATCCACGGTCCACTGTGACTCATGAGAAAAATTTAATGAAGCCTGTCCCAAATGAGCCTCTACTTAGGAGAAGCCTACTAGCCTGGGATGGAAAGATACTGGTGGGGATGGACGGGGGGAGTAGATAGGACTAGTTTTCACCTTTTTGTTTTATGAAGTCTTTTTTCCATTAAATATAACACAGTGGACTTTAACTTGCTTTGTCTCAGCTGCACACCCCAAGGAAGAGGTCATTGCCCTGTCTACTCCTACACAGAGTAAATAAATAATAATCCATCTCATTATTTTAAATTTCTAAATTTAGTAGTTTGTTGGTTGAGATATATATACACACACGCATACACACACACACACACACACACACATCTATATATACAGTCATGTATGAAGTGCATGAATCTTAAATGTGTAGCTTGATGGATACACTCATGTCCCTACCCAGATCACCAAGATCCGGAATATTACCAGCACCCCCAGAAGATTCCCTTGTGTTCTTCCCCAGGCCTTTACATGTGCGATTTTTAATTAACCTCTAATTATTTTTTCCTAACCCTGCTGACAAAGAATGCCTTCTGAACATGTAAGAATCTATGGCAGGGACTTCCCTGGTGGTCCAGTGATTAAGACTCCGCGCTTCCACTGCAGCGGGTGCGGATTCAATCCCTGGGCGGGGAACTAAGATCCTACATGTGGTGGGGTGCTGCCAAAAAAAAGTAAAAATCTATTGCAGTTCACAGAAATCCCGCCCAGAGCTTGTTGTGTTGCCTCTGTGTTGTCCGCATAGTGCAGTTTGCAAACTGGCTGCCTGTGGCTGAAATCTGCTCTTCAAACTTGGTTTGTGTGGACTGCAAAATGTCTTTTAAGAATTGAACCATATTTAAAATTAAGGTATTTCACATGAAAATCCAAATATGAACAGGGGGAGAGGAGTGTCTCTTTAAAAAATGAGAAATTGTGTATCCCCTCTTGGAAGAAATCACCTGGAACTGGGTAGTGGCTGCCCTCTTGACACCAGCAGAGGAAAGGGGAGCCGCCTGTCCCCAGACTTATATAAGCTCAGCGTGTCCCCAGACTTATATAAGCTCAGCGTGTGCGCTCCCGCCAGCTGACCTCACGCATGCGCATCACCTGCATGGTTCTTGGAGCAGCTACAACTAGACAAGATGGTAAATGCAAGTTAGACTTTTAAAAGGGGACCCTTCAACCACCCAGAGGGAAAAATTAGCTTCTGTACTACCAAAATATTTTTAAAGGAAAACGGAATTGGCTTTTAAATTAATACACTGTTTCTTATAACCCCTCACAGTGATTTGATTTCTGAAAATGGCTACTGTTTGTCTTACGCCATTCCAACTCGTTTTACACAGACGTACACAGAGGCTGGTGTCTAACATCTGGATCTGGCTAATGTTTAAGTTTTAATATAAACATTATACGGGAAGGCACTCATTTGTGGCGTGCCCATAGCTTCGATTTTGTTGTTGTATTTTTTCTGCATAACTAGTTCCATTAGATCTCAAACTAAACAGCGAATCGACTCATCTTTGTGATTATGTTCCAAAGGAGAACTCGAATCACCTTGTTAGACTACGCTTGGTGTTAAACACTATCTGTATGTATATCTGAAAATTCTCTGTAAATGGCATTTGAAAGTAGGACATAACTATTGTCTTTCATGAACACCTAGGTATTTAGGAAACAAACTTATCATAACAGTTCCTCATTCAAATACAGTATAAAAGGGAAAACTACATAGGTTTTAAATGAAGAGTGTCTTGGCTTTGCTTTTCTTCTGAACCATTTTTTTCTCCTTTTACGTTTTGCACCAGCTCATAACAATTCTGTTCCAATCTATAAGATTTGTAATGCCACCACTTCCCATTTGTTCTACAACATAAACAACCACATGTCAATGCTGCTTTCTCATCAAGGGCTGGTGAGCAGAATTTATTTCTGGTATCTCAAATTGTTGTCAAGCAACTTCAGAGTCAACAGAGACAGTTAACCTGTAAAGTCAATTAACAGACATGGAAAACATAGAGACGATGGGGGGAATACAAAGGTTAATCATACTAAATGCCTTTCAGAATTTATTTAACTCTATTTGAAATTGTGCTTTCACACACAGACATGCAGACACATAGGTACACATATACACATACCACAGTGGTTTTATTTTTAAGTTCATATGAAATGCTCTGTGTTCTTTTTAATATATCCTGAAAAATCTTTGCTAAGTTAGTTTATAAACACAACCACTGTTATTCAAACTCTTGAGTTACTACACCTTAACATGACATTTTTTGGAAAATAAAATCTTTAAGAGTAGTTTTTTGTATTTATTTTTAAAGATCTTTTTGATGTGGACCATTTTTAAAGTCCTTATTGAATTTGTTACAATACTGCTTCTATTTTATGTTTTGGTTTTTTGGCTGCAAGGCATGTGGGATCTTAGCTCCCCAACCAGGGATCGAACCCACACCCCCTGCACTGGAAGGCAAAGTCTTAACTACTGGCCCCCCAGGGAAGTCCCTTTAAGAGTAGTTTTAAATATGATTCTGAACCTATTCATCCTCTAGGTTTAGGGAGAGACAAGGTCATCAGTGGGACTCATGCAAGGCCAATAGCCATAGACCCTAAATGTAGACTCACTCAACTTTGACACTGCCAAACCAATGGGTCCTTCCTCTGAATGATGCCAGAAGTCTCAAACACATCTATCAGATATTGCCTTTTCATTCCACCCTAGTATGAATTTCACAGTAAGAACATCCTGGTACCTCTCCAGCCTCCTTCTCCCCTGCCCCTCTTTAGAGCAACACTTCTCCGATGTTTCCCAAATTAGTTGCTTCCAACTTTTCTCTTCCTCTTGAACCTAATTCTATTAAGCTTCCATCCTGGCCTACTGAAATGAAAGGGTTCTCAAATTCTATGATGCAAAATCTAATAACCAGTGCTTGGTACCATTCCCATGTCCTTGGGTCCATCTCTCTGCTTCTTTGCCTAAGGACTTTCTCCAGCTCCTTGGGCCTCAAAGAGCCAAGGACTCAACACCCTCAGAAGCATTCCTCAACTAATGAAGACAGGAATTGAGAGATAAATATTACAGATTCCCATTTCTTGGTAGGACAATTCTGAAATGTGTCCCTCAGAGGATCCCCTGTGGAATTGAACTCCACCTTATAAACACTCCCTTTGTTCCTTTAATTGGTTTTTCTCCTTTCTTTGTTTCACCTTCCCCACCTCCTTGCCTGTGCTTTCTGGGCTCTGACCTCCCAGGTAAATTGTATTCATTCCAGTCCTTGTCTTAGGGTTGCTTTCAGGAGAACTCAAACTAAGATCTCTTTTTTTTTTTTAGTCAATGTTTACTCCTTTGGCTACTGGGGATTCTTAGTCCCAGTTCTATAAATATCAACATACTTTGACAACCCCCGAAAGTATACACCCAGCCAGGTCCTCTCTCATGAATCTGGGACTGCTATTTCCGGCCTCCAATCAGATGTCTTTACTTGGATATCCAGTAAGAAGCTCGAACTTAACCTCAAATGTGTTCTTCCTCTCAATATGCTCATTTTTTATCTTTCCAACCTCTGTAAATAGCACCCCCACCTTTCAAGTTGCTCAGGTTAAACTTGGGAGTCATCCTCATTGTTATGCTTTTCTCTCACATCACATATCCAGTCTCACAAGGCACCTCTACCTTCACAGTATATCCAGAAATGAACTGTTTTGTTCAGTTTTGTTTTTACCTATTTCATCACTACTGCCCTGGTCCCACCTCCATCGTTCTTCACCTGCATTATCAGAATAGCCTCGTAGCTGGTCTTCAGCTTCCATACTTGGTCCCTTACAATCTATTCATAACCCAGCAGTCAGGATGATCCTGTTGAAACTAAGTCATGCTATGTCCCTCCTCCACCAAAATCCCTCAGAAGCTTCCTATCACACACTTAGAATGGCCTACCTTCTGTGACCACTGAGCTCATCCTCTACCCCCTTCCTTCACTCTGCTTCAACAACATTGACCCTTTATTACACCTTGAACACGACAAGCACACTCACCTCTCATATACAATGAGGGTATTATTTCATGAAAACTTAGTTTTAGCCATGATGTATGTGCTTGTGTATATTGGGGTCTATATAATATCGATTTCTTACTTTGGGCCATAGTTTCAAAAAAATTTAGAAAAATACTTGCTTAGACATTCACCTGAATCAGATAGCCCTTCCTGATGAAGGATTGAAAACTCCGTGAATTTATGTTTCAATATTCTCTGCAGTAGTCTGTCTAATATTTGTAATCTTGTTGCATACCTAAAACAGAACCCCAAAAACATAATCTAAGTGTTTCAACTCCTGAGACTTGAGGTTCTAATTAACTAGGCTGTTCAGATTACTGGGCACAGCACATTTCCCTTGGGGTCTTCATTCATTGGGTAAAAGGACTTTACACAGGATTTCCCCCAAACCATGTAACAATTTAATTTAACATCTTTCATCACTAAGAAAGTAGGCATATACTAACATCAGGGTATGGACATTTGAAGAACTAGTAGCACATATTAATTGAAGACACATAGGAGGGAATAACTTTCTTAATTAGAGAAAACATACAAAAACTCAAGTACTATTTAAAACTTTCCATTTTGACCAGCATCCTGAAATAAGGAAATTTATTTTATTTTCTCTGTGTAACTTTATTTAATGCCTTCTCAGAAGTTATTTGTGATTTTTATGATGGTATTCTTAGAGATGGCATAATAAATACTGCACAGAAAACTCCCATCAAAAAAAATGGAAAGTAATGTAAGGATGTGAACAATGTTAGAAAGAAGGCCAAGCCTAGATATTAGATGTGGGTTGGGTATCACGAAAAAAAAAAAAAAAAAAAAAAGCTGCAAGAGATCAGATGAGCAGAGATGGGAAGATGAAGTAGGAAGGAGGTGATTAAATATTCTGAAGGATGATTTTTGTACCATCTTGGAGTTCAGTTGGTATAAATAAATGTGAGAGCCTTCAGTGATTATTATTATCATCATTACTATACTCATCTAGGAAATTATAGCTTATTTGGCACTTTATTCTTCATATTAATGATGTGAAGTTTCATGACAACCCACTAAGAAAATAAAAATGAAAATAATAAATCAGCCTGTGGTACTTAGAAGCTTAATGAAATCCAAACACTTCCCAACAGAAGAGGACTCAGTGACGCCGAATTGGCAGTTGTTTGTTGTTAGATCATTAGTTTTCACTGGCCTTTTTTTCCGATTTTAAGAAGGAAACCCTCCTTTCTCCAATAATCAGCTTGGATTCATTTAAAGACACCTGGACTGAAGTCATCAATTGGAAAAATAGAGTAGAAGCATCCTTCAATAGCTTAGCTAACATTTTCCAATGGGTTTTAAATTACAGTCATTTTTTTTAATTTAAAATACAGACAAGGCTCATTGAAATGGATTTCTTTTGCTCTAAGAAGAAAGTGAAAAGAAAAGCCCGCGTATTTCGAACTTGTGTAAGGAATGCATGACCAGATTTGTAATGACAACTTTGCCGTGCTCTAAGTGGGGTGAAGAAAATGTTATCTTTGAGTAAATGCTCAAGTTTTTACTGGTATCTAGGGAATGAAAGCTTTGGAAATTGCTGTTGATGCTTCTAAAGCTAGGAATATCTTTAGTGGGAGACATCATGTCTGTTTAAGGGGGATTTTCCTCTAGAAGTTGGCCCTTCAGGGGGTCAGCAAAGACTTGGACTCCACACAGACAGTGGCCCTGGCATACTTTGCTTTTACAGCCCAAGTAAAGCTACTTTAACATTTGAACTAGATGCATCTTGTGCCAACTGTGCCCCTGAAGATTATTTTTTTTAAAGATTTACTTTATCGAGAAGGTAGACTATGTTATAAATTATTTAATTTGTTCAACAACTCTGCAAATGCTAATTTATTCACGCAACACCTTTTGCTGAACCCTATCAGGCACTTTACTGGACCCTCAGAATATGGTGGTGAGCAAGACAGGTCCCTCAATGAATCTATATTTCAGTAAAGTAGCTGAGCAAGTTACAACTAAACCAAATAAATGAAACACTTGTAAATGATGACAAGTGGTATGAGACAGAAAATCATAGAGAAGGTCAGGGAAGGCCTCTATGAAGAGGTAAAATTGAAGCTGATCCAAAACAAGAAGTCCTTGACTTAATGGGAAGCTTGTGCAAAGGTCCTGAGGTGGAAAATGAGCTCAGTATATTTAAAGAGCTTAAAGAAGACCAGTGGAGTTGAAGTAGAAACAGCAAGGAGAGAAGTGTTCAAAGATAAGTTATTGTTTTTATTTTAGGTAAATGGGCTGGCATTTGTTGATAGATAAGAGAATGGAAATTCAGAGAAAGTAAGCAATACCTTTAATATTGAACAACTAGTAAGACCCCCAGTCTCCCAAACCAGCTCTGTCCAATTCCAACATTCTTTCTACAAAGCTACACCTAGTTACCTGCTGAACGCTCACCAGCTTTTTAGATTGTATGTACTAGTTTGGGATCACTTAAAACTGAAACTCACTCAGATGTGCTCCCTGTCAGCAAAGTGAAAGCTTCCTAATGGCCACTTTGCAGCAGTGCCAATGCATCCTATCGAGGGAGGTGCCTGGAAAGGCTCTCCACCATAAGGAGCAGGATGCAAGTTTTCTGTGCCTCCAGTGAGACTGGAGAGCTTATGGAATGAAATTTTACACTTCACAGTCCCAACTCGTCGAGTTTGTGATGTGATAATTTGGGGAAATTAAAAGACATTCAAGGGAAGGTCTTCAATAATTATTGAGTGCCACTATTTTTCTGCTTATTAAATGAATTATGTGTGTGTGCATGAATATGTGAATATGCCCATAAATACATACACTCACAAAACCACACAATATTATTTTTGCTTTGAATCACAAGTGCATACACTACCTTTAAAATGATAAATTCAATCATAAAAATGTTTAAAAAATAAGAGATTAATTCCAATTTACTTTTTAAAAAATTATCAGACTTATTTCTATGCTGAAGATAGGCAAATACCTACAGAGTCCAATATTATGCTCAACACTTTATACATGTTAATTTTATTGAATCTTTTCAATATTCCGATGCCGTGACATTTAGAATGTCTATTTTACAGGTGAAAAAACTAAGATTCTGTGAGGTTAAGTAACCTGTTCTATATCACAGAGCTAGGAATCACCAGTGCTGGGCTGAGAATTCAAGTCTCTTTGCACCTCACCAAGAATTTTCAAAAATTTTTCTTTTTGAAGAGAAACCATTAAACTGATGATGCATATTTACACGCCCATATTTCAAAGCATTATCTCCTTTCTGGTTTATGCCTTAGGGATGACGGAAATACTTATTTCTGTAGAGGTTGTTTTCAGATTGAAAGAGGAAATCATTTGGGCCTTTTATCTAAACTTCTACTTATTTTTGCGATTAATTGCCTAGAACAAGCCAACTTTCCTCCTTTCATCCACTGAAAGATGTAGAAATGTCTCTTACTCAATGCTTTGTTTGTGATAGTAGAAGGAGGGAGACGGGTGACAAATGGCCATTCCCCTTTCAACCAAATCATTTGAAGGGCATGTGCCAATATTGGTTCCTCCAATACAACACAGTTCATTATATTTTAATGATGACAGCACTGGAAAATAGGTAGATTTTCTGCTTTCCCGCTGTTAATCTGTAACTAGTATTTTGTGTAGCATGTTTAAGAGAGAAGGGTTTAGGGTACATGAAAGAAAGGAAAACATTAGAAGAGTTATTTTAAAATTTATTGATACATGCTGCCTGACATCTCAAATTTTAAAAAATAATAACAAAAAAGCCACACTCTTACTGAATTGCTAGGGTGTGTGTGTGTGTGTGTGTGTGTGTGTGTGTGTGTGTCTGTAGACTACCATTTGTACTCGATTATTCTAGAATCACAGATTTCATTATTTAAAATGGAAATAAGCCTAGGAACCAGAAAGAATGGATGTATTCTTCTTTATACTCTGTTCACAATCAGGATATACATGAGACAGGTCATATCAGAATATGAATGTTTTGATGTAAGCATTACTACTAGATACGGCATTGTTGGTCTAGATCAATTGAGACATAATTCAAAAGTAGATGTTCTACCGTGGCATTTTGCTCTCATCCAGTAACACATTTCAAGAAGAAGCATGTATTTGGCTCACACAATTTCTACCATCAGCCTCTTGGGCCCCATATTCCCAAGTATAGGCTTGATTTGTTCCTTTGAAGGGGGAGCAGAGGTGGAGAACTTAACACCATGACTCAGTGTTTGTAGACTGACCACCGGGCTTCCAAGAAGTGGTCACCAGAAGGCACCTTATAAATGGAAGAAAAAAAAAAGGACAAAGTTTCACTAAATGTGAACCTAATCCAGGCTGCTCAATTTTTTATGAAATGGAATGTGCTTTCTTCAATGAATGTAATGCAAAACTAAGACCAGATGTTCAACTGATTTTAAAAAATGGGTTGGGGGAAGATGAATAAGCTTTGATATCATTGTGGAGAGAAGCCATATATGTACGGGCTGTGGCTGAATGAGAAAAGGGATGCCTATCTCTATATCCTAGGGCAGAGCAGAATGTAATGCTATCATTGTGTCCCTTGAGTTATTTCGAAGAAGAAAATCTATGTTTAGAGTCAAGTGCCTACAGCTTTATGGCAATAATGGATGGCGAGAATCATAGACATTACTATTTGAAAGGGATCTTACCTTATCATTTTTCCCCATCTCTTTCAGAGTATCCCCAATAGGTGAACTTCCGATTTTTGCTTTAGAGGACACAGAGATTGTATTCATCCCTCACAAGCAGACCTTTCTTTGGCCATACGGTTGCAGTTGTTAGAAAGTTCTTTGTTAGTCTGAGTAAAAATATAATATAGCCATTGTGCCCAGTACTGATGTCCAGAAACAGAAAGTTTTAAAAATTACATATTCCTCTATGAAACATGTAGCTGCTTTAATGTTTGAATATACCTATCATATCTTCTTTAATCTTTTCTTCTCCAGGCTAGACCATTTCATTTTTTTTCAAATGTTCCCCATCTGACATGCTTCCATATCTCTCACAGACCCTTTTGCTGTTCTGCAAATGTTCTCTAGTTTGTTAGTATTATTCTGATGTTTTCACACTAAGAATTGAGCCTTGAATTCCAGTTAAGTCAAAGTATACAAGGAGCAGGGCTGCTCAGTGTGGCATTTTCCCTTCACGTCCTATTAGGGACATAAAGCTAGATTTAACCACACTAAATCTGGACCCTTTGTCTAAAGTTGTAGGGTCTTCAACTATTCCAAGTTTTAGATCACTGAGGCTACTGGCACGGACACATGACAGAGGGGATGCCCAAGGTCTCATTCCAGGACTCTTAAAGGACCACCAAGCAACTACCCTAGGATTAGGATAATGGTGGTATTAGAAAGAGGTAGAAAGAACACTCTGGTTACTTTCAGAATCTTATTTAGAGTACAAATTTAAGGCTCATAGTAACTTCTAATTACAGCCTTTTATTTTATCTTTTTTTCAACTTTATATGGGTTAAAATATTTGTCCCTAATCTGTACACGTACATATATAGAAAGAGTAAGCAAATGAAATATATAGAGAGGGACTACTATTTGCCAAAACTTTTAGACACGTAATTTTTTAAAATAAATTAATAAATTTATTTATTTATTTTTGGCTGAATTTATTTATTTATTTTGGGTCTTCATTGCTGCATGCAGGCTTTCTCTAGTTGCGGCGAGTGGGAGCTACTCTTCGTTGCGGTGCATGGGCTTCTCACTGCGGTGGCTTCTCTTGTTGCAGACCATGGGCTCTAGGCGCACAGGCTTCAGTAGTTGTGGCACATGGGCTCAGTAGTTGTGGCTCGTGGGCTCCAGAGCGCAGGCTCAGTAGTTGTGGGGCATGGGCTTAGTTGTTCCGCAGCATGTGGGATCTTCCCGGACCAGGGATCGAACCCATGTCCCCTGCATTGGCAGGCGGATTCTTAACCACTGCACCACCAGGGAAATCCTAGACATATAATTATTGAACAAAAAGAAAACGTTGAACAAAGTGTCTTCAGAAACTGTATAACCCATCTATCCATCTATCTGCATAAATATATGTGTACATAAATGTGCATATGTGTGTATAGTGTACATGTATGTGTGTGTTTATGTGTGTGTGTATTGTGTGTCTACAGAAATGTGTGTGTGTGTGTATCCTGTTTCTTATTAGGAGCACTTAGACCTTAGTGTACCTTGCCCAGAAATAATAGTCAAAAACCTATGAGCTACATAAGCTTCTTGGCAAGTTATTACACGGTATCAAGTGGATTCCAGGGCCTGCATAAAGGTCTACTTGAACATATGGTGGGACTAATGCAGAGTACGATGGGACTATCAATCCCCAAATGTAGGAACTATAATTCTATTAACTAAAGCCTTCAGGCAAGTCTCTAATACCCAATACTTATGTAATTAGTTTTTGAAACTAAGTGTTCCTATTTATCTCAGGTTGCCTTCTTTTTGTTCATTTTAATCTAGTTTTCTGACCTATGAAGAGTATTTTGAATTTTGATTCTATTACATGTAGTATTAACTAACTCTCTTTTAAGCTTTGAGTTCTCTGAAAGCTTAGTAAACATGTTTCCCCTTCAAATCATCAGTAAAATGTTAAACAGAACAAAGTCAAGAGCAATATCCGGGGCACTTCATTAGAGCTTTGTCTCTCGCTGACGTGGACACACAGCTCCTCACTTGTGGTATGTGGATTCAAATTAACCTAAGGATATTTGGAGAACTGACAATCAAGTTGAATTTCTATTAGTCACCTAAGTGTAGACCTAGAGCTTCTTAAGTCTTCCACCTAGTTAAATCAAGATTGGCTCAATGTTAAATTGATTTCCAGCAAGAGTGCCAAGGTAATTCAATGGGGAAAGAATAGTCTTTTCAACAAATAGTGCTGAGACAACTAGATATTTATACACAAAAGAATGAAGTTGGACCACACTCACACCGTATAAAAAAAATTAATACAAAATGAATCAGAGACCTAAATGTAAGAGCTAAATCTATAAAACTGTTAGAAGAAAACATAGGCATAAATCTTCATGACCTTGGATTAGGTAATGGATTCTTAGAAGTGACACAAAAGCATAAGCAAAAAAGAAAATATTTTTTATAAATTGGACTTCATTAAAATTAAAAACATTTGTTCTGCAAAGGACACCATCAAGGAAGAGGTAAAACAAGCTACAGCATGGAAGAAAATTTTTATAAATCATATTGCAAAAAGGAATGAAGTACTGATACATGGTACTACTTAGGTGAACTTTGAAAATGTTATCCTAAGTGAAAGAAGCCAGTCACAAAAGACGATGTATTGTATTATTCCATTTCTATGAAACGTCTAGTATAGCCAAATTACAGAGACAGAAGTAGATTAGTGGTTACCTTGGCCCATGGGGTGGGGAGAATGGGAAATAACTATTAATGAATACAGGGTTTCTTTTCTGTGATAAAAATATTCTAAAATTGATGGTGCTGATGGTTGTACAACTCTGTGAATATATTAAAAAACACTGAATTGCACACTTTAAATAGGTGAATTGTATGGTATGTAAATTGTATCTCAATATATAATATACAATTACTCTCTTAGAGTCTGGGGCAGTGTTTTTTCAATGATGAAAAACAGAGGAAAGATTGAACAACTTAACCGTGTAGCCCCTAACTGTCCCAATTTTCAAAGAAGAAATAAAAAGAGTTTGATTCTAGAAGCCACTGGTCAGCATCCTTTTTATAACTTCCAGAGCAGAGAGTTTACAAACGTTTAGGAAAGGACGTGGTGAGCATTAGACCTAATGTAAGTCCATGCTATATCAACGCCATTTCCCTTTTGACAGTTTTGGTAGGTTGGGGGAGTTCTGTAGACCTAACGCACCCTGATTTCAACTAAGAGGATTCTGGTATACTAAAAGTATTTTAAAGATGAAATGTTTCTGCTTGAAGAATATCTCATTCTAGATAATACTTACTTGAATACAGATCCTGCTTCATCAGAAGAAATTTTTTATGGCTTCCCTAGTTAACTGGAATATGTGTGGCCTGCAAAAAGCTGGTGTGAGACTTGGATTGTTGTAGGTGTTAAGACTTGAATCTCTAACAGATGTTACATTTAGCTTCTGGAGCCATTTAGTAGGTGACTTCAGTAGTAATGAACAGCATTAAAACAGAACATAAATTTGCCTATAATGAGGCCATATAATGCTGACTGTTACCAAAACTGAAGTCCCAGGAATCAGCTTGAAGAGGAAGAGTGTCAGAGGAACAGTTTTTGTCTGGACGTGTGTGTTGCTCTCTCTCTCTCTCTCTCTCTGTCTCTATAGCTGATACTGCTGTATAATTAAGTATGAACAAAGAGAGCAAAAAACAACCCAGATATAGACAATTACAGCTCCCAGCCACCGGGAATAGTGAGTCTAGAGTGAGCTGCTGGCTGACAAGAGCCATATATGCTCATCTTTTCCCAACTCTGTGCTCAGTGGAGTCATTTGAGTAGCCTGAAATCATTCATGGTGGGGGGGTTTACACCAGGAAAATTGGCAAATGCTACAAACCTGGACTTTACTTCCCCTGGAGAGCCAGTTGTTAAGCATTTACCAGCACACCCTTGGCAAGTCTCTCAGTGCTGGGCAGCTAAAGCAGCACAGTGCAAGAGGACATATCTCTGAATGTCGACAGCAAGCAAGTCTTGACACAAAGACGCCAAGATGGGAGCTGTAATAATACACACTATGTGAAGCAACACCCAGGTCCACAGTGAAGAACAACACTGACTTAGAGTCAAAGTTAAAAGAAAATGTGCTAGTACTTTAAATTGAACAATAACAACATCCAATTTACACACAGGTATATATATATATTTTTTTCTTAATATCTTTATTGGAGTATAATTGCTTTACAATGCTGTATTAGTTTCTGCTGTATAACAATCAGCTATATGTATACATATATCCTCATATCCCCTCCCTCTAGCGTCTCCCTCCCACCCTCCCTATCCCACCCCTCTAGGTGGTCACAAAGCACTGAGCTGATCTCCCTGTGCTATGCGGCTGCTTCCCACTAGCTATCTATTTTACATTTGGTAGTGTATATATGCCAATGCTACTCTCTCACTTCATTCCAGCTTACCCTTCCCCCTCCCCACATCCTCAAGTCCATTCTCTATGCCTGCATCTTTATTCCTGTCCTGCCCCTAGGTTTGTCAGAACCATTTTTTTTTTTTAATTTCATATATATGTGTTAGCATACAGTATTTGTTTTTCTCTTTCTGACTTACTTCACTCTGTATGACAGACTCTCGGTCCATCCACCTCACTACAAATAACTCAATTTTGTGGGAATGTAAATTGATACAGCCACTATGGAGAACAGTATGGAGGTTCCTTAAAAAACTAAAAATAGAACTACCATACAACCCAGCAATCCCACTACTGGGCATATACCCTGAGAAAACCATAATTCAAGAAGAGTCATGCACCTCAATGTTCACTGCAGCTCTATTTACAATAGCCAGGGCATGGAAGCAACCTAAGTGTCCATCGACAGATTAATGGATAAAGAAGATGTGGCACACATATACAGTGGAATACTATTCAGCCATAAAAAGGTATATATTTTGATAGACTGGTCTGCTTCTTGGTATACAATTACAGTAACCATTCCTTGATCCCTTAGGAACAACTGTACATAGTCATAAAATTCACGAATTCATTTGCCTGTATTTTCCTTTGTCTCTGACTCACAACAGCAGGCATCAAGGATGATATCTAGCGAACAAGAGAACTGTCCTTATAAACCATGAGTGAATAAGTGAAACAACTTCAGATTAATAGGAATGGTTAGAAAAGAAATGTAAAGTAAGTATATTCAAAATAGACTCTTGGGAAGACTGAAAATGGAATTAGGTGGGTATATGCCTATGCCTATGTACACTGTGGCCAAAATTCCAGTGGAAAAACCAACATCAGAAAAATTGGATTTTGTTCCCCCCAAATGCAGTGTCAGAAACAGCATGATCTGCTCTCTGTGGAACAGCATCCAGAGGCCTCTCTCATGGAAAGGCAACATCTGTTTGAAGAAGTCCTTTGAAGAAAAACCATATAAACCTGTGGGAACGGCATGATACATACACTCCCTTGTTTAAGGAGTCGCCAGAAGAAGTGGGGAATCAAGCCCCGAAGACAGAGGCCATTCAGTTACCTTGGCTGAGGCAACAGTGCTAATTCCAGCCTCTCTGATGTTTAACACATCAAGAGAATGGAGGGAAACAAGATTATAACTAGCATCGACCTTGCCAGTTTCCCGGCATTCTATCAAAGCTTGCTTGGGTCTACCTTTGCATATAAAAAAGTTAAATTTGGGGGGAAAATCTGGGAGGAAGGATTTGGAAGTTCAGTTGCATCTTCCATGCCAAAACCTGTCCTCATAATTAGTCAACAAGAAAATTTATCAGATCCAATAATCCATCAAATCATCTAGAGCAGGGCTTCTCAATCTAGGCTCCTTGGATAGAATTCAGAGAGTCTGTGAACTTGGACTTTAAAAAAAGACATCTTTATTTTTACTAACCTCAAATTGAAATTTATGATTTCCTTCAATTATGAAGGTAAGCAACAAGCCACAGTGACTGTTACTATGATTCATTAGTAATAGAAATCACAGATACTTTTCTATCACAGTGCAGTAGTTGTAGATATCTTTACAAGCCACTTACTCTCATCACCATTTTGAAATTACGAAAGTTGTTAAACTTGCCACTCCGTCTTGTTATTTAAGAATTAATAAAGAAACACATATATTGCTACATCAAAAATTTGGTGTTTTAGTGGGTTTTTTTCTTTTTTGGTGTTTTAATGTGTTGAAAGCTGTACTTCAGTGTGATTGGTTTCTTTTGTGATTCTGTGTAACTCTAGGTCTTTTATTTTAAGTGTTTCAAAACATTATCCAGAGAAAGAGTCCACAGGCTCCATCAGAAGGTCAAAGGTGTCAGTGGCACAGAAGAGGTTAAGAACCAGTGGAGGCATGGGCTTCCCTGGTGGCAGAGTGGTTAAGAATCCACCTGCCAATGCAGGGGACATGGTTCGAGCCCTGGTCCAGGAAGATCCCACATGCCGCGGAGCAACTAAGCCCGTGTGCCACAACTACTGAGCCTGTGCTCTAGAGCCCGCGAGCCACAACTACTGAGCCCGTGTGTTGCAACTACTGAAGCCCGCGTGCCTAGAGCCCATGCTCCGCAACAAGAGAAGCCACTGCAATGAGAAGCCCGCGCACCACAACTAAGAGTAGCCCCCGCTCACCGCAACTAGAGAAAGCCCACATGCAGCAACAAAGACCCAACACAGCCAAAAAATAAATAAATTAAATAAATTAATTTTTAAAAAAAGAACCAATGGAGGCAGAGGTAGAGTCACAGGGGCAATAAGTCTTTCCTGAAGGCCATCCTTCCTATGTGTCAGAAGGAAAAAAATGGAGGGTCCGACCACCCCCATATTCAGTTATAATCTCATTTAAAGTTTGAAGACAAAGGTGATTTATACAATACTTCCACCCTTAAGGGGAAGAAAAAGAGAAATAAGTAAAAACATTAAGAACCTAAATTCCTAAGGAAGTGAGGGGGAGGAAGAATCGGAAGACCACTTAAAAGTGTGAAACCTTTCCTTTGAGGTCAGATTGGATAATCCTGGGTCATGGAGTGCATGTCTGAGATGGAAGCAAAGACAAAGAATCCTTTGAGGACCAAAGTGGTGAGTAGGAAGCCGGGACAACCCTGTGGCCTGTCGACTCTGCCGTTACCGAAACTTCTTGTGTGATCCTGGGCAAGTGACATGACTCTTGGCGATTCAGCTTTTCCTTTTCTTGGCCCCGCTTTCCATTCAGCTGGCTGTGCAGAGGTCCCAAGATAAACATTTTGCTGAGAGACAGCATGGATCATTTTCTTAAAGGAAAGACAATGCCAAGGATCTGCTTCCAAGCCTTCGATGATGGCTCCACTCCTGGCTTTAATCCCCACCCTGTGTCCTGCATTTATTCTTGATTTCACTCTTAGCTCAGCTTTCCATTTGCTGCCAGCTCACTGCCTGCAGCTGTTAGAGAACCTAGCTCTCCTTCACAAGGCCAGCCTGCATGCAGCACTAAAGAAAGGACATTTGCCTTACACTATCTTCTCATCCTTGCACCACTGTTTTTCTCCCTGGGACTTTCCTCTCCCTTCTAACAAAACCTGCCATCAGACCATCCATGAATACTGGCACACAACTCTGTGTTTCTAAACTTGATAAACATAAAAACATAAAACCTCTTTAAAAGAAAACAATTGTCACTTCCGAAGAAATGGGTGCCAGTTACCAGAGCAAAAGAGTTTTGACTTTATAACTAGTAAAACTATTATATGATTTTGGAAGTAAAAATGCAGTATGTGAAGAATATACATGAGAATTCCTATGGGTCAAGGGACCTCTGTTTGAGAAACAGCAGTATATGCGTTTGATGACAGCTTTGTGTTAGTCTTTCAATAGTTATTTGAATGTTGACAAAGATCAAAGTTTTAAGCCAACAGGATGAAGCTTAGATGATGGAATTTCAGGCGTCAGGAATTGGGCAGTAAGAAGCAGTGGCAAACTGGAATCCTTTTGGACAATCCTAGAATTACGTGACATTGCTAATTACCAATTGTGTCTATTTCTGAGGTTGGGCTTGATGATTGAAGCAATTCAGGTAACTTTTAAAATAAGGTCACCATACTAAATTGAAAGAGACCAGAGGCCACCTTAGCTATGCCAAGGATACAACAATTACAGTATCTGTTCTCTCAGCAAAAGAACAAATTTAGTGTTGGTCATCAAGATGCCTGCTGTACCGGTCTCATGCTTAAGTGTTTTTAAAGATACTATTCAGTTGATCCACAGAAACTTTGAGAACAACCTCTGACATTATTAACCAGAAATCAATCTCCTCAGTTACTGTCTACTTTTTAAAAATTGGCTTAGAGATTTTTTCCTTGAATAATCCAGCTCATCAGAGTTTCCACTGTGCATTGCAGCAGAGCTAAAATGGTTTTTCTATAAGCCTGCATCCTTACGTTTACATTTCTTTTCCATTTTCAAGCATAAAACCATTTTTCCCCACATCAAACTAATTTTTATTAGTTTGGATTTCCACTTGCATGCCAGGCAGAGGAAAATGTAGGTTTGAGCACAGAAGTAAAGCCTTTCTAACCATAGCAAAGGGAAGAAAGAAAGGGCAGAATCAGGAAAACAGGACTTTCTTAAGACTCCTGCTTTTACCATACTGACTTTTGAACATGTTACCACCTGGCTATCTGGGACCCATGCTGATCTACGGACCACATGTACGTGATTTCTCTTCTCCTTACACCCGGCTATACTTCTTCTCAAACCCTGCCTGCATCCCCATTTTATGATGAAGGTAAAGTTTTTGCGTTCAGGTAACTAAAAATATCTTGGCCAGGACAACACCAATTTATTTATCTACTCCTTAGCAGGTAGACATAAAGCAATAGGTATAAGGAAAGAGACCATGGCTCATGAAGCAGCCCTGCATGGCTTTCAAGATCCTGACTTGTACCTCCTATTCACAAGGCAGAGCAAAAGAGCTGGCTCCCAGGTGCTCTGCTGAATGGACAGGTAGTTGTGGCCTCTGCCCTAATGCCAACCCACCAAGCAGTCAAGACTGCTGGTGGTGTGCCAGCAGTGTCTGACTTGCTCTGAAGGTGGGCAAGTCTTGGATAAGTGTGTTCTTGCACAAATCAGAGATGCAGAGCCCTCCTGGCAAGCCATAGGTAAGCATGCTTTCATCACTGAAAAATCCACTCTCCCCCTTCAGATCAGGATGAAGTTGATATCACTGGGCATCAACAAGCACATGACCACATTCCTTGGAATGTTTACTCTTGCCCACCGGAATCACTTAACTTTTGAAACCCAGTTATTTTGGATCCCAAAGGAACTTATTTATAATCTGCATAAATTTGAGTTTTGGAAATGTTTTGGATTCCATAAACATCCCCCCTCCCAAAGTAATAACTTATATTCACACCTTTCTTTTCTCCAAGCACCTGAAAGGTAAAACATTTTTCTAACCACTAATGATTACCTTATGAATATTGCATTTAATGGGCATTTAGATCTACCTATTTTGCATTCATTCAGATTCATTGCACTCAGTGCATCAAAACAGAACCTAGTGGGGATCATAACATCAAGGAAATATTTACACTTGTAAGTTTTTTAGGCTTAAATGAAGTTGTGCCAAAGGTAAGCCAATAGAACCCTTCAAGGTTTACTTCAAAAGGCGTTCTGTTCTATAAGCCTCATACTTTCTCTTCTTGGTTTAGCAAACTTTAATTTCTTCAGTTAAAGCATATTACCTTCCCATTCTCAACCGCACCACCAAACATATGCATATTAAGAACTGATACCAGAGAAAAGAGAAGTCTTAAAGGACGGTTACAGTGCAATTACACAGGAAATGATTTTCTTTGAACAAGCACATATGATAAAACTACATGAGAAATTACTTTTCTTCCTTGCAAGACAAATCTAATAAAAATTATAGCTACAGAATGTTTAACCACAATGCACAGAATGTCAGGTGGTGTTCTGATGAGCTGAATTTCCTAATTGGTGGAAAGTTCAAATTCCCACTTTTAGTTTCAAATTCTTCTCCTTTGCTGAAAATCTTTCTGAAATGCATTTTTCTGCTTTCGTAAGAAGTGAGGGGACTTTCTTATTCTTCATTTTAAAGGAAAAGACGTTAGTGACTGTAGGTTAGCTCTCTGCCTCCAAATCTTTACTATTTATCAGAATAACAGAATTAACTAATTTGAATTTATTCATTATGGATCTTTTCAAATACACACACATATATAGTATACATTGAAGTGTTTAAATACAAATACATATGTAAACATAAATATTGATATAAGAATAAATACAAGCAATATAAGGAATCTCTTCTCACCCATCACCCAGCGTCAATAATTAAAAATATTCTACCATTTTGTTTCATCTATCCCGGCAACTCCAAGTCTTTTTCTCAGTAGTTAAAGCAAATCCCATCAGTGTGTACCCAGTACCATTATGAACTTCCTTTTTAAAAACATAATCACGATAATATCATGCTCGACAAAAATGACAATAATTCCTTAAAATCATTGAATACTCAGTCCATGTTTAGATTTCCTCTATTGTTTCAAAAATGTGTTTTTACGGTTGATTTATTTACACCAAGTCCTAAACAAGGACTGTGTTGCATTGGGTTGATTTGACTTTAAGAATCTTATCTATACTAGTTTTCCCTTTCTTTATTTCACATTGTCCATGCCATTAATTTGTTAAAACAAACAAACCAGCCAACCACTGGGCTGTTGGTCCTCCTTTGTATCCTATCGTATTCTGTAAGATTCCATCTGATCATAGACTTATGGTTGTATCTAATATGTTCCCAATGGCTTCTATTTCCTCTAAACTGTTAATTAGACCTAGTGACTTAATAGCTGCATATGCAATTTTTAAGGTCAGAACATCTTACAGGTTGTACTGTACACTTCCTACTGCATCACATGAGTAGGGACAGAATATCTGACTGTCCCACTCTTTATGTTATCCATAATGATCAGTTGGTTCCAGGTGTCTGCCTGATCCATCCTTTATAAAATTTCCATCAACTTTTCAACTAATTGTTTTACGAATTCTGGATAATCATTGCCTCAAACCATTAGTTCCTTAACTGTTACAAAATGATGATTGTCTCACTTTATTATTTCTTTTGTATGTGTTGACTGGAATTCTTCTAAAAAGACATTTTTTTTCCTCATCATCTATTTAGTCATCCTGAAATAAGAGTGAGTACAGGAAAAACAAGATAAATACTAAATTTTTTAAATTTAGCAATTTCCAGAATGAGTTGATGTTCTAGCCACTACCAATGACCAATGTTTTGTTTTGTTCATATCACTAAAAACTCATTGAATTGTAAAATATTTGAAGTATTCCAGTCATTTTCAGTCAATATCTTTATAATGCTCAAATTGTCCCAACTTAGGGCAGTGGGAATCCCTTCGCATTGGGTCCTATATCCTTTTGACAAAACCCTGTAGTTTTCAGAAGCCTTGTTGACTTCTGTCGCATGTACCAGGGTAGAGAATACACTTCTGCCTTGGACTTGAAATCAACCATTTCTCTAAGGAGCTCTGGTTCCTTTGAATGGATAAGAGTATAGAGAGAGCATAATCTGGGTGCAAGGGATATTCATTGCTACTGGACTGGCCCTCTTTCCAGGACTTTTAAGTGTACTTTTAAGTGTACAGAGCAAGGAAATGCGTATTTTTATTTTAAAAAAATGATTTAATAGGAATATTTCACAACCAAATTGGACATCACAAGGTTTGCTCTTAAAACTTTTATTTTATATTTATATCTCTTTTCACCTATGCTGAACAACATTTATTTATTTGCTTATTATTATTAAAAAACATACCAGTGTTATTACTAATAATAGGACTCCTGAATGCAGTTCTTTTTGTCCTTACGTATACTCTACCTAGGATGGACAGTCAGAAACCATGTTTTAAACTGATTTGAAATATTCTTTATCTGTATAATTATGCTACCAACTTGACATGAACTCAAGTTTGTTTCTATTTGCTTTTTTATTTTTACAGAAATTACTTTTTTGTTTAATTTTACAAAATATTTATATAATTTCAAAGTCAAAATTATGACATTACAATACATCGTATTACTATAATAAGACTACACATCCAGAGACATTAAGCCTGCTCATTTTCTTCCTCCCCTATCAGTAACCACTTTTATTCATTTTTGGTTTGTTGTTCAATTGCTTCTTTTTGAAATCTTAAAAATATATACACATTTATATACCCTTTTCTATTACAAAAGGAAGCATACTATTTACATTCTTCTATACCCGGCTTTCTTAACGTAAACATCCTGGAGAATGATCTACAGCAGTATATAGAGATCTTTCTCTTTTTTTTTATATTTACAGAGGACTGTATTGTATGAAAGTACCAGAGTTTATTCAACCAGTACACTGCTGATGGACATTTGGATTGTTGCTAAGCCTTTTTTTCCTCATACAAGCTCTCATGCAATAAAAGACTTGTCCATACTTCATTTCATGTTTTTTCCAGTGTACCTTTGGGATAGTTTCCTAGAAGTAACAATAGTGGGTCAAAGAATATAGAAAATGTAGTGTTTCTAGTTATTATCAAATTTCTATCCATAAAATTTGCACCATTTTACATTTCCCTTACCAATGCATGGGAGCAACTGTTTTCCTACCACCATCAATAGTGTGTTTTGTCATATTTTTTATGTTTTGCTCATTCTGATAGGTGAGAAATGGTACATCTGTGTATTTTAAATTTTGATTTCTCCCACCAAAAGCATGATTGAGTGTCCTTTATACGTTTATGGGTCATGTGTGTTTCTTTATCAGTGAAAGTTCTGTTTATATCTTTAACTTATTTTCAACCAAGTGGTTGGTCTTCTTTACCTCAAAACTTAAGTGATCTGAATATGTTAGGGGCATTAAATCTTTGTCTGTGATATAAATTACAAATATAATTTTTGCAATTTGTCTTCTTACTTGTGGTATTTTTAGCCAATAATTTTTTAATGCAGTCAAATTTTCCATTAGTTTTTTATTGTTTATGTGTTTTTAAATCATAGTAAAAATTTTGATGTGTTTTAAAATCATAGTAAAAATTTTTTAATTTTTAAATCATAGAAAAAATTTTATTATGTGTTTTTAAACCATAATAAAAAAATTTTTTAAATCATACATATCTTTAAGTCTTCCAAAGATATGTATGATTTCATTTTTTACATTTAGATTACTAAGGAATTTACCCTTATGTTTGGTGTGAGGAATGGATTCAATTTTATCCTTTAGATTTGGCTACCCGGTCATCTACCAAAAAGTTCTTCTTTCTCTCATTTATTTGAAATGTCACTTTTATCATGTAGTCTCATATACTAAATACTATAATATACTAAATGTCCATATGCAATCAAGTATATTTCTAGATTTCTTATCCTAGTCTATTGGTATAGCTGACTACACTGAATTTGATTTCTCTCTTCCTTAACTTCCTTTTCTGTTACAGAAACTAAAGATTCACAATTTTTTAAGGCAGGAAGTATAAAAAAATAAAAGCCATTACCATTCACATGTTGCCTCAATACAAATCCCACCATTGAAAGCAATGGTGATTTTTCAGCATGGAATTATTCTTATTCAAATCCTTAGATCTACTGATAATTATTCTATCCCTGAGATTTTCTCATATATAAATAAAGACCCAAGAAAATCAATTATTAAGATTAAATCAAAATTACAGCAAAACTAAAGTACCCATTTGTTGTCTACTTATTTTTATTGAGTCTGATTTTCTATTAAGGCAAGCTAAGTTCATAAGTAATATCACTAAAGTTATTTTTAAAAATTTGTTTGCCCACTTAAAATTAGGCTAATAGCTTTAACTAGTCTTTCAGGAAAGATCACCTCAACTTGTCTCAAAAACTCTTATACTTTATCTAGAGAAGGAAAGATTTGCTCTCTAAATATCAATACATTAAGACAAAACACTCACCTTATTTCATCTTTTTCCAATGAAAGATTTGTTAGTTCTAAGAATTTGAAGTTAATATCTTTTTGAAGTTGCTGTGTAATACAATTAGTGTTTTCAGTAACTTAATATTCAGAGAAGTGGAGAGGCAGGATGGAAACTCTAGGTTAATGTATATAAAATTAAGTATAAAGTAATCATTTAAAATAGTACAATTAGAGTGCCCACAGATAGGTATTTTTTCAATAGAAAAAAACTCGTAAGAATGGACAAGAGGTGGGGGACCTCCAACATGGCGGAGGAGTAAGATGTGGACATCAACTTCCTCCCTACAAATACATCAAAAATACATATACATGTGGAACAACTCCCACAGAACACCTACTGAACGCTGGCAGAAGACCTCAGACTTCCCCAAAGGCAAGAAACTCCCCACGTACCTAAGTAGGGCAAAAGTAAAAAGGAAAAGCAGAGACAAAAGAATAGGGACAGGACCTGCACCTCTGGGAGGGAGCTGTGGAGGAAAAGTTTCCACACACTAGGAAGCCCTTCACTGGCAGAGACGGGGGTGGCAGGGGGGAAGCTTCGGAGCCACGGAGGAGAGCACATCAACAGCGGTGCAGAGAGCAAAATGGAGAAATTCCTTCACAGAGGATCAGTGCAGACCAGCACTCACCAGCCTGAGAGGCTTGTCTGCTCACCCGCCAGGGCAGGTGGGAGCTGGGAGCTGGAGCTCAGGCTCCAGAGCTCAGATCCTAGGGAGAGGACTGGGGTTGGCTGCGTGAACACAGCCTGAAGGGGGCTAGTGTGCCACAGCTAGCCGGGAGGGAGTTGGGGAAAAATTCTGGACTTGCCTAGGAGGCAAGAGACCATTGTTTTGGGGTGTGTGAGGAGAGGGGATTCAGAGCACCACCTAAATGAGCTCCAGAGATGGGCACGAGCCGCGGCTATCAGCGCAGACCCCAGAGATGGGCATGAAATGCTAAGGCAGCTGCTGCAGCCACCAAGAAGCCTGTGTGCAAGCACAGGTCATTACCCACACCTCCCCTCTCAGGAATCTGTGCAGCCCGCCACTGCCAGGGTCCTGTGATCCAGGGACAACTTCTCTGGGAGAACACACAGCACACCTCAGGCTGTTGCAACGTCACATCAGTCTCTGATGTCACAGGCTCGTCCCACATTCCATAGCCCTCCTTCTCCCCACCTGAATGAGCCAGAGCCCCCTAATCTGCTGCTCCTTTAACCCCCTCCTGTCTGGGCAGGGAACAGACACCCTCAGGTGACCTACATGCAGAGGCAGGTACAAATCCAAAGCTGAACCCCAGGAGCTGTGCAAACAAAGAAGAGAAAGAGAAATTTCTCCCAGCAGGCTCAGGAGCAGCGAATTAAATCTCCACAGTCACCTTGATGTACCCTGCATCTGTGGAATACCTGAATAGACAATGAATCATCCCAAAATTGAGGCGGTGGACTTTGGGAGCAACTGTGGACTTAGGGTTTGCTTTCTGCATCTAATTTGTTTCTGGTTTTATGTTTATTTCAGTTTAGTATTTAGAGCTTATTATCATTAATAGATTTCTTTATTGATTGGGTTGCTCTCTTCCTTTTTTAAAAAAAATATTTTTTTTCTTTTGCTTTTTTTAATGAGTGTGTATGTGTATGCTTCTTTGTGTGATTTTGTCTGTATAACTTTGCTTTTACCATTTGTCTTAGGGTTTTTTCTGTCCTTTTTTTTTTTTTGTATACTTTTTAGCTCTTCTTATCATTGGTGGATTTGTTTTTTGGTTTGGTTGTTCTTTCTTTCTTTTTTTAAAATACTTTTTAATTTTTTTATCTTTAATAATTTTTTTTACATTAATAACTATATTTTATTTTTTTCTTTTTCTTTTCTTTTCTCCCTTTTCTTCTGAGCTGAGTAGATGACAGGGTCTTGGTGCTCCAGCCAGATGTCAGGCCTGAGCCTTGGAGTGGGAGAGCTGAGTTCAGGACATTGGACCACCAGAGACCTCCTGCCCCATGTAATATCAGTTGGCGAGAGAAATCTCCATCTCAATGCTAAGACCCAGCTCCACTCAAATACAGTGCTGGACACCCTGTGCAAACAACTAGCAAGACAGGAACACAACCACACCCATTAGCAGAGAGGCTGCCTAAAATCAAAATAAGGTCACAGACACCCCCAAACACACCACCAGGTGCTGTTCTGCCCACCAGAAAGACAAAATCCAGCCTCATCCACCAGAACACTGGCACCAGTCCCTCCATCAGGAAGCCTACAAAACTCACTGAACCAACTTTAGTCACTGGGGCAAACACCAAAAACAACAGGAACTACGAACTTGCAGCCTGTGAAAAGGAGACCCCAAACACAGTAAGTTAAGCAAAATGAGAAGACAGAGAAATATGCAGCAGATGAATGAGCAAGGTAAGAACCCACTAGACCAAACAAATGAAGGGGAAATAGGCAGTCTACCTTAAAAAGAATTCAGAGTAATAATGGTAAAGATGATCCAGAATCTTGGAAATAGAATGGAGGAAAAACAAAAACGTTTAACAAGGACCTAGAAGAACTAAAGAGAAAACAAACAATGATGAACAATACAATAAATGAAATTTAAAATTCTCTGGAAGGAATCAATAGCAGAATAACTGAGGCAGAAGAATGGATAAGTGACCTGGAAGATAAAATAGTGGAAATAACTACTGCAGAGCAAAATAAAGAATGAAGAGAATTGAGGACAGTCTCAGAGACCTCTGGGGCAACACTACATGCGACTTCGAATTATAGGAGTCCCAGAAGAAGAAGAGAAAAAGAAAGGATCTGAGAAAATATTTGAAGAGATTATAGTTGAAAACTTCCCTAAGATGGGAAAGGAAATAGTCAATCAAGTCCAGGAAGCACAGAGAGCACCATACAGGATAAATACAAGGAGAAACATACCAAGACACATATTAATCAAACTATCAAAAATTAAATAAAAAGGAAAAGTATTAAAAGCAGAAAGCAACAAATAACATACAAGGGAATACCCATAAGGTTAACAGCTGATCTTTCAGCAGAAACTCTCCAAGCCAGAAGGGAGTGGCAGGACATATTTAAAGTGATGAGAGGGAAAAACCTACAACCAAGATTACTCTACCCAGCAAGGATTTCATTCAGATTCAATAGAAAAATTAAAACCTTTACAGACAAGCAAAAGCTAAGAGAATTCAGCACCACCAAACCGGCTTTAAAACAAATGCTAAAGGAAATTCACTAGGCAGGAAACACAAGAGAGAGAAAACACCTACAATAACAAACCCAAAACAATTAAGAAAATGGTAATAGGAGCATACATATCAATAATTACCTTAAATGTAAATGGATTAAATGCTCCAACGAAAAGACATAGACTGGCTGAATGGATACAAAAACAAGACCCGTATATATGCTGTCTACAAGAGACCCACTTCAGACCTAGGAACACATACAGACTGAAAGTGAGGGGATGAAAAAAGATATTCCATGCAAATGGAAATCACAAGAACTGGAGTAGCAATTCTCATATCAGACAAAATAGACTTTAAAATAAAAACTATTGCAAGAGACAAAGAAGGACACTACATAATTATCAAGGGATCAATCCAAGAAGAAGATCTAACAATTGTAAATATGTATGCACCCAACATAGGAGCACCTCAATACATAAGGCAAGTGTTAACAGCCATAAAAGTGGAAATCGACACTAATACAGTCATAGTAGGGGAGTTTAACACCCCACTTTCACCAATGGACCGATCATCAAAAATGAAAATAAATAAGGAAACACAACCTTTAAATGACACATTAAAGAAGATGGACTTAATTGATATTTATAGGACATTCCATCCAAAAACAACAGAATACACTTTCTTCTCAAGTGCTCATGGAACACTCTCCAAGATAGATCATATCTTGGGTCACAAATCAAGGCTTGGTAAATTTAAGAAAATTGAAATCATATCAAGTATCTTTTCTGATCACAGTGCTATGAGACTAGATATCAATTACAGGAAAAAATCTGTAAAAAATACAAACACATGGAAGCTAAACAATACACTACTACATAACCAAGATATCACTGAAGAAATCAAAGAGGAAATCAAAAAATACCTAGAAACAAATGACAATGAAAACAGAATGAACCAAAACCTATGGGATGCAGCAAAAGCAGTTCTAAGAGGGAAGTTTATAGCAATACAATCCTACCTCAGGAAACAAGAAATATCTCAAATAAAAAACCTAACCTTACACCTAAAGCAATTAGAGAAAGAAGAACAAAAACCCCCAATCATAGCAGAAGGAAAGAAAGCATAAAGATCAGATCAGAAATAAATGAAAACGAAATGAAGGAAACGATAGCTAAGATCAATAAAACTAAAAGCTGGTTCTTTGAGAAGATAAACAAAATTGATAAACCATTAGCCAGACTCATCAAGAAAAAAAGGGAGAAGACTCAAATCAATACAATTAGAAATGAAAAAGGAGAACAAACAACTGACACTGTAGAAATACAAAGGATCATGAGAGATTACTACAAGCAACTATATGCCAATAAAATGGACAATCTGGAAGAAATGGACAAATTCTTAGAAAAGCACAAACTTCCAAGACTGCACCAGGAAGAAACAGAAAGTATAAACAGACCAATCATAAGCACTGAAATTGAAACTGTGATTGAAAATCTTCCAACAAACAAAAGCCCAGGACCAGATGGCTTCACAGGCGAATTCTATCAAACATTTAGAGAAGAGCTAACACCTACCCTTCTCAAACTCTTCCAAAATATAGCAGAGGGAGGAACACTCCCAAACTCATTCTAGAGGCCACCATCACCCTGATACCAAAACCAGACAAAGATGTCACAAAGAAAGGAAACTACAGGCCAATATCATGGATGAACACAGATGCAAAAATCCTCAACAAAATACTAGCAAACAGAATCCAACAGTACATTAAAAGGATCATACACCATGATCAAGTGGGGTTTGTCCCAGGGATGCAAGAATCCTTCAATATATGCAAATCAATCAATGTGATACACCATATTAACAAACTGAAGGATTAAAACCATATGATCATCTCAATAGATGCAGAAAAAGCTTTTGACAAAGTTCAACACTCATTTATGATAAAAATCCTCCAGAAAGTAGGCAGAGAGGAAACTTACCTCAACATAATAAAGGCCATATATGACAAACCCACAGCCAGCATTGTTCTCAATGGTGAAAAACTGAAACCATTTTCACTAAGATCAGGAACAAGACAAGGTTGCCCACTCTCACCACTATTATTCAACATAGTTTTGGAAGTTTTAGCCACAGCAATCAGAGAAGAAAAAGAAATAAAAGGAATCCAAATCGGAAAAGAAGTAAAACTGTCACTGTTTCGAGATGACATGATACTATACATAGAGAATCCTAAAGGTGCTACCAGAAAACTACTAGAGCTAATCAATGAATCTGGTAAAGTAGCAGGATACAAAATTAATGCACAGAAATCTCTTGCATTCCTATACACTAATGATGAAAAATCTGAAAGAGAAATTAAGGAAACACTCCCATTTACCATTGCAACAAAAAGAATAAAATACCTAGGAATAAACCTACCTGAGGAGACAAAAGACCCATATGCAGAAAACTACAAGACACTGATGAAAGAAATTAAAGATGATACAAACAGATGGAGAGATATACCATGTTCTTGGATTGGAAGAATCAACATTGTGAAAATGACTCTACTACCAAAAACAATCTAAAGATTCAATGCAATCCCTATCAAAATACCACTGGCATTTTTCACAGAACTAGAACAAAAATTTCACAGATTGTGTGGAAACACAAAAGACCCTGAATAGCCAAAGCAATCTTGAGAAAGAAAAACGGAGCTGGAGGAATCAGGCTCCCAGACTTCAGACTATATTGCAAAGCTACAGTAATCAAGACAGTATGGTACTGGCACAAAAACAGAAATATAGATCAATGGATCAGGATGGAGAGCACAGAGATAAACCCATACACATATGGTCACCTTATCTTTGATAAAGGAGGCAAGAATATACAATGGAGAAAAGACAGCCTCTTCAATAAGTGGTGCTGGGAAAACTGAACAGCTACATGTAAAAGAATGAAATTAGAACACTCCCTAACACCATACACAAAAATAAGCTCAAATTGGATTAAAGACCTAAATGTAAGGCCGGACACTATAAAACTCTTAGAGGAAAACACAGGCAGAACACTCTATGACATAAATCAGAGCAAGATCCTTTTTGACCCAACTCCTAGAGAAATGGAAATAAAAACAAAAATTAAAAAATGGGAACTAATGAAACTTAAAAGCTTTTGCACAGCAAAGGAAAACATAAACAAGATGAAAAGACAACTCTCTGAATGGGAGAAAATATTTGCAAATGAAGCAACTGACAAAGGATTAATCTCCAAAATATACAAGCAGCTCATGCAGGTCAATATCAAAAAAACACAGAACCCAATCCATAGATAGGCAGAAGACCTAAATAGACATTTCTCCAAAGAAGATATACAGATTGCCAGCAAACACATGAAAGGATGCTCAACATCACTAATCATTAGAGAAATGCAAATCAAAACTACAATGGGGTATCACCTCACACCGGTCAGAATGGCCATCATCAAAAAAATCTACAAACAATAAATGCTGGAGAGGGTGTGGAGAAAAGGGAACCCTCTTGCACTGTTGGTGGGAATGTAAATTGATACCGCCACTATGGAGAACAGTATTGAAGTTCCTTAAAAAACTAAAAATAAAACTACCATACGACCCAGCAATCCCACTACTGGGCATATACCCTGAGAAAGTCATAATTCAAAAAGAGTCATGTACCACAATGTTCACTGCAGCTCTATTTACAATAGCCAGGACATGGAAGCAACCTAAGTGTCCATGGACAGATGAATGGATAAAGAAGTTGTGGCACATATATACAATCGAATATTACTCAGCCATAAAAAGAAATGAAATTGAGTTATTTGTAGTGAGGTGGATGGACCTAGAGTCTGTCATACAGAGTGAAGTAAGCAGAAAGAGAAAAGCAAATACCATATGTTAACACATATAAATGGAATTTTTAAAAACATGGTTCTGAAGAACCTAGGGGCAGAACAGGAATAAAGATTCAGACGTAGAGAATAGACTTGAGGACACAGGGAAAGGGAAATGTAAGCTGGGATGAAGTGAGAGAGTAGCATTGACATATATAGCATTACCAAATGTAAAATAGATAGCTAGTGGGAAGCAGCTGCATAGCACAGGAAGATCAGCTTGGTGCTTTGTGTCCCCCTAGAGCACTGTGATAGGGAGGGTGGGAGGAAGATGCAAAACGGAGGGGATATGGGGATATATGTATACATATAGCTGATTCACTTTGTTATACAGCAGAAAGTAACACACCATTGTAAAGCAATTATACTCCAATAAAGATGTTAAAAAATAAATAAATATATAAAATAAAATAATGTACATTGTTCACATTAAAAAAATTGACTAGGTTCTTTTTTTTTTAATAAATTTATTTAATTATTTATTTATTTTTGGCTGCATTGGGTCTTCGTTGTTGTGTGCAGGCTTTCTCTTATTGCGGCAAGCGGCGGCTACTTTTCCTTGTGGTGGTGTGTGGGCTTCTCACTGCTGTGGCTTCTCTTGTTGCGGAGCACGGGCTCTAGGTGTGCAAGCTTCAGTAACTGTGGCACACGGGCTTAGGAGTTGTGGCTCGTGGGCTCTAGAGCACAGGCTCAGTAGTTGTGGTACATGGGCTTATTTGCTCCACGGCATGTGGGATCTTCCTGGACCAGGGTTCGAGCCCATGTCCCCTGCATTGGCAGGCGGATTCTTAACCACTGTGCCACCAGGGAAGTCTGACAAGAAGTTCCTGAATAGCCATTTATGGAGGATTTCTTTCAGCAATTTTCACATTTGTTTTTAGATTAACTGTGCCGTAAACCAGGCAAATTACACACACCAGTAATAAGAGATCTTGACAATCTTGTATGTAACTGATAGACAAAAGGGAATACTTTCAGGCAGCAGCCATAATTTTTCCTTGACTGCTAACATCTGCTTGCTAACCCTTGCACTCATCCCCAGGGTGCTGGGGTTTGTAAACATTACTTGATGATTACACACTGAATATTACAAAAACGTGTCTCTCAATCCACACCCAAAACCCTCTAAAGAACATTTCATATTTTCAGACTGTGGTCAGCAGGCTTATGGGGGACTATTTGTAGTTTCTTAACTAAAAGTTAAATAGATCCTTTATTAAAAATGAATTCCTGGATTATCCTTGCTGGAAACAAGATGGCCATAAGCCACAAGGTCAATTTTGAAGTAAAATGCTATAGAAGTTGAGGATGTTTCTCACCTTTCCTGATAGGAAATGCTGCAAATTATAAGAACAGATTATTTACTGAAATGAGCATATAAATAGCCAGACAGCTATTTCTTTGCTTTTACAGACTTCAAGCCTCCAAACCACTTTTAGGAGTCAAAAATAAAATTCTAAAATTTCTGTCAAATCTTGATATTCAAGTAATGCTCACAGCAGCAACATAAAATATAGAGTTTGATAATGAGAAAAAAGATACAATATTTCTAAGAGAGTAAAGTTTAAATGCAGAACGAACACCTGAAATAAAAATTATTATTTTAGACAGATTCAGTACTTTTCTGTTGACAGAAATCAATAGGACTACCACAATTAGCAGACATTTGGTACTGTCCAAAACATTCATAAAACATTTGGTCCATGCCAAAAGGTCCTTGAAATTTGGTTCTTTCCAGAATGTCCATGAACATGTTTTGTCCATGTCAAATTGTTTTGGACAGGAACAAATCCCAAGTTCCTTTTGGCATAAACCAAATGTTTTATGGGCATTTAGGACAGGACCAAATGTTCCTGCAAATATCAAGGACCTTTTGGCATAAACCAAATGTCCTATGAACCAAATGTTTTATGGGCATTTTATACAAGACCAAATATCAAGGACCTTTTGGTGTGGACCAAATGTTTTATGGACATTTTGGACAGGACCAAATGATCTTTCAAATATCAAGGACCTTTTGGCATAATCCAAATGTCTTATGGACCAAATGTCTTATGGAGATTTTGTACAGAACCAAATATCCTGCAAGAGATTGCCACAAACATACGATAGGAAAAGAAATACCACTCGACTCCAGAAGAGACTTTCTGTCTTATAAAATATTTATAAAGCCATTGTGATTCATAAGAATTATGCTCTGTACATAATGAACATCCTAAATGTAAAATTATGGGTGGACATACTCCCAAATCAAGTTGTAAGTAAAATAGTGAAGTAACGTTCTATGAAAAGAAAGAAATAATGAAGAGAGACAAGAGAAAAGAGAAGAAAAAATTGAAATTGCCATAAAAAGAAGTATTATACATTTATCCCTTTGCTGTCTGATTCTTTTTTCCTTGTATATGGTCATTATGGAAGAGGGACATAATGAAAACTTTGGAAGAATTACTCCACACTTAGACATAAAGCATAGGAAGAAAACTACCAAAGGTTGATAATTTTTTAAAAGTGATTGACGAGGAGACCTTCAAAATGGCAGAGGAGTAAGATGTGGAGATCACCTTCCTTCCCACAAATACATCAAAAATACATCTACATGTGGAACAACTCCCACAGAACACCTACTGAACACTGGCAGAAGAACTCAGACTACCCAAAAGGCAAGAAACTCCCCACATACCTGGGTAGAGCAAAAGAAAGAAGAAAAAAACAGAAACAAAAGAATAGGGATGGGACCTGCACCTCAGGGAGGGAGCTGTGAAGGAGGAAAAGTTTCCACACACTAGGAAGCCCCTTCACTGGCGGGGACAGGGGGTGGCTGGGGGGAAGCTTCAGAGCCACGAAGGAGAGCACAGCAGCAGGGGTGCAGAGGGCAAAGCAGAGAGATTCCCGCACAGAGGATCGGTGCCGACCAGCACTCACCAGCCCGAGAGGCTTGTCTGCTCACCCACTGGGGCAGGTGGGGGCTGGGACCTGAGGCTCGGGCTTCGGAGGTAAGATCCCAGGGAGAGGACTGGGGTTGGCTGCGTGAACAGAGCCTGAAGTGGGCTAGTGCACCACAGCTAGCCAGAAGGGAGCCCGGGAAAAAGTCTGGACCTGCCTAAGAGGCAAGAGACCATTGTTTCGGGGTGCGTGAGGAGAGGTGATTCAGAGCACCGCCTAAATGAGCTCCAGAGATAAGTGTGAGCAGTGGCTATCAGCGCGGACCCCAGAGACAGGCAGGAAATGCTAAGGTTGCTGTTGAGGCCACAAAAAGCCTGTGTGCAAGCACAGGTCACTATCCACACCACCCCTCCCGAGAGCCTCTGCAGCCCGCCACTGCCAGGGTTCCGTGATCCAGGGACAACTTCACTGGGAGAACACATGGCACACCTCAGGCTGTTGCAACAACGTCACGCTGGCCTCTGCCACTGCAGGCTCCCCCTGCATTCCGTACCCCTCCCTCCCCCCACCCCAGCCTGAGTGAGCCAGAGTCCCCTAATCAGCTCGTCCTTTAACTCCCTCCTGTCTGGGTGGGGAACAGACACCCTCAGGCGACCTACACGCAGAGGCGGGGCCAAATCCAAAGCTGAACCCCAGGAGCTGTGCGAACAAAGAAGAGAAAGGGAAATTTCTCCCAGCAGCCTCAGGAGCAGCGGATTAAATCTCCACAATCAACTTTACGTACCCTGCATCTGTGGAATATCTGAATACACACCGAATCATCCAAAAATTGAGGCAGTGGACATTGGGAGCAACTGTAGACTTGGGGTTTGCTTTCTGCATCTAATCTGTTTCTGGTTTAACGTTTATCTTAGTTTAGTATTTAGAGTTTATTATCATTGGTAGATTTGTTTATTTGTTTGGTTGCTCTCTTCCTTTTTTTATATATATATAGATATATATATTTTTTTCCTTTTTCTCCTTTTGTCAGTGTGCATGTGTATGCTTCTTTGTGTGATTTTGTGTGTATAACTTTGCTTTTACCATTTGTCCTAGGGTTCTGTCTGTCCATTTTTTTTGGTTTTTTAGTTTTTTTGTATACTTTTTAGCTCTTGTTATCATTGGTGGATTTGTTTTTTGGCTTGGTTGCTCTCTTATTTATTGCTTTCTTTATTTTATTACTTTTTAACTTTTTTCATGTTATATAATTCTTTTTATTTTAAAAACTTTATTTTATTTTATTTTTTATTGCTTTCTTTTTTCTTCCTTTTCTTCTGAGCCGTGTGGCTGACAGGGTCTTCATGCTCCAGCCAGGAGTCAGGCCTGTGCCTATGAGGTGGCAGAGCTGAGTTCAAGTCATTGGTCCACCAGAGACTTCCTAGCTCCATGTAATATCAAACTGCAAAAGCTCTCCCAGAGATCTCAATCTAATCGCTAAGACCCAGCTCCACTCAACGACGAGCAAGCTACAGTGCTGGGCACCCTATGCAAACAACTAGCAAGACAGGAACACAATCCCATTCATTAGCAGAGAGGTGGCCTAAAATCAAAATAAGGTCACAGACACCCCCAAACGCACCACCAGATGTGGTCCAGCCTACCAGAAAGACAAGATCCAGACTCATCCACCAGAACACAGGCACCAGTCCCCTCCATCAGGAAGCCTACAAAACTCACTGAACCAACTTTAGTCACTGGGGGCAAACACCAAAAACAACAGGAACTAAGAACCTGCAACCTGTGAAAAGGAGACCCCAAACACAGTAAGTTAAGCAAAAAGAGAAGACAGAGAAAGAAACAGCAGATGAAGGAGCAAGGTAAAGACCCACCAAACCAAACAAATGAAAAGGAAATAGGCAGTCTACCTGAAAAAGAATTCAGAATAATGAGAGTAAAGATGATCCAAAATCTTGGAAATAGAATGGAGAAAATACAAAAAAAAATTTAACAAAGACCTAGAAGAACTAAAGAGCAAACAATGATGAACAACACAATAAATGAAAGTAAAAATTCTCTAGAAGGAAGCAATAGCAGAATAACTGAGGCAGAAGAACGGATAAGTGACCTGGAAGAAAAAATAATGGAAATAATTACTGCAGATCAGAATTTTAAAAAAGAATGAAAAAAATTGAGGACTGTCTCAGAGACGTCTGAGACAACGTTACATGCACCAGCATTCGAATTATAGGGGTCCCAGAAGAAGAGAAAAAGAAAGGGTCTGAGAAAATATTTGAAGAGATTATAGTTGAAAACCTCCCTAATATGGGAAAGGAAATAGTCAATCAAGTCCAGGAAGTGCAGAGAGTCCCACACAGGATAAATCCAAGGAGAAACATGCCAAGACACATATTAATCAAACTATCAAAAATTAAATAGCAAGAGAAAAATAACAAATAACATACAAGGGAATCGCCATAAGGTGAACAGCTGATCTTTCAGCAGAAACGCTGCAAGCCAGAAGGGAGTGGCAGGACATATTTGAAGTGATGAAAGGGAAAAACCTACAACCTCGATTACTCTACCCAGCAAGGATCTCATTCAGATTTGACAGAGAAATTAAAACCTTTACAGACACACAAAACCTAAGAGAATTAAGCACCAATGCCAAAGGAACTTCTCTAGGCAGGAAACACAAGAGAAAGAAAGGACCTACAATAACAAACCCAAAACAATTAAGAAAATGGTAATAGGAACATGCATATTGATAACTACCTTAAATGTAAATGGATTAAAGGCTCCAACAAAAACACATAGACTGGCTGAATGGATACAGAAACAAGACCCATATATATGCTGTCTACAAGAGAACCACTTCAGACGAGGGAGACATACAGACTGAACATGAGGGGATGGAAAAAGATATTCCATGCAAATGGAAATCAAACGAAAGCTGGAGTAGCAATTCTCATATCAGACAAAATAGACTTTAAAATGAAGACTATTACCAGAGAAAAGGAAGGACACTACATAATGATCAAGGGATCAATCCAAGAAGAAGATCTAACAATTGTAAATATGTATGTACCCAACATAGGAGCACCTCAATACATAAGGCAAATGCTAACAGCCGTAAAAGTGGAAATCGACACTAATACAGTCATAGTAGGGGAGTATAACACCCCACTTTCACCAATGGACCGATCATCAAAAATGAAAATAAATAAGGAAACACAACCTTTAAATGACACATTAAACAAGCTGGACTTAATTGATATTTATAGGACATTCCATCCAAAAACAACAGAATACACTTTCTTCTCAAGTGCTCATGGAACACTCTCCAAGATAGATCATATCTTGGGTCACAAATCAAGGCTTGGTAAATTTAAGAAAATTGAAATCATATCAAGTATCTTTTCTGATCACAGTGCTATGAGACTAGATATCAATTACAGGAAAAAATCTGTAAAAAATACAAACACATGGAAGCTAAACAATACACTACTACATAACCAAGATATCACTGAAGAAATCAAAGAGGAAATCAAAAAATACCTAGAAACAAATGACAATGAAAACAGAATGAACCAAAACCTATGGGATGCAGCAAAAGCAGTTCTAAGAGGGAAGTTTATAGCAATACAATCCTACCTCAGGAAACAAGAAATATCTCAAATAAAAAACCTAACCTTACACCTAAAGCAATTAGAGAAAGAAGAACAAAAACCCCCAATCATAGCAGAAGGAAAGAAAGCATAAAGATCAGATCAGAAATAAATGAAAACGAAATGAAGGAAACGATAGCTAAGATCAATAAAACTAAAAGCTGGTTCTTTGAGAAGATAAACAAAATTGATAAACCATTAGCCAGACTCATCAAGAAAAAAAGGGAGAAGACTCAAATCAATACAATTAGAAATGAAAAAGGAGAACAAACAACTGACACTGTAGAAATACAAAGGATCATGAGAGATTAGTACAAGAAACATATATGCCAAAAGAATGGACAACCTGGAAGAAATGGGCAAATTCTTAGAAATGCACAACCATCCGAGACTGAACCAGGAAGAAATAGAAAATATGAGCAGACCAATCACAAGCACTGAAATTGAAAATGTGATTAAAAATCTTCGAACAAACAAAAGCCCAGGACTGGATGTCTTCACAGGCAAATTCTATCAAACATTTAGAGAAGAGCTAACACCTACCCTTCTCAAACTCTTCCAAAATATAACAGAGGGAGGAACACTCCCAAACTCTTTCTACGAGGCCACCATCACCCTGATACCAAAACCAGACAAAGATGTCACAAAGAAAGGAAACTACAGGCCAATATCATGGATGAACACAGATGCAAAAATCCTCAACAAAATACTAGCAAACAGAATCCAACAGTACATTAAAAGGATCATACACCATGATCAAGTGGGGTTTGTCCCAGGGATGCAAGAATCCTTCAATATATGCAAATCAATCAATGTGATACACCATATTAACAAACTGAAGGATTAAAACCGTATGATCATCTCAATAGATGCAGAAAAAGCTTTTGACAAAGTTCAACACTCATTTATGATAAAAATCCTCCAGAAAGTAGGCAGAGAGGAAACTTACCTCAACATAATAAAGGCCATATATGACAAACCCACAGCCAGCATTGTTCTCAATGGTGAAAAACTGAAACCATTTTCACTAAGATCAGGAACAAGACAAGGTTGCCCACTCTCACCACTATTATTCAACATAGTTTTGGAAGTTTTAGCCACAGCAATCAGAGAAGAAAAAGAAATAAAAGGAATCCAAATCGGAAAAGAAGTAAAACGGTCACTGTTTCGAGATGACATGATACTATACATAGAGAATCCTAAAGGTGCTACCAGAAAACTACTAGAGCTAATCAATGAATCTGGTAAAGTAGCAGGATACAAAATTAATGCACAGAAATCTCTTGCATTCCTATACACTAATGATGAAAAATCTGAAAGAGAAATTAAGGAAACACTCCCATTTACCATTGCAACAAAAAGAATAAAATACCTAGGAATAAACCTACCTGAGGAGACAAAAGACCCATATGCAGAAAACTACAAGACACTGATGAAAGAAATTAAAGATGATACAAACAGATGGAGAGATATACCATGTTCTTGGATTGGAAGAATCAACATTGTGAAAGTGACTATAATACCCAAAACAATCTACAGATTCAATGCAATCCCTATCAAACTACCACTGGCGTTTTTCACAGAACTAGAACAAGAAATTTTCACAATTTTTATGGAAACACAAAAGACCCCGAATACCCAAAGCAATCTTGAGAAAGAAAAACGGAGCTGGAGGAATCAGGCTCCCTGACTTCAGACTATGCTACAAAGCTACACTAATCAAGACAGTATGATACTGGCACAAAAACAGAAATATAGATCAATGGAACAGGATGGAGAGCACAGAGATAAACCCATACACATATGGTCACCTTATCTTTGATAAAGGGGGCAAGAATATACAATGGAGAAAAGCCAGCCTCTTCAATAAGTGGTGCTGGGAAAACTGGACAGCTACATGTAAAAGAATGAAATTAGAACACTCCCTAACACCATACACAAAAATAAACTCAAAATGGATTAAAGACCTAAATGTAAGACCAGATACCATCAAACTCTTAGAGGAAAACATAGGCAGAACAGTCTATGACATAAATCACAGCAAGATCCTTTTTGACACACCTCCTAGAGAAATGGGAATAAAAACAAATTAAACAAATGGGACATAATGAAACTTAAAAGCTTTTGCACAGCAAAAGAAACCATAAACAAGATGAAAAGACAACCCTCAGAATGGGAGAAAATATTTGCAAATGAAGCAACTGACAAGGATTAATCTCCAAAATATACAAGCAGCTCTTGCAGTCAATATCAAAAAAACAAAGAACCCAATCCAAAAATGGGCAGAAGACCTAAATAGACATTTCTCCAAAGAAGATATACAGATTGCGAACAAACACATGAAAGGATGCTCAACATCACTAATCATTAGAGGAATGCAAATCAAAACTACAATGAGGTATCACCTCACACCGGTCAGAATGGCCATCATCAGAAAATCTACAAACAATAAATGCTGGAGAGGGTGTGGAGAAAAGGGAACCCTCTTGCACTGTTGGTGGGAATGTGAATTGATACCGCCACTATGTAGGACAGTACAGAGGTTCTTTAAAAAACTAAAAATAGAACTACCATACGACCCAGCAATCCCACTACTGGGCATATACCCTGAGAAAACCATAATTCAAAAAGAGTAATGTACCACAATGTTCACTGCAGCTCTATGTACAATAGCCAGGACATGGAAGCAACCTAAGTGTCCATGGACAGATGAATGGATAAAGAAAATGTGGCACATATGTACAATTGAATATTACTCAGCCATAAAAAGAAACAAAATTGAGTTACTTGTAGTGAGGTGGATGGAACTAGAGTTTGTCATACAGAGTGAAGTAAGCAGAAAGAGAAAAGCAAATACCATATGCTAACACATATATATGGAATCTAAAAAAAAAAATGGTTCTGAAGAACCTAGGGGCAGGACAGGAATAAAGATGCAGACATAGAGAATGAACTTGAGGACACGGGGAGGGGGAAGGGTAAGATGGGACGAAGTGAGAGAATGGCATGGACATATATAAACTACCAAATGTATAATAGATAGCTAGTGGGAAGCAGCCTCATAGCACAGAGAGATCAGCTCAGTGCTTTGTGACCACCTAGAGGGGTGGGATAGGGAGGGTGGGAGGGAGACGCAAGAGGGAGGAGATATGGGGGTATATGTATATGTATAGCTGATTCACTTTGTTATAAAGCAGAAACAAACACACCATTGTAAAGCAATTATACTCCAAGAAAGATGTTAAAAAATGCAAAAAAAAAAAAAAGTGATTGACACATTTAAATGGAAATGATAATGAATTTTTCTTGTCCTCATGCATTTTCTGATCAACAACTTCCTGCTTTTTTTATAAATAAACTCATTAAGTGATATAAAGTAATTAAAGGATATTTTGCTAAGTCATATTACTTTAAATCATCACACTCCTTTTCCTTCAAAAACCTTTTTTTATTTTTGCCCACCCAAATTTAAGCTCATTGAAACAAAAAGCACAGTTATTTCAAGAAAAAAATTCTTCAGTTACAGATACATGAAAAAAAAATTGTGGAGGTCTTTGCTGAAGTATGAAACATATTCATTAGAATATATGTTCCATAAAAGCAAAGCCATTACTTTGTTCACGGCTGTATCGCCAACATCTAAAACAGTTTTCAACAAATATAAAGCATTTATGGTAGTCCTCCCTTGAACAGAAGTAATAAAGAGCTCATTTTTTTCCCAAATATAATTTAGTTAATCTTTATAATCAGGAAAAAAATAGTGTTTATTGGCTGGAAGAAATTGGAATGAGGTTTAAGGAATTCAGGAAGTGATGTTGATTAAGTACTACTGTGTAGCTTAATTAAACTACTGAATATGCTTTCGCAGATAGTGTGTGAAACAGTGAGGCTGGGTCCTCTCCTACTGCTGTTTGACTGTAGATCAGAGCCAGCTTCCTGGCATGCAACCTATGCAGTTGTGCAGGGCCCCATGCTTAGAAGGACCCTCATGCTTGGTTTAATGCTCTGCTGTTGCTTTTTGAAATGTCTATCTTATGAACAATGGGACCTACACTTTTGTACTATACAGGGTCCTGAAATTATGCAGCCAGTCCTGCTGCAGAGAGTTTCTACAAAGATTGAGTCAGCAAGAGAAAGATGCTGTTTGGATGACCAACAATCCAACACATTGAAGACAGATTAGGAGGGACTAAATGAGAACCTATACACTCCAAAGGTCTTTAATAAGAGAAAGCTCCAAATAATATCAACTTGTCCTTTTTCTTTAGGTTTCCATTGTGCCTAAAAAAAATCTATATAAGGACTTGAGTTATCACTGTGCATTTATCAGCTTTGACTTTTTAGCTGACAAAATCATAATTAAGTTCCAAAGTCCCAGTAACTCTCTTAAGCAGGTAAGTTTTACTTTTGCAGCTCTCAAGAACCATGCGCCCACCCCACTAAACATTTTAAAAGATTCTAATTTTACTTGGTAGGTCACTCTTTGTAATTCAGAAATCATAGTACTCAAGAGAACTGTAAAGTCAGCTTCTTTAAAAAAATGAAAGTCACATACTAGGGCTTTACAAGTCTCTAAAATCTGAAGGCTGTAGTGGGACTCTAATGTAATGTCGACATTCCAGACACATCACCAGCACTTGTATTATACTTCCTGTATACTACATGGTCCACAGAAAATGTCCTTCAATCCATTGAGACAGACCATTTGCCATGACTTGAGCTCTTTATACTTAAGATTATATTGCTAAAGGAATATTACCACTTCTTACATTTAAATCTTAAAGACATTTACAATGTAGTAGTTTGGAGTTAAATATCCATCTTTACTCTTCTGTCACAAGATGTAAGGTTGGACTAATAATCTATTTTGGTTGGTAGTGAAAGGGCACATGACATAGTTAAACTCACTCATTGGGTCATGGATCTATTTCAAGCAAATGATATATCATGTTCAATATCATCATTTACATGGTATGTTTGCAAACCTAAAACTATCACAGAAAGAAAAAAGCCCATAAGACTATCCCTAAAAGTGTTTTAGTTTAATTAAAACTAGAACCAGATATACTTGAAAAAGTAGATTTCAGAACCATTTTCATCAATCCGTAAACATGCCTTGGGTTTGAAATTGTAGGTATTTGCCTTGGGGCAGACATTTCCCACCTGCTCCAGTTGGAAAACCCTGCTTTCACTGTTACCTTGATCACAAACTTACAATAAATCTCTATTGCTAGTTACAACTCCTGCAAACTGAGGGACCTTTATGAGCCCAACACTGTGCCAGGGATTTTATATACACCATTTTATTTAATTCTTATACTATTCTGTAGAATTCTGAGCAGTTCAAGCCCCTGTCCCACGCCTCTGCCTGGCTTCTCTAATTGGACTTCATCCATACCACTTTCCTATTTTTACTTTCACATCTCTCTACTTTACATTCCCCAATCGCCTTAGCAAATTTCAAGGAGTGATGCCTTCAGGAAATACACTGAAAATATTCTGCCTTGTCACGTATCACTCTGTCTGGACCTTCCTTCCTCCCTCTTACTTATCCAATGTCTTCTCCTTCAACATCTGGTTTAAGTCTTTCTTCTTCCATGAATACTATTCTACTTGTCTTTTTGCTATGAATTCCTGGTGTAGAACTTCCGTGAGAGAGAACTAAAAGCGTGAAGGGCAGGATACACAGCATGAATCAGGGAAAAGAGGCAGGAGCATGTGGAAGGTCAGGGGGAGAATGAATGGGGTTGTGTGGCTGGATTATAAAGTGGAAGTTGAGAAGTGAAGGAGGAGTAGGCCAAAAAAAGAGTCAGGATCAGATTGTTAAGGACGTAAACGTCTTAAGTTCTCTTATAGGCAGTGGTAGCCACTGAAAGACTGTATAGCAGAGGAGGGGCCCAATCAGAATTCTGCCTTAGACAGGTCATGCTGGTGGCAATAGGTAGAGGATGGATTGAAGAGTGAAAGGGCAATGAAAAAAATGGGGAAAAAAATCACAAAAGGACATCAGCTAAGTCAAAAGTTTAGCTAGAAGACAGCAGAGAGAGGCTATGTGAGGTAGGGGATATGGAGAAAGCACACTCTTGGCTGAAGGAACAGCACGTACAAATGCTTCAGGGCAGGAACGTGCTTGATCTATTGGAGGAATGCCAAGGAATCCAGTGTGACTGGGCCATCGAGAGTGAAAGGGAGAGAGGCAAGAGATGAGGTCAAGAGCCAAAGTACGCAGGACCTTAGAAGGCTCCATAAGAATTTTGAATTGTACACATTTGTGTTTGCGGAAGCCATTGGAGAGTTTTGGACAATGAATTGAGATGTTCATATTAAGTTTTTGGAAGCATCACTGCCTCTACTCTGTAGAGAATTAGCAACAGGCAGGGTGAGTAGGGACACCAGGTAGGGCTATTATAGTATTCCCCATGGAACATGATGGTTGGTGGCTTGGACCAGGGGGTACTGGTAGAGGTTGCAGAAAGGCCTGATTGACAGGACTGGGTGTTGTGTTAGTTACAGAGTGTGGGAGAAAAAGGAAGCAAGGATGACCTCCAGAGTGAGTGCTTATCATTGACGGTGGAGAAAAACATAAAAAACAGTGTGAAGGCAAGACATGAGATGCTACATGCACCTTAATTGTAAGGATATGTCTTATACTATTGAATGAAAGAATCTTTTCTTTAATAAGTGCCCATAACATCTTCTTTTCCCTGCTTCAATTTTCCTGAGCATCAGATATCCTTGAAATAGCAACCCAAAGCCCCTTTCCAGTGCCTTGTGTGGGATGATTTACTCCAAATTTGCCATATCTAGGATTTGACTTTGAAATATGGTTTCCTTCTGAAGAACCCTTCAGATAGCCCCATCTTATTCTAACCAGAATAAGCTGTGTTGTCAAGCTGTTTTTTAACCTTAACTTTCTTAAAATAAATGGGTACAAATTATTAAAAGAAGGGTTGGACATGTTTTAGCTTTATACTAAGTCACACACATGGATTTCGGTGGAAAATGGTTTCCTCAAAGTCATAGAAAGGGCTTTTTGTTTTAAATTTAAATTGGAAATTTTTTTTTCACTAACAGATGAGAGCTCTGTGCTGCAGCCAGTATCCAGCTTTGCAAGTTCTCTACAGCTGGAATCATAACAAGCTTCTTTCTATGAAAATGAGCTCATTACTATTTGGTTCACACTGATGCTCAATAAATTCACAAAGTGCTTCTCTAGATCTGAGGAGAATTTTGTGAAACTGTACAAGGAATTTTTAAAATATAGTTTTAGGTCTGGCAATATTAAAATTAGAATATCTTTTTGCTTCCCCTTTATTGTGAAGACAGGTCTCAAAGATGAGCAAATTATACATATTAATATGTATATATTCTAAAAGACATAATCAGTTAAATTTAGTATATTAAATATGTTACATTAAAATTAATGGTTAAACCAATATTATGTTATAATCTAATATTATAAAAGAAATCACAAAGCGTAATAATAATAATCACAGTAATTATATTTTTATCACAGTAGTTATATTTTTAAGTTTGCCAGGCCCTATGCTATACACTACCTCATTCTGTAAAACATGTATCTTAAATCATGTAGAAAAGTGAAAAAGTAATACAATTAGTTTTAGTTGTTTTTTTGCTTTCACTCTGATGTTAATATTTCTATGATGAGATCAAATCCCATCCTCAGGGTTGATTTCATTATGTCTTTAAAGTAAGTTTTCTTAGCACTAACATTATAATAAAGTAACTTAAAGATGTAAAGCTACTGGGAGAAAAAAAACAAGCCCTGGTATTAAAATGTCTTAGAAGCAGGAACAAAGAGTAAAAAATCAATTTTTGGTCTGAATTTAAGTATGTCTCAAAATTTTTAGTTGAACATTTGAGTCATTTAGGAAATAAAAGGGAATAAAATAATACAGTAAACTTACTAGGTCTTACAATTTAAAACTATCCACTTCTCAGTCAAAATATTTCCAATGTGCCATTTTTATATCCCTTTGATGTGAATTCCAAAAAGACTTAATGGAGAGACAGTGGATAGTGGACCCATAATTAAAACAATAATGGCTGTGAAATTCAACCTCTAAAGAAATTTTAGTGTGAACTTCCCTCTGTGAAAACCATAAAAAATCATAAATAACACAGTTCAATTTTGATCAGCTGGGAGTGTTCTAATCAGCTCAAATTCCATTATCTTTGAGCAAAGTCCAAAGCTTCCATTCACTATGAAATGAAGTGAAGCCCTCTTTAGCAGACCTATTCACTTGAGGATGTAACCTTTAAATGAATGCCACTTTTGTAAATGCCACTTAAGAGGATCCTTCTAAAAGCCACAGTGAGATGCCACACTGGCCTTCTTGTTGGATTTTCCCCAGGCTGATTTCCTTATAGGAAAGGGGAGAGTGATGTCTGGCACCAAAACCAGAGATTCCTGGGGTTTTATTCCCAAACTCTACGTCTGACCACATTCAACCTGTAAATTTCCCCTGTGCAAGATTTCACAACTCAGAATAGTGTTTTACTTATGTGTGCCTTGCAGAGTATAATGTCCCTCTGTGACAGGACTGCACCTTAGGATATGTGAAGGAAAGGGATTCTTAAACAATTTTGAGCACCATGACTGATTGGCTAGCCCCATCCCCGAGGAAAGATATTAACAATATTATGTTTTAGATCCAGTTTACATGTTATAGGCATGACTCCTATTCTGGAATATTTTGTTCTGATTTCAGTACCTGCATGCTATGGGATTCAAAGAAGGAACCTTATTATTATCTTATTTTACTCCTGATTTATTAAAACCTCTGACATGCTTTTTGTGAGGTGAAATAAAATTTAGTCCTCCTTCGAGAAAGCAGAACATAAGAATGCTGAGTTAGGTCCTTCCCTGGTGGTGCAGTGGTTAAGAATCCACCTGCCAATGCAGGGGACACGGGTTCGAGCCCTGGTCTGGGAAGATGTCACATGCCACAGAGCAACTAAGCCCGTGCACCACAACTACTGAGCCTGTGCACCGCAACTACTGAAACCCATGCGCCTAGAGCCAGAGCTCCACAACGAAGAGCAGCCCCCGCTCACTGCAACTAGAGAAAGCCCTCACACAGCAACGAAGACCCAATGCAACCAAAAATTAATTAATTAATTTTTTAAAAAAAGAATGCTGAGTTATTAGGGCAATATTAACTGTTGTTATGTTGCCTGTGCTGGTAACTTCCAGACCCTTTAGGGGAGGTGGGGAAAATTGTCAGACACAGAGCCTTTATAGCATACCTGCACTAGTTAGATTATGAGGACATGGCAGAAATTTCTGGCTAACCACCCCCTGCTGAGATGACTGGCTTGCTAATGAAACAGTATCTTCCATTTGGCCTGTATGCAGCCATTTTAAGAAAAAAAAAATTACAGAAGACTCCATTAATGTCTAGTTTAAAGGAAATTTTTCTATTTGGAATGTGAAACATTTATTTTTCAAAATACTGTACATTATTTGTACAATTTTCTCTGAAAGTGTGCAATCCTAACGCAGCTCAGAAAGATGCTCAGAGACATAGAATTCTCAGCTCGTGGTTTGAGGTTCCATCTTTATTCCCTGAACTTGTTTTATAACCTGGTAGGAGACCTCCTAGTGTGTGAAATATACAAGATATGGGGAAGAGGCCCACAAACCCTATTCCTAAAACAAAATCTAATTTTTCATTAGGTAGTAATTATTAATTAAGTATATTTTAATTGGAAATTTACCATGCACCATCAGCTCTACTAGGCATTCAAATATAGATTTGAATCAAACAAATACAATCACAGCTGTCATGGAGCACAGGTTTTAATGGGAGATAACATACAGTAACTGATTAACTCTTGGTGCCATATCTGGAATGATGGAGACATACAGGGGTGATGGGAAAGTGCAATGGGTCAGGAGACCTAAACCAGCAAAAGGTTGGGGAAAGTAGGTGTCCCCAAGGACTCCCTTGAGGAAAGAACTCTAAGTGAGAGCTGAGGTTTGAATCAATCAGTGAAAAGGGTTGAGAGAGAGCTGGAGAGGGGGCAGGATGATGCTGGAAGCACAGGAGGGGGCTGTTGGAAACCGTAAAGGGGATTTAAGGGGGCAGTGGGTATGATATGATTATAAGTATATTTAAAGCTGAGGAAAATACAGAAAGGGAATGAAGTTCATTAGATATGGAAAAATCAGTGAGAAGGCTTTTGTAAGAGTCTCAATGAGAGATGCTCATGGCTTAGTCTAGATGCATAAAATTCCATCCAGAGACATTTAGAAAGGCTTGAATTTTCTCTGAGCTAAATTAGAGCTTGGGGACATTGAGCAGAGGTGAAAGAGTAAGGAAACAGAAATACCAACCCACAGGCAAAGTCATAACATTTGGAAGTTGGGGTGTTTGGAAAAACATTGCCTATTTTTCAGTTTTGGCTGAAGTTGGCACTGTCACTATCACCCTACTGAAAAAAAAGAGGAACGTGCAACTTGACAAAAATTGCAACCAACATTTTTGGTTAAAGAAAGCTGCATTTATTTTGAACAACTTTTCGTTTTATTTCAGTCTTGTGTTTGATCTGACTCCTGTCAGAACCTTTCTTTCACGAGAGGATTTGAATATTACAGGAGGCAACATCTGTAATTTAAAACAAAGTGGTCCAGTTCGGCCTAGTAATTATTTCAGAGTGGGTTTCCAAAAGAGGGATACATCTATGGTAAATGTGCTGTACTGTCCTGCCTTTCTTCCCTGCTCAGCTGGCATCCAGCTAGCAACCATCCAATATCGTCTCATGCCTTTCCTAACCTAAGTTTAAATCCAAGCCATAGGTGATGAAAATTGTTCACAGATATTAAACAAATCTACTAGTATGCAAGCTCAGTAAGGGATTTTTATCTGTTTTTCTTTCACTGTGTGCTCCAGAACCTAGACACTCAATAAATAGTCATTGAAACAATGAACAAACAAATGCTGACCAAAAAATGTTGACATAATTCAAAACATTTCATCTTTTATTCAATATCCAGGGCTTACTGAACTTAGAAAGTACATTCTCATTCCCCTGGTATTTAGAAACTCCCCAGTACAATCCCATTACATATTTCTTTTAATTTAACAAACCTATATTATTCCTGTCTCCCCACAAAATAATTTTGGTTTTCTGTTTGTATCCCTCTTCTTATTTTGTTCCCTTAGCATGGAATTGTGCTTTTCCTCTCCCATCCCTCATCCCCTAGGTCTACTGTCAATTTTTTCTCCATCCTTTCAGGACCATCTCAAAGGCCAGCTCTTTCAGGAAGCCTTTCCTAGGAGCTTCTCACCATGTCTAGACATACTCACTCCTCCTCTTAAAAACTCAACGCAATTTTTCTTTCATTGCATCTCATTTAGCCTGCCTTTTATTAAAATTATTTATGTACTTTTTCTATATTGTTGTATAGTTAGTATTCACTAAGGAAAACTGAACCACTCTAGGTATTTCAAATAGAGAGAATTGAGGGAATCATGTAGGTGATGAGAGATTTAACAAAAACAAATAGTTTTAATGAGACAAACCAGAAATTAACAATAGCAGAAAGCCCTTCCCTCACGTGGGGCTTGTGAGACAATGAGAGAAAGTGGTGGAGGCAGTATTGCCAGAATCCAGAACCCAGAACCATAGGGCCAGAAGCATGGTCAGAGCTAACCAACAGGATCTGGGATCATGGGGAAAATAGTTGTCTCCCAGGAGTTGTAGTAATTGAAGAGACTCAGGTGCAGCCAGAATTGCCACACAATTACACAATTCTTCTCCCCTCAAATGTCTCCAATGCCTTGATTAGCCAAATCTACTTGGAAATCAGTTGAAAAGGGAGCCTAAAAAGGGAGATACAGCTCCTTACGATACAGAGAAGAACAGGAGAACAAACAGGCAAATAACCTGTCACTATAATTTCAGGAGGAAAAAAAGCAATGTGACTTTTCAACACCTAGTGAAATGTCTTACACAAAATATTGATTAAATTTTATTATATCCCACCTCTAAAAAGGGGAGTGTCATTCTGTACAAAGATGAAAACAAGAATTTATACATGAGGTGTTATTTAACCAGTAATTCTTTCTGCATGTCCACTAACCATCAACATAATTTTTAAAACATATGAAGCTTATTTTTTTATAAGCAAAATGTCATTATGAATTTGGCACTCCATCTCCAGTAAGTCCTGCCTTTGCCTTTTTTTCTGAGACTCTCTTAGCTTGTTTGAGTCACCAGAGCACAAGTTCTAGATCTTGTTTGGGTCTTGAAACCCTGTGAAAAACTGATGAAACTGTCGATTTTCTGCTGGGAGTGAGGTGGGATAGAAGATGATATTTGCATATATACTCAATGTTGCATACAATTTCTGAGAGTTTGCATAGCCCAAAGCCTGCCCGTTAGTGTTCTGTATCACAGAAGAGTGGAATTCTTGACAGTCACCTATTAATCAAATGAAATTTGAAAATAGCACACAGCTTATACCTGATGATCTACCTTGGTTTCCTCAGTGTGGTCAACTCTAAGCAACCCAAACAGATGACTGGAGTCTGAAAAGGCATAGTCTAGAGCCTCAACAGGTTCTCAACAGGGGGAGAACTTGCCCCTCAAAAGACATTAGGCAATGTCTGGAGACATTTTTTTATTTTCATGACACGGGCATGGGTGTGCTGCTGGCATCTAATGGGTAAACACCATCAGGTTGTTAAATATCCTACAATGCACAGGAAAGCCCCCCTGACAGAGAGTTATCCAGTCCAAAAGATCAATAGTTCTGAGATTGAGAAACCCTATTCTTGAGCAAGAGCAATTATATGTTTCTACTGGGCTCAAAAAAGATCACATTAATTTACAATGCAAGATACACTTTCCATTCCTCTATGCTCCCCCCAAAAAGACACTTACAAGTTGCTGACATATTTAATCAGATTTTACTATGTCTCTTGAGTTCTAAGTTTCTTAATCTTTTATGTCAACTCTGTCATGGTATCTTTGAATCTAGTCTATAGCCTGTTAGATGGTAAATAATGAATTTCTATTATACTTAAAGAAAAACCACTCTCTAGCCCAGGAAACCTGGTTTTCAGGAAAAAATATATCAAATAATGTACCAAAAAAGATATACCCAAAATCTTAACTCTACAAAGATTGAGAATATGAACTCAAAGTACACCCAAGATTTCCAGGCACAAGTCTACTCTGTCCTTTTTCCCAGACAGGTATGTGTCCAAAGCCCCAGACTAAATACGCCCAGACCTCAGGCCACACTCCTGAAATTCCACATTGCTTTGAGTGAATTTCCAAAGCTGTGTCAAGGTAGGGTCCTTTAGTAAGCTGACTCAGGAGACATATTCTGGCCTTCTATTCTGGAATGGGTTTATACTTCAGGACTAGGCTGATCCTGGGTGAGTAGTTGTCCTGCTGGTGGTACATCTGACCTCATTGCACACCCACTGATTCAGAATCTCCAAGAGCGGGGCCTGCACATCAGGTGGAAAAGCACAGTTCTAGAGAGTATAACCTCCCGTGAGGGATCTTGTCCTGAAAAGACCCTGGACTGTAATAGAGCTTTTCTTCTAGGGAAGGCCGAGAGGCGAGATTCCATCAATATTCTATAGGACACTTGCACTTTGTTTATTCCTTACAGACCTCAGGAATTCTTGAGCTGCCAGGACGGCTCCCACATCCCCAGGCCCTGGGCCCACCCCAGCACCAGGCTAGCCATGGACCTAGACTCCAGACTGGCTCTGTGGACTGAGGTTACAGGCTGATTCTCAAAGCCCCAGGCTCACCCTAGCACCAGGCTAGTGTCCAGGCTGGCTTCCACAAAACCAGGCTCCCAGCCAGTTCCAGTACCACACTGGACTCTGAGGATGCATTCACTGGGCCCACTCCAGTGGTCCCAGCACTTGGTTGGCCCAGTGAACCCAGGCTCCAGTCCTACCGCAGTGCCCACCCACTACCCCCTTCCCTAAGGGGTTCCCCAATGGATTGTAGAATGAAGCCCCTCCTTTAGCCTAGCGCTATCTGAAACACTGATATCTGGTCTTGACATCTTTTCTAATTTTTCCTCACTATTTCTCTTCCAATACCATGTGCTTCTATATCTTATAAGTTTCTAGTTCTGTGTGTTTTTTACTAATATTTCCTCCATCTGAGTGTCCAACTCCAAATATCTCTTATTTTTGAAATATCCCCTCTTTCATGAAGCCTAACCTCACCCCCGCAGTCAAAAATACCAACACCCCTTTTGGAATACCTACTAAAGTTATGGTGTTTCATTAGAGTACTTTTAACATTTTCCTCTCTTTCATAATAACCCATACATCTCCTTTATAGCTTTCTTATCTTGGTATCCCACATAAAGCCTACTAGCATGGTGCTTTTGGCAAAGTAGATGCTCCTCATATTTTGATGGAATGAAGGCTGCAAGTAAAATATTACTGCAAGATTCAGGTGCTCTGCATCTACAATATTTTTATATTTATCTACTGAGGTCATTCCTTTTTGGTAGTTGAGATTTGGAAGAATAAAGTGTTATAACTGGAAATCAAACTGAAAATTACAATGAAGAATGTAGTATGTTGTGTGGGCAGTAAGGAAGTTCTTTTACATAACCCATTGTTAGTTTTCTGTATCAGCTTGGCTAGACTATTATCCAATCAATTGTTCAAACGCTAATCTTGGTGTAACTATATTTAATAGATGTGGTTACTGTCTCTAACCAGCTGATTTTAAGTAAAGGAGATTACTTACCTTCCATAATATAGGTGGGCCTGATGCAATCAGTTGAAAGATCTTAAGAGCAGAAATGAGGTTCCTCCGAAGAAGAAACTCCACCTGTGGAGAGAGAGAACAGTTTCAGCTCATGCCTCTGAGTTCCTTCCTGTCTTTTCTGACAGATGCCCTATGGATATGGGATTTGCCTGGTCAGCTCCCACAACTGTAAAAACCAGTTCTTTGCAATAAATAAATAAGCAAGCAAATACCAGTCATCCTTTAGTATTCATGGGGGATTGGTTCCAGGAGCCCTCACAAATATTAAAATCCATGGATGCTCAAGTCCCTTATATAAAATGATGTATAAGATTGTTGAATTCACAATTGTGAAACCCACGGATATGGAGGGCCAGCTGTAAATAAATAAATTCTTCCTACTGGCTCTGTTTCTGTGATGGAACTCAGACTGATATACTTATTATGAAAATTTTCACCTGAAATTTTTAAAAGTTCGTGATTTTATATGTATGTATGTATGTGCATGTATGTGTTTCATAGATATATGTGTACACATATACATACATACATAAATACCCACACATAGTACAGATTAAAACAATAAAAGATACCTTTTTTGCCTAACAAATAAGCAAGGTTAAAAATTATGATAATGCTCAAAGTTATTGAGAGTTCTATGAGATGAACCCTATATGACTGTGAATAAGAATGCCTTTCTCAGAAATTTAAAAAACATCCAATATTGCTATTTTAGTCAGAAAAATAGAGAATTTTTAAAAGTCATGAAATTAAATAATACTCAAGAACATAAGATTAATAAAGAATAAGTTGCCACTTATTTGGTTGATACCTCTTATTATAAAAGCTGCTATCAGCTAAATCAAGCATTAGATTAAAAAGTGTCATTCATCATCACATGAACAATGAATCTCGACGCTTGGTAAGCCTCACCTGACTCAGGATAAGCCAAACAGCAGACTTCCAGTTGGCTCTTCCAAAAGGGACATAGGAGGGGCTAGAACTTAGCTTGTTTCCCCTGGAAGGAGTCACCACTCACAAGGTTGTTCTCTTACTGACTCAGGGGGTGTGACACATCCAGGTGATTTGGTCTTCAGTTGCTTGACTATTGATAGCTTGACAAATTTTAGTTTAGTACATTGATATTACGCTGTGTGTTGTGAGTGTAATGAATAAGAGGAAAACAGATTTTCATAATGTTAGCAAAATATTTTTCTCATAATATAATTCACTCTCACACAAGCCAACTTCAATTCTTCGGTGACTTTAGATTATAAAAAGTCACAGCTAGAAGAGATTTTAGACCAACTCTCTCTTTTCACAGGTGAGGAAGCTGAGGGTATGAGAAGTGAGGTGATTTGCTCAAGGTCACCCCAATGGGTGGGGACAAAGGCAAGACTGTCATCCAGACCCTCTGTGTGATCTTACTATGTCACCATGTCACCCTCCCTTCTTACTTATGACTTGTTTGGGTCAGAAAAATCATTAGCCATCATTAAAGCATAATAGAGACAAGAAAAAATGAGGTTGAACCTAACAATTTTCCTTAATTATAGTTATTTCTTTAAATGTATTCATGTAATTGCATTCAAAGCTATGCTGTCAAAATCTGTAGCCACCTGCTACATATGGCTAATATGCACTTGAAATGTGTCTAGTATTACTGAGGAACTAAATTTTTAAGATTTAATTTTAATTAATTTAAATTTTAAATTTAAAATGTTCTTGATTAAATTATTAAGAACTTTTAAGTTAGGTTTAGAACAATATGAATATGTGAATCTACTTTTCTAACTGTAAATTTTATGAAACCTAAATGAAGAGCAAGTATTATTTTCAATGAAAATTCAGACATACTCTGTAAAAAAATATATACAGGATTTCAAAGACTTAGTACACAAAAAAGAACATAAAATACTTCATGAATAATTTCAGTATTGATTATATGTTGAAAAGGTAAGATTTTGGGATAATTAGGTTAAATTAAATGTTATTGCAATTAATTTCACTGTTTCTTTTTACTTTTTCAATGTGGCTACTAGAAAATTTTAAGTTACATGTATGGCCCACATTATATTTCTGTTGGATGGGGCTGATAGAGAACCTCAAGTTTTTTTCAAATTTGTAATGAAGTGTATCTAAATAGCTCTTGTAAGGGCACATATGAACAAACTTCTGCTGCTACTCACTTTGGATCCTTCTATGCCAGTTTCTGAAACATATCAATTAGAAATGAACACCTGCAATTTGGGATGTTGGCTTTGTGATTTATTCCTGGTGAAATAGACACCTGTAGAAAATCTTGGGGATTTGAGAGTGAAAAAGTAGTTGAAGGAAATCATTGATATACAGGGGATCTATGTTGCTTCCCTCTTATCACATCACATTGAAATCATAAATCCTGAAGGTATTATATTTTTAATAGTGTCTGAGCTCTGGATGTTTCATTGATGAATATTGTGGACACTCTGAGGCTCCAATAGGACCTTTCTCTTGAATAATATATCCCTTAATGCTACCTCCCACTTTCAGTCTGAGTAGCTGTAACAAACTTCAGACATGGAACTGATGTCAGGTTTCTTAGCATAATTTCATTTGGGGCTCGTAACTGAAACCACTGTGTTTGCTGCCCATGACATCTTAGACATATGGTATGTCCCTCCTAATTGGCGGTCAAATGTTTCTCCTAGGCTTTGGTTCCCCTTTCTGGGAAAGAGTAGGCTCCCTTTGACATGCCATGCCATCCCATGGGTATATCATGAACCTCCATTTCAGATGCTCTGAACAGTGTCTCGACTGCCTTCCATTTTTAGCACTCAGATGTCCTTTGAATATCTATTATGGGCTGAATTGTGTCCCCCCAGAATCCATTTGTTGACGTCTTAACACCTGGTAGCTCAGAATGTGACTGTATTTGAAGACAGGGTCTTTTTTTTTTTTTTTAAAGCAGAGGTTCTTCTTTTTTTTTTTTTTAATTAATTAATTAATTTATTTATTTTTGGCTGTGTTGGGTCTTAGCTTCTGTGCAAGGGCTTTCTCTAATTGTGGCGAGCAGGGGCCACTCTTCATCGCGGTGCGCGGGCCCCTCACTATCACGGCCTCTCTTGTTGCGGAGCACAGGCTCCAGATGCGCAGGCTCAGTAGTTGTGGCTTACGGGCCCAGCTGCTCCACAGCATGTGGGATCTTCCCAGACCGGGGCTCGAACCCATGTACCCTGCATTAGCAGGCAGATTCTCAACCACTGTGCCACCAGGGAAGCCTGAAGACAGGGTCTTTATTAAAGATGTAGTTAAGGTAAAATCGGGTCATGCAAGTGAGGCCTGATCCAATATGACTGGTGTCCTAATAAGAAGAGGAGATTAGGACACTTACACGTGCGCACACAGAGAGAAGACCTTACGAAGACACAGTGAGAAGGTGGCCATCCGCAAGTCAAAGAAAGAGATCTCAGAAGAAACCCAACTCACCGACACCTTGATCTTGGACTTCCAGCCTCCAGGACTGAGAAAATAAATTTCTGTTGTTTAACTCCCCTAGTGTGTGGTCTTTTGTTATGGCAGCCTGAGCAGATTAACACAGCATCTTTCTCAGTTGCCCTTGGTTAAGCGTCCCTTCTCTAGACAACCATCAAATGCCTTTTTGTTGGATGTCACTTTTTTTTGTCCTTGAAGGAAGATGTTTCTCCATTTGCCCTAAGACACTAGCCCTGTGGTGCTCCTCAGTTTCCTCCAAAGTGAAGCTTATATGTGCCAGATTGTCTACTTTTTAAAGTCAGACCATCCCATACATTGCCTCCATATTTGATGAAAATTCCCCTAGCCAGTTTTTCATGATGTGTTAATTAAAATAGAGAAGCCATTTAATTTTTATAGATCATGCTTAGATTCTAATAACAGTCAGCCTTAGAGAATTTAAAAAGCAGTGAACGGGGTAGAAGGAGCAAGGCCTGTGCAGGATTATGGACCCAGGTTGAAATTTGACTGTGTACTTATTCCCTCGGTGGCCTCAGGGAAGTTTTTAATTCTCCTGAGTCTCTGTTTCCTCAGCTTTACATTAGGGTTACTAGTCCCTACCTCAAAGGGTTACTTGGAGAGTTAAATGAGACAACATATGCCAGATTCATGGCAAGTAGTACCACATAATAAATATTAATCTTCTTGCCCCAAAGGGAATGAAAGTCTCTTTGAAATATGACTACAGATCCTTTTTAAAAAACAACAACAGCTAAAGTGTTTTATAGTTAAAGAAGGGGAAGGAAGAACATCTGCTTATGGTATCCTTTGGTGAAACAACATTCATTTATATTCTAGGGCAATGATGTAGCCCTAATTCTCTAGACCCTGGAAAGCAGTTAGTTGGAAATGCACCATTTTTTAGTGTCTCTGGAAGGAAGGGGGTCGTTGGTGAGCTCCTATATTAAGAGCCTCAGAGCAAACACTTTACCACGTGACTCAGCTCTGAAGACTTGTTTCCATCTTTCCTTTTTTTCTGATCAAAATAATAATGGTAATGCTTAGTTCACTAAGAAGAAAATGTATGCCTAACAAATTATTTATGGGAAGTTTTAAAATAATACACCTAGAATACTCATATTTATGCATTTACACACATTCTTACTCACATCTACCTATCAGTAGGAAGTACCATGGCAATAGGAAAGATTTCCCCGTTCATATTTGATGGAATTCCACAGACACGTGGGTACTAACTGTCGGCAAATTTCTCTCATGCTTCTGAGTGGAGAGGAGATAAATAAATTGAACGCAGTCGTGCCCTCAAGTCCTGGCCATAACTCTGCTATTAAAAATGGAATTTGAACTCAACATCACATGATTTTAAAGCTCTTAGAAAGGTGCTGGGTGAACGTTAAATGGAGTAGAACAGCTGCTGGTCCCTCACATCTCTTTTCCAGTTAATTGCTACTGACAAAACTGGTTAGTCCCCTCAGTCTGACTGCTCTTGGGAACATGTCCAGGCCAGGAAGATGGTCCCTTCATTAGACTGCATTCTTCTCACTCAGCACTCTGCTCCCTGCTGGTGGGACAAAGCCTGAGTATTAGTTCCTCCTTGCTGTGCTGCTGAACTGAGGGGGTCTGTTATTAATCCACACACTCTTCAGAAAAGAAATCAATCTATCCAGATATTTTAAATAATAACACATCAGCAAGGTGATATTCCACCAACACAAATGACAAGAGCGTCCAGTTCATTTATGTCTTTTTCCCATCAGCTTTTCCAAGATTCAAAGGAAATGTGACTCCTAAAAGTACAATGCAATTAAAATACAATCCTGTTAAATGGCAATATTTTACATTTCCTCCCTAAAGGCATTAGATTAGAAATAAAATATTTTTATAAGAAACATTTATTAAAGGTATAACTAGGTAATAGAGGTGATACAGAGATACATAAAAAGATGACTATTCTTGAATTGGTGAGAATTACTTTGGATACTGTATTTGAATTTGGATACTTTGGATACTGTCTGCTGGGGTTGCCGTAACAAAATACCACAGACTGGGTGGCTTAGACAACCGAAATTTATTTTCTCACATTTCTGGAGGCCAGAAGTCCAAGATCAAGGTGTGGGCTGGTTGGGTTTCCTCTGAGGCCTCTCTCCTTGGCTTGCAGATGGTGCCTTCTCTCTGTGTCCTCATGTGCTCTGTGTGTGTGTTCTAACTTCTGCTGCATATAAGGGCACCAGTTATATTGGGTGAGGGCCCACACATATGACTTCATTTAACCTTAAGTACATCTTTAAAGGTCCTATCTCCAAATACAGTCACATCCTGTAACCCTTCCTTAGGCAAAGTAGATGTTTCAGAAGGCAACTGGAGGTTCTCTATTAAGAAGGAACGGTGAAGCTAGAAGAACAAGGTTTTTGTTTGGATAATATGTATCAATGGCAGCTGCATTCAGTAAAATAAAGACCAAAGAAGAAAATGTTGAAACCTCCCCATGTGCATTATTTATTTATTTGTTTGTTTGTTTGTTTGTTTGTTTATTTATTTATGTATTTATTTATGGCTGTGTTGGGTCTTAGCTTCTGTGCGAGGGCTTTCTCTAGTTGCGGCGAGCGGGGGCCACTCTTCATCGCGGTGCGCGGACCTCTCACTGTCGCGGCCTCTCTTGTTGCGGAGCACAGGCTCCGGACGCGCAGGCTCAGTAATTGTGGCTCACGGGCCCAGTTGCTCCGCGGCATGTGGGATCTTCCCAGACCAGGGCTCGAACCCGTGTCCCCTGCATTGGCAGGCAGATTCTCAACCACTGCGCCACCAGGGAAGTCCCCCATGTGCACTCTTGATCATTCAACAATTTAAGAGAATTTGGAAACACTGGATTGAAATGTAGTTATTTTGTATACAGTAGTTCCCCTTACCTGCGGTTTGGTTTCGGTTTCACTCTCCGAGGTTTCAGTTACCCATGATCAATGGTAGTCTGAAAGTATTAAATGGAAAATTCCAGAAATAAACGATTCATAATTTTTTTTTGCTTTTTCAAAAAATTTTTATTGGAGTATAGTTGATTTACAATGTTGTGTTACTTTCTGCTGTACAGCACAGTGAATCCGTTATGCAGATACATATATACACTCATTTTTAGATTCTTTTCCCTTACAGGTCACTACAGAGTATTTTGTAGAGTTCCCTGTGCTATACAGTAGGTCCTTACTAGTTATCTATTTTATATATAGTAGTGTGCATATGTCAATCCCAATCTCCCAATTTATCCCCCCCCCCTTCCCCCGGTAACCATAAGATTGTTTTCTATAATACATCTGTAAACTCTATTTCTGTTTTGTAAATAAGTTCATTTGTACCATTTTTTAAAAATTATGTGCTGTTCTGAGCATGATGAAATCCCAAGCCGTCTTGCTCCATCCCGCCTGGGATCCCCAACCATTGGCATCCTCTGCTCCTGACACCCAACCATCACCTCCACTGTGGCTCAATGACCCAGGATCACCTGAAGCACACATACAGTCAGAAGGGCAATAGTAGCCTAATGCTATGTTACAATTCCTGTGTCATTTATCTCACTTCATCTCATCAGGTAGGCATTTTATCATCATACGTCACAAGAATAAGGGTAAGAACAGTACAATAAGATCTTTTGAGAGAGAAAAAAAGACCACATTCACATAACTTTTAATACAGTGTATTGTTATAATCATCCCACTTTATTATTAGTTATTGCTGTTAATCTCTTACTGTACCTAACTTAGAAATTAAACTTTATCATAGGCATGTATAAAACATGTATGTATAGGAAAAAACATAGTATATATAGGGTTTAATACTATCTGCAGTTTCAGGCATCCACTGGGGTCTTGGACTATATCTCCCTTGGAGAAGGGGGGACGATTATATGTACAAAGTGGAGGTCACATGATCGGAAAATTGAGCACCAGGCAGGGACAGGGCTTCTTTACTTCTCATACCCATCCAAGTATCCTGAGACCCATTCTTCCTTGGAACCAGAAAGGACCTGAGAGCCCATCAGTCCAGCCTGATTAATCCTACAGGTGAGGAAGCTGAGACCCTTGGAGGAAAAGTTTGCCCAAGATCAAAAGGATGTAACACAGTCAAGGCTACAATTTGGACTCACAGCTTCATGACAGTGCCTTTTCCACCATATCATATTTCCTCTTGCTCTGAAATTCTTTGATGGCTGTTTCTGGAGGTGTTTTTGTTGTCCAACCACCAGTATATTGCCCTCCTTACAATGTATATATTTATATATATTTTAATACTGTATAACCCAATTATATATACTATAGACAATAATATATACACTGCCCTCTTTATATTTTATGTATATTAACATATAAGTATAGTATACTATATAACATATATTATGTAACACACTAATACAATTGTTTTATATTGCGTATATATTTTGTGTTGTACATATAATGCCACTAGTTCATCAGGCTCTGACTCTCTCAGGGCAGCTGCTCAGCAGTGTCCCCTCTGGCTCCTCATTAACTCTCCGTCATCACCCCCACCAACCTCTTTTGCTGGACAATCCCACAGTGTTCCCCCTGTAGCTCTAAGAAAACCACGCTTGATTCCCTTGTCAAGGTCTTTTCTCATCCATAATGCTTTGCATGTGTTCTCCTCTGCTTTCTCTGTTTCTCAGATTCTACAGATGATCTGGTTCCTAATTGTTTGCCTGTACTTGAATCCCCTACTTCCCCAAACTCAGGTGTGTCCTCCTGGTGTTTTTATATTTCCCTGGGCTTCTGACCTAGTTTTTACCTGGGGCCCTGTCTTCCTACGTGCATTATCCTGTAATCTTGCTGTGATACAAAAATCTGATCTGAGGCAACTTTATAATAAATCACTATAGCACACAGGAGGAAGTCAAGGAATTCTGGCTAAAGACACTTCTCCTTTATGTTCTTTAATCCTGAGTAACATTTTCCAAGCAAAAAAAAAAAAAAAACGGATAACAATATGTCTTAGTTTTAGTTTTCCATTCTTGCTATTTTTATTTTTTCCTTTTTCATTTAAATCACTATCCCAGTTCCTCCCAACCCAATGAACCCAACCCAACAATTATCCTCTGGGTCCTCTCTCCTTTGGTTTCATCGAACAACCAAGTATTCAACACAAGCTGAGAACTGTGAACATAAAGTCATTGGATAAATGTAACACGCAATCCCTGCCAAGTATAAATGCCTTAATTAATTCATAGTTCATCTGTTTGAAAAGTCAGCTAGTTCAGTTTTGTGTTTTACACAGACATTATTTTATTTTCATCATGCTGAAAGCCAAATTTGGTTTTAGTGCAAGCTACGCTATACTGAAACATTAGAATCATGAAACCAACCTCCAGAAGATCTAAACATGGGTTTAGATCTAAACATCTAGATTTGAGGCTGGCTTACTTCAATTAGCCCCGAAGTGGTAATCTAACTAAATTTCTCTTAAAAGCCAGGCAGACATTTGTTTTGGTTATTTTTCAAGGACTGAGTTTTTGGCATAAAAAAGACATTGTGAGAATAAGAAATTCAAGTGACTAATAGTAACACATATCACTGCAAACTCTCTTGTACCGTTTTTTGACTTTTCCACTGATTATGAGAAACAGCAATGTCCCAGCTCAGGCTCAGAGTCAGTGGCAGAGCAGAGGAAGCTCCACTGGATGGGAGGTACTCTGTCCAGGCAACTTTGCTTTGCTGTGCTTTTTCCATCTGTAAAAGGTTGTGAATTATACTCTACTGGCTAGGAGTTAAGTCTAAAGAATGTGTCTATACTGAAAAGTGTAAGCGTAATACAAGGGGAAAGGTTTACTACAATGAAAACATAAAGCAAGATGAGCCTGATTCACCTCCTGATTCACCTACTAACGTTCTTTCTTTTGAAATATTTTTTAAACATTATACAGCCCAGTTACCCTTTTCTACAATTTACAAAATAACCATAAAGGTGACATCTTGTAGGAAAGAAGAGTGTGGTCTCTGTATGCAGACCACCTAGGGATATGCCCTGCCACTTATTTGCTGATCTAACTTCTCTGTGTCTCAATTTTTTCATTTGTAAAATGGAGATAATCCTATCACCCTCTTTTTTGTTGGTGCGAGGACTAACTGAATTAATACATGGATAGCGCTTAGAACAGTTTCTAACACATGGTAAGCACTACATATACACAAAGTTAATTGATATAAGTAATTTAATGGTCAGTCTTACATTTGAGGTTTAATGAAGAATCTTACTATCTTGTTATTTTTCTTATTGCATTAATGTGAAATTATTTATATACTGATTACAAATTATCCTCCAGAGACTATGGATTGAAATAGTATATAACGGTCTAATATTCTACATCTGGCCTTCCCGATGATATTTATTTTGCAAAAATTATGCAGGGTAGCATTATTGGGGTTTTAACACAGGGAGAGCTGGGTAGAGAAAGAGTGAAGGTAATAAAAGCAATTAAGGATAGTGTTTATCAGTAGCCAACAGTCTCCAGGGGACCATTTACATAATAACCTCAAACTACACCTCCACAGATGCTGGGGCACAGTAGCTTCTCAAAGCTGAATTTCATGAAAGCAGCCGCTGCAAAGAAACTTCCTTGGAAAGACTGGGGCTGAGGCTATTGACTAAAACACGAACTTTGGGGAAATACAGTTGGGAAAACCCTGATTCATAAAATTAGAGAAACCACACTCTGCATATTTATTATTTTAAAGTCCATCCAAGAGGGGAATCAAATCAAAGAGGACTTATTTTTATTAAATAAGATTCTAGAATTTGTTGCTAATCAATGGCCTTTAAAAACAGTTATAGGATGAAAGGTTCAACTTGAACAACTTCTTTCTTTCTTTTTTTCTTTTTTCATCTGCTTTACCAAGCATATACGTTTTGAACCACTCAAGCAGATCACATCAAAAAGATATTGAAGAAATTTGTTCTCTTTTATCACAAATAGTTTTTACAGAAAGGACAGTTTTAATTACTTTTTCAAAGTGGATTTGGTACTGAATATACTGAGAGTATAAGGACTATACTGCTGAAATTTTTACAAACAGAATGTTAAGTACATGCTGTGTAGTAATCAATTTAAAAACTTATTTTTCAGGTAGTAAGAAGGTAATTGGTCTCCTCAAAATATTAAACCATTTTAATAACTGTTTAAGTTAAAGATCTGGTCTGTGGCTTCAGAAAGCCAAATAGCTGCCTGATTAACATCATGTAGAATAAACACCTGAAAATTAATACAAATTTCATTTTTCATTCAAAAGTATACCATTCATTATTCATGGCCCTTCTCCGATACCAAAACAGTGCTTTATTCCTCCTCCTGGAGCTAGTTAACCACTAGATTTTAAACATTTGAATATTTCTGTGCTACAATCTTTTTGCCCATAAAACAATTATTTCTGAATCTATTTTATATCACAAACAATAAAGGTTACAAATTTCTTTGAACTGTTCACATGGAACAATTTCCTAAATACATTATCATACAACCTCAGAACAAGGAGAGACAATTGAAGTCCTGATAGTTTCTGGACCATTTTTCCACCATCTGTGGGCTCTGGTATTTTGTGTACATTATTTCTAATTATTCTGGGACAGGAAAAATTGTTATTTATATCCACATGTATATTTATCTCTCTTTTCTTCTAAGGATGGTGGAATATGGTGATGGAAGGATGTGGGTAGGCAAGCTTGGAGGGACTCAGGCCAAGTTAAATAAATCTGCATTAAAAAGAGGGAGATTGAGAGCTATGGTAAAGAGCTGGGAAGATTTACAAACCGTACTTGGCAAGAAACAAGAGAGGAGAAAAATGATTTTGGAAAATATGGGAATAAAATACAGTGGAGGGTGCGATGTAAGCCCCTCCTCCCATTTCCCATACAAATTTTGAGTAAAACCACTCTATTAAAATGTTATGGTCAGAGTGGAGTCTTCACCGTGAATGTGAAGAGGGGTTGAATTGGCACTCTGAGCACAAACAGATGATGTACAGGACTGCTGCTTCTGGACTACACTACCACACCTCTGAAGCCAAGTATTGACCCCATATCGTAGAAGATGATCTGGGGCTCTGAAAAACTCCATGGGATTCTCAGGGTCACCTTCTGGTCAAGCAGCAGAGTTGAGATTTGAATCAAGTTCCCTCCAGCTTCTCTCCATGTTCTTTCTGCTGATTATTTCCTATCCACTGAGAGACATTGTCCCCTAGACTGAGCTCTTAAGATTAATTCATCTGCTTCCCAAAGCCTAACAGCGCCTGGAACATCATAAATGTTCAGTAAAGCATTTGTCACTGATGACAGGTGTAGATGTTTCATGGTGGCCCTAGACTGTGAGCTTCCTGAGGGCAGGGTTGTCCTGCTGTTCTGCCTTCCACTGCATTCTTAGCGCTTAGCCCAGGACCTGACACAGAAGAGGTGCCAAGCAAACGTTGGAAGAATGAGTTCTCAGATCACCAGTATCTAGTCTGCAGGTTCTTTCAATTCTTAATCATTTTTTGTCGTCCATTTTCAAGATGATAAGTTTCTAGTGGAATAGTCTAGCATGGCGACTTTTCAGATTTTTAATAATGTTACAACTATGCTTAAATTGAAAACATCTTCATCTGCAATCTACCTTTCTATTTCCAGAATTTGCATCCCATGATAGATGTAATGAATATCCATGGTTGAATTTTACAGCCATGCTTCCTCATCAGCATACCCAACAACTTTGGGCATTCCGAGACAGAAGGAGTTAGCAATAGATTTCGAAGTCTTCACAATTCAGTTCTTTTAAAGTGTATCATTTTTTCATGAAGATTATACTTGTAGGTCAAAATGGACGAGTCTTTGCTGGATGCCTCACAGATTCTAACACTGGGCTTTTTCATTTGACTGCATGATTCATTTCAAAGGAAAGATTTCTGATTTCAGCCTGTGGCTTAGAGCCCTAGATATTATCTCAGCATGGGCATGTAGAACATAAATGCCATTTCCAGCACTGTGCAACACAGCAGGGCATGAGTAGCTTGCTGACAAATAAGCTTTCCTAGGAGCAAGATATGAAATAAAACCTTGCAGAATTTAAACTTAAGAGCTAGTTTTGTTTACCCTTGCAGAGTTAATCAGATGCGACCTATCACATTGATTCTTCTACTCTCATAACACCCTGCATCACTTCTGATAGAACTTACCAAAGGTGTAGTTTCACAATTATTTGTATGATGCTGTGATGAATGGCTACCTCCCCTTACAAGACTATCAGATGTCTGACTCTAAGCTGTTATTATTGGTTGATTGTTTGGTTCACTATTACATCTCCATAGCCTAGCACAGGGCTTAAGTATTCAATAAATGTTTCTCAGTGGATAAAATGAATGATTCTACATTTATAACTGGACAGGGTCTGTTTCCTAGAAGAAGGATGAACAGCGGTAGTTCATAACTTGGCTCCAAACATAGCCCTAAACCAACAGAATCAGAATCACTGGAGATGGTTAATAAAAAGCAGAGTCTTGGGCTTTGAATCAGAATCTCTAGGGATACTGGCATGGCAATCTATCCTTTAATTACAGACTCCAGATAATCTCAGACATACTAAAACTTGAAAACCCACTGCTACTCAGTTCTTTTATTTGATAGTATCATGCACTTCAAAGGGAAGATTTCCATTTTCAGTCTGAGATTTAGAGCCCCAATGTTATCCGGCACCCATATATCGAAGGCAAATGCCACCAGAGAAAGTCAAGAGTTCACTCAACACTGATCGCACTGTAGACTTGCCTTCGCCATGTGTGTTACTTCTACTCATCTGCTTTACTTTAAGATAGCATGAGTTCTAACAAAAAGCTGTGCTTGAGATGCTGGAATTCTCAGTCTCTGGGGACAGACATGCAATTCTTCTCATCAGTCAAGAAGCACTGGGGACAAACATTTCCAAGCCAAATGTGTACGTTTGATGTGAAAAGCACACCTCTAATTAATCGTCTTGTTCCCGGCTGGAACACTTTCCCCAGAATTACTGCAAGAATGATTGAAGGACCATTCTCACCTGTTTTCCAGGCACAAAGGATTCATACTAATTTTGTCTTTGACCTTCTTTCCCTAATTTGGTGTATTTGTTTATTTTTGTCAGATTGTAAGCTAGACACTTCTCAATCAGGTAGCTGTAATGGGCAAAATGTTGACTCATTTTGTAAGACATCTGGAGAGGGGGAAAGTGTTTTGTTTCCTGAATTTGAATTATGAAAAGTGGGAGCATTTCAAAAAAGAAAAATAACTATATTGCTTATAATTTGTGCTCCCGAAATGCTGGTTAATAGCCAGACCAAGTCAAATAACACTTTGTTCCCACTTGCTAGCAGTGAATTTCCAGCAGGGCTGGGTTCACAGAGTAAACCTAACGCTGTCTTCCATTCTCCTTTACCTGTTTTGCTATACTTCAAGAGCATGTCTGCTTTTTTTTGGAAAAGGTTGTTTCCATCCATCATGTTCTCCCTTATGTAAAAACTAAAACAATTTTTGTATTTTCTTCTCAGATCTTAAAAGAAGCAATCGATTATGATTGCATGGGCGAACTCTTTACATTTTAATGAATTCTTTATCTTAGAGGAACATGTTGTGTCTTATGTTTCAAAAGGGGTGGCAAAAAATGAACCTCAAAGTCAAATTCATCCAAATGTCTGTTGTAATTAGGGTGGGTTTAAACATTGCCATTCATCAGCACTAAAAAAGCAGTGTAACCTTTTGTAAAATTTATAGTTCTGAACTATCTCACCATTACCCGTCAAGCATATTTGAATTTTCTAAGAGTCTCCCTTCCGGTAACTCTTCTGAACCCTCTAGCAAGAGCTTTTGTTTTGTTGGAAATACAGCCCCCATGGGACTGCCTAGTTTCCCAGCCCCATGAATACTTGGAATGAGAAATCTCCTTTTTTTCTGGAAGTATTGTGCATAGAATAGGTGCCAGCCATAGATAGCTCCTTCTTGAAAGTGTGGACAGAGCCTTAGTTATATTAATACATCTCTGCCTCCCAATCAGGTGTCAAACCTGGCAAAGGGAACTTGATTAGAATGAAGACATTTTCCAGGTTGAATAGGGGTAAACGAAGCCAGCTGTCACAGCAAAATTACCCAGTACCAGATGGTAGTCACTGTTGAAAACCAAGGACATGTCTGTAGATGGATCGTTAATCCACCTTAGAGAGGATGAAACGGTTAGGTCAAGTGTCCACTTCTTTTCTAAAAGAAAACGGGAAAAACTACTTAGAATTTGTGCTACAACATGAAATAAGAAAAACTCATGTAAACATCTGAATGATTTAGCACTTCTTTTTCTCATGACTTTAAATTCAAAAATAAGGACACAACCTTAAATTGTTGAGATGGTAACAGAACAGACCCAAATTAGCACTTCACAGCTGGACACAAACGCAAAGTGAACCAACAGTTTTCATTGTCTTGTCACCTGCAGCTAATATAAAGCACATATTCTCCCTTTCCCTCCCCAAAACCCTTTCCCAGTTTCCCGCCCAGACCTTCATCCTTGGTGATGGCTTGCTACACCAGAGGTTGTTAAAATGTGAGCCCTATGCCAGTGGCATCAGTAGTAGCTCCTGAGAATTTATGAGAAATATAAAATTTCAAGTCCCACCCTAGACCCACTGAACCAGAAACTCCAGGATAAAAGCTTGGCAACCTGTGTTTAAAAGAGTCCTCGAGGTGATTTTGATGTTCACTAAAATTTAAGAACCACAGGCCCAAGCCATGTGTCACACTGACCTTAATTACAATTTGTTTTATTTGCATTTAAGATTTTCTCATTTTATAAGTAGCATAAGGGGAACAGGGGTCTAGGTGAATGAGAGAAGGGGCCTCCAATCCAACCACTTTGGGATGCTAAGGGTTGCAAAATGTAAACGTTCTGCTGTTTCTCTATCCTTATTTTCTTGATTTCTCCACACGATTTCGATGGCATGTAGGTGCTTTCCTGAATTCTTAGGCTCCACACGTTCTATATTTTATAAGAAGGTCTGATAATTTCCCCTTCTCCAATTCAATAAGATTTTGTCTACTTCTTTCCAGTAGTTTCCAATTAACAAGTTCTTAGAATTTCTATTACCATCTCTAAAGTTTTCTCCCACTACATTAAATACTTATTTTATTAAATACTTATTTACAGCAATAGTTCTCAATTTTGACGTCATATTAGAATCACATAGGGAAGCTTTTCAAAAAAAATCCCAATGCTGGAATGTACTCCAAACTAATTAATTGAAATATCTGGGAGTAGGATCTAGACATCAGTACGTTTTTTTTTTTCAAGCTCTTAATTGTGCAGCCTGAATTCAGAACCACTATGTTATAGAATATATATGCAACCTATTTTAACATGTTTCTTTATTAATCTTGGAAATTTAATTCAGGATCTGGTTATACGAACACCCATGTATCAAATACCCTTTTTAATCCATTAATCACATAAAAAAACTCCATATACTTATGCAGGCAAAGACAATGACTAAACAGAATACGTTCTTCTTGGAATTCAGTATCAACAAAAGTTGACAATGCCTTACTTAGGGCAGTGATAGTAGTCTACTGAAAATATGATATTTGTAGTAAAGGCCAGTATTAAAAGAGGAGAAATAAAAACTCATTAATAGAAACAAAATTTTGGACTCTTTTCTTATATTTACAACTTGTTTCTGATGCAGATTAGCTTCAAAAGAAGGTCTCGAAAGCTGAGTGCTACCATGTGAGTACATCCCTCCCTAAGAATGTAAGAGAAAATGGGGAGCCATAAGCTATGTGAGAATACAATCTCAGACTTGAAGTAGGAAACAGCAGCTGCTTATCTGAGAGTTAACAGATATCTACTTTCTGACATTTCTACTAAGGCTTCAGTCACTCTTAAGATGCAATTTTTAAAAATATAATGGAAAAGAGCTTTCATTCTTACCAATGTATTTACATTGCATAAAATCCTGGGTAATCATGTCCAGAGGAACTCAAATACATAAAATGCAGAAACTTCAACCTTGATCATACGATGCAGGGAAGCACAAGCCAGCAGAAACAAAGTCATGTTTTCCATAGAAGAGCAAGTCTGACTCCAGTGGATTTATATTAGGAAACTGACACATTTAAAAGAAATGAAGGAACACAAAGCATTTCTATGGAAGTTCAAGATTTATGCTTATTGAGCATACAGGATACTCATGATTATATAGCCGGTTTGTGGTACAAAGGAGAAATATAAAGAATCCCAGAGTTATTCGCCATAGCCCTTAATTTCACTGCCTAGTCAGGGCTCGGCAAGCATTTTCTGTAAAGAGGCACATAGCAAATATTTTCTGCTTTGCAGATCATACCGTCTGTGTTGATACTACACAACTCTGCCACTGTGGAACAGAAGCAACCACAGACAATATCAGTGAGGTTGGGTTCCAGTAAAACACATTTTACAAAAACAAGCAGCTGGCCAGCCCTGGCTCATAGGGTAGGCATGGCTGCACGCTGGTCTAGTGCATCATTTCTTTTTTTCTTTAAATTAATTAATTAATTTATTATTTTTTTTATTTTTATTTTTGGCTGCATTGGGTCTTCGTTGCTGTGCGCGGGCTTTCTCTAGTTGAGGCAAGCGGGGGCTACTCTTCGTTGCGGTGCGCGGGTTGCTCATTGTGGTGGCTTCTCTTTGTTGTGGAGCACAGGCTCTAGGTCTGTGGGCTTCCAGTAGTTGTGGCTTGCAGGCTCTAGAGCACAGGCTCAGTAGTTGTGGCTTGCGGGCTCTGGAGCGCAGGCTCAGTAGTTGTGGCGCACGGGCTTTGTTGGTCCGCGGCATGTGGGATCTTCCCGGACCAGGGCTCAAACCCGTGTCCCCTGCATTGGCAGGCGGATTCTTAACCACTGTGCCACCTAGGAAGCACCATAGTGCATCATTTCTATGTGTGACCACACAACTCATCTGCCTTGAAAGTCCCTGCCTCCACCCACCCTCCTATGCTGGTGAGGCCTTGAGATCTGTCAACAGATCTGAGTCTTCTTACCACTCCTCCAAGGTAATTGGATCCATTTCACCTTTTCGGCTGAGGACTCTAAAATCAGGATCTCTAGCATAAAGCAGGCTCTTATAGCCTGAAGGCTTTTCTTATCATGCCAATTGCCTCCTCTGTATTTCCACTTAGATATTCCCTGGGCAACTCAAACTCAACTCAAAAGCCATTGTTTTCCTCAGAAGACCTACCCCTCATTGTGGACTTTCTGTATAAAAAATGGCCCTCCCATCTACACAGCTATCCAAGCTGAAGACCTGAGAATTAGAGGCAACCTACACGGCCATGGCAATGGCTAGGTAAGATGTGGCAGATGCATACTATAGACTACTTTTCCATGCTAGGCAGTATCAAAAGCCATGAATTTCAGATCCATACGGCAGCATGAGTGAATCTCAAACACCCAGTGCTGGAAGTGCCAGAGGTAAGAAACCAAACATGCTCTGTGATGTAATACCATTTGTGTAATTTAAAACTCATTCAATAATAAAAACAACAGTGTTTTTCAAAGATATAAAAATTCTGGTTCATAAACCGAACACACTAAAGTGGGGGCCTTTGGAGTGGAGGTTGGGAAAAAAAAGAAAAAGAATATCAACAAAATAAGAGAAGAAACTTACCAGATCAATGATGACAGTAAGCCATCATGATTAACTCAATTCTCTGTACTTAAAAATGTTTTTTTGAAGTAGAAAAGACATAATACAAGGCTGCAAATCATATGTGCCGCTAAAATGGGTGAAGCAAATAACTATTTGCCAATCATGATGTTTAAAAATTTAATAAGACCCAAGAAGGAAGAGATATGAGAACATATGTATATGTATAACTGATTCACTCTGTTATAAAGCAGAAACTAACACACCATTGTAAAGCAATTATACTCCAATAAAGATGTTAAAAATAAATAAATAAATAAATAAATAAAAAGCAAAAAAAAAATTTAACAAAATTGAGGTTACATAACAATGGAAATTTGAACTATTTAGATCTTTTTCAGTTATATAGCATAAACTTTTGTTCATCTCATTATTAAATTATTCTACAAATGAAATTTTCTAGAGTTTACTAAAGAAGCCTGACATTAGCCCATTTCGTGATGCAAATGTCTTTAAATCTGCTGCTGTAATGAGCTGTCCAGATGTGGTGCAGGGTATCAAAACACACACCACATGCAACAAAGCATGATTCGACCAGACACACACCATGACATCATCGCATAAGGCTTCTTTAGATAACATAGATCACATAAAAGTTTATAAGCAGAAACTCGAGAGGCTAAGTTGTCAGTTTCAATTTGGAAAATTATTGCTTGATCAAAATATAGATATATTATTTTTTATTCTCTGCAAGAATAATTCAAAGTGAAAACACCACCAGTTGCTGCTAAAGGGAGCATAAACCAACTGAAGGATGATTAAACTGGCCAGTCTCTAATGTGTGCCTTAGTGAAATTTTTAAACTTTGTGGTCAACGATACAAACTCTTGAAAAAATTATTTAGGAACTAAGGCTTTTTGATTAAAGCTGAATATATTAGATGTGAGAACAAGCCACAACTTTTATCAATGCAAGCATGAAAAACAGCAAAATGGTATTTTACTTTATTTAATCTTACTTTATATTTTAGAAATATGGTATAGATCTTTTAATTTGTTACTAAATTTTCACTTTTCCATTGGTTTCAGTGGCATCATACAGAAAGACAGGACTAAATATAGATTATCCCCCTGGCTCTTCAAAATCACTTTAATTCTATTTCTCTCAAACCAGTAAGCATATGCAAACCCAACATCAAAACCATTCTTAGAACAGAAACAAACTCACAGACATAGAAAACAAAGTTAACGGTTACCAAAGGGGAAAGAGCGGGGAGGGAGGGATAAATTAGGAGTTGGGGATTAGCAGATACAAACTAGCATATATATATATAAAATAGATAAACAATAAGGACCTACTGTTTAGCACAGGGAACTATATTCAAAATCCTATAATAGACCATAAAGGAAAAGAATATGAAAAAAATATGTATATATATGTATAACTGAATCACTTTGCTATACACCAGAAACTAACAAAACACTGTAAATCAACTATACTTCAGTTAAAAAAAAAAATTCTTAGGAAAAACTGCAGTGTGGACAAAGGCCATTTCAAGGCCTCTGTATGTTCCCTTTCCTTTTCCCTTCCTCATTACTTGTCCCTGCCTGACCGCCACACAAGGTCCTTGTACCACTGTTCCCCACTTCTGCCAACTTATTTCAGGCATGTCTCCTTCCTTTCCTTCATTCAGAATATCCTGTGCTCTGTCGCAAGAGACACTGTGCATAAGTGCTTTACAAACTGCAAGTCACTTTACAAGGCCTTTTTCATTACCTACAGTGATCAATATTAAGTAGGCTAAAATAAATATTCATTATTTTTAAATAATAGAAAATTTAATTGGAGTAGGTAGGAAGGAATTATTGAGAATGAGTCTTCTGCTCTTTTATTTCCAGGTATGTTGGCAGCGATTGCTAATAAGCTGATGTGTTACTGCCTTTCCTAGCCATGTCTGGATTTTCACAGAAGGCAAGATACTCTAATCCTAAGGAATTTAAAGATACAGGTATCTAATGGTAAAATTCCAGACCCTGGACTTTCGGCTAGGAGGGAAGGGCTGGAGCGGAGAGCATCCTGGAAACACCTTCTAAGGCAGCCACACACCACACAGTATTGGCTGCCACTCAGCTCAGTCCAGGTTCTATAAATATTGGCCTGGCATTGGAGAAAAAATCCAAAAATAAACGGTGATTATATAAATTCTAATTTTAAGTGTGTCGGCAAGTTTCTGTGACTCTATATCCTATTTCTTTTTAATAATTTTTTTATTTTTTGTTTATTTATTTTTGGCTGCATTGGGTCTTCATTGCTGCGCACGGGCTTTCTCTAGTCGCGGCGAGAGGGGGCTTCTCATTGCGGTGGCTTCTCTTGTTGCAGAGCACGGAATCTAGGTGCACAGGCTTCAGTAGTTGTGGCACGTGGGCTCAGTAGTTGTGGCGCACGGGCTTAGTTGCTCCGCAGCATGTGGGATCTTCCCGGACCAGGGATTGAACCCGTGTTCCCTGCATTGGCAGGCGGATTCTTAACCACTGTGCCACCAGGGAAGTCCTTTGTATCCTGTTTTGAACAGTCAACACTTTGTCTTAAATTCCTGTCTTGTCAGATTTTACAATATGGGGACTTTGTTATTAAAACTAATCTGGGTGGACATAGACGATATTACATTTTAAGCCATCTGAATGTATATTTTATATCTTTAACTGGAATTTGTTACTGCTGTTTTAGATTTTTTTTTTTTACTGTTGTTATTTAATGATGAGGCTAAAATTATTCATGTTTTGAAATCTCATTGGAAATGGCAAGCTATGAACAACTGTCTTTCATCCAAACCATTAGAACAATGACACATGTTGACTCACTGGGGTCTTGTTACATCCAGTCTGGATTTTAGACAAGGACTATAAATTCAAGCCAGTTTCCTCAACCTAAAGTGCTATATCACCATATTTGGGCAAGGACTGTAGTGGTTCTATTATAAGCTTCTAGACTGGGTCTAGATGTTGAAAATTTGAAGCAAATTTTTTTTCTATATACAAAGTTAAATCACCATATATTTGATACCCATTAAGTAAACAAGTTCATTTTAATGTAACCATATATTAGAGTTTAAAACATATGGGGACCTTTTAAAAAATAATGATGTTAAAATGCTTTTCCCCACCCTCATCCCTTAATTGATGCTTAAGGTAGAAGCAACACAATATCTCTGCTGGACCTTAGATGTAGATGGGTAGGTCTTTGCTTATCCTAAGTTAATGGTGGAAACAATTTTATCTCTATGTTGGGTATCCTTTTAATATCTGAGTCCTACCATTTAGGGCAGATTTACAGGCTCAAAATAAAGTTGGCTTTCCTCGGAGACAGAAGGAAGTACTATTTTATGTCCTTAACTTAGGGATACACTCTCATGAACCCTTTCTGATATGATTCCCATATAAGAATTTTCTCAGTCATTTTATTTAGCAAATAGTTATTGAGTCCCTTCTATGTGTCGGGCACTGACCTGAGTACTGGAGGTACTGGCAGAAACAAGACAAAAATCATCCCTTCCCTCATGGAGTTTATAGTCTAATGTCAGAGACTAACGTTAAACAAATAATTATATAAATATCCATTTAAATGACAATAAGGGTCATAAAAGTGGGAGAAAAATAAAGTACTATTATAGTGCATAATAGGGGCATATACTCTGATTTGGGGAACTGGTGAAAAAATGAACTTAAGCCGAAGCTTGGTGATAGCCAAAGAGGGAGGGGAAGAGTGTATCAGGCAGAGCACATGCAAAGGTCTGAGTTTGAAATGAACTTGAGGGAATTCCCCCAGTGGTCCAGTGGTTAGGACTCTGTGATTTCATTGCCTAGGGCATGGGTTCATCCCTGGTAGGGGAACTAAGATCCCTCAAACCTTGTGGCATGGCCTAAACAAATAAATTAATAAATAAGAAATGATCTTGAGCTTTCTGGGGACTGAAGGAAGGCCACAGGGTGAAGCATAGTGAGTGATGGGGAGAATGAGGCTGGTCTTTGTGTCATGACACAAAACTTCTGTATCACTTAAAATCATTGAAAAAAAACTAAATTACAGAAAAACATACATTTTAAATCCCACATTTGTAAAAAAAAAAAAAACTGTACATTTTTTTCGTAGGTCAAACAAAACATCTAGAAATGTATTTGCCAAATTCTGAAAGTGAATTCCTTTGGGAAATGAAGTTGATCAAAGGAAAATGGGGATTTGCACTTTCGACTTTACAGATTTCAAATGTGTTTGAATTGATGAACATCTGTTCTCTTTATATTTTTAACAAAGCAGTCTGTTAGTGTCCCCTTTTTCTTCTCAACAAAAGCATGCGACATCAGGATTGGCAATGCTTTCATGTGTGTCATCTAAAATGAGTGATTTTTGGGACTTCCCTGGTGGCACAGTGGTTGAGAATCCGCCTGCCAACGCAGGGGACACAGGTTCAAGCCCTTGTCCAGGAAGATTCCCACATGCCACGGAGCAACTAAGCCCACGCGCCACAATTGCTGAGCCTGCGCTCTAGAGCCCGCGAGCCACAACTACTGAGCTCGTGCGCCACAACTACCGAAGCCCATGCGCCTAGAGCCTGTGCTCCGCAACAAGAGAAGCCACTGCAATGAGAAGCCCATGCACCGCAACGAAGAGTAGCCCCCGCTCGCCGCAACTAGAGAAAGCCCGTGCACAGCAATGAAGACCCAATGCAGCCAAAAATAAAATAATTAATTAATTAATAAAACGAGTGACTTTTTCCTTTTTCACCTATACCCCTGACGATTCTTCAAATTGTTCTACAGTACATGAGGCACCCATACATCTCGCTGCTATGTGGATATAAGTGTAGACATGTAAGGATCATCAGCCAAGGGGTGTGGGTCAACACCCATAGGGACATTCTATGAGTCTCACGTGCAAATTTTCAGAGAAGAGGCAGAGGTATTCCTAGTGCAATGCCAAAAATGAAATCATCGTGAACTGTAGCAATTGGCTTTAAGCTCTCAAGTGCCCCTATAGTTTTCTCTGTACTAATTTTGGTTTCACTTAGCCAAAGTAGGAAAATACAATGGTAATTAGTGATATCTCAGTAATCCACCCCTGGAATTTTTTGGCAATGTGTTTAGAAAATTAAGCATTTTGAAAAATAATTTCCCAAAATGCAAAATAATTTTACTACCTAAAACAAATGAATCCTTTATTCCTGATATTGAGTACACATAAATAATCCCAAGTGGAGATCTTTTTGGCATAAAGCTTGATTTCTTTTTTTAATAGAAAAGAAGACCCAGGTACTGTTTATCAGCTATATAAGCCAAAAAAATAAAAAAATCAGTCTTTCAAAGCCAACAATACTTAAAACTTGAATATATTTAGAGTTCTGGGATGGCTGAATTATAATCAACATGGAAAAGAAAACATCACTAAAACATTCTCTTGACCAAAATACACACTCCACCCTTCAGCCACTTCCTCAGGCAAGCGTGTGGACATAAAACTATTTACCCTCCCTCGTCTGCTTCTTAACTAGTCACCATTGTTAATTAGAGGAATCCAGGTCAGTTTGCCCAAACAAGTCAATGAAATGTATTGTTAACAGATGCTATGGGCACCTATGATCATTTTATTATCATCCTATCATCTGGAAGCATCATGGGAAATGAAATAGTTTCTACAGAGATTTGTTGTTGAAATGCTACAAAATGCAAAACAACTATGAAACACATCTACTGAATAAATCAGACCAAATGAAAATAAAAACTATCCTCCACATTAAGAACTGGGGAGAAATGGAATAAAGATGGTGCTTAAAGAGAGAATAAAATTCCCCCAGTATTATGCTAGTTCATGGTGGCAATAAAAGCATTAATTCTTGGAGAAAGAGTGAGAGTGATTTCACCAGTTCAGCGACTACTAAAAATCTCTGTTCTTACCTTAAAGTCAAATAGATTTTAAACACAAATATCTCTTGAGGCTTGACATTAGTTAAAAAGTGATTGTTCACTGAAGGGTAGGGGAAAGGGGGGTGTGGATGGGAAAAGGTGAGTGGGCACAAGGCATATTTATAATGAATTTTTTTTTTTCAAAATAAATTTATTTATATATTTATTTATGGCTGTGTTGGGTCTTCGTTTCTGTGCAAGGGCTTTCTCTAGTTGTGGCAAGCGGGGGCCACTCTTCATCGCGGTGCGCGGGCCTCTCACTGTCGCAGCCTCTCTTGTTGCGGAGCACAGGCTCCAGACGCGCAGGCTCAGTAGTTGTGGCTCACGGGCCCAGTTGCTCCACGGCATGTGGGATCCTCCCAGACCAGGGCTCGAACCCGTGTCCCCTGCATTGGCAGGCAGATTCTCAACCACTGCGCCACCAGGGAAGCCCATGAATATATTTTTAAAGAAAACATTTCATATCATTAGGAAGTCTATTAAGTTCTCACACTGATGGCTTTAATATTCTCAATGGATTCAAAAGATGTTATTATGATATTCTGTACTTATGCTCCCCAGTGAAATGGCATATTATCTAATCACTTAATTATTTTTTTATATTTCAAGATAGGCATTTTTCTTCCTGAATTGTTATATTAAATCAGTTCTCTTAATAAAATTGTTTGTCAGAGTCTCTCTTTATAAAACCAAACTGATGGGATTTACCAATATCAACTAACCAAGAAAATAAACAGCAGTCCTTTTCTTGAAAATGAAGTAGTGGGATTTATACAGCCGCTTGAGAGAGGCTTAGTCAATCCCTGAGAAGCATAAAGAATTATTCTGGAATAGATTAAGTGCCTCTACAAGGCGTTATTCCAGCAAAGAAAGAGATAAGGGTCATCTATTTGAGTGACAGGGAAGTTTGTCTAATAGTATGACTTGCTAAGGAATAATTCTCACTCCAAAGACTTTTTACACAAAATGGTGACTCACAGATCTGGGGATAAGGGAAAGGAAAAGTTCTGAGAAGGTAAACACACTTCACCTTTTACATATTACCAGTTCATACCTGAGCTGAACTGGTAAGTGTGACACATTTTCCTAGCTGGGTACATACATGATTCCATGAAGGTACTTTTGTTTCATGAGCATAAAAAATGAGTGAGAGCAAGAGACAAAATGGATACCTTATATCTAATGAATAGATAATTACTATATCTAAAAATATAGATCATCTTTAGAAACGATCACTATGATTCTAAGAAGAAGTAACATGCTTATTTAGAATTGTAATCATTTTTCTAACAATTATCAATGAAGGGTCATAAGTATACAAGTCATTTCTCTTTCCAATTGCTAAGGCTAAAAAGGGTTTCTTGAAACTCTGCTTCATTTCCAGTGAACTACAGTACAAGATTGTTGTCTTTAGTTGATACTGAAAACACAATTATTCCAAGTGGTACATAGATCCTTCTGTAGGTAAGTGATGTTTCGTAATGCTCTAAAAAATTATTTATCCCAATAAATTTAAGGTAGAGATGCATTTCTCACAGTGCTTCACTCTCCTTGCTTTTTTTCCCCAGTACCCAGAGGCATAGTAGACATTACGTCTTCCCCCACACCCCCAAGTTCACAGTTGCACACTCAGGTTATTTCAACTCACTTGTACACACTTCTGAGTTATCAATCAGATGGGCATCCAGAAAAGAAACATCTTAATTTTTAAAAAGAAGTTTGTGGGACCTAAATGATAAATGAAAAGGATTTGTTTTAAAATTCTGGTACGCTCAGCAATGGAATACCATTCATTTTTTAAAAAATAATATTGAGTACACTATTTAATGACATGGAAATAGGTTCATGATTTAGTGTTAGGTGGGGGAAAAAAAGTTACCAAATACTATGCTTAAAAAGTATTTATACAGTTATAAATAGAAATACACATACAGAGATATGGAGATCTGGAAAGTTAGAGCAAAATGATGGTGATTATCTCTTAGTGGTGAAATTAATAATAATTTTTATCACTTTTGGAGAGAGTTTATGTAACTTACAGAAGTACAGTTATTTATTTCAGCCCAACTCTTACTCATTTTTCCATGTAGAAATTGAGTTTGGCAACAAGATTTCACATGGCTGCTTTGATGATAGGATATTAATAGTCGTTTTATCATCCTGGTGGTAAAGCCTTATCTTCCACTTCCTAGTATGATAGCTCTTCTTTCAGAAAGGCCATTCCATAGGCATTTATTCATCATGTGGTGAGTGTAAGTGAAGGGTCAAAATATAAATATTTTAATCACAGCTTCTTTCTTCCAATTAGACTCCCCACTTTTCATCTCTCCATGGCAAATATACTGTCAATATATGACTTTGATAATCAGAAAGAATTAGAACTACAGGAGTCCCTAAGAGAATCTCCAATGAGGACTAACATATATTGACATGTATAACATGTATACTAACATGTATATGGTAATATATACCAAGTGTTTCATATGCATGATCTGTGGATTAGAGATCTTAAGTAATGTGCCTAAGGTTGCCTAGCTAAATGGCAGAGCTTAGACTGAAACCTAAGTCTAATTGACTGAAACCCCATACCTTTCCTCCAATAGGTAGCAACCTCCCTAAAATATTTCTTGACCATCTACTTTATGTCTGACACTTTACATACATTCATTTGACCCTCAGGATAACCTCAATGGGTAGTTATTGTTATCCCCAATTTACAAATGTGGGAACTGGTGTTAAGAGAGTTTGAACAATTTCCCCAAGGTTACACTAGTGCTACAAGACATACTCAGATTTTAGCTCTTCAAAGCTGAGATTTTCCTACTACTGTATAAGTTTGCTAGGGCTGTCATAACCAAATTCTACAGCCTGGGTGGCTTAAACAACAGAAATTAAGCTTCTCACAATTCTGGAAGCTGGAGGTCCAGGATCAAGGTGCTGGCAGGTTTGGTTTCCTCTGAGGCCTCTCTCCTTGGCTTACAAATGGCCATCTTCACACTGTTTCCACCTGGTCTCTCCTCTGTGGGCACATCTCTGGTGTCTCTCTGTGTGTTCAAATTTCCTCTTCTTATAAGGACATCATTCAGATTGGATTAGTGTCCACCCATAGGACCTTAATGGCCTCTTTAAAGGCCCTATTTCCAAATACAGTCACATTCTGAGGTACTGGGTGTTAGGACATGAACATATTATTTGGCAGGGCGGCGAGGGTGGGGTAGGGTGGACACAGTTTAGCCCATAACAGGCACACAGTAAGATCATAAAACAGATCTTTTACATACTTTCTTCAGCTCAGGTTTTTACCTGTTCCAAGGACTGAAAACTTCTTAATCTGCGAGTGTGCATAATTCTAATATATAAAAGTTTAGAAATACACTCATTGTGATTAAATGGACCAAACTACAAGCGGGAGGATAGACTACTTAGCAGCAAACTATATAACTATGTAGAAAAGGAAGAGATTACGCCCATTCTTGCAATGGTTTATTGTTTCAGCTTCTCCAGGGAATAGCAGAAATACAAGGCTGATCCTTAGACTGTTTTGCAAAAACTCAATCTCTGCCCTAGGGTTAGGTGGGGTGATGCCTTAGGGATGTCCATGGCCCTCAGACATACCACCTCCTCACATCCTGTGGGGGGAAAACACGGCTGAATGAGTCAGCGGCTAAGTTGGGAATTAACTCAGAGCTTCTGGAATAGTAGGTTCAACATGTAAAAATGAGAATAATCCCCACAATCATTTTCACCCTGAACCAGCTGATTCTAAAGATATGATTCATTCAAGATAAAGCCAAATATTCCACCTACATACTTCTTGAGTCATTAGGAAAAGAGGTTTTTTTGTATATAAAAATATATATACTTTTAGGGTATTTCCCTTCTTATACTTTTGGCAGAAACAGAAAGATCACAGGAATTCAACTCAGGAAAGAGAGGGAGAGAGATACAGAGAAAAAGAGAGATACACACACACACACACACACACACACAAACACATATACACATCACAAAACAAGGTATAAAACTAGTCAATGAACAACGTGTTCAGATAGTATAGACACAGAATGAATTCAGAAACCTGTTTTGAAATCTAAACTATCAACACCACTTCACTTCATAAGACATGTTCCCATTCTTTTTCCATTTGTTCAGTGTGGACTTCATTTAAGACATAAATTATTAACAGTCTTCTGAAACCAATCGTAATGTCCACAAAATTATGTAGATAACAAAAAAGTCAGCATGTTTTCCATTTGTTTGTATTTGTCCTAATAGCCCAATGTAATTGTTTTACTAAACTGGCTTACCATTAGAATATTTGTTAATATAATACAAATTAATTCAAAAGGATTTGGAAAAGATTTCGGGGAAAAAAAAGCTCAACTTGAAACAACGTAGCTAGATAATCCAAAGAGTTGATGTCACTCTCCACTTTTTATTCAAGACAAGCTTTCTTTTGTTAAGTACATGATCTTATGCCAACAAATCATTGTTCTCAGTCCTGCACTGATCTAGTTTTTAAGGTAGACATGGCAGCCCCTTCCCTTCTACGAAGCTAGGGACATAATAAGAGGATTCATGGTTTGGGTCATTCACTCAGGTTATCACATTTTAGCCTCGGATCCTAGGGTCTCCTCATCCTCTTGTATGCATATTTTTGATTCCTCTTTTAGGGAAAAAGACTGAGGAAGAATCCAGTGGGAGGCTTAATACCTCCAGCATCGTAACAGCTGATGAGGTGGAGCCAAAACCTAGTGACAAAGCCCTCAAACAGGACACCCTAACCAGCCAGGACGTAGATGTCCGTTGTTGGTCATAATGGGGGCCACATAAGCTTGGAGAGAAGAAGCCTCGGCCTGTCCATTAGTATCAACAAGTTATGTAATTAGCATGGCTGCCTGAATGATAAACTTTTAACTGTAATGCTAAATTATATTTCTTTCCCTGAGTCACGTATTTAGTCCCATAGTTTCTCTAGGTCTCCTTGACCTCAGAGGATTTAAGGGATAGATTATGTGGGGGAGGAGCAAAGAAGTGGGAAGCATTACCCCCAATTTGGAAAGAGCTACACATCTCTTTGGAACTAGAACAAAGGTAGTGCACAAAACAATGGTAAAAGTGGGATGAAAAAGCTTAAAATTTTGATTGGGCCTAGTTGGCATGAACTATATCTGCTACATTAGAATTTCTAGCATGTTTGTTTAATATTAAATAAGTGAACCCTCTTCTTCCTAAAACCTACTTCTTCACAACTCCTACTGTTCTAGCTTTGTCCAGACTGCTTGGTCTAATTCTCTGGTCCCTCCCCCTTCTTTCAGCCTAAAAATATTGACATTTATTAGGACCCCTTTCTGTTCCCTCTTTCCCCTTTGTTGTATTTTCAACCCTAGCTCATCTCTTCTACTCACATAAATTTAAGTATTATATATATACTGACAACTCCTACATTTATATCTCTAGTCCGGACTTTGATTCTCAGCCTCAAACTTGAATAGCCAATTGTCTACTGTTATCTGCAGTTGGCTAACTCATCCAAAATGGAATTCTAGATACTTTCCTGTATCTCCACTCCCATCTGCCTTACCTTCACCCAGCAGTCCCAACCTTGGGACCTGGCACGATCATTTTCTATCCAGTTACTAAAGTCAGAAATCTGGGGGTCATGCTGAGCAAATACTGATCTTCCTACCTACAAAATATATCTTGGTTCAACATTTCCCACCTGAATTACTGAAATGTTCACCTAATCTGTATCATTACTTTTTCAAATAAGGTACCCCTCAAATCTATTTTCTGCATAGCTGCCAGACAATCCCTGTTAAACAGAGGTTATCTCCTGTTACTCTCTTGATTAAAAACCTTTCAGCGGCCTCCTATTGTTTTGGAGCAAAATTTAAACTTTTTTCCATATCTTACAAAGCTCCCCATGGCCCTGCTCCTCCTACCTCTCTCCTTCACCTAAGTCTAGTCACACCAGCCATTGTCATTCTGTGCCACAACTACTGAAGCCCGCGCACCTAGAGCCCATGCTCCACAACAGGAGAAGCCACTGCAATGAGAAGCCCGCGCACCCAACAAAGAGTAGCCCCCGGCTCGCTGCAACTAGAGGAAGCTTGCGTGCAACAACAAAGACCCAATGCAGCCAAAATAATTAATTAATTAATTAAAGAATTTTAAAAATGGTATAATATAAGCACGAGTTTTTAAATATGTTATTTATTTATTTATTCATTTATTTATTCATTCATTTATTTTTATTTTTGGCTGCGTCGGGTCTTCATTGCAGCATGCAGGATCTTTTTGTTGCGGCACGTGGACTTCTCTCTAGTTGTGGCGCTCACGGGCTCCAGAGCACGTGGGTTCTGTAATTGCAGCACGTGGGCTCTCTAGTTGAGGTGCACGGGTTCAGTAGTTGTGGCGAGCGGGCTTAGTTGCCCCACAGCATGTAGGATCTTAGTTGCCCAAACAGGGATCGAACCCACTTCCCCTGCATTGGAAGGCAGATTCTTTACCAATGAACCATCAGGGAAGTCCCAAGCACGATTTTAAGATGTAAAATTATGAAGCTGGTTCTGAACTTTGCCATTTGCATCTTCAGCCTCCCTTTTCTGTTTCTCCTTTCTCTTCTACCATTCTTTTGGTTCCCAGGGAATTACCGTTTTATAGCTCTTTCCCATTATTTTTGGAGTTCAGTGCCTGTCCCTTCTCACTGAGGTATTGATGAAACCCTTGGCAGTGGTCAAGGCAGTGTGGGACCATGCTGGCTCCTATTCAGGTCACCTTCTTCCAAGGTCACTCCAGTTGTGGGTCATCTGTCGGTTTTTTGCATTTCTTATGCTAATCCATTGAAAAATGAGCACTCCCCTGCCCAACAGTGGACATGTTACAGATGTGAATTCTCAGTCTGTAACCAGTTGTTCAAAATTCAGACATAAACATACAGAGTTTTCATCAGCTGTGTTTCTATAAGTGCTAGTCCTTCTCCCCACCCATTTGCTGCTTCACATTTCCTTGCAAAAGCTGAAGCTTTTACATTCCTCTAATTTGTGAAAATGCCTTCTTTATCTTTTCTGCTGCGCTGGGTGGAGTTTTACAGACTCCTCTAATCCATGCTGGGGAGAAAACAACGTCCAAGCTAAAATACTCCCTGAAATGGTCTTTCCCACTGTTCTCCGGAAATATTTGTGTTTGCCGTTTTTCTAGGGAAGTTGCTGTTGAACTGATTCTTGATCACAGTATATTATGCTCTCTTCTTATGATTTAGATTTAGTTGACCCAAAAAGATAAAATCTGCTTTAAACTCTTGGAGGGAATTCAGCCAGCCTCTTACCTTAACTCATGCCTTTTCCCTCTCATCCCTCTGTCTTAACATGCCTGAGATATAAAGCCTATTGGAATTGTGGGTCCTTGTCCACCTTTGGTGCCACCAATCTTGACATGGTCCTCATCTTGTGAAGTCTCCTCAGCCAGCAAAAATGGCCATGCCATTTTCTTCCCCAAGCAATCTACCATCATAGGGCTTAGCGTTCTCGAAACTTGGGGGTATGATTGAAACAATGAATAGACTGGCTGGGTGGAACATATGAGTACAGCAAAGAATTTGAATTTTGGAGAAGGTATGTGAAAAAGAGGCAAAAGAATCTGAATTATGGCAGGGTCCAGAATCTGTGTGAATTATGCATGAATATGGGTAAGTGTGACAACACAGGTAATTTATTAGTCTATGTAAACAGGGAAAGCTATTAAGATGAATATTGATCATAAATAATGGATAAGTGGGACAAAAAAACTTAAAATTTTGATTGGGCCTAGTTGGCATGAACTATATCTGCTACATTAGAATTTCTAGCATGTTTATTATTAAATAAGTGAACCCTCTTCTTCCTAAAACCTACTTCTTCACAACTCCTACTGTTCTAGCTTTGTCCAGACTGCTTGGTCTAATTCTTGGTCCCTCCCCCTTCTTTCAGCCTAAAAATATTGACATTTATTAGGACCCCTTTCTGTTCCCTCTTTCCCCTTTGTTGTATTTTCAACCCTAGCTCATCTCTTCTACTCACATAAATTTAAGTATTATATATATACTGACAACTCCTACATTTATATCTCTAGTCCGGACTTTGATTCTCAGCCTCAAACTTGAATAGCCAATTGTCTACTGTTATCTGCAGTTGGCTAACTCATCCAAAATGGAATTCTAGATACTTTCCTGTATCTCCACTCCCATCTGCCTTACCTTCACCCAGCAGTCCCAACCTTGGGACCTGGCACGATCATTTTCTATCCAGTTACTAAAGTCAGAAATCTGGGGGTCATGCTGAGCAAATACTGATCTTCCTACCTACAAAATATATCTTGGTTCAACATTTCCCACCTGAATTACTGAAATGTTCACCTAATCTGTATCATTATTTTTTCAAATAAGGTACCCCTCAAATCTATTTTCTGCATAGCTGCCAGACAATCCCTGTTAAACAGAGGTTATCTCCTGTTACTCTCTTGATTAAAAACCTTTCAGCGGCCTCCTATTGTACTGGAGTAAAATTTAAACTTTTTCCATATCTTACAAAGCTCCCCATGGCCCTGCTCCTCCTACCTCTCTCCTTTACCTAAGTCCAGTCACACCAGCCATTGTCATTTCTGGTTGCCTGAAAGGTGGTTTCCTTAATTCATCACAGGGCTGAATCCTTTTCATCCTCTGAGTCTCTGTTTAAAATTCAGTAGTTTTAGTTAATTGTGTGTTCGTCTTACTGTTTGTCTCCCCCACTGAAATGCAAAGGTCAGTGATCTTGACTGCCCTATTACTTGTATTCTCATTGCCTAGAATGGTGCATGACACATGGAAGTATTCAGTAAATAATATTGAGTGGATAAATTAAAGAATGAGTGCCAAAATTATACAATAGATTTATGTAGAACAGTAGTAAAAACTAAAAGTGGTAATTAAAGTTAAAAGGTAACTATGTCCAGCTATCATTTAACCCAATTATAATTAAGCTTAATTTTCAACATGCTAAATAAACTTTGTTAATTTTACTTAATTCCAACGGAACACTGTACACATATGACATATATACGCTTAGTATTCATATCTGTATAGTCTAACCCTCACAGTTAATCATGTCTGAAGATTGTTGGCTCCCAATTCTTAAAAAGGGAAGGAACATTGATTTTATTTGGGAGAGCTTTAGAAAATTTTGGCAAATTTGTACATTTGCAACTTTGGCAAAAAAAAGCATACTTTTATTGACCTTATATGGGTACAGATTTAATGCTTTAGCAGAAGTATTTGTTAGCATATGCAGATTACAGCTGGTTCACCAGGGGATGGTTATAAGAGATCACTCCATTTAATTCTTGATACCAATTCTTTCTCAGAGTGCTACTTTCTCATTCTTTGTTTTCCATAAAGTATTAGTCTTAGGCTGAAAGCAACCATGCTGAATTTTATCCTTTTTTTTTTTTTTTTTTGCATACTGAGGGAACTCAGCATGAAGCAAAGAATGTACTGTTTATAAATCTTTATTGGCTGAACGCTAAAATAACAGCTGTAAGTAGTTAAGCATTAGTGGACTCTTCCCTGCCCCCTCCCTTTGGCCATTTAAATTCTCTTCTGATGAACCTACAAACAACCCAGTTGATAGAGATTTGGAACATTCTCCAAGTCTTATTTTGACTAATCTAATTTTCTACAACACTTGCTTAGTTTTGCTTGATTAGTATATTTTGGATTTTCTTTATAAAGAATTTTTTTAACTTGATGGATGTATGGACTGGATAAATGATGGATGATTATAAAAGGCAACACTTTTTACTGTTCTCCTTCTGGGAGAGATACTTTTAAAAAAGTCAGCCAATAATGCTTCTAATTTAAGGTTTTAGAGATATGAGAATCTTTATACATGCATATTGCTCAAGACAATAAAAATGGACTTAACTCTTTCAAAATGGAATTTCGTACTAAAGAACATTCCATCACAACCTCTAAAATTATTAATTAGCAGGCCTAGTCACTCATGGCATTACCTTTTCCACTGAAAGAGAATTTCTAGCCAGTTTTCCATGAGTTAATGCAATGTTTCCAAGGGATGGACATGGGAAAATACTGCGGAGTAAAACTGGTCAAATTGAATTGAACTGAATCAAATGAGGCACCATAAATAGGTTACATTCAGCACATCATAAAGGCTTCTTAGGAACTATTAGGGTAACCATATCCTTCACCCCTAATCCTAATTTGAATTCTAAATGAAGATGTTTCATGAACAAAGATCTTTACAAAAACATATCCAAGGAAATAATTATGAATATTGTAGGAGAGGAAAAAGTTTTTCTTGACCCTCTTAGAGTTGCTGGCTGGGTCTGAAAATTAAACTGACAAAGATAGATGAATAAGAGAAAAGCATACAGGTTTATTTAATATAAGTTTTATGTTGCCTGGGAGCCTTCAAAAGGAACTGAAGATCCAGAGAAAGTTAAACCTGTGTATTTTATGTTGGGTTTGATAAAAAGTGGACAGTCACAGAGGAGTAAGATAGGTTAAGAAGTATGAGGAGAATGTAGTGAACTGAGGGAAACTGAGCGAGGTCTCAGTTAGAGGGAGGTTGTTAGAATTTTTCATGGTGTTCCCTTGTCTTCAGAGATAAGGATGCTCCTTTCCTCTGGGTACCAGGAGATCACCATTCACGTGAGGGTTTTACGAACTGTTTCAGGGAAGAAGGGAAGGGAAGGGAAGTCAGAGTGACCTTCTTGCTTCTGTCATTTTCTCATATGCCTTCAGCTTAAAATATTCAATATGCCAAGGGTGCCCATATTTGGGGGGTAGTGTGTCCTGAACCCCATCACTGTCAAGAAGAAAACCACGTGCAGTAATATCCAAAGGGTCCCAGGTGATTACCAATAAAGATACACACATACTTACAATAATGAGACATGTAAACCCTTCTTCAGTTTCTTTTTTCCTCTTTGGAATAAAGAAGGATGATTTGGCAGCAGTGCTTAATTTCTTTTCATAAACTATAGAATGCTAGAGCTGGACAGAATGGTCCTCAACATTCACAAATCCAGACAACATTTTCCTGTGAAGAAACAGAAGCCAAGGAAATGGAAGTGAATTATCATGTGAGGTACATCTACCCACCAGACGTGTTGGGTTTAAAATTCTTCTCAACTATACCATGCTTTCTCCTGGCAAATTTTCTGACTGAAGGAAGATATTCAAAGAGGAGCTTGGGAAAAAGAGAATAAAGTGAACTGCCAGATGGGTTAATAAGAATGGTTTTCCATCTGTCTTCTAGGCTTGCTCCAAGGAGTTCTGTGAGAGAATTGAGCAGTAATGCCAAAGGCTTCCATTGTATGTAATGGATTCTCTCCTCCGCCCCGCCTATGCATCTCCCCAGGCGCTAGTTAAGGACCATCCTTAGGATAATTGAGAGAATAGCCACTTAAATTATTTCCGGTGTTCTGTGCTTCAGATGCAGCATGCCAGTTGAGAAAGATTGAATTTTCTAACACACAAAACAGATGAGCAATAGGTAGGCAGTGGCAAACCGAGGTAGAAGATTGAACAAACTAAGGAAACAGCGTGGTGTAGAAAGGCAAGGCAAGAGCATGGACTTTATGACATTCTGAATTGAGTGTAAATCCCATCTATGCCACTGACAAGCTATGCCACAGTGAGAAAATGATTTAACTTCTAGAAGCCTGATTTTCTTGACTCGTAAAATGGGAATCATCTAGCCTACCTCTCAGGAACCCTTGTAAAGATTAAATAGGATAACACATATGAAGCACTTGGCCCAATAGAGATACTTAATACATATTTTAAGGAGGGAATTTGAGTGAATGGAACGAACACATGGTCTTTGGAGTTGGATGGACTTGGGCTCATTTCCTGATGCTGTCACTGGTACTCCTAATACGGTGCCTGGGACACTGTAGATGCTCAGTGAAATGCCAATTTCTTCCCTTTCTCTGCCCAAGTCTACCTCCTTCCATCAACTTGTGAATATAGAGCTAAATCTCTCCAAATGCTGTCTGCAACAGAATCACCTGGAGGACTAGTTAAAACAGACCGCTGAGACCCAGCCCCAGAGTTTCTGATTCAATGTGTCTGTGTGGGGCCAAATTTTGTGTTTCTAACAAGTTCTCAGATGATGCTGAATTTGTTTGCCTGTGGACCACACTTTGATATCGATGTAGATATAGAACAGATAGTTTTGAGTGCTGGAGGACAAAGTCTTCAGGATTTTGGGCCTCTTTTTGGTTTTTGATTGAAAGCTCTATTAAAGTACATTAACTGAGACAGCTTAACTTACTCTGATGCTGCTCAAGACAACATGCTTGATTTCTATTCTCAGTTCTATCTTGTTTTAATTCTCTGTTCCTCCGCTTACTGCTTTGGAATGCAGTGCTCGGTATGAAATCAAAAAGAACAAGAAAGTGACTAGGTCAGTACTTGCTGAACCAGACAATTCATCTCAAGTGAAAAGCACAGCAACATATTTTCCAGTTCTCTAATTTTCCCAGATTTCTCATTTCTTTTTACAGGTGAAAACTTGGGGTAATCAATTAAACGGTATATCAAATATTGTGATCCAAACACTGTCTGACTCACAGCTTGGGACACACACAAATGCAGCAGACTTAGGGCCAACATTGTATGTAAGCAGTTAGTTGCTGTTTATATCAGCGGTCAAACACTGGTGCTCCAGTGCTAGCTGGAGGACATATTTTGTTTGTTTTGTTTTGTTTTATCTGAGTTTTCTATTTGATGACTGTTATGGACTGAATGTTTCTGCACCCCCTGCCCCCCAAATCTCCAAATTCATGTATTGAAGCTCTAACCTCCCATGTGGCTGTATTTGGAGATGGGGCCTCTAAAGAAGTAACTCAGATTAAATGAGGTCATAAGGCTGGGGCTCTGATCCTATAGGATTAATGTTCTTTTTTTTTTTTTAATTAATTTATTTATTTATGGCTGTGTTGGGTCTTCGTTTCTGTGCGAGGGCTTTCTCTAGTTGTGGCAAGTGGGGGACACTCTTCATAGCGGTGCGCGGGCCTCTCACTATCGCGGCCTCTCGTTGCGGAGCACAGGCTCCAGACGCGCAGGCTCAGTGGTTGTGGCACATGGGCTTAGTTGCTCCGCGGCATGTGGGATCTTCCCCGACCAGGGCTCGAACCCATGTCCCCTGCATTGGTAGGCGGATTCTCAACCACTGCGCCACCAGGGAAGCCCCCTAATGTTCTTATTAAAAGAGACATGGGAAAGCCCCCCCCACCCCCCCACCCCCCCACCTCCCCACCTCCTCTTCCTTTCTCTTTCTGGCTCTCTTTCTCCACGTGCATGCACTAAGGAAAGACCCTGTAAAGTGAGAAGGTGTCTGACTGCAAACCAGGAAGACAGCCCTTACCAGAAATCAACCATGCAGGCATCCCAGTCTCAGACTTCTGTCCTCCAGGGCCATGAGAAAATACATTTCTGTTGTTTAAGCCACACAGTCTATGGTATTTTGTTATGGCAGCCCAAGCAGACTAAGACAGTGCTTGCATCCTATTGACCCAGAGTGCTTTTTTAAACTCTGGATTGGTCATTGTGCTTGATATCTTCCATTTGCTCCTGTAGATCTACTCTCCACCTTTCTCCTTCCTCCTCCATTTAGGCTAATTTGGATATTCCATCTGTTTTCTATTAGCAAAACTGATGATATGATTATCAACATTTTAAAAATTGAGAGATTTTGCATGAAAATAAATCTGGATTTTCAGATTCTCATGAGAAAGTTAGATCTGGCAACAGTGTTGGCAGTAATACACTGGCACTTCACTTTTCGACTGGGTGTTAGCTCTCAAGTTGGCCGTGCTTCACTCAATTACTTTACCAGGTTGGCCTCTGTGACTATCTGAGAATACTATCCCTATTTCTCATGAGATAATGTGAAGAGCTATAAAGTCCAGATGCTTGGAAATCTCTTTTACTGGCTGCTGTAGGTGTTGCTGGTAACAGCTCACACCCTTTTCTGGAGTATTGTCCTTGGGGTGATTGAAACCACTTGGCTTGGGAATCCCTAGGAATTTGCCTCCTTCCCAAGACAAGACCAGCAATAAATTCTAATATGGACACCTCCATTCTGGAAGGAGCAAGTATTTATCCTGACCAGGATTGATATGTCTTCCAGAGACGGGCTTGCCTTTACTACCCACAGTGCCTCAGCCAGCCTCAGTCTGGTTCATTGAGCAAGTATCCTGCATAACCTTACATTGAATCAAGGGACCCACTTTATGGTCAAAGAGGTGCAATGACGAGCACATGACCATGGGGTCTACAGGTCATGCCACATACCACACCACCCAGAAGCTACTGGCATGACAAAGCAGTAGAACAACTTCTTAAAGACACAGCTGAAACACCAGCCTAGAGATGACATTTTGTGAGAATGAGTCACTACCCTTTAGGACGCAGCATAGAATTTTAACCTATAATCTATTTTTGGCTATTGCATTGGTCCTGTGTCTTTAATAACTAAAAAATATGGGTCCAGTACCCAAGCTGTAGAAGTAGGAATGACCCCATTCACCATCACTCCCAGTGATCAACTTGAGCAATCTTAGTCTCTGGTTCCTGGAAGGGAAATGCTTCCCCCCAAGAGGCCACCGTAAGATTCACTCTAAACCTAAAGCTTTGGTGGCCACCTGGTCACTTCTTGGGCCAGAAGCTCAGTAGGCAACAAAGGAGCTCACACACTGGTGAGGGAAGTTGACCCTGATCACTGCAAGAAGGTAAGACTGTCACTACATAAAGGGGAAAAAAGGAATATGGGTAGTAGCACTTCGGGAATTCACTTCACCATCTCTGGTGCTCCCAGACCCAGTTTTACTGTGGCTAGCCGCCATGACCATGACCTAGTAAGTCTTGGAGTCCAGAGGCTCAAGACCCTTAGGAAGGAAGGTTTGGATCTTCTATAGTTTCCCACTGCACAAGGATCCTCATCTCAGGCCCTTTTTCTAGCTTATCCTAAGATAATATTTTACCCCAAATTAGTGTTCCTCTCCCTGATACTATATTGCAACTGCCCATCTCTCAGCTAACACTTTAAGGGGGATTATGCGAGTTTGCTGAGAGTATGATCTTACAGGCATCTAGAGGAAAGAAAGGTTCACTTCATGCCACTGAGCATTTTGCACATGAGCCCTGAGGCATCTGTATATTTTGAAGACCCTGAAGGCCTATCAAGCTTTAGGAATAGAGTTTACTCCTAATGCAAGCAAAATTAATAAGGTAGTTTAGCTAATTATCCAGAATTCCGAATGTATTCTAAACAAATACCAAAGATCTAAGGTACATGTGTTTTAAAGTTAAATTACCCAAATCACTTCTTTTTTTTTTTTCTTTTTTTGGCCACGCTGTGAGGCTTTTGGGATCTCAGTTCCCTGACCAGGGATTGAACCCAGGCCCCAGGGAAAGTGCCAAGTCCTAACCACTAGACCACCAGTGAATTCCCTCAAATCACTTCTTAGGTTCTCTACTTCATACAGCTTACATAGATCTGAAATCAGAAACTTTTGAAATTTGTGGTAACACTCTGCATACTCGTCTTTTTGTCTTTTTTTTAAATTTCAGAGCATGACAGACCTGAAGAATGTGAATTTAATTACTAAGTAAGAATTTTCCAAGTAATAACTATTAGTTTAACTCCTTTCTATGCCAGCTTACAAATAACTTCCAAATTGTGGTATTTTTTCTTTTCTTTCACATTTTAGTCATGTCCCAAATCTTAATTATTTCTTTGAGTGAGAGAAAACTTTGGAATACAGAGAGAAACTCTTTTCTTAAATATATCTTGTTACGTTTGTGTCTAGAATTGCTAGGACATTTGGAAATGACACTTTCTGCCATTACAAATGACTTTGTATAAGCACAAAGCACACAACAAAGAAAAGAGTGACATTTACAATTATGGAGAGGGGAAAAATTCTAATTCTAAAAATGATTCTTTATTTTACTGGTAATAAAAGTAATAGGTGGTGGTGTTTTTCTCCATAACAGTTGCCCGAACTACTCAGTTTTTATATCAGAGTGACATTTATTTTCCTCTTAGATTTCCTCTGGAAAAATGCAAGCATTCCAAAAGTGTTTCTACTTTTTCTTAAAATCATAGCACATTACTTGGAAAATAAAGATTTTCAATGCTTAATATTCACTGTTTTGAAAAAGTTTGTAAATTGAGTTTTTAAAACTATACAAAATCTCTTTAAAGTTTAGTTGAAAACATTAAGTATACTGTCTCCAAAATTTTTGTTTAATTTTAGAGGTTTTTCTCAGTTAAGTCATGGTACTCAATTTCATACATTTTGCTTTATATTGTTAGCCTTGAAAGTATTGTGAACTCAATTTGATTGTTCTATGATATGATTTTTTTAAAATCACCTTTTCCCCTGTGTGATATTACCCAGCTTCAGAATATTTTTTTCAAAACCTCTCTTTCTCCCTGTCTTGCTCTTCCCCCTTCCCTTCCCTCTCCTTTTTCCTTCCTGACCAATTTTATCTGAATACTGTTAGGTGAAGCTGACAAAGGGAGTCATGTGTTCTGGGGGAGGTGGCAGCCATGATGGCCCAGAGCAGCTAGCTGAAGCCCAAGATGGAGAGGAGGACATCCACATGTACAGCTACCCACAATGGGATGCTGGAGCCTGAGTGGGGTGAGGGGCACCTGTGCAAATGCAGGGCCCTCCAGGGGATGTTAGAGGAGCCTTAACAGTGTGAACAGGGCATTTCCTTGGAGAATGGTGGTCCAGAGTTGGGTAGTAAACCCTGAGCTGAGTCAGAAGGATGTCCATTCAGGGGTCGACCTAATACGGAGCACCAAGGGAGGACAGTGTCTACACGATTTGGAGGGTGGGAATGACTGACACATAGTGTTGGAGCCTGGGCAAGTTGGAAATGGTGTCCACAGCTGAGGGAGTTGGAGAGGTTAACATCACTGGCTTGGTCTGGACTATCAAAGTCTGAGTTGGTGTCCATGCAGGAGTAACCCATTACAGGGTGTTGGAATCCAAATAAGTGAGGAGGAGGGCAACCACATGGTGAGTGGGGTGTTGTCTGGAGCCGGGTGGTAGAATCCAAGTGGACCGAGGGAGTTATCTGCTTGGGTTACATTTACAGTAAAGAAGTCTGGCAGACACTACCTTAAATGAGGGCTTAATGTAAATAGCACTAGAAATGAGATAAATAAAAATTATGAACCATCTGATAGAATGCAATGAGAAGAAAATGACATCTTCTTCATGATATTAATGTCACAGATGCACAACCCGAAAATCTAATCATGAGGGAACACCAGATGAACCTATGTTGATGGATATTTTACAAAATAATTAGCTTATAGTCATCAAAAGTGTCTAAGTCATTCTCACAAACAGTGCACAAGTTTCTCTTTTCCCCTCATCCTAGCTAACATTTATCTCTTCGCTTTTTGTTGATAGCCATTCTAACATTGAGGTGATGTCTCCTTGTGGTTTTGATTTTCATTTCCCTGATGATTAGTGATGTTGAAGATCTCTTCATGTACCTGTTGGTCATTTGTATGTCTTTGGAAAAATGTCTATTCAGGTGCTTTGGCCATTTTTTAAATTGATTTGTTTTCTTGCTATTAAGTTGTATGAGTTCCTTACATATTTTGACTATTTAACCCCTCATCAGATAGATGATTTGCAAATATTTTCTCCCATTTCATAGGCTTCCTTTTTATTGTTTCTTTTGCTGTGCAGGAACAGCTTTGGTTTGACGTAATTCTGTTTGTTTACTTTTGCTTTAGTTGCTTGTGTTTTGGTGTCATATACAAAAAATTGTGGCTAAAACCAATATTAAGGAATTTTCCCCTGTTTTCTTCTACAAGTTTTATAATTTCATGTCTTACATTTAAGTCTTAAATCCATTTTGAGTTAATTTTTGTGAATGGTGTAACACAGGTGTTCAATTTCATTATTTTGTAGGTGATTGTCCAGTTTTACCAGCATCATTTATGGAAGAGACTATCCATTTTCCATCGAGCATTCTTGGCACCCTTTTCAAATATAAGTTGACCATATATATGAGAGTTTATTTCTGGGCTCTTGATTCTGTTCCATTGGCCTATATGTCTATTTTTAATGCCACACTGTCTCGATTACTACAACTTTGTAATATAGTTTGGAAGGCAGCTATGTTCACCACTATACCATGTAATATAGTTTGAATTCATGAAATCTGATGCCTCCAGTTTTGGTCTCTTTCTCAAGATTGCTTTGGCTATTCAGGTTTTTTGTGGTTCCATACAAATTTTAGAATTGTTTTTTCTATTTCTGTGAAAAATGTCATTGGAATTTTGATAGGGATTGCATTGAATCTATAGATAGCTTTGGATAGCATGGACATTTTAATAATATCAGTTCTTCTAATCCATGAATACAGGGTATCTTTCCATTTATTTGTGTCTTCTTCAATTTTTTCATTAATATCTTACAGTTTTCAGTGTACAGATCTTTTAGCTCCTGGGTTAAATTTTGTCCTATTTTGTTGTGATTGATGATATACAACAGAAGAAGTATCCTATTGTAAACAGGATTCTTTACTTCATTTCTTTTTCAGATAGTTTGTTGTTAGTGTACAGAAGCACAACTGATTCCTACGTGTTGATTTTGTATCTTGCGACTTTACTAAATTCTTGGATTAGTTCTAACAGGTTTTTTTGTGGAGTCTTTAGGATTTTCTGTGTACAAGATCGTGTCATGTGTAAACAGAGACAATTTTACTTCTTCCTTTCCAACTGGATGACTTATTTATTTTTCTTGACTAATTGCTCCAGCTGGGACTTCCAATACGATGTTGAATAGGAATGGTGAGAGTGCGCACCCCTGTCTTGTTCCTGATCTTAGAAGAAAAGTTTTCAACCATTCACCATTGAATATAATGTTAGCTGTGTATTTGTCATATATGGCCTTTATTATGTTGAGGTGTATTCTTTCTATACTCAATTCATTGAGAATTTTTATCATGAAAGGATGTTGTGTTTTGTCAAATGATTTTTGTGCATCTATTGAGGTGATCATATGATTTTTATCTTTCATTCTATTAATGTGGCATATTACATCTATTAATTTGTATGTTTTAAATCATCCTTGCATTCTTGGGATAAATCCCACTTGATCATGGGGTATGATCCTTTTAGTTGTTGAATTCAGTGTGCTAGTATTTTGTTGAGAATTCCTGCATCTATATTCATCAGAGATATTGGCCTTTGGTTTTCTTTTCTTGTAGTAATCATTTCACAATATATACATGTGTCAAATCATCACATTGTACAGTTTAAACTCACACAATGTTGTATATCAATGATATATCAATAAAGCTGGGGAAAAAGGTGTCTGGATCATGGAAGTCAAGGAAAGACCAAAGAACTGTTCTGATTTGACATAGCCTATGGATACATGAAAACTAAATCCAACATGGGATTCTGACTTGGATTTTCTGTACAGAAAGTTATCAGGACAATTGGCAAAACTTGAACGGAGTCTGAGAATTAGAGCATAGTAAAGCAAATTAGTTTCCTAATTTGATGATTACATTACAGTTATGTAAGGGAATGTTTTTGTTTGTAGGAAACGCACAATAATGTTTTTTGAGTGCAATGGAGCATCATGGCACCAACTTCCTCCCAAATGGCACAGGACAGGAAAAAAAAATCTTTATAATTATTTCAGAGTGAGAAAATTTTTTTAAATTTATCTCTCATAAATTTTATTTTTTTGTCTTTTTTTTAAATTAATTTTTATTGGAGTATGGTCGCTTTACAATGTTGTGTTAGCCTCCACTGCACAACAAAATGAATCAGCCATACACATACAGATATCCCCTCCCTTTTGGACTACTCTCCCATTTAGGTTACCGAAGTGTATTAGGTAGAGTTCCCTGTGCTATACAGTATGTTCCCATCAGTTGTCTATTTTATACATAGTATCAATCATGTATATGTGTCAATCCCAGTCTCCCAATTCCTCCCTCCCCACCCCTTTCCCCCTTGGTATCCATACATTTGTTCTCTATGTCTATGTCTCTATTTCTGCTTTGCAAATAAGATCATCTATACCATTTTTCTAGATTCCACATATATGCATTATTATATGATATTTGCTTTTCTCTTTCTGACTTACTTCACTGTGTATGACACTCTCTATGTCCATCCATATCTCTACAAATGACCCAGTTTCATTCCTTTTTATGGCTGAGTAATATTCCACTGTAAATATGTACCACATCTTCTTTATCCATTCCTCTCTTGATAGACATTTAGGTCGCTTCCATGTCCTGGCTATTGTAAATAGTGCTGGTATGAACATTGGGGTACATGTGTTTTTTTGAATTATGGTTTTCTCTGGGTATATGCCCAGTAGTGGGATTGCTAGGTCATATGGTAGTTCTATTTTTAGTTTTTTAAGGAACCTCCATACAGTTCTCCATAGTGGCTGCACCAATTTACATTCCTACCAATGGTGTAAGAGGGTTCCCTTTTCTCCACACCCTCTCCAGCATTTATTGTTTGTAGATTTTTTGATGATGGCCTTTCTGACCGGTGTGAGGTGATACCTCACTGTAGTTTTGATTTGCATTTCTCTAATAATTAGTGACTTTGACCATCTTTTCATGTGTTTGTTGGAGAAATGTCTATTTAGGTCTTCCATCCATTTTTTGATTGGATTGTTTGTTTTTTTGATATTGAGCTCTATGAGCTACTTGTATATTTTGGAGATTAATCCTTTGTCAGTTGTTTCATTTGCAAATATTTTCTCCCATTCTGAGGGCTGTCTTTTCATCTTGTTTATGGTTTCCTTTGCTGCGCAAAAGGTTTTAAGTCTCTCATAAATTTTAATACAAAAAGAATTCATTTTATTACAACTAGAACATTCTGATTAAATTGTCAAAATAATGTTTTTTTCAGGAGGCTTTGTGATAAAGATATCCTGGATCTACCCACTTTTCTCAGTCTTTCCTGTTACTGCCTCTGTCTGAGCCAGGAACCTCCTGCTGTTGAACATGGGCCTGCCTGCTTCCTCCTCTGCCCGCTTATGACCTGGTCTCCACATAGCAACTAGAGTGACCTTCCAAAAATAGCCAGATCTTATACCTCTCTCCTTACACAGCTCATCTAGGCTTCCTGTAACTCTTAGAATAAAATCTTAGGTCTTTACCACAGCCTTTACATCCCTCCCTGGAGCCTCAGGACAGTCTCCTTGCTCTCCCCTCCCACTACTCTTTCTCTCATTCACTGGTGTTGCCTCAGAGCGTTTTGGCTTACTCTGCCGGGAAGCCTGATTCCTCTCTTCTTTGTACTTAGGTCTTGGTCCAAAGGCCACTTCAGAAAGGGTATCTTTGAATTTCCTAATCCAAAGTAGCTCTTTCTGTTCCTATTCTTAGTTTCTATCTTATCAGCTTATCTAGATTTTCTCCATTGAATTTAAGAACATCTGAAATTATCTTCTTTCTTTGTTTCGTGGTGATCTTCCCTAACTAGGCAGAGATCTTGCTTTCCAGCTCACTGCTATATTTCAATACCTAGAACTAAGCCTGGTTCTCATTATGAATGAAAGAATAAATGAATGAATTACACAATGTAGGTTAAGAATACAGGTTCTGTGGGAGTGACTTTTGAATCATGAAAATATTTTTCAGTTCAGAAAATGAAGCTAAATAAAAGAAGGAAATGAATAGCTGAAAATTATAAAAGTCAGAGATTATCATTTAAATAACTTTTGAACAGAGTACTCTGACAATATACTCTTAGTGAGATGAATTTTTACACATCCTTAGTGAAATGTATTCTAAAAACAAAAAAAATCTTGAACTTAGTAGGTTTTTTGTTGGTAATGGTATGCATGTGGTAACTCAAACTATTTTGTGTGTAATATAGAAGAAAGCAATTAATAAATTGTTGAGAATCAAGCTTCTCATTGTGAGAAAAGGAAGTTACAAATATGGATGCATGGGAAAAGGTGAGGAAAAGCCCTATACATTTATTAAGATAATATGAATAATACACATACACACACATATTTCTATTTATATTCATATATATTCTAGGTCCTCTTAAAGGTCCTAAAATCAATGACAACCCTAATTGTGCACTTAAAAATGGTTAAGATAGCAAACTTTATGTTCTGTGCTTTTTAATTAATTAATTTTTAAAAAGGAAAGAAAAAAAACGATGGCTGTCTTTTATCAAAGAATACAATAGAGCCCAGATCTTGGTTTCTAATATCGTTCCTCATTAAACTAAACGAAAGCTCCTTGGAGAAATGGCCAATTCCAGGCCCAGGGTAGGAAAAGTACAAAATAATTGTTGAGGAAAAAAAGCAAGGAAATACTCAAACACTAATAATTATGTTTCAAATGAACATAGAAACTGGTTTGGAAGAGTTTTCATTGTCCAAATTTAGTGCAATTTGAGCATCAAAGAAAGAGGGAAAAGGGTATCTTTACAACAGAGCGATCTTGAGGTTAACCAGATAAGTTGACATTACGTTACTTTTAAAAGAAAAGTAACAGGAGGTACGTGTTATCAGTGCAGTATTTTTTTTTTTTTGAATTTTATTTAATTTATTTTTTGTATACAGCAGGTTCTTGTTAGTTCTCTGTTTTATACATATTAGTGTATACATGTCAATCCCAATCTCCCAATTCATCCCTCCCCCACCACCACCCCCTCCCCTGCCGGCCTTCCCCACTTGGTGTCCATATGTTTGTTCTCTACATCTGTGTCTCTATTTCTTATGCAGTATTCTTGATAAAAATGTTTAACTTGATTTTAATCATAAGGAGACAACCAGACAAATTTATATTGTATGATAACTGGCTCAGTGTCTTCAAAAATATCAATGTCTCAAAAAACAAACAAAGATAGGATGACTTTTTTAGATTATAGGAACTAAAGCAATATGGCAACAAAATGCAATGTCTGATCCTGGATAGAGGAATACAATTGTTCTCAAAGACACAGTTTTTCTGCAAGTTATTTTCAAATGATTTTTCCAAAATACACACATATATATGTATGTATGTATAAATATACACAGACACACACATATATATAATATGTACATACAGAAAGAGAATATAACAAAATATTAACATTCAGTGAATTTAGGTAAATGATAAATGAATGCTCATTGCACTATTTTTTCAAAATTCTATGGTTTACAACTTTTTAAAATAAAAAATTGGGGTAAAGAAGTGTAACATAGACCAAAGACTGCAGAGTCTGCAGTTAGACTTCCTGGGTTCAAATCCAGGCTCTAAATACTAGTTGCAAGACCAGCATTTTTAGATCTGTTTCTCATCTGGGAAAAGAAGGCAATAATGAACCTGCCTCATAGGATTTTTTTTCTTGAGTTGTAAATGTGAAAAATGCGTGCTAAGCACATGGCACAGTTGCTTGATATAAAGTTAGTACTCAATAAATGTTAATACTGATTATTGCAGTTACCCCAAAACCTGTGATAGCTCTTCATGAAATAAGACTATCATTTAACTGGTAATGAAATGGTGCATATTTATAAAAATATACTTTTTAAAATTTGTTTTTTCTCTTTTATATTAGTTTTAGGAAAATATATATATAAGATTATTTGTACCTGCATGGAAATGCATCTTAGAATGTCTTTATCTAAGACAAAACTAAATCCCTAGTTTTGTTTTCCTCTGTTGCAAATCAACTAATCTTTTCAACTGTGGAAATGACAGAGCTGTTCATTCATTTAACTGTATGTGACTGACCCATAATAGTTGCACAGGAAATGTGAAATAATGAAGGAATAAAAGAATGAACAAATGGGTAAACTGACTCTGGAAGTCAGATCATCTAACTATACTCCTGACGGCTGAGAAAGCTATGAGCCTCTACTTTCTTCTCTAGGTGTCTGCATCAGTGGTCACTTCCATGTGCTAACTAGATTTGGGGCCAAAGGGCTCCTTTGTGTCCTCCATCCTTTAGTCCTATCCCGAATTTCACTGTCGCTTACTTACTGTTTTTGTGGGCTATGAATGGTTTCTCTCATCTATACTCAGGCCGAGTAATGGGCACAAAGGATTTGTGATTTAAATGGTGCCAAGAAAATACACTAACTTCTCTTCTGGTGGCTTCTAGCTGAAGAGTCATTCATTTATGTGTGGTTTCTGGAAGGAGGATCCCTTGATAGTCCCTGTTACTCATTAACAGGTTTATACAATTAGTTTAACAGATTGAATGGTTTAACAGATTAGTCACTTAACTGGGTCTTGAGAAAACACGACAGTTAAGAACTGGCAGAGTAAAAGGAGAAGATCAAATTCTGGAGTGTGGGATGTTTACCCAAAAGAAACAGCAGTTCTGGTGGCCAAGCCAAAAGGTGGGGCTCTGAACAGCAAGAAAGCAACACAGTTGGGTGGGACGGACTGAGGAAAAGACAGATGAAGGTGCAAAGGACAAACCTCTTCTCTCTTTATTCTAGTGCTTGTCATGCATATTTCAGGAGAGTATAAAGATTACTGAAAGGTCTCTCACCTTCTTTGCCCTCATTTCTCATTACATACCAAAAAGAAATTTAAGCACTCTGATGGAAAATTAATCAAAAGAGGTAAAAGTACATAATGAAGATTTTCCCTCTTCCACTAGACCCCATGGGTTTTTGAGTAAAGTGTGTAATGGCCTAAAACCAAAACTTTGTGCCATTCACCCAATGGATTTGAGGAACTGACTTATGAAAAGGCTGAGAGATGACCACTGAGCTTAAATCACATGGACCCTGACACCAAGGTGATCTAAGTCAAGAAAGTAGAAAGCAGTCTCCATTCAAAGGGCAAACAATCTGTCCCAGCTGGAAACACGTGTGACCGAATCACATCCAATGAATGGGTTCATCACAGACTCTAAAGGTTTTATTCTTTGATTTTTAAAATACTCAGTGTTTCTGATTTTTCAAAGTTTGCTCTATCATGGAATTTTTCCAATTTAATATCATATCCAGGAATTGGGAGAAAGGGAGTGCTTCACCATTTACTATCAGACATGAGAAAATTATTTTTGAGAGTCACTGAAGTATGGGGAAAAGGGACACATTCCTGGCAACTGGATTTTCCCCAATACTGCTCACCTCTGTCAAACTCTATGAAAGGGCACTCTGCTGATACACTAATAGAATTGCAGAACTGATGCAAGACAACAAAATATATGGAGCTGTGATTGATACTTACCTCCTTTTGGAAGTAGAAAGGAGCAGTGACATAAGTAAGGTGAAATGGTAGAAGAGCTAAAAATAAAGCTGAAGTCTATTTTTGTCTTACACTTGATTTGGATGAAGTAAGTATTCAATAACACACACCACTTTGAAGAGGATGGAAATGCAATCGTCGGTAGGGTACGTAGTTGGAAAATGTGGCTTTTGGATCACACAGAACTGAACACAAATTCTAGCTTCATCGATACTGGCACTATGGTTAGTTACTTCATGTCTCCAAAACGTAGTTCCCTCAATCACAAATGGCAGTTACACTACCTCATTCCAGGACGAAAGACATAATATATATTCATCAGCAGATAATTTATGACTAGGCAATAAATGGTCACTATTCTCCACAGACAGTTGTCTCAGCCCAGCGTCCCTTTTGACCCTGCCCACCAGGCTCGGTCCCGAATGTAACTGCTCCATGGAACCACAGGCTAAGAATATTCATTCCCTTTCTCTCACCTCACTTTCTATCCCGTCCACAACCTGTTAGAGTGTATCACTGACACATAGGAATTAAGGATATAATAATCATGAAAGGTTTGGATACATTTAGAATAATGACAAATATAAGGTTTTATTTTTAAAGCCAGATTAAAACAAGGGGTGAACTAGTCATTGCTGCTTTTTGTTTTCTATCTGAATTCTCTCAGACTTGAGTTACATCCAAAATCCAGCTTTAGGCCTTAGAAATAAAAAATATTTTCACACAAATGCTCCCTCTTCACGGCGCCTATCTGGAGCCCGTCCTCAACCCAGAAGGAAGGTTTGTCTATTCAGCAGATGGGAACCTTGGACTTGGACCTTTTTCTCTTCCCACCACTTGATCCTTATGTCTGCTCCCCACCTCCTCCTGAACGCTGTCAGAGTGTGACCGTGTTTTGACCTGGTTTTTCTGAAATTCTTGGGAAATGCCTTAATCACTTCCTCTTTGACTACTGCAGTTTCCTCTCATATATTCTTTCAAAATCTTTGCTGGTGAAAATTGTCTTACCCACCAAATTGTAACCAGCCTACCTTTCTTTTGTTGTTGTTGTTGTTGTTGTTGTTGTTTTTAATGAGCTTATTTATTTATTATTATTTATTTTTGGCTGTGTTGGGTCTTCGTTTCTGTGCGAGGGCTTTCTCTAGTTGTGGCAAGCGGGGGCCACTCTTCATGGCGGTGCGCGGGCCTCTCATTATCGCGGCCTCTCTTGTTGCGGAGCACAGGCTCCAGACGCGCAGGCTCAGTAATCGTGGCTCACGGGCCCAGTTGCTCCGCGGCATGTGGGATCTTCCCAGGCCAGGGCTCGAACCCGTGTCCCCTGCATTGGCAGGCAGATTCTCAACCGCTGCGCCACCAGGGAAGCCCCAGCCTACCTTTCTAAAACAGAGGCTTCCCATTCTTCCTTGTTTCATATTTTATTGAAAGCCAAGTCTAATTCAGAACCAACCTCTGTTTCTAAATTTGGACTGTACACGAGGATGTCTCTGTAATATTTGCTATTTATTGGGTTCATTCAAGCCATTTTCTTTTTCTATCACTCAATACAGATTTGAGTTGGGAGGTGGTCTTCTACTGGACTTGCCATAAATTCAAAATATTTATTCCAGCCTCAAAGGTTTGAAAAGCGTGAACTCTTGCCTTAAATATTTATCTCCTCGGTTGGTGATGCACTCTGAAAATTTCCTAATCTTCCTGTGAATTAAGGACATCTTAAGATCTGTTTCAATGAGGCAATTTTCCTACTCCACATGGGCGTAACTTCATGCATGCAATCTAATATCCTATTTAAGAGGATATTGTCTGTGGATGAGATAGAAGACAGGAAGAAAATTGATTTATTAAATCTTCGGGCAGGAAAGAGGCGAGTCTGTGGGTCGCGGACGGTCCGGCTGCCCCCGCCTCCTTCCGTCGGATCCACGCTCTCTCGCGGCTGCGCCGGCTTGGCCGCCCGGGAGACAAAGCACCGCCGCCGCCGCTGCAACCGAGAAGGTTCCGGGCCATGACCGGGCCGCTCCCCGGCTCCGCGTCTCCCGTCCCGCCACTGCTGCCGTCGCCCTAGGCCGCGCCGTGAGGTTTTTGAGCACCAACTACATGCCAGGCACTGGAATTCAGACAAAGAACCTCTGCCCTCCCAGAGCAGGCAAAAATGACCCAGATGTAGAAGCAGAGGCCCGGAGAGGCTTAAAGCTTGCCTGGGGTCACACAGCCTGGACACTACAGAGCTGACATTTGAACCCAGAGAAGAGCAAGCTGAAACCAGAACTGAGCAGAGGGCAGGGAAGTGAGCAGTGGTCTGAGAGGTGTCAGCTGAGATGCCTCCTCCTCCAGGAAGCCTTCCGGGATCCCCCTATTCATGCTGTCATGGTGTTTCCACCATTGAAGCACTGAGCACACAGCAGGTACTCAATCTATACTTATTACCTGGATGAACAGTCGCCAAATTGCCCCCAGCTCAGCTCTCTCCTCTCCTCTGTTCCCTGATCTAAACCTGCCTCTGCCTGTAAGGCCTTCCCTGCCTTCTCATTCCTCTCTGGTCTCTCCACTCCTGCCCTCCCATGGTCCCTAGTTCAGAATTCCACATTTCTGTGTTTTTGCTGCATTTTCCTCTCCAGATGGACAGCGACTGCAGACACAATGTCAACACCAAAGCTAATGGTCCAGAGGGAGCGTTGGTTCCCAGAGCCCAGGGGGCACCTACTTCTACAGGTTCTTAGGTGGCTTGTGTGTGTCAGATGAGGCTTCCTCCTCCACTCCTGCCCCCACCTACAACCCGCGGCCACATGCTGAGGATTTCTGACTTCTGACCTCCGGAGCTGCAAACCGAGTGTCCAAAGGACCTGTCTTTGGCTTTACTTTGGAGCAATTAGTTATCCTAACCAAGGAGGAGGTCACTCATCATTTCATTCCCACCTCAAGGACGTGTGGAAAAACTGGGGTGATCGGAAGGTTTCCAGACAAAGAGGAAAGGTCTGTCTTGGGGTGCCATGTGCCCTTGGCTCACAGGTGAATAATGTTTAATGCCACTTAGGGAATTCTCTTGACATTACTGGTCAAGAAAAAGCAAACCTCCTGCAGCTTGATACACGGAGAGACTCACCATCATGGGTTGAAGGAACCCAACCCCCACTCATGAAAACAGTACATAATACTGAGCCCTTATGTGCCACACACTGTCTTATGTGTTTTACATGCATCATTATTCCTGATAATGACCTTTTGAGTTGGCTGCTGTGATACCCCCATTTTACAGATGGGGAGACCGAGGCCCTAGTTACACAGCTGGGAAAGGGGCGCTGCTGTGTTGGTCACCAGAAAGCCCCTCTTGGCATTTTTCCATCAGGAGTCCAGAGGGACCCGCCACTCACACACTCCAGTGAGGGGGGCACAGCTTGTAAACTGGCTGGTCTTAGGGCCATGGCCTGTGGCCCCCGATTGGGGCAGGGCACAATCTCAGCTCCTCAGATCTAGACCCCAGAGTCTAACCAGCTTCCACCTGCTGCAATGAGTGGAAAGTGTATTCCAATCCTTCCATCTTCATTTGTTGGAGCCCACAGCACAATCACCAACTGAGGTGTCCACAGGACCTGGGCAGGTGGTGCAGGTGCAGACAGAGGCAAATCATGGGCATGTGTTCTAACGGGGAGGGCCGCTCCTCAGCTAGCTGCTGTCATGTTGCAATTTGGGCCCTGTGTGGCCAGATCTTACTGTTTTCCAGTGAAGCCAGTAATCGTGATTTTTAATGAAATTAGAACACTCTTTAACACCATACACAAAAATAAACTCAAAATGGATTAAAGACCTAAATGTAGGACTGGATATTATAAAACTCTTAGAGAGAACGCTCTTTGACATAATCGCAGCAATATCTTTTACGATTCGTCTCCTAAAGTAATGGAAATAAAAAAAATAAATAAATGGGACCGAATTAAACTCAAAAGCTTTTGCACATTAAAGGAAACCATAAACAAAACGAAAAGACAACCCACAGAATGGGAGAAAATATTTGCAAATGATGCTACTGACAAGGGATTAATCTCCAAAATTTACAAACAGCTCATGCAGCTCAATATCAAAAAAAACAAACAACCCGATCAATAAATGGGCAGAAGACCTAAATAGACATTTCTCCAAAGAAGAAATACAGATGGCCAAGAGGCACATGAAAAGATGCTCAATGTCACTAATTATTAGAGAAATGCAAATCAAAACTACAATGAGATATCACCTCTCACCAGTCAGAATGGCCATCATCAAAAAGTCTACAAATAATAAATGCTGGAGAGGGTGTGGAAAAAAGGGAACCCTCCTACACTGCTGGTGGGAATGTAAATTCATACAGCCACCATGGAGAACAGTATGGAGGTTCCTTAAGAAACTAAAAATAGAGCTACCACATGATCTAGCCCACTCCTGGACATATATCCGGTGAAAAACATGGTTTGAAAGGATACATGTACCCCAGTGTTCACTGCAGCGCCGTCTACAATAGCCAAGACATGGAAGCAACCTAAATGTCCATCGACAGATGAATGGATAAAGAAGATGTGGTACATATATACAATGGAATATTACTCAGCCATAAAAAAGAATGAAATGATGCCATTTGCAGCAACATGGATGGACCTGGAGATGATCATACTAAGTGAAGTCAGACAGAGAAAGACATATATAACATCGCTTATATGCAGAATCTAAAAAAAAATGATACAATTGAACTCATTTACAAAACAGAAACAGACTCATAGACATAGAGAACGAACTTACGGTTACCAGAGGGGGAAGGATGGGGGGGGGGTAGATTGGGAGTTTGGGATTGACATGTACACACTGCTATATTTAAAATAGATAATCAACAAGGACCTATTGTATAGCACAGGGAACTCTGCTCAATACTCTGTAATAACCTACATGGGAAAAGAATTTTAAAAAGAATAGATACATGTACATGTATAACTGAATCACTTTGCTGTACACCTGAAACTAACACAACATTGTTAATCAACTGTACTCCAATATTAAATAAAAATAAAAAAAGAACATATTAATACAAAAAAAAAAAAATCTTTGGGCAGTAAACAAAGACTTCCTGTCTGAGCTCTTTGCCATAAACACAAATAACCCTAAACTGTCAAATCCATGTTAGTAAATCTGAAACTCCCCATTCCCTCCAACACATAGAATGGCTATCTTTTCCTAGCCTTGGAAACAGCTATTTAACTACTTTGTGATTGTTACCAAGTTACTATCTTTACCCTATTAGAAAATGTTTTCTTCTCTGTCTTCTGGCTTAGTCATCAGATTTTTCTCAGTTAGTTTCTGTTTCTGTATCTCCTCTACACCGAAAGACTACATTTCTTCCCACATGCAGGGGAAGGTCCCAATGGCCCATAACCACAGATGTTATTACTTACGGATAGTGGAGAAATTGAAGAGAGAACGTACAACTCATGCTGGTTATTCTGGGTTGTTTGAAAGACTCAGTCATTCATAAACCATCATCCATGAAAAAGCAGGTTCAGGCTATACTTCTATCCAGAGAAATCTACAAAAGAGCTGCCCATGTGAATGCCCATGTGAATGGCTCTTTGGTCACAAATCACATCTGCTTTGCAGAACACCTATCCTGTCATTTTCCATTTAGGGACCTATTTGGAACCAATGTTTCATTATTTTTCATCTACTGTTTATAACTAAATGTGACAGAGCTCTCCTAAATGATGCTTATTCAGAACCCCCCTGAACCCTACTTTCAGCTCCTGGATGATGACTTCCTGTTTATTTGAGTTGCCCCAAGACAGTCTAAAATGATTTTTATGATATGCCACATAATCTAAGTTTTAAATCAGACCTTTCTAAACAATACCCTACAACTTTTGTGAAAGTCTTATGCAGGCGTTTTCACATGATACTCACAAACAGAAAACTAATTTTATTTTAAAATAAAGTTATGTGGTCCTAAAAGTGTTTTTCTAGTGACATAGCCCCCACCACCACAGGAAGAGGAAAAGAACAGACCTTTGATGCACCAGACACTGCATTAGGTGCTTTGTATACATTATCCCAACTTTTCTTCACAGCAATCTTATGAATGATATTAACTCCCATCTTGCATATGAGAAACAAAGTTTCAGAGATATCAACTAGCTCAAGTGGCTGAGCTGGGATTTCATCTAATTCTAATGCTCAGCCTGACTTCATGGGTCACGTCCCTTTCAAAGAAGGTGTTTTCCCTTCCTTTCGGAAAAAAAAAAATCTACCTAGAACAGGAAAGGAAAAAGGTAAACCAATTCACCTCGAATTTGGAGGGGGGGTGCAAAGCTATCATTCTCCCAAGCTCAAAAGAAAAAAATGTAGTAATAAATTGCTTTTAGTGAAATATATAATGTAGATTGTAAAAGCAATAAGTCAATGATTTTGTTTAAATAATATGAGCACCAAACATATAAACATTTAACACAGTCATTTTTTATTAGAGCTCTACACAGACTTTTAAAAATGATCATTCTACGCATCTGCTCCACATCTGTAGTCTTTCTGTCTACAACTTTACTGCTGGTGGCAACAATGAAATCACACCATCTCCACTGTTAGACAAATCTAAGAGGCCTCCCCACTGAGCATAGTGTTAGGGAACAAAATGGAAGGAAAATGAATGTTTGGGCATATGGCATGGGGGTCAGGAGCAGTCTGTAGAAGAAAAATTGAGAATCCAGAGAGACAGTACCTAACATTTCAGATGGTTGAGGTATCCTAGGCAACAGAGCTATAGACATACTCTGGAATAAGTACAGTTATAGATTGTAATGTTAAGATTCCAAGTTAGAAAGCCCAGTCTGTCTGTAAACTGTTCTATCTGTAATTGATCTGTTGCCCACCAAATGGTTGTTTTTATTGTTGTTTTTTAACTTTAGTCTACAAACTGTGAAATGATAATTACTACTGTGTTTATTCAGATTCAACAGTGAGTTAAATCACCAGTCCACAGAATTAGAGATAGACCCAACCCACTGGATTGGGCAAAATGCCTCTATTATTTCTCTATGACTGTTAAATCTACGTTATATATTTAACATGAAATGTATATTTAAGTTTTAAATATACATTTATGAATCAATATAAAATACGTCCAGTGTGGAAGGCAAAATAATGGCCCCTAAAGATGCTCATTTCCTAATACCTGGAATTGGTGAATGTTATCAGGTTGCATAGGCCAGGGGAATTAAGGTTGCTAATTAGCTGGCCTTGAGATGGGGCGATTATCCAGGTGGCCCAATGTAATCTCAAGGGTCCTTGAAAGAGAAAAAGGGAAACAGAATAGAGAAGGTCAGAGTGAGTTGATATGAGAAAGACTCGATAATTGCTGGTTTTGAAGATGGAAAGGCGCCATGAGCCAAGGAATGTGGGCAGCCTCTAAAAGCTGGAAAAGGAAAAACAACAGATTCTCCCTAGAGTCTCCAGAAGATAACACAGCCTGTTTTTAGCCCAGTGAGACCAATTTCAGATGTCTGACCTCCAGAGCTGTAAGGTAATAAATCTGCATTTTTGCAAGTGACTAAGGTTGCAGTCATTTGTTACATCAGCAATAGGAAACTAATACACCTACTACAGTCTTCCCTCTGTATCCAGGCAGGATTGGTTCCAGGACCCCCAGAGCATTCCAGAATTCAAGGATGCTCAAGTCCCTTATATTAAACGGGGTAGTATAGTCAGCCCTCTGTATCTGTGGATAAGGAGGGCCGACTGTATTCTGAAGCAAAATGTTAATGAGTATAAAAGTCTGGGTATATTGACTAATAAAGATACTTATATTTTTAGATATTGACAAAAGTATTGTTGATTCCCAAGGGAAGTTTAGTGTATTTAAATGCCATTAAAGATTTTAAAAGGAGGGAAGAGGGACAGTAGCTGAAACAATGAAACAGGATGTAGACCATTGATAATTGTTGAATGGTGGGTGATGGGTACATGGGGTTCATTATACCATTTTACATGCTTTTACTGAATGTTTAAACATGTTCAAAACCAAGTTTAAAAACATTTTTACACCTCCCTCCAATTAAATAACTTTCAAGAGGGGCCCTTTAAGCAAACCAGTACTATATTAAACAAATACTCTCTATTTCTTTTCCTAGAATGAAATACGAAAGACAAAAATCAAAACATTTTCTCTTGTGATTTAATATGAATCCTTTGGTATTGTTATATTTCCACTGGAGATGATAAATACCACATTTTCATAGCAGATGATTTGTTTTCTGCCTAAGTTTGAAAACAAAGTTCTCTGTGCCTACTCAGAGAATTATGTGAACATTTTTGGTTCTATTAGCATAAAGAAATGCTCCTAGTGATGAAAACAGAACGGGAGAAACCAGACACCATGGATTTGTATGATAAAAACCAGAACATAAAAATATAGCATTGCACCATGAAAAAGTATAATACTATCTTGATAAGTGTACTAATTAATCCCACTATTGCTAGCATTATGTAAAAATTATTCCATCTTGCGTGATGCATTCTATCAGAGTCTGAAAAACAGATAAACGGAGACTAAGTTTCTATGAGATTAGTACAACAAAAAATGTAGAAATTTTCCAAAGAATTGGGTGAGTCTTACGACTTCCTTGAGATAATCAAATGACCAACATGACAAGCTACTATAAAGCAGATAGACATTTTTATTTTTTTAATTATTGAATTTATTAGCTTCTTATGGCCTGGGAAAAGGATAAATGTTTAAATCATATTGGTTCACACAGAGATTTTTGCACAGAAGCAAACCTACATACAAGTAAATCCACTAGAAGAATTAGCCAATTGGAATAAAAAAGAAAAAAAGAAGGTCTGCGATTCTTCTGTGTGCTGGTATAATTCTGAGGGTCTTAGCACCTACATAATTTTAGTATCTATTGTATATTTTTTTCCATCTCTGCTCTCTCTTGATATTCCCTTTCCTTATGCCAAGTAGCAGCAGTATTTTTTGGAGAAAGCAGAGCATCATTCTAAAAAGTTTACATCTAAAGTGCTTATGGAAATCATGTCTCCTTGTCTTAATTTTACTTTCTATGGAAAGTTGGATCATAGATTCTGTGATTCTTGGCCCTTATCTATCCTTCTTCCTTAAAATAAGTTTCTATTCTTATAGATTTATACATCATAATGCAACATTAAGAACCATGACATAAATTTTATCTTCCAATTCCAGGAAAATATAAGACCTAAAAAAAAAAAAACCATCCTATATTTAAATAACTCCAGGAAAGTTTTTACAAATTCAGCTGTTACCATTTTATCTTTTTAACACTGCCACCACCACCACTGCCACCACCAAGAAACATTTCCCTATATTTGATCGATGCAGTGTGAGAACTTGGCCTCTGGTTCTCTTTGATGAAAACAGAAAACAGCTGGTAACCATTATGTATATTATATACCTTCAAACACTGCAAGAGTGTTATTAGGTTACCTTCTTCCCTTCTCCAAGATAAGCAATTCTGATGTCTTTAACTCTTTCTTGTAAGTTCCATTTCTAACCCTTTCATCAACATTCATGGTCTCTTCTGAATCCTCTCCAAATTTCAGAGTTCCCTTAAAATGTGGGCCCCCAAACTGGAAAGTGCTTCCTTATAAATTTCTGACTAGCGCTGAGTAAGAAAAAGTACCATCTATTTATCCATCTGTCTATTTACAGTTAAGTGATCATGGAGGGACTACCACCACAGACCATAGATGTTGGGTGTATTTTGGTGCTAAAGCAGCATGAACATTAAAAGGGACAAAGCATGTCTGTTTTTGCCTTAAGTTCTTGGCTTCAGTGAGACCACACCTAAAAGGGACCTTAAGACATGTCTAAAACCAAATAACAGACAATGTCTGGTCTAAATCAAAGACAGAGGCATTCTACTGACTCAGAATCATTATCTTGGAAACCACTTGTTCTTACATGGTAAAAGGTTGATTACCTAATTCCATTAGGGGTTGGGGGATGGGGTAGGGGTTTTGTGTGTGTGTGAGAGAGACACTCAGATAGTTCTTCCTTGTTCACATATCTTTGCCAGTCTTAAAATGCAGATAGTTTCTTTGTGAAAATGTATCAGTTTTATTTGTTTCGTTCCATGAAAGAAGCCAAGGTGTCTAACTATACATAGCAAATTTCCCATATTTTAAAGCAAGAACCTTACTCCATTTTCCTTTTAAATGTTCTGCCCATTGCTCTGATGCTCACCTCCTTTTAATTGTCTTTTCTAGTCGTTCACTTTGTTTTTCCCTTCTATCCCTTTATTTTCCCTGTTCTGTTTCCTTCCTTCTCATTCATCGTATCTAATATCTACATACATCAACTGTGAATGGAGCTGAAGAGATCTAGTAAAAATGTGAGGTGGGGTGGAGGAGAAGAGACTTAGTTAAGGACAGAAAGTCGCCACAGTTCACATTTGAAAACATCAAATAGGAACGATGGTATTAGGTACACGTAATTAGGAAGCAACAGAAAAGACAGGAAATAAAGTTATGGAGTGATCAAAACCTGTCACAGCACCTCAGACTCAAACTTTCAACAGTTCAGAATTTGAGATGTTTTTATTCTAAAATGTGTCGTGAGTTGTATTTCATCAAAAATAAAGTTTGGAATAAAGCAGTCCATTTTTAAAAACTTCTCTCCACAGCCTGGGGGAGAAAAATCTCCTAGACTCTCCACTTCAAAAAGAAGCTCTGTTTATTCGTGTGGCGAAAGTGAGAATTAAGCCCAAGAGTCAAAGGAAGAGAGAGAAGCATCCCAGCTCTGACAAACCACGGGCAGGCCGGAGTATTCACAGCCAACCTGCTTGGCAAATTGATGTTTGAAAATGTTATGTCTCAAGGGTAGGAAACACTGCAGGCGGAGTGTTTGTGGTGTTATCAGACAAAAATCTCTGTGTACCTGGACTCGGTGTCCAAGTCATTTCAAACCCCAGGCTTCGCCCCAAATTATGTCAACATATGACTCAGAAGAGGCAGAAAGGGAAAAACAGGCACAAAGAAGGCAAAGCTGGGGAGAAAAGAGCAAATAAAAGACATAAGCCAAAGTAAGCCAGCTTGGTTCTGAGGAGAACGGCAAATACATTTTTTTTTAACCAGTCAAAGGTAACAGGGAAAGATGAATGTACATCTTCTCATGACTAGACCTTTCTTCTCATCTCAGGGGAACAAGGTGATAATCAGAAAATGTATAAGATGTAGAAAGAGAATTAACATTGCCCTTTAATACAAACCTTTGCCAGAAAGTGCCAATTATTTATATTCTAGTCTCTCGGCTCCAGTGGGGATTTGTGTTAGGTTTTCTGAACAGTTTATAAATATAGTACATTCATTGTTATTAGAAAATGATACTGTGAGGAAAATCAGATCATTTCTTTGGGGATAAACTACTGGACATTAGTCTCTCACATCCCTGGACCTCAGATAGTGGGCCTTGATACTTTCTTCAAATATCATCTGGTTAATTCTAGTCTCAAATTGCACTCACTTAAAATGGCCATACCTGTATTATTTAAAATGCTTCCATGAAATAAGGAAACTTTTATTTCTCTTACTCCCTGGTCAGAATTATCACCACCAGAAAATGCTGACTGAAAGAAAAAATTTTTAATTTCTTTTCCAGTATACAATAGCAATTGTGTTTCAGTAAAAGTGCAGTGATTTCTGTTTCCTTTTAAGTACCAGTGCTAAATAAAGGCTATGAACCTCCTGGTCTGGGTCTGAATATAAAGTGGATGTTTCGTAGAGTGTATAACTTATGATGTGTACGTAGTGAAGCCATCAGCATGCCTATAGAGTGAATAAGTCCCTGAATCAGTTTCCTGGAAAAAGGCGAGTGTGGCAAAAAAATGCCTCGAGAATTTGACCTATTTTACCAGACAATTTAGAAAATCCAGTGTTTTTTGCCTTAATATAATATGCAGTGGTTGATCAAATAATCTCAAATACGTACAATAAAATCCTATGTCCTGATTCTCCTGGCTCTGCAGACACAACCAACCATGTAAATACAAGAATATGAAAAGGAGATGAATGCTGGACGGTGGTGAAAAGATGGCAAATTCCATTCAATTAGGCAAGATTGACTTGAGAGTTTAAAATTCTATTTGGAAACTAGTAAGACATTGTAAGAGATCTTTTTCTCTTAAAAGAAAAATCTAATACTTTTCATTTTTTGGTATATTTTATACAAGATTCCTAAATATTTCACATGTGTTTCTAGTGAAATTCTGTGCTTTGGGAAAAAAAGGGGGTAATGAAATGTTAATGATTATGAAATGCTAATGACCCAAGGGGTCCTATGTAATAAAATCCATGTTGCTCAATCTGATAAACTGAGAAGGGCAATAAATGTGACTTTTCTAATTTTAACTACCATATAATTACAGAATAAAATGAGTTGTGAATCCAATTTCTTCTTTAGGACTTTTATTCTAGACATAGTTTCCTTAAGAAACTTGAGAACGAAGGGTGCCCGTGAACGAATGTGGAAACAGATTCTAATGAGTGTAGAAAGGCCGTGCTTGGCTTAGCCGGTAAGGAGGAGACTAACCACGTCTTCTATTGTAGCAACATCACGGCTGCCACTGCTCTGTGCCCAGACTGTGCCAGGCATGTGACGGCAAAGTCAGTGGCTGAGACACCCTGTAGTCACTGAGGGTCCACATATATCCCCATATATGTTGTGAGTAATGGACTGGCTGTGGCTGATAGTCTGAGACTTTCTGCTTACAAACTGTGTTGTATGGAGTACTAACTGCCATGTGGTAGACCTCTCGGCTTTGCTTGAGTTTTTTAAATTGCTATTCTGCATTTTTCAGAACTTGAGAAGGGGAGGTTTGAGACTGATGTGTGCAAAAAAATGAAGGTGACCGTTGGGTGATGTACATCCATCCTCAAGTGCTACAAAGTAATAAGCAAAGACTATGAACTCCACTCCGGGACCTGAGCAGGTCCTGTGTTTTAAATGGCCATTCTAAAGCAAATAGAAAGAATTTCTGTCAGTGTACTAGCTGTCTGGTATGCACATAGAGCAGGACTTTCATGCATCATGTAGCAATTAAAAACAGAGGACCAAAAATAGAGTTATATGACATGGTTCCTAGCTACTTGTAGAATCTCAGTCAGTGTTTCCTGGATAGGTGGTTGGGTGGATGGTTGAATGGAAGGAAAGAAGGAAGGAAGGGAAGAAAGAAAAGACTGTCATCGCCCCAACAGTTTGGGAGTCAACATTTTCAATACTATCCAGAGTAAATATTTTCCTCTGGACATCAAAGGGAGAGGTTGAAGGAAGGGACCACTGTACTCCAAAATCCTCTCTCTCTTCTTCTTCTCTAACCCCAAATAAGAGGAGGACTGGGGCTTCCCTGGTGGCGCAGTGGTTGAGAATCTGCCTGCCAATGCAGTGGACACGGGTTCGAGCCCTGGTCCAGGAAAATCCCACATGCCGCGGAGCAACTGGGCCCGTGAGCCACAATTACTGAGCCTGCGCGTCTGGAGCCTGTGCTCCGCAACGAGAGGCCGCGATAGTGAGAGGCCCGCGCACCGCAATGAAGAGTGGCCCCTGCTTGCTGCAACTAGAAAAAGCCCTCGCACAGAAACGAAGACCCAACACAGCCATAAATAAATAAATAAATAAATAAAATTTAAAAAAACACACACACAAAAGGCTGCTTCTTTAAAAAAAAAAAAAAAAGGCTAAGAGCAGAGCAGGGGCTTTCACAAAGCTCCACAGTCAGAAGCAATAACATGGCATGTCCTTCCACAAATGTGCCAGTAGCAGCTTTTAAAAAAAAAAAAAAAGAGGAGGACTGATGTGGATGGGTTAAGGATAAGGACAACTTGGTGGCGACAGAACTGTAGAAAATGTGCTGAAGGAAAGGGCTTGAGGTTCAGGAATTTGGGTCTCAGATGACAAAGTTAGATTTCTTAACACTCCATTATCTTCAACAATATTTGATGAATTTGTAGGATAATCTATGTGCCTCTCAATGCTATTTAGATATTTGAATTCCATCCGTTCAATCAAAGGACTGTTCTTACTGCATGGATTTCTTTTTTATGATGTTAATAATGAAATCTTGCAACAGCAACTCTTGTCTGAACCAAATTTAATCTTCTGAGTGTCAAAGGAAATACTTTAGTTACTATAAGTTCATGTTGTAGGAGTTAAAGGAGTAGCTTCTTTTAAAAGTTTGAGGGCTTCTAATCACACATTTTTCTCTTGTAATACATAGTTACTGGGGGGAAATTGGAAAATACAGAAAAATATAAGAAATAGAAATTATTTGTTAGATTTCCTTTCAGAGATAAGGAGGGCAATGCCAGTGTTGCCAATATTCTAGTTCTTTTTCTTCCTCTTGAGAATAAAGTTCCCCAAAGTAGGTGGGGCATAAATGAGTTCTGGTCAGTGGTATAAAGATGCAAGTGATGTGTCTCAGTTCCAGACTATACCTTTGCAACTCCTTTCTTCACCTGCCAAATGAATGCATAAAGGAATTCAGTCTCTAGAAGATGGGAAGTGCCTGGTTCCCCAAATGCAAATTGAATGCAGAAAAGTCACCCTCCAATCCTGCATTGGATGATGACATAACAAGTAATAAACTTTTAGTGTTAAACCACAGAGACTTGGGGGGTTGTTTATTACAGCAAGTAGCCAACCCTGACTAATACAGACAATCACTAACATTTCCTCATGGTTCCTTTCAGTCTTTTTTCTATGTATATATTCAGCACAGCTGTGGTCGTTTAAAAATACGCCTTTGTATTCTGAATTTTTATTTAATACTATCGCAGAAGGATTTTCTGTTCTATTATAAATGCTTCATAAATGTAACTCTTAATAACTACATAGTATTCTATCATATGTATATATTACAATTTATATAACCAAAGTTTATTTGCAGATAAGTTCTATTCAGTTTTTTACTGCAACTATATGATAAACATATATTTATGCATAAATTTGTGTACACATATCTTTTCATTTTCTTTAAATAGATTGTTAGAATCACTGGGTTAAATAGTGTGAATATTTTAAGTATTGATTCAGATATATACTGACAAACAGTTTTTCCTAAAATCTACATTCGCATCATAAGTGATACGGAAGTGCTTCTCTTATCACAATTTCAGTAGTATCAAGAATTATAATAATGAGTAATTTTAACTAAAATTTCTGTTCTTAACATGGAAACGTGCCTTTGACAACAGGGTTAACAGACTATGAAGAAAATAAGTTGTACAGTGTATGCTGGGTTCTATAGATTATCTGCTTCTTAAGTAGTGGAGCTGCAGATTCCACTATGTTTACAAATTCCAGCATATGAAAGGCAGAATCTTCAAGAATAGGAGACCACTTTAACAGCATAAGCTGTTCAAAATCTATTAGAATGAAGGCAAAGGACTGGGAGATAATATTTGAATAGGACTCTGAAGAATAAATTGGGAGCCTGCCACTCAGATAGGAGGGCAAAGGACACTACAGATGGAGAGCTATATATGCAAATACATGGAGGCATAAATGACGGGCCAAGAGTGGAAAATAACAAGCCCATCTGTCGTTTTAAAACTTTGGAGGATGGCACAGAAGCTAAGACTGAAAAGAAGCTGTAGCCTGTGAAGGGCTATACCTGCCAGGCTAAGGAGTCTGGAATTTATCCTGTAACTAATAGAAGACAGACATGTTCATAACTGAGTTGCTTTTTAAGAAATAAAAATGACTTTGCATCATGTACAAGCCACTTTATAGACATTATCATTTTTGATTCTAAAAACAACTCCACGAAGTAAGTTCTATATTATTCACACTTATAAGGTATGTCAAAATTGAGGTCAGCATCAAGTCACCTGCATGAAAGAGCTAAGATGTGAACCTAGGTCTTTCTAGCTTCAAGCCCATGATCTTCTCATTGTACCATATTGCCTTCTATGCTATAATGATGTGGAGGACAAATTGGAAAAGAAACACAGTAGAGGCAATGCGACATGTTAGGAGGATATTACCTTGTTCAGGGAAAAGAAAATTAGATCCTTAATTAACTATCTCTAGGATAAAGTAGAGTTCAAAAAGCCAAAATCAAAAGAAAGAGATTTTCAAGAAAAGGGGACTAGATTTAACATGGCAAGTACCTGATGGCCTTCTCAAGAGACTTCCAGAAGAGAGGCAGAAGATAGGGTGGGAGATGAGGGGTGGGAGCCAGAATAAATGGGAGGTGACATTATAGAAATGGTATGAAAGTATGGTTGAGACCCTTATGTCATATCTTCTGTGAGTCCTTTTATATCACTGCTAGGACCACTCATCATAATACTTCAAGATCATAATAATCAGTTTATATTATCAGAAACTATGTTATGGTTATAGACATATTTCCATTTGTCATCAAAATATACTGGAGTGGAGAAGCCATCTCATAACATTAGGAATTAAACTGCAGAAACTGTAGAAAAGTCCTAGCTTCAATAATATGATAACAGATTTCTCATGACATCTTTGAAAAATTGCACTAAGAAGTATACCTGTGTCATTCCATCTATATCCAGGCACCATAGTAATTTACTCCAAATCAGAGATGAACCTTTTGTTCTAAGGAAGAATATAGAGGAGAGAGGTTTTAGTCAACTAAGGTACTACTGAATAAATTGTGCATACTATGGACTAATTTAATTATACTGCTACTAATGGTTTATGTTAAACTCTATAGATATAAAAGGACACTGAAGAAAGACCTTAAGAAGTCCCTATATGTAGTGTTTGTACTTAATAAATTTCTCAGTATCCTTAAGATAAGATCTTTGCAAAAATTGGCCTTGTCTATGCCTATTAATTGTTGATCATTAATGACATGACTATAGATGCCCAATCAATGATACAGAAATAGTTTCACTTATGTCATTTAGAATTTCTGTTATCCTTCAAATCCTTGAATTTCCTCACATTCTAGAGTTTTCTTTCAGAGATCTTATAAAGACTCTACATGTGTGTATCAGTCAGAAAACAGAAGTTACTCTAGACATTTCCAACAGAGGAGTTTAATACAGGAAATGTGTTACACTGGTAACGGAAGCTCTGAGAAGGCAAGTAAAGGATGGTGACAAAACCAGAGGTTAGAAAATCAGTAGCCACAACTACTAGAAGGAGGAAGGGAGAAATCAATGCTACTGAAGTTTCAAAGCCAAGTCCCAATGCCAAGTGGAACCATAGTGGGCAACTCAGTGGGAACTGGAGGCACAGAAGAGACAAAGGAGAGACAGAGCTGTTACTCAAAGCAGAGAGAGAAAAGAAGTACCTTATCTTCTCCCTTTCTCCTGATTTCCAGTCTCTCACTTATGCCTCCTATTGGCCAAACTCTCCAAATGCCAGAGTGCAAGGGAACCTGGAAAGTGGAGCTCCCTCCAATATGCAGAAGGGCAGGGAATGTATCTGAGAGCAAAACAGACAAATGACTAGCAAAAAGCACTAATATTTAAAAAATATGTTAATCATGGGCTCAATCAGAAAGCCTGAATTCACAGAAAAACTCAGAAACATATAAAGAAGAAGAATCTTGGCTTCATAGTTTCCCATAACTGCTGATAATGGTAAAATTCTAATGTCTTTTAAAGAAAGAGGAAAAAATGCTGATAATCTCATAAAAGGAGGACAGAGTGGGCATCCAAATAATGAGGGAAGTTTTGGAACGAGAACTTCCACTGGCAGCTTCTTGGGTTACCCTATCCCTGCTATCAGCATGTAGCCAACTGAGATAAGTATGTGCAATACCAGATGTGATCTAAAGCCAAACAAGACTGAACTTCCCTGGGGCTCCACAGTTTCTACTGTCAAAAGTCTGCCATTCCTGGGCTGCTTTATAACTTATTGGAAATACCATTCTATGGAGCTGGTCTCAGAAAATTGTTGCTTTCTGGGATGTTGTAACATCATTCACTTCCCAGTCAGAATTGGTTTCTTATGTTAAGAATAAATCACAATTTCTTGTCAATGATTCTTCAGCTTATGGTGAGGGAGCTATACACAGAAAAAAAATTAACAGTGGCTGGCTCTGAGAAGTGCTTCAAAGAATATCATCTACATCATGAGTTCTTTCTGAAGTCAAAATCTCCCAGCTGCTCAATTTTCACCAATACAATACAAACCACATTTGAAATAATACAAATATAATACCAACCTAATTTCATTAACTACCATTATCACTATATACACAACGTTGAAGCCACATACCTGGTGGTCATGATGCACTCCTTAATTGCCTAGAGTATAATGAGAATAATAGTATGGAATCTTGAGGTCCAGAGCTGACAGTCGCAGGAGAGATCGACACTTCCAGGGAAAGCATTGATGTCAAAAATGTGCTTGAAGCATATTTTCTGCCTGAATAGTTGGATGATTAACTTCTCAGAACCCTAAAATGTTATAATGGTGAAAGAGGGGAAATTCTTAAGGAATTCAAGACACTCCACCGTTCACTCACAAAGTAACAGTTAACATTTACTGAGCACTTACGGCATACCGAGCACTGTTGTACACACTGCGCTTCTCTTAACTCCTTTAAACATCACAACAACTCTATCATTTTCATCTTAGAAGTGAGGAAACAGGCAATAAAAGACCAATTTTCTAATGCTAGGAAATCAGAACTTGCCCTAGGATCACACAAACAGTGTCAGAGACAGAAATGATCCCAGGCAGACTGGTTCGTTCCAGAGTCCATTCTATTAAATATTCTACTCTCTGCCTGTTTCTTCTAGATGGTTATTACATTGTCTTGGCCACCTTATCATGGCACTTTAAAGAGTATTTGCATGAAAGCTTTGGCTTGAATCTTTGCCTGGTGAACTGCAATAGATTTAGACATTACAATGGTAGATCACGTTGCTGCATGTAAGCCTCCTTCTATCCTATAAGGATTATATTTGCTCAATAGTTGTTACGGATTTCTCAGGACCACATCAGGGAAGAACTATGTTGTTGACATAGAGTCCTGGAATAAGCTTTCAGCCATACCAGCTAGTTGCTATGGATTGCTGTAAACAATTTACCTTAATCAAGTTTAAGGTTTTTTGTGGACAGGAATCTTATCCAAGCTGCCAAAATTGGAGAAAGTCAGGCTGAAGTGGTGATGCTAACCTATAAATTAACTGAATGTTTACCTGAGGAGTTAGTCCACACGTCCTGAGAGACTTCTCTAGCTCATTCTGTGACTCCAAGGTCTACCAAAAGAGCCATTCTACTGCATTACAAATGAGGAAATAACTCTAAACTTGCCACAGTCATATGCTTCCGGCCTACCTGAGGACTTGCTCAATAAATAAGAATATAACTTAGTTACTGCTCTGTCTGTACATATTGCATACTCATCTGCACCCTAAAATTTATTTTTGTTAGAATTATAGAGATAGATCAAGGTAAGATCTGGATCATTCTTGCTTCATAAAAGGTGCACAGGGGTGACATCATCATGTTACTAGCTATGAAGGGGTTCAATCCAAGAGCAAAACTAATGGAAGCATTTTACTACAAACCAATTAATTTTCTTCTAGTTCTAAGGACTCACAAAAACCATAGAGCAATAATTCTCTGGCCACTTCCTGTTCTGAAGTGGTCTCACTTGTTTCTCTCCTCAAAGCAATCACAAAAAGGGAGCTCTATATCTAATAACAAAGGGATTCTAAGTATGCCAGGGACTGCTATGGTTCAGCATTAGTTTTCGAGATGCAATGGAACTCAAATTACATGAGCAATGTGATTTTTAGTGTCAAAGAACTATCTTGCTGAAGGCTCCTCCAGTTATCTATGGCTACATATTGAATTTCTCCAAAATTTAGAGGCTTAAACAATGACAACATTTATTTTGCTCACAAATCTGCAATATAAGCAGAGCTCAATGAGGGTAGCTCATCTCTGCTCCACTTAACATCAGCCCGCTCAAAGGTGAGGGGGGCTGAAATCATCTGAAGACTCATTCACTCACATAAATGGTGATTGATACCAGCTGTCAGCCTAGCTATTAGCTGGGATTTTAGCCAGGACACCTACATGTGGCCTCTTCATGTGGCCTGGACTTCCTCACGACATGGCGGCTGATTCCAAAAGGGCAAGTGTCCTGAGCAAGAGAGAGTCAGGCAGAGGCTGGATTTCCTTCTATGTCCTAACCTTGGAAGTCATGCAGTGTCACAACCATCACATTCTACTGTTTGAGACAGTTAGAAAGATGCACCTAGGTTCAAGGGGAAAAAAACAGACCCCCACCTCTGAATGGGGGAATGTCGATGCACCAGTGTAAGAAGAGCACATGGGATGGGATATATGTCGGGGCTGCAATCGTTGCAAAAAACAATCAGGCACAAAAGCCTACTAAGTGTCTTTGCTCATTTTTTGAGTCAGCCCAAACAGAGCAATGCCACTCTCTAGGAGGCTTGCCTTACACTCTCTATTTCTTTGAGGATGCCCATCAAAGTATTTTTCTTACTCCTTTTTGGATTCAAAGAGAAGACTGTCTTTTTCTGTTCCTCTAACATTGGCAAAACTCCATATAAAGTATATATAAGTTTTACATATATCGTATGTCCTACAGAAAGACTGTATGATTGGTAGTTGTGTGTATTGTGTATTATAGACAGTATCTTTTTTACGTCTGTGGTCTTTTGAATAATTTTTGTGAACCAAAGAGGAAATATAAAGGGTTATATGGATTCCATTTTAATATTTATGATTAGCTTTATAATATTGTATAATTTATGTTACAAAACACGCTTGCTGGATGCCTATGCTTTCTTGTTTGAAAATACTATTAGTATTTTCCTCATATCTTTGGGATGTTGTAAATATAATCAAGTTAAAGAAAAAAACCTATGCAACCAGAGGATAATCATTTTATCTTTGAATTTGTAGGTAATAAATCAGATTCTGTCATGGTCAACATTTGTTGGCAATACATGCCAACTAAGATGATTTGGTGAGATTCAGTGCATTGACCGTAGATTCCCAAAGAGGAAAAGAGCTCCAACAATACAGTCATCCCTAGGTATCCCCAGGCCATTGGTCCCAGAACGCCCACAGATACCAAAATTCGTGGATGCTCAAATCCCTTACAGTTGGCACTCCGTATCCTTGGGTTCTGAATCTGTGGATTCAAACAACCCTGGATCGAATCCACAGATGTGGAACCCACTGGTACAGAGGGTCAACTGTATTTCAAGTCAATACTGTGTGTTTATTTGAGGATAGGATGATTACGAAGCTTCCATGCCTTTTGTAAATATTTTGCTTCCATCTAGATTTTGCTAATTGTGCTATATCACATTCTATGAAATATTCTGAATGAAGATGGAAAAAATCATGGAATGTCTTAAAAAGATCAGATCTCTGTGACTAACACAAGAGTAAACACAGTTGAAAAAACTGATTGCCCTACCCTTAATTCAGAGACTATTACTTAGTGGAAGAAGAAAAAATCTATCAAAGAAGGAGGGTCATTGATTCTAACACCTAATCAGAGAATCTTAAAGAAAAAAATGAAGCAAGGCAAGAACATTTTGGATTTATGGGCGTAATTCTGCATAACTCCTGACAATAGTAAAATTCTGTCATATTTTTTAAGTTGGTAATTTTGTAAAGAAAGAAAGAAAAAGCAGGATTTTCCCTAATCTGGTGCATTTGTTTTAGGGGGAAAAATGCTGAAATAGTGTTGTTTTAAAGGAAACATGCTCTGAACATTTGTTGACAAGACCCAAAGGAGGGTTTTTTTGTGGAGGTTATTTTGTTTGTTTCTGTCTTTGTAGTGTCTGTACTTTCGAAAATTCCCCTGGTAACTGAATTTTAAAGACTATTGCTCAAACCTGGTAGGTTTGAGGCAAATTGTTTATGAAAGTGTTGTGAAAATAAAAAAGACTTGAATAAAGCCATCTTTAAAAGGAGCAGCTATGAATTGGAGTGGTTGGAAATTAAAAAAAAAAAATACTTTCAACATAGCCAAAATTGTTAGTGAGTCAAGATAATTTTCGCAAATAGGTGTCTGAGTTTGCAGGAAGGGGTGAAAGAATAAACAACCCAGGGACACAATTATTACAAATTAATGCAAAATAAATAGCCTGCCTGGAATAACCATTACCTACCCACATACTTGCACACATTAGTAATGAGACTTCTGTCAATACCTACCTATAAGTCACTTTCATTCTTTTACAGTTGAACTTGGTCCATGGAGGAGTAGAAGGCAAGAAGAAGAGAACAGGAGGCCATAGTATAATAATTTAGGACTCTACATTTCAAATATTATTTTAATCCCATATATTTTTTCCCCCCCTGAGATTGAATCAGTGTTTCAGGAAATCTTTCCACCTAAGCATTTAGGTAAACTAAGAGAATAAAATAACTATGATCTTTGAAGAAAGGAAGAAAAGAAAGATAAGGAAGAAGGGAGAACATAGGAGAATAAACAGTGAAATGAAGGAAGGCCAAAAAGAAAGAAAAGAGAAAGATTAGGAAATACAGAGGAAAGGAAAAAAAAAAAAAAAAAAAAGGAAAAAGGAGGAAGCAAAAAATGAGGATACCGTGAGCCAGGTACTAGCCCATTGCGGCCCACAGACTAGATCCAGCCCATTGCCTGTGTGTATACAGTACCAGCCAAGAATGGTTTTTACGTTTTTAAATGGTTGGAAAAAAACCAAAAGAAGAACAATATTTTATGATACATAAAATTGGTATGTCCATACATAAAGTTTTATTGATTATATAAAAACTTGTGCTCATAAATAAAGTTTTATTGGAACACACCTATGTCCATTGTTACATGTTGTCCAGGGTGTTCTTGTGCTAAAAGAGCAGAGTAGTGTAGTTGTGACAGAGACTATAACCCTCAAAGACTAAAATATTTATTACGTGGTCCTCACAGAAAAAGTTTGTGGACCTCTATAAATATTTATCAAATATCAACAATGTACTCAGCACTACCCTCTATTCAATGGAGGATACAAAAGAAAAGAAAAGAATGAAGACATGGTTTCTATCCTTGGGCACTTACAATCTAGTTGAGGAACGGGAAATTGGTAACTGTTGTCCCTCGTAGTTGATTTCTAGGAACTACAAAAATAGTATTCATGTATGGTTTATTTCTTCTTCTTTTTTTTTTTTTTTTTTTTTTTTGCAAATGTTAACATCAACTTTACTCACGTTCATACAAAACAAGAAAGGTTCAAAATGACTTTCAAAATAGGAAAGTGTGCAACCAATCTGTGCTACATGCACGGGATGGGATACTATTTAATAATAACAAAAAATAACTTTCAAGCCACCTCAGACACAGAAGTAACTTAAATGCATATTGCTAAGTAAAGAAGCCAGTCTGAATATGGTTTCATATCATATGATCTGATTAATATTAAATTCTGAAAAGGACAAAATTATATAGATGTTAAAATGATCAGTGGTTACCAGGGTTCCATGGGGGTCCAGGGTGTTGAATAGGTAGTGAATGTATGACAACTTTTTTTTTTAACATCTTTATTGGAGTATAATTGCTTTACAATGTTGTGTTAGTTTCTACTGTATAACAAAGTGAATCAGCTATATGTATACATATATCCCCATATCCTCTCCCTCTTGCGTCTCCCTCCCACCCTCCCTATCCCACCCTTCTAAGTGGTCACAAAGCACCAAGCTGATCTCCCCATGCTATGCAGCTGCTTCCCACTAGCTATCTATTTTACATTTGGTAGTGTATATATGTCAATGCTACTCTCTCACTTCGTCCCAGCTTACCCTTCCCCTTCCCCGTTTCTCCAAAGAAGATATACAGATTGCCAACAAACACATGAAAGGATGCTCAACATCACTAATCATTAGAGAAATGCAAATCAAAACTACAATGAGGTATCACCTCACACCGGTCAGAAAGGCCATCATCAGAAAATCTACAAACAATAAATGCTGGAGAGGGTGTGGAGAAAAGGGAATCCTCTTGCACTGTTGGTGGGAATGTAAATTGATACAGCCACTATGGAGAACAGTATGGAGGTTCCTTAAAAAACTAAATATAGAACTACCATATGACCCAGCAATCCCACTACTGGGCATATACGCTGAGAAAACCATAATTCAAAAAGAGGCATGTACCACAATGTTCATTGCAGCTCTATTTACAATAGCCAGGACATGGAAGCAACCTAAATGTCCATCGACAGATGAATGGATAAAGAAGATGTGGCACATATATACAATGGAATATTACTCAGCCATAAAAAGAAATGAAATTGAGCTATTTGTAGTGAGGTGGATGGACCTAGAGTCTGTCATACAGAGTGAAGTAAGTCAGAAAGAGAAAAACAAATACCGATTGCTAACACATATATATGGAATCTAAAAAAAAAAAAAAAAAATGGTTCTGATGAACCTAGGGGCAGGACAGGAATAAAGACGCAGACGTAGAGAATGGACTTGAGGTTTATTTCTTCTTATTCTTGCTAAACTTGATACCTTGTAAACAGTCATAGTATTAGAACCCATGCAGTTAGAGTACAATTGCATCCTTAAAACTTCTATTTATATCCTTAAATTGTAGTTTAACATCATCATCTACGTTTTCAGCAAACCTACAAAATACCACAAATATGCAACACACAAAAGCACAACAAACATACAAAATACCACAAAGGCTTGATCTCGAATAGATAATCCAGCAAAAACAGTGTCCCAGTGAGACAATTCCTAAAAGAGAGGAAAGTTTCTGTAGAAGATGTATACAAACATCTAAGGATTAAATGTGACCCTTTATGTTGGGTTGCTGATTCAAAGGGGACGATATGGGTCACCCTCACCAGGCTAAAATAGAAATAAAATGCCCTCGTGCGGGGCTTCCCTGGTGGCGCAGTGGTTGAGAATCTGCCTGCCAATGCAGGGGACACGGGTTCAAGCCTTGGTCTGAGAGGATCCCACATGCCGCGGAGCAACTGGGCCCGTGAGCCACAACTACTGAGCCTGCGCGTCCGGAGCCTGTGCTCCGCAACAAGAGAGGCCGCGACAGTGAGAGGCCCGCGCACCGCGATGAAGAGTGGCCCCCGCTCGCCGCAACTAGAGAAAGCCCTCGCACAGAAACGAAGACCCAACACAGCCAAAAATAAAAAATAAATAAATAAAATTTTTTTAAAAATGCCCTAGTGCTCCCTTTGAGTGTTTTCTTTAAAAGTGGCAATTTTTCAACACTCTTAATGGCTGCACTGTCCAATATGGTGGCCACTGACCAAGTGTGGTTATTGAGCACTTGAAATAGGCTGGTCCAATCTGAGATGTGCTGAAATTATAAAGCACACATCCTATGTCAAAGACTTACTATGAAAAAAAGAATGAAAAACATCTAATTAGTATTTTTTTTCTAGATCTTGATTACATGCTAAAATAATATTTTGGATATATTTGGTTAGAGTAAGTATTTTATTCAAATTAATTTTGCCTGTTTTTTAAACTTTAAAATATGTGGATACTACAAAATTTTAAATGACCTATGTGTTTGCATCATAGTTTAATTGGACAGAGATGCTTTAACACGTTGATTGAGCCGTTGTTAGGTCTGTGTTAAAGAGGTAGCTGCATGGCTCATTCCCTCAACTCCTTCGTTGTTCAAATGTCCTCTACTTGACAAGGTCACTCAATGTAAATTACAACTCCCTAAATTCCTGACCTCCTTACACAGCTCTATTTCTTTTCAATTAACATTTATCATCAACCTAGCTCACTACATAGCTTATTTATTATATTGACTGTTTATGGTCTTTCCCCCCTGCCTCTACCTCTATAAGGCAGAATTGTATCTGTTTTTCCTCACTGATGCATCCTCAGCACATAGAACAGTGCCTGGTACGTGGTAGGCAATTTTTTAAAATATGCTGAATAAATGAATGGTAAATGTTAAAAGAAACATTGCAAAATATTCTAGTGAAATATCTATGGTCAATATGTGAGGCCTTTAGGCAAGGTTGTCAAAGGGTGGTGTTTTTTTTAACCTGCTCTCCTGTAAGCTTATACCCTCCAACTCATGCCCAGCTCTATCCCCCAGGCCGCTGCCCCTGATGCTGAGACCTCGCTGTTCTTTACTTCCTGCTTCTAGGCCAGCTGAGAGATTTAGGGTTGGGGCACTAGAGATCAGATTTTGGCCCTGGAGCAATATTACTGAGCCTCCCCCATGCAGATGAATTGATATGTAGTATCTTAATAAAATGTTTCTGTGATGCAATTTATATACATGCCCTCATTTAACTGGATTAAAGTGAATATGACAAAGTGAGATTTGTTCATTCACCTCTGAGTTTGAATTGGAAAGTACTACCAGCAGAAGCTCTTAAGAAACAGTATGTAAAACACAGCTGGGAGCTAAATTAATGGCACCAAATACATAATAGTGCAAACCATCAGAAATTGGGCTATAGATATTAATGACACACCAAGCTTTTCCTATCAGGAATAAAAAGAAATATTGCTCTGAAAATGGTCCAAATCACCCAGAAGTTCTTGATTTTATCCAAAACTCATCAAATTCCATATTCTTTTCATATTTCTGCTTAAGTTTTGATACATTAAATCACACCCAAATCATATTTAAATGGAGATTGCTCATGTCCAGGAAGAATTATTGTAGCATCTGTTCATTTATTATATCAAAGTTGTTAATATCCATTCTACTTTTTTTATGCCCCATTTTACCAGGAAGAGAAATGGTCTCATTTTGGCAGTCTTTACACTAAGCCTACTACTCAGTTTCTTGATGTAAACCTTACATCCAAGTAGAACTGCCAACTCTTATCATGTGACCTAAGAGTCGTACTTGTTGTCTAGTAATATTTCCCCAAGGGAACTCCCAGGCTCTGTGATTGATATCCTCACCATTAGAGAGTCACTCCTTTGTTTATGTTGTATAATCTGGGACAAGACATTTTTATCCTTAGAAGTCTTTGTTGAAACTCATTACTCTGTGGAGTGTTACATATGGTTAAGGTATTATTAGAGATTTATACCTTAGCATAGATTAGTATATCAAATTGTTTCTCTATTTAATTGCCAGTTGACATTGGTGTTCTGAGAGAATGAGGCATACGAGATGAAAACTGATGAGAAGTTCAGGAGATGAGAGAGAGTGCTATATTTCAGAGTATTGAATTTAATCCAAAGTAGAGAGGATTCCTTGGAGAATGGAAATAAAAAGCTTTGGTCAGTCATGAGGAGATTGGGGGCCAGAAGAAGGGAGAGAGATCAGGATGATCAAACAGAGCTGGGAGGTAGGAAGGGGCTATGTAGAAATTTCACTTAGTGCTCCATGGCTCCTTTACTCTCTCATCATTAACACTAGTCAAAATGCCTCTTTTTATTTCAAATTACTGTCTTACCCAAGGACCTGGCAAAACCCAGAAGGTACACTTAAACATTGGAAAATTTGAGGAGAGTCTAATTAAAACCATTTTTTGCAAAGGTGTGTGCAGGGTTTAGGAGAAGCGAGAGGACATGGTACAGTACCTTGAAACTAGCAACAGAAGGGAACTGTGACCAGCCCTGGGTCTGAAAATGCAAACAGTGGGAAAGAGTATTAGAACTCAGATACAAAACTGGATGAAGAGGTTCCCTGACGTGAGCTGTGGCCTTTGGTAGAGGAACAAAGCCAACCCTCAGCAACCCGGCAGACAAGGAGGTGGGAGAATAAACACGTGGACCTCACACTCCTCCCAGCCTCCAACTTCCTGCTAGAACCTCTGTTGGCCAGACCCAACCTTTAACAGAAGGTCCTGTTAATAGCAAGGGAGCCTAAGCTATTTTCAACAAGGAAGAGAAAGAACCTGTTTCTGTCAACTTTTTATAGAATATTATATTTTTAATAAACTATTCTTCATTTCAAAGGGAGTTCATGCTTTCCTCATCCTCTCCATTGTTAGTCAAGACTTCAGAATTTCTACAGGCACTAAATTCTGGGTTGAAGATAATGCATCATATTGGAATCAATGGAGTACAAATGTAAAGTGCCCCTAACTTATAACAGATTTTTTTTTAGTTGTTGCAACTGTATTCAATCAACTGTACCCAAGCAACTGAACTAAACTATTCTAAGTCAAAGCCAAAAAAATGACAGGCTCATGAAAAAATTATTTTGGAAGCTGGAAATATTTGCCTTGGTATCACTCTTAATGTTACTTGAAAATCTTGTACACAGGGACAGACATAGGATACTCACACACACACAAACACACAGACACACCCCTATAGCCAGCAAGCTAACTGGTATTCAGTAGCTACACAGTTCACAATTAAGTGAAAAAAAGAAAAGAAAAAAACACTGCTGTCATGCACAGACAGATGAACAATTGGGATGACAGCTGTATGCCAACAACCTGTGGGTGATAAAGAGCTGAAACGAGATTCCAAGTTAGGTGGAAAATAGGATGTACTTCTAGAGTTGTGTTTTCTATAACCATCAACAAATAAAAGAATATAATATAGAACTTAGAGGTCCTAAAAATTAAAATCCATACCTTGCAAGAATCACTGTTTCAAAGTTCCAATTCTGAGGTTCACTACTTTGCCAATTACAATTCCAACATTTTCCATAAAACAAATGCATAAATTAATTAACAATTCCCAGGAAATAGTGTTGTTTTGAGTCTTGGGGTTTTGTCTATTTATTTATTTATCAGTCTTTGCTTATTTTAGCAAATAGCTTTTTTCTTAACCAAAGAACTTGAAATGAAAAGAACTAAGTCAAGGCAATACTAGATGACGAGTATGGTTTTTTCCATAAAGGCTTTGCTTTTATTCTTGGAAGAAAAGAAAATGACTGTGAGATCAGCCCTTCGACAGTTTACAGAAATTGACTGTAACAGCTCTCTTTGAAGCCGACGTTGAAGCATCAGAGGCTTTTTAGCTCCTATGTTTTGAGCGCTGGTATCCTAACAATAGGAGTATAGGAGATAATGAGTCTCTGTCTCTTTATTTGCCTCTGCTTAATGTTAGCAAAGCAAAGACAGCTAATTTTTTATCCACTGAATACTTATTATTCCCCCAAAGCCAGTGTTCTCACTGAAGAATGACTGGATGTTAATTAAAAGTAAAGGAATTCCCTTTTTAAAAAATCTAATGATTTAGGAATTATAAATTCCTACTTTTCCACCACTGATTACCACTTATATCCAAGATACTGTTACTTCTACATACACTAGGATGAGCATATGGGTTGTTAAGAATGGTGGCCATTGTGATTGGTAAGGGCTCATGATACACCAGTTACTACGTATTTAGAATATTTATGTCCATTTTATATCAAACAATAAAATCCAACACCGTCATAAATAGACTCTAAATACAAAGCTTATGGAAGATGAGAAGTACAACCTTCTTTTCATGTCTCCTCCCACTCCACGCCACATTTTATGGAAATGCTTCAGTATTTATGATCAATGGTAACTGATTTTTCATATTTCTCTTTTAAGAATCACTTTTGGGGACTTCCCTGGTGGCGCAGTGGTTAAGAATCCACCTGCCAATGCAGGGGACACGGGTTCGATCGCTAGTTTGAGAAGATCCCACATGCTACGGAGCAACTAAGCCTGTGCACCGCAACTACTGAGCCCACGTGCTACAACTACTGAAGCCCGTGCTCAGCAACAAAAGAAGCCACCGCAATGAGAGCCTGCGCACTGCAACGAAGAGTAGCTCCCGCTCTCTGCAACTAGAGAAAGCCCATGCGCAGCAATGAAGACCCAACGCAGCCAAAAAAAAAAATTACTTTTGGAACTTCCTGGCTGTCCAGTGGTTGACTCCGCGTTTCCAATGCAGGGGGCGAGGGTTGGATCCCTGGTCAGGGAACTAAGATCCCACCTGCTGTGCAGTGTGGCCAAAAAAAATAATAATAATAATGTCATATGTCAATTGTACCTCATTAAAAAAAATCTTAAAATAAAAGAATCACTTTTTACATTTACACTAGGTTTTATAAGTATATTAATTATTTAGATAGCGAACATGTTTTCTGGTCTTGGTATTACCCAGAATCTTTTTAATTCTTAATATTCCCCCCTTTTAAAGTTATGTTTTATTTCTCTGTGTTGATTCATTTTTTGATTGGATGGAGAAATACATGAAGGTTACTTGGGTAGTACACAGGGGAGAAATCCAGGTTTTGGGGGCCTGAAACTTATACAACTTTAGGAGTTCTATTCAAGAAAAAAAATACACAATTATGATTACTCATTTTACAGTATGTAAATTGTAACTTGATAAAAAATTAGGTATGAAAATAAATTTTTATTCAGGATGAGAAATAAATTGCAAAATCTTAAAGTATGAACAAATACTACAAATGTTACAAAATCCAGAAAATAACATAGTATTTATATTAATTAATTGCCTGCTATAGTATATATTTTTCTACATTTTTTACTGCATCTTCTTTATACGCCTCTTCATGACAGCTTTGTAGTATCATTTTCTATACAGAGAAGCAAAAGGGAATTCCTAGAGCATAGTTGATCAAATTTTGCTTCTGATTGCTTATAGGTTCAAAAATTACTTTTAATTTCACAACTTGTTATTGATAATGTGATATAATTTTTTTGAACCCCTGTCATATTTGGGAAAACCACCATCTAGTTTCTTTCATATAGAGCAGAGTAGTTGAAATATTCACAGACTCACTTCAGCTTGTCCATTTCAAACTCTGCTTCTTTACCATTCACTCACTTTGGGGGTTAGGGTTCTTCCCACGGAGATAAAATCTTTGCCTTTGCATCTTGATGTCATGATATCTTTAACTATCGGCTTAACAAATTTTGTCTTTAAAATTCAGAAATTTTATGCTTATGACTACGTGTGGGGTTTATTAATCAGTGTGCTTGGTGTTTTATTAGCCCTTTTGTTATAAAAACCAAATCTTTATTGATTCAGACCTGTGAGTTTTTGTCATCAACTCCTGAAAGTCCCCACATATATACCGAACTACTCAGATCTCTCTTCCAGGTCAGTTGTCCCTTCTCTCTTCATATTTATTTTTTTAATCTCTCAGTGCTGGGAGAATTCCTGGGCTGTCTTCCAATTTACTGGTTTTTATTCCTGCCATTTAAACCTGCTATTTACTGCTTCTGTCACCATCATGTTTCACCTCTAAGAAATGTTTCCTGACCTCACACCTTGATATAAATCAAATGTCCTCACAATTTTTAAAATTTTTTTAAAAAATACTTTTGGCCATGCAGTGCGGCACGTGGGATCTTAGTTCCCCAACCAGGGATCGAACGCATTCCCACACAGTGGAAGCACAGAGCCCTAACCACTGGACCACCAAGGAATTCCCCCTCGCAATTTTTAATAATCAAATTAATTACATATTTTCTAAAGTTTTCTTTTGTTTCTTGCACTGTCCATTTTATAGGGGGATTTTGTCAGAGCTTGTATAAATCCCTGCACAGGTCTTTCAGAGTCAGGAGAGGGTAGCAAGGTGCAACTTAGATTTCTGTTGTTGTTGATTTCTTAGTTGTTTCAGAGGATCAGCCTTTTGAGGGAAATAGAGAGTGTGTACAACATTTGAAGGCATCACTCTTGAGCTGATGTCTCTTCTCCTTGGTAATTGTGGCAGCCCACCATTGCCCCATTCCACTACTGGCAATAGCTAATCCTTAAAGGCTAGCGATTACAGAATCCTCCTTCTTCTTTGAATATAATAAAAAATAAATATTTGGTCTTCCTCCCTAGTTCCTGGCACACAGCTCCTAAAACCCTTGCAATCTCCAGTGATAAAAGTGTCTTTCATATGCTAATGAGAAGATCAGTGGCTGGGGAGGTATCAGTAGCTGGGGACCCCTAGATACCTTCTGGTCACCAGAAAAGTCAAGGCATGATTAGAGGGGTGGAACTTCCAGTCTCACCCCTATAGCTCCAGGAAGAAGAGAGGGGTTGTAGGTGGAATTAAATCACTAATGGCCAGTGATTTAATCAATTATACCTCTGTAATGAAACCTCCATAAAAACCTCTAAGCAATGGGTTTGGGGGAGCTTCCAAGTTGTCAAACACATCCCTATACAGGGAGGGTGGTGCACCCCACTCCACGGGAACGGAAGCCCCTGCGTTCAGGATCCCTTCAGACCTCGCCCTGCGCACCTCTTCACCTGGCTGGTCATTTATATCCTTTCTCATAAACTGGTAAACCTAAGTTAAATGTTTCCCTGAGTTTTGTGAGCTATTCTAGCAAATTATCAGAACACTTTTATCTTTTCCTGCATTGTAGAATATTTTAAAGAAAATGGAAATTACCCATTTCTTAAGTGTGAAGAGTGCATCCATAAAATTGCCTCCGTCCAATACTTTTTTTGGAATTAAGCTCTCTGAGAAACAGCTGTGAGAATCTCTAGTTTTATAGCCAAGTCAGACAGCGTGAGTAACCTGGGGACCAATGCTGTGACTGACACCTAAAGGGAGGGCACCTTGTGAGACGGAGCACTTAAACCTGTAGGTAGTTAGCAGCAGAACTGAATTGAATTGTGGGACATACATTTGGTGTCACAATTAGTTGGTGTCGGGAGGAAAAAAACCTGACAATGCACCATCCCAGAAAAGTGCCCGACTGGAATGAAAGCCATTTCCTATTTTCTGTGTGTCACAAGTATACTCATCTCTGGGGTCTTAGCTTAACTTACACACACATTTCTTTAAGCGCATCAGTGCTGACCTTTGACTCCAACTCTTTCCCCTGCAGACTTGGGAAGGCCAATTACCTCATGGTAACTTAACCAAATAAACAGAATAGGAAGAAAGTTACTTGTCCAAGAGGATTAACAAAGCAAACTACCAGAAAGATTCATGTATTTAAAATGTCTAAGTCGGGTCCAGTTACTCAGGTTTTTGCTCTCTTCAATCCTTTAGTTATACTCTACCTGTTCTACTTGGGTATTGGCCAACTGCCCAAACCTTAAGAGTATAACCATTTTTCAGTTGATATCTTTAGGATTTTATAGATTATCTTTACAAATAATGATAATCTTAACAGAGATGCCTTTTCTGTTCCATTGTTTTATGTAATGTTGGGCGTTTGCTTCAGATAAACATTCTCTTTTATGTTTAGGAACTGTCCTTCTAGTCTCTGGTCTCAAGTTAAGCACTCAATTTTTTGTTTTTATTTGTTTTAAATGAGTTGGACATTGTGTCATCAGATGCATTCTCAAAATCTATTGATGCTTCAGTGTCAAATAGTTTAACTTTGATCTGCTGATCAAAAACTTATTCACCTTGATGGTATTGAAACATGTTTGCATTTTTAGAATAACCCCTACTTCGCTACGGCATATTATTGTTTTAGCAAAATACTAAAAATAAATTGCTATCATTTGTAAAATTTTGCAGCATATGCACAAGTGAAATTGGCTCATGTTTGATTTTTTTAGCTCTTTGTTAGGCTTTGACATACAGAAATATGATGGTTTTGTAAAATGAATCGGTACACTTTTTCTCTCTTTTCCTGCATTATAGAATATTTTACATAATGGAAATTACCCATCTCTGTTAAGTGTTAAGAACTCATCCATCAAATTGTCTTAGTCAACACTTTTTTTGGAAGTAAGCTTTCTAAGAAACAGTATTTACTTTTTATAATTACACAAGGAAAACATGTCCATTTATGTTAGTGCTGTCAAAAAATTAAAACTACAGCTCATCAAAAAGTTTATAAAATCATTTTAATATCACATTTCAGAGTGTGTATTAACTTTTTGCCTAGTCTTTTTTGCCTATAATTTTCCAATATTTGTCTTCTTGTCATTGACAATGCTCACTCCTGCTCCTCATCCAAATACATAAACACAGTGCATTTACTTGACTGTTTTGTTACCTGATTTCTCTCTCTCCCTCTCTTTAAACCTAGATGTATGTTGTGAAAATCTTTCCATGCCAGTAAAAGTTTCTAATAATATCATTTTTAATGGCTACCATTTTTTTATGGTAAGGGGGCACTATAATTCATTTAATCAATTGTGGAGGATGAGCTTTTAGACCTTTGGACCTTATCTTTTATAATCACTGCTTCACAACAACATCTTTTCTCAGAATCATCCCCTCCTTTGGATGGCTGAACACTCTCTCCTATGTAACCTGCGATTTATCTCTGTTTACCCATCCTGACAAAAGCAGGAAGAGGTTTATCCATTGCTATGGGTTAAAAGGCTTTCATCAGAAATCAAGTGTACCTGTTGAAATCATTCATCAGAAAAAGAAAGAAAGAAAGAAAGAAAGAAAGAAAGACAGACAGAAAGAAAAAGAAAGAGAGAGAGAAAGAAAGAAAGGAAGAAAGAAATGAAGAAAGAAGGAAGGAAGAGGAAGGAAGGAAGGAAGGAGCGAAGGGAGGAGGATGGGAGGAAGGAAGAAAGAAAAAAAGAAAAAACTCAGAAAATTTTGCACGTCTTTCTCAGATTTGTGGCCCATTAGCTTGTGGACAGGAAGGGAACTCTGTGCCAAAAGCCGTTATCCCCAAGAGCTCTCTTCAGTCAGGGTGGATTCTTTTTCTCCTTGGTTGTGGCAGCCAGCCAGTTGAAGCAGTGTTTCCTTTTCCTAACTGGCATAACTACCCTCATTAGGAGCCAGCTAAGGGAGCCCTGGCTTTGTGCCTAGGAATGGCCGTCTACATCAAGGGTGAGCTCAAATAATTTAAGAGGCATGGCAGGAGTTGTGTTCCGTGTGGGCTATGGCCGCTGTCACAGATATTTGTACCTCAAAGACCTCCCATAGCCCTCCTTTCCTCTATCTCCTATGCCTCCTGAGGTATGAAGTACTTCTGAGATTTTTTCACTTGCTTGTACGTCTGGCTTCTTCTTATACAGTCAATCAAGCGCTGGTTGTTTGGCTCATCATTCAACCCCATCTATCTGCATAACATCTCTTGAGAATTCCATTCAATTTGAACATGTGGGTGGTATGCTTTCCTGGCCTCAGCAATGATCCAGTTTCCTCTGCATTTTCATGGGAATTTAGGGAAAGGGAGGATCCAAACATATGTGCTCAAAGTGTCACCCTGAAACAGAAGCACTGTGTTTTTTCTACGAAAAAAAGCTTAAATAATATGCTTTACAAACTAAAAAGATATTCTCTGAAAAATAAAGATTCCCTCCTAAGAGGAGGTTTCATTTAATTTTCTCCTACATTTTCCTCCTTACCTGTTGGAATTCATTATATACCAAGTTCTGACACTTTGTTCCCCGAAAGCAGGATGAAGCCTACTCACTGTACTGAAAGCTCAAGGTGATCAGAGACTGCAGTCTTTGTTCCTCTAGCACCTTGCATAAAATAGGTGCTTAATAAATATTCTTAAATGAATAGAAGGAAAAGCTGTGCACACAACTGCTTCTTTTGCATTGGGTAACATGCAGAGTTGATGACAACACCAAGAAACTTGGGAGCAGAACAACCACATGTAATACTACTATGTCCGTTCCAAAGGTGAGAAGAAAAAGTAATATTCTTCAATTACATAGGCAGGAAGTGGAATACCATTAAACCCAACGTGGGACTCAGGGTCATAATGATAAAATACATCACAGTAGATTTCATAAAAACCTGAACATAGCACATTTTGTCAATTTCATCTACTTGAAATGTAGAAAAGACTATGTCATAGCAGGGAAGGAGGGAGGAATTATTCTAAGATGATTTAATTTCCCTAAATCTATGAGAAATGTATTTTGGAATTCTCACTGAAAGACTTCAGGTCCTTAGATTTGAAGCTGTAAAAGTTCAGGAAATTGATCTTTTGCCAGGAATTTAAAGATTGCTTTCTTTATTAGGTAAGAACATAATTTCCGAATTTACTAATGCCTTTGGAGCATGAGTCTCTTTAAAAATCTCGAATGTGAAAACTTTTTTTTCTATTTCAAGACATTTAATATGCAGGAGTAGACTTTGTAAATGAAACTTCTGATATTCATCTAAAGTAACTGTAAAAAAATCAATAATAGAGTAATGCCAATTGTCTTACATTTGAAAGAGCTGAAAATGTAGAAAAAAATTATTTGTTACACGGAAGAAAAGATCATTCTTACCAAAAGTTTTTTGAAAAGGCTGTTTTGATAAAAATGACTAAGAATGATATGATGTGATATTCTTTTTAATGAAAAAAAAATCCTTCCATTTGACAAATAATTATTAAGGATCTAGTATATGACAGATACTGTTCTAGATGTTAGGGATAAATAAACAAAAAAATTACCTACAGTCATGGAGTAACATTGTAGTGGGTAGAGCAGAAAGTAAACAAATTAATAACCAAAATATTTATCATATGGTGATAAGTACATGGAGAAAACTAAACAGGTGGGGGGAATGGAGAATACAGAGATGGGGATGGAGGGGGGATTGTATTAGTTTCCCAGAGCTGCTGTAACACATTACAATAAACTAGGTGGCTTAAAATAACACAAATTGGTTATCTTACAGTTCTGGAAGTCAGAAGTCCAAAATGGGTTCCACTGGGCTAAAAACCAAGATGTCTTTCCTTCTGAAGGCTCTAGGGCAGAATCTGTTTCCTTGCCTTTTCCAGCATCTAGAGGCCATGTACATTCCTTGGCTTGTGGCCCCCCTCCAGCAATCACGTCACTCCATCACGTCACTCCAACCTCTGCTTCTGTCATTTACCCTTCTCTGACTCTCACCCTCCTGCTCCCTTTTTAAACAACCCTTGGGATTACATTGTGTCCACCCAAATAATCAAGGAAAGTCTCCCCATTGTAAGATTCTTAACAGGCCATGGATTCTAGGTGACTAGCATTGACTGATCAACATTTGGCAAAGCTAAAACCAGGATTTTCATCTACTCCTCTTTCTGCAGACTATCCAAGTCTCTGTAATGCTCTTTGGCAACACTAAATACTCAGCTCTGGGTATACTATCTTGCTGGGGATGAGTGCTTTAGGGATTGGGGTGTTATCTTGTTTCTAAAAATGATGGATGTAAGGCCAGTGCTATGGAAATCTTGTGTGTCATATTGACTTTTGGGGTTTTTTAGAAAGTGAGAGATTTGACATTAAACTAATACAACTTCTGAGGTCCTAGAAGAACCACACTCTTTCCTGAAAAAATAGCCCAGGCTGCACATGCTCAAAGAACCTCACCTCTCCCAAGGTACCTGGAGCCCCACACACCAAGACTAATATGCTGAATAATAAATCAGTGAGAATGGCTTTTGAGCTTTAATTTTATGTAAGAATCTTGAAATTTGGGCTTTTAGTTCACAAAGAAAATGACATTTATTGTAGAATTCAATGTCTCTAGATTTAATATCTAAGGATTTTCATTTAAAAGAAAGCTTTGTTTATGGGCTTTAAAACTTCTTCCTAGGATTGTGATCATTGAAAGAATATTATATTTACATTTGGGAAATCTTTAAATGGTTGGAATTGTACTAGCAGAATTTCTATGCATTTCATTAGTGGAATATATTTATATTCTTTGATCTCTGAAAGACTATTTTGGATGACCCCAGATATCCATGTGGGTTTGGAAGGAGAATAATTGAGCATGCAGCCTTGGATACAAACTGGCTTTGGAGTTAACTGAATTAATGCATTGTTCTGACCCACTTCAGAGCTTTCTGGGCAAACTACCCTGCCCACTGGAGGTCCCAAAGGGCTTTTCAATGGAAGGGTGATTGGTATTGGGGATGGCCTATAAAGGAGAAAGCAGGACTGTCCCCAGAGGGAAGCAGCCACACCCCTGGCTGCCCATGGGTTTAATGGTTAATTCAGTTGGTTAAGAGAACTAAGAACCAGAAAACATGAGGTAGGAACTTTTTCCGCATCCATGACATTTCCTTCCCATGGAAGTTGTTCCACTAGCTATGACAGTCCTGGCCTTTCTTCCTCCTCCCCCAAGTCCTCAGGGGAAGAGTGACTTGCCTAATTGGTAAATTTGAAAAGAATAAATTGGGTACATTCACTGGGGCAGGCTACTCACAGAGACCCCTTTGGGAGGCCTAGCCCAGTGCAGCACTGCCCGGACCTGGGACTGGGTACAAAACTCTGCCCGATTCTATGGTTCATTTTAGGAAATCCATCTGACTCTAATGCCAACTGACATCTAATGCCAACTGATAGCCTTCATCAGTAATAAAGGTGACAGCTGCCTCCCTTATTATTTGTCTTATTTCTCAATTGGTTTCGGAAAATGAAAGAATGAATGATATTTACTAAGCCTCCGAAAGATCACATCAATGGGGAAAGAGGCGTTCTTTCTGCTGGAGTTTCCAAATTATTAGATTAGAAGCCTGGAGCTGCTGGTAGACATCTTATCACTGTATCTGGGGTGGGGTGGGGCGGGGGGAGTCCTTCCTGAAAACAAGCCAATGAGAAGAAGGAAGAGCCAGGAGTATTGGAAAGAGACTATGTCCTGATGACACACATTAATCAACTGTATCCAGCTGTATCTGATGCCCGTGAACTTTGCAGTTATAAGAGCCAACACATTCCCTCTTTTGCTCAGGCCAATTACAGTTAGATTTTGGACTCTCGCATTGAAAGAGATCTGACCAATATTGTTTAAGGATGGGCTGTTTTTCTTGAATCTCAGTCATGAAAACATCTGCTTCTTAACCTGTTTCTGAACTGGATAAAAAGTAAATTTCAGAGTTGCAAACCATTAGCTTGAGCTTAAGATCATGGTAGACAAAGTTAGTAGCTGCTCCCAGCCCTACCCCTTTCAGAGATGTTCTTATGGGGTACCTGGAGGGCGCGGGTGGCCAGTGTGGTTGAGAAATATAATGTTCCTTTCCCAAATAACGAAAGGGTTGCTTGCTGGGTAACTACATAATGTTATACTTTCTCTTTGGGTTTTTTGTTGTTGTGGGGGTTTTGGTGGGTTTTTTTCGTTTGTTGTTTTTTAGCTTTTGTAGTAAGTTAATTTTCTTCACACATGAATATATATTTGATTTTAAAATGTCTCATCACAGTAGCTTTAGTAGCTCATACTTGAAAGTTTAGAAAGAGTGGCACTTCTCATCTGGGGAATGTTAATGGGAATTAAAAGAAATGTGATAAATTAAATATGCTTCCTTAAAGAAGGTGTCAGAAGAAAAGGCACATTAATTAGAAATTAACAGCACTGAGAGTTTAAAACTGATTTCATGTTTGTCTTATTAACATTTTAGGAGTACAAATATGCCTGTCATCATAAAAGAATTTCCTCAAGCCTCCCTTATCAAGACTCAATTGCAAAGCTGAGATAATTTGCTCTAGGGCAAAAAAAAAAAAAAAAAAAAAAAAATCATGTGGAACAGCAGACGGTGGGAATTCTACTAGAAATGTTCTCCACTAGGATCAGAGCCACTGGATCATATATCTGAAATGGGATACTCACTGTGGTGTATAATGTGGCAATCACAAGGGAAGAAGACAATAGGGTTTAAGAGACCAAAAGGAAATCTAAACACAGACAATTCACTTCACTATGAAACTGGTTGCTTAATGGTTGGTATGTCTAGACTGAATCCACACATGATAATGCAGCAGAACAGGAAGAATTTACCAAAAAATGGGGGTGAGGAACAGGTTACATTTATGACTGAATTTATGAAAAGAAGCCATGTGTAAATTAGGTAACTCCTACTGTGCGTAATTTTTTTTATGTGCTTTTCTTTCTCTCTTTTAAGTCCAATGAATTCCTTAGGTTATTTACACGTTGTTGAATCTACCTCTGAAAATCACTGTCAAAACTGAATGGCTTCTCCTTCAATCCCAGCTCCTGGTGCTTTTTCTACTGACCAGTCAAATGCCCTTGTGGGCCTCACCTCTGTGCCATGTTTCCTGTTGTCTCCTCTGTCAGGCTGCAGAGACCTCTTCCCACACCTACATTCAGACTTCAAATCCTGCCTGTACTTCAACACCATTCCCTCAGGACACAACCCCTGCCTCCGGATTACCCATCACATTCTGCCTGCTCACTGACTGTTTCCATGTAGTTCATCACCACCATACATACTTTATTGATTACTGTGGCTTTATACACAGTTTGGAAGTAGAGTAGTATTTGTCCTCAGACTATGTTCTTTGTCAATATTGTGTTGTCTTTTTAAGTCTGAGGTCTTGCATATAAACTGTAAAATTAGTTTGTCTATATCCAAATAATAACATATTGGGATTTTCAACAAAATTGTCTTGAATCTGCAGACCATGTTGAGAAGAATGGCCATCTTAAAAATAATAGCTCTACTTATTAATAAACATGGAATATGCCTGCATTTAAAGAAAAAAATGGGGGCTTCCCTGGTGGCGCAGTGGTTGAGAATCTGCCTGCCAATGCAGGGGACACGGGTTCGAGCCCTGGTCTGGGAAGATCCCACATGCCGCGGAGCAACTGGGCCCGTGAGCCACAACTACTGAGCCTGCGCGTCTGGAGCCTGTGCTCCGCAACAGGAGAGGCCGCGATAGTGAGAGGCCCGCGCACCGTGATGAAGAGTGGCCCCCGCTCGCTGCAACTAGAGAAAGCCCTCGCGCAGAAACGAAGACCCAACACAGCCAAAAATAAATAAATAAATAAATAAATAAATAAATAAATAAATAAATAAACTCCAATCTCTTTAAAAAAATAAAATAAAATAAATTAAAAAAAGAAAGAAAAAATTAATGGCTTCACTTCATTAATTTTGGCAAAACCTCTTCATAAATATGTGTAGTAAGAGATTTTTCATAGAACTGATGCCATCTCAATCTTGAAGTGGACAAAATGGAAAATTAATCTACCAAAGTAATACAAATTGAGAAGAAATTCATCTCTTACTCCTCATCAAAAAAAAAAAAAAACTGGGCTTCCCTGGTGGCGTGGTGGTTGAGAGTCTGCCTGCCAATGCAGGGGACGTGGGTTCGAGCCCTGGTCTGGGAGGATCCCGCATGCCGCGGAGCGGCTGGGCCCGTGAGCCACAACTGCTGAGCCTGCGCGTCTGGAGCCTGTGCTCCGCAACGAGAGAGGCCGCGATGGTGAGAGGCCCACGCACCGCGATGAAGAGTGGCCCCCGCTTGCCACAACTGGAGAAAGCCCTCGCACACAAGCGAAGACCCAACACAGCCAAAAATAAATAAATAAATTAAAAAAAAAAAAAAAAAAAAACTCACATTACTAAAAAAAAAAACTGGAAAAACTCAGATAAAACAGAAAAACAGCTAAATAAAATGACATAATTTACTTCTGGGGAAAAGTATAGCTAATTTGTGCTCATCCATACTTACCAAATGTTAACTGAGGTAAAACTTTAAATGTTAAATAACTTTAAAAGTTAGCTTCCCAGCATACTCAGAAAAAAAAAAAAAGGCTTTTAATGACTGTAAAAATGAGACAAGTTTGATAACTTTTTAGCTTTTTAAATTTATGTCTAATATATGTAACTTGATATGTTGTAGTAGATATTTCTTTAATAAAATTCATGCATAGTGTTGACACTGGAACTTTTTTCCTACACAATCCTTAATTTTTACAACTTTTAATCTTAATTACAACTGATATGATCTATTTTAAAGAGAATGTTTTACATTTCTTTTCCCCCTGAAGAAAATGCAAGTGTAATCTTTCACTGGTCACAGAGGCCTTGCAGGCCAGGCAGCTCAACACACTCCCGAGAAGGATACAGTATTTAGTAAACACTAGGCATTGTGTTCTGTTTCTTTATTCAATAAATTAAACTGAATGTCCATCTTGTGTAAATCAGTGCCATCTTCATTGTTACTTCCATTATTTTATTAGAGTTTCTTCGTTGTAAGCAACAGAAATCAACTTGGCTATTGTAGACAAAAAGGAATGTTTTGGAAGAATATCAGAGTTTCCTAGAATCAGCATGAAACTGGAGAACTGGGTTTGGGGTCAGACTCTTTTCTGAGCTCCAGATCTGTATCACCTACAACTAGATTTCTTAAAGGCATCTTAGGATCACTTCCTCCCCTTTATAGACAATCTTCTCTCCTTCTGTGGCTCTCCATTGTCCTTAATATAATCAAGTATCCTCAACAAGGCCTCTGTGACCTTAGACAAGTTAAATGTGTCACCTGTTCTAACTTCCCCTTTCCTACCTCTCACTCACCACCCAATCCTCTCCAATATGGCTCCTGCCTACTTCATTAGCATCCTTTCATGCCAAGTTGTAGCTTGAATGCCAGGCTAGAGCTTCCCAACTGGTTAGCCAAAGCTCAAAACACTTCTGCAGATTGATGGCAGATATACCAAGATATTGAGCCCTTTGGGATGGCCAAAGGCCCAGGCTGGTCCATTAATTGACTCTTAGGTGTGATGATGTGAAAAATAGCAGGAAGCACTGCTCTACTCCCCTTCCAATTCCACAAATGCATCAGCCTCTCCTCCACTTCAGGGCTTTTATCCATGATTTCCATTGCCTGGAATACTATTCACCAACTCTTCACTCAGCTAGCCTTTGAGACTCAACTTTTACTTCTGTTCTTCTAGGAGGCCTCCCCTGACTGCCAGCATTTGGTTAGCACACCACATCATTCAGTCCCACAGAGCTCTCTACTCCACCTTTTGAAATAGTTGTGGCACTTAAAATTACTTTCATCAATGTCTCCCACTCGAGGCCCAGTGGAGCAGGGACTCAGTCTGGTTCACTACTAGATCCCCAGCAGCAAGAACAATTTATTGAATGGACATTCAATAAATTTCTGTGGCTGAATGATTGTTAGCAATCTTGATTTTCCAGATTTAGTTAATACAAATAATAGCAATTACTATCTTATATGCATGTGTTCTTTTAAAGCTGTTTTTATAATTAAAATCCTTTCTTATTCGGAAATTTTTAAAAAGTGAAACACTGAAAGCAAGAAAATCAACAGCATGCCTAAGGCAGCCCAACCCTCCTGTGGGCGCTAAGTAGTGAGAACTCAAGTTTCCTGCATTTCTCCTGTGTTAATTAGAAGACGTTTGAGAAAGCTGTGGGCACATCTCTGACTTTGTAAGACTGAAATCCTGTAGAGCAACTAGAATTCTTTTTTCAGAAAACATACATGACTGCCACAGTCAAAGACAGACTTTTTGGTAGGATGATGTATTGGCCTGACCCATTTTAACAATCCCCACATGCTCATATCACTTCCTGCTGGTCTGTTGGAAATTTCAAGCATTAGGAGAGATTTGGTTATGAAAATTCTTGATTATCTGTCATCTATCAACTTTGTGTTTTGATTTGGAAACACATGCCAAAATGTGTGAATTAACTAGATGGGGGGGAATTCTTTCACAATGTATACAGATATCAAATCACCATGATGCACACTTTAAATATCTTAAAATTTTGTCAATTATACCTTGATAAAGCTGAAATTTAAAAAAAAAACAAATAAATGTGATTGGAAAATTTTCTTTGGAAAAAAAGAAGAAAGGAAAGGCTAGAAGGAAGGAAAGTAGGAAAAAGAAAAAAAAAGAGAGAAAGAAAGAAAAAAAATACATCCAAAAAGATAAGGAAAAGGTTAAAAGATGCTTTACTATTGTGATGGTTAAACAAAGAATTTTTACAATTTTGTGAAGTTGCTGGCTCTCCACGTGGGTTTTTCTGTAATGATTCCTCACAATTTACAGAGGTAACTAGCAGAAGAGAAACACTTCTGGTAAGAAATACAAGGAAGCAAATATAGCAGCCATGTGTAATTCTGATTTCTTTTCAATGCATCATGTGACATTTCTGATTATAAATCGATCAAGATGAGCTTTGGTATGAAAAATTTACTATTATGTAATGTAGACATGTTATTCATAGCAATATGCCAAATGGAAAATGTGAGTGCTTTAACTGGAAAGTGAGTTATTTGGTCTTTCCATTTTGTGTAAATCTTTAAGGCATAAATTAAAAGCAGAAGATATATTGTATGGATTCAGGATCTGAAGACCTCTACTGTACTCCATAAATCTTTCAGCAGTGTTGGAAGACAGCATATTCAACTGGCCAGACGTACACCCTTATCTCTTCCCTAATATTGTTGTTCTACTTTGAGATGATGAGGTTAAAGAAAAAATGTACCCTGAAATGGGTATTTCCCACTCTAAATATTCAGCATGAATCCTATGTCCAGACAGGCCTTATTTTTTTTCTATTCGCAATGCCCTGTGTGCTGCATCATCTTGAAACATTTTTCATTCAGAAAATATTTCAGTCTTTCATGGTTTTGCAGTGTCTGTATGAAAGAAGACTCAGTACTCAGAGAAATGATCTCTTAAATGGCCACTTGAAATGTATTTATTTTCATACCACCTGAATAATTTATGCGGTATATTTTGCTACTCACAGAGAAGAGGAACTCAGAAGGTGATTTTTTAAAGCTAAGGAAGCTGTTTTCCCCCATAAACATCAAGCTAGTGCTCAGAATGTCCTTATAAGCAATATAATAGATTAAAAGATGAATATTTAATATATAAGTAGAAATATAAAAATTCACACTTACATTATTGCCGTACACCTTAATGAATAAAAGAACTACAGAGCATGAAACTGAAATGTCAAGATGACAAAACATCCAAAAGGGAAGTAGCTCCATTGGCCTAGAATGTATAAATTATTTCCACCCTAAATATCAGTACAGGAAACCATACAGCTATTTTAAGTTTGAAAGAAAGAATAATTTTCACGTAGCATATGTGACAGTGACAGTGGCAAATATTAAGTGTTTGTGCTGAACTCTCCCATCCTGTCCCATCCTACTGGTAATTGCCAGAATCACCTTCCTAAAAAGCACAATTATGAACATGCTGAGCCCCAAGTTAAAAATATTAAAATAGTTTAAAACCTTTTTTTTAGAGATATATACTGAAATCCTTATAGATAAATTGATATTATGACCTAGCTTTGCTTTAAAATAATCTGGGGGCTTGGAAAGGAGGGAGGGAGTGGAGGCATAAATGGAATAAGACTGGCCATGAGTTGGTCATTGTGGAAGAAGTGTTCAAGGGGTTTGTAATCAGATTTTCTCTACTTTTGTTTGTTTTATAAAGTTAAAAAAAAAAAAGACTCAACATTGGCATTCAAATCTCCTATAAGTTGGGCCTAGTGATTTACCTTTCAGGTTTACAGTCAATTTCTCAAGCATCCAAAGCCACGTCAAATCATGGTTGAAATTTTGTCCCTGGGCATATCTTTTCTTAAATCACTGCTTTTGTTCAAGTTGTTTTTCCTTCCTGGAGTGTTCTTCCCTCTTAGCTTTACTTTTGGACTCCATTTTCTGAGTCCGAGTTCCTTCTTCTGTAAAATGATGGGGTTGGACTAGATAATTTCCAAGGTCTCTCCCACCCTATAATTATTGAGCTAGGTGGACCACTCGCTTCTAAGGAAAAAGATCTACTTAGGAATAAAGTCTAATAAGCAGAGGACTTGACTAGACGTGGACTGAGCTGAAACTTAAGTACAGCAAGATCAAGTTATTGAGGGAATTTTGATAAAATCAAGTTTCCCCCCTTTTGTGTATTTTGCCATTCCTGACTTCTTGGAAACATGATCCCAAAAGAAAGCTGTTCTAAATAATCTCTAAGTTTTACTCAGCAATAGATTAGATGATTTCTTGGAGCGAGTTGTGCCTTAGGAAGAAGGGGTAGTTAGAGACTGAAAATAGATCTTATAACTGGTTGTAGGAATTTGACTAAAGAGTGTGAGACTATGAGACATAAAAAGGAAGAATGACTACAGTGGTTTGGCTTTCCATGTACCATATGAGCACTGTTCCCCTTATTTAAAATGACTTGGAGGAAACATTTTTGTTTCATGCATTTCCATTATTAAATATTACCTAAAATTATTCGAAGAATAAAAACTCCTAGCAGCCAGCAAATTTAACAAAAGAGCAATTTTGTTTCTTTCTTTAGTAAGTGTTCTTATTCTGATTATAAAAGTTACACACATGTTAATTGTGGTAGTTTATAATAATTAGAGCAAATTCCCTTTATAATTACTCTTTTCCAAAATGTCTTTAGTGATTAAACCAAATGCCTTTTTGGCATGTACCTCTGCCCCTCTTTGTGAGCACTACCTCTTCTTACCCACCCACCAGGGTGAGCCCCGATGACAGGCATGTTTATGCACTGTGAGCCTGTCTAATGCTAAACACAGTTGATTGGACCAGGAGGTAGAGATTCTCTCCACCAGGATTCTGTAATTGGTACTAAAATTAAATAATCAACCTGGATGGTTAATATGGCAATTTTAAATCTGTGTTAGAACTCTTTTTGTTGATAGTGACAGAAATGAAAATCTAAATGTGCTTAAACAAAATATAAATAATGGGGCTTCCCTGGTGGCGCAGTGGTTGAGAATCTGCCTGCCAATGCAGGGGACACGGGTTCGAGCCCTGGTCTGGGAAGATCCCACATGCCGCGGAGCAACTGGGCCTGTGAGCCACAATTACTGAGCCTGCGCGTCTGGAGCAGGTGCTCCGCAACAAGAGAGGCCGCGATAGTGAGAGGCCCGCGCACCGCGATGAAGAGTGGTCCCCGCTCGCCACAACTGGAGAAAGCCCTCGCACAGAAACGAAGACCCAACACAGCCATAAATAAATAAATAAATAAATTTTAAACTGGTCCACATCAGAAAAAAAAAAAAAAAACTCAAAATATAAATAATATATTGGGCTCATTAACTTAGAAGTCCAGAGGGATGACGTTACTGCATGGGTGTTTATAGGTGCTCAAAGGACTTCTTCAGGGCTGAGTCTAAGCATTTCTGAGTTCATTTTCTTTGGGTTGTTCTCATTCCCAGGCAGCCTCTTCCCCTATAGAGAAAGTCATCCACCAGTAGTTTCACATCTATGTTCTACCACTTTAGTAATCCCAAAAGGAAGCACAATTATTAGTTAATTCTATAAAAATTCTTAGGAAAGATTTTCATTGGCCTAGTTTGGTTTGTGAGTCCATGAACCAAGAGCAAAGGCTAGAATATGTCCATGCTCTCATTACACAGACCCAAGTCAAAATCCTACCCTTGAGGTCAGCCATGCCTGAAGACCATGGGCTGAAAGTGGAGAAGGAATGGTTTTTTAGAGGAAAATTGAGGTGCTTTATTTCATTACAAGGTCATATTAGAAAAAAAAAGGTGATTATTGATTGGTTAATTGGCTGATGCTTAATTGATCTGTGGATTGACCATCTAGGACCGGTCTTGGATTAGTCAGCTCTTGGATAGGAAATACATAAATGGAAAGTTGTTTGAGGAATGGACTGACTGGGTGGCTATACACCCAGGCTTTCTTGGTCTCGATGACTGTGATGTTTTCCCATTCTTTTGACTGAAGGTTGAGACTTAATCATTTGTTGTTGTTCATCTTAGCTTGGACTGTTTTGGAAAAGAATGACTAAGGCACTTGGGTCAATCCAATGATGGTGAAAAAGCATACACAGGGTTCCTTCCTAGTCAAGCTGAATATTCAAACTCAGTTTACCAAGTTCCCCGGGGTGAGCCTCATGTAACAGGAACAATCCTGCTTCTCCAATGTAGCATGGTGGCCTAGCGGTCCAGTGTACCTTGTTGGTTTGTTTGCTTGTTGCTGTGGTCTTAATGTTTATGTTCCCCCAAAACTCATATGTTGACATACCAATGCCGAATGTGATGGTATGGGGCCTTTGAGAGGTGATTAGGTCATTAATGCCCTTATAAATGAAACCTGAGAGAGCTCCCTAGCCCCTTCTACCATGTAAGGACACAACAAGGAGATAGCAGTCTGCATTCCAGAAGGGGGCCTTCAACAGAATCCGACCATGCTGCCACCTGATCTTGGCTTCCAGCCTCCAGAACTGTGAGAAATAAATTCTTTTGTTTATAAGTCATCCAGGCTGTGGTATTTTGTTATAGCAGCCTGAATGGACTAGACACTTGTTTACATATCTTTGAAGAAAGTGAAATTTACACAGACGTGGTATTTGCCAACAGGCAGAATATATGGATTGTCTCTAGTCCCGGTCACTGTGTAAAGAAGCAGATATAATCAGATTCTCACTTCCACAAAATAAAAACTTTTTATTGGCAAATCTGAAATAATTTAGAATGAATAGACTTCCCCTCTTTACCAATTATAAAAATTCAATCTAATTCATTCCAAGTGAAGCTTCATCTCTAAATCTTTTCTTGATCACTTTGCCTAGTTCAATTTCCTTCCGCTTCCTTTTTCTTCCATCTTCCTTTCCTCCAATAATAATAATAATAATAATAATAATGTGTTACTCATTGAGCAATTACTTTGCACCAGGCACTGTGCTAAATGTCTTTCATGGATTATCTCATTTAATCCACTCAATAAGGTAGGCTATTGAAGACAATGCTTGTTTTGCAGAAGCACAGAGAGGCTAAGAAACTTTGTCCAATGTCATATAATTCGTGATTAAGCATGGCATTGAACCTAAACAGTTTGATTCTCAAGACCACACCTTTGGCCATGGCACTACACAACTTTTCACAGCATTTTTCGTCTATACCACTTATCCACAGCACAGTGCCTGCCACGCAGTAAGCACAATGATAAACACTGTGTAAGTGTAAGGCATACAGTGTACTGACTTGATACATGTATATATTGCAAAATAAGATTGATTTTATTTTATCATAACATTTCCCAACTATTTTTAATACTAATTCATAAAATAATGGGTGTTATTTAATAATTTAAAATAAAACTAAGATTAAAATTGAAGTGTATTAGAACATTAACTACATTTAATGCATAGAAAAATCCTTTAAGGCTTTGCAAATACACCCCATCCTTTCATGGGCATCTTGTACCTAAAATTATTTGAAATGTCCCAGGTCATGGATAACACAATTCGGCAATTGAGGATTTTCCAACCAAGACATTTGGGGTCATGTTTAATATACATGGTAGACAGAATTCTAAAATGCCCCCACCCCCCATATTTCCCACTCTAATATGATGAGCCATCAAGACCTGATTAGTTACGTTTAGATGGCAAAAGGGATTTTGCAGATGTAATTAAGGTTATTGATCAATTGACTTTGAGTTAATCAAAAAGAAGATATCTGGGCAGGTCTAATTGATCACATGAGTCCTTAAAAAGAGAGCTTTCTCAGGCTGGTGGCAGAAGAAGTCAGAAAGATTTGAAGCACAAGGATTCAACACACCATTGCTGGCTTGAAGATGAAGGGGGTAACATCCAAGGACTGGGGAGCATCTAGTTTTTGAGAACAACCCCTGGTAACAACCACAAGGAACTGAATTCTTTCAACAATCTGACTGGACTTGGAAGCAGATTCTCCTCCAGAACATCCAGAAAAGATCCCCACCCCATGGTGATTTGGGGCTTGTGAGATCCTAATCAGAGAATCCAGTTGAGCCCACCCAGACTTCTGATCTACTGAACTGTGAGATAATAAATAAGTGTAATTTTAAGCTGCTAAATCTGTGGCAGTTTGTGACACAGAAATAGAAAACTAACGCAGATTTTTATTGATTGACCCATATGAAATTGCCAATATTCACTGTTTTTGCTCTATAATGATTTCATTTGGTTCAGCCTAATATTATTTGGATGTGTTCCATTTAATATTATTTGGTTGATGGGTTCTTACAGCCTTGACATCTTAGGAAGACAGCAAAAACCAATGTTCACAAACTTTACTCACTTCCTTGTTCTTTATTCCCCCAAATGCACACACCAAAAAATGTATCAATATATACGTTGATCGTTTTATGAGTCCTATACCAGAGAAAATGTCTCCTACCTTTAATCATGTTGTTTCTAACTGCTTCTGTTACCAATTATGAGCCGTATTATACCTAGTGTCTGTTCTCAGATGTGATCTAAAGTGTTTGAGGTCAGAAAGTATGTCTTTATTTCCTATACAATTTTTTGTACATACTCTCTTAACAAATAAACAATGCAATGTTCAGGTTTACAATGATGGCTCTTTGACATGTAAAGATTGTCTGATTCAGTTATGCAGAGTGATATGCAGGGGTTTGTTTTGGCATGACCACTGGGGAGAAAAGATGTTTTACAGTTTACACCATAGATTGAGACTTTTAACGTTTTTTTTCTTCAAAGTAAAAGAGCAGTTGAGGAGTGCAGAAGTTCCCACCCATGTACAGAAACAGAATGCCGAGGGGAGAGCTGATGATTGAGCTGAGAATTCAACGAGCCATCCTTTCAAAACAGCTCATGAAAGCATTTGAGAACAAAAATGGGCTGAGGACTCTTCATCGGCATAAAGAATCCAGCAATCATGTTTTCATTACAAAACAAGTATTTTCCTTTACCACTTATATATGTAGCCCAAACGACACAAAAGTGAACTCAGTGCAAGTAGGTGCAATGTTTTGATTCCACCCAGAGGGTGTTGAGACAGAGTAAGGACCTCACAGCTCCTCCTAGTTGTCATTGAGTGTGGCATTTATTATCGAATCAGGAAGTATGTTTCTAGTGAAGCCCAACTCTACGACGGAATAAAGAACTTAGTCACGCATCCTGACCATTGTGTAACTCAATGTTGCTTCATCCATCCAGATAAAGAAAAGCTGTGATTAATTTATAAATTATAGCCAATTCACTAGAATCCATGCTTCTAAATCCTCAAATTCTTAGGACCATGCTTCCAAATCAATTCTGTCCATTCTATGGGCAGCTTTTTTTTTTTTTTTTTTTTACTGAGTTTCCTCTTATAAATTTTAGAATGAGCCAAGTAATTTTACCAAGATCACTTACAATATTGCTTCAGGAGTAATATTTTCAGAACAAGCAAAGGAACACTAATAGAATAAGACCCTTCATACACACAAGGATCCTTTTAAAATATCTTTAGAAAATAGATATGGTTCTCAACACCTTAATTTGTAAAGAAATTATTTCACATGGTCCCCTTCTTCCTTATTTTAAATGTTTCTGATTCTTTTCTATTATTATAAGCAGAGATATGCTGAGTAGTTTTAGTGTACTTTATTAACTAACATAAAAGAAAAAGAAACTTTGAAAGGGCTTAGCTCTTATAGAATATAACTGAAAGAGAACTTGGAAATCAAGTTCAATAAAACCCAGTACAATACAACCATGAATGAGTCTCCTACAAGTACCATAATCAAGTGACTGTACAGCCTTTGTTTGATTACTGCAGCCCATTTCAGTCTTAGATAGCTTTTACTATTAGAAAGTTCGTCTTTGTGTTGAAATAAAATCTACCTCCCTATAATTTCCGTTTATTGCCATAAAAGTCAAACTGTACTTAAGATTGTAGTTATTCTGTTCTTATCTTACTAGTTATTATTTAATTATAGGTTCATCTGGTCACCGTGAAAATTCTGCTAACATACTCATTGAATCAAACAGCATTCTACACTGTACATCAGTATATATTTCCACTGAAGCAATTTCCACAAGTAAGATTTTAAGTTCCAAGTGGCATGGTGCTAAACTTTGTCTCAGAAGGCATTTCATTACTGAAATTCATTCAAATCCATTTCTGAAGTGTCTTCTAAAACACTCACATGAACTCATATTATGACAATGAATTAAAGCTCCTTTGAGGTCATGTTTTTTTAATTCCTCCAAATAGAAATGTTAAAGCTCAAATGTCAAAGTAAGCAATAGTAATACTAACACAGTTAATATCAAAGATAAATGTTAAACACATGCATACATTTCTTTGCAAAGAACATCTGCAAATGTATAACCAAGAGTGGTTTCATTCTAGACAAATCTGCTTGAAAAGTTGTATCAAATTATTTTACATGCCATATCTTGGCATTTTCTAAGATTTAAAAAATTTCACAAAGGTTTGTTTCTAGAGAATATAACTAGTAATGATTATGACTGTAGATTAAGAAAGGGGACATCTTTACTCTGTACCTAATGAGTTTCCACAAGCACAGTCCTGGTAACTCTCTGACATTTTTCTCATTCTGTCTCTCCTCTGGAGAAATGAAGTGACTTACTGAATTTGTAAATTTGGTAAGAAGAACCAGACAAGCCTGCGTTCCTTTTTGCTCCCCTAGGCATGGAGCCTGGCCATTGAAATCTTTATTGCTTCTCTGCTCTTCCATGCAGTTGACCTTGCTGGGGCTGTCACATGCCCTGTGTGGGTCACTCCAGTCCAACGGGACCTACAACAGGCAAATGAGACTCCCTAGTTCTGGGCACAGTTAGCAGACTTACCTGACTCTCATACTGAATCACTTCCTTCATCTTTGCCCCCATCAGTCATTTGTTTAGAACTCAGGCAGGGGAGAGATGGCTACTTTATGAGCTGTACTTCCCACCTCCAGGGATTCCAAATGTGGGACATCATGAAGTAGAGTAACAAAGATCCTTGGATTACTTAAACAGAGAGGAGAAACAGTATTTTTATCCTTGCAAGATGTAAGACTTTAGCTCTTCGTCTTTTCTTTTACTTAGAAACAAAAGCAAGTTGAGGATATATAGTATTCCATGCCAAAATGTATATTCTAATATTCTGACATACGCAAAATACGTGCATGAATACTTAGCAGGTGTAATTTTGTCATTATTATTTTATATTCAGATATTTTTAAGTGACATTTAAAAAGTGTAAATTGGTAAGAGCTATTTTATAATCATAAAAGTTTTCACCCAAGGAATAATCTAATTCAACATTTCTGTTTTACAAATAAGAAAACTGAGGCACAAAGAGATATCAGGGTCACACAAATATATAACCAGAGTGTAATTACATAAAAATGCTAATTGATAAATATCATGAAACCAAAAGTCATAAATGCCACTCTGTAGACCACTTATGCATCTTTGCAATATGCTAATGACATAGGCAGATAGAATTTTATCCAGTTTTTATAAAAGAGGATGATTAAGTTATAAAAATAAATACTTTTCCTGCAATTATAAGGCAAATCAAGAATAAAAGTAATAAATAACCTAATTTGTATCAGTGCTTCCTATACCAGATTATACATATTTAGCATTTGACAGTAATTATACACTGAGATGTTACAAAATGTTGGGTTAATTTTCAATACAAAATCATATTTTTCTTAGAATAACAAGGAAAGTTGACTAGACTGTAGTACTACACATTCTTAATCATATTCCTGTGTAGCTAAAAATGAAAATAGTTAAAGCAAGAATCTATAAATTATGTATAATAATTGTCCTTCTAAGAGTTCTTTTTTGTTGTAATGGTAATGACAGCTTGTAACTTGATTTTTGAACAGTGCAGTAAGCTCTCCCATCTCACTTTCCACTGCATCCTCATTTTGGTCGTGAACGTGAAATAGGGTCCACATTTTCTCTCATATTGTTTAATGCACTAAGCGGTCATTTGACCCTTAAGGTCTTCTTTCATATCAGCAATTCTGACAGGAGAGCTTTCTTTGAAGTTTGCTGCTTAGGCAAAAGTCCAATATTGAACCAATAGAAAGCATAAAAACGAATCATGAAAATGGACAAGTCATTTGGGAGAATGGCAAAAAAGAATACAGCTTCAAAAATCAAAACAGATTGAGTGTCTAAAATCCCTGGTTGAACAAACCCTTCTATGTGGCCGTGAGAACTGACTTACCCCAGGAATTGTCACCTCTGGCTTGTGGGTACTTCATCATCTAACCTCCCAACAGGTATTGTTTGAGCATCTATCACGTGCTCCATGCAGCGTTCCATGCTTGGAAGGTGAATACAAAAGAAATGTAAGGATGATCCCTGCCATTAGGAGGCTTATACTTTAGTTCAGGAAAGATAAAACCAAACAGCTGAAACAAGCAGACTACAATTTCAATGGAAATTGAAACCCCTATACCAGGCGTTCAGCAAACCTTTCCCCAAAGGAACAAACAGTAAATATTTTCAGTTTTGTGATCCATATTGTCTCTGTCACCACATAACTCTGCCGAAAGTGGAAGCAGGCATAGACAATATGTAAAAATATGGGTATGGAGGTATTACAAAATAATTTCATTTATGAACACTGAAAGTTGAATTTCATATAATTTTCTCTTATCATAAAATATTATACTTTTGACTTTTTTCAACAATTAAAAAAAAAAAAATCTAAAAACAGTTCTTTCTCACAGCCTACACCAAAACAAAATGTAGGCTAGATTTGGGTCCTAGGTTTGCTGAACTCTGGGTTAGGGTTATCTTAAAAAATAGAGGAATTTAGAATTGATGCATTGAAAGCATGCACATTTTGTTTCTAGTGTCCATTTAATTTTATTTAATGTAATATATCTGAGGTATAACTTTGTACATTTTTAATAGATGGACATTAGATCATTAGCACATTCTGGAAATAACTGCTAGTCCTCCTTTCTGATTTCTGATCTAGAAATGGAGCTCTCGGCTCACACACTTCAGTAGTTGTGGCATGTGGGCTCAGTAGTTGCGATGCATGGGCTTAGCTGCTCCACGGCATGTGGGATCTTCCCAGACCAGGGATCAAACCTGTGTCCCCTGCATTGGCAGGCGGATTCGTAACAACTGCTCCACCAGGGAAGCCCCTCTACCATAATTTTTAATAATATCAATATTCAGAATTTCTTCCTGTAATCTTCTTTTTTTTTTTATTTCTGAGAGTTACTTCTTGCTCTCTGAATACCCACACACATATAGATGACTACTCTTGTTTTATCCTTGTGGTATCTTCTTTTCTCTATATAGTTTCTGATTTGCCAGATTTAATTTGCTTTAGTTTTTCATTTTCTTCTATTCTTTGTATTGTCTCTTATTCAAATCTTTCTGTTTTGTTTTCTATAAGTCCATTTTGATCTTTCTTCAAGACAGAGGCTTTCCTCAACTGCTCGATGATTGTGGGCTGTCCATTCATATCTGGAGTTGAGGCACCGATCTCAAGGTCTGATTGGAAATTCTGTGCACCTGGTGAAGCTTATTGACTGAGTGGCATCAGTGTAGGTGCTTGGGTTTGGGATCCAGCTATTTCATTACACTACAGATCATTCTCTCCAAAGAGACTAAATCCAGAAGGAAATTCTCCCATCTGCCACATGGAGATTAAACATGTAGACTTTCACTCAGTCCTCCTGTTTTCAGCTGTGCTTCACCTCTACACCTTCCTACAATATATTTAGGATTTGCCTGGTTCCATCTATCCAGACAGTAAAATTCCTGGCTCCTACCTGGACAAAGTGAGGGAAGGGTGGACCAGTCCTTGGCTGGGTAGAACAGGGGAGGGATTAAAGATGGTGTCTGGTTCCTTCTTATATAGAGACTTTCAAACACTTCTCAGCCCCACTTTTCTTTCCCACCGTCAGAGGTACCTGGTACCTCCCACTGTTGTGCTTTTTTTGTTTGGTTGGTTGTCTGTTTGTTGTGCTTTTTAAGGTTTCTAGAATGTGAATCAACTTGCTTCTTATTGGCGTCTTCTGTGACCTCAGTTATTACTTCTCTGTCTGCTTTCCTTCTTCCAAAGTTTTGTTGATATTTCTGATCTTCTGTCTTCTTTCTTATTCTCTTTATTCTTGTGGGTTTTTACTGTTGTTATCTCTGAACTATCATATTAGTGTGGTTTCAGGAGAGTGTAGAGGAAATGCATGTGCTTTGTTTTCCTTGTTTTAGTAATGTGCATTTTGAGTGTTACCAAAACGCCCTTTGAAAACAATGCATCAATTTACATTTCTAAAATCCGTGCACATGTATACCTTTTTGCAATGAACACACTTGCCAATAGTATGTAAATCAAATCGTTCCATCTTTGCCAATTTGCTACTAAATTTTACATTCTTTAAGAGTGAGACCTCTGTCTTACCTGTCTTTGTTTCCTACATGCAATGTTTGGCGCAGAAACGTCTGCAGGAAAGAGCATGGACCGAAGAGTCAACCATCTCAGCCCTTCAGCTGACTAGGAGTTTGCCTTTGGTCATGTTATGTTATGGCTCTAGGGCTCCATATATTAATCTGAATTCATTGCTACACTCTTCTTAGCATTAATACTCTAGCTGCATGCATTAGTGTGCTAGGGCTGCAGTAGCAAAGCACAACTAACTGAGTGGCTTAAACAACAGATATGCATCATCTCACAGTTCTGGAGGATAGAAGTCTGAGATAAAGGTGTCAGCAGGGTTGGTTCCTTCTGATGGCTGTGAGGGCAGGATCTGTTCCATGCCCCTCCTCTAGCTTCTGGAAGGTTGATGGCAATCGTTGGCATTCCTTGGATTGTACAAAAATCACCCTGATCACTGCCTTTATTTCCACATGGCATTCTCCTGTGCATGTCTGTCTTAATTTTCCCCTTTTTACAAAGACCCCAGTCATATTGGATTACGGCCCACCCTAATGATCTTGTTTTAACTTGGTTGCCTCTGTAGAGGTTCTATCTTCAAATAAGGGCACATTCTGAGGAACCTGGGGTTAGGACTTCAACATATGAATTTGGTCGGGGGGACACAATTCCACCCATAACAGAGCTCTTAACAGATGCTCAAAATATCTGATAGATAGCCTGAATTTATTATTTCTAAATAAATGGTAAATATCAGGAGAGTTTAGCATAGAAGCTGAATTCTGTGTGTGTATATGGAGGGCCAGGAAAAGAAATAAAATTGGAAGCAGACTTACAAATAGCAGGGCAAAACCGATAAACAAAACCCATGCAGTCACCAGGAAGAGAGTAGTTCAACAACTGGGCATCTAAGGAAGACAGTGACAGGTCCTGTATATTGGTTAATGTGACAGATAGGCTTGCTGTCACAAAGATGATCAATAGCTCAGGGGCTTAAAGAATAAAGGAGTTCATTTCTTTCTTTTTTTAAATTAATTAATTTATTCATTTTTGGCTGCATTGGGTCTTCATTGCTCTGTGCGGGCTTTCTCGTTGCTGTGCGCGGGCTTTCTCTAGTTGTCGCAAGCAGGGGCTACTCTTCCTTGCAGTGCACAGGCTTCTCATTGTGGTGGCTTCTCTTGTTGCGGAGCACGGGCTCTAGGCTCACGGGCTTCAGTAGTTGTGGCACACAGGCTCAGTAGTTGTGGCACACGGGCTTAGTTGCTCCATGGCATGTGGGATCTTCCCAGACCAGGGCTCGAACCCGTGTCCCCTGCATTGACAGGCAGATTCTTAACCACTGCGCCACCAGGGAAGTCCAGGAGTGTATTTCTTTCTCATGCAACAGTCCCAGGGTCAAAGGTCTAGGTCAGTGGAGAAGCTCTGTTCTTCATGATGATTCAGGACCCGGGCTTTTTCTAAGACATTTTTATCATTTTTTTGGTAAAAGCTGGGTGCTTTCCATGTCTGCATTTCAGCTGGTGGGAAGGAATAAAAAAATCTGGAGCAGGCATGCTGAATGAATTAAGTCCCAGACCCAGAGTAGGGAGACATCACTTCTCACATTCCACTGGTGAGAACTGTTTCCACTGAGATGCCTAACAGCAAGGGGGCCTGTAAAATGTGGTCTAGTTATGCACACTGGGACTAACTGTGGAAGAAAAGCATGGATCTTGGTGGACAACCAGCAGCCTCCACCATACTCCTTAAAGAACTTCAAAGGATAGAAAAAAAAGTCTTCATTCTAGGGCTAAATTCGGTGCTTACTATCAAAGAGTATATAGTGCTATTGGGGAGAAAAGAATCAGTGTAAATTTCTTTCAGTGGGCTATAATAATATGCCAGTCGCTGTGGAAAAGAATATAAGTGTAATCAAAATGAGGAGGAGAAAATATCAGATTGGGTCAAAATAATCAGAGACCTATAATCCTTACTATCGTCACTAATAACCATCATCTTTCTGTTGGTTTTCTCACTTGCACGTGGGGATAGCCCTCATCATCAGTAACAACTTCACACAGAACACAATTTATATCACCTTAGTTAGGTACTACTTATGTAAAATGATAATAGCTCCCATAATTACCTACCAATTAACTTAATAACCATTTAGTTCAACACCTGGAGAAGCTGTGGTTCTAGTATTTGTTTCCTGTGGTGTCTTTTTTCCCTTGAGGATTCAAGCTTAAACTTTCCTCCAGCTTCATTCTTTGACATCATGTTCCAAGAGAAGTAAAATGTGTTCTCAAAGAGCAGACAGGTAGAAAAGGATATAATAAGCTAAAAGGAAATATTACAACAACAGTCAAAAAGTTATGTAACACAAAACTGTCAAAAGTAATACTTTTATTGGGCACAAAATAAGAGACATAAAACCGGCTGTCTAAAATGTATACAGAAATTCCAAGTTGTATTTGAAGTAAGGAGTCAGAGGATAGGATTTTTTCGAATTGTTGGTTAGTATATTTAAAACCTCTGAAAACTGAAAGGGATTCTTGCTTCCAGCTAAGACAGAGTAATAGGGAGCAAACTTACTATCTCACTTGAAACAACCAAAGAGAGGGGGAGAGAGAGAGAGAAAGAGAGAGAGAGAGGGGGAGAAACCTCTGGAAAAAGTATATAAAACCATGGTCTTCAAGACACTGGATATCAGGCAACAAGGGACGGTGATCTTTGAGAGACACAAAGCAAATGAGGTAAGAAAAATTTGATAAACTGTACTTAATCAAAATAGAAAACTTTGTACTTCAAAAAAAGACACCATTGGGGAAAAAAGACAAGCTACACACTGGGAGAAATATTTTCAAAGCAAGTATCTGATAAACAACTTGTATCTATCAATAGAATATATAGCATTTTCAAAAAACTCTATATAAAACAAACAGCCAACTAAAAAACAAGGAAAAGACTTAACAGCCACTTCACAAAAGGAGATACACAAACAGCAAAATGCACATGAAAAGATGTTTAACATCACTAGTCACTAAGTAAAGGCAACTGAAAACCACAAAGAGAAGTCACTATACACCTAGCAGTATGGCTAAAATTAAAAACACTGATCAAACTAAGTGTTGACAGGATGTTAAGTAACTGGACTCCTCATACATTGCTGGTGGGGAAGTAAAATTGTACAACTTTTTAGGAAAACCATTCTGCATTTTCTTAAAAATGTTAAAAAATATACCTACTATTTTATGATCCAACTATTCCATTCCTAGACATTTACCCAAGAGAAAAGAAAGTATATGTCCATACAAAGACTTGTACACAATTTTTATTGTAGCTTTGTTTCTAGTCACCAAAAACTGGAAACTACTCATTCAGCAGATGAATGGATAAACGTATTGTGGTATAGCCAATGGAATACTACTCAGTAATAAAAAGAATGAACTATTGATACTAGCAACAGTGTAGGTGAATCTTAAAATAATTATTCTGAGTGAAAGTCAGTACAAATGAGTATATACTGTGTGGTTCCAATTATATAAAGCTGTAGAAAATGCAAACTAATCCATAGTGACAGAAAACAGATGAGTGGTTGCCTGGGGATAGGCAAATCAGGAGGGAGGGATTGCCAAAGGGTGCAAAGAAACTTTGGGAGGCAATTGTTCACTTTCTTAATAGTGGTGATCATTTCTTGAGTGTATATATATATATATATACATATATATATATATATGTGTATATATATATATATATGTCAACATGTATCAAATTGCATACTTTCTTTGTGCAGTTTATTGTATGTCAACTATACCTCAATGAAGCTGCTTTAAAAAATTGGAAGAAAACAATATATCTATGTTTTAAAATTTTTTAAATTGTCTACTATAATTTGGGAACAAACAGAATCACAATTTACCAAAATTTTCAAATCAGTTCTCTAAGTTGTAACTTTAAACAATTCTCATTAGTCTCTAATTAAAAACCAAATTTTAAACAGAAGACAATTAAAGGACAAAGATTTTCATGAGTAAAGGAAAATACTTTTGAATTTGATATATTGTGTACCTATGTTGAAAAACTCGGTTCTGGAGTTTTTCAGAACTGGAGCTTCAGAGAACAGCCTGGCAAGAGCTGTTGGTCCAGAACAGTATTCCCCCCCATTTCTTTTTAGTTATTATTCCCACCCCCAAGAAAAACTAAATCTAATTTAAATTCTACCTGATGAGATAAATTAACAACTAAGGAATAAGATTTTATCAGGTAGGGTTGGTAGGCTTTTTTTTTTTTTTACTCCCCACTCCCCTGCTCCCACCAACAACCAATTTTCCTCCTCTTGGGGGCAATATGGCTCCCACTGAGCATGCACGTTTCACACAGAGGCAGCTGCCACCAGAACTGTGGCCCTAAAACCAGGCTTCAGAAGAAACACCCTGACCGCTTTGTCCTCTTCCCCTGCAGCAGGGAGAAGAGTCTGCCAAACAGTCCAGGGGTCAGCCCCGGATGCAGAGCAAGGCCGTGAAGGACACAGCATGATCTGGGGGAAGAAAATAGTAACCGCCAGAGAATTTGTTCAGATTTCTTATAACTTAAATGGGGCAAAATCTTTGGGGGAAGCCTTGAATGTCTTGGTAAAGAACATGAATTTTGTGTCTAGACTTTAAGTTCCAGCTTTGTCCCTCTTTCGTTGAAAAAGCTTAAGGACCATCTTTAAGCTTTCTGAGTCTCAGAGAGTAAAATGGGGCTATGGATATTTATTTCTGGCAGTTGCTTTGAGGATAAACTAAAATAACATATGCAGAGCGCTTAGTGGTATGACTGGCTGGATAAATAATCATTAACTGTAAATTTGAGTGTTTATCATCTGTCCTTCTTTCCTTTCATTCAAAAGTGTCAAGACAGAGACTCTGCCCCATCAAGCTTGTGGTCTAGTAGAGGGTCAGAGGTAGCAATCAAAGTACCAAAACAAAACAGGTTGTTTGAAGGACATTGTTTCGCAAAAGAATGGCCCTGGATACAACTGGGGAAAACTGGTAACATGTCAGTTAGCAGAGTTCTATGTGACATCTTCTAAATACATTAGTCTCATGTTGAAAAAGTCATTCACAAAATCCTTTAGCCAATTGCTTCGCTCATATTTTTATTCCACAGGGAGATCATTAAGTGATACTACAATTTCTACAAGGCTGGTGATTCAGAAAGCTTCATTCTAGCTATTTTTCTAAGCCTTGTAGCCTCATCTGTAAGAGTGAGAGGATAATAGTACTTACCTCACAGGGTGGTTGATGGTTGAATGAAAAACTGAATATAAAGTACTTGGTACTGGGTCTGGCTCAGAGAAAGTGCTTAATAAAATCTAGCTGTTTAGATGTATTTCTCCGCAGGTACTGAAACCTTTATGACCTTGTTCAAGTGCTTATGCATGCCTTAATTTTTCATGTTTAACATCGTAATGATTTGAAATATCCATTCCATCTCAGTAAAATTTTCACAGCTAATGAGAGACTATATCAAATTTATCAAGAAAATGGTTTGGCATAAATTTAGGGATAGTTGTAATTATGCTTTTATTGCTATAATTCAGTTGAATATGTCCTTAGTTTTTAATAACTAATTAATCAACAGAAAGAGTGTCTATTGGTCATCTATACCACAGTAGTCTATTGTTGGTATAAAAGTTTATTTAAGAGATAATGTTTATGGTTGTTTTTAAGCACCTGATGCAACCTTCAAAGTTAGCTGCATATAAGATGCTTAAAGTATGTGAATGTAAAAAGATAGAAAATAATTTAAATCCCAAAAATCTTTTACGTTTTAAAAAAATTTTTTTCAGCCTTTCAGAATAAACTTTTAAATCCACCTACATAAAATAAAGCCAGATTGGAAAAAGGAGAAACAGCACACAGAAATAAAAAATTTCTAAGAAACGACTACCTATCTTGGAAAGCTGAAATGTTCTATAATACAGTTCTGGGTGAGCGGCCAGCTACCCAGTAGTTTGTTCCACTTTACTGGATGAATAAGATTCCTTTGCAAAGCCTTTTGGGAGTTACATCACTCTAATGAGAAAAAAGAGCACTTCTGTTAAAAAACAAAGGACACCGATTAAGGCTTTTAAAAGTGCTGATTAAATAATAAAGTAACTTAAACTATAAACGAAATGCTGATTAAGTGAAAACTGGCTAGCTTTCAAGGCATAATTTAAAGCCCTTATCAAGTATTTTTTCCCCCTGGTTGCAAGGCCCTGTCAATTCTAGACAACTGTTCAGACATTCCACCCATGAGGGCTGTCCATGGGGCAGTTTATTTTTCCTTCTCGCACCTGTGCTTAATGAGTAGCAGTTTTGCAAGCTCGGCTGTTTTCAAGGGAAGATAGGAAGGATTTCATGCCCCCCAAATAAAATCAAGATAAGAAACAAAACTACTGTAATTTATCTCCATTCAACCTACACACAGAAGACCATGAAATAGTAAAAAGATACTGCAGGCTCTTAAGGCAGAAAGTTCCAAAGGTCACCTAATCAATGGCCTCCCCTCTAACAGAACTGAAAGAGATTAAGAACAGGATAAAAGCCAAAGGTTTTCAGGAAAAACAGCCCACCTTCATTTAAATGTAACCCTTGGGGTCAAGAAGTTACTTTGTATCAGGAATAAGATTTTTTTTTTCAATAGGCAAGGGATTTGACTAGGACAGGTATTGTCTCTCATGTGTGTACTCCTCTTAAAGAAAAGCCATTCTTAGAAACAAAACTGGCTTTTAAAACTTATCCCTTAAGTTGTTTTGATTTCAATCTAAATGACTGGCTCTGATAAATGTGTTTTGTGCTTAACCATAATTTCAACAAATGAAGTCAATTCACTTCAGATTTCCATAATTGCACATGCGCCTCATTAACCTTCTCCAATAACAAAACATCCAAATAACACCCCCAAACTCACAAATATATGTGCTCCTTTTTGTTACTGAACGTTTAAGTTTACCTAAGTTCTGAGAAAATTCTATCTCGATGGCAAGTCCAAGAAGAAACAAGGCACAGTCATAAATGAAGATTTGTTCTGTCTCTACCACATGCGTGGCGTCACACAAACAGTAGGTTTTGCAAGCAGTTACTGGTGTAGAAGAAAGAATCCACTACTGTTTTAAAGGCAAACTTCCTCTTAGAAAAATGAAGAAATGAGGGCACCCTGCATATGCTGCAGCCACTTGAGTGCATGTCACTGAAACAAAATCAGAAGATGGTACAAGTAAAAAAAGAATAAAGAAACCCTACGCTTCCATCAATGTTTTGAAAACTTTTTTGGAGTGTAATTTACATACCATAAAATTCACCCATTTTAAGTGCACAACTCGGTGATTTTCAGTAACTTTACCAAGCTGAGCAGCCACCGTGACGATCTAGTTTTAGCACGTGTATTTTCATCACCCCAGTAAGATTCCCTGTGCCCATTGACAGCTAATTCCCATGCCCAGCCCCAGCCCCAGGCACCTACGGAATCTACTTTCTGTATCTTTTGTCACATTTCCTTCTCCAAATTGAGATGAGAAAAAGAAATCCAATGATATATTCTGCAAACAGGAGTATACCATTTGCTGAAGAACCCATCCTGTCAAGATAGTCTTCAGATTTCTTAAGGGAGTGCAAGGGAATCTTGGACACGAGGCATGCCTAGTTTGAACAGGGTCAGAGTGGAGAGATTTAATTATCTCTCCAGTTAGAGATAAAGACTTACACAATTACAAGGGACTTTGATAATGAAACAATACTGTGACAAGCCTCGCTATCTAAGAAAATGTTTCTGTCTCCAAAGTTTAAGAAAAAAGAAGAGCCACTTTCAAGTAAAAGGGTGAACTCTCAAGCATTTCTATAAAATTCAGTCAGTATATTGTTATATTTTTGCTTATGAGACATTAGAAATATACCATATCCTTAAGCAAATCATATTTCAATGGATTGTAATATCAGTTTCTTCTGAAATGTAAGTCACTTGGGCTTTTTTCCTCCAAGCTCTCTTGTGTATATTATTCTAATGTATTTTGAGTACAGTAAATATATCAAACTATCATGGTTTTGGTTGACAAAATACATTTCTAACCACTTATTTCCTTTCCACAGAATCTACGTATTTTAAGAAAGCGTTAGCTTCAGGTTTATCTTGCTTACATCCTGATTTCCAGGTACCGGTCCCTCTGGAAGGAACACCCAGCTTCCCAGAAATTTACTAAGAATTTTACAAGGGGCCCTTTTATATTTGAAAAAGAAAACTGCTTTGTCAAGTGATGATGAGAAATCAGGGGGGAAAAAAACAACAGAAAAAAACCTCCAACCCAGACGGGACTCTAAATTTGGGGAAATCTGTGGCACTCTTTCAACTTGCAAAATTGGTCACAAAGATGCCTCAAGAAGTTATTTTACACTACTTGTAGGAAACTGATATTTGCTGTGTGTGTTTTTCCCCCCCTTTAATTCCCTGTGTTAATAAAAGCAAATGTTAGTTTTGTGTCTTGGATGTGTTCGGCATTTTATAGACCAGAGTTCAAATTACTCCATGGCAGTGGCTGAAGGCAGAACTTTTGGAGAAAAGTAATCGCAGAAACAAACATATTTGGCTAGCAGCTTTCACAGATTCTCAAAGCAAATGGGAGGTCTGCACTAGGAACCTAACTAGGAGGCAAAGCTTTGAGTTTAGATCGCTCAGGAGTTACTGAAGAAAGTTGAGGACTCCTTTTGAAGATCTTGAAAAAGCACGTGGGACTTGTGTTTGTCTGTAAAAAGGACTGATGTGATGAGTTGCTAAATGCTAGAGACTTCCCAGATTCCCTTTCTACCCTGTGCCTTTAGAGGGAAAGAAAGGGAAATCTTAAATGGGAACTTTCCATATTCTTGGAGTAAGTAACATTTGGAAAAAAAAAAAAGTCTGGCAGCGGGGCTGGGGGAGGGGAATTCTGTGATGAGACCGATGTCCACCAAACGAAAATGCCAAATAAAATCAAGGAAGGGACTGTAGGAAGGAAAGACTGGAAATGGTCTTTTCTCAGCTTTTAAGGACTCAAGGATCTCTGCTTTGTGTAACAGGCGCGGTGAACATGGGCAAGGACACCACGATCTTTCTCCGAGGTCGGTCCAACTTTTCAGCTTTCAGTAGTAACAGGCATCCCATCCCCGGGAAAAGAAGACTTTCTTGCATATTTGGAAAAAAGCAAATTGCTGCTCTGTCCTTTCAAAAGAAACCTCGTTCTCTGAATTTCCCCCGGATCCGTCAAGCGCCCCGCAGAACTCCTGGTACTAAGTAAAAGCTCATTAAAAGGATCGTTTCTCCCTCCTGCCCCCCAGCTAAAAAGGTCCTCAGAACCGGGCAGGCACAGCGTTTAGAAGGGGAGAAGTCTTGAACAGGAAGCTGTGAAGGCAAAGAAAGTGAGTCTCCAGTCAGTGCCCAGTAAACCAAAGAAAGGAAACAGAAGGAAAGACAGCCGCGCCCTGGGACGGCAAAGTCTACATTCCTACAGCTGCAAGGTGGTGCCTACTTTATGGTTTTACCCTCCCCCTCGAACTACACTCCAGTGAGGAGAGATTTTTTTTCCACAGGAGACGCAATGTCCTCAACCACCCCCCCCCTCCCCGCCGCCAACCCCAATAAAATAGAAAAAGGAAGCGGGGTTGTGGGGGGATGGACTTGCGACCCCTTTGCTACACACGACTCCGGCCCCTCCCTTTCCTCCCAGTCAACCCCCTTCCAGCCGCTTCCCAATCCCCCCCCCCTTTTGCTCCCCAAAAGTTTGATGACCGCAAAGGAAACAGAAAAAAGTTCTCTTGCCCAATCCTGGCGGGCGATCAGCATCTCTTTTGTTCGAGGAGAACCCACAGCCCCCCTGACGTCACCCGGAGCCCGGGCCAATCCGCGCGCGGTCGGCGGCGGCGGCGGCGAGAGGAGGGTGGGGGGAGTCCAGCCGGCCCCTCCTCCCCAGCGCCCAGGGCCTCGCGGGGGGCGGGAAGGGACAGTCCCATATAAACCCCGGCCCTCGGGGCTCGGCCGCCCGCGCCGGCTGCGCTTTGCAGGGGGGGAGAGAGAGCCCTAGGCGCGAGCGGGGGAGAGGGGGAGCTGCAGCCACAACTTCTTTCGTCCTCTCCTTCCCCTGTGTACCTCTACCCTTCCCTTTCCCCATCCTCCAGCCCTTACCTTCTTGGCGGCACTGAAAGGGACTCCGCCCGCAGGTTGCGGAGGGAACCAAACTCGGTGGCAAGTTGCCTCACCGTCTGAAGATGCTCGGGGGTCCGGGGACCCGGCTGCTGCTGCTGACCGTCCTGTCCCTGGGGACAGCGGTGCCCTCCACTGGAGCCTCGAAGAGCAAGAGGCAGGCTCAGCAGCTCGTTCAGCCCCAGTCCCCGTTGGCTGTCAGCCAAAGCAAGCGTGAGTACTGACCGCGGGCTGAAACGGGCTGTTGCAGGGATGGGACCCGTAAAGCCAACCGAAGTTGCGGCTGAAGTTTTGCGCGCGCGCGCGTGTGCAGAGTGTGCACTCCTTAATGAGAGAAACCGGCTGGGGAACCAAGCTTTGAGCAGGCTGGTTCTGAGGGCCTAGGATAAGGTAATGCCTTGGAGGACAGGGGCTCCGCGAGGTACCGCAGGGCTCTTAGCAACTCAGGTCTAACTCCTATGAATTCATCAAAACTTGCCTTTAAAGAGAAAATGATGTATGCCTTTAAACTTTCCATTTGGGATTACTGTGGGGTTAAACGTTTTCAAAGTGGGGGTGAGGAGACGGTAGCTAAATATCTGTGCTGTTCCTCCTTTGAATGAGATGTTACTGGTTCAGATTGCTTTAGAGGCCCTCAGGATGCTTCTCCAAGAAGAGAGATCAGAAATCCTCTTCCAGTTTTTCAGACACACCCTCCCTTTTCCTTGGCTAAAGGAAACTGCTGAACGTTGCCCTTCTTGACTTAGTACCCCCAAAGAGCACTGAAATTCCTTGCACGTTTTAAAATGCAGTTCCCAGTTATCTGCTTTTCAGCATGTTTCCACGCCTTTGATGCAGACCCCTGGCCAGATGGAAATGACATCATTGTATAACATTTAACTAAGTCAAAAGAAAAACAAAAGGAATAACCGAATATCTATGTGTGCAAGTTTGCAGTTAACTCTTTAGATATCTAGTCGCTTTTAATTCTCCTGATGCTCTGATGGTTAACTTTTTTCCCTGCATTTGTTGCTTAGGCTCATCAGTTTAGTTGTGCAAGAAAATTCCATCATTTGGAAAAAGGAAGGATGCAAATTTAGTGACTTTTTCCTTTAATTCTTTATAGCTGGTTGTTATGACAATGGGAAACACTATCAGATAAACCAACAATGGGAGCGCACCTACCTGGGCAGTGCCTTGGTCTGTACCTGTTATGGAGGGAGCCGGGGCTTTAACTGCGAGAGCAAGCCTGAACGTAAGTGGGGGGGAGCCTGCCTTGTACTTAATATCTTCTCATAGATGGAGAAGAAGTGCCTGTTAATTAAAGTGAGCATTAGTAATACAATTACACTCACCATTTCCTCAATAGAATTATTTGTCATTTCCTCTTGAAAAATGTTTAATAACTGCTTATATTTGCTTTTCACATGTTCTTTTTACCTTTAAAACAAAAGAACAAATGTATCCCAAAGTAGTTCCAGAGTCTTCTTTTGGGGTTTTACTTTCCCAGAGCCTTTGATGAAAAAAAAAAAAAAATGAAAAATGTTGTGTGTTCCTGCTTCCTCCAAAAAAAAAAAAGATTATAAAATTTTAATTTATTAGAAAGTAATTTCAAATCTTAAACTGTAAAATTATGGCACAGAAAACACTTTGGGCAGTACACTGTAAAGCGATTTGTCCCCTGCAGTTCAACATAAAATCACTAACCACTTCAAAGTTCTCCTTCCTTTATGACCCTTGATATATTTCTTGTCAATTATGGCAACTCCTACAGAGAAGCACTGATGAGGCTAAAATGGAAATAGTAGGATTAATAAATGACAGTGCCTGGGGAGGGGCGGGAGGAGGGGGCTCTTCAGATTGTTTATTTTTATGTGGACCTTGGTTTGACTTCCTGAGCCAGAGAGGTGAATCCAAAGCCCTTCCTTCGCAATCTAGCCGGTCCTAAGGTCGTACGTTACGGCTTTTTCCTAAGGGCCTGAGAATCCTTTCCAATGGCTATTCATTTCCAGAAAATTAGAGAACTTGTCAAAGATTGAAAACTGAGGCTTTATTAGAGCCTAGGGTAAAATCGAGATCTCCCACGTCAATTTTTTAAAAAAATTTCCATTTGCCCCTTGCTACTCATAGAATGAAAAAGTGAGTTTTCCTTTGGATGGGAGTAGTGAAAGAGAAAAGCTGTTACATATGTGAGGCTCACGTGGACTTTCCTTCTCCCCTCAGCTGAAGAGACTTGCTTTGACAAGTACACTGGGACCACTTACCGGGTGGGTGACACTTATGAGCGCCCTAAAGACTCCATGATCTGGGACTGCACCTGCATTGGGGCTGGGCGAGGGAGAATAAGCTGCACCATTGCAAGTAAGAATGGCCTTCTGTCAAGTGATGCTAAAATAGCACGATATGAATTTTTCCATTACCATCACTGTCACTTTCTGTTATCCATGACTGGATAGTCCTAATTTGGGGATTACCCCAGGCCACCAGGCACTCTTCTGTGGCCACCCGATGGGTTCCTGTGCTTCTGGAAGATGGCTCTGAGCATAGGTGGAGTCAGTGTTTAGTCTGTGTGCATTTATGAGTGTGTGTGTGTGTGTGTGTGTGTGTGTGTATACACGTGTACGTACATAACATAACCACGTGGATTTCTTGGGTTCCATTCCATTCTTAGAAGAGTTGCCCATTTTACGTTATCTGGGCATCTTCAAGCCGGACTGACCATGTGGTGATCTGCAGTGATTGGGAAGATGGTCACGAAGAGTGAATTAACCATTGTGTGGTCTGCTCTTCTTGTTTGCAATGCCCAGACCTCTTGGATCTCACAGAAACTGTCTGGTTTCTTTATAACCAATAGTTTATGCCCGGGAAGCAGATCTCTCTATTCCCAGAAATAATATGGAATGATTAGCATGATAGTATTTCCAGGGTACTCTGGGATCTGGACTGACTCTCAGCAATTCTAGTTTAGCTAAGTCAAACTTTCCAGTATGATTCATTGGGTTACCAATAGATTCTATTAACATAGCATTTAGTTTTTTTAATCCATCGTTGTATAAGTTACTTGATGGCTCTGTCCAAAAGACAAATCAGTCTCTTGTGAATAAGCCCAATCGGCCTTTCCCATATTTAATGTTAGGCTTTATCCAAGTGTATTGGTAAATCTTAAGAGTCAGTGTCCCATAGTGTTTACAGTCTAGTGGACAGTTTAACCTTTGCATGTGCCCTTGTGTTTAACAGCCTAGAAAAGTACCCAGATTTCCACACTTGCTATATATACATCTATTTCTTTCCATCAAAATGACATTTCTAGAGTGAAATACAGACTCTCCACATCCTGAAAGCTGGAATGCTAGGCCCGATGTGGCTTTTTTCATTGAATTAGTCTCAGGCTCAACCCGCTGTGTATGTGTAGGGGCCATGCCTGGCAACCTTTCTTTTCTGCTTTAGAACCCAATTTCCTGTGATCTCTCTGGGGAACCAGGATTTATGTCTCCTTTCTTTGCCATTCAAATTTTCTCTCTGGTTTCCCATTGTGCTTAAACAAGACATTTAATTGAATGACCCAAAGTGACCAGACCTGTTAACTTTTCCCCTATCTCTGATGGGAAAGCTGTTCTCTTACTTTGGCTAACCTAAGTGCCTATCCTGGTTGGAACATGAGACTTCTTGGTCTTAAAAATATTTTCTGTACCACTCTGTCTAACATTTGCTTTTTATCTTGAACAGACCGCTGCCATGAAGGGGGTCAGTCCTACAAGATTGGTGACACCTGGAGGAGACCACATGAGACTGGTGGTTACATGTTGGAGTGTGTGTGTCTGGGTAACGGGAAAGGAGAATGGACCTGCAAACCCATAGGTGTGTGACTCCTGGGGATGAATGAGGGGTGGGGATGCACAGTTAAAATACTAGGTTGAGCCAAAATCTACTTGGACAAGATATATGAATTCCAATAAAAAAGATAACAAACTGAGAATTCTATTTCAAATAATGAAATGTTATAGAATCCCTAGTCTTCTTAAAGGAATCAGATCAAAAATTACCAACCATGTATAGAAGTCTTAATTTTGTTTCAAAAACACAAGGTAGAGTTGAAAGATTTAGGAAGAAGTCATTTGTTTTCTCTAAGATCTGATTTCAGATTTCTCCTTGGTCAAGATGACAGTTATTTAAAAGAAAAAAAAATGACCCCTTTGACATATTTCTTTATTGGAACGCACTGGACAAAAACACGATATGGTGTGTGCTCTGTCATCCCCTTGGTCATTTTTTGTCAAAATAAAAATTGCTGAGTTTCTTTTGGTGTCAATCCTCAGCTGAACTCTATTGATACAAATCTAAAAGTTTTTGACTATAAATTTTATTCTGATTGTTCTCTAATTCAGAGGCTTTTATTTTTCTTTGCATTGTCTCTGTTTTTACAGCAATCCAAATTTTAAATAGCTTTCTTGTCATTTTATTTAGGCATTAATAATTGGTCTTTCATAATTAAGATTAGAATTTTGCATATTTACTCTCCCTCTGGATACATACATAGATCCTTTTCACTCAAAATACTGGTGTGAATAATGGTACTAGCGGAAAATATACAGTCCATGTACTTATTAGGAGAACAGAATTTCTGCCTGCCAACTTGGCTCGAGCTTTCTTTCGCTTTGGTTACACTATGTGCTTAGTTACAGGGCGTGCCTTTCTTTTTGAACAGAGTACCACTTAAAAAAATGTGGCTGGATTTTTGCTTACACAGTACACTTTAAATTACAGGGAAACTGCACAATTCAAAATAACCCCTTTTTTTCTGTTTTTCTTTCAAATTTCCCTACAGCTGAGAAATGTTTTGATCACGCTGCTGGGACTTCCTACGTTGTCGGGGAGACCTGGGAAAAGCCTTATCAAGGCTGGATGATGGTGGATTGTACTTGTCTGGGAGAAGGCAGTGGACGCATCACCTGTACCTCCAGAAGTATGTTTTAGATCTTTATGTTAAAGATGAGGCCAGGCATTGTTTTCTGGATTCCTAGAGAGAATTGTCATGTGATGTCACTTAGAACACATCCATTCCACCAACGTGGTAACGTTTGGATGTCAAGAAAAGTTCCATAAGCAACTTATTTTACTTCTTCAAAGAAGACTAAATTAAAAAAAAAAAAAAAACTTAGTTCAATAAGGTCTTAGGTTTTCAGCTACTGAGAAAAAACCTTAATATGCATTTAAATGCCAAATGTGTTGTGGACCTGAAGATTAGTTGCAAATGTTTCATCTAAAGTATCACTGAGATATTTTCTAAGTAGCAAAGAAATCGTTAAAATAACATGCAAATGCATCTTTGGGCATGTGGGTGCTCTTGACATAGAAAGGAGCTAAAGCTCTAAAGTTTGTGGTTTCCTTCTATGTTTGAAATTTAAATAAGGCATATTCATTGACAAAATTGATGAAAATAAGAAGTACTTACCCCATAGGTTAAAATTATGTGTTTATTCTGGGGTTAAGGACGGTGTCTCTTTAGGTTTACTAGTGCTGTGAAGAAGCTACCCTCTGCTATCTCTGCTGCTGTCTAAGATTGCCCTGGGGCCTTACTTGTTGCCTTACGGGTTCAAGGCTCCTTTTTTGAAATTTCAAACCAATAGTGATTATAGAGTTTGCTGAAGCAAAAGAGCCATTAGCTATCGATGTTATAAATAAATTTAAAATCACATCTAAATAATTTTGAACATATTTTATTTATCTAGCTTAAAGCACTTAACCATCTTAACATGTTCATCATCCAAATTTGAATTCTTTGCAAGCAAAAAATAGTCTCTCCTGAAAAGTGATAACAATTCTAACCAAATCGTTCCCAGAACCTTCCAGTTCATTAAATCTTTTGCATTTAAAATTTTATTATGATTCTCAGACTTCCAAGACCTTGGAGGAAATGTTTTAGCTTAAGACAAATTAGATGTTTGACTTAAACTCTTATCTATTATTTAAAACTCTTCTAATAGCAAGTTGGGAAAAGTTTCTCAAAGAAAAGTCATTTATTCCATGAAATTGTATAAGCCCCTACTTTATACAAGATGGTATAGGGATGCAAAAATGAATTGGACATTAAGCCAGCTTTCAAAGAGCACTTAGTAAGTAGGTCAGGGTGATGAGAAAGGCTTATACATATTCACATTCTACAAAGCACAATATTAAGGACATCAAGACAAATACTGAAATAGTGCAGTGGAAGTTCAGGGGAAGACAACACTTTTAGCTGGGGATTTGGGGAAAAGTGTAACCAGCAATGATATCTTTATTCAGACTTCTGCTGTGGTGGGAGATCAATGTGGGTGTGTATTTGTGTGAACTTACATTAACTAATTATTTTTTCTCTAACCCAGTGCAATGATTTTCTGATTCACAAACAAATCAAATCCTCTCTACTCACATTGTAGCATATGGGCAAAGCTGGATTATAATTGAAACAATCTATTTGCCAGATAATTGAACACATAGGCGAATAGTAATTTAGTTACAAATTATCATTTTATATTAATAATCCCACTTTTCCATCAGAGAGTTAACACCGAGCAATTCAAAAGAGGCCTTTTTGTTAGTGATGTTAAATAGATGTGTGTTTGTGGAGGTGGGGTGGGACCAGGGGAGAGAATATTTTAGTCAAAGAAGTTGGTAGTCCCCTGAATTGTTGTACATAACAAATGAAGAAAGAGATGCTGCTATCTTTTACTTGCTCCTTTGGGGCAGTTGGGGGAGACCCTTTGAGACCTACTTGCCTCCCTATTGTTCCTAGTTATCTAAAGAAAGTCCCCTATGGAAAGGCAGGCTGTATACAATAATGACTACGAGAAAGCCCGAGGAGCCTGAGAAGGAAAGAGAGGGGAGACTAGAAAGCCAGAGGATAAATTTGGTCAAATGAACAATGTGAAAACAATGTAATGAGTGAAAGATTGGATTTTGACCAAATTTAATGAGTTGAATGAATGAATGAAGATTTAACGAATGAAAAAATTGTTTTGGCAGACAGAGAAGTGGAACTAGACTAAATCATACAGCTCCCTTCACACTGTTTCAGATGCAGTCCCACCTTTCAGAAGTTAGCTCCCGTGGCACCACAGCTGAATACAAACGTGTCATCCAAAACAACTCACCAAGCTGGAAACAACTCTTTTCTTTTAAAATTTTTATTGGAGTACAGTTGACTTATACAATGTTGTGTTACTTTCAGGTATTCAGCAAAGTAACATACATATACATATATCCACTCTTTTTCAGATCCTTTCCCCATATAGGTTTTTACAGAATATTGAATAGAGTTCCCTGTGCTATACAGCAGGTCGTTATTATAAACAACTCTATTCTTATTTTAGGTTTGCACTGAGCACTTGCCAAGCTCGACCTGATTTACATGTTTCATTGCTTCCTTTCTGACACAGACAGATGCAACGATCAGGACACTAGGGCATCCTATAGAATTGGGGATACCTGGCGCAAGAAGGACAATCGGGGGAACCTGCTCCAGTGCATCTGCACCGGCAACGGCCGTGGCGAGTGGAAGTGTGAGAGGCACACGACCCTGCAGACCACGTCTGCCGGTGAGGCTCAGGGCCAGTGGGACCCAAACGGGGGCGCCTTGCATAAAGCATTTCTGCAAATCCATCTTTTCCCTTGACACGCCATTGAAGGATGATTTGCAGTGTTTTTGCTAGTAAGCTGAGTTCATTTGCAGACTGTTAGTTGTTAAAAGTTTGTTTAATGTCAAGTTTTAAACAAATACAAATGAAATGAAAATGGATCTTAGGGGGAAAAAATCAGTTTTAGCCCCAAGAAGTAAAACTGATGTCTAAGAAAATGCTAACCTACATGATTTATACATAAAGGTATAGATAGATAAATATATATAGATCTATAGATGTATACACATATGGATACACACATATACGTACACATTTATGTGTATTTTGAATATCTGAAGTGCATTTTAATGGAAATGTGAGATTTTTGATGAGTTACATGATCACTTGATTCTTCTGCTAGGAAAAGGGGAAAAGTACATTTGTTCTTTTTCAGAATGGAATATATCTCCTTGTCCTGACATTCTGCTTTTTTTTGTAGCAGACACAATCCTTGATGTGTGGTTTCCATGCTCCAGCAAACTTTGTTGCATTCCATAAAATAATGCACAATCATTTTTTCCATGTATTAGCATTCACAATTTGAGAAAACCAGAGGAGGTGTAGAGATGGGAAGGAATGACACAATATCTAAGCATTTTTTAAAATAAAAGAAGTTTTAATTATTTCTAGTACAAGAACAAGATCTTTGCATTGTAGCTCATTTTGTAAGAATCTAAAGAAAGAAATAGGGCAATCAAGAGTGTGTACTTCTTTATTATTCTTGCTCTGTTTTGATCAAGTTTTCACTACACAGTGTGCTAGCATTGTTGTTTAGTCTTTTATCAATTGGTCATTGAGCTAAAACTATTAATTACTTGTTTGGACTTTTTTCCTTTTGATGAGTTTTCATCTTGCTGTGAGCACTTATGAAGGTGAACAAGATTAGATCTGATAATATCTTTGAGTTATTTGATTATTTTCAGTAAGATTGCTGCTAACCAAAAAAAGAAACAATTACAAATCTCAGTCTACTGAAGTAGTTTAAATTCAAAGGGTAGTTGGGGTTAGATGCGGTAAGCATTCAATAATTGTTATCTGTTTTTATTAATATTACTAATATTATACTGAAATGGCTCCATTGTTCAAAAATGTTTGAGCAACATCGGGTTAAACCAAATGGAACCTTCTACAGGATCTTAATGCTCCTTTGCACCGTGACTCTGCCAGGTGGGGTGTATGAATACAGATGCCATGTTCCCCCCACATGTGTGACTTTGGGACTGTAGTCTATGAAGTATTTGGGTTCTAGTGTTTAGCTTACAGAGAGGCTGAATTCAGTCCATCAGTCATTCTAGCTTCGGTTCTGATTCCACTCTTCCTTGGGCCTTGCCCTCGGGAGAACAAATTTCTATAAGTTTAAAGAAAAGATCAACATATTCTGTTGTCTTACTCTGAAAGGAAAGCAGTATTAAGAGAACTGATTGGTTTTAGAAAACACCACAACAGAATTCCCAGCTAATCCTGGGGAGAAACAAACCGCGGAAGGAGGGGCAGCGAATAGAGACTCCAATATGGCTGCCCGGGGCATCCTCTGAGGAGCTCAGGGTTACACCGATGGCAATAGGTCTGCTGCAGAGGGGCAGGGGCTTCTCAAAACAGTATCAGGAAGAGAGATGCCCAGATACAGTGGGCAAATGGGAGATGCTAAGAGAGGAAGGGTGAGACAGACCATTCCAGGCCAAGGGAAAAGCATGAGGACAGCACAGGGTACAGAAGGGAATGACGAGCAGCTCAGCGAGGCCAGAGATAGAGCAAGGACGGAAGTGGTCAGAAGCGAGCTGAAAGCAGATTAGGTGTGTAGGATTGTGAAGGCGTGAACTTTGAGCTCTCTGGAGTGAGTAAGGAGTTGTTGAAGGTATCTGCTCTGTTGAGTGGCAGAATAAAGTTTGTGATTTAGAAATATACTCTCGGTAGCTCCAGATAAGCTAGAAGATGGAAACCCCTGGGTAAACTCTTGTGGATTTTTTCCTAGGCTGAGTGCAAAAGCTAATGCAGAAAGGGACGGGCATTTCTTTCCAGTCCCAGCTCAGTAACAACACAGATTGCAGAGTCATCTGTATGGGACCTTGAAGATCCGAGAAAACTACTCCAGAAAGTAGTTTTCTCTAAACCAGCTCTGTGCCTTTGCTTTCTTGTGCCCTTAGGATCTGGCTCCTTCACAGAAGTCCGAACGGCCATTTACCAGCCACAGCCTCACCCCCAGCCGGCTCCATACGGGCACTGTGTCACAGACAGCGGTGTGGTTTACTCCGTGGGCATGCAGTGGCTGAAGACACAAGGAAATAAGCAAATGCTTTGCACTTGCCTGGGCAATGGAGTCAGCTGCCAAGAGACAGGTCTGTGTCATCTTTTTAAAAGAGAGTACTGATAACGTTTTTATTATTTAGATTTTGAAAGGCAATACATTCATTTGCCAAAAAATGTAAAACAATAAAACAAACAAGAAAAGCTTGTAATCTTACCGCCCTGTGATAACAACCAGGGTTGGCATTTGATATATTTTCTTCCAGTCTTTTTAATCTATGTATTTTCTTTCCTGTAGTGAGTACTAAACTGCTATGTACTGTCTCTGTTTGTCTAAAACGTTGTTACAAGAGGTTACTTTCTGAATAGCTAATCCATCCCTATTTGGTACTCTAAATCTCAAAGTTCTGAAACTCTGTGATGTAAACTTCTTTCAACAACCTAATGCATCTCTTCTGCGCTCTAAAAGTGGTAGTAATTATAGCAATAATAATTGGCACACGGCTTTTCCCCTAGTACAGCCTCATGTATTAATTCTTATAGCACCAACAGAGTTGTATATACACCTCCAGTATCCCTTGAGCAGCATCTTTAATTAAACCTGTAGTAATATAGCTTTGCAAGTGGGAAACTGAGGCATGGTAGCAGAGGTGGTAACAAAGGATGTCAGAAGAAGAACTCAGGTGTTGCTCTACCCACAAAAAACGTGACTTCATGAATAAGGCATTTTGACAATATTATGATCTGGTTAATACTTACAGCTGGTCATACTCAGTTTTGTTTTTTTTTCTTTGAGGACACATGCTCAGTCTCAGTTAAGTATAAATGAGGAGCTACTGGTGGGAGATAAATGCTGCTGTATTTACTGAAACCCTTTTGGTTATGCTTGTAGCTATAACCCAGACTTATGGTGGCAATTCAAATGGGGAGCCTTGCGTCCTACCATTCACCTACAACGGCAGGACTTTCTACTCCTGCACCACGGAAGGGCGACAGGATGGACATCTGTGGTGCAGCACAACTTCCAATTATGAGCAAGACCAGAAATATTCTTTCTGTACAGACCATACTGGTGAGTATCCAAAGGGAAAAACAAAACAATGAGAAAACCCCATTTCTCATGCCCTATTTTTATTGGCCAGCAAGCTAGCCGTTTATTTTGAGGCTACACTTGAGAAGTATCACTTTTGTGCAGTCTGGACCCAAGAGACATGGAACTAACTTCGCAGCTAAAGATCCTTCCAAGTTTCCCAGTAATCTTGAGAAATGACACCAAGGGAAAAGCCCTCCAGTGCATTTATTTTTGACACACTGGGATTGTTATGTGATTAAAGATACTTGTATGGTAAAATCAGTAGACACTCCCACAGGGCTGAAGAATATACAGGAGGCAGGCCTGAGTGCTTTTGCTTTTCTTTTGGTTAAAACTATGTCAATGGTCAAAGTGACCATTTAATCTTTTTTCTTTTCTTTTTTTGTCTGGGAAAATGAGAGTGAAAATTGGATTTAAATCTGTTTGAAAGGTGAAGGTGAATAATAGAGTTCTAAGCCTCCTACACTAAGGAGGCTTAGAACTATCTTATCAGACATCTTTTATTCTGAGACAGACTCTCTGTGAATTAGTTGCAGAAACTGGGCTCTGTCAGAACCTTTCTGTAATAATTCCCCGCTGTACATTGGAAAGCTCAGTTGTAATCTTTTTCTTCCTATTTGCATGTTGTTCTGGGCAGTTTTAGTTCAAACTCGAGGTGGAAATTCCAATGGTGCCTTGTGCCACTTTCCCTTCCTGTACAACAACCGAAACTACACCGACTGTACGTCCGAGGGCAGGAGGGACAACATGAAATGGTGTGGAACCACACGGAACTATGATGCTGATCAGAAGTTTGGATTCTGCCCCATGGCTGGTAAGATGAAGCCCTTGTAGACAATCATTTGTGGAATAAGACAGAAGAAAAATGTGCAGTTTACTCCTATTTCACCCATTAAGACAATTTTGAGACAGCAGAAAACTTTGTGAAATATATATAATCAAATATATAAGAATTATATAATTAGTTATATGATTTAAAAATCATATAATTTAATCTCCAAAAATATGTAAATATGATAAAAATACTTTTTTTAAAGTCTGGAAATATACATGTTTTCAGAGGTTTGTCTTTTGTAAAAAGCACACAGCTGAGTAGCTTAAAACATTTAAGTGACTGCTCTAGTCACAGACTTTCAATATTTACATGCCATTTTAGAATAAGCTCTATTACTTATTAAATACCAAAATGACTCAAAGTCTGTGTTTTCCGACCAGTAGGGATCTTTTTTTTTAAAGGGGGGCTCTAGTTTGTGTGAATGGAGAAAGGGGAACCAATACCTTTTATTTGTTTTCAAATTTCAAGAGTCACTAGGCTACATTTGATTTTCCGATTATAGAACCAAGAACCCATGCACTGTCAAGTGTGAATAGGAGGCAATGAAACATCAGAAGAAAACTACTGACACTAACTTTTATTCCTCTCATTTCAGCAAAAGAGAATGTTGGATTTAGAAGGAAAACACATGTTAGCTTACAATTCTATACCCATACACATTGTTTCCCTTTGATCTAGAATAAACTGAGACTAGAAAAAGTTATGGGACAGTAGTCAAATCCAGGCTTCTAGAACACTGCAAATCCTTTGAGTGGGTAGGCATTATTGTGGTTTACATCCCCTAACCATTCTGTAATTTTTCCCTGCAACAAACCTCATCTTTGGACTATGTTTTCTCTCTCTGATACTCAAAACTCTACACACCCACAGAGCAGCGCTGATTTTTTTGAGGCACACAAGACTTCTTTCCAAGTGAGAGCTCATAGGATCACCAAACCGGACTGATAATATTGCATACATTTTAGTCCTTGTGATCATTTATCCAGTAACACGTTTCTCATCTGTTTCCAAACAGCCCATGAGGAAATCTGTACAACCAATGAAGGGATCATGTATCGCATTGGAGACCAGTGGGACAAACAGCATGATATGGGCCACATGATGAGATGCACATGTGTTGGGAACGGTCGTGGAGAATGGACATGTGTCGCCTACTCCCAGCTCCGAGGTATGCTCGCTCGTTAATGAAAATAGTTGAGAGGACAAAGAATACAGAGAGGCAGACTTTTACATGAAAACTTGTACTTTACCAAAAGCAGGAGAAGAAATATGCAATGCCACTCCATTAGTCTACTGTGCTGGATAAATTTTGCATGTTAGACAGCCACTTAAGAAAATCTGGCTGAGCAATTCTAAGATTCTGAAACATTCCCAGGATGTAAGTACTTAGGCTGAGCCAAAAATATGACTTCAAAGGCTAGAACACAACCACTTGATCCTTTTAGCTTGTAGGTGTGCTGTTGGATTCTTATCTAGAAAGGATGGGGTAATTTTTGTAAAGAAAAGAGACCATGCTATTCTTTTTTTTTTTTTTTTTTTTCATCTGTCCCTAATACTTGATTAGTCACCTCTAGGCCTGTTCCCAGCTATGTGGGCTCCAAGGAGGGGGTCACCATTCACCAGCTCTCAGCTGGGAGCTTGAGAAGGCCTTGGCCTATCTCTCTGGGGTCATGGACTGTAGAGTTTAAAGGGGCCTTTCCTGGGTCAGTATGGTGCACCCAGGTAGGGGCACAGATGGGGGCCAAGACCCCAAGCTTGCCACCCCTCTGCCAGCTTAGTTGTGTTTGGATCCAAATTTAAGGAGACAAAGACATAGAGACCAATTTCTTTTGTTCACTTCGTTCTTTTCCCCTTTGGACCCAGGTATAGGATATAAGGGTGTTGAACTATTAAAACTATTTTAGTTTTTCTATTTCTTTGATTTGAAAAGGAGGATTTAGGTAGAACTCTGAGCTAATAAATAGTCCATGTAGCCTCTGTGTTGACAGTGGCCTGAACTTGTTCTCCTTTTATGGTGCCCAATGGGTGACACAATCCATGACTAAAACAACTACATATGATGTTGCAGAGCTGAAAAGGACACTAGAAAGACATACAGACCAACTCCTCATTTTACAGAGGAAGGAGCTGAGTCCCAAAGAGGGAAGTAATTTTCTCAGGATCTCAGCGAGTTAGCAACAGACTTGGCCTAGTTTTTTTTTTTAACTTTCCAGATGCCTTTTGTGGTATTTTATTTCCCAAATCCCAAATATCTCCCCACCCCTGCTAATCCAGAGATGAGACCATCACATCATGCTGGGCGTCCTATAAGTATGTTTAATCTCCCTTCTATTTATTGTAACAAGCAGAGATCTAAAGGTCATTATCAACCCAGCAAGAACGTTTCTGAAAGTTAAAATTTGTTGTGTATACTTTGATTTCTAATCTTTACAAGTCTATAAGAAAGAGAATTTTTTTTTGCAAAAATTGTAGTACTGACTAAGCTTTGAAAAACATGTTTATTCTATGCCAATAGAAGAGTTATTTTAGTGGGAGGTGTTGATAATTACGTGGAAGGAACTGTATGCTTCGCAAAGCGTAGCTTCTTTTATTTCATCAGTGAAACTTAAAAATTCTCCACCCATCCCACTGTTTCTAAACAGATCAGTGCATCGTCGACGACATCACATACAATGTGAATGACACATTCCACAAACGTCACGAAGAGGGACACATGCTGAATTGTACCTGCTTCGGTCAAGGCAGGGGCCGGTGGAAGTGCGATCCCATTGGTAAGTAGCCTCGTGTCTCTAGTTGGATTTGGACACTGAGTATAGCTAGCAAGTTTCAGATAAGGAGAGTCATTTGATATTACTTGATTAAAGCTGGCTGTAGACTTTGATCATGGCCTGAAGAGGGCTTGGCAAAGTCTCTTCGCTAATCATGGACCAATATATAATCTTGATAGTGGTAGTCATTTATTTTTGCTGAATTTGGTAACACATGAAGGTTTATTTTAATTGAAACAAATTTGTTTTTGGGTTCTGAATTATAAAGATAATTATTGTTGTGAAAGAGAACTTTCCTTTGCTGGACTGTGCAATAATGTGAACAAATGATTATGCCAGTAAATACCTCCCTCCAAATACTTTATTTTTCTTGGCTGCCCTTTTTAATAGATCTAAGCAAGTAGTGAAGGTTAAGCCTTAAAAGAGCTGTGTTACCAGCTTTAATGTAATCCACTAATATTCCTTTACTCAAAGAGACATGTTGCTCACCCAGAAAACAAACTGATCAGATGAGTTTGTTTGACCTGAGATTGCCAAAGCAGAGAGAGGCCTGAGAGGGTTTCTTAGAAGCTGCTCAGTAAGTGTTCATTCATTGAAATTTAGTTCAATTCATTTATATATAAAATTAAGTCCTCCACATTTTGAAGAAATGTATAAAGTGGTATTTTATCCTTGCTATTCAAATGGTAAATCATTTGCATTAAAATGGATAAAATATAATATCTAATTTATTTTCCTCAAATTAATATTCAAAATGTCAATATATACTGAAATCTAAATCTTAACATTTTTATTTAGAAATGATATTCTTTTAGAAAGCTAATTACTCCTCCCAATGGGTACTTTTTGACCATTAACTGTCTAGTAAGGTAAAAGATATGAACAAAATATTTTTTAACCACATATATTTGTAAGGACAGTTGCAAGTTTTTATTAAAACTAAGAATATGTGCTCTAGCACACCAAATTTCAATTTGTAGCTTTAAGTCTTCAAGGCTGCTTATCTTTTACTTGTATATATTTTAGATCAATGCCAGGATTCAGAATCCCGTACCTTTTATCAAATTGGAGAATCATGGGAGAAGTTTTTGCATGGAGTCAGGTACCAGTGCTACTGCTATGGCCGTGGCATTGGGGAGTGGGGCTGCCAGCCCATACAGACCTATCCAGGTAAGTAGCTCTATTACCGCAAATTGAGAACTGTCCACTGGGTTATAAAAACAGGGCGGCATCAGTGTTTGTTAACACTGATGTCTAACTTGGTGTCCCCTCCCTTTTCCATCCTTTTCTCATATCACTGTCTAATCATCAGTCGAATTTTTTACAAAAATGGTTTTCCTTTCTCCCCAATCAAGTAGAAGGAGTAGAAGCCTGTGAAAATGTGCCTATATGTAAATTTGTTTCTTAACTTTGTAGAGCATTCCATTAGGTTAAAACACGGGCTAATTTCATTTCTCATCTCTACATGAAAATAGAAACCATGAGGTGAGCGATGCTGGGAGTAAAGGTCAGGGTTTTATGTTATGGTTCTTAGCAGAGAAGTTGCATGGAGAAATTGCATGAAATACAACATAGGGTATGTGTCCATTTAGCATTTCATCCAGGCCCTCTTTTTGTCAAAATGTTCACCTGTTTGATCAGTTGGAGTCTGGAACAAAGTATCCTGGGTCAAGAGTTGAGTAACTTGGTCAGTTCTCTGCCCATGCAGTTCAAATACTCGAAAATGTTTATTGCTGGATTTTTTTCAGGTCACAGGACATAATGCCTAGCTGGAGGTGTTATTCATTTTAGAAAAAATTTTTGAATTTAATTTTCACTGAGTGATTAATTACAATAAGATGGGTTGAATTATGAAACTTTAATTTTTAGGCATCAGTTATTTGAGCAATTACTGAGGTCAAAGCCTCCTGAACATCTGTTAACTTAAGACATGGGGCCTATATTCAGAAACAAAAGGAGAGATCTTCAGGACGTTGGAATCTGCCTATGACAGAAATCAAGATTCAGTTAACTAAGTCCCTTTATAACATGATAAGAGGTTCACTGTCATAGAGAACAAGATATGAAACAACTTGGCCAAAGACAGTGTTTGCCAAGACATGGGTCCCAGCTCTGTACATGCTGCTAAGGAGATACAAGTCAAGCTTCATTCATTATTTCCTCATCTGTAAAATGGGGAGATGACAGCTGATTACCAGCACTAACAAACTAACAATCTGTGATCCTAGAAACCAACCACCCAGATATACCCTTTCTGAACTTTGAAGAGACCTTCCTCTCCCCAATCTTCAGACACTATCTGGGCTGCAGAAGATGATTTGGCTTTAAAGGGCTCTCAGCACAGATTGACCTGGCTCTTAAATTGTATTTCATGGTGGATTTGTGTGTAGGAATCACTTAAAATAATTTTTTTGTGTAATAATTTTTAAAAATCTGATTGCAGAATTACTCTAAGTTCAGAAAGTATATAACTGAGGTGTTTTTTTCTTTTTTTTCTTTAATGATGCAACCAAAGGATAGAAACTTCTAAAGAAATGCTCTTAATGTCTGCATTTATGGTTGTTATTGGCATGGTGTGGCAATCTTGAAAGTGATTTCCTTCTCAGTGAATTGGAGAGAACTTTTTTCTCTCTCTCTTTTAAAGTAAGCCTGTTCCCGTAGCAGCTTGCGGGAAGCCTTTAGGTGGGCATGCCAGAGATGAAATCTAGATGGGAGGGAATCCTCCTGTATTGGAGTTTCATGTGTTGACCTTGTTCCTACTCTTTAAAAAGTTTAACAGTAGAGCGCATTGAGCATAGAGGAGATTTAGGGGAGAGGAGATTGGCCTCGGTTCGCAGTCTGGGTCTTATCTGTGTGTTTGGTTTGCTCAGTGGTTCCTGCCTGGCTTCTGGGGTTTTCAGAGTGTGGGAAGGATAACGGAACAACAGATTACCAGTAGGTTGTCTCTGAGCCTTGCCCTGTTTGTTCCTCCAACAGAGGACTCGGTAGAGATGTTCAAACTAACAGAAGATAAGAGGCTTTTGGTTTGTCGATAAACAACCAGGGAAGCACAGATCTCTGCAAAATAAATAAAGAAAAAAGGGCTGAGTTGCAAACTCATAAATGTTTAACTTCTCCGGGGTCACCATTACTGGAAATTATTCATTTGGGCCTTATTTCAAACTGGTTTTAAAAGTATAGACATTGTATCCTATCTCTCTACTTAGCTATTTTATTGTTAGTCTGATCATATTGAATAAGAGAGGGAGTAAAGTTTTCCCAGTGGTGAGTCATTGCTCAGTTAATTTAAAAAGTTTTACCAATTAACCAATATCAAAAGGATTATCAAAATTTTAAATCTAAATAATGTAAATGATGTCAAAATTTTCAGATTTCTTGTCTTCAAATCATGTGTAGCAAAAGCAGAATAGAGTGATAGCTGGAATTTAATTGACCTTACAAATAATGGACAGCTTCTTTTCTTTCTGGACAAAAATGTGCTAAATGCAAGACATCCCATTACTGTTTAATGCAGTTCCCTTAAAGGTGAGCTATGGCACAAGCCTGAAATTGAAAACATAGGATTTCAAACCAGCCCTTGAAATTTGAGAAAGGAAACTTCTGTTGGTTTGCTCCATCACTGAGTAAAAACCACTACCCCTGTTTCTTTTCCCTCCCTTCTCCTTTACTCTCCTCGTCCTGTGGACATAGCAGCAAGATTAAGCTTAACGGTAGGCCGTAAAAGTCGTTTGTGTTATCCTTCTAAAACTTAATCTTGATAGACATTTAACCATCATAATTTTTTTAAACTAAAGACGATTTTTTAAGAGCAGTTTTACATTCACAGCAAGGTTGAAAGGAAGGTACAGAGATTTCCCGTGTTCCCCCTGCCCCAACATATGCACAACTTCCCCTAATTCAACATCCCCACCAGAGTGGTACATTTGTTACAATCGAGAACCTACATTGACACTTTATCACCCAAAGTCCATGGTTTGCATTAAGGATGACTCTTGGTGCTGTACATTCACGGCATCATAAACTGTTTCCCCTCAAAATCATGGTTGCTAAATTAAATAAAATACATATCAGGTGTCTCTTTACATGAGGAAACTATGGTAGGGTTTCTTTAAAGGATCAATATTTAAACAATGTTATACCAATTATTGTAAGTAATTTAAGGATGTGATATTCCTATATTGACTGGTATGTATGGGAGTACTTTAAATAATCACATTTCTAAAATTTTGCCTCAGGGTTCATTTTTAAAAACTTATTTACGTTCATAAGGATCTTCAAAAGGGGTGATTCAAAGAGGGTCATGCAACTGACTTCTGCCAGTTAATTAAAACAAACAACACCCTGCCATGTTCTGTGAAATATATACCACTTTAGAATTAAAAATTGAGAATTTTATATATTAATTTTGGTTTTCATATAGCTTACAAATATGCGCATTAGATGAAATTAAGATTCAAAGAATGTTTATTAGTCTTCAGCCAACTTTGAATTATTCTCAGTGTGGAAGTGAGTATATTATTCTAGAACTTTTGAGTCTACCCAGATACGCAAGTTGTATATTTGTTCTGCTAGAAAAAACTTTGTTTTCAAAGAGAATTTAATAGCAAAGATAATTAATTTGAAAATCAATATTTTTTTCTATGACCTTACAGAAAATTTAAAACTGTTTATAATCTGCTGAACTGCTTTATTAAACATGCAAAGTTTTGCTCTGTTTGACAGAGTGGCAGTTAGAAATTCTTGGAAAGGTTATTACAAGGAACTTTATTTTTATTTCTAAGTTGAACATTGATCGACATCATTAAAAAAAACAGTGTTTAGGGAAAAGATAGTGTTCTGTTCTGCAAGCGTAAATTTTCCATCTATTTCATTATTTTCCTAAATGGAGTCTACCCTATTAAGAAATTGATTCCATTTCTCTTATTTTGCCTTTTTTAAAAAAAAATTATTTGTTTTATTTATTTATTTTTGCCTGTGTTGGGTATTCGTTGCTGCTCACAGCCTTTTTCTAGTTGTGGCGAGCGAGGACTACTCTTCATTGCGGTGCTTGGGCTTCTCATTGCAGTGGCTTGTTTTGTTGCAGAGCATGGGCTCTAGGCGCGCGAGCTTCAGTAGTTGTGGCACGCGGGCTCAGTAGTTGTGGCTCACAGGCTCTAGAGCGCAGGCTCAGTAGTTGTGGCACACGGGCTTAGTTGCTCCGCGGCACGTGGGATCTTCCCAGACCAGGGCTCAAACCCATGTCTCCTGCATTGGCAGGCAGATTCTTAACCACTGTGCCACGAGGGAAGCCCTGCCTTTTTTTAAAAAACAAAAGAAACAAACCACACTTTAAATTTTGTTAGTAATAGTTATACACATTAAGATGTGCAAATATTGAATTTAGTATATACTACAAAATGTCATTTTGTTGATAAATACTTTTGAAAAAATGTCTGATCTCTTAATAATTTGACCAATCAATGGAATGATTTTAGAGTAAACTTCCTGAATAAAAATAAAACTAAAACTTTTTTCCAAACTGATAGGATGCTTAGACTGATGGGATGAGAAATAAAAACTGAGTCTTTAATTATTACCTTTGTCTGTTTGTCTAAGATTCTACCCCATTTAGAAATGTGTTTGTTTTACATCATGTCATATGGCCTTTGGAATGTTTTTTCCTTCTTGATGGTAGATTTGTTCTTGATGAAAGGCTCCACAAACTAGAATTTCCTACAAAGAAGTTTAGTATAATGAGTAAATGAAGTTTGTATTCTGTATTACATTATTTGTGTTAGGGTAGTTCCACAATTTTCTCACAATTCTTTGAAAATGGAAAAGAAAGCAAACTAAGTGGCATTTAAAAAAATCATTTTATTTGCTTATAAACAAGTTCTATATGCATTTCTCATGTGAAGGACAATAATTTATCTGCTAAAAAAGGATTTGTCTCAGAGAACAGACTTGTGGTTGCCAAGGGGAAGGGGAGTGGGGGAGGGATGGAGTGGGAGTTTAGGGTTAGCAGATGCAAACTATTATATATAGAATGCATAAACAACAAGGTCCTACTGTATAGCACAGGGAACTATATTCAATGTCCTGTGATAAACCATAGTGGAAAAGAATATAAAAAAGAATGTATATATATGTATAACTGCTGTACAGCAGAAATTAACACAACATTGTAAATCAACTCTACTTCAATTAAAAAAAAAAGGATTTGGGGCTTCCCTGGTGGCACAGCGGTTGAGAATCTGCCTGCCAATGCAGGGGACACGGGTTCAAGCCCTGGTCTGGGAAGATCCCACATGCCATGGAGCAACTAGGCCCGTGAGCCACAATTACTGAGCCTGCGCGTCTGGAGCCTGTGCTCCGCAACAAGAGAGGCCGCGATAGTGAGAGGCCCGCGCACCGCGATGAAGAGTGGCCCCCGCTCTCCACAACTAGAGAAAGCCCTCGCACAGAAACGAAGACCCAACACAGCCATAAATAAATAAATAAATAAATAAAAACTAAAAAATTAAAAAAAAAAAAAGAACCTCCCTCCTTTTTAAAAAAAAAAAAAAAAGGATTTGTCTCATTGATTTCCAATGTCAATGTGTAAAAAATTAATCTCAGATAATTTTTATTGTGCTCCCATTTACGGATAAGCAAAACTGTCTTTAATGATGGCCATCCATGTGCACTAAATTTTAAGCTGAAGTGAGGGAATACTCAAGATCACCAAATCTCACATTTTCATTTTCAGGTTCAACTGGTCCTGTCCAAGTAATAATCACTGAGACCCCCAGTCAGCCCAACTCTCACCCCATCCAATGGAATGCACCAGAACCATCTCACATTTCCAAGTACATTCTCAGATGGAAACCGGTGAGTATCCTACTCGGAAACCTTGGATATTGTGGCTCTTGAAATTAACAGATTCTGAAAATGTTTTCCAGCTTTTGAGCAAATAGATCTGATGAACTATATTCACATTGTATTTGTTTAGTGACCAAACAATATGTGGTCAATCTAATTGACATATTGATTTAGCTTTTTTTGGTATTTTAAACCAACTAACTCTTCATGTTAGAAAGATCTTCTTTGCGAAGACTTCAAAATGATAAGGCTTAAAATTACTCTTATCTAGTATGGAAAGAGAATCTAAAGTTTTCGTATGTCTTGCAACTCCATCAAAGGGGAAAAAAAATTACTGGCATCATTTTCCATGATTTGAACAACAAAATAGCTAAATTAATATCTTTCTTTTTTGGTTCACTTTTTAAATGATCATTTCTTTTCTTTTTCTTTTTCTTTTTTTTGGCTTCACCACACAGCTTGTGGGATCGTAGTTCCCTGACCAGGGACTGAACCCCGGACATGGCAGTGAAAGCGCCAAGTCCTAAACAATAGACCGCCAGGGAATTTCCATCATCATTTCTTAAACCTCACTTTCTATCCTATGAAGTTATTTTGATAGAAAGAAGAGAGATGATGAGAGGGAAGTACAGATGAGGGATAGTGTATTTAATGAGTGACCTTGTGATTTCCTGATAATCATCTAGAAATTGAAGAAATCACACTAAGGAGGATAGTGGTCTATTAAATTTTAGTTTCTCTTACCCTCTCAAACCCACCCTCCTATCTTTCCAAAATGCATGACTCATAATTTGAGAAACACTATTTTAAACACAGGAGAAAAATGCCCACTTTTAATCACAGCTATTAGTTTCTAGGAACTAAAAGCAAAACAAAACAAAACGTTTGACCAACTCATGCAGTTGTATTAAATTCTTTTTGAAAAATTCAGGCTGTTGAAATCATTCTTTTTCTTCTCTCACCCTCTTTTGTTAATGTCCGCAGTATATGGAGTAGCTGTTTGCAGAGCTGTGTGTCTAATGATGTTACTCGATGGAATCAATATATTTCCCCTCCAACACTTTATTGTCTCTCATTTTTTCTTATCATCACCAGTTTTATTTACTTTAAACTTAACTCTGAAGTATTATGTGAGACCACAGTAATAAGGGATACACATAGGTATACAAAGTATATTAAGTTGGAAAGTCTCCAAAGAGTGGAGGTTATTAATTTCTTTGAGATTTTTAACAATTTCAGGTTTTTCCTTAATGTTTGTCACCTGAGAGTTTATTCCTGAGTATTTTCTTCTGATAACAAACCAACAAAGTTCACATTGCATGAAAGGCTTATCGTTAAATCTGAGCTAATTATAATGACTAATTTAGTTTTTTCACAACATATTTAAATTTAAAGAGTACTAGGATCACTTTCATTTATTTCAAAAATATAAAGGGACACTTGAGTGTTTGAATTATTGAGGAACTGGTTGATTGGATAATTTTTTTAAATCACTGGGTATTAAAAATGTATTTTGACTTATATTAGTTTGGAATATACACTTAAAAGGATCTCAACTTGTTTGAAGTAAGGATGTTTCTTTTCTACACATTTTAATGCAAAGAATTTTGTGCCATGATATATTAATGAAGTTGGACAGGATGTGAATGTATAAACTGGAGACAAAGATTAAGTAAACTGAGATCGCATTCTTCTGCAGATTGCATTCTTTTGCCCAAAGTTGGCTAACCACTTTTGAGGGGTGGTTCATATCCAAGAATGAGTCATAAAACCAGAGCAGTTAAACCTTGTATGTGATTGTCCCAGGCACTGAGTCATGAAGGAATGTTATGTCTTTGACTGCTCTGCAAGAAACTTGGTTTGTAGCCCACCAAGTGAAAGATAGAATATATGTCCTTTTCCCACTGCAGAGAGGAATATATCTCTGTACATTATAGAAATTTAAAAGTTGGGAAAGGCAAAACTTGGGATCTACATATTATGTTGCTGATATTAAATTGAATAATTAATCTGGCAAAAAGGAAGGTGCCCAGGACCTCCCACTGTGTAATCTTGGCCATGTCACATAATTCTGTTTCTTCACCTACAAAATCAGGGTGATAATACCAGTAACTTGGAGGATGGGGGAGATGAAGATCAAATGAGAGTATGCAAGGAAAGCAGCACAGAGCATGGCGTGTAGTAAGCTATCAGTAAATATTAGGTTTAATAATCATTATTATTAATGTTAACAAATTCTGCTACAGGTTTCTATTCCGACTCCAATTTTCCATGATTTTCCTCCAAAATGGAGCTGCATAGACCCCTCATTCTTCTTTGAAGAATACTCCACATCATCTCTGAGTGTTCATCTTTGTGAATACTTGTGTGATTTTTTTTTTTTTTTAACTTAAATTTTTAGAAAAATTCTCCAGACCGTTGGAAGGAAGCCACCATTCCGGGCCACTTAAACTCCTACACCATCAAAGGCCTGAGGCCAGGTGTGGTATACGAGGGCCAGCTCATCAGCGTCCAGCACTACGGCCAAAGAGAGATGACACGCTTCGACTTCACCACCACCAGCACAAGCTCAGTGGTGACCAGTACGTACCCCAGCCGCCAGCCCATCTGTGCCCACATTTCTCAGAGCTGGGCTCCCCGCAGGAAGTGCCTTCCATCTCGATTCATATTATTCCATGGATGGCACCCACATTTTTTAAAACCTGATCATCTACAGACGATGCTAGTAAATTTCCTCAATGGCTGAAGGCTCTCTCCCCTCTTTCTATGACTCTAGGCAACACCGTGACGGGAGAGACAACACCCTTTTCTCCCGTTGTGGCCACCTCCGAATCCGTGACTGAAATCACAGCCAGCAGCTTTGTGGTCTCCTGGGTCTCGGCTTCCGACACTGTGTCCGGATTCCGGGTGGAGTATGAGCTGAGTGAAGAGGGAGACGAACCACAGTACCTGGGTGAGCTCAACGTGTGGATGACCAGCTGCTGGGAAACCCTGCTTGGGGTGGGGCTGGGGGCACCCACGCAGGTGGCCTGGGAAGTTCGGAAGTAGTTGACAGCTCAGACTGCACAAACGGCCCTCCAGTGTGAGTCTGGAAAACAACTGATCCTTTTTAGAACCGAGCTGGGTTTTTCCTGAGCTGTGCTCACTTTCCCGGTCCCTGATGGGAGCTGTGTTATGCGTTAGCCTGGAGGTCCACAAAACAAAAGTGTTTTCTTCCTGGAAGTAATTGCCAGCATGAGGACTGCAGTGGAGAAAATGTTAGCTTTGGGAGAGGCACAATACCCTCATTCATGCTTTTCAGATTCTCGTGTTTAGGGGACTTTTAAAAACTTTATTGTGGAGAAATAAATATACATACTGAAAAGTACACAGATCATAAACATAGAGCTCGGTGAATTTTTATAAAGTGAACACACTGTGTGACTAGGACCCAGATCAAGAAAAAGAACATCCCTCCTACCGACTCCCCATCATCCCCCACCTATAACCACTACGCGGACTTCTAACTACAGAGGACTATGCTTACAAATCTGGGGGTGGATTAAAATTATACATCCTTAGAGAAAATATTTGGGAAAAAGGGGAAAAAAAGAAAAATTATCTCATAGTGCATTGATAATTATTGACTATCCATAGCACATTTCCTTCTAGTTTTCCCTCACCACCACCCCCCTCCCCACCATGAATACGTAGTTTTAAAAATATCCTTCTCATAGGTTATGGAGTCATTAGAGGGATTGGTACGCTCCGATAGTAACCTTTCCCTTTTATTTCAAAGATCTTCCCAGCACAGCCACTTCTGTGAACATCCCTGACCTGCTTCCTGGCCGAAAATACATTGTGAACGTCTATCAGATATCCGAAGAAGGAGAACAGAGTTTGATCCTGTCTACCTCACAGACAACAGGTACACGTGTACTGTGTGGTGTGAAAAGACTTTTTTTCCTGTGAAGCAGACCTAGAGCAATGTTTCCTGACTGTTTTTCTCATTTCTTCCTTTCTTTGTTAGCACCTGATGCCCCGCCTGACCCTACTGTGGACCAGGTTGATGACACCTCGATTGTCGTTCGCTGGAGCAGACCCCAGGCGCCCATCACAGGTCAGCTTAGCCGCCTCTTCTTGGCCCCCATGTTAATCTTGATGCCATAAACGGTGAGGGAGAGGATTCTGATCTGTGAGCAGGCAAATCACTTAAATCTCCTATGTAATTATTGGACCAGGGTGGAGATGTGTATGTGTGTGTGTGTGTGTGTGTGTGTGTGTGTGTGTGTGTGTGTGTGAGAGAGAGAGAGATATTGTCTTACAGCCTTACTTTCTTGTGGATCATTTCCTCTTAAATCTGTTTTATTGACCTACTTCACACACAAAACGCACCCACACACAATCACACACATAAACCTCTAAAGCCAGCTCATGGACTTATTACACCAGGCATTCCTGTGGTAGAAGAGGGGTAATTTTTCTGAAAACCTCACTCTAAGACTTATTCTTAAAGAGGCAGCTGAGCTGCCTTCTTAGCTCATTAGGTGACTCAGCTGTCTCTGAAGTTCCTAAAAGACACAGACGTGCTAGATAACTCTGTGCTCAGAGTGGTTCCTTAATTGCTTCCTTCATCCAGGGCTCGAAGAGAAGAAATCGGTTTAACATGAATATTTTCACCCTCTGACTTCTCTAATAGACATTTATTAAGGATCTCGGGTCTTCAAGGATCATATTTAATATTAAAAAGTTTTGCATGACTGTTCTTGTTTTATCTTTGGACTGAATAGTCCTCATAAGAAGTAGTACTATTGAACGAGTCAAAAAGAATCACTCATTCTGAACTAATCCAGCAAGATGCTAAGGGCTGTTAGGAAAGGGGACCTTTTGAAACCTCTGTTTCATCAAACAGTGTATCGTACTTTTTTCTCCTGAATCTGCAGGATACAGAATCGTCTATTCCCCATCAGTAGAGGGTAGTAGCACAGAACTCAACCTTCCTGAAACTGCCAACTCTGTCACTCTCAGTGACTTGCAGCCTGGTGTTCAGTATAACATCACTATCTACGCTGTGGAAGAAAATCAAGAGAGTACTCCTGTCTTCATCCAACAAGAAACCACTGGCGTCCCACGCTCAGGTAACCTGAAGACGCTTCCTGTAGTATCTTATTTCTTAAGGCTGAAGAAAGTAACATCTTTAACCTCCCTTTTGCTGGAGGAACAAAACCAACCTTGGCTTGTGTTCATTCCATGAGCCTGCTGGGGACGACCGGACGTGTAAGATGAAAGAATACTTGCATCTGTGGGAGGGTTGCTTTGTCTCTGTCAACAGTTCCTATATGCAAGTTGTCTTATGGATTAGTATATCCTTAAACTTATGAAATTTAGCAGAAATGTCTTCACTCTAAAGTAACTTATCAAAACTGGCTATTGGCCTTACTGATTAAAAACTGACAGCATAAAGTCTTCATATTTTGCCCCAGAAACTTAACGGGCAGTTCATCTGTTGCTCTTAAGTATTATAAAATGATTTAGTAAAATAAAAACCACCACATTTTTTTTCAGTTGTTGCAAGAGTTTGCTTTGGGGTTTTTTTTTTGGTACGTTTATCTTAAACCCCTCAATAAGATACTTCATATGTTGGAAACTCATCTGCTTCCCAACATATTTTACATAAAAGCTTTAAATGTCACATGTAAGCAGTATGACTGAGCTACAAAAATATAACCCAAAAAAGCATATTCTCTGATTAAGAGAGAAAACTTAGCTCTGGAATGAGAGGCTCTATGAATTGCCCTATACCTTAAAAACTCAGGAAACTGGCTTTTTAAAAACAATCCTCAGCAGGAATTGAAAATGACCGGTTGGCTCTTGTCTGTTAGATAAAGTTCCCCCTCCCAGGGACCTGCAGTTTGTGGAGGTGACGGACGTGAAGATCACCATCATGTGGACGCCCCCCGAGAGCACGGTGACCGGTTACCGAGTGGACGTGATCCCCGTCAACCTGCCCGGGGAACATGGGCAGAGGCTGCCCATCAGCAGGAACACATTTGCAGAAGTCACTGGGCTGTCCCCTGGGGTCACCTATCACTTCAAAGTCTTCGCCGTGAACCACGGGAGGGAGAGCAAGCCTCTGACGGCACAGCAGACGACCAGTACGTTTGGGGTCCTTTACCTCCAGCCCAGACCCTCCACCCTCACTTCCAACCTGTGCTGAGTGGGCAGCATGCCATCACTTGTAGGTTCACAGTTAGAAACAGGAAAATACTCAAGGGATAGGGAATGTATACTGGACATAAAGCACATTAAACTTGAAAACAAAACTTAGACAAGCTCCGTAGAGGCTAAATGGTAACCCATTTCCCAAATACACGTACCAGGGGAATGGCACTAAGAGAGGAGAACTTAACCTAATTTTCCTTGCTAATGGAGACATGGAGTGAAAATTTGAGTCCATTTTTGTGTAACTAAATATACCTAGATCAAACTTTAAATGTAGTATCTTTATCCTTTTATAGTAGAATTATTTGCAAATAGTAATTGCTAAAACATTTAGTGCGTATTAGGCACAAGGTCATATGCCCACTTCTTTACAAGCCTCATCCTCATATTTAATCCTCGTTTTGAGTTAATGAGGAAGGTCTTATTATTATCCCTAGGGGATACATGAAGAAACTGAAGCTTATACAAAATTCTGCAACTTGTAAAGTCTCAAAGCTGGGAAATGATTGAGCTGGTACCACACAGACCTATGTCTTTTTGACTCCAAAGCCCATGTTTTCAGTGATTATACTTGACTACCTCTTAAACATTTCCTCCCTCTGAAAAGTGTTTTAATTATTGTAGGGAGGCTGCCAGTTACACACTCAAGAAGAAAACTCACAATTTCTATGGTTCTTTCTGATAGTGCAAACTCACCAGGGTCTTGCTATAAATCTGAGGTTCTGAGTATATGTTATAATTATTGTCTAATCTGAATCATGTGAAAATAACTTTTATTACTCCAGCAAAGGACTAGTCATTGAATAAATGCAGAGAATATCACTTTTGTTCTGTGTGGAGCTTTCCTCTTGCCTTCATTTTCGTGGGCTTATTTCTCTCTTCTTAACCTGTTTGGCTCAGAGCAGAGCAAATTGTGGCTTCACAAGTATTTGTTTTTGTTTTTAAATACCATCTCTGTAATGTTAGTGTAATTTGTGAGGATGATGGGAAAGTCATGCTGGAAAATTAGCCTTCCCACAGGATCAAAGTCAAGCAAAAACAGTGAGCAATTTCTCATGACTGGCACAGAGTTTTTGCAAAGTTCTCTGTAGCACTCAATCTCTTCATGGCTAAATATTTCCAAGGTTTTGATCTTAGTTTCAACCTGGAGAAGAAAGAACTTAGAAAATTCAGTCAAGCTTTAGGATTTCAGTATGATAATTTTGAGGTGCAAATATTTCTCGACGTGTTTCATCTTTTTTTCTAGAATTGGATGCTCCCACCAACCTCCAGTTTATCAATGAAACTGACACCACCGTCATAGTGACCTGGACTCCACCTCGTGCCCGGATAGCCGGGTACCGACTGACCGTGGGCCTGACCCGTGGAGGCCAGCCCAAGCAGTACAACGTGGGTCCCTCCGCCACGCAGTATCCACTGAGGAATCTGCAGCCAGGCTCTGAGTACTCTGCAACCCTCGTGGCCGTGAAAGGCAGCCAGCAGAGCCCCAGAGCCACTGGAGTCTTCACCACTCGTAAGTCAAAGGTTAAATGTCTTTTCTTAGTGATATCATAGGTTCTTATCTATATTTACATTCTCTCTCCTTCATCCATTTTTTTAAAAAGTTAACTTAGGGAATTCACTGGCAGTCCAGTGGTTAGGACTCTGCTCTTTCACTGCCCAGGGCCCAGGTTCAATCCCTGGGGATCCTGAAAGCCACTCGGCACAGCCAAAAAAAAAAAAAAAAAAAAAGTTAACTTAAAAAACTTTGTACAAGATTAAATAATTTTTTTGATTAAAAAAAAAGATTTAAAGCAGTACTACTCAAAGTGTGACCCATGGACCCATTGCTGGTCTGCGAACTGTTTGTTGCATGGACTAAGGAGCTTATGCCAGAATGTAGATGATGGAGCACACCATTTAGTTCAGTGGATACTTTTTTGAAGCAAGGTTTTCTTAATGAAGGAAGCAGTGCATTACCTGACATATGTTGCCAAGATCCTTATTTTCTCTGGGACCAGCACTTTGAGTAACATTGTTTAAAACACCCAGTTATTTGAAAGTTGAAGGCTACTGTATTAAATGAATTTACCAAATACTAGTTAAGGCAAGAAAAAAATCAGCACCTATGTCTACATCCTAATACTTTGGGTATTGAATGATAGCAGTAAATGTGGAACAAAAACATCTACCAGTTGAATAGAAACCAACAGGACAAGAAGCTAAGGAAATGATTTCTTTACAAGTGTTGACTGCAGCAGATTAAAGTACCTTCTGCAGAACAGGATAGCTTTTTTTTTTTTTTTTAATTACTCTTGAAATTCCACAGAAGGAAAAATACTGACAGTAATGTTTGGTCCTGTCTGTCTTTCGCTCAACACTTTACAGGAAGTGGCCTTAAATCTCTTACATATCTAAATCACAATAGAGGACTGTATTCATAAACTGATTTCTATCAAATGCAACTCATTTACATTACAAAGAAATATGAGACCCATCATTTCTAGATAAGCATTAATTTTTATTTTTAACTCACTTTGAATTCCAGAAGGACCTAACTTAATACTTTTTCAACATGTATTGCAACTATGAACTAGCTTGCAATTTCCTAAAAGCTCTCCACAAATCTTACTCTTTGACTAATTTGAAAAGTAGACGTTAAAAAGCATTCAAAAAGTGAATATAAGTTTAGTTTTTACATTACTATGGAATTTATTTCACAAAGAAAATTCTCTATAAAATTATCCCTGTAAGAATTCATAATTTACTAAAAATTTATTTCCATTTAAATTTTGTGTATGAAGTTTGGCTAGTAAAGGCTTTTTCTTAAGTAACTGCTAATCATAGGCAAGTAAAATCTGTTTTTATCTCTAAGTTAACCTTTAAATTTTGCTTTTTTATGTCACATGTTACTAAGATACTCTAAAATCTATTAACATGAAATCAATATCTTTGTATTTCTTGTAAATGTGTTTCTCATAGATGACCTTCTTTTCATTAGAATGGAAATTTCAGTAGATTTAGTCTTTTACTGACCACGTATACTTCTGTATATTATCTATTTTACTTTTTAACTTTTTAACGAGACATATTTTACATAGTTTCTTTTGTTGGATAGAGTGCCTATAAAAGAAAAAGCATTTTATTTATTTATTTATTATTTTATTGAACTATAGTTGAATTACAGTGTTGTGTTAATTTCTGCTGTACAGCAAAGTGATTCAGTCATACATATATATATTCTTTTTCATATTCTTTTCCATTATGGTTTATCACAGGATATTGAATATAGTTCCCTGAGCTATACAGCAGGACCTTGTTGTTTAACCATCCTATATATGCTAGTTTGCATCTGCTAATCCCAGACTCCCAATTCTTCCCTCCCTTACCTCCCCTCCCCCTTGGCAACCACAAGTTTGTTCTCCATATTTGTGAGTCTGTTTTTGTTTCATAGATATGTTCATTTGTGTCATATTTTAGATTCCACATATAAGTGATATCATGTGGTATTTGTCTTTCTCTTTCTGACTTACTTCACTTAGTATGATAATCTTTACGTCCATCCATGCTGCTGCAAATGGCATTATTTCATTCTTTTCTATGGCTGAGTAGTATTCCATTGTGTATATATACCACATCTTCTTTAACCATTCATCTGTCTGTTGACATTTAGGTTGTTTCCATGTCTTGGCTGTTGTAAATAGTGTTGCTATGAACATAGGGATGCATGTATCTTTTAGAGTTATAGTTTTGTCTGGGTATATGCCCAGGAGTGGGATTGCTGGATCATATGGCAACTCTATTTTTAGTTTTTTGAGGAACCTCCATACTGTTCTCCATAGTGACTGCACCAATTTACATTCCCACCAACAGTGTAAGAGGGTTCCTTTTTCTTCACACCCTCTCCAGCATTTATCATTTGTAGACTTTTTAATGATGGCCATTCTGACTGGTGTGAGGTGGTACCTCATTGTAGGTTTGATTTGCATCTCTCTAAGAAAAAGCATTTTTTTTAAAATTATTTATTTATTTATTTATTTATGGCTGTGTTGGGTCTTCGTTTCTGTGCGAGGGCTTTCTCTAGTTGCGGCAAGTGGGGGCCACTCTTCATCGCGGTGCGCGGGCCTCTCATTATCGCGGTCTCTCTTGTTGTGGAGCACAGGCTCCAGACGCGCAGGCTCAGTAAAGAAAAAGCATTTTTAATGATACTAAAAATAATTAAATGGAGTGGGTGGGGCAATATTGACTATTTCAAGTACTTTTGGAGACTTTGATATATTGGACATGTTATTTTATTGTCTGCACAATACATTTATTGAAAAATATAATTTTATTTGAGTTAACTGATAGAACTACTTTTAGTAGATAAAGGTCAACGTCGTGCCTTGCACATAGTATACTTAAAAAAAAATTTTTTTTTCATTATGGTTTATCACAGGATAGTGAGTATATTTCCCTGTGCTATACATTAGGACCTTGTTGTTTATCCATTCTAAATGTCATAGTTTGCATCTACCCACCCCAAACTCCCAGTCCATCCCTCTCCCTCCCTCAAAAAATATTTGTTGAATAGATGATTGTGAAAATAGCTCAACCAAGCTTAGATTTAAATAAACCTCTGTAAGCAGTGAGTTCTACAACTTCATTTGAACTTCAAGTACTCTCTGAGGCTGTAAACATCAGCAGGGCTTGCATAGTTTTGAAATTGCTTTAAGTTTCTGTAGCTTTTTACTGTTAACAAGCTGAATTCTGGGAACAACTTTTCTGGGTTTTATAACTTGTGTTAAATTGTTAAGAGCACACGGCAGGGGGTGGCGGAGCTGTTTCTGGGGAAAATCAGCTTACTCCTTTATAAATCGGGCAAATTTTATTTTTTTACCATCTAGGCTGTCCTTCACCTAACAAGACCTGCCAGAATCCATAGCTCATACTTACAGTCACATTCTTTGTTTGCCATCAGTTTGTGGGTTTGTGGTTTGGAGAGTTTCCTGTAATGGTCTTCCCAGACAGAGCGCATCATCTTAAGCTTGAGAAAGCTCTAGCTGGCTGGCTCAAGCAATAGAAAACACCCAGTCTTAAAGCCCAAGACAGTTGAGGAGAATATTTTTGTGAAAAAATTGTGGCTTTCACAGATGTTCAGTGAAAGAAGCTGACTGCTCTCTGCATTGTTCCTTGTGGGCATTAACATGGTCACCCAGGGCTGGCCATGGCATTTTGGCAAAGTCAGTGGCAGCCAAGTGGTGTATGATTTCAGAGGCTCTGGGGAGGCATCACAGGTCACCCATCCTAATTCCACTGAGAATACCATCAAAATAATAACATACTCGTGAAACAGCTCTCCAAACCAGGAGAACTTCAGTTCAGCAAGTAGAGCAGCCATTACAAAGTATGCCCACATGTATTTTATTTTTTCAGACAGCAGTATTTTAAAAATACTTTTTAAAAAATTGCACATGAATATCCATATTGGAAAACACTGGAAGAATTGCAGTGCTGGGCCTGAATTTTCCCATGACTGGAGCTGAGTAGTAACGGAGTACTACTTAAAGACTTTTTTTTTTGGAATGTTTTATTTATTTATTTATTTATATGGGGGTATAGTTGTTTTACAATGTTGTGTTAGTTTCTACTTTACGGCAAAGTGCAGTACAGTTCTCTGTGCTGTACAGCAGGTTCTCATTAGTTATCTATTTTATACATATTAGCATGTATATGTCAATCCAATCTCCCAATTCATCCCACCCCCTTCTTTCCCGCCTTGGCGTCCACATGTTTGTTCTCTATGTCTGTGTCTCTATTTCTGCCTTGCAAACTGGGTCATCTGTACCATTTTTCTAGATTCCACATATATGTGTTAATATACGATATTTGTTTTTCTCTTTCTCAGAGTAGGCTTAAAGACTCTTAATGTTCATTTGTCTAAGTCTGGAGGATAAGTCTTTGTCTCACCAGCCATTCATAATTTAGTATAAACGCGTTTACTAGTGTTTTGTCCCCAGTGGGCACAAAAATTTGGTTGAGACGTAAAGAGGAAGGAATTATGAAGGCACTAAACATGTGATCAAGGCCATCCACATGCTTGAAAGCCCTGAATTTGACTCACCAGACACAAATGTCTTGCCTTCTGAGACCTCACCTTTCCCATAGCAGCCAGTTATTGAAATGCTTATTATAAGATTTAGTTGTTCTGCCAATTATATTTTAGAGATTCTAAATTTATGAAAAGATTTGTAAGATTGTTGAAAATGTCTATTTCAGCTTTATGTACACATACTCTTTTTCTTCCTCTTTTTCTTGTTTTTTTTAATTTAAAAATTTTTTTAAATTTTTTAAATTAATTAATTAATTTATTTATTTATTTATTTAGTTTTGGCTGCGTTGGGTCTTCATTGCTGCACGTGGGCTTTCTCTAGTCACAACGAGCAGGGGCTACTCTTCGTTGCAGTGTGTGGGCTTCTCACTGTGGTGGCTTCTCTTGTTGCAGAACACGGGCTCTAGGCGCGCGGGCTCAGTAGTTGTGGCACAGGGGCTTAGTTGCTCCGTGGCATGTGGGATCTTCCCGGACCAGGGGTCCAACCCGTGTGCCCTGCATTGACAGGCAGATTCTTAACTACTGCACCACCAGGGAAGTCCCTCTTGTTTTTTTTAAAGTATTATTTTCACTAAGAAATAGCAGTGATGTCAGGATGCTAGGAGATTCGAAATAAACTTTTATTATAATTCCTAATTCCAGTGACAGAATACTAAATTTCTGCAGTGTGATTATTCTGAGTGAATAATCACATATTTAAGGAAAGTATCTTTAGTATTTATAAGTGCATCCATGGTGGCAGATTTCATTAACCTTTCACATGGCATCTCTTTCTGCAACCAAAAATAATTGGCCATCATTATGGAGTGATTCAGCATATAGCTATTTTTAGATAATCATCTATAATTTAACCATTGTTCTCAAAATAATGATTAAGAAGCGGAGTGATAATCAGTTTGTGGTGACCAGTTTTACATTTTATATGGGATTCTATACTGATGATATAAGGAAAGTTATTGTCATCAAACTTAAATCCCAAACATGATGAAAAGACACAAATTTCAGAATCCAAGGAGTTGAAAGGGTCCTCTGTGGTCATCCAGCTCCTTGTTATTTAAATGTGATTCCCAGACTGACAACACTGGCATAACAGAAATGCAAACTACCTAGCCCCATGTGGACCTACAGAATCAGAACCTGCATTTTAGCCAGGTCTCAGATGATTTGTGTGGCACATGAAAGGTTGAGAGGCATTGACCTACTCCAAATTTTCACATATGTCACATTCTGGATCCATTAGCTGACTAAAACTGAGGTTCTCGATAAAAATGTTTGTTATCGGGACTTCCCTGGCGGTCCAGTGGTTAAGACTCCACACCTCCACTGCAGGGGTTGCGGGTTCGATCCCTGGTCGGGGAACTAAGATCCCACATGCCTCAAGGTGCGGCCAAAAGATTAAACAAATAAAATTTGTTATCTGCATTCTCTGTGATTCCAAGTCTTGAACACATGCTTTGATTCCATTTCACAGTGCAGCCTCTGGGCTCCATCCCACCTTACAACACAGAGGTGACTGAAACCACCATTGTGATTACATGGACGCCTGCTCCAAGGATTGGTTTTAAGGTAAATTGCAGATGTTCCTAATCCCTTGTAATACAGTCCTGGGTTGCCCTCGTGTTTCTGGATGTAGTTGAAACAGGATGGTCAGGAGTCAGGAGACTTGGGTTTCGTCCTGGTTCTGTTCATGCCTCTCTGACCGCTTTGTCAGGGCATCACAATACTTCTGCCTCCCTGAATTGCTGGAAAGATGGACTGAGGCAGTGAAAGTGCTTTGCAAAGAGGAAAGCATTAGTATGGAACTGTTAGTTGTTATCTTGTTTTCTCTATCCTTTCTCCCAGGGAGTTAGATTTAAAGATATATAGGGAAACTGCTCTTGTTGTGTTGTTCTAAATGGTATCAACAAGTTCACAAAAACCAATTTAAGGAGACCAGTTAAACTCAGAGTCACTCAAAAATCACATTTTTATCCAATCAGTTTCATCTCAACTTGTTCAAAGCCCCTTAGGTGAATCTCTTAATAGACATTAAGATTAAGGTCTTCCCTATAGATATCTGGATACATATTCTTTAAAGTAATGGTATTAGGGAAGTGATGAATACAAATGAATGTGTTTAAAAGAATTCCTTTTTTTGGCATTTAAAGTGTGGAGAGAGAAATATTTATTATAATTGAAAATCAAGTCTAAATCCCCATGATTGTTGGTTTAAAAAAATATACCAAAGATCATTTCTTTTTTCGAAATACGCAAATGGTATATTGATGATTATGCTACTTAAATATAAAGAAACCCTTTTTGAAGATTGTCAGTATACCTTTTAAATTTCCCTTAATAGTGTCATTTTGACTTTCAGGAGCCTTATAAAGTACTAAGGATGTCTCTAGAGCTGAACACTGATGACACAATATTACCTAGGTTTTTCAAATAAAATACTAAAAGGATTGAAAATTAAGGGCACATTAATCTTAATTCTTCTTTTGTAATATATCAGCCTGCAGTTGAAGCTGTCCTTCTTCAAAAGGAGTGTTTTTGAAGTACAAAGTGTTACAGGGACTGGTACATTTAAGTTGAATGCTAGTAACTCATTAAAGAGAGAACTAGAGGATTTCTTCCAGTAAAAAGAAAATAAGAAATGAATGGGCATGTGGCCCAAAGCCCTTGTGTACTTCTGGTTTGTACCAGGAGATTATTTATCAAGCAAAACAGTATGTAATGATGTTTCTCTGGAACCTTCCATTACAAGCTACCTTAACTTAGTTTTGGAAGATACTTCCCCTAAGTGGCACCCTACCCACCCGCCCCCCAGTTCCAGGGAATTTCCAGCTACATTATTTAATAGAGCTAAAGTAATGTCCCAACTCATTCCCAACTAAAAGCAGAGTGTAGTTCCTGAGGAGTCCACATTATGCAAAGCATAACCACAACCTCTCAGCAGTAACCCAGCTCTGGAAATATTTGTCCTTGGTGTTTATTTTGCTTTCTTTTTCCTAGCTGGGTGTACGACCAAGCCAGGGAGGGGAAGCACCACGAGAAGTGACCTCAGACTCAGGAAGTATCGTTGTGTCTGGCCTGACGCCAGGCGTGGAATACATTTACACCATCTCAGTCCTGAAAGATGGGCAAGAGAGAGATACGCCAATTGTGAAGAAAGTGGTGACACGTAAGAGGAGTTCTTTGCCTCTTTTCTTTTCTTTTCATTTTTTAAATTGTTCCACTTTTTTAAAGTAGCTGATAGCAATATCACTTTTTACTTATGATAATGACATAAGGGAAAGATTTCATCCCTACTTATATTATTAGCTATTTCTAAGTTTGGAGTAGCAAGTTCAATTCACGTCATATAGTCTATGGCATCGGAAGTGTTCTTTCCACGTCAAAAATGTTTATGAACTGGCAAGACAGAAAAAAATTTCAGTAGTGTTGCAAAATTAAAAATTGTAAAAAAAAATTCTCTCAGAGAATTTTATGCTGCTGGACAGCATGGACATAAATAAATAACTTCTTTATTTTTACTGATTGTGGAAGGAAGGAAGGAAGGGAGGGAGGAAAAGAGAGAGAGAGGTATTCCACAGCTCAAGTGCTTTGTGCTAGCTTTAACTTTTAATTAAAAATTTTTTTTTCTGCATAGCACTGTCTCCACCAAAGAACTTGCACCTGGAAACAAACCCCGACACTGGAGTGCTTACTGTCTCCTGGGAGAGGAGTACCACCCCAGGTAAGCCTGGGATGTATCATAGGGCAAGTATATGCAATGCCTTTCCAAGACAAAGTTTAGAAACTGTGTTCCCTTCAGAGAAAGGGTCAAAATTATAAGTACCTAGCTCTCCATAAAAAAATACAGGCGTACATCATAGAGTGACATATAGGGTGTTTTACTGCACGTTTATTTAAATTACTGGAAAGAGAGCAAGGCAGACCCTTATTGAGCTATAGGGAATCATGAGGGCTGAGGAAAAGCATTCTGAGCGGTCCTTTTTGCTCAGTGGCATTCCAAACTGCCAAACAAATGGCTGACGTTATACTTCCTAATTTTCCATTTGTGGGTTATCATAGATTCTAAGTATATTACTCAATAAACTTAGATATTTCACAAATATTTTATCATGAGTTGCACCACAAAAATCTCAGGGTAGAAATGACCTCCATTTTACAGAATGAAAAAACCGAGACTCAGAAAAAAATCGACTTACCCATAGTCACAAATTTTAAATGTTACAGAACTGGGATTGTAATTTAAGTGCTCAGACTCATTCTTACACCAAACTTCACGTATTTGGATTTTTAATTGTTAGTTTGTTTTACTTATACTCAATAATGAGAAATTTGGCTAACTGGCATTCCATGACTGTTTTTAAAGCTTTACATAAAGCTTCTGTCTAACCTTGTTCACACATATTAAAAATTATTTACAGAATCCTGAAATGTGTGAAGATACCTGTGGCAATATTCAAGTATCATGATGTACCAGGGCAATGGCAAGCGAAATTTTAGACATTCCCGATCTTTGCCAAGTCCATGTGAAAGTCTCTTTCAATGAGAAATGTAAACTAAAATATTTAATACTGGGTATATTGGGGGAATCACTATTGAGATATCAGGATACTCATTATTGAGAAAATTCTAAATTAAACAAAATTCAAAATTAAACAAAAACAGAAACGCCAACTAATGTTGATGGTATCTATAACTCCTATACTTTTTCATTAATGGCTATATTTAGTTTATTATTTCACTCTTTCTATTTGTACTCTAATCTTTTAAACAGTTCTTCCCTTTGCTTGGGCACACAGCTAAGGCAATTATTTATAAATCAGATCAATATGTGCAGTCACACGCAGTAAAGCTAGCTTAAAATATCCTTTTTAATTCCCCTCTGAAGTAAAGTGACTTTAGTGAAGTTTTCATTATCTGTGGAAACATCATTTAAGCCAAAACTACACTATTTCCAGCTGAATTACTCTAAATTTGAAACTTTTAGGTTGGCAAGTTTCATGCCTGTCAGAAGCTAGATCATTAATATTTAGTCTTAATGGATGGCTTAGCCTGTCCATCTGAATGGTCACTAGCCAGTGTAATGACCCAAACATTGATTTCCCATCCACTTGGATTTCCTTGTAGGTACCACTTTAATGGTCACCCTATTCCTAATTATAAAATGTGCCATCATTTTCTCGCCCTTTAGTAAGTTTAACTTAAATATACTTCCTCACTTTACTTTTAGTCTTTCCCCATGGATCTCAGTTCATCACTATTTTAATTTGAATGTGTCTCTCCTCCCCTCAACCCTCTCACTGTCCCACTTCTATGATTCCTGAAGTCTTCAGCAGTTAATATACTTTTTCTAGAATAAGTAGAGCCACTTTTGCTTTTTACTTTTTCTCCTTTCCTATTCCCTTCCTGTAAATCCCATAGGTTTAGACCTTGTAAATTAGGAGAGCCCACTTTGGGGAATGTGCCTAAGGGTGAGAGCCATTCCATCCTAGCAGGTAAAATAGAAGAGTCTTCAGCTGTCCTGCAAATGATCCATTAAGAAAAACAGGGTAGAGTGGTAGAAGGACCATGGAATTTAGAGACAGAAAAGCTTTTGGTAATCATTTCCCCTTTCCAAGATTTTCTTAAACTGAGGATATTAATACCTCCCTCAAAGGGTTGTTGTAAGCCCTGAATGACAATAGGTAGAGTCTTCCATACATAAATGCTGAGTCCTCTCCCCCTTCCCCTTCGAGGGTACATCATTGGATTTGAGTTTAATAGGCACTGGGTCACAAATGTTCTGAGCAGTAACTTTCTCCTTTCTGTTTTCTCCAGACATTACTGGTTATAGAATTACCACCACCCCTACAAATGGCCAGCAGGGATATTCTTTGGAAGAAGTGGTCCATGCCGATCAGAGTTTCTGCACTTTTGAAAACCTGAGTCCTGGCCTGGAGTACAATGTCAGTGTTTACACTGTCAAAGATGACAAGGAAAGTGTCCCTATCTCTGATACCATCATGCCAGGTAATGGAAAAATAAGCTATTATCCTCAGAGTGGCAGTTCCAGTAAGAGTGGGGATTAGCATCTTAATCCCCAGATGGTTGAGTGTGTCAAATACGTTTGGGATTTAATTCTGACCTCCGAACCACACTCTCTAGAACCATGAAGTCAAAGCAACTATTTGGACAAATGCTTGCTGTTAACACTGCTTGACTGTCTGTGCTTCACTGGGATGCTCTTTGTCTCGATGGGTATGCAATGGAGTGGCAACCATGGCATTAACTCTGTACTGTCCGCTCACGTGGAACTATTACTAAAACAATGTCATGTGTCTGTACTCAGTACTGACAGGCGAAAAGTAATATGGTAAATGCATCCCATCCGTACATTTGTGCCTGATCTTACAGTCTCCATATGTGAGCACTGAAATAGCTCTTGGTTGACACATTCATTTCTTCATCGTGCCGTTTCAAATTCTTCTTTTTTAAAATTGAAAAAAAAAAGAAAGGCCACACCTTTAGGGGGTTCTTTCTTGTGGATTGAATGACAACATTGAAAAGACCTATCTAGGGATAGGTTTGTTGTTTGTCCAAAATTGAATCGTGACAGATGAAAGCGTTGGACAGATTGTGTTCTTTGCATTATTTGGTGGAATGGTTTTACTAATGCTACTTAAATAATTTTGATTATGAAATGAATAAAATATTAACAGTAGCCTTGGATTCAGGCCTATCTGTCTTTCCCCTGAATGTGCTTTGGAGTGGCACATTTTATACCATACATTCATAATGCATTAGCATTATGACCGTGATGTTGTCATGAGTTTTTCTATTGGGAAAAAAAAGAAAAACTCATCAATCAAGTTTTTTTAACCCTCTTCATGAAAGTTTTATTTTCCTACTAAAATAGTTTTGGATTTTTTTAAACTTTGCTGATACTTACTACAGGTATTATGTCTAGGTTCTAAGAATGGTTTTGACATCCTAAACAAGACTATAATTTTTAGAACCTGAGAGATTTAAATTTTACTGTTTGGGGGATTTTCAAAAAACAAACAAAAATCCCTAAAGTAATATTGTAACCTGTTTTATTCTCCCAGGGAAACTATTCATGGTGCTTAAAAAGTCTTTTCAGATAATTTGGAGCAGATTGCATATTACCATCATTGCTTTAACACTATCAGTTTTACCACTAGTAACCTGATGTACACTGCTTTATTTTTTCCTCTTTTTTGCCTCTGTTTTCCTTTGCCCTCCTTTGCTTTGTAACTCAATAGAGGTGCCCCAACTCACTGACCTAAGCTTTGTTGATATAACCGATTCAAGCATCGGCCTGAGGTGGACCCCGCTAAACTCTTCCACCATTATTGGGTACCGCATCACAGTAGTTGCGGCAGGAGAAGGTATCCCTATTTTTGAAGATTTTGTGGACTCCTCAGTAGGATACTACACAGTTACAGGGCTGGAGCCTGGCATTGACTATGACATCAGCGTTATCACTCTCATTAATGGCGGAGAGAGTGCCCCTACTACACTGACACAACAAACCGGTGAATTTTGAAAACTTCTGTTTTTGAGACATGGATGGTGTTGCATGCTGCCGCCAGTCACTCTGGTTAAATGTGGATGTTTCAAGGGAAAAGCCAGCAATGTGCCAAAGAGTAAGAGAGGGTGGACGGACTGGTAAGGAGTGGAATGCATATGCCAAACTGATTGGATGAAGATATATACAATAGTCTTAAGTACATTTTCATTTAAACCGTGAAGATGTGGAAAGCCAGAGATAGATATCTCATCTGTCAGATACAAAATGGAAAAAGTTAATTGAATTTGCCGACCTAGAATTGTTTTTTAAAACTCTAACATTAATACCAAATTGTATCATGAGCACCAGTTAATAAGAAGAAATGTACTTCCAAAATGTAACATTAGACCCTTCTTTCTGTTATTTGATAAACTCTACCATGTTCCTTCTTTGTGACTGTCTAAAGAACTATTGAAATTTAGGGTAGAGTGGAAGGAGGTTTTTTTTGTGGTAGGAGAAAAGGAGACTTTGGAACATTCTAGATTTCATTGCCATGGTGAGGTAAAGAAAATCCTCTTTAACCCCAGTCTGGGGACCAGCATGCAACATTATAAAGGTTCTCTGCCCTGCATGGTAAGAAACATGCTGAGAACCAATCTGCATGAACCCCTTTCACTTGTAAGTAGAATTCACTGAATGGAATTGTAGCTATGGCAGTAGCTGTAGTCACTCCTGTCAGGGGGAAATTTAAGACCCTCTTGTGTTTTTGTCTGTGTGCATGTGTATCTTTGGAAAGTATTGCTATGTTTCTCTTTGCTGTGTAGCAACCTAAGCCTCTTCAGCCTGGGATCAAATAATCATCAGTGGTATTAATCATGTACATGGATTTTATGTATTTGAAAGTGAATTAAATTGACCCTTTAAAATATATTGATGGCAGAAAGGTTAAAGGGGCCTAACAGTACTGGGTGTAGTGTTTTATTTTTAACAGTAGTTCACTATGATTTAGATTAGACTATTTGCATGATGATGACTCGTTTCCTTTATGCATGAAATACTGGTTTTACCTTTCCAGCTCTTCTTGTTAGCTTTAATTTTTAAGTGACATTAACTTAGTCTTCCTTCCTATTTGAAACCAGCTGTCCCTCCTCCCACTGACCTGCGATTTACCAATGTTGGTCCTGACACAATGCGTGTCACCTGGGCCCCACCTCCATCCATTGAATTGACCAACTTACTGGTGCGCTACTCGCCTGTGAAAAATGAGGAGGATGTTGCAGAATTGTCAGTTTCTCCTTCAGACAATGCAGTGGTCCTAACAAGTAAGCGGTCAAGTGTATTTGTTTAATAAATACTAAGCCAGCACATAAGGAAGAGATTCTGTGTCCTCAGGTAGGAGCAAGAAAGATTAAGACAGCTACAACAGAACTACAGGCTAGACTCCAAGTCTAACGTGCAGCTCTATAAATTTTGAAAGATGTCATGTTTGTTGTTATTTTAATACATCTTTGATATCTACAACTTTTTAAAAATCAGAGTGGAAAAACACCAACAGTGAAGTTCAAAGACTTCAAACAAGTTCTGCTTCCAAATAAGCACATAAAAATAAATGTGGGCCCAGAGAAATTATATGACTAAATCTTAGTGTTTAACGATAGAAAAAATGAGGATTGAAACTAGTGTCACGGTATCTGTCTTATTCTCATTTAAGTGTCAGCAGGTAATCTATTTGGCATTTGAAAACTTAGAAACAGTGACTGGTCACTCAGGGTACGTCAGGGTTCTAGTTTGAAGAAAGAGCCAGAAGTGTAATTTGTACTTCAAAAAGAATCTGTTAGTAGGATTTCTCTGAAGGCTGAGGACTTAGAAAATAACTGAAACTAAAATAAACAACAACAATTTATGGAAATTGTTTCTAGTTTCTACCCTTTGAAATTGATATTTTTTATTAAAGAAAATAAAAGGAGGCTGCAACATGGTGCTGTTTCACGTAAATGTTGCTTGCTTCTCATTATTTTCACTGTAATAGTAAAATACACATATAAGAAAAAAAAGCAAAAGCTTCTACACAAGGGAAAAACAGCTCACATTTAGGTACATTACCAAATGATGGTCCGAAAACATCCTCTATCTTTCAAACATATTTTAGAGAGTGAAATACAAAGAAAGGCAGCTCAGCACGACCATAGTCTTGGTTTCCAATTCTGTGGCTGAGGGCGAGAAATCCTCATGTCTGCCTATCAGTGGGGCTATGATTCTGTTCTGGAGCATTCTGGAATCAGTAGTTACAGCATTACCCAGTACACAAGGCTCTGCTTCAGGACCTCTGTCTGCCCCACCTTAGCCATAGACCTGTCACATGTTATTCATATGCTCTAAGATCTTATTCTAGATTCTATTCTAGATCTCCAGGTAGCCATTTCCCCCCAAGAGAAGCCATTATTATCTTGTTTTACAGATGAAGCAACTGAGGTCTCCAGTGGCTGAGTAAATTGCCTCTGGCCAAGCAGGAAGGAGGAAAGGGGAGTCCAAGCATCCCATCTCCTAGTCTGGTGCTTCAGGGGCCCCTGCAGAAGGGGAGGTGGTGTAGAGGGGAATGGGGGTCTTTTGAGTAGGAGTTCAATGGTTAGAAATCTTACTCTGTACCTTTTTTGGTACCTCAGAATGAGAGAAGAGGAGACCCAGGAATATATATTCAACTCTTAAGTATTCTATTCTTACCTTAATAGGGCAGAACCCGTCACTCCCGATGAGTATGACCCTTTTTCAGTAAGGGTTAATTGTTAAGACCACTGGTCTTGGCTTAGGCTCAACTCCTGTGTGATCTTGGGCAAATATGTCGAAAAAATAACTTCTCTGTGCCTTAGTTTTGTCATTAGGAACTGGGGATAATTGTAAATCAAACTTTTGGAGGTAATAGATATGTTCATTATCTTGAATGTGGTGATGGTTTCACAAGTGTATACATTTGTCAAAGTCTGTCAAATTAGACACTTTAAATATTTTCAGTTTATTGTTTGGCAATAAAGCTGCTTTAAAAAGTAGCAAACTAAAAAAGAAAAAAAAAAGGTAGCAAACTACCTGCTAGGGTGATTGTGAGAGGTAAATGATATTCACAGTGCCACCGTCATTATCACATGCCCTCAACAGACGTGCTAAGTGAATGATTGATAGAAATATTACTGTGCTGCAGCAACTCCATCTTATTTCGGATACAGCTGAGTCATACCGACACAGGTGGAGCTGGGGGCAGGGCTTAGAGATGCTACAGGGCAAGGTGACCCTTCCTCATCACCTACTGACAGCCCCTCTCCAGGCAGCAACATTCACTTGGGTGTAAATAGGCTCTAGGACAGGACTCTTGGATATTTTATCCGTTGAAATAGTCCTAAGGGTGCTTTGGTTTTTCATTCTTTCAAGCACATTTTAAAAATAATTCCCACTTGCCTCTTCAGATCTCCTGCCTGGCACAGAGTATTTAGTCAGCGTCTCCAGTGTTTACGAGCAGCATGAGAGCGTACCTCTTAGAGGAAGACAGAAAACTGGTGAGTCATATGGGCAACATGCTTATTGAGTAGCTTTCACCTACCAATTTTAAAGAGCAAAATTCCGTGCTACTTCAAAAAATACATCTCCATTTTTGTGGGAGTGCTTGTCGCCTCGTCATTACCTTTGATCACTGGTCTTAAAAATTAAGACATCTTATGGGAATGTAGTTGGTGCAGCCACTGTGGAAAACAGTATGGAGGTTCCTCAGAAAACTAACAATAGAATTACCATATGATCCAGAAATCCCACTCCTGGGCATACATCCAGTCAAAATTATAATTCAAAAAGATACATGCACTCCTATGCTCATAGCACCGCTGTTCACAATATCCAAGACATGGAAACAACCTAAAAGTGCATCAGCAGATGAATGGATAAAGAAGATGTGGGGTGTGTGTGTGTGTGTGTGTGTGTGTGTGTGTGTGTGTGTATATACACACACACACACACACACACACACAATGGATACTACTCAGCCATAAAAAAGAACAAAATAATGCCTTTTGCAGCAACATGGATGGACCTAGAGATTATCATACTAAGTGAAGTAACTCAGAAAGAGAAAGACAAATAGCATATGATATCACATATGTGGAATCTAAAATATGACACAAATGAACATATCTACGAAACAAAAACAGACTTACAGATATAGAGAACAGATTTGTGGTTGCCATGGGGGAGGAGGGTGGGGAGGAAAGGACTGGGAGTTTGGGAATAGCAGATGCAAACTATTATATATAGGATGGATGAACAACAAGGTCCTACTGTATAGCACAGGGAATATTCAATAACCTATGACAAACCATAATGGAAAAGAATATAAAAAAAGAGAATGTATATATATGTATAACTGTGTCACTTTGCCGTACAGCAGAAATTAACATAGCATTGTAAATCAACTATACTTCAATTAAAAAAGTATTGATAGATTAAAAGAAATAAGACACCTTATTCAACTATTACACTGACTTCCAATCACTAAGATTATACTCTCTGCTTCCAGGGAGGGCTGAAATTAGTCCAGAAACTTTGTTGTCTATCTTTTTAAAAAAAGTCTCCCAAGAATAATATCTCATAATCTCTATTATTGAGAGGCGGTGAAATCCCTTCTCATTAGGCAGCTCTGTCTAATGGCTGACCCAACACTGTCATTGTCATCTAAGTATTTTCCCTCTTTACTAAGCCAACGAGTTTATCTCTTTTTTCTACTTGATGAAATATTCATTTACTATAAAAAGAAGTTGAATAGAATCCCATAATATTATGTCCCTTCTTAAATATGAGTGCTCCTATTAATTTTTTCCTTTCAAAAAAGTGTAATTTAATATAGCCATTTATTTATTTCTTATAGTCCACTTGCTTCCAAAAAGAAGCTGTGGTATCTCAATTTGGTTTGAGTATATTATTGAATAGAGTAAGTAAATGTTATAACTAAAATGAAAACTGCTAGAAGTCCAGAGAGGCTAAGTGATTTGAATTTGAGATCAACTCTAAATTTTTGTTAATTTTTCTGCAATGCACTAAATTCTCAATTCATGAGGAATTACCTGCATTGTAATTTGTCCAGGATGATGTCTTATTTTCATTTTAGAAAGTTTTCTGTTTGGCATTCTTACCACCCTGTTGACATAGCCGTTCCCTCTTGAGTGTAGAAAGCTTCTTTGAGATCCAAACACTTAACCTGAGAGTGGGCAGATCTTGCCTTACTTTGAGAGGTACACTTATAAGATAGAAATAGAATACTTGAACACTGAAGCCTTTGAAAATATCAATTCCCAGAGTATCTCACACACCTGTCTTCAAATGTGATGCAGAAATCACTTGGATTACTTAGCAAAAGAAAAAAGAAAAGAATGCTTTTGGACATTTTGAACAGAGTCAGTTTATGATTTTGAAATTTATCTGTGGCTTAGAATCAGTGCGTCATAACCTGAGGTTCATGGCAATTCATTATGTTAGTGGAAAAGGATGGAAACACTGGATGGATGTTACTTTCCCTTACATTCTTCCTCACTTCCTAAGTTGGTGGTGTCTTTTTTTTCCCTTTTATCTCTTCCTCCCCTGGGTGGTAAAAACAGGTCTCGATTCCCCAACTGGCATTGACTTTTCTGATATCACTGCCAACTCTTTCACTGTCCATTGGATTGCTCCTCGAGCTACCATCACCGGCTACAAGATCCGCCATCATCCTGAGCACATGACTGGAAGACCTCGGGAGGATCGAGTGCCCCCCTCTCGGAATTCCATCACTCTCACCAATCTCAATCCAGGCACAGATTATGTGGTCAGCATTGTCGCTCTTAATGGCAAAGAGGAAAGTCCTTCCTTGGTTGGCCAGCAAACAACAGGTAACTTGCTTTCTGGTCTGCAAAGAAACTCAGAGGACTTTCCTATGCAGGTGATAGCTTCTGTGACATAGCTTTGTGTTGTCTGAGTCATCATCTCTCTCTCTTTTTTTTTTTTTTAATTAATTAATTTATTTATTTTGACTGTGCTGGGTCTTAGCTGCGGCACGTGGGATCTTCATTGCGGCATGTGGGATCTTTTAATTGCGGCAGGCAGACTCTTAGTTGTGGCGTGCGAACGCTCAGTTGCGGCATGCATGCAGGATCTAGTTCCCCCACCAGGGGTCGAAGCCGGGTCCCCCGCATTGGGAGTGCAGAGTCTTACCCACTGGACCACCAGGGAAGTCCCTGAGTCATCATCTCTTAAAAAAATAGATCATGGTTATGAGGATATATTAAAGAAGATAATTTCTTTATCTCAAGAAATTTCCCACCTGAGTTAGGTATTTACGCATTTCTAAGAACTAAAGTTTTATTCAAAATGTAGAAAACACTCTGTTTCAAAGTTCTCTTAAAAATTATTTTAATATAATAGTGTACTTGTTCTTATAAGATAGATGCTTAAGTACTTAGGGGAGAAGTATCATCATATCTGTACTTTAGTCTCAAATGGATTAACAAAAAGATAGAGAGAGACAAGGAAATGTGGCAAATTCCCTAAGGGAAGGGAGTATGGGTGTTCATTATATAATTTTTATCACTTTTACGTGTTTTTAAATTTTTTTTAAATAAGAAGTTGAGGGGAAAAACTCTCCAATACACTTGAACGAATCATCTTACCATGATTTGAATTGTCTCCTTCACCCCTTACTTGCATTGTTCATAATTTTTAATTTTGCTAATTTTGAGTAGTACTTACATTATTATATGAAGGAATCCTAAAGGCAATGATCCGGAAAATGAACAGAAGGTGGATCTGGGCATCCTTTGAAAGTTACGGATGTGAAAACTTTCCCATGTTTTTCTAGTTTCTGATGTTCCAAGGGACCTGGAAGTCATTGCTGCAACCCCCACTAGCCTGTTGATCAGCTGGGATGCTCCTGCCGTCACAGTGAGATATTACAGGATCACCTATGGAGAAACAGGTGCGTTAGTGAAGTGCTACTTCACACTCTGATCGAGTATTCTGTCATGGGTAACACGAAAGCCCAGTAATGGATACAAAATTAAAGAAGCTTTGACAAGTCCATTCGGTGGAGCCTTGACTTTTTTCTAAGAGTATGTGGGAAATATGTATGACATAACTGGTGTCAAAATCAAGATTAAAAAGTTGTTTGTATAATACTAGAGGGGAACAACAGAGCTGAGGAAGAAGGATTTTAAATTCACAAGTATATTATCAGTGGTGAAATGATAAGTGATTTGTATTTATCTTCCTTTCACTTTCCTATATTTTCAAAATTTTATTTAACATGAATGTATTCCATTAAGATTTTGAAAAAAGACCACAATATATGCAACCTTGGGTTGAGGACTTACCTTCTCTCCCTTTCTAATTTTAATCTACCACATGTTAAAGCTGGAATGTTCAAATAGCATGAACTGCAGTTTTCTCTCAATTTTTAAAAATTTTCTCTCAATTTTCATCAGGGCTTACTACGTGCATAAATAAATAGACCTTTCTGTTCAGGCCCTATTTAATAACACTTTTTTAAAGGGAATAAGCAAATGTGTAACTTACAAGCTGCTCTCAATACGTTAATTCAGTTACTCAGCAATCCCTAAGTGTCTCTCAGCCCCTCACACTTTAAATTAATCCCTTTTCAAACAGGAGGAAGTAGCCCTGTCCAGGAGTTCACTGTGCCTGGGAGCAAGTCTACAGCTACCATCAGTGGTCTTAAACCCGGAGCAGACTACACCATCACCGTCTATGCTGTCACTGGCCGTGGGGACAGCCCGGCAAGCAGCAAGCCCATTTCCATTGATTACCGAACAGGTAGCAACTCCTCCCCTGGGATGACACAGGCTCATTTACTCAGATAGCTTTTACTGTGTTCTCCCAAAGTATTTTCTTCATTGTGGAATTGATTTTCTTTTTGAATAAGATGAAGCAACAGCTACAGAGTTTTGAGCCAGATATACAAGGAAGCACCCCAAGGGCAAGGATTTTTGTCTGTTTTGTTGATTGATGTATTCCATGAGCCTATAATAGAGACAGGGACAGAGGATGTTCAGTAAATATTTGTTAATGAATGAATAGATGAGCTAATAAGGGAAGGAGGCAAACATCTACAGGAAATGTAGTTTCTTTGTGAATGAAGCAGCCATCTTGAAAATAGGCAGTAGTATCAAGATGCAGGCACCACCTCCCAAAATTCTCTGTGTTTCTGCAAAAGAAACACCTGGGGGTCATTAATAGTAGTAAGAGATTATTTTATCTGTATCAGAACTGGAGATGAGGACTTGTCTAGTCTTGTCCCCATGGACTGGGGCTTCATTGGTTTCTCCTGGTTTTTATTCGTAGAAATTGACAAACCATCCCAGATGCAAGTGACTGATGTCCAGGACAACAGCATTAGTGTCAGATGGCTGCCTTCAAGTTCCCCTGTTACCGGTTACAGAGTGACCACTACTCCTAAAAATGTCCCGGGACCATCGAAAACAATGACTGCAGGTCCAGGTAAGAATAGCCAGCATCTCACATACATCAGGATAAACAGAGTAGGACCGCACAATATGCTTTTTTAAATAAATGACTACCTAGCTCTGAGTACTATACAGTTTCGTATCACGTGTCAGAGTTTCCCCATTTGTGACTTCAGGGCTCAAGGCTGTTAACAGCTCCCTCCACGGTAGAATTTTTAGAAAGAGTGCATTTCTGTTTTTACATGTGTAGTAGTGTTTGATGGTGTGGACATCTCAAATTATTAGGTTCGTCTTTGTGGTTTTGATTGTCATGCACACTAAGAAGACAGAGATGGGCCTAACTGACTTTGAAAGATTCTTTTAGCTCTTGTTTTTGTTTTCATATAAAATAATTGTGAAATTAGGATTCTAAGGCAATATTTTAAAGTCCAGTTAATTTTCGTTTTTTCAAGAGCAGCATCATTCATTGTTGGTGGCATCATATTCAATTTTAGAGCTTATCCTTTAGTGTGGCTTCACTCCAATATGGTAATTTGTATTAGCAATGAACGTGTCTGTCCAAGAGGAAATCCATGTGTGACTCCTCCATATGTTCATGCTAATTCTGCAAATGAAAATTCCAGGCCACCACGCGTTTACTACAGAACTCTGAAAGTCACTTGGTTGTCATAGTGAATGACATAGATGCTGCCTTTGCTCTTCACTCCCTTTGCAGATCAAACAGAAATGACAATTGAAGGCTTGCAGCCCACAGTGGAGTATGTGGTTAGTGTCTACGCTCAGAATCGAAACGGAGAGAGTCAGCCCCTGGTTCAGACAGCAGTAACCAGTATGTAACCAGTGCCTGTTTTTCATGTTCAAAGTCAAATTTTGTGCTTAGGTGTCTGGATACCTAGTTTGTATCTTGAGCTGAGCTCTTTGCAAACATTTTTCCTTCTCAGTGCCAAGGAATGAACATATAGGGAGAGAAGTCGTGGAACTACCATAGTTAGTTGCTGTGCTTTGAATTTCTCCTGCTCAAATCGCCTCAGCAAAATCTTATTAGCCTATAGCAAATCTACAAAATATTTTGCCAGCACCTTCTTTTCTACAACTGGATGGTAAAGTTGATTGAAGTGTGCCTCATGAAACTATTATGTTTCGAGCATTTGTGGCTGGACCAGACTGTGGCTGGACCAACGTTTAATGTAAATATTATATTTATATTAAATATACATACATTACAATATTCAATGGGGGGAAGGGGGAGAGTTAAAGAAAGAATATAACAATCTGAATCTAACATTGAAAATCAACTTTGCCATTTCCAAGGTATAAAAAATCCAGGTCTGTGAGACTAACATCACATTGCAAAAACAAATCTTGGTAGAATATCTTAAAATGAGTATAAATAAATCCTCATTTGGGGACATTTTGCAGGGTATCTCCGCATCTCATGTACACCTATGTTTTAATAAGTGATGCGACATTAAATATTTTCTGAACCAAAAAACCTTAAGCAAGGGTCAAGTAATTTTCCATTTAATAGTGGGTTAATTGGAATTTAATTCATCAAAGAAAAATGGTATCTGCAGAACTGCTTTGCATGTTATAAAAATGCTTATTTCGCAACTTGCTTTTCACATAACCTCTTACCATTAATTTGCCTAACAGACATTGATCGCCCTAAAGGACTGGCATTCACTGATGTGGATGTCGATTCCATCAAAATTGCTTGGGAAAGCCCACAGGGGCAAGTTTCCAGGTACAGGGTGACCTACTCGAGCCCTGAGGATGGAATCCATGAGCTATTCCCTGCACCTGATGGTGAAGAAGAGACTGCAGAGCTGCAAGGCCTCAGGCCGGGTTCTGAGTACACAGTCAGTGTGGTTGCCTTGCACGATGATATGGAGAGCCAGCCCCTGATTGGAACCCAGTCCACAGGTATATCGTTAATTGCACTGCTGGGTGCTCATGGGAGCAGCGGCTTTATGCCCTGCTGAATGCATTATACTTATCAGGCTATCGATTCCCGTGCAAGTGGGTACCCCCAAAAATCCACCTCTCTATTAGGAAAGACCCTCTTTAAAGAAGAATAGTAATAAGCAATAAAATGTAGGTGACGTTTAGATAAAGTCTAATAAAAGGAAATTTTGGAGTAGCTTGGTTTACAAACAAGGTCATAAAGCGAGACATTTGAAGAGAACATGAAAATTGTGGATTATTTCCTAAGCCTTGACTCCCTGTGGTTACTTATGCTCATTGTATATAAAGGAAAGAAATTTGGCATCCTAAGGAACCCAAACGGGGCCATTTCATAGCAGCAGGATTCTGAGAACACGTGGGTAAGACCTTCCTTCTCTGGTTAGAGATCATGTGCTAGGTGTATAATTTGCTTAAAGGATTGAGAATCAGACCCATAGGAAACAGTTGATAGGGCAAATGCTTTCCACCTTCTTTATCCTCTCATGCTTTATTTCTAAAGCAGAGTGGAATGCTAAAGATGTCTCCTCGTGACAGCATAAACCCTGGAGGTGACAATCCGTATTATTGCTCTTTGCTTCTCTTTTCTGCTTCTGTTGTGAGCCAATCTTCTTCTGCTGCTGCACCACAGAGAATACTTCAAATTTAGCAGTGGTATCTTCCATGAAGTCCAAACAAAGAGAATAAAATCATATTCTGTCTTTGGAGGGATGAAATAGTCTGTGAGATGGTTTTCCATACAAAGATAATTTCTATCAGAAAGGGGCTGCTGCTCATCTTTTCATAGAAATGGAAAGATCAATTCTAATGGCCAATAAGCCAATTTGACTTTAATTTATTAAGGGAAAGGGAAAAAAAACAACTGCTAAAACCTTAAGTCCCTTAGAGTTTTGGCATTTACCCAAGTGCTTCCAGTGATTCTGAGCACTGCTGGATAAAAAACACATTTTTTTCAGCAAACATTTTCTTCATTTTGCATCCCCTTTTGTCCTTTCTTGTACTGAGTCTTTGCTTGACTAGGGTACCCACCCAACCAAACAAGTACAACCTATCTACTTCTTGGAATTCACTTTATTTTCCCCCTTTCCCCATTTACTGTAAGATAACCTCTAACCAATGACCATCCTGACAGCCATTCCTGCACCAACCAACCTGAAGTTCACTCAGGTTTCACCAACCAGCCTGGCCGCCCAGTGGACAGCACCCAATGTTCAGCTCACTGGATATCGAGTGCGGGTGACCCCTAAGGAGAAGACCGGACCAATGAAAGAAATCAACCTTGCTCCCGATAGCTCATCTGTGGTTGTATCAGGACTCATGGTAAGAAGTGTCCTTTTTTTCATTGGACTAAGGAAGTAGGTCATTTCTTACACAGTTGAAGGTGGTGGAAATATAATATAATAAATCTGTGTTCTTTGCCTCTGCCGTCAAATTAAATTTATCATAATTTTGTATCAAGTAGAATTACTTTGTGTTGACCTAAGCTATCAGGGACAGAATTTGATGAGCAGCATTGGATGTTGCATAGCTCTTTAAGTGTATTCTGTTTATTTTAAAATGTTGTATTGTGTGTGCAGGGGGGGCAATTTATATATCCATAGGCTGAATGCATAAATCTACTTTAGTTATGCTTTTTCTCAGCCCTGTTACCTTTGCAAGGAATATTCTCCAGTTTTTACCAACCCAGCCTGATCCTACCTTCCTTAAGTCATTTTTAATCCTTCTAGATGTGCATGCAGAAAGTTAGCCAGGAACCTAGGAAATTGTTCTACTTCTTAACATAAGGCCAATTCCAGGAGAAACTACAGAAAGAGTCTTCAGAGATAGATTATTCTCTTTGTCTCTCTATGATCAGAAAAATTCATGATTTGCACCTGTCAGATCATAAAAGAGAAAAACAGGCTAATACCATTTTCCTCATTTTGTATCAGCTTAGCATAAATATGTAAGTTATGGCTTACTTGGGCTTAACCCCAGGTGCATTTTTAAATTCATGTAATTAAATGTGTTGTCACTGTAGGAAGGAAATTAATATAGGAACTTACAGTTCTGTGGGTTTTGCTAGCTTACTTTTTCTTTTCTAACCATTGCATTTTTTCTAATGCTGGAGTGAAAATTCCTGGGCTTCAGAAGATCACATTGCTAAAGCTTACTGCGCCCTTCTTTCTAGGTGGCCACTAAATATGAAGTGAGCGTCTATGCTCTTAAGGACACTTTGACAAGCAGACCAGTTCAGGGAGTCGTCACGACTCTGGAGAGTGAGTAATCAAACTTATTAGTGTCAACAAACGTTCTGGATAGACAAAAATTAAAGAATGGCAAATGCCTTTCTAGATCAGTAAGTGAACAATGGAATGATTCCCAGTTTGGAAATTGATTTGCTTTCCCAGTTACTACTGTTGCCTTCCGTGCCTCTCCAGAAAGTGGTCTACTGGCGCATACGTGGAATCACTTCATGATGTGATAGTGTTGGTGCAGGGAACTAGGACTAACACCTAGGTTATGTTCTACTGGTTAGAATTTGTTTTCATAGAGTTAAGTTTGAGGAGGACACGGTGGCTTCTGTTGTATCTTAACAGTGCAGTAAGTATTGGACAATACTGGGCCCAGGTTCTAGTTTTCTGCCATATCAATAAGCCACAGTTATTCTTTTTCAGAAATCACATAAAGTGTCAAAGTCTTCTCATCTATGAAATAAGGATGGCGTTGCACCTACTGAGAAAAAATATGACTCTATATAAGAAGGACAAAATACTAGCAATACATTATTATATATATGAATATATATACCTTCCTTATATTATTACACATATTTTATATTATAATAACAATAATTATAACACTTACTGAGGTATTTGTAGATATATAAAGCCAGCCGTGGGAACCACTGACAGTACTTGTAAAGCTTTTCAGTTCTTAAAAAAAAAGTACACGAGGTGAATATTTTCATTTTTCCTAATTACTGTCTGCTTTTTCTCTCTGGATGCCACAGGAGAAAATCTATACATTATTAGTCATGTGTAGAAATTGATGTATTTGTATATAATAAAGAAACATTTTAAAATATCGAAACCTTACCCATATGAGCCAGCCAGGCACTAATCTCTGGCTGTCATCCCGTGCAGATGTCAGCCCCCCAAGAAGGGCCCGTGTGACAGATGCTACTGAGACCACCATCACCATTAGCTGGAGAACCAAGACTGAGACGATCACTGGCTTCCAAGTCGATGCCATCCCAGCCAATGGCCAGACTCCAATTCAGAGAACCATCAAGCCAGATGTCAGAAGCTACACCATCACAGGTCCGGGAGCTCACTCTACTGACCACATTTTTTTTTTTTTTATAAATTTATTTATTTATGGCTGTGTTGGGTCTTCGTTGCAGTGTCAGGCTTCTCATTGCAGTGGCTTCTCTTGTTGCAGAGCTCGGGCTCTAGGCGCGTGGGCTTCAGTAGTTGTGGCACACGGGCTTAGTTGCTCCACGGCATGTGGGGTCTTCTGGGACCAGGGCTCGAACCCGTGTCCCCTGCATTGGCAGGTGGATTCTTAACCACTGGGCCACCAGGAAAGTCCCCTGACCACATTTGATAACTGCCATTCACAACATAAATTAGCTTATTAGTCTTTCTACCACTTACACTGATTAAATTTATCTTCAGTGTTTTATGATAACCCAGCTCTATTTTTTACAACGTATTTTCATCCCATGATCAAAACATTTTGTCCCGTGAACGCCTGGTTTTGTCTAATGTTTGCCAGAGGAATGGCATAAGTCCCATTCATCAGAGATCTTTCATCAATGAACCCTCTCTTATGGGAAAAAAAATTATACATAATGCTTGAAAGCCAAAAGAAACTCAGTGATAGTGTCTAGTTCTTAACATTCACATAGACTATAAAGCAGAATTAAATTTGAAAAAGCAAACGACACTACTTCATAGAGATCAAAGCTGTTGTCAGAGAATGTTCAATATCTGGGTCAATTTAGGTCTTTTTGAGATTGAAAATTCTGATTCCAGTTCCCAACCAGTGACCATCTGATAAAACACAGTCAGTAGGTGCTCACCCCTATCACCAAGATAGTCACTTCTAACAGCATTTTTGGATTTTAAAGTTTATTTTAGCCAATGTCTTTTTGTGCATCTGTGCCTTTCTTTTGAGATGTCTTTCTCATGAGCAGTTAACACCCATACCGTGCTCTAATTTATAGTTCAAATGTGAACCACTTCCATGGTCTGTATAAACAGGCAATGATAGGAGGAACCATGAAAATTGCAGATGAGTTTGAAAATTTTCCTAGTAAATGAAGATCAGATAAAAAAATCATCTCTTCACCAATCCCAGGTTTACAACCCGGCACTGACTACAAGATCCACTTGTACACCTTGAATGACAATGCCCGGAGCTCCCCTGTGGTCATCGACGCCTCTACTGGTAACTACACTTTCTACTGAAGAAATGCCACTGACTTATATGTTTGTGTGATCAGTCACGTGAACTTGAGCAACAGAAATGAGCTGATACCTTTGTATTCCAGATCACAGTGAATCATTTTTACTGTTTACAGAACTCTCAGATTCTCTCAAGTCTGTTTTTAAGGGCTGGGAAAAGAATGTGGGAATAATTTTCTTGGTTATTCATTTCCTTAAAGAGATATAACTTTGTTTTCTTTTAGCCATTGATGCACCATCCAACCTGCATTTCCTGACCACCACGCCCAACTCCCTGCTGTTATCATGGCAGCCACCTCGTGCCAGGATTACCGGTTACATCATCAAGTATGAGAAGCCTGGGTCCCCTCCCAGAGAAGTGGTCCCTCGGCCCCGCCCTGGTGTCACAGAAGCTACTATTACTGGTATTGCTGCTTCCATGCTGCCATTTTCCTCTTTACTCTCTAGGACACACAAAGTGCTTAGCAGACTCCAACTGTGTCTTTGGTGCTGTACCATGAGAACAAGAAGCCCCATTGCTGACAACTTCAAAAAGCATTCTCTATGGAGGAGCTGTCAAGCTTGATACATCTCAGAATTCACAACAAAGCAATAATTTCAATACTGTCATAATGGCATAACTAGAATCTTTTTATCTGCTGTACGTTTGCCAGACAGCTCTCAGTTCTTCCTAGAAAAAGACATTTTTCAAAGCAAACTAGCAAATTTTGATACTGTTCTCTCACTCAGCAACCTAAAGAATGGTAAGTCTGCAGGATTTGCCAGACTGCCACCTGCGATGGCCCTCATTATCCGGTTTCACAGGATAGGCCTTGAGGCAAAGTGATTCCCAATCACCCATACTGGAGAGAGTGCTTGGGATGGGGAATAAGAGATCATAGGCCTCTGGTATTGTTTTTGTCCAAGAGATTATACGGTAAACTGTGTATACAGGCTATCATCTAGACTTAAAAATCCTATAGAACACACAGCTACCAGAAGGAGACACTGCTTCTTTAGAAACTTTGGAGACAGGAAAATAGAATCAGATATGGAAGGCGTTGAATTAGATACTTCCTACAGGGACCACACAAAGAGTGGTCACTCTTTCCTGCAGAGCACTTTTTTGTAGTCTTACTTTTTCATTGATCCTGCCACTGAGAGCCATCTGTTTGTTAGGCCTAAGTAGACTCATGTATACAGTCTGCACTGATCTCTCCCAAGTGTGTATTTCACTGGCAGTGTACAACACTGATAGATTTTCTTGAATTCAAATAAGCAGATGAGACCACATGTTAACAGAATACCCAGGAAAAGTAAAGTGCTTATTCAGGTGTCAGACTTGACAGGAAGATAATTAATTTGCTAAGTGGCTGTTGTATACAGAGTATTTGAGTGTGTGCAGAAGCAGAACAAAGTCAGTTTTGCCTTTCAAGAGGCCAATGGCCAGCTGGAGAGAGGATGCTTGCTTCCCAGTAGTATCTCCTGGTGAGATCAACTTTCATTTGACTAGCTGAGCCCACAGACATAATGTGATGATCTGTCCTTCCATCAGGTCTGGAGCCAGGAATCGAGTACACAATCCAAGTCATTGCCCTCAAGAACAATCAGAAGAGTGAGCCTCTGATCGGGAGGAAAAAGACAGGTAAAGAGCATCTTCCTCGGTGGTTAACAGGGAGATGGCCAAGACAAAACTAATTACGAATGATTCATTTTGCAGGGAAAAAGTGCTCCAGGTTTCGATGCATTTCTCATGAAACTTTTTTTTTTCTCTAACAGCATATAGCATGTATGCTGTGCTCTTTGATAGCAAGAATAAGCTAACCATCTGCAGAGCTGTTTTATTTTTTTCCTAGCCAGTCAACATAAAAGCCTTTTATTCATCTTTAAAAAATTCAAACCAGATATTAAAATGTAAAAACCAAGTTGCGATCGTTGCTGTTCTTCTATACATTCTTTTGAAGTTAAAAATGTTTTTATAAGAAGGGGGGAGGGGAGGGAAAAATCTTTCTCATTTGTCTTTATTTATTATTTGGTTTCTAAAACTTCGAACTAAATAATGTCTTACTTTTTTATCCAATTTCAGTTTCATTTGAAGAACGTGCTTTATTTATGCTGATAGGAGAATTTTGAAATAAATTTTATGTGTGTATTTTAATCTATTCTTAGCATTTCAAACTATGAAAAACTACTGCACCAAACCTCTGGAATTCTCATACTTCAGACGCTGATATAATTAGTCTGGATTCTAGTCCTCATAACATGATTCTCAAGTGAAAAAGAGAAAAAAGGCTGCATATTTCAGTTCCATTAGGCTTAATTTGAGCAGAGGCAGCTTCTATGGGGCTCAGCGGTTCAAAGCTTTGTGTGTATGATAAATTCATACTAACACTTTTTTCGTTCCAAACTATAAAGAAAACTTTGAGAAAAATCATAAAGATTTCTTTCTGGAAAAAAAGTGTTTTGTGACCTAAGAACTGCTTATTTTCCAGGAGCTTTGATCTGATTGAAAAAAATAGTCGTTGTTGCCTGAACTGATAACGGCTCCCGAGGCTACTTCTGGGAGCTTAACGCGCTTTGCTTTTTTTGGCTCTAACCTCTCTTGGCTAGATGAGCTTCCCCAACTGGTAACCCTTCCACACCCCAATCTTCATGGACCAGAGATCCTGGATGTTCCCTCCACAGTTCAAAAGACCCCTTTCATCACCAACCCTGGGTATGACACTGGAAACGGTATTCAGCTTCCTGGCACTTCTGGTCAGCAGCCCAGTCTTGGGCAACAAATGATCTTTGAGGAGCATGGTTTTAGGCGAACCACACCGCCCACAATGGCCAGCCCTGTAAGGCATAGGCCAAGACCGTATCCACCGAATGTAAATGAGGAGATCCAAATTGGTCCTGTCCCCAGGGGAGACGTAGACCATCATCTCTACCCTCACGTTCTGGGACTCAATCCAAATGCTTCTACAGGACAAGAAGCTCTCTCTCAGACAACCATCTCATGGACTCCATTCCAGGAAAGCTCTGAGTATATCATTTCATGTCATCCAGTTGGCATTGATGAAGAACCCTTGCAGGTAATTCATGTTTCTCTTTACTTCTGGGCAGCCTGGGAAAAAAAGTAAGCTAGGCTACTGAAGTGACCAGAGCTCTGATGTCCAGTGGTCATACTTCTAGAACCTCTTAGAAAGGTGGCGTGCTTAAGTCCTGATTTTCTTTTTTAATCTCAGTACGGCTCTACTTTAGGGGATGTTCCAAAGAGTGTCATTAGCTTTCGTTTATTAGAGAATAAAATCATTTCTATTATTATCGATCATTTGAGGCTCCATGGTAATATAGACAAAGAAATGATCTTAGAAAAGAGAGAGAGAGATTCTGCCTGAATTTACTTTTGTCCAGGAAGGGCTAAAATGCCATCGTTACGGTTTGTCCTTGAGGAATCCCATTACCTACAGTACGTCAGAGGAGGAAGAACTTGGCTGAAGCTGTGCCTATAAGTGATTGATTCTCTGACTAAAACTTCTATGCTTTAATTTGTCTTGCTGATATCAATGTTGACTGTTTTCTTATTTTTAGAAAGTGGCAGACTTTTAAAAACTGACTACACTGTGGAGGATTTATGAGCTTAGAAACATGAGTTTGAGGATTTGCCAAAGGGTTTGAAGGACCCCATGTTGGGGTCAGATGCCACTTGCGTGGGATGCATGTGTATCCCACATAGCGCAGCGTCCACCTTTTATGGGAAGGGGGCATGGCCACGGCTGCCAGTGGGCTTGCCCAGACTGCAGCTACAGCAGGATGAAGAGGAGGCTGTCTCTAGAATTAGTGAGGGTTCCTGGTAACTGTGGAGCACATAGGGTAGATTTTTGGCAGGAAAATCTGTCACGTAGAAATGATAGCCCCTCACTCAGGCTCCATTTCTCTCCTTCTCTGGTTGGTACCTTTACGCTCTTCATCTTTGTCTCCCTTTGCTTTGTTTACACAGTAAGAGTTACTGAGAAGAGAATAGGGAAAGTCATATCAATTCCTCACTATAATGCTTTCTCCCCTACTTTGGATGTGCTAATAATTGCAGTTCCGAGTTCCTGGAACGTCTGCTAGTGCCACCTTGACGGGTCTTACCAGAGGGGCCACCTACAACATCATAGTGGAGGCAATAAAAGACCAGAAGAGGCACAAGGTTCGGGAGCAAGTAGTTACTGTGGGCAACTCTGGTATGTGAACATCGGGCTTATTTGGGCAAAAGCTCTGGACTACCCCAGAGATGCTTCTTCAAGTGACTGTTCCTTTCTTGCTGTTGTCTTTTGACTTTAGGAAATAATTCCATGAAGTAACTGAGCAACTTTAAATTCAATTATTTTCCCCTCAGAGTATCGTAGTATCTTGTAAAACACATACATAAATAGAGTCTCAAACAGTGATACAATGATAGACCTGGAAGGGACTTCAAATATTGTTTAGTCCAACACTGTGAGTCCCAGCTAGTGAGTATCTGGGTTGATATAGGACACAAGTCTCCTGATCTCTGTTCCCAGACCCTCTTCATCTTACCAGGTTGCTGTCCTCCTGAGTAAGTTTTAAGTACTGAAAGTGATTACCTGTAAAGGAAATGCCTTATCTGCTGACATCAATGCCTGCTGGGTTTTGGTCCTGATGTAAGATGCTACCAGCATAGCCCATTTCTGTCCAAAGAGCTCCCTTATTCCCACGTTATTTCATGATTATATAGGCCTAAAACCACAATGAGGTTAAATGGTCATTGACTCTTTGTAGCACCTGGAAAGTTCCATTAAACCAGTAGTGTATCACCTGGCTTTTCAAACTCCAGCAAGCTGGACAGTCACCAAGAAACATGAGATAGGGAATAATCAAAATCATGAATCTCAAATTTTCCAACTGGAGGTTTCTCCATTCCCCATCAGCAGGGAGTGCTGAATTCTGTCTGCCAAGTGACAGGCTTTATTCCTACGGCCAGTTACTTAACCTCAGCCTCCTTCCTCATTCAATAGGTGACTGTGTTCTTTTACGTGTATAAAAGCCTGTGAATTAAGCAGTTGAGTTTTTTTGGGGGGGGGATTATTTTGTGCTTATTGTATTATATATCCATGGTAATGCACACTTTTTGCTTCATGTGGTTTTGCTAGTAGAATGCCATGTGAAAGGAATTTTCAAGAGCACAAAGGTCTTTGTGCTTTTTCCACATCATTTTTTTAAAAGATTCCATCTCCAGAACTTTGGTCAGGTGGAATTTTAACTCCTGGCTATCTTTAGGAGGGTTATTGAAACCCCTCATAGCAGTTTAAGTTCCTTCCATTTTTCTTTCCAACTCCTTGTTCCCAGCAGCAATATTCTGCATTCTAGCCAGGTTCTCCCAGCTTTGAGACATTTCAGACATCTTAGTTTCAACAAAACTCTATTTTCTTCCACTGTGATGCCTTTCAAAATATTAGACACTTCAAATATCTATTGCTTTTGAGCTTTTGATTTTTGCACTGTGAAAAGAAATATACACAGTGGGATTCAAAGTCACAGAAGTTAGTTTACTTAATTTTTAGAGAATAATTTGAAGCATGCTTTGTTTGCATAGATTATTTTAAAATAAGCTTTCCCAAAACATAAAGACCAGATCTTAGGCAACATGAAGAGATTCCATTACTTAATTTCTAAGCCATTGATATCCCATTGCTTTCTCTTATTTGGAACAGTTGGTTTTATTGATAGAGTAAAGCAGTCTGACCATTATGAAAAGACTGTAGAAAATCTAGGCTTTTTGCACTATTATACAAAAAAATGCAATAAAATAAATGCGATCACATTTTAATGGTATATAAAACTGTGACAACTTTTACATTAAAAGCAAAAGATGCCCTCTAATAATTATTCTTTATTTGGTGAGCACTTTCTAAGTGTTGGTAATAGGCCAGTGCTTTGAATTCATGATCTCATGTAATCTTCACAAGATCCTGAGTAGGTGGAGATATTTTTATTTTTATCCCCACATTACAGAGGAGGGAAATAAGGCAGAGAAATGTTAAATAACTAGCTTAGGGTCACTCAGGTACTGATGGAGAAGAATTTCCAGCCTTTGCATCCCACTGAAGTTCTTAATTGCCTCATGATCTGTTCCATGTTATATAGACTAGATTTACTAGAAATGATTTTTTTTTTTAGAACTGAGGGCAAAAGTGAAAGATGGGCTCCTTTAAAGAGGCTTGTGGCAAGTGTTCACTAGCAAAATTTAAGCATTGTTTATTAGAGCAGTTGATGCACTGATAGAACAGATGAGTGCTTTTTACTGCTACCGGGATTTTTGTTTTCGAATAAGTCGTTATATACAATAATTCAGTTCTCTTATGGTCCAAAACCATAATAAGATGTATTTTTTTTTTTTTTTTTTTGCCTTTTCCTCCTTTTCTTCATGTAGTTGACCAAGGCCTAAACCAACCCACGGATGACTCGTGCTTCGACCCCTACACGGTTTCCCATTATGCCATTGGAGAGGAGTGGGAGCGATTGTCTGAATCTGGCTTTAAGCTCTCATGCCAGTGCTTAGGCTTTGGCAGTGGTCATTTCAGATGTGATTCATCTAGTGAGTAGCTTGCTTTGTCCATCTCTTGCATTCGCATGCATTCGCACAATGTGCCAAAGAAGGAAGCATGTTTGGCAGATGCAACCTCTTCCAAACATGAAGCAAACGAGGAGAGACTGCTTGACTCAAAGTAACATTTTGCATCATATAAAAATGATGGGAAATTTTACTTGTTGAATATTGCTTCGTCTCAAAGGTTGTATTTCAATATGACTATTAATTAAAAATAAACTTGCAATGGTAATACGATTTTTAAAAATTTTTTGTTAAATAAATAAAGTCAAACTCTTTGGAGCCAGGTCTAATGAAGGGTATCAGAGACACAACGGAACCTCAAGTCTCTTTTAATCTGTAATGTTGAGTGAGCTCAGAGGTGAATATTTATACTTACAAATATTCTATCTCTTTCGACACAAACCAAATATACACATATCATAGTATATATACACACTCACACACACACACACTTTCATATCTCACATACACACTCATACCATACATACACATACACACATTGGGTAGCTTGAATCTTGCCAAGTAATGTGGAGAGTACAGATAATCCATTTGTAGACAATTAAGAATCAACTTCAATTGAAAAATATTTGATTTTCAAATTATAAAAGGATTTTATTATTTAAAATTATTTTTTAGTTAAAATAATCCTAGGAATTACTTATCATGCTTTGAGGTTTAGTATTAGAATTTATAAATCCTTCATTTCTGCTTTGTTTTTAGGGGATGTGATTATTATTGAAAATTGGTTCATTTTCATAGGTGTTAATCATTATGCCTTATAACAAGCCTCCTATAGACATGTCCAGGAATTGTACTGGGTGAAATATGACATAATGATTTTTTAAAGATCTTAAGAGTATTTTACTTAACTTGTATACACGAACTGGTTTAATTCAGACTGAAATATAAAAACAACTAATTTTTTCAATGCAGACTACTGTGCTTGAGCATCTGAAAATAGAAAGAAGTGTCATATGCTGTTTAGGAGTTGGAAGTTTTAACATTTGGCATCAATTAGGTGGTTTTTAATTTCTGAAACTGAGCTATTTTTAAGTCTGTATATTTATTACCTATGTAAGTATTAGACGCAACTGTGGGAGCAGAGCTGTAAGTTGATTTATGTGATTCTTTGGCTCAACTTACATATTCTTCACTTAGATGTCATAATTATTTTTTTTTTTTTTTTTTTTTTTTTTCACACACACACACTGTATTTTATTTTTACAAGAGATAAATCGACTGACACCAAGCATTGTACATGGATGACCACAACAAAAGCAACAATGATTGCAATTACCAAACATGAAACACACTCATACTATGTCATAGTATTGAGATGTCATAATTATTGACTAACTTTTTTAAAGTTTTAGGAATGACTGACGTTGATAAAATAGAAGTTGTGTATATTATAAAAACTTCCAAAGTTTGTTTTGTTTTAGTATAAACTTTGAAGATTCAAAAGTCATCTTTTATGTATGGTAGTTAAAGATATATAACTGTGAATTTTAGATGTTCCTTAGAACCAGTCTTATTTGTAGGATGATAACCATTGATTTATCATTTTGTTTGTTTTTGTTTTGATACATAGGTTTATTCTTTCACTTTTCCTATTTACAAGAAACAGGTTGTAGTGTGTAGAAACCAGCTGATCTTTGCGTTTTGGTTAATTGAACTTTGTATCCAGAATCTCTGCAAATCCAAAAGTGACTTTTCATCTATTATCTATTTTTAGCCTTCCCAATTTTAAACCTTAATAGGGAGAATTCAAATGAAGGTCATTGACTATTCTTGTGAAATGATTATGATGGAATGGACTGGATCTTAAAATATCCAAGAAAATGTTAAGTGGTAAAGATAATATTTTAAAATCCAACCAAAAAAGTGGTTTGTCAGAGAGATCATGACCTTCATCTTTCCTTGCCACTCCTTCCAGATACCTGGCTTTGAAAATCTGGTGACATGTCCCAGTAGGCTCACCATCTTGTGAGTCAGAACACGCCAATAACTCCTTGCCTCTGATCTTCCCCACCCCCCAGAATGGTGCCATGATAATGGTGTGAACTACAAGATTGGAGAGAAGTGGGATCGTCAGGGAGAAAATGGCCAGATGATGAGCTGCACGTGTCTTGGAAATGGAAAAGGAGAATTCAAGTGCGATCCCCGTACGTTGCCACAAACCATTCTTAGTGCCTTCTTGAGCACTCCCACCTTCATTACTGAGCTGTAACTCTCATCCCTAGAAATGATTGGAGACTTTAGGTCTTCTTCAGGAGTGAACGGTGGGTTTGTTAATCTTTTGATTTGGGACAGCAGAGACAAGCTTCAAAAATGAGCCATAATTTAATGTTGTTATAGGGCACTTTAGCACTTTTCCGACCTGAGTATTTTGACCATAATCTGCAGTGAAATGTAACAAGAAAGCCTTACGGGTCTTTAGGTTCAACTTTTAAAATATGATCTCTATCTTTACATTGAACCTTTTCCAGTTTATTAGATCTAGTCTTTGGAAATGCTGCCCTAAGATCTATACAGCAGTACCTCTCTTACGGATGATTCCCATTAACATGTGGGACATGGGCTGTGATGATATAAATTTAGGAGAGAAACAAACCCACCCCCATAGAGGGGTCAAGTCTGTATTATTGTTCTCAGTCTTACATGTGCTTATGATTTGTGTGTCCACGTAGATGAGGCAACATGTTACGACGATGGGAAGACGTACCACGTGGGAGAACAGTGGCAGAAAGAATATCTTGGTGCCATTTGCTCCTGCACGTGCTTTGGAGGCCAGCGGGTAAGACCAGATAGGCCAGGCTCTGTGCAATTTAGACAAGGGGGGGAGGTTCCTATACGGACAATTAAGAGTTATGCTTCCTGTGTGTGTGCTGTGCACACAAGTGTGGTAGTGCCCCTTATGAAATGGGGAAATACTTCATCTCCTGTTGGAACATAAGGCTACTGAATACCCCTTTCCAGTTCTCCCCCTTTGTGGCAGCCTTAGCCCCCTCCCCCATACCTACTATTCTCAGACTGCCTCCGTTCTTCAGCAACTGAAGTGTTAAACGCTGGGTAGCACTGGGCTTCTTGCTCCATTCTGTTGGGCAGGTGCCCCTGTGATACTGCTGTTAAATATTTTGAATACCCAGATCTAAGAAAATACCACTTCTTTGTACCCTCTCTCAATCCTCAACTAGATTCCTGCCATAGGTCTAGTGCTATGCTCAGGAATATGGGACACACAGAGGGAGTGAGAAATGGTCCTGGCTCTTAATGATATAGTTGGAGACATTAAATTAGCATACACTGAAAGCCCAGCTAATTAAGTCAGGTTCTGAGTGGGTCTGACAAACCCAGTTCCCACGTAGGCTGATGTCAGCAGGAAAGGTTTGGTGGAAAAGAGAAGCATGAACTGGCTGGGTTTTAGGGTATTTTTTTAAATTAATTATTTATTTATTTTTGGCTGCGTTGGGTCTTCGTTGCTGCGCGCGAGCTTTCTCTAGTTGTGGCGAGCGGGGTCTACTCTTCATTGTGGTGCGCGGCTTCTCACTGCGATGGCTTCTCTTATTGCAGAGCACGGGCTCTAGGTGCACGAGCTTCAGTAGTTGTGGCACTTGGGCTCAGTAGTTGTGGTTTGTGGGCTCTAGAGCACAGGCTCAGTAGTTGTGGCACAGGGGCTTAGTTGCTCCGTGGCATGTGGGACTTCCCAGACCAGGGCTCGAACCCATGTCCCCTGCATTGGCAGGCGGATTCTTAACCACTGCGCCACCAGCATAGTCCCCTGGCTGGGGTTTAGGATGGTTACAATTTGGTTGAGGGATGGGGGAAGCAGAGTGAGCACAGCCCCCTGGAATGGGAAGGAGCTGGCACATGTGGGCTCCAGTCAAACAACCCTCTGCCTGCTGTCTAGTGGTAAGACATTAAATGGGAAGAAGTGGGGGCCACTTACGGAGGGCCTCGGAAGTCCGTTATTTATGCCAGTACTTCTCAACCATTTCTAATCTGTGTCCTACTTCAATATAACAGAAAAGTGCTGTGCTTTCCTCTAATCTTTGAAATTACAAAATAAAATGCCTTATAACTCAAATAAAAGCAATGAAACATAATATTCCTTTGTTTTCAATGGAAACATACCCTCCCCAACAGCTTTTCCAATTCTGGTCCATGAAGAGCATGCTCCCTACTCCCGGGTAAGGCTCACTGGTTGATGCCTTTGGCATTAGCCAGTTGCAGGTGCCCAAGAGAAAGGGAACATGATGGAAGACGATTTTTAGGAAGATTAAACTGGCAGCAGAGAAGGGTCTTCAAGGGTCTGGCTGAGGGCAGCCCCTGGAAGCTACTCTCATCTTATTCCACCACTCGTGGTTGGGTGGGGAAAGAGTCTCTGTCTGTCTCTCTTTAACACATATAAAGACCGTGATCACAGAACTCAGTCATCTCTGGTCATGTGCTCAGTGCAGAAAAGTGTGATGGAAAGTGAATTTGTTGAGAGGTCTGTTTTGGTCTCACTTCAGCCTCTCTGCCTTATGATTTTCACGTGTGACACCTGTTCTGTTCTAAAGCGAAGTGCGAAATGAAACACTTTAGACAGGAGTGGGAACTGTTACGTGTTTATATGATAGCGAGATTCACTGATTCTGTAAGTAGGTATTTACCCGTACTGTCTTAGGTATTATGGGGAATATGCTTTTAAATGGACAAATATGTCTGAAATATTTCACTGACAATATAAGAAAGAAAGTGATTGTATTATTTAGGGTTCTTCTGGTTGTAAGAGAAAAGCCCAACTCTGGTTAATTTAGGCAAAAGAAGGCTCACATGACTGGAAAGTCCCAGGATCTCTCAGTAGAAAGAACATGACCGGGAGTCACCCAGCTGGGTGGCAGTCCCACTCCACTCACAGGTCACTGTGTGACTTCCCCGCCCCCCAGTCAGTCATTCCTCTGGGTCTCCTTTCCCTTACCTGTAAAATGAGGGTGTCTGTCCATGTGATCTCACGTTCCTTTTAAAAGCTCTAGGATTCCAGGAAAACTTCCTCCATCAGGTAGTGTGGAAAGCTTATTAAGGAAGTCAGGACTGGAGTCAGCCTTAGCAGATGGGTGGGGTTTGTAAGACATTTCAGGAAAAAGGAAAAGCACAAATAGAGGCAGCTATAAAATATGAGTAATCAGCCAACATGTATTCTGTATGTTATAAATGCATGAAATCATCCTCAAAGCTTCCTTTGTGACTAACTGCATATATTTTGCCAACTCGTAAGAGCTGAAATTCTTCGACACAAGCCCTAAGTTGCGATGTTCTTGTGTTGTCATAAACCCCATCCGACTTCATGCCTCTGCTCTCTCAGGGCTGGCGCTGTGACAACTGCCGCAGACCAGGGGCTGAACCTGGTCACGAAGGCTCAACTGGCCACTCCTACAACCAGTATTCGCAGAGATACCATCAGAGAACAAACACTGTAAGTGTATTTGCACCCTGCGTGTTTCTCCCCTAAATGCAATTGGGCACATAGTAGGGAGTCTCTTTCTGTAGGTACTTTCTTCTGAATGAACCAATTTTAAAAAACTCTTTTAAAAGACTTAAGAGTAGAAAGAATATTGTATCCTGTAACATAATTTGGGTTCTCTTGAGTATCTCCCATTGCCCAGTATATAGCTAAGCTCTTAAAGCAAGACATATTTTCCTATGCATAAGTAATTGTCAGAGAAGCCACCCTCCCCTTTTTTCTTCTGTAGCCTTTACAGCATTGCTGTTAATTTTTCTTCTTCTTTTTTAACAGAATGTCAACTGCCCAATTGAGTGCTTCATGCCTTTAGATGTACAGGCTGACAGAGAAGATTCCCGAGAGTAATATTTCCAACCCAGAGAAACAAGCACGGATCTCTGTCAAGGTCCATCCAAACTGGAGTGATGTTAGCAGATCCCAGCTTAGTTTGTTTCTTTCTTATCCTCTGCTCTGGAGTAACTTCTCCAGCTTCAGCTCAATTCACAGCTTCTCCAAGCATCACCCTGGGAGTGTTTTTAGACTTTTCTCATAAATGGGGCAGTATGTTGCCGGTTCTCCAAAGTATTCAATACTGCTCAGTATTTTAAATGAAATGATTCTAACTTGTGATTTGGATTGGGATCAATAGGGAAGCACATGCACCAACCAAGATACAAAATGTCTTGAAAATGATATTACCAAAATTTTCAACAGGAAAGTTACCCAAACACTTCTGCTTCCACTTAACTATCTGGCCCACAATATTATAGGAACGGCATGTCCTTGTTACTGTGATATTTGAAATATCTACAGTACTCACTAGTTCCAAATGATTCTAGTAATTGCCTAGAAATCTTTCTCTTACCTGTTATTTATCAATTTTTCCCTGTATTTTTATATGGAAAAAATTGTATTGAAGACACTTAGTATGCAGTTAATAAGAGGAATTTGGTCTAATTATGGTTGGTGATTATTTTTTATACTGTACATGCCAAAGCTTTACTACTGTGGAAAGACAACTGTTTAATAAAAGATTTACATTCCACAACTTGAACATCATGGCTTCTTTTTTACATACAGAAATTTGGAGGGAAATAAGAATCTTCCTGAATGTTTTTTTCTTTGCTATTCAGCAAACATTTGAAAACCCATGATGGGCACGGCTCTCTAAATTTTGGTGATTTAGGTACAAGCTTTTCTAAGTCTGTCACTCCCCAAACCCAGATTCACTCTTGTCATTTTATCTCTTCAGTAATGGAGATAACTTTATATTTTCCACTTTACCAGATTTAGGTGGATTCAAATACTTAACTTGCTAGCTAGCTCTTCAGAAGTATAATCGAAACAACCTTTTCATTGTTCTTTTCTAACCATTATAATTCTTTCCTCCCTCCCACTTCCTTTCCGTCCTTCATTAAATAAACATCTACTCAAAGAGATTACCTGCAAAGAAAATAAAAAGATGACTGAGATGTTAAAACTACTTAAATCAGGAATTCTCTGGTGGTCCAGTGGTTAGGACTCGTTGCTTCCACTTCAGGGGGAGCGGGTTTGATCCCTGGTCGGGGAACTAAGATCCTGCATACCGCACAGTAAAGCCAAACAAAACAAAAAACCACCAAAAAACTACTTAAATCGCATGGCATAGAGGGGTTCTGTCTTGAGGAAACGCTGTGGTATAATAACGTCAATCCAACTTGTTTAAATGCCAGCTGACCCTGGACTGCCCCAGATGAACAAAGTGTGTGTAGTCCTGGTCTACAAAGGCCTTTTTTTTTCAATTTAACTTCAGGGAACCAACAAATCTAAAACTTTGGGATTAAATCTGGCATCCAAAATAGTAAAATAGTGGCACTGGAAATAGTCAATTATTAATTAGTAAAAGATTAGTAATTCATAATATACAAGACATGGAAAACACTTTTTTATACACCACTATAACAAAATATTTCAATAAATACCTGGCAATAAATATTAAGACTAAATACAGAAAGAGATTTCCTCAGGGTTCATTTGTTTTTTTAAAAAAAACAAAAAACAAAACTCATGTTGGAATGGATTTAGTTTATAAAATTCCTTGCCATTTAGCATCTCATTAGGGAGAGGTTATTTTTTTTTTAACATCTTTATTGGAGTATAATTGCTCTACAATGGTGTATTAGTTTCTGCTGTGTAACAAAGTGAATCGGCCATACATATACATATATCCCCATATCCCCTTGCTCTTGCGTCTCCCTCCCACCCTCCCTATCCCACCCCGGGAGAGGTTCCACAGTCTAATTTTACAGGACTCCAGCTCAAATGAGTTTTCCTTAGCAGGACACAGACTCACACCCCGGACTTCTGTTAACATCACTAAACTTTCAGCTTTGTCAAGCCAGTAGTTACCAAGAGAGCTGCTCTGTACATGTGAAAAAAAGGAAAAATCACAGGAAGAACAGATCATGACGATATTAAATGACTGTTCCACATACGTGGGTCATCATTGTTCATGGAGAGAGAATACGACCCGATACAAATTCACACACGGTGTAAGGGGAAGCCCCACTGTAGACACACACCAAAGAGAAAGCAGGCTCCTGCCTCCATCTTTAATGTGAAGAGGAAGCCCAGGTACTGCACTTGTGAAAGTCTGCACCTCAGCTCCATCCTATTGAAAGGTCTTTACATTTAAAAACACAGTGAAAGAACACCTTTGGGTTGAGACTGACTTTGCTTCAAACCACTTATCTAGAGACAAACTTAAAACTATTTTCCCCAACATGAGTTTAAGTAAATCCAGTTGGCCTATATTAATTAAATGGATAGTGAGCCCATCAAAACCTTGCACACTGAAATGTAAAATCTGCAAGTTCCACATTTAAGATTTTAAAAAGTACCACTTTTTCCAGAATGTCTGCTAGATTCTCAAAAGCAATATATTAAACTTACAAATGAAACTCCATAGTGAGTAACTACATTTAGATAATCAGAACAAATTAAATTTCAATGGTCTTTTATGTTTTGGCATCACAAGGCAAAACGGTAAAACTTTCTTTTTTACTATTTCTCAGCAAAATCATTTAAACACAAGGATTTCCAAAGATCTTTTACAGTTTTTACTGACTCATGTTACTGTTGTTCCTGAGAATTGTCTTAAGCAGGCCAGACTGAAAAGGCATAATTAAAAGACCAATCTGGATTCAGGCAAGAGACTGGCACTTCAAGCAAAGTCAGATAAAAGTAGTAAATATATGAGTTTAAAAAGAAAAATCATAATTTTGAAGCTATACCTTGTTTTGCTGGACGTGATTTGTAATAAAATTTATTGTTGAGTATTTTTGTTGTTTTCAGCTCTAATGACCAGAGTGAATTATGCAAGTTAGTCAGTATAACATCACTATAAGCCTGTAAGGCACACATTCTGCGGAGGTGAATAAAGAAATGCTCAGGTGGAAATTACAAGTATAGGAAATGACTTTTCCATTTAATTATAGTTCCATTGAAAATTCTATTCCATTTCTAGTTGTATGAAATTCATTAAAGTGATTAAGAAACACACATCAGCACATTTAAGTGCTGAAATTGCTTCCTATTCAGTAAGTTCCCATTACTGTGACAGGGAAAGTGGCAGCCTCCAATTAAAAAATCCCATTTTCAGGAGATACATTTCAACCACTAAAAAAAAAGATCACTCTTGGGACTTGTCATGTTTGGGGACATTTAAAGATTACCACAAAGGCTGATAAAGCAGACGCAGCACAAAGCAGGGCAGCACCTTGCCCTGCCCTGGATTTTTCAGACTAAGAAAGTTATTTTTAAAGAGTATATATGGCAGTCATATTTGAGATGCAAGTTATTATCATTGCCACATCATCCCATTTCATATTCTCATTAAAATAAAAGAGATTCAATTTGAATTGCAAACAAAAATCTATATAAATTACAACGGAAGAGAAGAAAATACTCTAAGTAATAAAAGAGCAAGAGAAATGATGCTTCAGCTTGAAAGCCCCAAACGGGAAATTCCTTTTTTAACATTCCTCAGTAGAGTTAGGTATGAGATATTAAAGCATGTTTTACATTTCCTTGAATTCCTCTTTAGAGACGTAAAAGTTCTAACAATCTGAGGAGCCAAATTTATCCTATTAATGGCTCTTGTGTGGAGCCTCCAGAGGCTTGAAGTTATTAGCTTTGCTTGGAGGTGGCCAGTAAGGGGTGATTGTCAGCACCCAGTGCTGGCTAGGGCTGGAGTCACCCATCCTGCAGGCAGCCCCTCCCAGCAGACCTGCCCTTACGGAAAATACACTGCAGGCCAAGGATGCTCCCAGGGAGCTCTCTGCATCACGGCACCTCGGAAACCACCATTTCGTTCCAGAAGGAAACGCTGCCTCTGCCAGGAGACTGCCGGTCACGGCTGTACAGTGAAACCTGCTGATCCGTAAAATTCAGCATTAGTTGTAAGATGCCGAGCCAAGCGCTGAACGTGCCGCTTTGGTGGAGAAACTGGAACCCTTTCATACACTGCTGGTGGAAAAGTAAAACAGTGCAGCTGCTGTGGAAAGCAGTTTGGTGGTTCCTCAAAAAGCTAACCATTGAGTTACCATATGACCCAGCAATTCCACTCCTAGGTATATACCCAAGAGAACTGAAAACATATGTTCACATAAAAACTTGTACATAAATGTTCACAGCACCATTTTTCGTTAACAGCCAAAAAGTGGAAACAACCCAAATGTCCATCAACTGATGACCGAATAAAACACGTGGTCTGTTCATACAATGGAATATTATTTGATCATAAAAAGAAATGAAGTATTCATACATGCTACACCATGAACCTTGAAAACACACTAAGTGAAAGAAGTCAGGCACAAAAGGTCACATAATGTATGGTTCCATTTATACACAATGTCCAGAATAGGCAAACTAATAGAGACAGAAAGTAGATTAATGGTTACCAGAGGGAGAGAAGAATAGAGAATAACTGCTAATCAGAATGTGGCTTCTTTTTGGGGTGATGGAAATGTTCTGGAACTAAACAGTGGTGACGGCTCTACAACTTTGTGAATATACTAAAAAATCACTGACTTGCATTTTATATGTGTATTTTATTTCAACTGAAAAAAAATGGCACTTTAGTTACAGAAAACCTCAATATCCTTTTGCTTACTGGTAATGTTACCAAGGCTGTTGCCCCAGAATCACACCCCTGCCCCTCCCTTGAATGGAAACCAGTTACTCTAATCTAAGTTTCAGGAGGAAACTGCAAAGAGAAAAAAACAAGAACTGGTTAGAATCAACTAGACCCAAGATGGCGGAAGATCTGACTTCCGGTACACTTTGAGCCTCATTCTATGCTCGTTGTAATACATTAGCATGCTAACTGACACACCCACCAGCGCCACTGTGAAAGCCCATACAAAGACTGAAAAGGAGTGTCGCATCAGTCTCCAGGTCCAAACCACACCCCTGTTCTCGGATAACTCGTGGATATTCCTTCCCCTCTTTCCAATTCCCTCCCTTTTACCTTGACCCTCCTATATATTTGGTGTCTCTGCTCTAATTGGGTTAGGAAGTTGATTTGTGAACTAGGTTCCTGCTTCTCCACTCTTTGACCATTAAATAAAGTTTGTGCTGTTCCAGTCTCGGCATCAGTTTTGCTATTGACAAAAATGGAAAAAATAGGAAAAAGAACCTCCCTGGCCGAGACAAGGGGTCCCGGCCCGGGCTAGGACCCTGGTACGGGTCTAGTCGAGCAATTCGGTAGCAGTAAGAAGTGGTTTGGGAAAACAGAGTAGATGAAAGATTGAAGAGAGACTTCCCTGGTGGTCCAGTGGGTAAGACCGTGAGCTCTCGATGCAGGGGGCCTGGGGGCCTGGGTTTGATCCCTCATCAGGGAACCAGATCCTGCATGCATGCCTCAACTAAGACCTGGCACAGCCCAAATAATAAAAAAAAATAAAAAATAAAAGATTGAAGGAACTCAAACTTTCTGGCTACCTATTCAAAAACTGAGGCAAAATCCAACTTCCACACATTAGTATCATCTTCCACTACCTTCCATGCCCCATATACACAAAAGCATTACGAAAATAAAATAACTAGCTTTTTTTTTTTTAATAGCAGTATTTATCATGTCTGAGGTGGTGTTAAATATTTTGTTTCATTTACTCCTCAGAGCAACCCGAAGAGGCAGGTACTGCAACATCGGTTTATAAGTAGAAAGTGAGGAAAGGCTAAGTGAATAACCTACCATCACACAGTTTGTTAGTAGCAGAGCTGGAACTTGAACCTGACAAACTGGCCCTGGTTTGTGTGCTTTTAACCAGGAGCTATTCAGCCTCCTTGGGAGCAAATGCATCTCCATTTTATAGATGAGAAAACAAATTCCAAGAGGTTAAGGCATGTGCCCAAGATCACCAAACTGGTGAGTGGCAAAACAAGGGAGAGATGATCATAAATGGCCCAAACGTGGTTTCCTAGAAGGAAAGAGGGGGCCATAATCAAGAACAGGTATGGGGGGACATGGCAGTGTAGCTGCTGGCAAAATCCTTTTTCTTTACCTGGTTGGTGGTGATATATGTTTATTTAAAAATGATTCTTGGGAATTCCCTGGTTGTCCAGTGGTTAGGACTCTGTGCTTTCACTATCGAGAGCTGGGTTCAGTCCCTGGTCAGGGAACTAATATCTGGCAAGCCGTGTGGCACGGACAAAAAAAAAAAAGATTCTTCAAGCTGCAGATGCTTTAAGCACTTTCCATAGGCATGGTTTTTTACAATTTATTTTTTAAAGTAAATTTGTGCCTGTCACAGTGTTTAGCAAAAGTGAGCTTTAAGAGTGTCCAAGAATGGAAGGCACTGGGAGCTTAAAGACCTGCAGGGACTTGTGCTCTCAGGAAGGGACAAGGGACTGGGCTTCAGAAAGAAGGTGCCTCTGGAGGCAACAGGATGGGTTCAGGGTGCCGTTGGTGGACTATTTACAAATGAGTGAGGGCTCATGCTTTTCTTCCTGGGCCCCAGACGCTCCCCCAATTCAACTCACTCTTTACTGATCCAGATGTTTTGTTATGGGTTTTCTGCTCAGTCTAGAGTAAGCCATTTCTCCAAGGAGTCCTGGATCCTTTTATTAGATAATGGTATTAGAAACCAAGATCTTAGCATTAGGTATGCTCATTGCCACTGGGGTTTCACACTTCTTGGCCCTTTCAGTTGATAGATGTAGTCATGCATTTTAAAGTGTAAGAATATTCATTTTAAAAATTATTTTTTAAGTTACTTTTAGATTAACTGATTGAAATATTTACAGATAAAATATCTATAGACTTTGCTTCAAAATAATCTGTGTTGAGGCATGAGAAATAGAGAAACAGATATAACTAAAGTAGTCATAAGGTATTATAGTTGGATGATAGATACATAGAATTTTACTTTTTTTGTGTTCATACCAAAATATCCATAATAAAGACCTTTTAAAAATTGAGAAAACTACTTATAACTACATACTTACAATTTTGAAAACTTAGAAAAAATGGTCAAATTCCTAGGGGGAAAAATATACCTTGCTAGAACTGACTTAGAAATAAAAAAATTATTTAAGAAACTAAAGCAATTATTAGAAAACATCCTATGATATTTATTGGTGTTTTTTTATTCTCTTAATGGCAGAGTAGATTATATTGGACTAATACCCCTGCAGATAATTATGAACACTTGACAAAAATATTAAAAAAAATCTATTTAAAGCCCCTGGAAGGCAACCAAAAGCTGGTGAAAACCAGAGGGATCAACCTTCAAAGGGGATCAACATCAATTCTCCACAAACTGATCTACAGATTCAATGCAACTCCAATTAAAATCTCAAGAGGCTTTTTTTGTAAAAATGGACTAGTTGATTCTAAAATTTACATGGAAATGCCAAGGACCTGGAATAGCCAAGAAATCTTTAAAAAGACTATTATGAAGGACTCACACTACCCAATTTCAAAATTTACTATTAAGCTACGATAATCAAGACAGTGTGGTGTTGGTATTAGGACAAACATAACAGTAGAACAGAAAAGAGCCCAGAAATGACACACAAATATGGTTGAGGCAACAAGGCAATTCAACAGGAAGAGTTGTCTCAACAAACGATGCTAGAACAACTGGATAAATGTATGGAAAGAAATGAAACTTGACCCATGCATCACTTTAACACTGGATATTAGATAACAAGACCTAACTGTAAGAGTGAAAACTATAATTGCCTAAAGGAAAACATAAGAGAAAAATCTTCACAATCTTTGGATAGGTAAGCGAAGGTCTCTAGTTTTTAGATGCATAAAGACGCAAAGATGAAGATGGGATACAGGATGAGATTTTCTTGGAGGAGACCCTGAGATGGGATGGGGTAGGGAAGTTGGGGGCACCAAATGTTTAGAATAAGTTACTGCTCAGATTCTAGCTTCTGTTTTGGGAGATGAGGTCACATTACTATTACATTACTAAAAATATACACATAGACCAGTCTGTCATGAACTACAGATTATGATTATTCCAATTCTTTATGTCTGAAGTCCAAAATTTAAAAATTACCTAAGAAAGTATTAAAGGGAAATACTCTAAAGAGCATTTTGAGGGGATTCCCTGGTGGCACAGTGGTTAAGGATCCACCTGCCAATGCAGGGGACACGGGTTCGAGCCCTGGTCTGGGAAGATCCCACATGTTATGGGGCAACTAAGCCCGTGCGCCACAACTACTGAGCCTGTGCTCTAGAGCCTGCAAGCCACAACTACTGAGCCCATGCACCACAACTACTGAGCCTGCACTCTAGAGCCTGCAAGTCACAACTACTGAGCCCATGCACCACAACTACTGAGCCTGTGCTCTAGAGCCTGCGAGTCACAACTACTGAGCCCGTGAGCCACAACTACTGAAGCCCACGGGCGTAGAGCCCGTGCTCTGCAACAAGTCACCGCAACGAGAAGCCCGTGCACCGCAACAAAGAGTAGCCCCTGCTCGCCACAGCTAGAGAAGGCCCGCACGCAGCAACCAGGACCCAATGCAGCCAAAAATAAATAAATAAAATAAATAAATTTTAAAAATATTTTTAGAAAAAAGCATTTTGAGTCTTTAAAAATTAATACTGTGCCTGCATATCTGGGCAGTAATGGTGGGTGGAATTTCAGCTCTCACACGGTCCTCTTTTCTGCAAATGTAAAACAGTGATTAGAGAATGAATTAATTTGATAAATCTGGACATGAGTATTTATATCTAATTGAGATAGTTTGTAGTACCATTCTTTAAAATATTTATGTAAACGAGTTCAAACCGTAGAGTGTTAAATGGAGAAACAATTCTTCCAATAATTATACCCTCAGTGTTAACCTTTGGTCAAGGGGAGATAGAATGCACACTTAACAAGTTATAAGCCAAAATATGTATCAGCTGTTTATTGCTACCTAACAAAGCACCCCAGAACTTAATGGCTTAAAGCAATACATAATCTGTTTCTGTGTACCAGGAATTCATGAGAAGCTCCTTTGAGCAGTTCTGGCTCAGGTCTCTCAAGAGGTGGCAGCAAGATGTCGCCTGAGACTGGAGCTCCACTTCCAAGACAGGTCTCACACATGGCGGGCAGGTAGTGTTGGTAAGATGGTTTCTCTTTCAGCAGGGCTGCTTAAAGGTACCTACAGCGTGGCACTGGCTAACTCCAAGAAACTAAGGCTGAAGTTGTAATGCCTTTTACGGCCTAGCCTCAGCAGTCACACATTTTTCCTACAGTATTTTATTGGGCACACAAGTCAGCCTTGTTTTCAGTGTGGGAGGGTACTAACTATACAAGGGCCGGAAGATTAGTCAATACATTAATGACTAGAAGGATAACCTTAAAAAAACCCATCAGAAATCTTTTAATTTAGGGCAAGTGGGTTAAGGACACGGGAAGAGGGCAGGACTCAACTTTTAAGGTGAAAGATGACAAAAGGTTTCAGTTGGCCTTCGGTGTAATATGTGAACAATCAGGACCACATGGGCAGGGCACATACACGCACAATTATGTCCGGATGCAGGAAGGCATTGCCATCCACTGTGCCCTACTTCCTTCCAGTAGTAAACCTGGGAGAATACCGGGTCCATTTCTGGGCACCAAACATTGAATACATTTTTTAGGTAGCTCTAGAGGGGACATCAAGGACTGGTTTAAATTATGGGAAACATTTCACTTAACAGAGGAAAGAGTAAGTACTGGCAGTGTCCTAATGTCGGGCCAACAGAAGCTTTAATCTCCCCTCAGTTTCTAGTCCACGGCTTACAATCTGCTGTTTGTTCAGAAGGCAGTCAACCACACTCTTTAGAACTATGATTAGTGGAAACTCATGAGCAGAATCCCCTATGAGTAAACTAGTGGGACTTTAAGATGCCTGTGCCACCTGCTACGGTGGCTGCTCGTTTCTTTGGCTTACCTAATGATTTTCAGATGCTCACACAGGTAACATTTTGGGATGAGCTGAGCCCCAGGAGGCAGGGATGCTCCTGTATTTCTTACAGAGAACCATGTGTAATGTTTGTCAAACTAAAGAGCCTACAACTAAGACAAATTAAATACAACTGCCAGACACTATGGCCCCAAGATTATTAAAATTTAACGCTTTATTTTTTAAAGAAGGTGATTTTCAAAATTCCATATGTGATTTTTCACCTACACATAGGCAGGGTATAAAGTAATGTGTGAAGAAGTCAGTGATGGAAGAGCCGGAGATTCGTGTGAGCGAGGATTATTCCCAGCTCATCGCAAGCCTCGATCACAACTTTGTCAGCGGTGGAACCGGAAGGGGCAGCGATGTAGGCCACGCCACTCTGAGGGGGAGACAGAGACGGACTCTCAAAACACAGCCTCATGCCAAAACACGTCCAGAATCAACCCCTCACACCCAGTAACAAGTGCAAGCTAACAACGATTCACACTGCAGACTGATTCGGTCAAGAGGCAAAATAACGGGATTTGGGTTGTCCATACAACAAAAGGAGAAGTCAAAACAATACTCTAGATGTTACTGATATATCACATCATCATAGCCTGGCTATATAATATAACTCATAGAACTGAAAAATCAGAAGCAGCATCTCTGAAATGGTTGCTGCATAATGACCAAATCCATACACACACCAATCCCATACTTACCCTTTTAGCTCTGTCTACATTGTCCTGGAAAGGAAAGAAGGCATCAGAGCTGATGGAAACTTCACTAAGTTTGTCAACCCATTCCTTCTTCTCTGCCTCAGTTAATAACTCGGGGACCTGCTCAAACAGTGCCTTCCACTTGATCAAATCTTCACCCTATGAGTGCGGGTAGAGGGGAAAGACAGGTTTTACACCATCTTCAGTACTATCTGATACAAATCAGAATGCCAGAAAAACACTTGGGCATTTTTCCTAGGACTTAATTATAAATAATGACTCATTTATATCCAAGTCCATATTTCTAGAACCTTTTTTTGATGCTGTATAACATTTCATTAAGGAAGAAAATTAATCTTAAGTGTACCAAATAAAGACTGTACCATTTACAAGCCAGTTTATTCCAAATATATTTTGTTCTTTAATCTCTAAGTTAAATCTACTGCTTTATATCCCTGTATCAAAGCAAGCAAGGAAACAGATAATTTATAGAAGCACATTTCTACAATAATTAGTCTTAAGTACAGAGTCAGTCTAATAGACCAACCAGAACATGACTCAACAGTATTCATTTTTAAAAAGTACTTCTATTTGGGGTTTAAGCCAAAAGGCTTAAACAATATACTTTATTCTTATTCACATATGTAAGTTCTCTTCCAGGACGTACAGCACAATTTGTTGTGTAATATCAAGCAGAAAAAGCAAATATTAAAGTAATTTTTAAAAAAAGCTGTTTGGGGCTTCCCTGGTGGCGCAGTGGTTGAGAATCTGCCTGCCAATGCAGGGGACAAAGGTTCGAGCCCTGGTCTGGGACGATCCCACATGCCGCGGAGCAACTAAGCCCGTGAGCCACAACTGCTGAGCCTGCGCGTCTGGAGCCTGTGCTCTGCAACGGGAGAGGCCACGACAGTGAGAGGCCCGCGCACCGCGATGAAGAGTGGCCCCCGCTCGCCGCAACTGGAGAAAGCCCTCGCACAGAAACTAAGACCCAACACAGCCAAAAATAAATAAATAAATTAGAAAAAAAAAAAAAAGCTGTTTGAAGCATTTCCTGGTTACAAAGCACACTCTCCAACGACACCTGTTGATCTTGTCATGGATTCTTATCCCTGAATGGACAACCCAGTGGAGTTGACTCGCCCCCTCAGAAGACCACTGAGTTTTTGATTACCAAGCTTCTCTTTGCGTTTTGTATCCAGTACCTGTTAAGCATTTCTATTTCCAGAAACTGGGCTAAATCCTATTCTTTTAGCAGGCTACCTAATACTTGCAATTTTAATGCTCCCATATACTTGCTTCAAAGTAGAAAACATTAAAGAACATGAAATATAACACAAGTACACTGAGTTGTTAATGGAGCTTGTAGAAAACGTAGAGGGACATTTGTTACCTGCTATCAAGTAATTTGTATGCAATGTTAAATACACACCTATCACGTAGTAAGCATCATGACTGGCACTGTGACAGACACCCAAGATGGGTGAAAAACAGCTCCTGCCATCAAAACTTATAATCAGGGACTTCCCTCGTGGTCCAGTGGTTAAGAATCCGCCTCCCAATGCAGGGTATGCGGGTTCGATCCCTGGTCAGGGAACTAAGAACCGACATGCCACAGGGCAACTAAGCTCGCATGCCACAACTACTGAGCCTGCACATTCTAGAGCCCGCGCGCCACAACTAGAGAGTCCACGCGCCACAGCTAGAGAGAAGCCTGCATGCTGCAACTAAGACCCGACACAGCCAAATAAATAAATAAATAAACAAACAAACAAATAAATCTTTAAAAAAAAAAAGAAAAGCTTATAGGGACTTCCCTGGTGGGGCAGTGGTTAAGAATCCGCCTGCCAATGCAGGGGACACGGGTTTGAGCCCTGGTCCGGGAAGATCCCACATGCCGCGGAGCAACTAAGCCCGTGCACCACAACTGGTGAGCCCGCGTGCTACAACTACTGAAGCCTGTGCACCTAGAGCCCACGCACTGCAACAAGAGAAGCCACTGCAATGAGAAGCCTGCGCACCTCAATGAAGAGCAGCCCCTGCCTGCCACAACTAGAAAAAGCCCACGCACAGCAACAAAGACCCAATGCAGCCAAAAATGAATAAATAAATTTATAGGAAAAAAAAAAGCTTATAATCAACAGGGGAGGTACAAACATACAAAACTAAACCAGTGGTTATAATCTAAAAAGACAGATGATCTGTAGTGTCAGAAAGGGATAAAGAATGCCAAAGAAAGGTAAATGAGACAGAAGAAGTTTAGATTAGTAAATTTAGATAATACAGAACTTCAAGAAAAGTATCTTTTCTCTTTGTAGTAATGAAGATAGTCTGTTACACAGAAAAGGGTAGACATACTAATACACTCCACCCACACTCAACGACAGCCCTCTTACCTCTCCGATGGTTCCAGTAACATATTGATCGATGGCGTTGGAGATTTCTGCTCTCTTCACTCCAGTTTTAAACTTCATAGAAAGCACTTGTGGGTGATGTCTAAGCCACCAATAGTTTGCCTTATCCCCTGCAAGGCGTGTGCAGTGTATCCGAGACTGCTGTCCAGCTCCAATGCCAATAACCTGAAGAATGAAGAACATGGATGTTAAAATGAATAACAACACGCTTCCCAATGGCTCTTTTGTGCATATTCCCCCAAATCCATCAATTTTGTGGGGGGAAAAGAAAATCAGGCTGAAATAAGAGAAATACAAATAATTTTTAAGTCATTAAAAAGGTTAAGTGTAACATGTTTTAACTATTATTTATATGTTTTACCTCTTCAGTGAAATCTGAGGTATGGCTATTAATTAATATCTGCAAGTTTCTAGAGCTCCTGGACATCAGTAGTGAAGCGTGGTCTGGCTGGAACTTATTAGACAAGTAGCCACAGTCTCCCAGGTTTTTGGTATTACAGATTAGCAATCTTGCAACAGTAGGCAATCACCTAAATTCCGAATTTGAAAGGGTCTTCCAGGTCACATGCCAATTAATATCCATCCTCCCCTCCCACTTATGGGCCAAATAATTTAACAAATGGCTAGAGAGGAGCTCAAGACACTATGAGAAGAAACAGTGCTAAAGCCACTGCAAAACCAGGTTTACCCTGGAGCTAGGAGAGGCCCAGGGACGAGCCAGCTCAGTCCTGCATCCTATGGCTTTTAACTAGGAAAAGTTAAATACCTAGCTTAACATCAGATAGTAAGAGATGGTCAATATTTTGACTGTGGTAGTGGTCACGGTCAAACCACTATATAATCTGTGCAAACTGGTCAAACTCTACACTTAAAAAGGGTGAATTTCACTGTATATAAATTATGCCTCAGTAAACCAGATTTTTCATCATGTTAACTCTTAGTCTACAGATTCTTGGTAAAATGACGTTAGAAGTATAAATAAAGATACCCTTTATGCTGCAAAACGATGGGCTAGTGGGTGGCAGTATGTTCTACTCTCTCTTCACTGGAAATGCTACTGATAAGGATGAGGGGAGCAAAAAAACTAGTTCCCTAGCAGCCATTGTCCCCTAACCCAAAACGTGCCAACTCATTCCAGGCAAGAAGCAATAAGAACAATTTTAATACTTAGTTCCAAAGATACTTTGTAATCATTACTGAGTAAACACTGACAAACCGGGAAGAGAAAAACTTGGCAAATTTTCCTTTTCAAGCAGTCTAGTTCCCAAGACAGATGGATTTTTGGACATCATCTTGTAAAACAACAGTCCTCCCAAGGTGAGTCTGACAGCTTGGTTACCTGCCCGTGCCTGGCATAGCACACGGAGTTAGACTGAGTATACTTGACAGCAATGGTGGCCACAGTGAGGTCTCTGAGCGCAGATTCCGGCAACTAAAAAAACACAGAATGGTAAATGGGGCTTTTTTTTTTTTTTTTTTAAACCTTCATTTAACTTTTAGCATCTTATGTGTCCCTTATAACAGGCCTATAATATAGTTCTATCCCTCAAATAAGGGAGTGAAATTAACTGTTCATAGGAGACACTATCATGTTTTACTGAAAGAATCATATTTAACATATTTGTCATGGAACTCTGTGTGACGCCTAATGCATCACAAACTCAAATTGATGCCATTTTGCAACAAACTTTGGCTTAAGCCTCTTTACGTATCACACTAGATATGAAATACCATAACCACTCCAAAACTGACAAACAGTATTTTCTCTATCACAGTAGCACCGAATAACTGGAGATGTGATAAAATTTATGTTCAAAAAAAACACTGAGAGTAATTTTCACAGACACTACAAATAACTGATGCACATACAGCCAAGACTGCTCAGGAAAAACCAAATTAGGATCATTTTTTGGTTTGCCTAGAATATTCTACGTAGAAAGTATTCAAAAATGTATTATGTACTACCGGTTCAAACAGAATGAAACAACTACTATAACTAAAAATGTCCCTATCTTTAATATAAAGAGCAAATACAAATTGAAAAGAAGAATAATGATCTATGTTGGTATGCTAAGCGGACAAAAGATATAAGCACAGCTAATTGATAAATTATCTAACTGAAAAACTGTTAAGTCAGACTTCATCAAAACTTAAAGCTTCTGCTCTTAGAAAAGATCCTGTATTAAGAGGATAAAAAGACAAGTTACAGACCATGAGAAGATATTTTGCAAACCACATATCCAACAAAGAACTAGTATTCACAATATATAAAGACCTCTCAAAATTCAGCTACAAGAATAAAAATATAATTAGAAAATGGGCAAAAGACATGAAGAGACATTTCAAGAAAAAGGATATACAGACGGCAAATAAACACATGAAAAAATGTCCATCACTAGGCATTAGGGAATGCAAATTAAAATTATGAGATATTGCTACACACCTATCCAATAAGAAAGCGACAACACCGAAACCTGGTAAGGATGCAGAGAAACTGGGATCGTGCATGCGTTGCTGGTGTAAAATATAAAATGATACAGCCTCTTTGGAAAACAGTTTGGCAGTTTCTTAAACTAAATATGCAACTATGATGCCAGCCAGCAAATACACTCCTGGGCCTTTAGAACAGAGAAGTGAAAACTATGTTCATACAAAAACCTGTTCATGAATGTACAGTGAATGAAAGTTACAGAAAGGGGAACAGATGAGTAGTTGCCCGAGGTTACAGAGGAGGCAGAGGCAGGAGAGAAGTGAGTGTGGCTATAAAAGGCAACAGAAGCCTCCTTGTAGGGACGGGTATGTTCTGTGTCTTGACTGCAACAATGTCAATCATCAAGGTTGTGATGCCGTATTAATAGTTTTGCAAGACACTGTCCATTAGGGGAGATGGAGTAAAAGATATATGGGAACTCTTAAAACCGCATGTGTATCTATAATTTTTACTTTTTAAACTCAAAATTAAAAGCTTAATTAAAAACCACTGTTAGAATTCTTTAAGAGTTTATTACCCTAAGGTGCTATTGATGTATTGATAGTATATCCTTTCCTATCTGCATTTGCTCTTTTGAGTTGCCAACTATACATGTTATTCCTTTGGTTCTAAGAAAGATTAATAACAAAAGCCAGCCTTCCTAGCTGCCTACCTTCAAATATAACCCTAGTATCCCGAGTTAGGATCAAGGACCGTGAGACACGTCAAGGGGTGGGAGTGAGAGAATCCAGTGTAATAAACATGGCACATATAGTTAAAACAAACTGAAGCATTATTCAAGAAAAATGGGAGAAGAGAGAAAAATTCAAGCATGTTCGTTAATACTTAACACACACTCATTACACTTCTCCGGCTTTCTCAGGACTGAAACCATTCTAGACCTAATAGTATAATCTGATTCTGAGGCTGGAATATTAATAAAAACCTGTTTTAAAAGAAGAGAGGGGAATATAAAGGAGGATAATACCATCATTCTCATCCTTAGTTAGGTCTCCAAATTTCCATTAAAAATACATATGAACAAGTACAAAAGAATGTAGATAAAAGATTAAAATCAAACCCTTGTAAAAATATCCAAGCTAGCACAGCCAGAGGCACAAAACCTATCAAGTGCTACTAAATTAATCAGTCCAATACCTATAAAACTACAAGGAAAACTTACAAAAGTAAGAGTCTCAATAGGTAGACACAGTTGTCAGCATGGGTACCTCTAGCGCAATACCCTTTTGGTATTTTAAAAAATACATTAACCAGCCAGGTTAATAAAGTTTAAAAAAAAAAAAAAAGAGCCTCATTTTACTGTGAGCTGCTTAAAAGCATTGCTACCCCAGTACCTCAGGGCCTTGACCAAAGGAGTGGATTCCAAAGGACTGAAAGATCTTTCTATATATGAGTCCTACATGTTCCTTCACTTCAGGGCACCATTAAGTTTCAAAGATAAAAATGAAAGAATAACCAGTAAACCAACAAAGATCATGTCTTAATCACTATATGTTTATTAACAGAACCATCCTGATAAAGATGTTAAAGCCTATTTTCAGCATTCTACTTAAAGTCTCAGGACTCAGACCTGGAAACAATAGCCAACCATTGTCCACTTGTTACAAAATGACTTCTTCAGAGACTAATCCTTTTCTAAGAACAAATGGAAAAACTGAATACAGAGCTCATAAAATATCAAGTACTGAGAGGCAAGAGGCAAAGACCCCAGAGATAAAGGAAGCAGGAAGAAATGAATGTGACTATGCTTTTCCCCTCAAGGCATTTTCCAAGTTGCAAGGCAGTAACTAAGAGGTAAATGAGCTCAGCCCCGCATAAGTCAACTCTGTGAAGGGAAAAAAACACCATCCAGACCCTCAAAATATCTATATGGTTCTTTCATATTGCGGACCAAAAACCTGATCAAATAGTCAACTTACAAAAGATATGGAAAATTTTATTTGAGACAACCTGAGGAACCCAGGAGACAGTCTCTCAGAGAGCTCTGAGAACTGTTCCAAATAGGTAAGGGGGGAGGCCAGTATATACGTGATTTCGATGAAGGGGCATGTGCAATCAAGCACACTTCTCGGCAGAAGGTTACTGCTATTCTCGAGGAACAGACATCTTAGTTAATGGTTTTAAGTGCTTTTCTAAGTATGGGAAGATACAAGAAACTGGGTTCACAAAATCTCCTGAAAGTATCTAACTATCTGAGGGCCAGTTCTGTCAGTTTTCCCAGAGCACAAAGTACCTCATCCTGAATTCCTTTCAGTGGCTGCAGTGGCTAAAGACTTGATTCTTGCAAAACTGGATGGTGGGAGACATTCTTTATTTTACGATACCCTCCCTTTTGGTCTTAATTTCAACCAAAGTTTGGGAGGCATTTTGTGACTAATTTGTCCCATGGTGCTAGGAATGCTCATTCAGTTCAGGCAAGGATTTCGTTGATAAGCCACTCGATGTGCTATTACTGGACTAGGCCTTGTTGGCAGTAACGAAAAGCCTCTGGACCACCTGCCTTACTAGTCTATTATGGTCCAGGAAATGGTTCCCTCTTGTTGCTTCTTCCCATATCTATAGTTACACTATTATAATCACTGATCTTACAGAAAGATGTATTTGGCCAATCATTTCAACTCCCCTAGTCATCGTTATTTTTATCAAACGCTCAGTCACATATTTGGAAGAAACAGTAATCTTGTAAAATAGGCAGAATAGAAATAAAATAGCTAGTAATATTAATAAGGTCATAAGTAAGTATTTAAGCTAAGAACTTCCATTAGGTGCAGCCCAGAATCTTCCCACGTTGTCTGACCAGTCTGCTCTGTACCAATCACTATCTTTAAGGGAAGTGATATATTGGCATTGTACATAAAGTTCACCAAAGATGTCTGCATGCACAAGGCAGAGTGGTGGGTCATCGTGACCCCTCACAGGATTGAGAAAGGAATGTTATCTTCTAAGGAGCGACGTGGCTGGCACCAGAAGAAGAAAAATTGAGCTTTATGGTTGAGCAGGTATTTCTGCCACTGAGGAAGCCTGGTTAATGCATAATGCAGATGCACAATGCACGCTAGAGGGGAAGGAGGAGGCCAAAGGGCAGAGAAGAAGTTTCATGTTTAAATTTTTCTTGCCTTGCCTTAAAATATGAAATTTTTATTTCATCAATATCCAATGCCCAGCATGCAATCAAAAATACCAGGCATACCAGCAGATAAGACCAGAAAAAAATGAAGTCAGGGGCTTCCCTGGTGGCGCAGTGGTTGAGAATCTGCCTACCAATGCAGGGGACACGGGTTCGAGCCCCGATCTGGGAAGATCCCACATGCCGCGGAGCGGCTAGGCCCGTGAGCCACAATTACTGAGCCTGCGCGTCTGGAGCCTGTGCTCCGCAACGAGAGAGGCCGCGATGGTGAGAGGCCCGCGCACCGCGATGAAGAGTGGACTCAACACAGCCAAAATAAATAAATAAATTAATTAATATTAAAAAAGAAAAAAGGAAATTCATGTGTGTGTGTACAAAACCCACATTTAAAAAAAAAAAAAAAAAAATGAAGTCAGTTACACATCTGAAGTACTGAAAAGAAAGTACAGCCAACATTAGACCCAGCAAAAATATCCTTTAAAACTGAAGGCCCAATTAAGGGATTTCAGAAAAACAAGTACTACTAGCTCATCCATTTCCTTATAGTATAACCTTGGGCAAATGTCTTAACTGTCCTCTCTGTCACAATTTTGTGATCTTTACAACAGAGTTGACAGCAGTCACACCCCACCCAGAGGGAGCTGTGCATATTAATTGATATAATACATGTAAATACAAAAAGAAAACCATTTTTATCCTAGGAATATGTCCTTCTAAAAGATGACAACAGGACAAGAGCAAAATCGTGACTATGTGAAAACATCAATCACAGCACTGAAAATGGAAACAACTTAAATATCCATCATAGTACATGGATGGCCACATGGCCTTTCAGATGAAGATGTGGATCTATGTTTCTTGATATAGAAACAACTTGTAGCTCAGTGCATAGAAAAAAGGGCAAGTTACAGAACAGATTTATAAAAGACATGATCCCATATATGTAGAATTGAAGGTAAATAACTACATATATACATATGCACAGAAATTTCTAATATGGTCTTCTGTTCATTTTTTAAGTTCTCAAACTTACTTGACAATTCAAAGATGAGCTAGCTCTTTGCATATCGACCAGTTTTAAATACGGGCCTTAATAAATGCATAAGCATATAAATATTAAAAACAGATCTACTGAATTACTAGTATTCAGTTCAGATATTTTCAGACTTACATCCTTATTCTTGGTAACAATGTTGCTAAATAATGACCTGTTGACGACACTATTATTTCTCTTCTGGCTTAAACGAAGACCAAAGAGAGTTCGAACTTCATTTTCATCTGGACTGTAAGACTGGTCCATCTAAATAAAACACAAATTTAAAGAGTTAAAAGAGTAAAAAATATGTCTACATCCCTCAAAATTTTTCACTTAATTTATGTTCAAGATATTTCATTATAAGCAAGGCTATATGCATTTTTTCTAACTTAAGCAGGTACAAGATCATTTCAGGATGGGTGTAATAGAATGGCCAGGCACCAATATTTTGCTCCAAAATTTTTTATAGGTTTTATAATCTTATAGGGTTTTGTAACTTATACCAAACATTAGAACCAATGATTCCAACAGAGCATTTCTGGTTTCAGTAACTGAAAGCACTGTACATATGGTTTTTTTTAAAAAAAACTAAAACAGATATGCTAACAAACAGGCAGTGGCACAAAAACTAACCTCTAATTTTTTTCTAAAAATCTATTACAAATACTTAACTAAGACTTAGATTAAAAAGTTAAAAGGGTGGGCTTCCCTGGTGGCGCAGTGGTTAAGAATCTGCCTGCCAATGCAGGGGACAAGGGTTCAAGCCCTGGTCCAGGAAGTTCCAACATGCCACAGAGCAACGAAGCCCATGTGCCACAACTACTGAGCCTGCGCTCTAGAGCCTGAGAGCCACAACTACGGAAGCCCACATGCCTAGAGCCCATGCTCTGCAACAAGAAAAGCCAATGTGGGCTTCCCTGGTGGCGCAGTGGTTGAGAATCTGCCTGCCAATGCAGAGGATGCAGGTTCGAGCCCTGGTCTGGGAAGATCCCATATGCCGCGGAGCAACTGGGCCTGTGAGCCACAATTACTGAGCCTGCGCGTCTGGAGCCTGTGCTCCGCAACAAGAGAGGCCACAATAATGAGAGGCCCGCGCACCGCGATGAAGAATGGCCCCCACTTGCCGCAACTAGAGAAAGCCCTCACACAGAAACGAAGACCCAACACAGCCATAAAAATAAATAAATAAATAAACTCAAAGTTTAAAAAAAAAAAAAAAAAAAGCCAATGCAATGAGAAGCCAATGCACGGCAACAAAGAGTAGCCCCCGCTCGCCGCAACTAGAGAAAGCACACACGCAGCAAGGAAGACCCAACGCAGCCAAAACTAAATAAACAAAATAAAAAAAAATAAAAAGTTAAAAGAGAGAGAACAGCATTTGTAGTCTGTGTCTTTGTTATTTGAAAAGGAATATGTCATTCATTGCTTTCTTCCTCTCCCAAATTTTTAACTGAAATGATAGTAAGACATGGGAATGATCTGCATAAGACCACTCTCTCCCTAGACATTTTTCCAAATTTGACAGTATTTCTTCATTTAATCTTTGGATGATCTTTGACTTAGAAAGCACTGATACCTGTAACTTATAAGCAAGCCCTCATATTAATTCTGCTTAATCTGCATTTTCCTGAATTCTAAAATGGTCCTTTTCCCTTTGTATGATAAAATTTCTAAAACTGAGATGTGCCCGCCTATTAACTGATGTCATAAAAAAACCTCTCGAATAAACAAAATATTGAGGAAGCCCTGGTGTTCTTTTGACACCCTGAAACATGATACTGTCCGGTGCTAAAGAGGTCATTATCAGGGTCAGGCTCAGGATTTGGAAAACATTCTCCATGATGCTACAAGTAACTGCTAATAGCCATAAGTACTTACTACTCTTAATGACAACAACAACAAAAAACAGTTAAGAGTGAAGAATACAGTGGCAGTTAACTGAATGATTAAGTAGCTTTTAAAAAAGCTACTTCTGTCAAGTAGCTTTTAAAAAAGTATTACATTTAATGTGGTATTTTAGTTTTCTTTCCTTGAAAAGCTGACATGGAACCTATGGTGAACCATGTAATTATTGGTTTCTTAAAATGAAGAATAATAACTTTCAATATATGGAATTTGGATTCTACAAATTTTTTTTTTACATTAATACCTTCTGAAAAACAGTATTATGAATTTTAACTTTCAATTCAAATAACTTTTTGCTTTATCCATTTATGATCAGACTATGGGCTAATTTCCCTAATGTATAAGAGCTTGTAAAAATCAGTAAGGAAAAAATTCAACAATCTATTAGAAAAGACAGGCAAAGAACATGGGCAGACAGTTCCTAAAAGGGAAGTAAAAACACTCTTAAATGTGAAAAGATGTTCACCCACACACAATGAGAAACTAAAACTGCAATGAGATGCCATTTTCATCTATCTAACTGCTAAGATAAAAATGTTTAAAAACTTGATGCTAGCAAAGGTGTTAGGAAATAGGCACCCTTACACATTCCCATTAAGACATAAAACTGGTTGTACAACCTTAAAATGAGCAGCATCTATCAAAGTCACCAATACAGATAGTCTGCAACCCAGTCCTAATTTTATTCTCAGGACTTTCCCTCTAGCTTATTCACTGCAGGGTGTGTGTAATAGCTAAAGACTGGTGACTGGCTAGATAAGATACACAGATACGGGACAAACTTCCACGATGATGAAGCAGTGTGCATTTGTGTCATTAGGGAGAAAAAGAAGAAATGCAAATGCAAATATTTGCTGAATATGTATAGACTACATATTTCAGGAAAGGTGAGCAAGAAATTGAAACTATTACTTTTAAAAAAGGTAACAGAGTGGCAGAAGGGAAGGATGAGGAGACTTCATCAAATAACCTTCAATACCTTTTGAATAGGAAACCACATTAAATATATATATATTTTTTAAATTAATTAATTAATTTATTTTATGGCTGTGTTAGGTCTTCGTTTCTGTGCAAGGGCTTTCTCTAGTTGTGGCAAGCGGGGGCCACCCTTCATCGCGGTGCACGGGCCTCTCACTATCGCGGCCTCTCTTGTTGCGGAGCACAGGCTCCAGACGCGCAGGCTCAGCAATTGTGGCTCACGGGCCCAGTCGCTCCGCAGCATGTGGGATCTTCCCACACCAGGGCTCGAACCCGTGTCCCCTGCATTGGCAGGCAGATTCTCAACCACTGCGCCACCAGGGAAGCCCTAAATATATTATTTTTAAAGAAATGAAAAGGGTGAGAAAGCTATCTTGATCTTAAACCCAAAAAATTAATAGGAAGAAAAAATTTGCAGGGTTAAGGATAAAAAAACCATAGTAAAGAAGGATAAATTAGAAGGGTGTCAGTATAAAGGAAAGATTAAATATGGGGAAAAAGAGACAAAATAGAAGAGCAAATTACTGTTTCAAACATGAATTGCACTAACCTGAAGAACACAGTAGTTCCCATTTTTCTTTTTAGAAAGTAATTTCAAAGCTTCGTCTTCATATCCCGGGGCAATAATACCATCAGATACCTATATGTGTATTAAATATTAATTTCTATTTTAAAAAATTAGAGAACACCGCTTAAATGATCTAGAGATAATTATCTGTCGTAAATAACGCAGTGGCAGTTTCTGGTTTCTGCCTCCACCAGATAACACAAATACTATACTTGGAAAAGGTAAGTCTATGCTAGAATACAACTTTCTACAGCTGATCTTATCTCATTGGCTGTCCTTTTGGTTGTCTGTTTCAATTTTAACCAAGAATATATGAATGATTCGCTGTAATACACGTATCTTAGGAAGAAAAATGATTTTTTACTCTTCCGTTCACGGGGCGGTTTTGTGCTAGAAAGAGCATGTTCTTCTAATTCTGGCTCTGCCAAAACCTGGCTAAGTGACCCGAGGCAAGGCAGGCTCCTCAACAGCAAGAAAAGCGGTCAGAGGAAATCAGATTTAACACATTATAAAGATACGAAAGTCACAGCTCACACCCCAAAGCCTCATGCTGTAACCTGTAACGCAGCATGCCAGCTCCACGGCAGCTGGGGAGGGTAGGGGTGATGGTAAGGATCCCTAAAGCAACTAAATATTGTCAAGTCACAGGCCCTGTTAGCCTTAACTGCTAACTGTTTCCCTCCGAGGCACCTGAGCTCCTTCATTCTTCTTCTCTATCTCCCCAGCCCCACCCCCACCTTTCCGGAATGCCTGTTTGGTACTCAATTGATGGGGGTTAGTTTTTTAGAGTAGTTTATAATTCCCCCCACTATACAGTCTCCTTCATTACAGACCTAATGAAAGTTTACAGCCAGGTTCATTATTACATCACCATCCAAGATAGCATCCTCTATTCTTCAGAAACAGTAACTCCGGCATTAAGACAATGACTACTAGAAAATTTTAAAGAATTAAATATATAAAAGTTGATCACAATAGCCAAATACAAATATTATAGGTTATGGTTTCAATAAACACCATGAACAAATTAAGCTCTACTTAGTTATGCATGGGACAAGATACAGAATGTCCACTAACCTCTCTAGAGATAATTTTGGCAGTAGGGACATCACAAATATCAGATAATGCAACAAAATCACCAAAGGAAGACATCCTATCAGCTCCTGTAAATAAAAATTAAAACTTAGTATTTATCACAGATTATCCATCCTTATACAGAAAAAGGTAATGTTCAACAAACCCCAATGTGATCATATAAAATCTAACTTGACTAAGATTTAAACAATAGATTAGTAAGTCATTTAACTGAAATAATCAATAAGAAATATTCTTTCATTTTACCTCCTAGAGCAACATGCAGCAAACTTTTTCTGTAAAGGGCCTGATAGTAAATATTTTTTAAGCTTTGCGGCCACGTGATCCCTGTTCCAACTCCAAGACTGTGGTTAGCAATCAGCCACCGACAATACTATGTGACCCTATTCCAACCAGACTACATTTACAAAGCTGGGTGGTGGGCTGGATTTAGCCAATGAGCCACAGTTTGCTAACCCCTGTTGTAGAAGGTAAACCATGAGAAAGTGTCTCAATAATCTCCCATTAATTTTACAATATTCACAGGTTATTAAGCTCATGAATTAGATACCTGTGAATTATATAAAATATAACTTTAACCAAATTCAGTGTACTTAAATAATCATACAATTTAAATTTAGCAATACAAATGCATTCAATAGCCTAATCTGAAACTTCATGCACCAAATTCCAATTGTGCTTCCCTTTATTACATTAAATACTAAAACTAACACACACTTTTATAAACAAATTTATTCCAAGGCTCTCATAGAGTCATTCTGAAGTATTAATGAAAAACAAATTAAGATAATTTGAAATCCTATAACGAAACAAAGGATATTACTACTTTAAGATAAAATACTGCTTTTCCTCTCAAAAAAAAAAACAACAGAAAAAGTGCTATTATTCTTCTGACCTCTTGCTCTTGCATATGCAGTGGATATGGGTGTGAGGGTTTTGTACATATCATAGACCATGCAGACTTTGGCTTCATCTTCACTGAGTGGAATTCCAACAGCAGCGCCTGGTATAGAAAACCATAAATAAACCAAAAATCTCAAGTTACTTATCAATTCCTAAATCAGGACATTTTTCTAAACATCTAGTCTAAAACATCTAGTCTATATAGCATAATTTCTAGTGCTTGGGCCAAATTAAACAAAAACCTGTTTGGCCAGATAATTAAATGCTAAAAATATAACTGCAGGGGAGGGTGAGGCAGGGGGAATCTCTTCTCCAGCCTCTGAAAACAGAGCCACTGTCTTGAGTCTGCCAGCACCAGGCGTGTGTATGAAGCTACTTTACTTCATTACTGACTCTCTGCCCTGCTTGATATCACACACCGTTTATTTCCCTGCCACTCCCGTTGTTTTAATATCCAAAAACTATCTGAGAACTAATTATGTGTTGAATTGTCAGTAGGTGATATAAATAACTAAGCTGTAAAGCTGACTTAAACATAGAAGAAAAAAGGTCTCTCATACAATGGCCTTAAAAGTTAAAAGTGCCATAAGAACAACTTCTTTATGTCTTCTCAGTTAAATTTGCAACCATGTGGAAAAATGTTTAGTTTAGTCATACTGCATTAAGCAATATCACTTTTATTTTCTAAAACATGTTTCCACTACAAATAAAACTATTATCTGACGTTCCTGTCTCATAATAGTGTTACATATTATATATATGTAAAAGATATGTGCGCATGGTATTGTTATCAGATTTTATCCAGTTACTACATTGATATTCTTATTAACAAAAGTGGTTTCGGACTTCACAGAATGTCTATATTCGCTTTTGAGTCTTGTCAAACTTCCAAAAAGTTTTTTAAAAAGTGTATTTTGAACAGTTCCAGAGAATCCCAGAGTGCAGTGCTTTACCTGCCGGGCTGACATGTTTGAAAGAGGCAGCGGCTGGAATGCCTAAAGCTTCTTTGAGTTCCTTCACCAGCTGCCACGCATTCAAAGCGTCACACAAGTTTATAAATCCAGGGGCTCCATTCAAAACTACATATAAAAATATAAATACACATTAACAAGCCAGGTCAATAAGATCAGATATGTGTACATTTCCTAGAAAAATTTTAAAAACACATATATAAAGATTGCACAAATATGTTTCAAATAAAGTAAAACGAAGAGGCAAACAGATATACACGAACATACAAGAACTTGGTGAGATTGAATAAAGCACCTGAGTCTGAGCCCATCTTAACAAACACACACACACCACAGAGGTGCAGGAACACACCCGTGTGCACACACCACTGGTGGACCAAAGCCAGCCAATCCACAAATAAATCAACAGAGAATTCAGGAACAGGAAAAAAGTATGACTAGACTAGTGATCATCAGGGATCCACTTCAGTACAGAAATAAGATCAAACAACTGTGGCAACTTTACTGTACAATTTATAGTATAAAATTTAAATTGTAAGTCGTGTCAGTTTAAGAAATAATGTTACAAACTAAAGCAAGAGTTTAGTGGGTGGGAGAGATGGAGGGAAAAAAGTGTGTTGGGTTTCTCTTCTTTTATACCAGACTCGGTAGACTCAGTCTAAAGTTGAAATGCAGTTAAAAAGGAGACCACAACTTTTTCACTGCCTATTTTCTTAACAGTGGCAGGATTTTTAAAAGCCAAAATCTTGTGAATAAACATTTATAAGAAGTTCAGCGCACACACAAAACTAGTGGGCCACTAATTAAAAACAACTTTATAATTTCATTTCCTTTGTGTTATCTTGGATAGCAGATACTTTTAAAAGCAAAACCTTACCAAACATCTACTGAGTGCCTACTACAATGTTAGGCACTGTTCTAAGAACATGGGATATTATCAGTGAATAGAACAGTCCCTCCCAAATTACTGTCATCGACAACCCTCTTAGATAGCCTCATCCAACAGAGGGCAGACAGCAGAAGCAAGAAGAAGTACACTTCTGCAGCCTGTGGAACAAAAACCACATTCACAGAAAGATAGACAAAATGAAAAGTCAGAGGACTTTGTACCAGATGAAGGAACAAGATAAAACCCCAGAAAAACAACTAAATGAAGTGGAGATAGGCAACCTTCCAGAAAAAGAATTCAGAATAATGATCGTGAAGATGATCCAGGACAATGGAAAAAGAATGGAGGCAAAGATCGAGAAGATGCAAGAACTGCTTAACAAAGACCTAGAAGAATTAAGGAACAAACAAACACAGACGAACAATACAATAACTGAAATTAAAAATACACTAGAGGGCTTCCCTGGTGGCGCAGTGGTTGAGAATCTGCCTGCCAATGCAGGGGACACGGGTTCGAGCCCTTGTCTGGGAAGATCCCACATGCCCCAGAGCGACTAGGCCTGTGAGCCACAATTGCTGAGCCTGCGCGTCTGGAGCCTGTGCTCCGCAACAGGAGAGGCCGCGATAGTGAGAGGCCCACGCACCGTGATGAAGAGTGGCCCCCACTTGCTGCAACAAGAGAAAGCCCTCGCACAGAAACGAAGACCCAACACATCCATAAATAAATAAATAAATAAATAAAACTCAATCCCATTTCTTCCCTCCCTCCCTCCCTCCCTCCTTCCTTTAAAAAAAAAAAAATACACTAGAAGGAATCAACAGCAGAATAACTGAGGCAGAAAAACGGATAAGTGACCTGGAAGACCGAATGGTGGAATTCACTATCGCGGAATAAAGAAAAAAGAATGAAAAGAAATGAAGACACCCTAAGAGACCTCTGGGACAACATTAAACGCAACAACATTCGCATTATAGGGGTCCCCGAAGGAGAAGAGAGACAGAAAGGACCCGAGACAATATCTGAAGAGATGATAGTCGAAAACTTCCCTAACATAGGAAAGGCAACAGCCACCCAAGTCCAGGAAGCGCAGAGAGTCCCAGGCAGGATAAACCCAAGGAGAAACACGCCGAGACACATAGTAATCAAATTGACAAAAATTAAAGACAAAGAAAAATTATTGAAAGCAACAAGGGAAAAAAGACAAATAACATACAAGGGAACTCCCATAAGGTTAACAGCTGATTTCTCAGCAGAAACTCTACAAGCCAGAAGGCAGTGGCACGATAGATTTAAAGTGATGAAACGAGGGGCTTCCCTGGTGGCTCAGTGGTTGAGAGTCTGCCTGCCAATGCAGCGGACGCGGGTTCGAGCCCTAGTCTGGGAAGATCCCACATGCCGCGGAGCAACTAGGCCCGTGAGCCACAATTACTGAGCCTGCGCGTCTGGAGCCTGTGCTCCTCAACAAGAGAGGCTGCAATAGTGAGGGGCCCGCACACCGCAATGAAGAGTGGCCCTCGCTCGCCGCAACTAGAGAAAGCCCTCGCGCAGAAACGAAGACCCAACACAGCCAAAAATAAAATAAATAAATAAATAAAGAAGCTTTCATTAAAAAAAAAAAAAGTGATGAAAGGAAAGAACCTACAACCAAGATTACTCTACCCAGCAAGGATCTCATTCAGATTCGATGGAGAAATCAAAAGCTTCACAGACAAGCAAAAGCTAAGAGAATTCAGCACCACCAAACCAGCTCTACAACAAGTGCTAAACGAAAATCTCTAAGCGGGAAACAAAAGAGAAGAAAAGGACCTACAAAAACAAACCCAAAACAATTAAGAAAATGGTAATAGGAACGTACATATCGATAATTAACTTAAGCGAGAATGGATTAAATGCTCCAAACAAAAGACACAGACTGGCTGAACGGATACAAAAACAAAACCCACATATATGCTATCTACAATAGACCCACTTCAGACCTAGGGACACATACAGACTGAAAGTGAGGGGATGGAAAAAGATATTCCATGCAAATGGAAATCAAAAGAAAGCTGGAGAAGCAATTCTCATATCAGACAAAATAGACTTTAAAATAGAGACTATTACAAGAGACAAAGAAGGACACTACATAATGATCAAGGGATCAATCCAAGAAGAAGATATAACAATTGTAAATATTTATGCATCCAACATAGGAGCACCTCAATACATAAGGCAAATGCTAACAGCCATAAAAGGGGAAATCAAAGTAACACAATAATAGTAGGGGACTTTAACACCCACTTTCACCAACGGACAGATCATCCAAAATGAAAATAAATAAGGAAATGCAAGCTTTAAATGACACATTAAACAAGATGGACTTAACTGATGTTTACAGGACATTCCATCCAAAAACAACAGAATACACTTTCTTCTCAAGTGCACACAGAACATTCTCCAGGATAGATCACATCTTGGGTCACAAATCAAGCCTCAGTAAATTTAAGAAAATTGAAATCATATCAAGCACCTTTTCTGACCATAACGCTATGAGATTAGAAATGAATTACAGGGGAAAAAACGTAAAAAACACAAACACATGGAGGCTAAACAATGCATTACTAAATAGCCAAGAGATCACTGAAGAAATCAAAGAGAAAATAAAGAAATACGTAGAGAAAAATTACAACGAAAACACGACAATCCAAAACCTATGGGATGCAGCAAAAGCAGTTCTAAGAGGGAAGTTTACAGCAATACAAGCCTACTTCAAGAAACAAGAAAAATCTCAAATAAACAATCTAACCTTACACCTAAAGGAACCAGAGAAAGAACAACAAAAACCCAAAGTTAGTAGAAGGAAAGAAATCATAAAGATCAGAGCAGAAATATATGAAATACAAAGAAAGAAAACAAGAGCAAAGTTCAATAAAACTAAACGCTGGTTCTTTGAGAAGATAAACAAAATTGATAAACCATTAGCCAGACTCATCAAGAAAAAGAGGGAGAGGACTCAAATCAATAAAATTAGAAATGAAAAAGCAGAAGTTACAACAGATACCGCAGAAATACAAAGCATCCTAAGAGACTACCAGAAACAACTCTATGCCAATAAAATGGACAACCTGGAAGAAATGGACAAATTCTTAGAAAGGTATAACCTTCCAAGACTGAACCAGGAAGAAAGAGAAAATATGAACAGACCCATCACAAGTAATAAAATTGAAACTGTGATTAAAAATCTTCCAACAAACAAAAGTCCAGGACCAGATGGCTTCACAGGTGAATTCTATCAAACAGTTAGAGAAGAGCTAACACTCATCCTTCTCAAACTCTTCCAAAAAATTGCAGAAGAAGGAACACTCCCAAACTCATTCTACGAGGCCACCATCACCCTGATACCAAAACCAGACAAAGATACTACAAAAAAAGAAAATTACAGACCAGTATCACTGATGAATATAGATGCAAAACTCCTCAACAAAATACTAGCAAACAGAATCCAACAACACATTAAAAGGATCATACGCCATGATCAAGTGGGATTTATCCCAGGGATGCAAGGATTCTTCAACATACGTAAATCAATCAATGTGATACAGCATATTAACAAATTGAAGAATAAAAACCATATGATCATCTCAATAGATGCAGAAAAAGCTTTTGGCAAAATTCAACACCCATTTATGATTAAAAACTCTCCAAAAAGTGGGCATAGAGGGAACCTACCACAATATAATAAAGGCCATATATGACAAACCCACAGCAAACATCATTCTCAATGGTGAAAAACTGAAAGCATTTCCTCTAAGATCAGGAACAAGACAAGGATGTCCACTCTCGCCACTATTATTCAACACAGTGTTGGAGTCCTAGCCATGGCAATCAGAGAAGAAAAAGAAATACAAGGAATACAAATTGGAAAAGAAGAAGTAAAACTGTCACTGTTTGCAGATAACATGATACTATATATAGAGAATCCTAAAGATGCCACCAGAAAACTACTAGAGCTAATTAATGAATGTGGTAAAGTTGCAGGATATAAAATTAATGCACAGAAATCTCTTGCATTCCTATACACTAATGATGAAAAATCTGAAAGAGAAATTAAGGAAACACTCCTATTTACCATTGCAACAAAAAGAATAAAAGACCTAGGAATAAACCTACCTAGGGAGACAAAAGACCTGTATGCAGAAAACTATGAGACACTGATAAAAGAAATTAAAGATGATACAAACAGATGGAGAGATATACCATGTTCTTGGATTAGAAGAATCAATATTGTGAAAATGACTATACTACCCAAAGCAATCTACAGATTCAATACAATCCCTATCATATTACCAATGGCATTTTTTATGGAACTAAAACAAAAAATCTAAAAATTTGTATGGAGACACAAAAGACCCCGAATAGCCAAAGCAGTCTTGAGGGAAAAAAACAGAGCTGGAGGAATCAGACTCCCTGACTTCAGACTATACTATAAAGCTACAATAATCAAGACAATATGGTACTGGCACACAAACAGAAACATAGATCAATGGAACAAGATAGAAAGCATAGAGATAAACCCACGCACCTATGGTCAACTAATCTATGACAAAGGAGGCAAGGATATACAATGGAGAAAAGACAGTCTCTTCAATAAGTGGTGCTGGGAAAACTGGACAGCTACATGTAAAAGAATGAAATTAGAACACTCCCTAACACCATACACAAAAATAAACTCAAAATGGATTAGAGACCTAAATGAAGACTGGACACTATAAAACTCTTAGAGGAAAACACAGGAAGAACACTCTTTGACATAAATCACAGCAAGATCGTTTTTGGTCCACCTCCTAGAGTAATGGAAATAAAAACAAAAATAAACAAATGGGACCTAATGAAACTTAAAGGCTTTTGCACAGCCAAGGAAACGACAAACATGCCGAAAAGACAACCCTCAGAATAGGAGAAAATATTTGCAAACAAATCAACAGACAAAGGATTAATCTCCAAAATATATAAACAGCTCATGCAGCTCAATATTAGAAAAACAAACAACCCAATCCAAAACTGGGCAGAAGACCTAAATAGACATTTCTCCAAAGAAGACATATAGATGGCCAAGAAGCACATGAAAAGCTGCTCAACATCACTAATTATTAGAGAAATGCAAATCAAGACTACAATGAGGTATCACCTCACACCAGTTAGAATGGGCATCATCAGAAAATCTACAAACAACAAATGCTGGAGAGGGTGTGGAGAAAAGGGAACCCTCTTGCACTGTTGGTGGGAATGTAAATTGATACAGCCACTATGGAGAACAGTATGGCAGTTCCTTAAAAAGCTAAAAACAGAATTACCATATGACCCAGTAATCCCACTACTGGGCATATACCTAGAGAAAACCATAATTCAAAAAGACACATGCACCCCGATGTTTATTGCAGCACTATTTACAATAGTCAGGTCATGGAAGCAACCTAAATGCCCATCGACAGATGAATGGATAAAGAAGATGTGGTACATATATACAATAGAATATTACTCAGCCATAAAAAGGAATGAAATTGGGTCATTTGTAGAGACGTGGATGGATATAGAGACTGTCATACAGAATGAAGTAAGTCAGAAAGAGAAAAACAAATATTGTATATTAACGCATATATGTAGAACCTAGAAAAATGGTACAGATGAACTGGTTTTCAGGACAGAAATAGACACAGATGTAGAGAACAAACGTATGGACACCAAGAGGGAAAAGTGAGCTGGGGGGGATGAATTGGGAGACTGGGATTGACATATATACACTAATATGTATAAAATGGACAACTAATAAGAACCTACTGTATAAAAAAATAAATTAAATTAAATTTAAAGAAAATTCAAACATTAATCTGTTTCTCTATACTTCTTCCAAACAATAAAATGCTCTTTGAATTTAAAAAAAAAAAAAAAAACAAAAAAAACCAAATTACTGTCATCATGGAGCTTATGGGTGGAGTTAGAAAGGAAACAAAATGCGCAATAGAATTATACAATAGAAAATATTAGGTATTTACCCAAATGAGTTGAAAACTTGTGCCTACACGAAAACACGTACACAAGTGTTTATAACAGCTTTATTCATAAACTGCCAAACAGCATCCTTACATTCTTGATGTCTTCAAAAGGTGAATGGATAAACTGTGGTTCATCACACACAAGGAAATATTATTCAGCAATAAGAGGTAATAAGCTACCACACAAGGAAATATTACTCAGCAATAAGAGGTAATAAGCTACCAAAAGACACAGGAGGAAACTTAAATGCATATTGCTAAGTTAAAGAAGTCAGTCTGAAAAAGCTATATACTATATGTTTCCAACTATATGATACTGGAACACAGCAAAAGTATAGAGACAGTGAAAAGATCAGTGGTTGCTAGGGGTTAGAGGGGTGGAAGGGGAGGAATTTTTAGGGTGGTAAAACTATTATGTAGGAAAATATCATGGTGAATACATTATACGTTTGCCCAAAGCCGTAGAATGTACAACATATTCTAAATCTAAACTATGGATCTTAGTTAATAATAATGAACCAATATTGGTTCATTAATTGTAACAAATGTACCACACTAACGCAAAGTTTTTAACAGGGGAAACTGGGGGAAGGGGGACATATGAGAATTCTTTGTACTTCTGGGAAATTTTTCTGTAAATCTAAAACTGCTCTTTTTAGGGGACTTCCTTGGTGGTCCAGTGGTTAAGCCTCTGCACTTCCACTGCAGGGGCATGGGTTAGATAGATCCCTGGTTGGAGAACCAAGATCCCACATGCCGTGCAGTGTGGCCAAAAAAAAAAAAAAAAATTAATTAAAAAAAAACCAAACAAACCTGCTCTTTTTAATAAAACTAGTTGGAAATAAAGTTCCCTCAAGCAAAAAAAAAAAAAAAAAAAAATTACTGTTCTCATGGAGTTTATGTGAGAGGCATAGAAGAAACAAAATAGGCAATAAACAGTAAACAACAAAAGTAAAATATCCTATAGGACATACAACATGCAAAAATTAAATGAGACATCTTTTATAAAACTCCCCCATCTCCTTTTTTTTATAGTTTAGACTAATTGTGGTAAGTAGGAGAAAACTTGGCTTCTGAAACATTTCAGTTAGTTAGAATAACCCCTTCAAATTATCAAATTTCCAAAGACACTAACAACTCTTTAGACACAAGTGCTATAGAGAAATGTTTAAAGTTGTTTAATCTATTAAACAGTTGAAACAAAACAGAACTCTTCTCGTTTCCAATCACAAGAAAACCAGTCATTAATATCACTCTCACGCACAAACACACACACACAACTCTAGGGCTGAGTATACGGGCTTGGGCAGTATTAGAAAAGATTCAAAATATATCTGAGGCAAAGTAGTAATAGCCCTTACCAACTGTCAAGAGCAAAGAAAAGAGTATTTTAAATGCTCCTTAAACTTCCTGCACTGCTTCTCTCTCCTCCCCTCTCTCCGCTGGTAACAGGGAGCAAACAGCACCAATCTACCAATGTGCGCTCTGAGCTTGCCTTCTCAGTGCCTGAAGGAAGCTGCCCGTGCTCTCACCCAGGGCAGCCCCCCACCAACTTCAACCCTCCGAAGTCTTCACACCTACAACTCTCTCCTCTGCCCGCTGGACCCACTCTTCCCTTCTACCAGGGAGTAGGACGTGCTTGCTCATTAGATAGTCCACCTTAACAACAAAACAGAACCAAAAACTGTAAAACTCCTCTCATAACTCTACAAGTCCTTAAGCCCTGACTAATTTCTCTGTTCAAAGAATTATCTTTAGGGCTTCCCTGGTAGCGCAGTGGTTGAGAATCTGCCTGCCAATGCAGGCGACACAGGTTCGAGCCCTGGTCTGGGAAGATCCCACATGCCGCGGAGCAGCTGGGCCCATGAGCCACAATTACTGAGCCTGCGCGTCTGGAGCCTGTGCTCCGCAACAAGAGAGGCCGCGATAGTGAGAGGCCCGCGCACCGCGATGAAGAGTTGCCCCCACTTGCCACAAGTAGAGAAAGCCCTCACACAGAAACGAAGACCCAACACAGCCATAAAATAAATAAAATAATAAATACTTTAAAAAAAAAAAAAAAGAATTATCTTTATCATTCTTCTTTCCTAACCTTACATTCCTATTTTGGTCCATTTTAACTGGGCTTCCAGATCCATCATTCCAAGGAAACTGTGTGTTTGTAACATTCCCAAATCAAATAGCCACTGCTCTCAGCAGCATTCCAACTGGTTGAAACTCTATAGGTTCTCCTCTGATGGTTCTCCACTGCCACGTCAAGGTTTGGTCCTGACCGTCTTCTCCAAAATTCAGCCATCCCATCCTGTCTACATCTTGAAAACCATCTACACACCAGACATTCAAATCTGTATCTTCAACTTGACTCCTCTCCAGAACCCTGGATTATCTCAATATTTTTTGTTCACAAGTCCCACTGACAGCTCAAACTTCAGGCAACTATAAGAGGTACTATGTAATTTACTTTATCTTCTAAAAAGTGAATCACATCTGATACAATAGAGACAAAGACACACACATCCAGACACGGCAAACGGTGCCACGTAACGCTCAGCTTTTACCTGTGATTGGGAGCTTGGGCTTCAGGGTATACAACTGGGCAGGAGTTTGATGAGGGTTCATTCCATACCTCAAGGGCATCTGAGATATTCCTTTACTATATTCTTTCCTGAAGTAATCTGAAATTGCTTCATCATATTGTGCCGTATGAGTGAAAGCCTAGAATAAGAGTTAAGATTTGTGAAAATACCCGCAGTATTTCTGAAAGTGAGGTAAAAATGGTTATAAGTAGTATATGTCAAACTACAACCCACAGCCCACACACATGCCTGTGCAGGAGAGACACCAAATAATAATAAATAGCACAAAGAATTATTCCCTTTCCATTTCTCTTTCAATCTTTTGACAGACTACCTCTCTGACAGTTGGTCTCTGCATTTATAACAAAAGGATAGCAGCTCCAAGCAGAACCCTGGAGGGTGATGTAGTCTGGTGAGAACTGAGTACTGTTAGTTTTGCAAACACTGCACTAGATAAAAGCGTGTCCGCACCTTCAAGGCTAACTGGCGTCTTGTCTCCAAAGACGTGTCTTTGCTGTCGGAGCCCTGCATCTCTGAGGACACAGCCGCATAGTCCTCTGGTTCACACACTACTGTCACTCGAGTGTGGTTTTTGGCTGCCGCTCTCAGCAGGGTTACTCCCCCTTTGAAGAACAAAAGATGATTTGCATTTTTGTATCAGTTTCACCTCTTTCAAATCAAGTCACTGTACGCATACTTACTTCTACTATAATTCTTGCCTTAAAAATAAGAGAAAAGGGCTTCCCTGGTGGCGCAATGGTTGAGAATCTGCCTGCCAATGCAGGGGACAAAGGTTCGAGCCCTGGTCTGGGAAGATCCCACATGCCGCGGAGCAACTAGACCCATGAGCCACAACTACTGAGCCTGCGCGACTGGAGCCTGTGCTCCGCAACAAGAGAGGCCGCGATAGTGAGAGGCCCACGCAGTGCGATGAAGAGTGGCCCCCGCTTGCCATAACTAGACAAAGCCCTCGCACAGAAATGAAGACCCAACACAGCCAAAAATAAATAAATAAATAAATTAAAAAAAAAAAAAGAGAGAAAAATAAGCCAGATGAATCTCTACACAGAGAAAGAGCTCAGAAAATACAGATGAATCAGTCATCCCATCTGGGGGCAGCGACTATTTGCTAGGCCCTTAACAGGGAACATCCAAGAGTCATCTTGTTTACAGTGTAAAGAAGTGTCTCCTCCAGCAGTCTTCAAATATGGTTTTTCTGACTTACCAATATCAATTTGCTCAACAGCCACTTCAACAGTTACAGCCGGAGAAGCCACCGTCTTTGCAAAGGGATACAGATTACAAACGACAACTCTAAAAACAAAGAGGAATTCAGCTGTCACTAAAAACTCAAACTTCCGTGGTTTACACACCTCAGTCAGTAGCTGTTAACATGACCAAACCCCTTAAGACCTAAAATATCAACTGTGAGCCTGACGTTTTAAAGTTCTAAAGTTACTTTGAAACGTCAGGACCGCCCACATTTGCAAGAGCATAGGTATACAGAAGGGGCTGTAGTCAGCAAATGCTCTCAATACACATTATTCCCTCCAAATCATATTGCAATGTTGCTGCTTGGGTAACCTTAGCTACCCACTGTCCTATCAAGCCATCAAAATTTAAAAACAAAATTTTAACTGAAATAAAATACAAGGCTACCGATAATATCCTCAATTTGGAATGTGATCGCCATTATTTACGACATTGGATTTTACACTCTATTTCCAGCGGATTGTGTAAAATGATGAAAAATGATAGGTCATTCTAAAGGGGAAAGATTTGTTTTGTCTTCAGAAAGGTCATACACAATAACGGTAAAAGGACAAAAGAGTAATTTAAAGGACAGACCTGATCTAAAATTCACCACCAGTGAAACAGAGATCCACCCCTAGGGCTGCAATGTGAGGAGATATGTGGGCTGGTTCCCCAGTGAAATAAGCACAACTGGTAAAAACTAACAAAAAAAGAAAAACAGAAGGGGGGGTGGTGGGCAACACTTCCCAATGCCTGATACTAAAACCAGACAAAGTGTCGCAAAAAAAAAAACCATTAACAGTATCTTATGAATACAGACCAAAAAGTCCTTAACATACTACCAAATTGAATCCAGTAAAATATAAAAAGAAGTACACACCACAGCAAAGTATGGTTTATCCCAGGACTGTAAGGTTGATTTAATATCTAAAAGTCAGTTGTTGTAATAGCTATGTCAATAAAATAAAGGACAAAAAACACCTGATTATCTCAATAGATGCACGGAAAGCATCTGATAAAAACTGAACTCATTCATGATGGAAACACTCAAAAATTAAGAATAGAACTTGCTCAACACGATAAAGGATATTCAAAAAAAAAAACCCACAGCTAACATCATACTTCAAGGTGAAAGACTGAAAGCTCTCCCCTAAGATCAGGAACAAGACAAGGATGTCCACTCTCACCACTTCTACTCAACCCTGTACTGGAGGTTCTACCCTAGTCAATTAGCAAAGAAAATGAAACAAAAGGCACCAAGATTGGAAAAAAGTGATGTTATCTCTATTAGCAGGTGACATGATCTTGTATATCGAAAATCCTAAGGAATTCACACAGAAAAATCATTAGCACTAATCAGTAAATGAGTTCAGCAGGGTTGTAGGATATAATCAATTGAACTTATACACACTAGCGAGGAACAATCCAAAAGTAAAATTAAGAAAACAGTTCTACTTACAATAGCATCAAAAACAAAAACAAACAAATTTAAGAATAAATTTAACAAAAGACTATGACTTGTATCTTAAAAAGTACAAAACAACGTTGAAATTTTAAAAAATCTTTAGAAAGAGATCCCATGTTTATGGACTGGAAGACTTAATACTGTTAGGATGGCAATATTCCCCAAATTGATCTACAGATTCAAGATAATCCCTACAAAAATTCCAACGCCCCTTTTTGCAGAAATGGGCAAGCTGACCCTAAAATTCATATGGAAATGCAAGGGACCCTTGCAAATACCCAAAACAATCTTGAAAAAGAAGAACAAAGCTGGAAGACTCACACTTATCACTTTGACAATTTACGGCAAAAATAATGGCGTGGTGCTGGCATAAAGGAGGTATAGATCAAGTGTACCAAGATCATTCAATGGGGAAAGAATAGTCTCTCCCACAAATGATGCTGAGACAACTGGATAGCCACATACTAAATAAAGCTGGACCCCTACCTCACACCCACATATAAAAAAAGTAGCTTAAAAGGAATCAAAGACCTAAGCATAAAAGCTAAAACTAAAGAACTCTTAAAAGAAAACACAGGCATAAATCTTCATTATTTTGAATTATGAAATGGTTTCTTAGAAATAACACCAAAGGCACAGGCAGCAAAAGAAAAAATACAGGTAAGTTGGATATTACCAAAATTTAAAACTTTTATGATGGTCAAAGGATACCATTAAGAAAGTGAAAACAATCCACAGAATGGGATAAAATGAATTCTTACAACTCAATAATAAAAAATAAGTAACTCAATTAAAATGGGCATCTGAACAGATATTTCTCCAAAGGTATACAAATGGCTTATGCTCATGAAAAGATGCTCAACCTCATTAGGAAACGCAAATCATAATCACAATGAGATACCACATCACAGGATGGTTAGAATCAAAAAAATCAATAACAAATGTTGCTGAGTATGTAGAAGTGAGAACTTTTGAATGCTGCTGGTGGGAATGTAAACTGATGAAGCACTTTGGAAGACAGTCTGGCAGCTCCTCAAAAGTTTAAACAGTTACCAGATGACCAAGAAATTCCATTCCCAGGTATATACCCAAGAGAAATGAAAATATACGTCCACATAAAAATTTGTACATGAATGTCCATAGCTGCATTATTCATAACATCCAAAAGTGCAAACAATCCAAATATCCATCAACTGATGAACTGATAAATGGGAGTATATCCATACAATAAATTACTTTTCAGCAATAAAAAAGTGAATTGATATATGCTATAACATGGATGAACCTTGAAAACATGCTAAGAAGCCAGTCACAGAAGACCATATATTATACAATTACACTGATACGCAATGTTCGTGTAAATACATAGAGACAGAAGATAGACAGGTGCTTGCCTAGGTTGTTGGGGGAAATGAAGAATGAAAGTTAATGGGTAGAGTTTTTTGGGGGGAGGGTCAGGGTGGGAGGTGGGGTGATGAATATATTCTAACATTAACTGTGGTAATAATTGTACAACTCTAAATACACTAAATTACTAAACTACTGAATTATCTACTTTAAATTGGGGAATTGTATGGTACATGAATTAAGCTGAATAAAGCTGTTATACATATGTATTAAAAAGAAACAGTGAATATCATTATGCAAATAACTAAGTTACTTATATGTATGACAATTTAGATCACAACTTCCTAAAAAAGCAAAGGTTGTTTAAGCATAATTATGTATCTTAGTAATATAAATTTGGCAAAATCAAAATGTTTACCCACATACAACGTCACAAAGGTCCTCAATAAATGTTTATAGTAAGTGATCAGGAAACTAAACCTAATGCTAACCTTGATCTTTAAAAAGAGACACCAGATTTGGCTTCTTTGTCTTTGATCCCTAATGTATTAAAAGTTCAACTTTGGGGCTTCCCTGGTGGCGCAGTGGTTGAGAATCTGCCTGCCAATGCAGGGGACACGGGTCTGGGAAGATCCCACATGCCTCGGAGCAGCTGGGCCCGTGTGCCACAACTACTGAGCGTGCGCGTCTGGAGCTTGTGCTCCGCAACAAGAGAAGCCGCGATAGTGAGAGGCCCGCGCACCGCAATGAAGAGTAGCCCCCACTTGCCACAACTAGAGAAAGCCCTCGCACAGAAACGAAGACCCAACACAGCCAAAAATTAGTTAATTAATTAATTAAAATACTTATTAAAAAAAAAAAAGTTCAACTTTGAATTTTTACCTTATAAGACTGAAATCAAGTCTGGCCATGTCAGCACTATCTTCTGGGATATTACGAGCCAAGATGCCTAATTTAACAAAGTTAGAGTATTAGGTTCAAAAAACAAGTCAGAATAAGGTACTTCTTTCCAACATGATCCCATCTATCAAGTTAAAGCCCCTAGCATTGCCTAATTAAGAATACCAGACAGTACAAAACTCAGATTAGTGGGTATACTTAAAAATTGTTTGCATCAGTTCCCGATTCCCTTTTTCTTGAGCAACAAAACATAAAAGGAATTTTCATATAACTGTTGTCAGTTCCATCACTCCATGTACTCCCATAAATAGTGAAGCATTTTGAAAGAACTCCTTTGAAAGTCAGTTACACTGTGATGCTTTATTCTAAGTTTGGAATCATCATAAAAGTTTTTTCACACTCTAAAATCTAAGTATTTTCATTAACTCCAGCAGGAAATATCACACTCTAACTTATTTATCAGGCCAGGACTAATAGCAAGCAGAGGAATCCATCAATTAATAAAGCAAACCAGATTTTAAACAGGTTCTAATGTGTTATGAACTTTAGCAGCACATGTGACAAAACCAGTATAACCTCACAGATAATTTTTTTTTGAGCTATGACCTGCCTTTTTCCTTATTCCTTTGTTTATTCTACAAAGTAACTGAAAACCACTGATTGTTTTAAATTGAAGGTATCAGCCACTTACCAGCATGGACTGCAGGATGCAAGGTTTTCACACGCCCCCCTAACATTTCAGGAAATCCAGTTACCTCAGAGACATCTCTGAAAACAGATAAACAGAATATTGCTAGTGCTTCTGCTGAGTTGTCATTTTACATTTTACATCATTCCAAAGCATCTTCCAACATTTTTTCAGAGCCTGGATTTTCACAATTCAGAAAATGAATCATAAGCCATACTAATGAAATATTAAGAAATAAATTCAACTCACAAGTAATTTGGCAATATACAACAAAGTATTAATATTCTTATCTCAGAAACAGACTAAAGAGAAAGCAAGGATTTATTTTTATGATTAAACAAGCATAAAGACAGCAAAGTAAATGAGTGGGGCAATAAAGATTGTTTAGTAAAGTGGTGTTGGTATTAGAACAACTGGTTAACACTATGCAAATACAAATTCCGAATCAAAAGTTTGAGCACTTTAATAAAAGAAAAGTACCAAAATTAAGTATGTGAGGAATGCTTTCAAAACATTGAACAAAGGACTGATCTATGTAAATGTAAAAACTTTTTACTCAATACATGAAAAGAAAAAGTAAGCTGGAAAAAGATAATGACAAAACATGACAAAGGGACACATAAAAGACAGCATTTAAATATCGATCCATATCACCAAACTGACCTGAACCCTCTCTGCCAGAATTTACAAGCAAATTTTTAAAAACCCACAATATGTGAAAAAAGCAAGAAGCAAGACCACCTATCTTCTGTATGAGCTATGAAATTAAAAAATATGCTTATAAAAACACTGGAAGGAAACACATCAACATGTTGAACATGGTTACCAGAGATGCTAAGGGAAGAGAGACCGAATCTTAAGAGTTGAATTTTAATGATGTCTACAGTTTCACTAAAGAGCCAGTCAAAACAGTTCATATGCATTCTGCAAATCACAACTTCCTTCTTGCCCAACAGACAGTCCACCTAAATTAATCTGTTGTGGCTGAGGAGGGCTCTGAAATGAGAACTCTGGGGGTCCCAACTCCTTACTCTGTAAATATGAACAGAAGTTACTAAATTTCTCTGGGCCTCATCTTCCTCTTCCACAAAGGTGGTTAAGTAGTTGACCAATCTCACAGCCTGGCTGGGAGGAGTAAATAACGTTATTTTACTCAGTGCTTGGAATACATTACTTTCTGGTCAACGTCATCACACTAGGTTCTGATTGGACTTAACTTAGAAAGCAAGTTGTGCCTTACCTGACTGCCAGACCAGCATCTCTGAGAGCTTTTGCAGTCCCTCCAGAAGCGATCAGATGCAAACCCACAGAAGCTAGGTTCCTGGCAAATTCCACAAGGCCGGTTTTGTCAGAGACACTAAATAAGGCTGAAACAGAAAACATTTCTCATCACTCGCTGTACATTATATTCCTCAAGGCCGGGGAGCGGGAGTGGGCAGTCGGGAATCTCAAGGCCCTCACTACCCAGACCTTGACCCGGGGCCGGGTCTGCCGCCAGCGAACCGCACTACCGCGGGCCGGGGCCTAGCAGACCGCAGCGCCGCCTCCCACCCTGCCGGGCCCCCGCAGCTCCCGCCCGGCCGCCGCCATTGCCGGAGTTTAAGGTCGCCGCGCGGCACGGATGCCGATGGCGCGGCACCTCCAGGGCGCCAAGGGGCTCACCGAGCTGGCCGGGTGCCATGGCTGCAGGCGGCGAGACCCCAGGGAGCGCGGGGCACAAAAGCGGAGACGCCACGTGCGGAGGGGAGGGGCGGTGCGGCCAGAATTTATGCCGGAAGGAAGCGGGGCGGATCCGGTGGGCACCTGATCCGTCACGTGACCCAACCCTCCCCCTGTTCAATTTCAGACGCGGAATCGGAGCCTCGGGGCTGTAAGGGAATGCGGGGTGGGGTGCGGTGCAGCTGGCTTCCTAAATCCAGAACTGGAAGGGATCACCGCCTACAGCCTCACACTCCGAGAGTTGATTTGTCCCTGCCCTCAAAATGCGGTCGCCCCAAGCCTCAGGAGCTAACTCCTGTTGCCCAGGGCAGCCTGTGCCGGAGGCTGATCAAAGTGTCAGAAGCCCTGACGGAGGAATCCAGAAAAACACGAGGAAAAGTTCTTAGAGCAGCAAAGCTAGAAAGCATCTTGGCAATCATCTGCCTTCCTCCCATTTCCATATATTAAAAAAAGTAAAACGAAGGCCTAAAGATTAAGTGACTCCACAGTTCCCAGAGGCAAAATGAAGTGAAATTGACATTCATTTGAGTTTTGGATTCCACATTATACAATAGCCTGAAATCTGCTTATGAAAGGTGGTGTCTTCTGGCAAATCGGTAAATATTTAACTCAAGCCTGGATGAGAGGAATGATAATGGTTGGGGTGGGGGCGAGGGGAATGCCATTTTTTATTTTGGCTGCGTCTTGAGGCTTGAGGGATCTTAGTTCCCCAAAGGGGATTGAACTCGGCTTCCTGCAGTGAAAGCACCGAGTCCTAACCACTGGACCGCCAGGGAATTCCTGGGGATGCTTTTCTTAATCCATGAAAAATAGGGAAAGCAAAACTGAACACATTCATTTCTTTTAGAAAATAACATCTTTGCCACAAAATATACACACGTTGCTGTCTAAAGAAATATTTTTTAAAATGTTCCTTGTTAGAATTATATTACAAAATAATAGTGCTGCCTATCTTTTATACTCTGTCTTGGTCTCACAGCTGCAGAAAAAAGTCTTCTCTTACCCACATGCTATTTATTTCTGTTTTTCCTCTTCCCTGATTCTTCCAGTCTCTTCTTTATTCCCCAAAGTGAATACCTATTGGCTAAAATCAAGGGCTGTATTTTATAACCTCTGAATATGTGAACACTTTGCTCTGAATATTTCTCACATTTCTAAGAGAAATATATTAAGATTATAATGGTGTCTTCAGAGTGTGTTTGCCAACTGTGAATTTAAAAAGACAAAGTTCATAGCTCGTAATAAAGGAAATTTCCCTGGCCAGTCACTGTAGGTTTTTATAGGATACAAAAAGCAGAAAATAATGCAGAGATTTAGTGATAAGAGGAAAATAAACAGCACTTAGGCACTGGGCATTTTTCCTGCATGTGAATTTCAAATATTCAATGTAATAAATATTTGTTGAGCCCTGTCTGCCTGAATGGCAGAAATAAAGTGTCAGAAAGACAAAGATGAATATCAACTAATCACTGTTTTCAAGGAGCTCATGATGGAATGTAAGTGTAGCAACATAGTTAGGTACAACTAGAAAATACTAATAGAAAGAGAAAACATGGTATTAAACTGATTTTTGTAGAGGTCCTTTGGAATGCTGCCATATATACTAAAAAAGAATGAACTGTGGGTTCCAGACCAAGACACAACTCTCTTCATTTAATGATGTTTGCTAAGATTAGTTCTAACTAATCCTGCCATAGTATTAAAGTTCAGACTTGATAACTATCTCATATGTTAATGGCAAGAGGAGTAAATGAATTTTTTACTAGCTTTGTGATCCTGACCACATCACTACATCTTTGAGGACCTTAGTTGCCTTGTGTGTAATAAGGGCATAATATTTGTTATGTAAGCTTCAGATTGTAAGATGCAAATTAATTTATTGAAAGTACAAACTATAAAGTGACTAATAAGGGTAACAAAGAAGCATATTTCCTTCTTGGTTCATTCCCTTGATATAGTTGACTAAATGTGTATCTCTCTGGACCTCATAGTATGCCCTCCTTAAAAATGCTAGTCACAAGCAAGCTAGTGTGTCAGAAATGAAACGAGAGATATTTTCATAAAGATGTGGATTCACCTTCTAAGGGTCTATCACTAGCATTCCTGTTCCAGACAGACAGAAAAGAACATGCGTGCACTATAATGATTATATTTTCATTTCTTCTCTTCTTACTTCACACCCCTCCCAAAGGAAGCTTAAAGAACCTGAAATCATCTTTATATATCTAAAAACATTTGATATGTTTATAAGTAATTTCAATTTCTCAAGTGTGCTATTATCTGTTTTTCTTCTATCTTGTTTATTCTTTGTGTAAACTTATCATTTCCTCCAAAAAGCCTCCATTCTACTCCCAAATCTGTGAACTCCTACTAGACTCTAAGGATTAGTAAGGCTGCTCATTTTGGGCCAACTTGCTCTAAGGGTTTACCACTCACATGGATATAGTCTGCCATATAAAGTGATTCCCAGGAGCTTGGATAATCGGATTAATGCATTAAGGATTATCAATAAAATTTCTCTCTAATCTAGAGGTTAAACTATCTTATGACATATTAATGAATCTGAACATTTTCCTTGAAGGTTCTAGTGAAATAGGAGGGAAGGGGGGCAGAGCACAACCTTTAAAAGAATGACATAGCTTGAGGACATGACATAAACTGATTAGAACCAGATAGATCCAAGATGGCTAGACCTTGAGCCTCAGTCTAGATGGCTAGAGCTTGAGCTCACTGTAACACATCAGCAAGCAAAATGACACACCCATAGGCGCCATGACAGTTCCAAGGCAGACCATAAAGATCAAAAAGTGGGTGGTGGCCTAATTCCTAGAAATCCCCACTCCTTCCCCAAAATAGATGGAATACTCCTCCCACTCATTAGCCTGTGAAATTACCCACCCCTATAAAAGCTGACAACCCCCATACCCTGGTGCCATCTCTCGCCTTCTGAGCTGGCCCACACTCTGTCTGTGGAGTGTGTTTCTTTCTAAATAAATCCGCTTCTTACCTATCACTTTGTCTCTCACTGAATTCCTTCTGGGACAAGACATCAAGAACCTGAGCTTCATTAAGTCCTGAGACCAGGTGTGTGATCTCAGTTAAAAGACCGTGGGTTCAAGTCCCAATCTGAGTTGCAAGGTTTCACTAGGGGTGTTCTGAAATGTAAAGTTGGCAATAATACAAAGAATGAATTAGAAGAACTGTAATCAGAAAAACCACTTAAGAAATCACACAAACCCTAATCAAAGACCTGAAAGCATGGAAAAGGAGAGATTTATTGGAGAGAAAATCAGGGGTAAAACCTCCAGCACATGGAGATGAACTGCATAAGAGAAACATGAAGTGGAAAGAAATAAGGGAGGCTCCACCATTTCTAGCTTGGCCATCTGAGTTGCTGTGAAGCAAATCACTAACATTAAAAAAAAGAGAGAGAGAGAAAGAACAGTTTTGGTGTGTGTCTATTTTTATTTGAGGTCAACGTGAGCATTTGGGTAAATTTGCGTTTCTGTTACCAAGGCTGTTGCGCCAGATCCTACCGCGGCCCATCCCTTGAATGGAAACCAATTATTCTTATATTCTTATATAATTATATTCAATTATATTCTAAGTTTCAGGAGGAAGCTGCAAAGAGAAAAAAAACAAGAACTAGTTAGAACCATCTACGCCCAAGATGGTGGAAGATTTGACTTCCAGCAGACCTTGAGCCTCATTATACACTCATTGTAACACATTAGTATGCTAAATGACACATCCACCATTGCCGTGACAACAACCCCAAAAGCCCATACAAAGACTGAAAAGGAGTGTTGCATCATTCCAAACCACACCCCTGTTCTTGGATAACTCATGAATATTCCTCCCATTTTTTCCAATTCCCTTGCTTTTACCTCAACCTTCCTATATATTTGGTGTCTCCGCCCGAATTGGGTTGAGAAGTTGATTTGTGAACTAGGTTCCTGCTTCTCTATACTTTGGCTATTGAATAAAGCTTGTACTGTTGCAGTCTCAGCATCTGCTGTTGGCTGCGTGAATCTGCTTGGAAAAACAACTTCCCTGGCCGAGACAAACGGTCTTGGCTTGGGGCTAGGACCCTGGCATGTGTCTAGTTGACCAATTCGGTAACATTTCTAGATGTTGATTTTGAAGTATAAATAACAAAATGAAAATATACAGTAAGTTTTTGGGAATACAAATGCAAATCAGGAATGGACATGAGGCTAAAGATAAATAGATTTGGAAATTTAATGACACTGAAGTAGTAGTTGAAGTCTGAAAGATGATAAACTGCCTTAATTAGGCCCAGCAAATAGGTTAAGTCAGAAGGCCAAAGAAAGAATCTGCTCGAGCAAACACTTAATGCCCTAGAGTGCATGTGGATTTTAACCATGTAGCCTTCGTATAATTAATACAATGGCTGATAGAGTAATACAAAATTGGTATTACGGCAAGTGTTCATCTGGTGAATATTTATTGAAGATGATATTCATTCACTCACTCACAAATTCATTCAAAAAATATTTACTGGTGGCTTACTATTTAATGAGGATGCAAAGGTGGACCGAACAGATTAAAAAAAAGAAATCTCTGCCATCACAGAATTTATATCTCAGAGGAGGAGACAGTCAATAAACAACAGAAATGCATAAAATGTACAGGGTGTTGGATACGGAGACACTTCATCCCTGTGGGAAAAAATAAAGCAGGGAAGAGGGTAGGACAGAAGAGACCTGCAATTTTAAGTAGGCTCCTCAGAGAATTTCATACTGAGAAGGTACATTTGACTAAAGAACTGATGATGGAGGAGGGGTAGGAAGTCATAAGGTATTTGGCAGAGACTATTCCAGGCAGAGAGAATAGCAAGTGCAGCGGCCCTGCATAAGGGTGTGCCTGTCAGGTTGAAGGAATGGCAGGGAGCACAGTGTGGCTGCAACAGAGGGAGCAACACTAAGAAAGAAGGAGCAATGTCAGCAGTCAGACTGTACAGGGCTGTCTGGGCCACTGTAAAGACTTTGGCTTTTACACTGAGAAGGGAAGCCGCTGGAGAGCTTTGAGCAGGAGTGAGGTCTAGCTTATGTTCTAACGTGTTCTCTCCAGTTGTACAGGAGTGAAGGTGAAAGCAAGGAGATCCCTAAAGAGACTCCCTGTGCTATGCAGCTGCTTCCCACTAGCTAACTATTCTACATTTGGTACTGTATATATGTCGATGCTACTCTCACTTTGCCCCAGCTTCCCCCTCCACCCATGTCCTTAAGTCCATTCTCTACGTCTATGTCTTTATTCCTGACCTGCCTCTAGGTTCATCAGTACCATTTTTTTTTTTAGATTCCATATATATGTGTTAGCATACAATATTTGTTTTTCTCTTTCTGACTTACTTCACTCTGTATGACTGATTCTAGGTCCATCCACCTCACTACAAATAACTCAGTTACATTTCTTTTTATGGCTGAGTAATATTCCATTGTATATATGTGCCACATCTTCTTTATCCATTCATCTGTCGATGAACTAATACCTTTTAAATAAGTAAGTGTTTGCTAGAAGAAGAGATAGGGGAGTAGAGACTGTATTCAAGAGAGGAGAAACCAGTATGCACAAAGGTCAAGAGGAAGGGAAGATTACCATCTACAGAAAAAAGTGGAAGAAGCCTTGTATATCTCAAATGTAGAAAGTAAGGGGCAGAGGTATAGCTGGGGTATTGGAATGGGTCTATTCGAATTGTGAATTTTAGTCTTATTTCTAAGGGTAATGATAATAAGCAACTGAAGAGTTTTAAGTAAGGAATCAACTCAACAGATTTGAATTTTAAAAAAACCTTCTGTTTGCTGTGTGGAAAATATTTTGGAAGGAAACTGGAGGGGATGTAGGCGATGACAAAGAGAAATTGATGGTAGTTTAGATTAAGGTAGTGACAATAGTGATGGAGGAAAGTGAATAGACTCAAGTAATGTTTAGGAGGTAGAATCAATAGCATTAGTGAATGACAGGATGTGGCAAATGAGAGAAGAAAGAATCTTAAATAACTACAGTTTTCTCTTTTGAGTAACTGCCATTAACTGAGATGGGGACACTGATAAAAGGACAGGTGACAGTGGGGGTGGTGGTGGTGGTGGTGGGAGGGGGTGGGAGATAAGGAACTCTGTTTAGGACATATTACATTGGAGGTTTCTGACAAAGTTGTTAATGGAAATGACGAAGAGAAGTCTGGCCTGGAGATGTCAGTCTGGCCCCTCAGCATATCAATGGTAGTGAAATTTCCCTGGATGAGGAAATTTGGGGAAGGGGATTGCCGAGTGAAAAGAGGGCTTTGGACAAAGTGTTCAGGACAAAGCTTAAGATATCACAAAAGCCAAGGACAGAGAGTAAAAAAAGCTGTCAAATATTTTAACTATTGTTGGAAAGCAACACAAAGACCTAAAAGTGATTATTGCGATTAGCATTGTTGTCATTGTCAAGGTCAATCGTGGTGTTGGTAAGATCAGCTTCAGTGGAGTGGTGGTAGCAGAAGCCAGGCAGGAAGAAGGATGCCAGGCAATACTGAAATGCGTCCGATGTTGACGATGGTGAATTTATAGAGATTGTTGAAATACGTGATTGTCCTCTAGCAGCTTGGTAGTCCTCATACAGACACAAAGAAGGCAGATGGTTCATTTCATCCAGGATTGGGGTTTTGACAGGAGGATGAGAAAAGAACAAGAGTCAATGGACTTTGGTATTTTGGTAAGTGTGATTGACTTGACGGGCCACGAAATATAAGCTGGGTAGGGAGAGAAGTAAAAGCCAAGAGGAAGGCTGTAGCACGTGAAGATGAAGAACAGTTAGGGGTCATGGAAACCTGGAAGGATGGAAGCACTGTTTTAGAGAGTGGGTTTATAGGGTGGAGCAGTCTTGGGTATTGACAATATTCAGAGTGTGACCATGGGAGTGGGAAGTTAAGGTGGAGTGTGGGGAAGGTCATTGGGATGCCCAGGACTGTGCCAGTTTATGTCTCTTGTCCTAGGGTACTTGTTAATACCACCAACTTTTACTTTCAAAAACATGCCTATTTGGACAATAAATTGTATGGTCCAAATGAGGTTTTATCATTTTGATAATTGAATAATATGTAACTCTATAAGAAATACCAATTCTAATAATATATTAGGTAGGAATTTCTTAAAGGTAGTTATAATGGATTATGTTCATAAATTCATATTACGTTTAACATTTTCAGGTATCTTTTTTCATTTTGGCAGTTACTTTAGCTCCTCTAGATATTTAAGGAATTTAAAATTAAAGCCAAATTATTATTATTTTCAATATTGATACTAAGAATTGATTCAGACAAGAATCAACAGCGAAAATGGGGCTCCAGCTACTACGCAGTGCCTTTTTAGATAATGGACATTCTGGGCTAAGATTTACAAAAAAGTCCTTTAGTTTTTACTTAGTTTTGATGATTGAAGTTCCTTTTCCAATCACCTGCTAAGTAGACCAGTCCACAGCTGGAACTGGCCTTTTCCTTGTCAGTCTTCCTATCTTATTCTTCCCAGATATAACTGTCTGGATTTTCAAGTACCTGCTAATGCCCTGGGTCTTTCTGGTCATCCCCACCCAACTGTTGAGTTCCTCTGCCACTTATCTTTGATTACTGGTGTCACACATTTGTCAGAACTGGGGCTGAAGATTACCATTTCCTCCATCATATTTCACCCTTGGCTAAATAGTCACCATCAGTTTTTGTAGATTTTATACAGTTCTCTCAGTACCTGGACTGCTGCTATCCTATGTTTTCAAAAATAAGATATCATAATGAATTCATCCCAAGATAAAACAAAGAGCTCTTATGTTATTTTTCCTTCTAAAGGCTTTCTTGATCACTCCCTTTCCCACGTAGATTAATTCTTTCTTCTCTGATCCTGGAGCTTACTTTAATTATAACACCTTTAACATTATACTGCATTAATTTCTTTGTAAAACTGTCTACCTCATTACATTTGATAGACAGGGACTATGTTTTATTTTTCTGTCTTTACCTGAATGCCTAATAAAATAATTAGTAAACAACAGGCATTAACCATTGAGCTTAAAATATGGGGCTCTACGACCCTCTATGCCTAACCTTTGTCATCTCAAATTCATAGACGCCATCACTCATTCATAGAGATCTTGGCACCAGGCTTACAGTCTTTCTTTCTACCTCAACTCCTATGATTATCTTGGTGACATCAATATCCCCATCAATGACCCATTCAATGCTCTGGTCTTTGAGGTCCTTGACTCTAAGTATAAAAAAGATATCTTGGGCTTCCCTGGTGGCGCAGTGGTTAAGAATCCACCTGCCAATGCAGGGGACACGGGTTTGACCCCTGGTCCAGGAAGATCCCACATGCCATGGAGCAACTAAGCCTGTGCGTCACAACTACTGAGCCTGCGCTCTAGAGCCTGCGAGCTACTGAGCCCGCTTGCCACAGCTACTGAAGCCTGTGCACCTAGGGCCCATGCTCTGCAACAAGAGAAGCCACCACAATGAGAAGCCCGCGCACCGCAACAAAGAGTAGTCCCCCGCTCGCTGCAACTAGAGAAAGCCCGCACACAGCAACAAAGACCCAACGCAGCCAAAAATAAAAAAATAAAAATAAATTTAAAAAAATATATCTCAAAAACTCTAAATCAATACAAATTTTGTGGGCAAAATTTTCTGGGTAAAATTCCTTGGAATATTCCTGGATTAACTCCTACCAATATATTATTAAAACTGGTATTCCAGTGTGAATTCTACTTACTAATGGCATTGGAACCAAGTGAAAAAATATTCTTAGGTGAATCATAACTTACTGCCCAAATCAGCACAGACCTAACAATCTCTGCCTTTTGAATTGGATTGTTTAGTCCATTCACATTTAATGTTATTATTGATATGTTTGAATTTATGTCTGCCATTTTGATATTTGTTTTCTATGTCTCATGTCTTGTTCCTTTGCTCTTTCATTACTGTGTTCTTTTGGATTAAGTGGATATTTTCTAATGTACAATTTTAATTCCTTTACTGATTTTTAGTTATATTTTAAAGTCATTTTTCTCAGTGGCTGCTCTAGGGATTATGATGCACCACTTAATTTATCAGAAATTACTTCTGATTTATACTAACTTAATTCCAATGAGATATAGAAGACTTGCTCCATTATAGTTCCTTTTCTTGTTACAAATCCAACAATGCAGTGTAATAATCGTTGTTTTATGTAATCATATGTCCTTTGAAGAAATTAAGAGAAGAAAAAATATATTTACCAAATTTTTATGTTAACAATCTTATTAGCCATTTCCAGTACTTTTATTTCTTTTTGTGGATTTGAGTCACTGTCTGATTTCACTTCCTTTCCTCATTATAGCTTCCTTCTTCCCCACTTCTTTGTCTTGTTATTGTTAAATATATTATACCTTTATATGCTATCAGCCCCCAAATTCAATTTTTTACGAATTATTTTATGCTATTTTTTAAAAAAGTCATTTAGGAGAAGAAAGGAGAAGACAAATGAAATTATACTATCTTTTGTAGTTACTACATAATTGCTTTTACTGGTACTCTTTGTTTTTTCATGTGCATTCAGATTACACTCTGATGTTACTTCCTTTCTGTCTAAAGAAATTCATTTAGTATTTTTTGCAAGGCAGGTCTGCTAGCAGCAAATTTTTTCAGTCTGTTTATCTGGGAATATCTTTCTTTCTGTCTTCATTTTCAGACAGTAGTTTTGCTACATGTAGGATTCTTGCTTGGCAACTTTTTTTCTTTAAGTACACTGAATATGTCCTAACTGCCCTCTGGTCCCCCTTGTTTTTGATAAGTCAACTACTAATCTTATTGGAATTCCCTTGTACATGATGAATCATTTTCTTTTTCTGCCTTTAAGATTTTTCTCATCGTCTTTGTATTTGAACATTTGACTGTGATATGCCTAACTGTGGATGTCTTTGGTTTTACCCTACTTAGAGTTCATGTGTAAATTAACATTGTCATCAAATCTGGGAAGTTTTCAGACATTATTTCTTCAGATATTTATTTCTGTACCCATCTCTCTCTCCCCTTCCTCTAGTATGCCCATTATACACATGTTGGCATGTATAATGGTGCCCCATATTTTCTAAGGTTCTGTTTATTTTTTTCATTCTCTTTTCTTTCTGTTCTTCAGATTGTATAATCTGTATGGATCTATCTTTAAGTTCACTCATTCTTTCTCTGCCAGCTCTTATCTACTGTTGAATGCCTCTAGTAAATATATCATTTCCATTATTGTATTTTTCAACTCTAGAATTTCCATTTCATTCTTTTTAAAATAATTTCTATCTTTTTATTGATATTATTATTTCAATGAATTATTATCATACTTTAATTCTTTTAACATGATTTCTTTTAGTTCTTTGAACATATTTACAATAACTAATTTAAAGTTTTGCCTGCTATCCCAAATTTGGGCTTCCTCAAAGGTAATTTCTGTTGTCTGTTTTGTCTTGTTTTTTAAACTAGGACACTTTTGTGAGTGAAAGTCATTGTTATTTAATAAATACACTGGGGCAAAATGCATAAACTCTCGTGGTCCTGGTAAAACTGGGATGTAAAGTTACACTTAAAACGCAATGTGACACTTGAAAAACTTAACAAATTGAGATTACCAATATTTCCTTCTGGATTTCTATATCCAGAAATGATTCATTTCTGAGACACATAAATCTTTGTTCAGAAAGGAATATATAAGTTTAGGAACTTGACTTGATATAGGTAAATACTTTGATACTTTCTATTGGGGAAAATCCTAAAAGTCAAAAATTAGAAACTGTGCTTACAGTTACTGCGTGTGGCACATACTTGGTTGCCTACTCAAAATTTCACTTCCCCCTACTTCTTACTGGCAGAACCTCAATTTTATTCCAGTTTACCCCTTTAAGAAGATCATATCCTTATGGAAGGAGCTTTTAATTATAATCACATTTCCCTTGGCAGTGATGGGTTTATGGGTGCATATATGACCAATTTTGGGGATAATAAGACATGCAGAAGATCTATTGGAGGGTCTTTTTAAAAATCTCTTAGAAGCTCAAGGAAGACGTAACCCCTTTTCTTCTGTTGGATACGATTCTTAGAGCATGACAACAACCTTTTAACTACCTCTTTTAACTATAAGATCTACCTTGAGAAGAAAGAAAGATGAGAGTAGTCTGGGCTTTTAATGCCATCATGATGCCTCTGAATTAACCATATCTTGAGCCACTCCCACATTCAAACTTCTTATTACTTGAGTAAGTCAATGTCTTTTTTTTTAAGCCAGTTGATTTCGAGTCTTCTATACAGGCATTTTAAAATGTTCTAAGAGATTTTTAAAAATTAAAAAATAAATAATTGTTTCAGAAAGAGACTAGCAAAGGATAAGACTCATTCACACTTAACACAGTGTGTGGTTGACTTGAACTGTCTCATCCTGGTCTGTCCAATATGGTAGCCACTAGCTATATATGACTATTGAGCACTTGAAATGTGCCTAGTCTGAACTAAGAGTTCTGTAAGTGTAAAATAAACACCATCATTTGAAGACTTAGAACCAAAATAACAAGACATATAAAATGTCTAATAGGGCTTCCCTGGTGGCGCAGTGGTTGAGAGTCTGCTTGCCAATGCAGGGGACACGGGTTCGAGCCCTGGTCTGGGAGGATCCCACATGCTGCGGAGCGGCTGGGCCCGTGAGCCACAATTGCTGAGCCTGCATGTCTGCAGCCTGTGCTCCGCAACGGGAGGGCCTGCGATGGTGAGAGGCCCGCGCACTGCGATGAGGAGTGGCCCCCGCTTGCCACAACTGGGGAAGGCCCTCGCACAGAAGCGAAGACCCAACATAGCCATAAATAAATAAATAAATAAATAAATAAATAAAGAGTTTTCATCACAAAGGAAAAAACTTAAAAAAAAAAAGTCTAATAATATTAATTGATTACATTTATTACATTGATTACATTTATTATTATGTAATTGATTACATTTAATTAATAATATTAATTGATTACATTTATTATTATGTAATTGATTACATTTAAATAACAATATTTAGGACATATTGGGTTAAATAAAATAAATTATTTAAATTAATTTTACTTTTTTTTCTTTTTACTGTCTTTTCAAGATTTTTTTTGATGTGGACCATTTTTAAAGTCTTTATTGAATTTGTTAAAATATTGCTTTTGTTTTATGTTTTGATTTTTTGGCCACAAGGCATGTGGGATCTTAGCTCCCCCACCAGGGATGGAACCCACGCCCCCTGCATTGGAAGGCAAAGTCTTAACCACTGGACCACCAGGGAAGTCCCTCTTTTTCCTGTTTTTAATGTGACTATTAGAAAATTGAAAACTACTTATGTAGTTTCCATTATATTTCTACCGAACAGCACTGCTCTAGACAGAATCAAAGAATTGTCACATCATATGCAAATTGGGGTAAGGTACAGAATTCCTTGACATGCATTATACTTGATACTTTTCAAATACAATTTATACAGCAAGATTCAAATATAAATTGCAAATTTTAGGAATTGTCTGAAATTAGAAATGTGGTATACTTGATTTTGTCAGAATTCTTAGAATTTCCAGAGACTTAGAATTGATTATACAAAATCTAGTCTACCTAAATTCAGGATTTGGGTACCAGATTTTACAGATGTATTCTTCATATCTTCCTCCTGTCTCTGAGATATTAAATAATGTTCAGGGAAAATGTATGTTGTATTACTTCAATGCTCTAGATCAGAAATCTAAGTTCCTCTGACTCTAAAATCCTAGATTTTGAGTTCTGTGAAAAGGAATGTTTCTAACAATAGAAAAAGCTAAATTAAAATTTGACTTTAAAAACCTAATCTTCATTAGGAAAAAATAGAAATAGAACAAAGCTTGATATAGACTCTCCTTATGCTCCTATAGGACTTAAAGGAAGTGCCTTTATTTCTCATGCTGAAAAGTGATCATCACGTGAAAGTGTTGTTTCCTTTCAGGGTTGCTTGCCAACATTCCAGTTTTTAAATTCGGAAAAAAAATAGTTGAATATATGTTACTGAACACAAGTTTGTGTGCCTGATGCACAGTGAGGCCAAACAAACTGAAATGTTGGAGTTTGGAACAGAGAAAGGTTTATTGCAGGGCCAAGCAAGGAGAATGGGTGGCTCATGCTCAAAAACCCTGAACTCCCCAGGGTTTCAGGGAGAAGTTTTTATAGGCAAAATTTGGGGTGAGGGCTGCAGGGTGTGTAACATTCCTCTGATTGGCTGGTGGTGAGGGAAAACAGTCCTGTTACCTCATCACCAGCCAACCAGAACAAAGTCTGCACACAGTGGAAGATAATGAAGACTTTGACCCCCTTCCCAAATGACTCTCCCTTTAAAAACTTTTGTAGTCGAGCAAAATCTTCGGAGTTGGTTTTTAGACATTAGTCCACTTTCTCCTCAGGTTGCCGGCCTCCTGAATAAAGCAACATTTCCTTTCCAACCAACAAAACCCAAAGTTAGCAGAAGGAAAGAAATCATAAAGATCAGAGTAGAAATAAATGAAATAGAAACAAAGAAAACAATAGCAAAGATCAATAAAACTAAACCTGGTTCTTTGAGAAGATAAACAAAATTGATAGGCCATTAGCCAGACTCATCAAGAAAAAGAGGGAGAGGACTCAAATCAATAAAATTAGAAATGAAAAAGGAGAAGCGACAACAGACACCGCAGAAATACAAAGCATCCTAAGAGACTACCAGAAGCAACTCTATGCCAATAAAATGGACAACCTGGAAGAAATGGACAAATTCTTCGAAAGGTATAACCTTCCAAGACTGAACCAGGAAGAAATAGAAAATATGAACAGACCCATCACAAGTAATAAAATTGAAACTGTGATTAAAAATCTTCCAACAAACAAAAGTCCAGGACCAGATGGCTTCACAGGTGAATTCTATCAAACATTTAGAGAAGAGCTAACACCCATCCTTCTCAAACTCTTCCAAAACATTGCAGAGGAAGGAACACTCTGAAACTAATTCTATGAGGCCACCACCACCCTGATACCAAAACCAGACAAAGATACTACAAAAAAAGAAAATTACAGACCAATATCACTGATGAATATAGATGCAAAAATCCTCAACAAAATACTAGCAAACAGAATCCAACAACACATTAAAAGGATCATACGCCATGATCAAGTGGGATTTATCCCAGGGATGCAAGGATTCTTCAACATACGTAAATCAATCAATGTGATACAGCATATTAACAAATTGAAGAATAAAAACCATATGATCATCTCAATAGATGCAGAAAAAGCTTTTGGCAAAATTCAACACCCATTTATGATTAAAAACTCTCCAAAAAGTGGGCATAGAGGGAACCTACCACAATATAATAAAGGCCATATATGACAAACCCACAGCAAACATCATTCTCAATGGTGAAAAACTGAAAGCATTTCCTCTAAGATCAGGAACAAGACAAGGATGTCCACTCTCGCCACTATTATTCAACACAGTGTTGGAGTCCTAGCCATGGCAATCAGAGAAGAAAAAGAAATACAAGGAATACAAATTGGAAAAGAAGAAGTAAAACTGTCACTGTTTGCAGATGACATGATACTATACATAGAGGATCCTAAAGATGCCACCAGAAAACTACTAGAGCTAATCAATGAATTTGGTAAAGTTGCAGGATACAAAATTAATGCACAGAAATCTCTTGCATTCCTAAACACTAATGATGAAAAATCTGAAAGAGAAATTAAGGAAACACTCCCATTTAGCATTGCACCAAAAGGAATAAAATACCTAGGAATAAACCTACCTAGGGAGACAAAAGACCTGTATGCAGAAAACTATAAGACACTGATGAAAGAAATTAAAGATGATATCAAGAGATGGAGAGATATACCATGTTCTTGGATTGGAAGAATCAATATTGTGAAAATGACGATACTACCCAAAGCAATCTACAGATTCAATGAAATCCCTATCAAATTACCAATGGCATTTTTTATGGAAATAGAACAAAAAATCTTAAAATTTGTATGGAGACACAAAAGACCCCGAATAGCCGAAGCAGTCTTGAGGGAAAAAAACGGAGCGGGAGGAATCAGACTTCCTGACTTCAGACTATACTACAAAGCTACAGTAATCAAGACAATATGGTACTGCCACAAAAACAGAAACATAGATCAATGGAACAAGATAGAAAGCCCAGAGATAAACCCACGCACCTATGGTCAACTAATCTATGACAAAGGAGGCAAGGATATACAATGGAGAAAAGACTGTCTCTTCAATAAGTGGTACTGGGAAAACTGGACAGCTACATGTAAAAGAATGAAATTAGAACACTCCCTAACACCATATACAAAAATAAACTCAAAATGGATTCGAGACCTAAGGGTAAGACTGGACACTATTAAACTCTTAGAGGAAAACATAGGAAGAACACTCTTTGACATAAATCACAGCAAGATCTTTTTTGATCCACCTCCTAGAGTAATGGAAATAAAAACAAAAATAAACAAATGGGACGTAATGAAACTTCAAAGCTTTTGCACAGCAAAGGAAACCATAAACAAGATGAAAAGACAACCCTCAGAATGGGAGAAAATATTTGCAAACGAATCAATGGACAAAGGATTAATCTCCAAAATATATAAACAGATCATGCAGCTCAATATTAAAACAACAAACAACCCAATCCAAAAATGGGCAGAAGACCTAAATAGATATTTCTCCAAAGACATATAGATGGCCAAGAAGCACATGAAAAGCTGCTCAACATCACTAATTATTAGAGAAATGCAAATCAAAACTACAATGAGGTATCACCTCACACCAGTTAGAATGGGCATCATCAGAAAATCTACAAACAACAAATGCTGGAGAGGGTGTGGAGAAAAGGGAACCCTCTTGCACTGTTGGTGGGAATGTAAACTGATACAGCCACTGTGGAGAACAGTATGGAAGTTCCTTAAAAAACTAAAAATAGAATTACCATATGATCCAGCAATCCCAATACTGGGCATATACCCAGAGAAAACCATAAATCAAAAAGACACATGCATTCCAATGTTCATTGCAGCACTATTTACAATAGCCAGGTCATGGAAGCAACCTAAATGCCCATCGACAGACAAATGGATAAAGAAGATGTGGTACATATATACAATGGAATATTACTCAGCCATAAAAAGGAACGAAATTGGGTCATTTGTTGAGACGTGGATGGATCTAGAGTATGTCATACAGAGTGAAGTAAGTCAGAAAGAGAAAAACAAATATCGTATATTAACGCATGTACGTGGAACCTAGAAAAATGGTACAGATGAACCGGTTTGCAGGGCAGAAGTTGAGACACAGATGTAGAGAACAAACGTATGGACACCAAGAGGTGAAAGCCGCGGGGGGGTGGGGATGGTGGTGTGCTGAATTGGGCGATTGGAATATACATGTACACACTGATGTGTATAAAATGGATGACTAATAAGAACCTGCTGTATAAAAAAGTTAATTTAATAAAATTCAGAAATTAAAAAAGAAGAGTAGAAAAAAGACTCCATGTGCTCAATTATAAGATGAAACACAATTGTTATCTGTCTCCTTTCCCCACCAAAGCATCTAGTTTAGGATTAAGATCAAATATCAGATCCAAGAGATCCCACAGTGCCTCTATTTATTATTGAACCTGAATGTCAAAAGAACTTCCAAGCAGAAGAATTACTTCAGCATAGCATCAATATAATTTATTATCACTTTTTTTGTCATTAAATATTAAGGGATGTCAACTGTAAATTAATATAATTTTTAAGTTTGTTTTGTGAAACCCAAACATAATCTACTTGGACTCTTTGATGGTAAGTTTTCGATATGCATTTAAGAACGTGTCTCCTTTATTTGTTTTTTGGATGGATATAATAGCAGGAGAGCAGAGGGCAAGGACTAGGTCCTTGAAGCTACATAATAAAGAATAAGTATGATTTTTGTCTTCAGAAAAAACTTTTAACTGTTTTGGCCAAAAATGAAAGGAATCTATAAAAAGCTATGTTTAAATAAAATGATCAGTTTTCATTTTCAAGGATAATGCAAACTAGAAAGGGGCCAGAGGACCTACGGTTAACAGAGCACAAATGTAAGTGGACAAAGTACTCATGGTGCAAATTCATTTACAGGCTTCCTCCTTCCCACTGAAAATTCATGTTTGCTAAAATGTTAAGGGCAAGGAGACGGGAATGGATAAAAGGAGGGCATTTAAGACATTTAAGCTTAACAAGGGCAGAGAAATGGAGAAATCTAAGAAAGTGCAATCACAGAAGAATAATTAAACCATTTTCTGCTTAGATTATTTTCTTCATAATATTTATGCAATGAGTTCATGCAGTTCTACACAGAATATTAAGCATATCAAAAGAAAAGCATTACCTCAAAGAGTAATGAAAGCAAAGATGATTTATTTCTAGAACAGTGCTCCCAGGAGAACATGCCACCACTAGTGAGCAGCAAAGTTTGCTCCCTGGGTCATCAACATCAACTTGCAATCTCAAAGTCAAAGATAATCAACTATATTTGCATAATGTTTTTAGGTTTAAAAAGTGCTCCTATAGCTCATTTTCATTATAACACAATGAGGGGCATTCTATTCTTATCCCCATTTTTCAGATGCAGAATGTGAAGCCCTGTAGAAGCTCAAGGTCACGGTGCTAGAAAGTGATAGAGTTGAAACTATGTTTTCTACTCTAAAGTTTGTGCTCGGGCTAATAGTACAGAGAGTTAATGATAAAAGACACCCTCCTGGAATCATAAATTATAGCCAAAAAGGAGCAACCACTGAATATTTCAGGTGTACCACTGATTTTTATATGTTTTTTTTTTTGCTGTTAGGTAGGAGGAGAGGTGTAACACGCCACATTAATTTTAAGTTGCATTCCAATTTTAGAAAATTAAAATAAAGTGTGTCATAAACTTATGTTTGTGTGTGTGCATGTGTGCACATGTGTGCTGATAACCTCTTAAAGAAAGTGGTACAGCACATGAAAAAATGCTCAACATCACTAATTATTAGAGAAATGCAAATCAAAACTACAGTGAGGTATCACCTCACAGCAGTCAGAATGGCTAGCATCAAAAAATCTACAAATAATAAATGCTGGAGAGGGTGTAGAGAAAAGGGAACCCTCCTACACTGTTGGTGGAAATGTAAATTGGTACAGCTACTATGGAGAACAGTATGGAGATTCCTTAAAAAACTAAAAATAGAGCTACCATATGATCCAGCAATCCCACTCCTGGGCATATACCCAGAGAAAATCATAATTTGAAAAGATACATGCACCGCTATGTTCATTGCAGCACTATTTATAATAGCCAGGACATGGAAGCAACCTAAATGTCCATCAACAGAGAAATGGATAAAGATGTGGTACATATATACCATAGAATATTACTCAGCCATAAAAAAGAGCGAAATAGGGACTTCCCTGGTGGCGCAGTGGTTAAGAATCCACCTGCCAGTGCAAGGGGCCATGGGTTCGATCCTTGGTCCGGGAAGATCCCACATGCCATGGAGCAACTAAGCCTGTGTACCACAACTACTGAGCCTGCACTCTAGAGCCCACATGCCACAACTACTGAGCCCACGTGCTGCAACTACTGAAGCCTGCGTGCCTAGAGTCTGTGGTCTGCAACAAGAGAAGCCACTGCAATGAGAAGCCCGTGCAACGCAACAAAGAGTAGCTCCCACTCGCCACAACTAAAGAAAGCCCGTGCGCAGCAACAAAGACCCAATGCAGCCAAAAATAAATAAATAAAATAAATAAATTTATTTAAAAAAAAAGAATGAAATAATGCCATTTGCAGTAACATGGTTGGCCCTAGAGATTGACATATTGAGTGAAGTTAAGTCAGACAGAGAAAGACAAATATATGATACCCCTTATACACGGAATCTAAAAATAAAATGATACAAATGAACTTATTTACAAAACAGAAATAGGGTCACAGGTGTAGAAAACAAACTTATGGTTACCAAGGAGGAGAGGGGGGAGGGATAAATTGGGATTAACATATACACACTACTATAAATAAAATAGATAACTAAGAAGGACCTACCGTAAAGCACAGGGAACTCTACTCAGTGTTCTGTAATGGCCTATATGAGAAAAGAATATAAAAAAAAGTGGATATATGTATATGTATAACTGATTCACTTTGCTGTACAGCAGAAACTAACACAACATTGTAAATCAACTATACTCTAATAAAAATTAATTTAAAAAAATAAAGTGGTACAATGAGTCTGTACTCTTCTTATTCTTGGTCATGTCTTCCTAATTCTCTCTCCTTTTGTTTCATACTAAAGTGTGTTCATCCTGTATATCATTGCTATAGGGCTAGTTCTCACTGAAATTTCAAAGTGATGCATACCAGATGATTCCTGACTCATTAGCAAAGTTAGAGAAGGATCCTAAGGTTTCCTTTCCTTTTCAAAAGCATTGATTCCTTTTAAAAAAAAAGCAATGCCCAATTTCAGGGGTAGTAGTAGTGGTTGGTGTCAAAAGAGAAGATATTTTGCTTAAGTGGAATTTGCAACACTGTTCATTAACACTACGGGAGTGGATGTATTCTCCACCTTTATTTTGCATTCTTAAGAAGGCCCACCTCTTTCTTGCCTTACATGTATTTCCGTCTGCTAATGTTGGCCAGACAATTTTCAGTATGCAGCAAATATGACTGCTTTGTCACCAGGATTTTTGAAAGATTGAGAGACCGTGGGCTACTATTGAAATGAAGGAATTGGGTTAGATCATTTGACAGGTTTATTGATTCGACAAACATGTAAAGATTACCTACTATGTGCCGTACTAGATTGCTACTGGGAGCATTAAGGTAAGGAAATAGTTTTCAGACAAAACAAACAAACGAAAACTGAAAACTTTCCAGGGACACGTGGTAAGATCCAGACAGCGCCAACATCAAACGCAAAATGGGCGTCAGCGGCTCCGCAGAAAATCCTTTCTCCAGCTTCCTTATGTAAGGAAATACAGGTGACCCTTGAACGACTCGGGTTTAAATTGCACGGGTCCACTTTCATAAAGACTTGTTGGTCCTCCATATTCTCCGGTTGGCATTCGCATCCGCAGATTCGAAATTTCCATCCACAGTGGGTTGAATCCGCGCATGCGAAACCCGTGCATAGAGAGGGCGGCCTGTGGGCCGTGAACATGCGCAGATGTTGGTGCCCGGGCCTTCTGGAACCAATGCCCCGCCTTTCCCTGAGGGTTGACTGTACTAGCAAAGCGCTGTTTAACAAATAGTGCGTTATCCAGTCTCTCGACGATCCACAGCGTGTTGTGCCGAAAAACATGGGAACTGATCGGAGTGGGTTTGCAGTTGTCAGGCTCCCACGTAGTCCCAGAGGATGCCCACCACCCGCCCTCCTCACCTTTGTGGGGTCCCATCTCACACTAGCAGGGCTGGTCTGGCGACAGGACGCGGCAGGAGTGATGCGGACGCTTCCATCCGGGACTGTCTGGCTTCTCCCGCCTTGGACGGCGAGCCGGGCGAGGCCGGCCCGTGCTGCGAGCGGCCCTGAGGAGAGGCCAGCGGTGAGGAGCTGGGCTGCGGCGGCCGCGCCTTCGGGGGACCGCGGGCTCCGCGAGGGACCCTGATCCCCAGCCACCGCCGGATGTGGACCCACAAATGGTAATGAACGTCCGTTGTTGGAAGCTGCTAAAAATTTGGGAGTAGTTTGTTAACACACTAACAGAGCGGAAATAGCTTTCTAGGCCCCCGAGAGAGCCGCTCCTGCCCGGGTGCCACGTGAGCAAACGAAAACTTAAAAGGGTCACTTTCAGGTCCTTGTCGGTGCCCGGCTTGACCAGAAACGCAGTCTAGGCGGTCAGCCAGCCCCCTCGCCCAGGCCACCGCTGGGCTCTGCTCTCGCGTCCTTGTTCCCGCTCACCCCACACCCGCTTGGCTCTGTGGCCCCAGCCAATCAGGTATTTTCTTTTCTTTTCTTTTTTTTATAAATTGCTCTTGCTTAACCATTCAGTCTATGGTTGGGTTTTTTTTTTTAATTTTATTTATTTATTTATGGCTGTGTTGGGTCTTCGTTTCTGTGCGAGGGCTTCCTCTAGTTGCAGCAAGCGGGGGCCACTCTTCATCGCGGTGCGCGGGCCTCTCACTATCGTGGCCTCTCTTGTTGCGGAGCACAGGCTCCAGACGCGCAGGCTCAGCAATTGTGGCTCACGGGCTTAGTTGCTCCGCGGCATGTGGGATTTTACGGGACCAGGGCTCGAACCCGTGTCCCCTGCATTGCCAGGCAGATTCTCAACCACTGCGCCACCAGGGAAGCCCCAATCAGGTATTTTCTGTTCGTTTCTTTCTGGTTCTTTATTCTTTGTCCTAGAAAAGCGTCCTGCCTTCCGCCCCGTTTTGCAGTTCTCTGAGAGGAAACTGTCCGCCTCATGAAGTGTTAGATAAAGGTGTTGCTGTCACCTCAGTTGTCTTCTTTAATCACTTCTGAACAGCTTTTGGCAACGAGGCATGAGATCCGAAGCTGACTGCTAACAGCCTATGGGACAGCGAGACATGAGCGAGGCGCCTGCTGTATACCCTTCGAGTTCTCGGCCCCTCTCATCCTTAACAGCTGTGGGTAAGTGACTCTCAAATTGGAGCTCCACTCCCTTGAGTGAAGTTCTACAACACAAACACTCTCTCTCTCTCTCTCTATATATATATATCTCCCAGAAAGTTCCTGGGATTCTAGAAAGACTCCAGGGTAGTAATATTGGGAGCCCCCCAAAGTGGTAGCCATTCAGGGACTCAATAACGCCTCAAGGTAAGTCCACAGTATAAACTGCTGGGGGACTTGGGAAAATAAATGAGGACAAGAAATTTGAACTGCTTTGACCATCAAAATCAAAATTTGGCAGAAAAGCATTGATTCTCAAAGCTTTTTTCCATCCCTGCACTTCCCCCACCCCCAAGAATGCCTCACATAGTCTTTACGACTCAGCAGTGCATCTGTATCCAACCACTTGTGGTCAAACACCTGGAAGTTGCCCTGAATTTCTTTTTTTCTTCTCATACCCCACATCCAGTCTGTCAGTAAATCCCATCAACTCTATCTTCAAATGTGTACAGAATCTAAACACTTTTTACAACTACCTATCTGGCCAAGTTATTGTCATCTCCTTCCTGGATTATTGCAACATCCTTGTAACTGGTTTTCCCATTTTCTGCCCTTCCCCCTGCAGCCTGTTCTCAACAGTGTGACCAGGTGGAGAAATCCTTTCAAAAGCGTATACAATCATCATTCATCTCTGCTCTAACCCTTCCAATGGCTTCCCCCTTTCACTTTGAGTAAAAGCAAAAGTAGTTATAATGAGCCACAGACCTATACAATCTGGCCTCTTACTTTCCTTCCTCTTCCACTATTCACATTCCTGTCTGTCCCGCTGCAACCACAGTGAAATCTCTGCTGCTGCTTCAGCATTCCAGTCATGCATCCACTTTTAGGGCTCACTCCCTCTCCAGTCTCACATCTTTCCTCACTGTCAACTTTTCAGAGAGGCCATCCGTAACTGCACTTTCCATTCATTCCATATCTATTTACTGAGCACCTATTCTGTGTCATGCAGTGTTCTAAAATATTGGGGTACAATAGTGACTCAAATAGACAAAAAGTCCTGCCTTCATGGAGTAAGAGAGGTTGCAGATAATAAGCAATGCACAAAATAAAGACATAAATTCAACCTTAAATCTTATAGAAAAAGAAAGTATAGAATTCTTTACAGAGGAGCAAAAATGACATGCTTCAGTGATCAAGGCAGGCCTCACTAAGAAAATGATATTTAAGGAAAGACTTGAGGGAGAAGAGGGAGTTAGCCACTCAGGTATTTACAAAACCCTTCACATCCTTCTATACTTCCTTCCCCTTCCAGTTTTCTCTCTATATAGTCTTACTGCCATCTAATATACTATAATTTTACAGATAAATGAGGTGATTTTATTAACGTATTATATCTTCCATAATTAAATAATGGGATAAAATTAGCTTCTGATAAGCCTCTGAGAGAAGCCTTCCTCATTTGACTGTGTGTAAAATGTTGCTTGAAAAAATATGATCTTTTAGAGAGGATAGACTTTGGCAAAAATCAAGTATCATATAGACTTTAGGGAACTTGTTTCTTTTGATATGAAATCCTGTTGGACTCGGTGTAGAAAATCAATCTATAAAAATACCTGATAAGATGTAAGAATTCTTCATGACATTCAAGAAAGGATTCTCTCGCTCTCTTTCTCTCTTCCTTCCTCTCTCAGGTTTTGTCACATGGAACAAGAAAACCAGTTTCTTCTTTATGTACAGAGACCAAGGAAGGGTGAGTCCTTAGATACTGAAAGGAGAGTACATTCTTTTTTTTAAAACCACCAAAAGCCTCTGGCAGAGGAAGAAGGGCTGTAGGGGTTTTTATCACTCTTAGAACTGGTTTGGTGAAAGGGAATCCACATTCCCTGGAGAAGCCAAATAAGTCGGAGTGAATTAAATATAAGCTGAGGATAGGTCAGCCTCAGATAAAGGCTCCAGTATAACAACTGATGATTAAAGCAAAATAAATTTTTCTATACAAGAGAAGCCCTAGCTATTAATAGTTTGGTGAATGAATTATTAAAACTAAGGGTGATCAATATTTTATGATCGATATTCTTCTTGTCTTTCATTAGTTTAAAAAAAAAAAAGTCATTGGCTAGAGTCAGCTCTAGGTTTGACATGTTTCTGAGCCCCCGTACCATGATAAAGAATGCTGCCAAACTGTGAAATTTGGCTTGTACAATTGGAGTTATTTGGGGGCCAATGCATTTGTGCTGCTTCATCCAGATTCTTACTAATCAGTAGATCCCTCTTGTGACTAATAATCCATCATGAATTTGCAAGACTTGCTTGATCATCTGGGAATCATAAGGAGGCCTTGGGCTCCTTAGCATAGTAACTAACAAGCTGAGCTAATTGGTCACACACTGCAGTAACTTACAACATGATTATTTATGGTATGCCAAAGATAAAGTCTTAAAGCATGTTTATATCAAGGACACTTTAGTTTATTTATAAAATTAAAAAAGAAGAGCAATAGTAAATGGAATAGTATTATCATACTTCCCGGACATGAAGTTTACAATACTGAACAATTTCCTAAAGGAATGTTTTTTACTTCTTTTGAATCTGTAACCCCTTTTTTAATAAACATAAAATTGTTATGCACCATTTGCAAATCATTGCTATCACCTGCACATTCCCACCAACCAAAATAAATCTATGATGCTTTATTTACCATAGTCAGATATAAAATATTATAATATTGTTTGCTTTTACAAACTACAAATATACTTCCTGAAATGTCTGACATGTCCTTTCTTGTTCTTCTTCTTCTGCCTGTTTTATCTCTAACCAACCAGGCTCAAAATTAAAAGCATATATCCTTTGATGTGATTTTCTGCAAATGTATGCAGATTTAATGTATAATTTCAAAATATAAATATAATTTGTATATAAGATAGCATGGATCAAACTTTTATTTAATTAGTAGGTTAAAAAAACCAGGCTAAATAAGAATATGAGATTGATATGTATAATAAGTAAAAAAGTAAATAAAAAGGAATCCTGAAATTAGATTGCTAAATTATATGTAAATCTGGCTAATGTTCTACATGGCAATAAACCATAACCTTCAGAGTAGCTTCTCTTCAGGACGAAAATCATTTGCAGTTGATCAGTTTCTATAAGTTAAACATCTAACTTCACAGAACTTAGACCCTAATGAGTAGTGATATTAAAAGATAACAGAATCATGTTTTCTCCAAATTTCTGGTAACTTTTTAAAATACAAGTTATAAAAATGTGAGCATATGATACGAATAGTAAATGATGAAGCGGTGGGCTTTTGGGGGCAAGCTTTTACAGTGATTGTGTAATATCACACCACCTTTCCCTATCCATCTCCCAAAATCACTTTTTCGTAGAATATTTTGGAAATTTTGTTCATCCTTCACCAACTCCTGAGCAGTCCTCTTGACTCTTGCCTTTCTTGGCTTACTGTTCTTCCCATCTCATGTTGTTCTGCTTTGGGACTGATCAGTACTCTTTCTGATGCTAACGATGCTTACATATTCTGGAAAACAGGCCTCCCATGATTGCATGCAGAGGGGTAGATGAGCAACTGGCTGTACTTCCTTTTGTTACTCCATTCCTTAGTTTCATTCTTTGCCACACTAGGCTGTGCAGATGTATCCGATTCACCTGTTGTGTTGGGAGGAAAGAGAATTAGGACATAGAGAAAAGTTTTAAACTGTATGTTGCATGTCACTATTCCCATTTCCCAAGGGAAAAGCTCCCAAAGGCTGGAACCTTTGTGAAGGATTGCCTTTGTGGACACAATTCAGGTTCCTTCCTTGATCTCCTGCCCTCAGTTCCACATTTCTTGGTACCTGCTTTCTTCTTCATACCTATGCTGTGTGAATCTCTGATTCCCTTTTGGGAAACCCTCTCTATTCACCGGGATGTGTTTGATCTTCCTCTACCATGTAATCTCTGGACATAATTATCCACAGCATGACTTGCCTGAATATCTGTGTTATTCAAGCTAGAATATCACCCCTGGGAGCTTCACCATGATAGTCTAAGGTGGGCACTAGACTCCTTGTCAAACCCCCTTCTCCATTCCCTCTTTCCTACTCCTCCTCCAGTGTTAAATAGAGATACACCATCTCATTGGAAGCCTCCCATTATCAAGTCTAATACACACAGACACACCTATTTCCCAAGGAGAAAGGTACTTTGTAGAGAGGAATAGAAATCTTTAGCTAAATATGACAATTGGCCAGGGTCCCTGCTCTCTTATATATGTATCACTTTATATTTATTACCCTGAGTGGTAATTGTTACCCTTTAACATAGTTTCTTCCAAACTATGCCTTTTCCAGGCACTCTTGGCCATCTGCCCTTGTTCTGTACTCTTTAATGTAGAAGGAATTGAATAAACTTTGAAATGACCACATTAGTGAGAGTAGAGTAGAGCATCCCCATTTCACTTTTTCTGAAGCAGCAGGAAGAGTCATAGAGGATTTCTTTTCCTCATGCCCAAGCATCATTTCTTCTATGCCCAGGAATCAGGAAGGGAGTTCTTCTAGTTAAACTTACTCTTTTTGGAAAGAACATGGCAGAAAGTTTTTAATCATTGTTATGGGTTGAACTGTGTCCCCTTAAAATATATTTTGAGCTCCTAACTCCCAGTACCTGTTAATGTGACCTTATTTTGAAAGAGGGTCTTTGTAGATGTAATCAAATTAAGATGAGATAGGGCCCTAATCCAATATGACTGGTGTCCTTATAATAAGAAGAGGAGAAGACACACAGACACATACACAGAGAGATGGCCAGGTGAAGATGGAGTCAGAGAATGGAGTTATGCTGCCAAAAGCTAAGGAGTGCCTAGGACTACCATAAGGTGAGAGAGGTGAGGAAGGATCCTCCCCTGGAGGCTTCAGAGGGATCATGGCCCTGCCAACCCCTTGATTTTGGACTTCTAGCCTCCAGAAATGTGGGGGAATAAATTTCTGTTGTGTGTGTGTTTTGTTTGCCATGCCACACAGCTTGTGGGATTTTAGTTCTCCGACCAGGGATTGAATCCAGGCCCTCGGCAGTGAGAGCGCAGAGTCCTAACCACTGGATAGCCAGGGTATTCCCAGTTTCTGTTGTTTTAAACCTCTCAATCTGTGTTACTTTCTATGGTGGCCCTCGCAAACTAACAGAAGTATCATTGTCATCATCATCGTAGGTACTGTTAATGGCGTCTGCTGTGTGTCATTCAGTGTGTCATTTGCTTGACTGCATCGTGTGCTAGATGGAAATGTAGGTTCTGGAGTCAGAGTCTGTGAGTTCAAATTCTGGCTCACACTAACTAAGGCAAGTTATGTAACTGTTACTTATTTCTATTATTTTCTCAAATCATTGTAATAACCTTAAAAGGTAGATATTAATAGCCCATGTAACAGTAGAGCCTTCTGAGGCATAAATTCACCATTTACCCATGGAAACGCAGTTGGATATATTTTAAATGTTTTTTAAACTTTTTATAATACTTTGAAATAATTTCAAATTCATAGGAAAATTACAAGAATAACACAAAGAACTCTCACATACTGTTCACTCAGACTCCCCAGGTGTTAACTTTTTTTTTTTTTTACCACATTTGCCTCATTGTTAGTTTTGTCTCTATATAGTTTATATATTTTATATTTTATTCCCTTGAGAAGTACAGACATGTGCCCTATTACCTCTTAATACTGTAATATGCAGTTCCTAACAAGAGCACTCTCCTGACTAATGAAAGTTCAATCATGAAAATCAGGAAATTAAGGTTGATACATTACCATGTTGGGTATTTTTTTAATTGAACATTTTTATCTAATAGTAACATACATACAGAAAAGTGCACAAATCATAGGTACACAACTCAGTGAATTTCCACCAAGTGAACTCATCTTTGTAACTACCAGACGGGTCAGGAAATAGATCACTATTAGCATCCAAAAGCTCCCCACCCTGTGTCCCTTCCCAGTCACTTCCTGCTTCTCATCTGCCTCCTTCTCTTCCCCAAAGGTAACCATTATTCCGACTTTTATCACCATGGATTAGTTTTGCCTGCTTTTAAACTTTATATAAATGGAATTACATAGCTGTCCTTTTTTTTGTTTGTTTTGTTTTAAAAGACTGACTTCTTTCACTCAATATTATATATGTGAGGTTCATTCTTATTGGTGGGTATATCTGTAATTTGTTTATTTCTTATTGCTGTATAGTATTTCCTTGTATGGATACATTCCAGCTTACCCATTTTACTGCTGTTGGACATGTGGATTGTTCTTAGTGTTTGACTGTTAAGATTTTTGTACATGTCTTTTGGTGCATATATGGGTACATTTCTGTTGGGTTTATTACTAGGAGTGGAATTGTTAGGTCATAGGGTGTGCATAAGTTAACTTTTAGTACATACTACCAAATAGTTTACCAATGTGACTGTACACTATTTAGCAGTGTATGAGAGTTCCAGTTGCTTCATAGCCTTACCAACACTTGGTGTTATCCTTATTTTTAATTCTAACCTTTCTAATGGGTATATAGTTATATCTCATTGTGTTTTTAATTTGAATTACCCTGATGACTAGTGAATCTGAGGACCTTTACATATATTTATAGACCACTTGAATAACCACTTTTGGGATGTATTTGGGGACTGCTGGAGTTTAATTTTCCCTATCTGACCTCAAAGTTGATTTTTTTAAGTTGTTATTCTAAATTCTTTTTATACATCATGGTGTAAAATTTTAGTTGGTCAGTAAGAACTAAATGAGCACTCTAATAACAATAGTGCTGTAGGAGCACCAACTTCAGTTGTATTATCTATTTATCACTGCATCAAGGTGTCTCACACATAAGGCTGGTGAGCTGATGCTGGCTGGTGGCAGGAGACCTCAGCTCCTCACAACATGGACCTCTCCATAGGGAAGACTAAGTGTCCCGCTTAATGGTTGGTGGTTGGCTTCCGCCAGAGTGAGTGATGCAAGAGAGAGCAAGGTGGAAGCTGCAATGTATTTGATCATCTGGCCTTGGAAGTCACACTCAAATCATTTCCATAGTATCCTGTTGGGTATACACGTTAGCTGTATTTGATGTGACTGCACAAGGGTCATCTTTGAGGTTGGCTGCCACAGTTGTTCTTATAAACTCAATTGCCCAAGGTCTTTTAAAAATGTAAATGGAGAAAAAAATTACTTAACACATGTGTATTCTTTTGACAAATATTATAAATTAATTGATGGGTAACTCACTTCTATTTCTTATAAGTGTTTAAGAGATCTGTGGGAGTAAATGAGTTTGGATATTTTTGGTAGTTCTTTTTACCACTGCTCTCACTTCTTTTCGTCTTTCTCATATTTGATGACTTACGGAGTAAACAGACTTGGTGTATATTCGTAAGTTTGCTGATAGTGAGGTAGCCTATCATGACAAAGCCTAGCCACTGTCCAGTAGTTTCTCTTGGTTGCACTCAAAGCTCAAAAGTACTCTTTAAAATATACTTCTCTATTTCTGGTCTTCTTGGCATATGTCTAAACTAAATAAAAAACTAGACCAAAGCTGTATGACCTGAGATGTTCATCCCAGTATGAAAATAATTAACATTTACTGAGAAAAGCCAGGTACTGCGTGTAACTCTTTTCTATGCATCGTCTTGTTTACTATTGCAGCCCTGTAAAGTAACTTGTATTATTATCATCTTAATTTTTTATAGCTGGGAAAATTGCTGTTTAGAGAGATGAAGTAACTTGACTAAGGTCACATACCTAATAAGTGGCAGAGCCAGCCAGCCATTGAACCAAGTCTGATTTTAAAGCCATCTTCGTAACCTCTAAAAAAAATTGTGTTCAACAATAGGAGAATGCCCATGTGCATTATTAACTTCAATACAATATAATATTATGCATTCATTGGAAATTGTGTACTCTAATTTCTGTTGAGTTTGGAAAATATATTTTAATAGCAAATAGAAGAATAAGATACACACTGATATGTTGTGATACACATATTATTATCTCAGCTATATAGAAAATTAATTATGTGTGAATATCCATAGAAAAGAAGGGCAGTAGTATGTCTAAGCATTAGTAATGTTTATCTCTAAATGTGATAAGACTATGAATGCTTTTTGCTTTCTTATTATGCATTTCTATAATGAATGTTATTACTTTTATAATCAGGAAAAAGGTATTAAAAATCTTTAATACTCACAATGTGAGAGAAAATATAAAGACTTGGTTTTTATGATTAAAGGAATGATTCCATTTAATAACTGCTGGATCCATTTAAAGGTGCAGCGATTCAATTTGAGATCTGTTTTTGTTGTGTTTGGCTATCAGATGTTCAGGCACAATGTGGTATTCTCCTGCTAGCTGTATTCTCTTTCTCTTTTTGCCTTATGTTGGAGATAAAGCTGAAAGTGTGTGTTTTTCACTGAGAAGCTGGCATTTGAATGAAACCATTGCTTTCCTCAGCTTAAAGAAGATAAAAGGAGTTATCAAGTAATGTTTTCTTTCACCTAAGGATGTGTTGGTCCCACTCCAACAGTTGGAATTGATTGAACTCCAGTGCTTGCAAATTTAAAAGCCTAACACAGGGGATCTGCTCACTCTGAATTTTACAAATCAATGGATAAACTCAAAACAAAAACCCATTACAAAGCACCTTAATGTTTATCTGTTTGGCAAGATAAACATTTGTAAACAAGCATTTTCAAATGTGAGCTTCAATAATAACACTATGAGATCTGTATTGGAGGTTAAAAATTTGCATAGAACTATAAAGATAGGACAAAGCCAAAGGAGAAAATTGCTTTTTAAAATATTGTCTTCTGATTCATATTTTCAGTTAAATTGTTTTTCATTTATCTAGACTAGAGTCATTTCTCCTGACTTTTGATAACATTTTTATTATTGTCTATGGAATGTAGCATCTCATGAAATAAGCATGCCTTTGGTATTTGATTAAATAGTATTGCTTCTTGGAAGCCTATAAACCATTGAACCAGGCGAAAGAAATGTTATTAAATTGACTTATATCTGATGAGCGTAATGATTGCTAATTAGTTTACTATTTAACCCGAAGTTGTCAAATCTAAATCTTGACATTAAATTTAGACTTCATGTTTTACTTACTGAGATTAACCAAACTGGAGGAAAATTTTTTAAAAGACATTATCTATGTGGAATCAGTACTTTTGCATAAAAAGGTAAGTTATTAGATTTTAATCAATAGACCTAAGGGCCTTAACGTCTAGATCAGTGCTTTACAAATTGTCTTTGAACCAGATGATGGACCAGATCCCCTGGCCCCCTCCAATTTGTTACTGACCAATACTTTTATAAACTACAGTAATATTGATGTACTAGAACAATGGAAAAGTGAAAATAAAGCCATACAAAATAGAAACACACATTTTAAATTATTAGTTTCAACAGCCGTACAATTATCATCAAATTTTTCCAAAAGTTTTAAATCGTTACTCTCAATTTCTGTACTTATCTTGCCATGAACCAATAACAAATAATTCTTGGACCTGCAGCAGTGGACTGACCACACTTTATCTCTTCTATGGGTTCCTCTGCTCATTTCTCAGCCCCACACTGCCACTTGGCTTGGTCTGGGAATCGGATTAGGGAGTGGAATGAGGCTGACTTCATAGTTCTCACTTCCACCTCCCCTTGAGAAGGCCTGCAGACTGTAATTATATCTGTGTGGTGCCAGGATCTATCAACTGTAGTGTCCTGATGTTATCCCTGTATTTATAAACACTGAGGCAGGTGTTCCCAAGGTTCAGCTGCCTGTGGTTTCACATGATCACTCCAACTAGTAAGTGGGCCGATGTCAGGGGATCCCCAAAACAGCAAACCTAGCTCAACCAGGGGAAAATATTACTGAGTGTTTTACATCTGTATGGATGAAATGGTTAATAGCCTCTGCCGTGTGTATGACAGTCATGGCCACAACAATGAGGTTTTAAAAAATTGTTAGGACCCAGTGTAATTGCTGACACTGAGTCCCTTGCTGTGGCTCACGTAGACAACTTAATCTAATTCATTTAATTTTCTCCCGCTTCAAAACAGTGAGTTTTCAGGTCAGCTCAGGATTTAGAATTCATTCAACATTTCAAAACTTCTTCCCCCCTCCTCACTAGTTGATTCTGACACCTCAGGGAATGAATGCAGCCTACAGCCCAAGTCTGCAGGGGAGGGGTGGGATCCTCTTGCTTGGTCTTTTCTACCAGAGGTAGGTGGCACTGGCTGCCATGCTGTTCTCAGCGCAGTCAGCATGGCAGTGGCTTCAAGAGATGGGGAATTGGCATTTCTGCAGCTGTTCCTGCTTCTCTTAAATAATTCACTGGCGTGAAGATCCCCCAGATGCAACTGCATCCCCTCACCATGCTAGGGTCCAGGTACATCCCTCTGTGGGGCAGGAACTTCTCTTAGCTGGCATCTAGGTTCTCTTTCTTGGATAACTTCTGCCCTTCGCTCAGGGGACTATTGGAAACGTCAACACCAGGTTGTCCGACTTTGGAGCTGGGCCTTGACCCCTCAGCTCTTTTTCTCCTTACAAACCTTACCTTTGTAAAGGCCAAGAAATGGGAAATCCATCCAGTGACGCTCTAGCCACCAGGAATCTCTTAACCAGGAGCAGGGGTATATGGGTTGAAATGCTGGGGAGAGAGTGAGGGATGAGGAAAGAGAGGCGCCCTGCTACCCAGGTCACTTGGGCCCCAGGCCAGAATCTAGTTGCTCTCATGGCTCTTTTCCCAAAGTAGGAATGATTTTCATTGGATCATCCAGCCAGGAAACTTGGAAGCATCCATGAAAACCACATCTGATAAAAATAATCAATGGTGTTTAGAAATCAGGATAGTGGGTACCTTTGTCAGGGGTAGAGTCTGGGGGGCTTCCTGAGGTGCTGATAACGTTGTTTCTTGTTCAGGATATTGGTCATATAGTTGTGTCCATTTTTTGAAATTTTGAATTTTGTAATTTTACTGAGCTGTACACTAATGATTTGTATACTTTTTTGTATTTATGCTATACTTTCAATACAATTTATTTATTTATTTTTATTTATTTTTATAATTTTTTTAAATTTATTTTTTGGGCCGCGTTGGGCTCCGCGCAGGCTTTCTCTAGTTGCGGCGAGTGGGGGCTACTCTTCTACCTATCATATTGATATTTACTACCAGCTTATCTGTAGGAATACTTTAAAGATGAGATTGGTTTTAAAACAAATGGTTTAGGATGGATGGAGCTTGCTTTGGGAGGTAGCTTAACTGTAAACATGGTAAAAAAAAGAACAAAGCTCAAAATATCCAAATATTCAGAAATACAATTTAAGTGCTTCAGAAATACCATATATTTGGGGAAGCCACACTGATAGGCCCAAGTCTTAAGATGGTGGTAGCATACAGGATATCTCCATCTTCATTTTGCCTTAATCTTTGCTTTCTCCCTGCTCCTTTCCAAACTGTTCCAAGAGTGTATGTCATTCATTTCTGAGTTGATAATTAGGCCAGGACTCAAGATCACCAAATCCCTGAACAGCTACCTATTGTTATCACAGCTACTTCTAGATCCCCCATGGGAGATCCATGCAGTGAGGGTGAGGCCAAGCCCATGAGTACTGTTTATTACTATATAGGTTTGGTGCCAGCATCCTGTGTGGAATTCCTAGGCCTGCTGAGCTGTGCTGTACTGCGTAGGGCTGAAAACATTCCTGTGTGTCTTTTGTTACAGGCCTCACTAAAAGAGATTTCTTCAGATCTCACGTTGGTGGCAAAGAAAGGATAAACCCAAAGAAAAAAAGGGGTGTATGGGATGATTTCTTTTCCCCCCTAGGACCTAGGGTGAAGTGGTCCAATGCTCTACCCCAGGCCAGGCCTTTCTTTCACAAGCCAGGAAGCAGAGTTTGGGTGGGTGGTCAGAGGAGGCAGTAGAAGGAATTGATTAGTAGGTGGAAAGCAGGGTCTCTTTCTAGAGCTGATGGGAAAGTCATTTTAATGAGATAAGTCAGAAAGGACAGGACCTCTGAGAAACCAATTCCAGCTGGGGAGCATTGGCAGAAGATGTTGTGCCTTTTCCTTACCCTAACACTGGGAGTTCTTCCCTCTGCCCCAAAACCATGGCCCAATGAAGATCCTCAGAAATTAACACTGCTTCTCCTTAAGATTGGAGGGCGGTGGGGGGGGGGGACTGGAGCCTTGATTTGACGCCAGAGGCCAACGATGTATATTGTCCAACAGATGGTTAATGCCTGGTCAAGATTTACCTCCCCAGGCATGCCTAGGGTCTGTCACCTCTATCAATGGAGAGGTGAACCAGAAACTGGTGCTCTTGCCTACCAGCCTTCCATAGTGCCTGTGCTGCCTCTTTCCTCCAGAACTCCATTTAAATCAAGGGAGGCACAGATCTTGCTGGTTTGCATTATGACGAGGTGTATGTGATCACAGCCTCTGAATGCTCTGGGGTGCTCCGTGGCTGTGCAGCAACGAGCATGAATCAGTTAAGCGACTGTTACGTTCAGACTCCAGGCAATGGCATAGTCGGCTTCACACTGACTTTGTTATATGTGAAATCCCCAAAGAGAATAATACCTTATCTAAACTTTTATTTTGTAGTACAGTGAACATGGATCAATAATAAACTTCGTTCCAGTATAACATTAGTTTCAGAAGAATTTTCCCCCTTTCCTCTTTATCAAGAAATCAAATTATAACCATAAAAATGAAGGCTTTCTACTTAAGGACTCTGTGAAGAGAACAAGGGTTTCCATTTTAATATTAATATTTTCTCTTATTGTTTTAAAATAAGCTTGGGTGATTTTATACAATGTAGAATTAAATATGTTTCTCAGAACATGAACTTACACTTGGATATTTTTGAAAATTAACCTTTTATACATGACAATGAAATTAGATCATGTATTATTAAAATATAATTACTTTTAAAATTTAACTTGGGAAATTAAGTTGGGAAGTATATCAAATACATAGACAAGAATGAAAAATAGAATTATGGAAATCTATTATTTATCTACTACCAAACATTATTAAAATAATATTACGCTATATATACGTGAATAGTTTCTAAAGAAATGATATACTACAGGTATAACCGTGGCCGCCTTTGTTTTTCCCCCATTCCATTACCCTCCCTTGCTCCGAGAGGTAACCACTATTACGAAATCAATGTTCATCATTCCCATAGCTTGTATATTTTTACTGTGTATACATAGAAACTATACAGGCTCATTTTGTGTACAATCATACTATACATATCTTTCTCCACTGTGATTTTTAAACTCAACATTTCAGGTAGAATTTTTTTTTTTTTTGGCCGCAGCATGTGGGATCTTAGTTTCCCAACCAGGAATTGAACCCGAGCCCCCTGCATTGGAAGCATGGAGTCTTAAGCACTGGACCTCCAGGGAAGCCCTCAGATAGAATTTTAAACCTGGAGAACCTGGGATGTGTATAGAAGTAGATAAACCCCAAGCCTTTAACTTGGAATGCAGAGTCTTCAGGTACTACATGAACTCCTGAAATTATAGGTGCATGGACATTTTTCTAAGAAGTAATTCCATAGCTTTCACAAAATTCTCAGCTCCATCTTTGACCTCCTAAATCTTTCTTCAAAATTTTGAGATTCCATTAATGTACAAAGCTTTTTTCTAACTGTGATGTATGACTAATTTTCTTTGTTTTGTTCTATAGGTTCTATTCTGGTGCAGCATTTTAAAAAATTGTTGATTCTATTGTGTGTGTGTCTATACATATACATATAAATTTTTTCTTTTTTTTTTTGGGTGGTCAAGCGCATTTTGAAGGCAGGGAATGATTTAATAAACTGCAGTTACCACACTGACCGCTAGAGGGCACTAGCACAACTAAAACCGGAGAAGGCATCTTTTTGGAGTAAAAAAAATACAAATACCAGAGGAGTTGCTTGCAAGATCTTCACATATTTGCTTATCTCTATTTACAGATTTCTACATAGAGCTTCTAATATGTTCTAAAACTTTCATGTTCAAGCTATTTTAGTGTTATCAGTCTCATAAAACAAATTTAAAGCAGGCCTGAAAGCGAGAGTTTAAATAAATGAAGAACACCACAGCTAGATTCTGGCCACTTATCTAGTCATTGCTGAATTTTTGAGACACCAGTTACTGGCCAGTTAATTGATATCTTTATTGATAAAAATAAATAACATGATTTAGAAATTTACATAGAAAAAAACAGCATCTTCATTTAAGACTTTATGACCTTCCTATATATTCACTCTTTGGGAACATTCCCTATCTTTCTTTTGCCAGTTAAGAAGGTGGCTGTGGGCATTTTGCATCCTTAAGGCTGTGCGGCTGGAACTCTGGCAGAAAGCAGTTATTTCACCAGAGACCCTGCCTGCCCATCACCCACTTTCCTTTCTTTGTCTCTGCTGAAGAGCTAAGATAGGCAGGGATCAGTTTTCCTTCCCCTAAATGAGAACTACTCAGGGATTTTTATGTTCTAACTGCCAATTGTCAATTAAGAGAATTGCCAAGAAAAGCCATTCTAAGCAAGTATTTCAACATCAGAACATTAAAATAACTCATGTTCATAAAGCGCTTTACAATTTACAAGGAACATTTGCCTACAAGCCTGACAATAGTTTCTTGATATAAGAAAGTAATATATGCTTTTTCCCATTTTATGGATTAGGAAACTAATGTTCCTAATGTATTTAATGCTGTGGACTATTCTAGACCGTGGTTGCCCTTATGGTTAATAAGTGCAAGAGTACAGTCTTCTCTGGAGATTTTCTGATTTCTAGTCAGCTAGGAGTCTTTTCTATACTCATGTATCTATTCCTTTCCTTACTTGTTTTGAATACATTTCTTTTTGAGGTTTAATTAATCTATAGTGTGGAGTCTTTTTAAAAAAATAATGTCATTAAACCCACTTTCTTTATTTTGTTCTGCATTTCCCCCAAAATCTTTAATTCTATTTTAACCATTATTTTGATACAGTCTCAGAATTATCTAGTGAGAATGTAGCTGCTTACTAATTCATTTAATCTGTTGAACAAAGCGAAGGTCCCCATCCAAATGGAGCTTACATTCTAGAGGGAGGAGGACACATAACAAACAATAAAGATAACAAACAAGTAAATTACATCATTTGTTAGAAGATGCTAGGTGCTGTAGAAAAATGACAAACAGAGCAGAATAAGGAGACTGGAGAATCAGGGGTGGAGTTTACATTTTTAAGTAGGTGGGCCTTCCTGAGAGGGAGATGAGGGAGCTAACCCTGAGAATGTCTAGAAGAAGACAGACAGAATAGCTAAAAAGGAGTCTCTCAGCTCAGAGAGAACCTGGCTCGTTGAGGGTCTTAAAGGAGGAGACCAGCATGGTTGGGGTGTGGAGGGAGTGGAGGGGAAAATACGAGGGGAGGTGGTCAGAGAGGTACGATGCGGGGCTGCCCATGGTAAGACTTTGTGGGCCGCTGTACGGGCTTTGACTCACTTTGAGTGAAATGGGTGGTCATAGAGTGGAAGGACATGATCAAAGCAAATATTTTAACAGGATCTCTCCAGCTGCCATACGGAGAATAGGCTGTATGTGTGAGTCGGGGGAGAGGTTAAGTGTAAAATTACAGGTCTACAATTATAGCAATGCAGATCAAAGGTGATGGGCTCGGACCAGGGCACTGGTGGTGGAGGGGTGAGAAGTGGTCTGCTTCTGGATACACTTTCAAGGTAGAGCCAACCCAACTTCCTGATGACTGACCATGATGCGAGTGAAACAGAAGGTAAGAATGGCTTCCAGGTTTGCACCTGAGCAACCGGGAAGTTGGAGTTGCCATCAACCTACAGCGCTGTGAGTGGAACAGCTTGGTGGGTTAAGGTGGGTAGATCAGGAGTTCAGATCTGAATATATTCGCTTTAAGATGTAATTAGGCATGGAGTGGAGAAGTTGATTAGGTGGTGAGATGTGGGAGCTCAGAGTTCAGGAGAGAGGTATGGCCTGGACTAGGTGTAAGAGCCATCAGTGTTGAAGGCATGGGACTGGGTGTCACTGGGGAAAGAAGAGCACCAAGACCCTATTCCTGGCCACTCCAGTGTCAAGAGGACAAGCTGAAGAGGAGGAGGCAGCAGAGGAGACAGAAAAGGAGTGAGCGGTGATGTAGCAGGACAGCCAAGAGAGTCTAGTGTCCTGGTGAAGAAGGGAGTGCAGCTGCCTACTGAGCTCCTCCTCTGGACCCTGCAGCTCTCATGCCTTTTCCCACCCAGAAGAATTATTAAGTGGCCTCGGAGCATGGAAATTTTCCTCTCAAGGAAAACAGAGACAGGGAGATTTTTTTTTTTTTTTTTTTTTTTTTTTTTTTATAAATTTATTGATTGATTGATTGATTTTTGGGTGTGTTGGGTCTTCGTTTCTGTGCGAGGGCTTTCTCTAGTTGCGGCAAGCGGGGGCCACTCTTCATCGCGGTGCGCGGGCCTCTCACGAGACAGGGAGATTTTATCTTACTCCTGCTGTCTTTTTTCCCCCTCGTTTACACTTTTGCTTTATTTTTAAAAATTTTAGTATCAATTAAATTTTATTATCTAAGAATAAAATGCAGTAAGTAGAAACTTGTTGAAATAATTTAAATTATCAGGTCTTACTTCTGAGATAATGACTCAACATTTTATACAATTTTATACTTCTTATGCATGTGTTATTTACTTCAATTGTTTCAGTCTCTCTCAGATTAGAATACTTTGTATTATCCCATTTCATAGGTGCAAAAGACTGAGACTTAGAAACGTTACTTACCGTAACTACTTTTTTGACATAGTATATTTGATTTCCATAAAGCGTATACTTTTTTTAAAAAAATATATTTATTTATTTATTTGGTTGTGTTGGGTCTTAGTTGCAGCAGGTGGGCTCCTTAGTTGTGGCATGCATGTGGCATCTAGTTCCTGGACCAGGGGTGGAACCCAGGCCCCCTGCATTGGGAGTGTGGAGTCTTAACCACTGTGCCAGCAGGGAAGTCCCAAAGCATATACTTTCAAAGCATACACTTTTAAAGTGTGCATCTGTGACTAAAATTTGAAGCATAACGTATCTACAACTATTTTATCTAACTTTCTCTCACAAGGGTACTTTATAAAGACATATGTTAAAAAATATTTATTCCTAACATTCAGGAAGAACCTTTGGGGAATTTTCACCCGGGAAATATGCAGTCCTTTTACATTTAAAATTTATAGCAAGGTGGTTGTAATATAAATAGGGAGAACCTCTTTGTAGGGCAGCTTTGCAAAACTTACCAAATCTTAAAACTTTTGAATGTAAGGTTTTGATCCAACAATTCTATAGTTAGATATTTACCCTAAGGAAATAGAGATAAGAGCAGAGGGTTAGAATGAAGACTATGTATTACCTAAAAAAATTGGAGACAACCTAAATAAATTTTGTAATATCCAGGCAATGGAGGGCTACACAACTTAAAAAATAATGCACTATAACATTTAATGACATGGAAGGACATCCATTACGTAGTATAAGAGAGAGAAGAAAGCAGGTTATTAAGCAAAATGTATGCTCTCACCCTCTTTTATTGCAAATTATATTGAGAAGAAACTAGAGGTCAGCAAGCATTTTCTACAAAGGGCCAGACAATAAATATTTTCGGTTTTGTGGGCCGCAGAGTTTCTGTTGTAACTACTTGTTGTAGCTTGGTTGTTGTGCAAAAACAGTCATTCATAATATGTAAATGAATGGGCCTGGCTGAATTTAGCTGCTGGGCCGTAGTTTGCCAGTCCATGGTCTTTGGTAGTTTGCTGACCCCTGATCTATAATTGTAAACAGTGATTCATCTCTAGGAACTATAATTCTAGATTTAATTTTCTTCTTTTTGCTTCTCTACAAGATCATAGATAGTTCTTTGTTGCCAAAAGAAATGCAAGACGTGATGACGATAAAGCATTTAATTATATTTCATTTTTATATTATCAGTGATATATTGCTATTGTTAGTAATTCAGTCAGAATAGGATTGGGTTTTATCAGAAGAATAAATTAAAATAAAGGCAACACTTGGTTATTCAGATATTGAGTATATTCTGGTATAGGCTAGTTGTTTGTGATGTTTAAAATTCTGGACCAGCTTTCCCTGTGACCCAGAATATTTCCTATGCTAAATGTGCCCCCAAATAAAAGATGATTTTAATATTAGCTTCCAAAAAAACGTAATTAGGAATTAGGAAGTTTGGTTGGTAGGACAAATAGACATGGTACTTCGAAGAATTTTCCAAAAGCTTCTGAATTTTGGAGTATCAGCAGCATTCTTTGCTTTACTGGAAGAGAGAACAAGTCCAGTTGATTGTGTAAATCAAATACCTGCCAGAGTTCACGCAGGTCTTTCTGCGTTGCGGAGTCCAGTCAGGGCTGTGCTGGTAACCGTTTAACAGCCAGGCTTGGTGGGGAAGACAGGAGTGGGGGGGTGGTGGCTGATTTGTAGCATTTGCCAATTTCTTTTTTTTTTTTTAAACATATGCAGTGCACTCTTCCCCCCCCCCCCCGCCCTTTTTGGCTGTGTTGGGTCTTCATTGCTGCACCGGGCTTTCTCTGTTTGCGGTGAGCGGGGGCTACACTTCATTGTGCTGCGTGGGCTTCTCATTGCTGTGGCTTCTCTTGTTGTGGAGCACGGGCTCTAGGTGTGCTGGCTTCAGTAGTTGTGGTTCGTGGGCTCTAGAGCACAGGCTTGGTCATTGCGGCGCATGGGCTTAGTTGCTCCGCGGCACATGGGATCTTCCCGGACCAGGGATCGAACCATGTCACCTGCATTGGCCGGCGGATTCTTAACCAGTACGCCACCAGGGAAGTCCCGGCATTTGCCAATTTCTGTGGTGTAAATATTTCCAGCTGTGGGCAATTTCAAGCTACCAATGGGACTCGTAAAATCCCTGAATATTTAACAATTCCCCATGTGAGCCAGTGTGAGCCAGCTCCAGCACACCACTGGGTCCAATTAAAATGAATTTAGCCCTAAGCCCACTTACCATAAAAACACTAGCTCCTACTCTTCCTCCCCACTCTCCTCCACCAGATCTTTCTGGGAAGCCCCAAGTGTTGACATTCTCCTGGTAGAGATATCCTGCTGCTTGCTTTTTCAGAATTGCTCTACTCTTACCAATCCCTGTGGCCACTGAGGCTGCTGCCATCTGCTGCTGTGTGGGACTCAGCACTAATCTTTCCTTAAGAGGGCTTTTGTAGGTAACTGACTAGGTGGTCATCCACCGTTCCATTCCGTCAACTCTTGCCAACTCTGCTTGACTATCAAACAGGACTTTGTGTTAGAGTAGTGATCTGAGCAACAAGAAGGAATCAGAGTCTCATGGGCCTGACCTAGTGCTGGTCATTATAGATTCTAGGATGGCTTTGGTGGGAGGCACCACGGCGAAGTGGATGAGCGGGGAGAGCTGCACTTTAGGGACAGCAGTGGGGGAATCGGAATGCGTGTTTTTGGGTGGTGGTGATGAGTGCCTTCCAGAAACCCATGCTCTAGTCTGGCGGCAAAAGTGTGATTCTCTTCCCAGCTCTGATTACTCATTATAGTTTCAGCTAGACCACAGAAGGTTGACACTACCCAGTCCCTGCAGCCTAGGGATGGCACAGAAGGAGTCGAGTAGAGAATGACAATAACCCATTTGCAGCACTGGGAGTGCAGAATAGACTCTGGGGATTGTCTGGTCATGTGGCTGTGACCAGGTTCTGCCTGAGGCCAATTAGGTCTTTTATCGTATAGCTCAGGTATTTCATCAGCTTCAGCCTGCTCCACAGCAAGCTTCGCCCTGTCTAAAGTTTCCATTTGCACTTACTGTAGAGCTGGCTGCGGAATCATGAGCATCACTTAAATATAATAAATAATAATAATAAATAAATAAATATAAAACTACATGGCATTGAGCTGTGCTATCTTTGTATTTCAATTTTATTATTATGGAAGAAAGGGCTTGTTGACAATAACTCATTAGGTGCTGTCAACAGCAAAAATCTTAATGGACTTCAGCTATGTGAGCCATATGTGTTATTTCTTTCTTACCCTCGGGGACATTTGGAATGAAGGATACTCAGGAAATGGACAACATATTGTCAAATTTGAAAGCATATGGGGCTGAACAGGATTCTACTGAAGGCTCATGGTCTTATAATCCAATATTTATAAGCAATTAAAGTTCACCAACGTCTATAAAAATATGCCACAGCTGTGAATCAAATTAGTGCCTTGACCTACCCAATTAGACAAAGAAAACATTAATATCATAGTTAGGCAGCCAGTTCCCTTCTTAGAATTAATGTAAATAGTGATTACTCTTAAAAAATCAAAGGAACACTGTATTTTCAAACCAGAGGAAAGAAACTTAGGCTAAAAAATACAGAATTCTAGGTAGGAAATGGTTCCTTCATGCTTGATTAGTGAACTGTCAAAGGGGAATAGTCTTTTGGTATCTCAGCAAAAATTTCCTTTTGATTCCAGTCAAATCTCTCTTTTCTTTTATGAGGACTGACTGCCCATAGATGTAAAGTCATTGCTTTGTCAGTTGCGGTTGAAGAGCAAACAGTTTCAAGCCTTCCAGAGAGCCCTTGATGAATTAGTAATTTCAAACCACACCCAAATGCTGGTGTAAAACAGCTAGTCATCTCCCTGCTGAGGTCTTTGATCCTCCTGTATGAGAAAAAGATATTTCAGAGCTAGGGTGGGAGCTTCTATTGTGACAGAACAAGTGAAATTATACAAGTGCTCACTTCGTGTCTAATTTCCTATTCTCATGATTTCCTCTCTGCTTTCTCTATTCATTGGTCAGTTTCCAATTACAGAAACCATTCAAGAAGCATGAACTTGCCAATAAATTTACAAAATGTAGGTGAAGGAGTGTAGAGTAAGGAAGTTACTATAAATTATCAATTTTTCAGTTGGAAGAATATTTTGGGACTCTGCTCTAGAGAAAAATAGACTCTTACTAAAATTACTTTGCTCCTTAAGTAGAAACTGAAAAATGCCTTGCTTAAAATGTATGAAAATGCATGAATTTTTAAAAAATGTTTTGCTATGAAAGGATAGTAGGGCAACAGTAGAAATGTTTCTGTCAGTTTTCCTGATACTTATTTAATCTTCATATATACAAAATAACCCTAAACATGCTGTAAAATGAGTTGGTCTGATTATTCTGATTATCTTCAGTTAGGCCGTTAATAGATTTGTAGGATGTTTTACTAACAGCATGTGGCATAGTCTTGACCACCTATTCTGTCATCGTATTCAAAACCATTGCATTTCCACAGATCGAATAGTTTCCTAGTAGTTTGAATTTTCTGTGTGAAACAAAACGTTGAAACAATAGCATATTTTTTTCCCCTCGGAACTACTCTGGTTTATTGAACATTGACTAACAGAAGGAATTTATTTAGTATCATACTTTAGTCATTCTTAGTCACCATTACACTTTACTTATATTTTCAGTCTAAATAAAATTTGTAGACATTCATGAGGCATTAAATTGAGTGTTTTGTGTATGTCACACTGTAGTGCATTAACGTTCAGTTAACAGATCCCATTTCTCCCATTAATCCATTCTCCCTCCCTCCTTTCCTTTTTTCCCTTTTCTTCTTTACTCCCATATATTTTTAAATATCTATAGTGTTTTATTCAAAGTTGAGCAGACATCCCCTTGTCTCCAAGGAGTGCACAGTTGAGTGGGGCAGCTGATGATCTTCCCTTTGAAAATCTAATCTATTTTATGACTCATGAACCTTCCTTAGTACAGACATGTTACCTATTATTCATTTGTATAAAGTTTTTTCTATTGTTTTCTGCTATGTTGCAAGCCATTTTTTGTGACTTATTTGACGTTAATTGCTTCAATCCCCTCTTTAAAAGATACAATTATGTTTGTTTTCTTTCAGTCCCCTAGCAACTTCTCAGTTCTTTAAGACCTTACAAAAATAATTCATGCTGTGGTGAATTCATTAACAAATTCCCTTCATAATTTAGGATTCTTGTCGGATCTGCCAATATGTGCAGAGCATATTCAGAATGACCATTTTCCTGAACTGTTTATATAACAAAGGTCAAGCTTCTATTTTTTAATATTCCTATTTTACCTTGAAATTGTCCACTGTTACTTTCTTTTAAATGAGAACATTTTGGTTTTTTCTCAACCATCTTAGACCATAATTGTTCCAGAATTTTCAAATATCAATAGGTGCAGTGTTTTAAGGAAAATGTAATATTTGACAAGCTCATTTATTTCCCTAAAAATTATTGAACTGACATCAGTTTTCTGATATTTTAAATTGTTAGTGGTGATAATTCTTACTCTGAGAATAATTGATACTCCAAAGTGCTACTGAGGTCATTCTTCCCTTTTGATTTTTCTAGAAATTTAGATTTCTTACATAAGGTTGTTTATGTATGTACACATATAAATGTATGTATGTATCTAGAAAGATAAATAAATATATGTATATATAGAGAGATTTAAATAGAGATGTAATATTTTTCATGAACCATTTGAGAGTGGATTGCAGGGATCATGTATCTTTTCTCCTAAATACCTCAGTGTGCATTTCATTAGAATAAGAACTTTAACTTACATAACCACAGTACAGTGACCAAAATCAGGAAATTTAACGTGGATGCAATAGTATTATCTAATCTACAAAACATTTTCAAATGTTGCAATTTCACTAACAGTTTCGATAACGTTCTTTATATATTTTCCTACCAGTCTAGGATCCAATCCAGGAACCACATTACATTTGGTTGTCAAATCTCTTTAGTCTCCTTCATCTGAAACAACACCTTAGCCTTACATTGTCTGAAAATGACAATACATTTTTTTCTGGTTTTAGATTAATTTTATTTATTTTTAAATTGAAGTGTAGTTGATTTATAATATTATATTAGTTTTGGGTGTACAACATAGTGATTCAATATTTTTATAGATTATACTCTATGTTTTTTTCATTCACAGGATTATTATCTATAAAAATACTGAAGTTATTACAAAATAATGGCTATATGTGCTGTACAATATATCCTTGTTGAATATTTATTTTATACATAGTAATTGTGTCTCTTAATCCCATATCCCTATTTTGTCCCTCTTCCTTTCTGTCTCCCCACTGGTAACCACTAGTTTGTTCTTTACATCTCTGAGTCAGTTTCTGTTTTGTATATTCGTTTGTTTTATTTTTTTAGATTCCACATAAAAAGTGATAGCATACAATATTTGTCTTTGTCTGACTTGTTTCACTAAGCATAATACTCTAAGAATAATAAGCATAATTTCTAGATCCATCCATGTTTTTGCAAATGGTAGGATTTCCTTCTTTGTCATGGCTGAATAATACCATTGAATATACCACATCTTCTACATCCATTCATCTGTTGATGGACACTTAGGTTGTTTTCATACCTTGGCTATTATCGGTAATGCTGCAATGAACATGGGAGTACAGATATCCCTTTGGTATCCTGTTTTCATTTCCTTTGGATATATACCCAGAAGTGGGATTGCTGGATCATATGGTAGTTCTATTTTAAAATTTTTGAGGAACCTCCACACTGTTTTCCATAGTGGGTGCACCAGTTTACATTCCCACCAACAGTGCACAAGGGTTCCCTTTTCTCCACATAAAATGACATGCATATTTTTGAGGAATACTGATTATTTTGTAGAATGTCCCTCAGTTTGAGTTAGTTTGAGATTTCTTTGCAATTAGATTTAGATTACATTTCTTGGGAGGAATACCTTTGAAGGGAAATTTTGTCCTTTTCAGGACATATGTCTTCCCATATCAAGATATCTCTTTGTAATTTATATTACTTCGTGATTTATAACTAATTTATGGGAAGATACTTTGAGATTATATAAATATCCTGTTCTTCATGAAACCTTCATCTACTAGTTTAAGCATCTATTGATGATTCTTGCCTGAATCAATTATTTTTTGATTAATTATTAATTGTTTAAAAGGTAATTTTCTATATAATTTATTCCTTCTACATTATAATGTAAAGAAGAACTTTCCTTTCTCCCTCATACATTTGTTCATTTACTTATATCAGCCTATCCTTGGATTCTTATTTTAGTTATTTGGGTTATATGCTCTTTCATTATTTAAATCAAAGTATAAATTGTCTTAGATTTGGTTGATGAGAGCTCTTTTTTGGACTTTGTTATCCTCATTTACTTTCATTCAGTGATACGTAGATCCATAGAGCTTTCTTTGCTTATGTTCATTTACTGTCTGAGTCACAAAGGTGCCTGCCATGTTAATGAAATTATCAAACAGCGTTAGGTAAAAGTATAATTTTCAAAAGGTTAAAAACATGACTCATATATAGTCATGATGAATGTGTTAAATAATTATTTAACTCATTAATAAACGGAGCAATAGGGTGGTAAACCTGATTAAAAGGGGAGCTTGAGAGTCCAAGTACTTGTAGTCAGTGAGACACAGAATACTGAATAAGACTGCAGTTAGATTTCAAACTGGTTGATGTGCTACACAGCAGTAAAATTGTAACCATTTGTATTATCCTTTCTATGAAATCTGCAAATTTAACCTCGAATTTCACAAAGACTAGGCACTTAACAATATAAAACAGTAAATTAAACAAGGATACATTCTCCTAGAAATTTAAATAATCCTTGGGTGGGTCCGTTATGCAGTGCTTTATATTACATTGCAATAACAGGCAGTATCCATTGCCTTATTTCCAAATTTTGGATAATTTTCATTACCTCAAAGTTATAGTTCTCTTAAAATGCCACGTCAGACTAGAACCTTTTGGGTTCTAGTCTTAAATTTTAATAGAAAATCTGAAATTTCCATTGGTGTCTTTTGTGGATCTTCTTAAATTTCTCTTACTGTAATTTAAGCCATTTCACCTGTGAAGTTAGAATTTGTCTGCTGTAATTATCCAACCTGAAGGTGAAGACTGAGTTGACCCTTGGCCTCCTCTTCTTTAAAATAATTAGCTACCCATCATTTTAAACTATCCATCTTACCTTGTATCTCTAGTATTTTTCTTCTTAGTATTTGCTTCTGAATATACTGGTGGCTACTTATAACTTATTCCTTCAGAGATAATTTAAAAGTTTGCCCCTTCAGCTACTTATACTTATCTTTTTATTATTTGTTGGAAATTGCAATTGAGTTGAATTTCCTTAAGTCCCTAATTGACTAGAGTAAAGCAAAATAGCCCTCTCAAACTTATTTCAGTCATCGCACAACTGTTCGTGGCCTGTCATGATGTCCAGGACCTGACATAGTACCTCACTGCCAATTCCTGAACTCTATAGAAATTTCTTATCTCTGCAACCAATTTAAAATGTCAATATTCTCTCCCTCAACAATTGCTCTATGCTTTCTGCAGTGCACACATTGCTCAAACACAGTATTGCATTTCTTTCCCCAGTCCTTACTTCCTCATTGACATAGAGTCAGGAGGAGTCAGGAGAGGGAGGAATATAGAGAAATCTGAGAGGAGATCTCTCTTTTTTTTTTTTTTAATTTATTATTTATTTTTGGCTGTGTTGGGTCTTCATTGCTGTACACGGGCTTTCTCTGGTTGTGGTAAGCGGGGGCTACTCGTTGTGGTGGCTTCTCATTGCGGAGCACGGGCTGTAGGCCTGCAGGCTTCAGTAGTTGTAGCACGCGGGCTCAGTAGCTGTGGCTCGCAGGCTCTAGAGTGCAGGCTCAGTAGTTGTGGCGCACGGGCTTAGTTGCTCTGCGGCATGTGGGATCTTCCCGGAGCAGGGCTCGAACCCGTGTCCCCTGCATTGGCAGGCAGATTCTCAACCACTGCGCCACTAGGGAAGCCCTGAGAGAAGATATCTTACCAGCATGTGACCAGTAGATCTAGGGTCCTGCCTGTACTCATTAAATAGTCACTGATCCTAAATATATATGTATACACATATATATATCCTAAATATATATATATGTATACTATATACAAACCTAATATCTTTATGCCATAATAATAGCAGTCCATTCAGTTTCTCTCAGGAAATAGCTAAAATCATAGTAGAATCAGACTAATGTAAAGTATAAGCTAACAAAGACTCAGAACAGATCTCTCTCTATAGGGAAAATATCAATGATTCCCACTAGGCTAATACTTAGCCATTAATCACTCATTAACCTTTTACTTAATTCCTTATGTTCTTTAGTTGTATGTATGTCAACCTGTGGTTACTTGATACTTCTTAGAAATCACTGCTGCTGCAATATTCTGGGATAGGTTAAAAACAGGGCAACACTTACTCAAATGTACCAAAAAAGTTCCAATTATAGCCTATCATTTTATTTCTATTCTGAGACAGTATCTTTTGAGTATAAGAATACAATCCTGTTTATATATTTTTTAACTGGACAAGAATAAATGCTGAAAGTCACTCACAGTTATTACTGACAGTTGAACATGACTTCTATTCAATAACGAACAAGTTGTGACTTAAAGTGTATATTTGGGACAACATTTAAGAATTTGTTGTCACTCTGTTACCTGAGATTTATATACTGAGAGATTTTGGCTGTAAATTATAGCAAATAAAAGAGTAAGTACTTAACAGAAATCTGTTATGTTCCTGACTGTTTGTAGCGTTATAGCACAATGCTATCAAAGTGTGGTTCTTGTCTGGTAGCATCTCAATGTCTGGGAGCTTTTTATAAAGGCAAGTTCTCTTGGAAATGGGAAAATTCACTTAAAAGATAGAAATTTCCAAATGAACCTAAGAAAAAATAGAAAACTTGAATAGTCTTATAATTATAGAGAACTATATATGCTAAAAGCTATAAAACTTTGCTAAAGGAAATTAAAGAAGATCTAAACAAAGGAAGATACTTGCCATGCATAAATTGAGAGTCCCAGTATTATTAAGATGGCAGTTCTCATCATAATGAATCAATGCAATACCAATCAAACCCTGGCAATGAATTTTTAAGGAAATTGACAAAGTAGTCTAAAATCTGTATGGAAAGTCAAAGAAGCCAGAATAGCCAACACAGTTTTGAAAAAGAAGTTAGAGGACTAACAGTACCTGATTTCAAGGCTTATAGTAAAGCTACAGTATTTATACAGTTTGGAACAGATAGAGAATCCAGAGATAGATTTACACATACAGGGTCCAGTTGATTTTCACGTATATGCTAGAGTAATTCATTGGTGCTAAAACAATTGGATATGTATATGGAAAAAAATGATCCTCAATTCTTACCTGATGTTATACCAAAAATTAACGTGAAGTGGACCTAAAACTATAAAACTTCTAGAAAAAAACATGATAAATAAACATAGGATAATCACTGTGACATTGGGTAGGCAAAGATTTCTTAAAGAGGACAGAAAACACAAACCATGAAGGAAATAGTTTCATAAACCTGATTACACCTACTGCATTATAACCTCTGATTGGTGGAACTCAGGAATCTGTTTTAACAAGCTCTCCAGATGATTCTTTTGCATGCTAAAGTTTGAGATTCACCTAATAGTGTAAAAATATATTAACATGTAAGTGTCCAAATCTCTCCTCATTCCTCCCTTAAAATTTTTGGAGAGTAGTAGAAGTATGGAAAAGATAAGATCTGTGATTCTTTAAAAAATAAAATAAAACCCCAAAAGACAGTGAGACAGTGAGAGCTGAAATAAACTACAGTGTCCAACATGATGTGTATTCCAGGAAGCAAGATGACATGGCACAGAGACTTGACAGAAGAAAAGGATACATATGTGTTAGGATTTAAGGAGTAAGAATCTTCAGGAAGTTGTGTTGAGTCTTGAGAATTTTTTTTAAGGGTGGGAGTTAAGGGTATAGGATTCACTCTAGCATTCTTCAAGAAACTCAAGTTAATGATTTTAAAACATTGTTCAAGTTTCTTTTAGTGGACCATGTTTTGTTGAACTCAACGCTACTCTAAAATTTACCGCATGGGTCTCTGAGTTCATAAGAATTACAGAAGGTCTTTTTGTTTACTCCTCAATTACCTAACATTCGTTCATTTAATGAATGTGTGAAATAAGTGAAGGCATACTTCTCCCAGCATTGTCAGATATTGTTTAGAGAGGAACATCTCACAAATGGATCCTCATCAAGGTGGATGTATTGCCATTAACTTCACAGAGTTATGACATCTCTCTGCACATTACAGTTTGGGTGTTGGGTGACATATTTTAGGATGGTGTGTAAAGTTCACAAGAAAGCCTTCTAAATGTTCACCTTTATAAAGGCCCAGAAAAATACTCTGTCCATTTAACATGTGTCCTTCATGTCACAAATTTGAGGTAGTGTTGTTTAAAATGCAGTCCAAGGGGCTTCCTTGGTGACACAGTGGTTGAGAATCTGCCTGCCAATGCAGGGGACATGGGTTCAAGCCCTGGTCTGGGAAGATCTCACATGCCGCGGAGCAACTAGGCCCGTGAGCCACAACTACTGAGCCTGCGCGTCTGGAGCCTGTGCCCTGCAACAAGAGAGGCCGTGGTAGTGAGAGTCCCGCACACCGCGATGAAGAGTGGCCCCCACTTGCCACAACTAGAAAGAAAAGCCCTTGCACAGAAACGAAGACCCAACACAGCCAAAAATAAATAAATAAATAATTAAAATGCAGTCCAAAATCAGCCTCTGAGAGTGCTTGTAAAGGGCTAATAGAACATACAGATTATCTAATTTGACATTTAAAAAATACTTAGAATGGTGTCTGGTACATGGTAAACACTATACAAGTGTTTGATAAGGAAATGCATTCAATAAAATGCATATACTTATTTATTATTGAATATATACCGTATGGCAGGCATTGAGTAAAATGCTGGGGTTAAAATGATGAGCCAAAAAGAGAAGACCCTTATCTTCATGGAATTTAGAATCTATAAGTTAGACATTCAGCTAATCCCATAAATAAAGATATAATTAATTATAAGTGTGGAATAAAAGATAATCTGGTACAGTGAGAATATATGATGTAGTCTGATGAGTCAAGGACGCTTCATAAAGGAAGGAATATTTAAGCTAAGTTCTGAGCCATGGGTGGGAGTTAACTAGATCCAAGAAAGAGCATGTGTTTATTCTCTGGATAAGGAATAAAAATGGTACCTTTCCGAAAATGGAAGCAGGTTTATTTTACTCGTGTAAAGAGAATGGGGCCTGAAGGGGCTTACAGTGAAATTGGGCAAGGTAGGTAGGCATCATTTTATTCAGATTATTGTAAACCATGCTAAAATAAGGATGTAGGTCTTCATCCTAAAATCAGAGAAGGACATCAGAGGCTTTAAATAAAGAATGAGTGTGTCTGTGTGAATGTGTGTATAATTGCATGCATGCATGTGTGTGAGAGGAGACAGAGTGAGAGGGAGAGAGATTGATTCTGACTGAAAGAGAGCTCTGGCGCCAGTTTGGAGAATGGGTTACAGGGGCAAGGGTGGATGCAGGGAGATAGTCAGGTGGCTGATACAGTCATCCGGGAAAGAAAGAATGTTGTCTTAGACTAAGGAATTAAGGTGGTGGCTGTGGCTTTAGGGACAGGTAGATCAGTTTGCCTGGTTGAATGAATAGAATTTATTACTGGACTGGATTTGAGGGAGACCTGATGAAGATGGTGATGACTGAGTGAACTGAAGAGTATGTTCTGGAAAACAGCAGATTGGATCAAAGAGATTAATTTCTGTTCAGGAGTGAAGAAGGCCTGCTTTGAAGACCTGCTGAAGATTACAAAATGTGATGCAACGGTACCAGGAACTGGTAGACGCCATCTTAAACAAGTGATCCAACTTCGCATCTTCAATAATAGGATAAACTGACATCTTGTGCCTCCTGATGTGATTATCTGAGGACGGTCCAACATCGCTTATGCAGACTCTCTGCCAACAAGGCATAATCCGAATCAAGTCATGAGTAAACAATTAGACAAGCCCAAATTGAATTCTCCTGTACCCTTAAAGAGGCTGTGGCCCTACTTTAGCTTAAAGGAGACTAAACAGTGACAAAACAAAACGCAGTGTGTGATATTGAATTAGATCCTGAATCCAAAAGGAAAAAATGCTATAGAAGACATTACTGAGACAACTGATGAAATTTGAATATGTACTGTATATTAGATAATAGTCTTGCAATAATGTTAAATTTGCTGAATTCGATTTTTCTTCTCTGGTTATGTAAGAGAACACCCTGTTCTTATGAAATACATGCTGAACTATTTAAGGGTAAAGGGTCACAAAGTTGCAGTTTACTTTCAAATGATGCAGTAAAAGTAAAATGTATATAAACATATAATGTACACACACACACACAAAGTAAATGTGACCAAGTGTTGGCAGTTGCTGACTCTATTCTTGCAACTTGTGCTATTTGCACAATATTTCTGTAAATTTGAATTTTTCACAATAAAAAATTTAAAATTCAGGAACTATCCAGAGCTCTATACCATCTGCTAATATTTATTATTCACAAAATGTATCATATACATTAGATTAGAAAGAACAATTTTGGGTATTGTGAGCATTAGTAACAACATTTATCTGTGGCCATCAATATAATTAGGAATTTAATTTCAGTGGTTGACAGGACATGACCTTTCCTTCATAAGACATTCTACTACAATTTCAAGTTTATCTTTTCTATAAAAAATCATCACAATGATCGTACCTGAGAACTTAACTAGATTCAACTAACATCCGTGGAGAACACTATAAGTGTAATGCTGGATTCTAGATATGGTAAGGAACGTGGAGATGAACATGACCATCAGGGCTCAAGGAGCACATGGTCCAGTGTGGAGGCTCAGACAAGATCACACTATCACAGAAAGTCATGAAAACACAATAAATGAACTTCAAAGGGAGAGGAGGGCTACAGAGCAATATTTCCCAGATTCTCGAAAAATGTTATGCAGAATGGTAAAATGTCACCACCAACATAATGTTGGGGAAATTTACATACAAGAAGGATATCAGAAAACAACCACCACCATCCACTTTCAGTATCATTTTGTAGAGAAAAGACATTTTAATACGAAAAAAACTATGAAGGAAAATATCAAAGTAAAGGCCTTAAAAATGAAATGAATTTCTTTTATTGAGAAAAAAAGAGACAGTAATAAAAGCTGTATGAGTGGTGCCAACCAAAAAACTTAAGGAGCTCTGAGAAAGAGCAGGTTTTTTTTAATATTGAGAGAAAATAAGACTCATCTGAGACCTTAACAGCTGTACTTGTTGCAGATGCAGTGATCCCTCAGTATCTGAGGGGGATTGGTTCCAGGACCCCCAGCATACCAAAATCCCCAGATGCTCAAGTCCCATATATAAAATGGCATAGTATTTTCATATAACCTACACACATCCTTCTGTGTAGTTTAAATCATCTCTAAATTACTTATAATGTCTAGTACCATGTAAATGTAAAGAGTTGCCAACTCACAGCAAATTCAGATTTTGCTTTTTGAAACTTTCTGGATTTTTTTCTTCAAATATTTTTGATCAGAGGTTGGTTGAGTCCCTGCATGTGTAATCCACAGATACAGAGGACTGACTGTAATAGAAATAGGCTTTGGAATATTCACGTGTGGGAAATCCACGTACAGGAAAAAGTCCTATAGTCTCTTCTATAGCACATCATGGGCATTCAGTGAACAACAGACACATGATTGTAAACATAGTAAATACTTAATTAAGTAATTAGTGTCTTTTTTTTTAATTTTTGAATTTTATTTATTTTTTTATACAGCAGGTTCTTATTAGTCATCCATTTTATACACGTCAGTGTATACATGTCAATCCCAATCTCCCAATTCATCACACCACCCACCATCCCCACCCCACCGCGGTTTTCCCCCCTTGGTGTCCATACGTTTGTTCTCTACATCTGTGTCTCTTGTTTCTGCCCTGCAAACCGGTTCATCTGTACCATTTTTCTAGGTTCCACATATATGTGTTAATATACGATATTTGTTTTTCTCTTTCTGACTTCACTCTGTATGACAGTCTCTAGATCCATCCACATCTCTACAAATTCGACTCAATTTCGTTCCTTTTTATGGCTGAGTAACATTCCATTGTATATATGTACCACATCTTCTTTATCCATTCGTCTGTCGATGGGCATTTAGGTTGCTTCCATGACCTGGCTATTGTAAATAGTGCTGCAATGAACATTGGGGTGCATGTGTCTTTTTGAATTATGGTTTTCTCTGGGTATATGCCCAGTAGTGGGATTGCTGGATCATATGGTAATTCTATTTTTAGATTTTTAAGGAACCTGCATACTGTTCTCCATAGTGGCTGTATCAGTTTACATTCCCACCAACAGTGCAAGAGGGTTCCCTTTTCTCCACACCCTCTCCAGCATTTGTTGTTTGTAGATTTTCTGATGATGCCCATTCTAACTGGTGTGAGGTGATACCTCATTGTAGTTTTGATTTGCATTTCTCTAATAATTAGTGATGTTGAGCAGCTTTTCATGTGCTTCTTAGCCATCTATATGTCTTCTTTGCAGAAATGTCTATTTAGGTCTTCTGGCCATTTTTGGATTTGGTTGTTTGTTTTTTTATTGTTGAGCTGCATGAGCTGCTTATATATTTTGGAGATTAATCCTTTGTCCATTGATTTGTTTGCAAATATTTTCTCCCATTCTGAGGGTTGTCTTTTCGTCTTGTTCATGGTTTCCTTTGCTGTGCAAAAGCTTTGAAGTTTCATTAGGTCCCATTTGTTTATTTTTGTTTTTATTTCCATTACTCTAGGAGGTGGATCAGAAAAGATCTTGCTGTGATTTATGTCAAAGAGTGTTCTTCCTGTGTTTTCCTCTAAGAGTTTAATAGTGTCCGGTCTTACATTTAGGGCTCGAATCCATTTTGAGTTTATTTTTGTGTATGGTGTTAGGGAGTGTTCTAATTTCATTCTTTTACATGTAGCTGTCCAGTTTTCCCAGCACCACTTATTGAAGAGACTGTCTTTTCTCCATTGTATATCCTTGCCTCCTTTGTCATAGATTAGTTGACCATAAGTGCGTGGGTTTACCTCTGGGCTTTCTATCTTGTTCCATTGATCTATGTTTCTGTTTTTGTGGCAGTACCATATTGTCTTGATTACTGTAGCTTTGTAGTATAGTCTGAAGTCAGGGAGTCTGATTCCTCCCGTTCCATTTTTTTCCCTCAAGACTGCTTTGGCTATTCGGGGTCTTTTGTGTCTCCATACAAATTTTAAGATTTTTTATCCTAGTTCCGTAAAAAATGCCATTGGTAATTTGATAGGGATTGCATTGAATCTGTAGATTGCTTTGGGTAGTATAGTCATTTTCACAATATTGATTCTTCCAATCCAAGAACATGGTATATCTCTCCGTCTGCTGGTATCATCTTTAATTTCTTTCATCAGTGTCTTATAGTTTTCTGCCTACAGGACTTTTGTCTGCCTAGGTAGGTAATGTGTTGCTGAATTCTGTTTGCTAGTATTTTGTTGAGGATTTTTGCATCTATATTCATCAGTGATATTGGTCTGTAATTTTCTTTTTTTGTAGTATCTTTGTCTGGTTTTGGTATCAGGGTGATGGTGGCCTCATAGAATGAGTTTGGGAGTGTTCCTTCTTCTGCAATTTTTTGGAAGACTTTGAGAAGGATGGGTGTTAGCTCTTCTCTAAATGTTTGATAGAATTCACCTGTGAAGCCATCTGGTCCTGGACTTTTTGTTTGTTGGAAGATTTCTAATCACAGTTTCAATTCCATTACTTGTGATTGGTCTGTTCATATTTTCTATTTCTTCCTGGTTCAGTCTTGGAAGGTTATACCTTTCTAAGAATTTGTCCATTTCTTCCAGGTTTTCCATTTTATTGGCATAGAGTTGCTTGTAGTAGTCTCTTAGGATGCTTTTGTATTTCTGCGGTGTCTGCTGTAACGTCCGCTTTTTCATTTCTAACCTTATTGATTTGAGTCCTCTCCCTCTTTTCTTGATGAGTTTGGCTAATGGTTTATCAATTTTGTTTATCTTCTCAAAGAACCAGCTTTTAGTTTTATTGATCTTTGCTATTGTTTTCTTTGTTTCTATTTCATTTATTTCTACTCTGATCTTTATGATTTCTTTCCTTCTGCTAACTTTGGGTTTTGTTTGTTCTTCTTTCTCTAGTTCCTTTAGGTGTAGGGTTAGATTTTTTATTTGAGATTTTTCTTGTTTCTTGAGGTAGGCTTGTATAGCTGTAAAGTTCCCTCTTAGAACTGCTTTTGCTGCATCCCATAGGTTTTGGATCGTCGTCTTTTCATTGTCATTTGTCTCTAGGTATTTTTTGATTTCCTCTTTGATTTCTTCAGCAATCTCTTGGTTATTTAGTAATGTATTGTTTAGCCTCCATGTGTTTGTGTTTTTTTACGTTTTTTCCCTTGTAATTGATTTCTAATCTCATAGCGTTGTGGTCAGAAAGGATGCTTGATATGATTTCAATTTTCTTAAATTTACTGAGGCTTGATTTGTGACCCAAGATGTGATCTATCCTGGAGAATGTTCCGTGCGCACTTGAGAAGAACGTGTAATCTGCTGTTTTTGGATGGAATGTCCTATAAATATCAATTAAATCTATCCGGTCTATTGTGTCATTTAAAGCTTCTGTTTCCTTATTTATTTTCATTTTGGATGATCTGTCCATTGGTGTAAGTGAGGTGTTAAAGTCCCCCACTATTATTGTGTTACTGTCAATTTCCTCTTTTATAGCTGTTAGCAGTTGCCTTATGTATTGAGGTGCTCCTATGTTGGGTGCATATATATTTATTATTGTTATATCTTCTTCTTGGATTGATCCCTTGATTATGTAGTGTCCTTCCTTATCTCTTGTAACATTCTTGATTTTAAAGTCTATTTTATGTGATATGAGTATTGCTACTCTAGCTTTCTTTTGATTTCCGTTTGCATAGAATATCTTTTTCCATCCCCTCACTTTCAGTCTGTATGTGTCCCTAGGTCTGAAGTGGGTCTCTTGTAGACAGCATATATACGGGTCTTGTTTTTGTATCCATTCAGCCAGTCTGTGTCTTTTGGTTGGAGCAGTTAATCCATTCAGGTAATTATTGATATGTATGTTCCTATGACCATTTTCTTAATTGTTTTGGGTTTGTTTTTGTAGGTCCTTTTCTTCTCTTGTGTTTCCCACTTAGAGAAGTTCCTTTAGCATTTGTTGTAGTGCTGGTTTGGTGGTGCTGAATTCTCTTAGCTTTTGCTTGTCTGTAAAGCTTTTGATTTCTCCATCAAATCTGAATGAGATCCTTGCCAGGTAGAGTAATCTTGGTTGTATGTTCTTCCCTTTCATCACTTTAAGTATATCATGCCACTCCCTTCTGGCTTATAGAGTTTCTGCTGAGAAATCAGCTGTTAACCTTATGGGAGTTCCCTTGTATGTTATTTGTTGTTTTTCCCTTGCTGCTTTCAATAATTTTTCTTTGTCTTTAATTTTTGCCAGTTTGATTACTGTGTGTCTCGACATGTTTCTCCTTGGGTTTATCTTGTATGGGACTCGCTGCGCTTCCTGGGTTTGGGTGGCTATTTCCTTTCCCATATTAGGGAAGTTTTCGACTATAATCTCTTCAAATATTTTCTGGGGTCTTTTCTGTCTCTCTTCTCCTTCTGGGACCCCTATAATGCGAATGTTGTTGCGTTTAATATTGTCCCAGAGGTCTCTTAGTGTCCCAGAGGTCTCTTAGGCTGTCTACATTTCTTTTCATTCTTTTTTCTTTATTCTGTTCCGCAGCAGTGAATTCCACCATTCTGTCTTGCAGGTCACTTATCAGTTCTTCTGCCTCAGTTATTCTGCTATTGATTCCTTCTAGTGTAGTTTTCATTTCAGTTACTGTATTGTTCATCTCTGTTTGTTTGTTCTTTAATTCTTCTAGGTCTTTGTTAAACATTTCTTGCATCTTCTCGATCTTTGCCTCCATTCTTTTTCTGAGGTCCTGGATCATCTTCACTATCATTATTCTGAATTCTTTTTCTGGAAGGTTGCCTATCTCCACTTCATTTAGTTGTTTTTCTGGGGTTTTATCTTGTTCCTTCATCTGGTACATAGCCCTCTGCCTTTTCATCTTGTCTATCTTTTTGTGAATGTGGTTTTTGTTCCATAGGCTGCAGGATTGTAGTTCTTCTTGCTTCTGCTGTCTGCCCTCTGGTGGATGAGGCTATGTAAGAGGCTTGTGCAAGTTTCCTGATGGAAGGGACTGGTGGTGGGTAGAGGTGACTGTTGCTCTGGTGGGCAGAGCTCACTAAAACTTTAATCCACTTGACTGCTGATGGGTGGGGCTGGGTTCCCTCCCTGTTGGTTGTTTGGCCTGAGGCAACCCAACACTGGAGCTTACCTGGGCTCTTTGGTGGGGCTAATGGCAGACTCTGGGGGGGCTCACGCCAAGGAGTACTTCCCAGAACTTCTGCTGCCAGTATCCTTGTCCCCACGGTGAGCCAGCCACCCCCCGCCTCTGCAGGAGACCCTCTCAACACTAGCAGGTAGGTCTGGTTCAGTCTCCCCTGGGGTCACTGCTCCTTCCTCTGGGTCCCGATGCACACACTACTTTGTGTGTGCCCTCCAAGAGTGGAGTCTCTGTTTCCCCCAGTCCTGTTGAAGTCCTGCAATCAAATCCCACTAGCCTTAGCCTTCAAAGTCTGATTCTCTAGGAATTCCTCCTCCCATTGCCAGACCTCCAGGTTGGGAAGCCTGATGTGGGGCTCAGAACCTTCACTCCAGTGGGTGGACTTCTGTGATATAAGTGTTCTCCAGTCTGTGGGTCACCCACCCAGCAGTTATGGGATTTGATTTTACTGTGATTGCGCCCCTCCTACCGTCTCATTGTGGCTTCTCCTTTGTCTTTGGATGTGGGGTATCTTTTTTGGTGAGTTCCAGTGTCTTCCTGGCGATGATTGTCCAGCAGTTAGTTGTGATTCGGGTGTTCTCGCAAGAGGGAGTGAGAGCACATCCTTCTACTCCGCCATCTTGGTTCAGGGCCTCCAGTAATTAGTATCTTGAAATCTGTGTTTTGAATTGTATTTGCAACATGCGGACTCAGTAGTTTAGGCACGCAGGCTCAGTAGTTGTGGCATGCGGGCCCTAGAGTGCGGGCTTCAGTACTTGTGGTGCGTGGGCTCAGTAGTTGTGGCACGCGGGCTTAGTTGCTCTGCAGCATGTGGGATCTTCCCAGATCAGGGATCGAACCTGTGTCCCCTGCATTGGTAGGTGGATTCTTAACCACTGCGCCACCAGGGAGGTCCCTGTATCTTGAAATCTTAAAGCTTAAATCTAACTTCAAAAGCATTTGAGAAAATGTGAGGAAAGTTGCTTATTTAAGAAGAAAAAAAGTATTAATGTGTGTGTCTACACACACATACACATTACACATGTACATAGATACAAACGTATATGCACTCCCCAAATTTTAAAATAATGCTTATAATTGATTGAGAGAAAAACTGAGTTACATTATGGATAGCAATGTTGACTTAATCTCTCCAAATATCCCTAGTTTTGACTAAAAAAATAAAGATAATACCTGTTCGATATGAGAAGCAAAGATTAAAAGGCACATCATCAATGTTTGTATGAATACTAAAAACAGCATTTTGAGCTGTTTCCAGTGGGTATATTTGAAATAAAGCTTTTCAACTCAATATAACAGTGAAACTCTTTGTTTTGGACAATTCAGTGAACTCACCATTTAATTAGAAAGAAAGCACTTACTTGATAGTAAAGCAAGTTTGTTGAAAAACAGGAAAAAAGGGGCTTTTTCTGTGTCTTGTTCCATTAATAACATATTTGAAAGTAACTAATTTACCCATGGTTAAAAGGAACTTGCAGACATTGAATGTGTATCTGTTTTGCATTGTTCTTAAATTACTTTCTGCCAAGTACCCTAATACAGGGGTCCCCAACCCACAGGTCACGGACCGATACTGGTCTGTGGCCTGTTAGGAACTGGGCCGCACAGCAGGAGGTGAGTAACAGGCGAATGAGCGAAGCTTCATCTGTATTTACAGCCACTCCCCACGCTCACATAACCACCGAGCTCCTCCTGCTATCAGATCAGCGGCGGCATTAGATTCTCACAGAAGCGCGAATCCTACTGTGAATTGCACATGCGAAGGATCTCGGCTGTGTGCTCCTTATGAGAATCCGGTGCCTGATGATCTGAGGTGGAGCTGAGGCAGTGATGCTAGCGCTGGGGAGCGGCTGCAGATACAGATTATCATTAGCAGAGAGGTTTCACTGCACAGAGACATAATAAATCAATTGCTTGCAGACTCATATAAAAACCCTATCAGTGAGTGGCAAGTGAAAACAAGCTCAGGGCTCCCACTGATTCCGCATTATGGTGAGTTGCATAATTATTTCATTATATATTACAATGTAATAATAATAGAAATAAAGTACACAATAAACGTAATGCGCTTGAATTATCCTGAAACCTTCCCTCCCCTACCCGGTTCGTGGGAAAATTGTCTTCCACGAAACTGGTCCCTGGTGCCAAAAAGCTTGGGGACTGCTGCCCTAATATAAGCTGTATAGTAAACTACATTACATTTCAGACTTTCCCAGTTACAAGTTAGGTTCAATAATAATGATTCCTTCACTGTGTAACATCCTGCTAAAACTTCCAGCAAGTTCACTAGTGATGAAAGTTGTCTTCTGGCTTTCTGACTGCTGTATCCTGGAGATGCATCATAAAGTGTGAGGTGCGTATTTAACAGTCAAGAGGAAATCTTTTCCTGTACCAAGGATGGCTGTCAATGAAACCAGCCCTCCTGCCCTTTTTATTTTCAGAAAAATGCAGATAAAGATGAATGCAACTGACAAAATGAGAATACAAAACTGGAAAAATTTGAGATCTCCCTTACTGTATCTTTATTACATATCATTGAAATGCAGTTCTATCATGATGTCATTAGAATCAGAAATATATCTTATTATTGGCTTTGTAGACAGAAATAAATGTTGCTTAATATTCTCAAACATTTTTTTTTTTTTTCCCTCAAACATTTTGACTTTGCATCACTTGTCTAGTCCAGCTTCTGGGACTGAGTAAGAGACTTATTTGCTGAACTTATCCACTCTGTCTTTAATGAATCTATTACTGCAATTTCCAGCCGTTGCTACCAAGATCTGGGTGTTATCTATGCTACAACTCCTGGCAGAGGAAAAGGGACTATGAAAGGGTGATGCCTCCACGTTGTTGTCTTATCTTACAATCTTGATAAATCATCAATACTCTGCCTCATTCCCCCCCATTAACCCTCCCCCTCCCCCCACCCCCCAGGGTATGAGCTAATAGCACCACAGACATTATGCACACTAAATTAGTACCTTCTCTAATGAAATGCCTGATCTAGAAAAATAACTCATGTGGATCCCAAATTGTGAATAGAATGCAGGAAAATTTGAGCTACACTGGCCCTGGGAGAGTGCCCTTAAAGATTTTACTCAAAGCTGTGATGGAAAGACCAACGGCACAAGAAATTGATTTGAATTGATTAGATCCATTAATCAGGTATTTTCTGAGTTTTGCTTATCTACCCACCTGAGAGAGGAAATAGCTGAGAAGAAACACTAATGGATAAGTGGGAGTGAAGCAAGGAAAACTAGTAGGAGATGGCTCAACAGTGCTGTTTATGGCAACTGCAAGTCATGCCCATCTTTCCTATTTTCCTGAAATATGCCTGCCTGGAAGTTAGAGCAGAATGCCTTGTCAGCGTGACTTTCTTCAGAGTCCTTGAAATGTGACCTTTTTTAGATTACAAGCAAGCCCCTAGGGTTTAGAGTTAATATTTAAACTTTCTGTCCTCAGTTTCAAGGGTGCATAGGAGGGGTGTGATGATACTCTCAGTGTAAAAAGCATACACTTGTAAATTTGGGGAGCAATCTGGGCTTTAGAGATAGACAACCTTCTAATCTCGAATGTAATTTTGGTTTGTAGGGCTTATTGGGACCAGTCATCAAATATTTTACTTACAGGAATTTTATTTTCTAATTTTTTAAGAAAAATGCTTGCATGTTTGTTGCATATCCATAGAATTGATTCTAAATATACCACATTTTATTTATCCATTATTTACCACATTTTATTTATCCATTTTACTAGTAATGAATATTTCATTTTTTCCATATGGTTGTGCTAAATTCTTTCAGAACTATTTCCTGCAGTGACTTTTTCCCACTTCTGCAGTGCCAACGGTATTATACTACCTGTGTGGGTCTTTTTCTGGACTCTGTTCAATTCTGTTGGTCTGTTTGTCTATCACACTGTACCAATACCACACTGTTATAATTATGTAGCTTTATAATAAGGCTTGAGATCTGGTAGGGGAAGTTTCTTCAACTTGGTTTTCTTCTTCAGTTATGTCTTGACCTTGGTCCTAAGCTCTTTTGTATACATTTTTAGAATGAGTTTCACGATTTCCCGAAAATAACTTTTGGAGGTTTTGATCAGAATTGCATTTAATCTCTAGATCAATTTGGGAAGAGTGACTTCTTTAGAATAGAAGGGTTTCCTATCCCTGAAAATAGTCTAACTCTCCATTTTATTTAAGTCTACTTTAATGTCTCTTAATATGTTTAATCATTTTCTCCACAGAGATCTTCTCACTTGTTGAATTTATTTATGCCACGTTATATGTTTTATTGCTATTATACATTTGTTGTGTAAAAATGTGTTTTAATGTATTTTAAATACTCATTTTACATATATAACCTCTCTTTTCAGTTCTAATGCTCTATCTGTAAATCATTTGAGTTTATACTGAGACCATCATATCATCTGGAAATAATGACATTGTTTTTCTTCCTTTTTTGATATTTCTACTTTTTTTTTTTTGTAACATTGCCCTATTATAATATCCTAGAGAAGATCTCAAGAACAATTTTGATTAGAATGATGACAATGGGCATCTTGTTTTGCTCCTGATGATAAAGGAAATCTTTACAACTAATTATCACTAAATACAATGCATGCTTGTTTAAGTATTGTTGTTATTGTTTGTAGACATTGTTTTGTGCTTGATATCTTCCATTACCTCATTAGGTTACTCTCCACTTTTCCCACGCAGCTTGGTGCCCTGGATGGCTGACCTCTGTGGACCATTTTAATGGTTTTCCTTACCTTCTGTTGGCTTCCTTTTAGGTTCAGCCACTGGGGACTACTGGCAGTAGAGGAAGGAGAGCAGGAGAGAGAGAGAAAGTTCAGGGTCTTTATTCCTCTGGCCCTTTCACTGTGGATTCCTTTGTGGGTCAGTTGCGTAACTAAGTAGAAGGTATAGCTCCTTCCCATGTTTGTGTTGGCTTTTTTTTTTGCCTAGTTAATTTTTTAAAGGCTTTATTTTTTTATTTTTTTAACATCTTTATTGGAGTATAATTGCTTTACAATGGTGTGTTAGTTTCTGCTTTATAACAGAGTGAATCAGCTATACATATACATATATCCCCATATCTCCTCCCTCTTGTGTCTCCCTCCCACCCTCCCTATCCCACCCCTCTAGGTGGTCACAAAGCACGGAGCTGATCTCCCTGTGCTATGCGGCTGCTTCCCACTAGCTATCTATTTTACATTTGGTAGTATATATACGTGCATGCCACTCTCTCACTTCATCCCAGCTTACCCTTCCCCCTCCCCGTGTCCTCAAGTCCATTCTCTGTGTCTGCGAGGGCTTTATTTTTTAGAACAGTTTTAGATTCACAGCAAACTTGAAAGGGAGGTACAGAGACTTCCCATATACCACCTGTCCCTACATATGCATAGTGTCCCTCATTTTCACCAGAGTGGTACATTTGTTAAAACTGATAAAGCTACATGGACACATCGTAACTACCCAAAGTCCACAGTTTACATTAGGGTTTACTCTTGGTGTTGTACATTCTATAGGTTTGGACAAATGTATAATGACATTTAGCCATCATTGTAGTATCGAATGGAGTACTTTGCCCTAAAAATCCTGTGTGTTCTACCTATTTATCCCTCCCCCTACCCTTGGCAACCACTGATCTTTTTACTGTCTGCATAGTTTTGCCTCCTCCAGAATATTACATAACTTAAATCATACAGTATGTAGCCTTTTCAGACTGACTTCTTTCACTTAGTAATATACATTTGTGGTTCCTTTCTTTTCATGGCGCATTTCTTTTTAGCTCTGAATTATATTCCATTGTTTGGGTGTACCACAGTGTATTTATCCATTCACCTGCTAAAGGACATCTTGGTTGCTTCTGAGTTTCGGCAATTATGAATAAGACTGCTGTATACATCATGTGCAGGTTTTTGTGTAGACATAAATTTTCACCTTCTTTTGATAAATTCCAAGGGACATGACTACTGGCACATGACTCATATGATATGAGTATGTTTAGTTTTGTAAGAATCTGCCAAACTGCCTTTGAAAGTGGCTGCATCATTTTGCATTCCCACCAGGACGGAATGAGAGTTCCTGTTGCTCCACATCCTCACCAGCATTTGGTGCTGGCAGTGTTTTGGATTTTGAGCATTCCAGTAGGTGCGTAGTGATATTTCATTGCTGTTTTAATTTGCATTTCCCTGTTGACATATCATGTGGAGCATCCCTAGTTAACTTTTTTTTTTTTTAATTATTTATTTATTTATTTATTTTTAGCTGTGTTGGGTCTTCGTTTCTGTGCGAGGGCTTTCTCTAGTTGTGGCAAGTGGGGGCCACTCTTCATTGCGGTGCGCGGGCCTTTCACTGTCGCGGCCTCTCTTGTTGTGGAGCACGGGCTCCAGACACACAGGCTCAGCAGCTGTGGCTCACGGGCCTAGTTGCTCCGTAACATGTGGGATCTTCCCAGCCCAGGGCTCGAACCCATGTCCCCTGCATTGGCAGGCAGATTCTCAACCACTGTGCCACCAGGGAAGCCCCCTAGTTAACTTTTGGTTAGCAAATCTAACTTAATTCCACTGTGGTCAGAAAGTGTAATGTGTTTGATATCTTTGAAATTTCTTGAAGCTAGCTTTATGGCCTAGTTCATGGTCAATTTTTATATAATTTTTATGTCTGCTTAAAAAACTGTATTCTTCCATTCCTGGATGCAACACTCATTCTGGGAACAAAAATTTATTGAGGGTCTACTATGTGCTAGGCACTGTTCTAGGTGATGTAGATACAGAAGTAAACAAAGAGACAAAAATTATTGCTTTTTTGGAGAGCACATTTAGAGGGAGGAATAGAATCTAAAATTTAAAAATGGAACATATAGTATATGCAGTAATGGTAAGTGCTAAGGAGGAAAAATAAAGCAGGAAAAGAGTAAGAAGTGGTGGTAGTGAAGTTTGATAGTGTTAGTTCAAAGATGGCTTCACTAAGGATACTTTGAGTGAAGACTAAAGAAAGAAAGCCATGCATCTATTTGTTAAGTTGAATGAATAAGTTTTAGCTATTATATTAGCACTTTATTCCAATTATTTTTATTAGCTATATGTACCTGATATTTATTCCGTTTATTTTGTAAGGCCTTTGAAAATTTCTAAAATTTCCTTTCAACATCACTACAACTGTTTATATTTTCTTCATCAAACTGAAAATAAGCCTATTCTTTTTTTAAAGAAACTACATTCAAGATAAATTTTGGACATTTCTCCCAGTTTAGATATCTTTGTTTTTTTCCCTAAATAATGTTGCAACAATGATGTTTTACACAATTATTTGTAGTAAATTTGAAGTTTTTAAATGATACATCTAATCCACTAATGTGAACATTAATGACATTTTCCTCCATAGGAAGATATCTTCCCATTTCTGAAGAACCAGTTTACAATTGGATCAAATATTACTACACACTCTGTATTTACTTTGTGTTTTACTTGATTAAAACTTTTCCCGTGATCCTATTATAGAGGTTTTAATGAGACCGAAATAACTCCATTTTAATGCTTAATTTAAATTTTCTAGTTCAGTCTAAAATAATTTATATATTGTAGAAAAAGGCATATTTTCTCTAATAATGAATTAACTAAGTAGTTGGATATATGTGAGCAAATTATTTCTGGGCGTCAGATTTTTCCTCTATAAAGTACAAATTGGTTTGCTGGTTTACTTTCCTTTTCAGTCTTCCCCAGTCTCACTTACCAAGATATCATCCAAGATAAAGTTGGCACTACAATTCTTCTTAAGGAGGAAAGATCTTTGTTTTGGAGACTAATTCTTCAAGTCTCCTTGTTAGGAGCTTGGGGGGCAGGGTGCATACAGGAGGGTTATTTGCATAAGGGTGGGGGAGAGCAGAAAAAAACAAAAGAACTTGGAGCCAGACAACATGGTTCAGTTTGGAAACTGAGTTGGTGAAACGGCCAAAAGCGTTTCTAAGGAGGATGCTTAATATGAAATTTAAAATCCTTTGTGTTTCTTCAATATAAATACCGTCCATTTCGCAAATGGTCAGAATGTTATATTGCAATTTTTTTAAGTTAATAATATGGCTCTCATGCAAATATAAAATGAACATATGCCAAAGATTTTATTCAACTCATTAATAATGCAGGAAGCTATGCTATTAGGACTACTTGAAATGAGAATTTGAATAAAAGCAATAAATATGAAATCAGGAATGCTTAGATGAATTTGCTAATAGATGCAAAGCTGGTTAATTTCTTATAGAGCAGTAACATTTTATGTTTGGGGTCAGTCTTTTCTATAAGGCAGAAATAAATTGTATCTTAACTGGGCAAAATTCATTCCTATTGCTTTGGACAAGAATCATTTGCATTGCTGTCAGTCTTTCACAACCCTGAGAGAGTTGTAAAAAGCCTGATTAATAGAAAGTTAATTAGAGATGCACACCTGTGTAAAATCAGGCACTCTCCACAGAGTCCAGTAGACCATACCTAGGCCTTCACTGAAAGGACACATAGTAATCTTAGCAATCTCTTTTGCTCATTTCCAAGTCATAGACAATTCTTCTTGGCAGGAGAGACAAGTGGACACACACTAGATTGTATAAAAATTATGGAAGAGGGTTGAAATGCCTGTTTGAGCTGATGTGATGGAGAAAGAAAATAGCATGGTCAGAATGGTGTGACTGGAGTTCAACACTTAGGTAATCATAAGAACAGAAACGACTGGGAAGTCTTGGGGAAGGACTCTAGACTCCTCACGAAATGTAGACTGGGCCCAATCAGTCTCGTCTGGATTTTAATTGACAGGGTGACCACAACCACAGCTGACATCTTGTCTGCACTTTTCATAAAATTATATTCACTTGTGAGAGTTAAAAGTTCTACTTCCTTCAACTTCCATGGGGAAGTTTTGGAGTATAAAAATTTCAAACCTATTCAGTAGTGGTAACATCTTCAAACACAGCACTGAACCTCGTTGCTTCTCTGACGGCTAATATAGCACTTCAGTATCCCTGAAGACTGCAGTTGCTCCTGGCTTAGCAACTAATGTTAAGGAAAACAATGAGAAGATGAACAGAGATGTGCTTTTGTCCGCAGTGACTTTTGAAGTACACCCACTCACAGTGGTTGAGGATTCTTCGCCACTGTTTGATGAGTTTGGAGTTAGCTAGAGAGATCAGAGATCTAGCTGAATTTGGTTTCAACAACAAAATCAAAATCTGAAGTTGCCTATTCTAGAATTATTCATGCCATAGTATCATTTTGCAGTCTTTGGGAGAAATTCAGGACTGGTTCCTGAGGCAGCATAGTGAAGTGGTTAAGAGTTCTGGTTCTATGGCCATACTCCCTGAGTTTGAATCATGATTCTACCTTTTACCAGTCATATAACCCTGGGGGAGTCACTTAACTTCTCCTTGCCTCAGGTCCCCTAATTGTAAAACAGGATGATAGGTATACTGTTCTCATAGAGTTGAAGTGAGCATTAAATAAATCAATTTGTATAAAATAAGCCTGATACATATTAAGTACTATATATATGTGTGTGTGTGTGTGTGTGTGTGTGTGTGTGTGTGTGTGTATATAGGCTTTTATTCTAAATTGACAGTTTTAGCTTACAAGATCAAGGTTAATGAAATGTTTCCATGAGTAATAGAATTTTAAGTATGTTTAAATACACACAGACAGATATCATATATATTTACAGAGGTGTAGGAATCTAGAAAAATAGAAACAGTAGAATACACACACACATTATATATGTATATATGTATTATATGTAAAGAGAGAAAATGTATGTAACATGCATCACATATATATGTATATATAAATATACATAGAGAGAGAGCAAGAGTGAGAGAGCAAGGGAGATTGATTTCAAAGAACTGGCTTATGTAATTGTGGTGTCTAGCTTGGCAAGTTTGATATGCATGGGGCAGGCCAGTAAGCTGGAACCTCTTGGGCAGCAGCTAACACTGCAGTCCACAGGAAGAATTTCTTCTTCCTCAGGGAAACCTCAGTTTTGCTATCAAGGTATTCAACTGGTTAGGCAAGCCCCAACCATATTACGGAGGAGAATCTTCTTTACATAAAGTGAACGGATGGTAGATACTAGCATCTGCAAAATACCTTTACAGCAGCGTCTAGATTAGTGTTTGATTGATTAAGGGGTTACTATAGCCTAGCAAACTTGACACATAAAACTAACCATCACAAGAGGCTTTCAATTCTAGATTACATTTCCTGATGGCTAAGCTTTTTTTAAAAAATATTTATTTATTTATTTATTTATTTATTTGGCTGTGCTGGGTCTTAGTTGCAGCACACAGGATCTTCGTTGCGGCATGCAGCATCTTTTAGTTGCAGCATGCAAACTCCTGGTTGTGGCATGTGGGATCTAGTTCCCTGACCAGGGATTGAACCCGGACCCCTGCACTGGGAGCACGGAGTCTTAGCCACTGGACCACCAGGGAAGTCCCTTGGCTAGGCTTTTTAATAAAGGATTATGAGGGAAACTTTCATCCTGACACTGCTATTACTAATTTGCTGGCATCATTTGTTTTCGACTCTGAGAGAATAAATTAAGTAGCTGTTTGTCAACAATAGCCAGCTACCAATGTCCGGAACCTATTTTTTCCCACTTGAGAAGCACTTTAAGAAAATCATCAGGAAGTCAGTTGTTCTTGGCACAAGGCTTTGTTATTTTCCATCATCCACTTGGGGGCACAACTTTCCTCACAGTAACTGAAGAGACCCTTGGAGTTAGGGGAGTGCCCTTGCTTTTCTCCTGTTAAGAACCCTAGAATCATAGAATTTCAGAAGGTGAAGATCTACCCTTTTTCCTCATTTTACAACAGAGGCGCTAAAGCCTAAGGGATGTAACATCACACAGCAAGTCAGTGTCTGGAACAGGAACACAACGAGGTTTTCTAATCCCTAGTTGAGTCTTTAATCTCTCCTGATGTTTTCCACTCTCCCTTTTTTGGTCTAGACATTTTCCTTAGCTATTCAAAGTATGAAAAAAGGCTTCACATTAAATCCAGCAATGCTGCAAAACATCTTCAGACTTTTGCAGGAAAGTTAATGTTAAGTCAAGGTATTTATAATTTCATTATTTTGGCTTCTTTTCTTACAGTAGTGGGGTGAATGGTGGAATACTTGATAATACAATGCTGTAGATAAGTACAAGGAAATCTGAAGAGAGAAGAGATATTTGTTTGAATCACTAAAAATCTAAATGAATGTTCATTTCTAAAACGTCTCAATCTGTGTAAAAATGGGTAAAAATCTTTGTTTCATTAGTATACAGGCCAATAACAGCTACAAAAGGTGTCATCCAGAAACCAGAATTCATTTCAGGTAGATACTCATCCCAGTGGACATAGAAGACATGGTCAGCCTTGTATTAAAATTACCAATGAGCTTGTCTGTCTTCTTACATGCCCATACAGGAGCCCGTTGATAGTCAAGTATCATTAATATTTTTTAACTTCTAGTGCCTAGGACAGCCCTTGGTACATATCTAGGAATTAACATATGAGATGAATTAAGTGCACTCCTAGAATTGAGGTCTTCTACTTGCCTTGATATAGGCGGTTGGTGATGGCAAAACACTTCCTAGTTCTTTTGAGGTAGAGCAAATAGCCATCACTTATTAGTTATTTGTAAGATATACTTTCAGAAACAGGTTAAACATAATACTGGAGCTATTGTCAAATGTTTACAAAGAGGAATAGTGAGGCATGAAGATAATATGACATTAAGAGTAACAAGTTACTACTTGAATGGGACATGAGATATATTGTAGGTTTTTGTAAATATTTGCCCCTTTTTTCTGCTAAAAAAGGGCTTAATGATAAAGATATGAAGTATTAGTATTTAATATCTACTTAGTACTATATGGCACATCTAATTAAACACTGGACTTATATATAACAAAGCAATTGTAAGCAGTGCTTTGAACTTTATAGCTTCATTACATGTATATAGGACTTAACAAAGTTCTGTTTACTGCAGGGTCAAAAATGCAGGAAGGAACAAGCGGAATGGTTAAAACACACAGGAAAGGTCAGATTCTCGTGATCCCTCCAGTAGGCACTATAATACAAGCAGACCCTCCACTTGTCCAAACCACAGGCAGATGTCATTACTCAACAAGATCTTAGCTAGCAAGTCTTTCGTGGGTGGTATTTGTTGAAGGTTGAAAATATTTTCAGTTTGGTACCTATAAACCAATTATTCTTTGATAGACCTACATTTCTTAAAAAGAGTTTGAATTCTAGGACAAGCTCAGTCTCAGGAAGTTTGTATGTTTTAGAGCAAAATCTGTGAAATGTGTTCTACCTGAGTTCCTTAATTTGCAATATTTGGGACCAACCTTATATCACCATGAGGAGGGTTACACATTTCTCCATAAGGCTGTGAGCCACTGGAGGGCAGAGATAGTATACTTGTCTCTTATGCACTATAGTACTTGGCATGTATAATACTGTAGCAGTAATTTCTATTTATTGAACATTCACTTAATGGCCAGTAATTATATTAATTTAATAATATCAAAATGTTAATAAATTAAATTCTATTTATTTTAGGCATGCCTCTAGGCACTTTAAACACATTACAGTGTTTGATGCTTATACTAACTTTGCAAGGTAGATTTATTATCTCCATTTTAAAGGGGGAGAACTAGACTCAGTAGGTTTAGGAATCTTACTAGAAAGTGGCAGAGCCAAATTTCAAGGTGAGATTTGTCAGATTCTACTCGGTCTGTTTCCTTTCTTACATGGGGTCTGTACTCAATAAATGTTGAATGAATGAATGGTCTTCTTTAAAATCTTTATAAACTATGTGATAATTGCCTGGTACGCATTTAATTTTAAGCGACTAATGGGACCTTAAAACTTTAAGGAATTATTGACATGTTCTAAAATAGACATTTTGTTTCTAATAGCACAACAGCAAACACCCAGACATCCCATTCATTCATAAGCTTTGGGCATGTTCCAACGATTCTGATACACCTTGTTTGTTCACATCCCCACACAATGCATTGATACACTTTTGATACACCCATCAGAGAGGGCACTCCTTACTCACACAAGATACCTTCTTTTTACATCACCACTTTGATAAACACATGTTCAACTGAAATCATCTTGAATAAGATTAGGGATATAAAAGTGTGATGAATTGACATGTAATTCTCATCATGATTACAAAGTGCGAAGTGTACAGAATCCTCCTGATCTCTCTAGGCAAAGAATTTTGCCAAACACTCTATAAGTGTCTCATCACCGTTGGAAAGAGTACCTGGAACAGTCTGCAAACTCAGTCATTGACTGCCAAGCTTGAATCACATCTTGAGAGCGAACAAAGAGGAAGTGATTCTGTGTTACATGACGATAATCTAGCATTTTTATATGAGCCTTTATTTTAAGTAAGGTTGAATAAAGCAGTGAACAAAGAGTAAGATTTGTAACTTTCACATACCTTTACTATATGCCAAGAAATACTCACAGTGGTCTACTTGAATTTTCTCTTTTAACCCTCTCGCTTAAGCTTTTTGCGAGGAAAGCACTATCAACTCCATTTTACAGATGAAGACACTGAGCAGAAAGCACAACTTGCCAAGAGTTACATAAGTAGCAAGGAGTGGAGGCAGGACTCAAACCAGCATCTGACTCTAGGGTCCACATTCTTTTTTTTTTTTAGCAAATTCTCCCTGTTGTCAGGTCATTAACTCTTCTTCTTCTTTTTTTTAAAATTTATTTATTATTTATTTTTGGCTGTGTTGGGTCTTCGTTTCTGTGCGAGGGCTTTCTCTAGTTGTGGCAAGCGGGGCCACTCTTCATCGCGGTGCCTCTTGTTGCGGGGCACAGGCTCCAGACGCACAGGCTCAGTAGTTGTGGCTCACAGGCCTAGTTGCTCTGCGGCGTGTGGGATCTTCCCAGACCAGGGCTCGAACCCATGCCCCCTGCATTGGCAGGCAGATTCTCAACCACTGCGCCACCAGGGAAACCCCAGTGTCCACATTCTTAACTTCTTTTGAAACTGCTTTTGAGAAGTCTTCCTTGGCTCAAGGATTAAGAAACTTTGACCCAGTATAGGATGTCTGTGAACATCTAAAATTTAACATGTTCAACACTATTTCCTCTCCACTGCACCATCCTGGCCCTAATTGTCTCTCCTCTTCTTCCTTTATCCTTTATTTCTTTTCACATAGTTCCCAGACTTGAAACATTGGCATCTCTCAATTGCCTAATATTTAATTTGTTACCAAGCTCTGTGATTTCTTTTTGCAATGTGCTGTGAATCTATTTCTGACTTTTCCTGCTTAATTTCCACTACTTCAGTTCAGAGCTCATTACTGCTCATCTAAGCACTTGTAGTCATTTTCTGACTAGTTCTCCCACCTCCTTGTTGTTATTATTATGATTATCAGCACATCCTATTATTATTCTAAGATTTATCCTAAAGCTAACCTGTGATGATTCTTGTCCCCTGATTTTTAAAAACAATTCTTTCATCTCTTTTGCATATAGAATCATGTCCAAATTTCTCACCTAAGGCTGTGGGGAGATGAATTGAGAATCCCCCCCGCCTCCCAGCTACTATCAGAAAAGACCTGGGGATTTTCCCAGCCATTTTCAAGTAAGGTTGTGGCCCTCCAGTTCAAACAGCAGCCACAGGAAGTAGTCACATGCTTCTTATCATAATAAGTCCTGAGTTTTTATTTCACAAGCAGGGTGGGCGATCAAGGCCCTGTTACAAAAAGAAATATGATATCCTTATAGGAGACTGGACTGTGTTGTTTTTAGAAGAAAATTAATGTTTGTTATAGTGAGATGTGTTTTCCTTTGATGGGAGAGCTTCTTCCCGCACCTTGAGGGAGCAGAGCCACTTACCCTTCTTCAGAGCCTGAAAATCCTAAGCAAAGGAAAGGCTGCTTTAGTATTTGGTTGAAGGTCAAGGATCCAATGCTGGCAAAATACAAAAAGGCAAATAGCTTTCTTTTCTTACTGGAAAAGAGGCGAAGCTTTGAAATGAAAAGGATTAGGATTCCATATAGAGAGAACTGAGATTGAAAAGAGATTATGAGATGATTGTCAGAGGGATTTAAAAGATAAACCATGGCTGGGAATGAGAGGGGTGACCTCCCTCTCTATCATTCTCTATAAGTTTAAACTCTTATTCTGATTTCTTTCCTTTTTTCGCCCTTCCCTTCTCTTTCCTCCTCCTTCTTCTCTCACTTTTTAGCACTTACCATCTCATAAGTCAGTTTGTCTTATTATTTTCTATCTCCATCTACTAAAATGTAAGCCCCATGAGGACAAGGAACTTTATATTATTCACTGCTCACTCCCTAAAGTCTAGAACAGAGCCTGGCACAAGTTAGTTGCTCAATAAATATGTGTTGAAGGAAGGAAGGAAGGACGGAAGGAAGGCATGAAAGAACCTCAGAAGGGACAAACTATGAACGGTTTTTCCCCATCGTGTGTACTGAAAGGGACTGAGTTGCATTCTGTTTCTCTGTGCTATTCTGCTTTGGGAAGCTTGCCTGATCTTTTAGGAAGTGAGTTGCTTAAACGTGGAAGAATCTCATAAACCTAATATAGAACAAGAGGAGGAAGACACAAGAGAATGCCTACAATATGATTCCATTTATATAAAGTTAAACAGACAAAAGTAAACTATGTTGTTAAAGGATGCTTTCACGATTGGTAAGACTATTTTTTTAAAAAAGCAAGGAAATGGTTATCAAAACAGGATAATGAGAGTTAGAAAGCAGGTGTGATTGGCTGGGCTGTTTATCAGCCAGTACGTGCCCACGCAGCCCTACAGGTTGATGCTATTCTGACTGTTCTGATGCTAGTCCTAGTTGATGCTATTCTGACTTTTCCATGAACTTGAAAATATCTTGAAGAATAGTCCCCAGTGAGTTGGAAGGTGTTATGGTTACTCTTATTGCATAATAAAGCACCCCAAAACTTAGCGATATAAAAAACTCATGTTATTATGCTTACAGATTTAGCCAAAGATTATAGGACTAATTAATGGCTAAGCTAGGAATTGAATCAAAGACTCCTGAATTCCAGTAGTTACTTTGTACACTCTGCCCCTTTGCTTTCCTTTCATTGCATTTTTTCCTCTTCATCAAGTATTTTGGTTTTCAGGTAAGCAGGAGAAAGAGGGGAGGCAATTATTATCTCATGTTGTTCATTTACTAGGTAAACTTCAAAGCTGGAGATGGCCTTTGACCTGTCTGTTGATTTGTCTGAGAGCTTCCATCTGCCAGCCTCTGCTCAGGCCAATATTTGGTCAAAATGAGGAGAGAACAAAAGAACAAAAAATGAGGTAAAGGAAGCAAGTCATCTGAAATATCAACTAAGAGATTATACTATTATACTTATGACAGGAGGAGGGAAGAATGGTGTTTCCTAAATAAACTGGTCAAAGAAAAGCTGTGGGTGAGGTTAGATAAAGTCACATGCACATCCTGGAATTCTAGACCTTTATACAGGGCAGATTCTTGTTTTGATTATGTAAGACATCAATATGACTCATGGTAAAACAAAAGCTAGGATTCCTGTCGGGTTTATCAGCCTTCATGCTGGGAGTGCCCCCTTACTCTGATGTGATGTTGACAGGCTTGTTGACAGGCTGGCTCTCCCCTCTGTCAGGAGCACAGACACATTCCGTATATGTGGAGTAAAGTCCATACGGTAGGAAGAGGTTCAGAAATGTAAAACAGCGTAGACCAGACTGGCCATTTACACTCAAAGTTTTAGTTGCTGGTTAGCTTTCTTAAAAGTGTATTCTCAAAGTAAAAAGAAACACCCACCCACAAAACACTGCCAGATCCCTTATACTCATGCTAGTTTTTAGTCTCATTTTAAAATTTTCTCACATGCACATTTGTCTACCCAATTAGAAAGCATTGTCATAGAGCATGTGAGATGTTTGTATTTTTTAAAAATTGGAGGCAAAAGGGCAATAATGTCCTAATGCTTTGGGAACTGCTGCAGAGGTAAAGCATCAGAGAATTTGTCCAGACCACCTATTCAGGTTAGTTTATACTTGCCATCGAAAATAAAATTCCAATGTTTATAAAGTTAAAGGGAATATGAAATGTCTCTTAAAATAATTTTTTTTGGTGTGACTTATACCAACCAAACCTGTGGGTTAACATCGCTGTGTAATTTTTCACAGTAATGACTTCTGAGTCCTCTTCCTTCAGATAGTGTATGAATGGCATTTATTGTTTGCACGTGAAGGGACTTTCCTCACGCTTGTGACCATCATGCAACATCTCTCGCTCATTTCTGAGTGGCCAGCTGTGCTTTTCTCTGCTGCTGTGCTTTCTTGTACCTCCTTGCTGGCTCCAGGTCCCCCACACATCTCCAGGCCTCTTGACTTCGATGGAGGCAGAGGGCATCTGCATGGGAAAGGCCCAGCTCACATCATCATGCTCTTCTTTCTGGCTCTTCTCTGTGATACAGATTTTAAATGACTTTGAGTGGAAGACACATATCAATAAAAACCAGGCAATAAGTAGGCTGAAAAAAGAAGAAAAGCCAAAGAGGTCTGGATAATCCATAAATTGTTGTTAATCCATACTGTTGTTAACCACTTCTTTTTTTAAAGGTGGTAGGAGTAGAATTTTACAAGTTAGAAAGTAAAGAATATTTCATTTTGGGTCAGCCAAGCTGACTGTGAAATCTTCCAGAATCAAATTTAATCTCTCTCTCTTTCTGATTTTTTGTTACATTTTTGCTCATGGTGTTTTTGAAGTGATGTACTAACTATATATAAAATATAATAGTTGAGCTTGATAGCACATATTGTTCCAACAATCTCTAAGGCACCTTATTGTTTACCCAAGGGTTAATTGAATATGATTGTTTTAATTCTTTTTTTTTTTTTTTGATTGTTTTAATTCTTTACTTAAAGAAATAAAAGGTGAAATGATTTGCACATGAGGTCACTTTTTTTGATATGTAATTTGATAACCATTCCTAAAATATCTGGAATTAAAGACAATTATTTTAACAAGAATTGAGCATCCAGTGTTATATAAAAACTTCTGCAGTGGAATATGTCTACAGGCTAATTAAAGGTACTGAGACATTTTAGACTATCCAGTAATTTTTTTTCATTCTGGCAATTTGGTATATACAGGCCTTATCTGAACCTCCAAATTAACTTTTAGAGCATGAACATAACTTTGCCTGCAGGCAGCCAATCACCAGTATTGCATTAAAAAACAAAAACAAAAAACAGCTTGTGAGTGTGAAAGGCTGTAGGGAGAAATGGCCAAAATAGATGAGATCATTAGAAAGAATCAAGAGAGTGTAGATATTTGGTAGTTTAAAACTTTAGAAGAAGGGAGCAATCCACATTTCAGTATAAGCTAGGTACTATTTACACAATTGTCCTGTTAAAATTGAAATAATATTGTAATTGATCCTTTGCATTTAGGAACTTTATTATGGAATAAATTAAAAATCAATAATGTGAAGTTCAAGAGAGGGTCATTGCATGAAAATGTTGGTAGTAGTAAAAAGTCCTTCAGTAACTGCCTAAAACACTAAGGTTTACACTAAACTTTGCATTTAGAGATGTAGCTAAGATACAGGCTAAAATGTAAAAATGGTTCTGTGTAAAGAATTCTTGAAACCTAACTCCTGAACAAAATTTTGGGATATTCTTGCAAAAAAATCTGCCTTTCCTCTTACCTAACCCTTACTCTGTAACCCATTTAACCCAAAAGCCAAGTTCCTCTTTGCTGTTCCTCATGGTTAATCTTTCACAGAATCTTTTGGTGAGAAGTGGAGGATTTTTCTCTGAAAGACCATTCAGAGAGAAACAGTACTGCTTTGTTCCTTCCTGTGATTTCCCTCCCCACCAATTGTTTTTTTTTTATTATTAAATCAAGTGCACTTATTTTTTATCATATGAAGGTTATACAGCCTGGACTAGATATAAAGCTTCAGAAAGTCCCTTCCAGCCACTGGGACTCTGCTTTCCCTGAATTCTCAGGAGACCCCTTGATAAGGTATTTGCTACTGAGATCAGTTGTGTTGTCCTTTTTTTTTCCCCTTTATTAAAATAAAAATAACTTTATTTTTTGTCTTTATTATGAAGCTTCATAACATTCCTCCTTTTTGTTGCTATAGTTTTGGTTGGCTATGCCAAAGATCAAAGCTGATACATCCTTCAACCTTCTGGGATTCTTCTTTTTTTAGGTACCAGGCAAAAACTCCACCGATCCATCTACTCTGCCATTTTATTCTCTTTTTGGGAAATCTTGGTCTGAGAAAGCTCCCTATTATCAGAACATAGATTTTTTTTTTTTCTTTTTGACAAATTTACTGAGCTGAACTGTCTGTCCATCCCTGAAGGACTTTTAGACTCACCCTTCTGCTTTTCCACCAGTAGCATGAACATTTTAGCACATAGCCCACAAAGTAAACATATATAGAAGAATTGAGCTCATCAGATATTAGTAAACCATCTGAGAAGAGTTACTTCTAATTTTCTAATAAATAAGCTTGGAATTAAATACAAACTAATGAATATTTTTCTGAGTGATTATTTGTTAGCTTCAATTTGTTTCTGTTTGAATTCATTTTGATTTTTTAAAAAAATTCTCTTTTGGGAATTCCCTGGTGGTCCAGTGGTTAGGACTCTGCTTTCACTGCAAGGGCACAGGTTCGATACCTGGTCAGGGAACTAAGATCCCGCAAGCCTTGTGGCATGGCCAAAAATTTTTTAATTAAAAAAAATTCTCTTTTCATTTAATTTTGAATAGGCAATATGTGCATATGATTCAAAACAGAAAATTATATTAAAAACACATATTCAGAGAAGTCTCATTCCCATTTACCCATTTCCATCCATACACATAGGTAATCTTTGCCATTAGTTTCTGGTTAATTTTTACTGTGTTTCTTTTTGCAAAAATTAGCAAAAATGTATATGTTTATGTATATTATATATATTACTTTTTTTATATAAAAGGTGGCATAGTGTATACATTCTTTTTTTTAGTGTATACATTCTTTTGCTCTTTAACAATAATAGCAGTTCATTGAGATCTTTCTTGTTTTTTGTTAGTTTCTGCATAGTACTCCATTATGTAAATATTTTTGATAAAATTATCCCAAAATAAAACTTACAATGATGAAAACTTAAACATTATAAAATTTGATAAAGATTAAAAATCTGTGGAAGAAGGATGTTGGGAAAGATTAGATAAAATTAGAGTTAGTGGAAATACTCATCGTTAAATAAAAGAGCTAAAATTTTACATGATGTTTTATTAACCACTAAAATTTGATACCAGAATCAAATCTTTTTGACAAAATTTAAATATGTCAAATTCAGTGAGGGGAAATTGGGTTTGTTAGAAGAGCTGCCAGAGAAAAATCACAATGGGGGAATCTATAATTGGGAAAATGCAATGTTTTTAAGAAATTCAATAGAACAATCATAGCTTCAGAGTAATATATAAGTTGGAAAGAGTCAATCACAATAAAAGTAATTTTAGTTATATTAAAGATAAAAATGAAAAAAAATTAACTGCATTGTATATAAAATTGGTCAAAGAATCAAGTTGGCTTAATGGAATAAGCTTTAGAAAATATTTTCTTAATGAAAATCAGTGATGTTTGTATAATTCTGCTTAAAATACTTTACCTACTACCTAGGACCGAACTACATACTGGGGCATAAAGTGGTATCAAAACATACCATACTAACATGTCCTGGGCTTTTTTCCTGTAAGTTCTGCCCTTGATTTCTTTTCATCTCCTTTTCCCTTTTCTGTCTTTGAGAGTCTTTGATGTTTCATTTCAGAGCTGCTTAACTATGGATCAACTAGTCTTTTCTGTGAGGCATGTCTTTCTCCCTTCCACTTCCTAACAACTAAAAGCCTCTTTGCTCTTCAAGCCCTTGGTGTCATCAAGTAGGTCGGACCCTCCTTCCTTCCTGCTGTCCTCATCAAGAGTCACAAATCATCTTTGCTGACATTTGCATACTTCAAATATCCGTTAACATATTGAAGAGAGCAACCAGCCTTCCCTGCAAGTGCCCTTACTACCTTCCTTTAAAACTTACCCTGACATTTCTGGCTCCCTGTCTCCTCTCTCTTCCCTAACCTAAATTCTTGATTCCTCAAGGCATGTTTAGTCTGGCTGGGTCCAATCTTATTCTTGACTGGGGGAACTCCAGAATCCCTTGGTGAGGCGTTCCAGCAATTAAGCATCTCACTAATTCTGCTGCCATTTCCAAATTGGCACTGTGCCCTAACTTGGTGATCATATTTAGGGTTGTGCTTTTTTTTTTTTTTTTTTTTTTTGGCTGCATTGTGTCTTTGTTGCTGCGTGTGGGCTTTATCTAGTTGCAGCGAGCAGGGGCTACTCTTCATTGCGGTGCATGGGCTTCTCATTGCGGTGGCTTCTCTTGTTGCAGAGTATGGGCTCCAGGTGCGCGGGCTTCAGTAGTTGCAGCATGCGGGCTCAGTAGTTGTGGCACGCAGGCCCTAGAGTGCGCAGGCTTCAGTAGTTGTGTAGTTGTGGCTGTGGGCTCAGTAGTTGTGGCTCGCGGGCTCTAGAGCGCAGGCTCAGTAGTTGTGGCGCACGGGCTTAGTTGCTCCGTGGCATGTGGAATCATCCCGGACCAGGGATTGAACCTGTGTCCCCTGCATTGGCAGGCAGATTCTTAACCACTGCGCCACCAGGGAAGTCCTAGGCTTGTGCTTTGATAAACCCTCCATCTTGTACCCTAATTCCAGACTCTGTATTCCTGTCTTCTCACTTTTGCCTGAATTTCTGTTTTGATAGCCTGTTTGTTACTCCTGTTTCACTATGACTTCATTGTCAGTCTTTGTGAGGGCATGGAATTCTACCCTTGAATTCAAGCCTCAGGTCTGGGACTCTGTATCCTGTTTCCAGAACTTCCTGATGCCCATCAGCTACCTGCCTGACTAGACCTCTGAATATTACCTGCTCCAGACTACCCATCTCTAGGCTCCTCCTATCTACTGCAACACCCATCCTGTATCTCATGTTGAGACTCCCATGGAATTGACCACTTGACTAGAACTCCCCCATCCCCCCACAATTTTCTTCAGATAGAATGTAGGTCAGGTTATGCTTCTTTCCATTCCTGGACACTGGTTCTATGCTGTAGCATCTGCTCAATTCTAGGAAGTAATTTCTTATCCAAGTCTCAGGTTAAGCCTTCATTCCAAATTCCCATTTTGAGAAAACCTTTAACATATTTAAATACCTACATAAACATTTTATTATATCATTATCCACTCTTTTTTTGGGTTTACCCATTAATGCTTATTCCCTTTTGGGAAAGACTTTTTTGATGTTTTGTTTGTTTTACGATGCTCTTAAATATCCTTAAAATAACAAATAATTTACCTGCTATTTACATTTGTCCAAAGATTTCATATCGTCACTTTTCCTAAAATAGAAAGGTTGTCCATGATTTACTGAAAACTTGCGATGTGCCAGAGCATGTGGGAACAAAGATAATAAATAAAATGTAGTTATTCTCCTTAAGGAGCTTACACGCTGCACAATTAAAATACAGTATGATAAAAGTTCCATCAGGTGGGGTATGTGAAAAACTCTGGGAGCACAGAGGTAAGCTTGACTTAACCTGCCTTGGCGTAAGAGGATCAGGGGTTGCTTCATAGCTTATTTGAGCTGGTTCCTTAAGGATGAGTAAGAGTTTACCATAGAGAACAAGGCTATGCTTGGCAGAAGAAACAGGACCAGAGCATGGCCTGTTCCACTGGAGGAAGTATGAATAATTCGGGTGGACCCATTGTAAGCTCTGTTGAAGGGGGAGGGGCACGAAATGTGGCTGGAGAGACAGGTTGGGGACCGCTGGTAAAAAGATCTTACATGCTATGATCAGGAGTTGGGACTTGATTATGCTGGTGGTAGGGACCTATCCCTGACAGTTGAGCAATATCTCAGCTGTCTGATGGGGTAATCCAGTCCTTGCCTGGTAAAAAATGTATTCACAGCATTTTAAAGAATCAGCTCTGGAAGTTATATAATGTTGTTATGATTCTTGCAAAAGGCAGATACCATTGTAGACTTTATCCCTACAAATCTTTTCTCACATTTTACATACAAATATTATTCCTCACTTTGTGGACACTGTAGAAAACTATTCTTAATATCACTTAATATCAGATTGTCCTGATATCCTGATATTGATTTACTTATTTAAATTTGAATTTTATGGTGAGTATAGAACATTTTTTATGGAAATAGTAACCTTTCATGTGTGTATGTTGGAGAAAGAGGGGGAAGGAGAGAGAGAGAGTTTCCTGGTTTAGCAATGTATGTTTTGTGAGTCTTGTTTTAAGACTTCTTCCCTGACTTATTGCTAGGATAAGCTCTCAAAATTTTGTGGCAAGACACTAATAACTTTAATTTTATCATCTAGTTCTATAAAAGGAATTATCTGTCAAATAACCATGAAGCTATTTTTAAAACTCTTCCCTTTCACAAATATTTTTCAACAGCTGTACTCTAGAGAAGCATCAAAAAAGAACTCCCGAGAATGGTTGATTTTCTGCCTTGTTTGTTTGTTCATGTGCATCCTAGTGAAATGCAGCAGGATAGATCATTTATTTGTTCAATATTTTTTAGCATTTAGTATATACCAGGCATTCGGTTAGGTGCTAGGGATGAGGTTTACAAAGATAAAGGTGATTCCCTCCTTTCTGGTGCCATCTTGATATCTATTAGTCACTTCTTCCTCTGTTCTCTCAGCTTGAGGCTGCTTCATTCCTGTGGACTTAGCCCTCTATTCTTCCTCAGAAGACAATGTTTGAGCCACTGAAATCCATTGCCAGGACCAACCCGAACAGAAAGTACATGGGCTCTTATGTCCTTCCAGAGAGGCTGTAGCCAATAACAGAGGAAGGGGACTTCATCTGAAATTGCTTCTTGCCTGGCTTCCCATTCTCTCTCTTGCTTCCTTGACTCGCTACCAGTTTCTCCTGGGAACACCAGAGGCAGTTTATAACCTGAGACAAGAGCCATGTGCATCAGTAAGAGTTCTCCAGAGAAACAGAACCAATGGGAAATAGATATAGATATACATATGTATGTATGCATATTATATATAATCAATTCTTTTTATTCACAATCCACAGTAGTTATATTCTCTTAAGTTGCTGTAAACACTGAATTAGCAGATACTTAACCATTGGTCCTAGAGGAAATACAGGGAGTTCCTGGGGTCACTGGTCCCAACATTTTCATCAACTGATCAATACATAACTTTATGTGTGTTTCTCTTCGAGGACACCATATATGTATATATATATGATTCATTAACACCGAACTGATGGCCAACAGAACTGTAACTCATGCCTGAACGAAGCTTATCTAATACATGTATTTCTCTGTAAGGAACTTCACAACCTTCTTGCACTTAGAAACACTAGATAGCACTTTAGCACTATGCTGGGGGGCATTTTAAACAGCAAAATCAACAAAGAAACATAAAAATACCAAAAAAGTAGCCCTAAATATAAAAAAAGGAAACTTGTTTACAGTATGAGAGCTGAAACAAGAAGACAGAGATTTGCCTGTTTGACCTCAGGTAGGAATGTGCACACTGGGCAACTCAAAGATTTTGCTGCTCTGTGTACATCCATGGATAAGTGCAAAAGCACCACAAGTATTGGTTTTGAGATTACTAATAAATTTTAGTGGGTAGGCAAATTATCAACTACAGAATCTATGAATAATGAGGATCAACTGTATATATATATATATATATATATATATATGTATGTATATACACACACATATATATATGATATGTATTTTTTATATATGTATGTTTATATGTACAATATAACATATATACAATATATAAATATATATGTACTACCTACATATACATACATACATATATAGGCTGGAAACTCAGGCAGGAGTTAATGTTGCAATCTTGAGGCAGAATTTCTTCCTCAGGAAACCTCAGTTTTTGCTCTTAAGTTCTTCAACTGAGGGTGAAGCCCACCTGCATTACTGAAGGTAATCTCCTTTCTATAAAGTCAACTAACTATAGACGTTACCCACATTTGCAAAATACCTTTACAGCAACACCTTGCTTAGTGTTTGATTGTATAACTGGGGTACTATAACTTAGTCAAGTTGACACAAAAACTAACCTTCACACCCTGCAAACAACTTTAATCTGAAGTTGGTTTCTCCATTCTTAAAAATTTTTTGGCTACTCAGTCACCAGATATTTTCACTGGCTGTTTCCCTGTAAGGTCTCTTATCCTACCTCCTCCTAGAGACCTTTCTTTTTCCTTTCTTTGGAAGAACAGGATGACTATCATTTTGTTTCTTGGGTTTATGCCCCAGGGCATCACCTTTCATCTCAAGGAATTTGGCCAATTATTTTCTCACACAGCTGTAAAAAATAATTCAGTTTTTATCTTGTTCTATCTAGACGGGGGACCAGAAATAAAGGGTTAATGGTAGATTTGAGATGGCTCTTGAAGATTGTATAGGACGGGAGGAGGCTGAGATAGACTGGGTATGATCCAGGTGGAGGGACAAGTGTGAATAAAAGTACGGGGGTGAGATAAGTGCAGAGCATAATCATGGAAGAGAAATCTGGCTAGACATTAAAGTTCACGTATGTGAGTAGTGGGAAATGGAAAGGTAGGCATGGTCCATATTGCAGAGATTCTTGAATGGAATGATGAGTGATGAGGAGTTAATTGTATGAACACAGCAGCTCAGGCACTGTGTTTTCATTTTCATTTTTACCTACTCCTACCACGGATCAGCCCCCACCTCCCTGCTTAAAGAATTCCCTTCATGTCCAGCCTGAGCCTCAATTAAAGCCTTTGAATGCAGGCTCCTGCTATGAGTGCAGGCTGAGGGTCTAGGAACACTAGATGTAAAGGAAGAGAAAGGTAATAAAATTGAAAAGGAGGATTTGGGAGCTAGCCATTTAATAAATTACTGAAGATATTTACCTCACTTTTCACTTGCCATTTGAGTGAAAAACCAGGAAAAACTCTCATAAGGCAACACCACGTGCAAACATGGCTGTCAGGGGAAGTTGCCGCGGACTGAAGGGAAAAGCATTTGAAAATGTAAAAAACAGCCTTTTCCTCTCCATTTCAGAGAGTGACCCCTAAGAGAGTTGAGTGTATCCTCTGTTCTATTCTCCAGCTTGTGAAATACAGAAATCACAAAGCACTGACTGAAAATGGCTGTTTCCTTTGTTCTCCCTCCTACAGCTAAGGGACTTTGGGAAGTATTTACTGGCAGTTCAAGTGCAAATGGATGTTGAGTAGTTCTCACTTTCCAGAAAAAAACCTCAAACAAGTTGCCTCCAGGTGCATCCCAAATGGCGTGTTGATTGACTCGGTTCAAAACGAAATTAGGGATGTAAATGTGTTTGAGAAATTATTACCCAAATCACAACATCCTCTTCAGACAGTTGTTAGATTGAATACTGAAAAGAACATTAAATATCTTCCAGCAAAAGCCTTTGCCAAAGTATTAACTGATAAACTGGTATGAATTCTCTTCTTGCCCTCTGAGAAAAAGATCTTCCTTGCCTTTGATATTAATTCAGGTTGTTTGCATGTATAATTCAGACACATTTTGTAGGTGGCCTTCTGTCAAAATGTCATGAGATCTCATATATAGAATTACTAATACTTGAAGTGATGTAATGAGTATTAAAATTATTGGCCAAGGCAGCTGTCACTAGTATCTTAAAGCAGATGGGTGCAGATACTCCAGAGTGAATATCCTCAACTTAAAATGACAGTAACAAAAATATTTTTCATTTGTACATTAGTTAACCTTTTCAAAAAGTTTTTACTCTTATTGTCTTTTTTATGGAGACCTAAAACACACCTGAAGTTTCCCTTGATCAAAGATTTCTGTCTTATTAATTGGTTGATTCAGTCATTATATAAATAAAGGTCAGTTATTGTCAGACCCTAGAGATATGACAGTGAACAAGACAGTCAAGACAGGATGCTATTTCTGTGGAGTTTAAATTCCACTGTGGGGAGACAGACAATATGAATTAAACAAATATGTAAGGACGTCTCAGAACCTGAGCTTTAGCTCCCCCCCTTCTACCATTAAATCTACCATTGAAGATTAATTTCATAAAACAGCATCATCTATCATTTAAAATTATTGCTGTTTATTTGATGGAGTTTCAGCAGTAATTTTGTAACACACATGTGTGGAGTTAGAAAGAATGTAGAGGAATTTTTTCTGATAAGCATCTAGTAAGTTGGACTTTCCTGTGCTCGCTCAAGGATGGTTAATGGATAATTCTGGAAAGATAATGCTGTTATTTTACTATTACGTGAGCAGCCCTTTTATGATGCTTTGTTCTTGCAGATTTCCAGAGACCAAGGATCATGTATAAAAGTCCATAAACAACAACAAAAAATCTGTATTGATCTGCAGTGCATTCATTTGGTCAGTGAACCAAAATTATATATTGCAAACCTTTGTAAACAATGTCCTGTAACTAATGACTGTACTTTTCAGTGCTCAACCAAGTGAAAAAAACCCATTATCAGTTCTTATTTAGACTGAGTCTCTCTCTCTCTCTCTCTCTCTCTGTGTCTCTCTGTCTCTCACCTTTGTTGCTCAACAGTCTCTCAAGAACCACAAGATGAAGGCAGGAGGTCAGCATCCACAGGGCAGGGCCATCTCTGGCCTGAACCCCTTACTCCATTTGTTGGGACTCTGTCTAACCCCCTTCCAGGGATAATATACTTTTTTTTTTTTTGGTAAAAGAATGAATAAATGCATACCAAGAACTGAGATTTGGCTGTACAAGTAATTGAACAGATTGAGGTCAGAGGGCAAACCTTCTTAGAGTAAACCAAACAGCAATCCATTTAAATGAAGAGCCTGCTGTATATTCCTATATGTAAATGTCACACCAAGCCCATGCCTCTGATTTGGTCTTTGTGCTGATGCAGCTTTCCAGCTACTAGAGTTGGGAGAGAGAGAGACTCAACCTGTCCGAGAACTAATAATGGACTTTTTTTTCATTTGGCTGAGTTCTGAAAATTACAGAATTATAGTTATTAGTAACAGGACACTATTTAGAAAGAATTGCATTTTAATAAAATTTTCAAATATACATTCCGCCCCCCACTATATCATAGAGTGTTTAAATTGTACATTTTGGTCTATATTCCCCCTCTTTGGAAAGAATAGCAAATTGTACTTTTGTAGAAAAAAAAAACCCAAAACAAAAACACTGGACTTGGAGGCTGAAGATTAGGTTATACAATTTAATAATTCTGTGGCTTCTGGCAAGTCCCTTCACATCTCTGGGCCGTAGTTTTTCTCATCTGTAAAACGATAGGGATCCTTAGATGATCTCTAAGCTGCCTTTCAATTTTCTTAAGTCGAACTATGCTGGCCTCCCAGATTCTGTCTCCATCTGAAATCCACTTCCTCCTTGTCCTGTCTTATTAGGTATGACGGTTGTCCTCCCGTGAATTATAGAACTACCCATACTATGAGAGGGGAGAAAAACATATTTTTATTAATTATTTGGCCTATTTCTGTGAACATATTGTGTTTATATAGTATTTTTGTTGAAAATCATTTTCGTATGGAACAACTGTATGGGAATGCTGGAGAAAATGCAAAGTTCATTTAAAATCAATTCCAAGTACATTTTGTTTTTCTCACTGTCTCCACATATTTGTTGCATGGAAAATTCTTCCCGTGACTGCATTCCAGAGACAGATATCAATGAACAATTCTGAAATGATTTTTTAAAATAAATTGGAGCTGATTCTTGAGTAAAGAAATGCTTCCATTTTTCATGACTGCACTCATGCCTAGACTCTATCATGGAGAATTCCCTTCTAATGATCTTTTCCTTGTGCCCTGCCTGCTCCCATGTTTCTCAGGTCTGGTTGTCCTCGGCTCGTAACCACTTCTACCTTTTTGCCTAAATTCAGACTGCTGACCTCTTGGTGAATCTACCAGTCTCTTCATTTACAACAAATCTTGTTGTGAAGCTGTACATATATTTAAAAGTTTTTTTATTTTTAATTCACTTGTTTTTTGATGTACAGTAAGTTCTAATAGATACATAGTCATATATAACCAACACTGCAATCAGGAACAGTGCCCTTACACCAAAAATTTCCTTGAGCTGTCCCTTTGTTGTCAGACCCTTCCTTCAGCCCTAACCCTTGACAAAACTGATTTGTTTCTGCATCATGAAGTCTTGCATTTTCCAGAATGTCATATAATTGGAATAATGTAATATTAAACTCATAATGTGTTTGAGATTCATTTCTTTTGGTGCATGTACCAATACTTCGCCCCTTCTTATTGCTGAGTAGTATTCCACCACATGGATGTACCTTGGTTTGTTTGTCTGTTCACTTGCTGAAAGGGCATCTGGGTTGTTTCTAATTTTTGGAAATTATAAATAATGTGCTACAAAATTCATGTACAGGTTTTTGTGTGAATATAAGCTTTCATTTCTCTTGAGTAAATGCTGATACCTATGAGTGGAATTGCTGGGTTGTGTGGTAACTAGTATATGTTTAATGTTATTAGAAACTGTCAAACTGTTTTACAGAGTTGGCTGTACCATTTTGCATGCCCATGAGCGATGTTATAAGAGTTGCAGAAACTCTTCTGATGATACTTAGTATGAGCCAGGGTTGGGTTTTTTTAGGCATCCTAATAGGTGTTTAGTGAGGTGTACCTTTTTTTTTTTTTTACCATAAGGATGTCTTTAATATTATGAAACAAAATACTTATCATTCCAGCTTGATGTATTTGCACTTGTATTAAATCACCAGTATCTGGAGCAGTCCCAAGGACCCTGAGTAGGTATTTGACTTACTTCTGGTCAGCCAAGATGATGTGTAAAACAGATGCATCCCACAACAAAGACAGGCTCCAACAATGATAAACCACACATCTTGAGCTATAGAAAGCAAATGTATAGTTTTAGACTAGCTCTCTTGCCACTGTAGCCCACTACCAAGGGTTCAGAAATAACTGAAAACTCCCCAGATCACACTACTACACAATTAGGGAATATTTAAGATAATAAGAAAGAGACATTTATTTGTAGCACAAGTTAAAATATAGGACTGCCAAGTTTAGCATCAGACACATGACACCTTTAGTCCTATTTTTAATGAGAATTACATCTGAATCCTTTCTTGGAATTATCCTCTTGCCTGCTATCTGTTGACTACACGGAACTCCTGGTCTTTGAAGTGAGCGAGCCTCAGATTTATGGTGTCCCAGGTGCACATTGGAATAGCTAATATTCTCACCATGGCTTTTGTCCTCATAGTATCTCAAAATCTTACTGACTTTCTCCATTACTAGACTAGCCTGGCACTCCTAGATTGCCCTATCTTGAGGCTGCTTAGAACCTAGTATAGCTAGGTTACATCTTAGGTCGAGGTTGGGTTCTCAAGTTGGCAAGAAAGGAAAAACTACCGATTAGTCAGAGTTTCTACCAAAACTCCTTTAGGATGATGCCAGCTGGAGGCCACCAAACTGTCTTGCAGCTGAGCTTGGCTCAGCCAGTTTTTCCTCCAGCTTTGGAACACATTGCTTTATCTTCCCTTGAGCACCAGGTGAAGGAGTTTGCTTCTGTTTAGGGGCCATGTTATAAGAAAACTGTCTTTGGTGTCTGAGTAGCAGAATTCTATTTAGTGCATCTGATTCTCACACTATGCAAAGCTCAGAGGAGCTGAGATAAACTGAGAGAACAGATTCACGTCTCCTACTTTTACTCATCTTGGTATACACTCAGCATTTTGAGAGAGATGGCAGGTGGGATTTCTGGCTCCATCTTAATGGTTATTTTTCTGTCTTTCCTGCTACCTTTTGCCCACCTTCCCAAGGTATACAGTTGAATTTCCACAAGAAAAATTATAAATGTTGGTAATGCTACTTTTCTGTACTGACAGTGTGGTAGCTGGCTACTGTATTTTTTCCATTTCTTCACAATGAAATGGGGAAAAGTTGATGGCTTTCACATATCTCTTAATATCTAGTGGCAAATTTGGCCAGCCCTATTCCTGTCCCGGCGGTGCCCCCTGCAAGTGCCACAGTTGATGAGCCCGCCCACAGAGCAGCCATACTCAGCACTGGTCTTGCACTAGTGAGAGACATTCTCTGCTGCTGCTTCTAGCCTAAAGCTATAGAGTTCCCCTCCCAGAGGTTATAAATGCTCAGGCAGATTATAGAGTTGAGCTCATTAACATCTGGCTTTAGAGCAGTGGTGGTAACAGAATATGATATGTTATTACTTCCATTTTCATTTTCTGAAATGACTGGCCATTTCTCATTGGCGATACATTGGATCTTTTGGACATGTTTTTAATGCAGTTAACTTCGCAGAGGTAAGAATGCCAACAAAATTTCCAAAATACGGCAATGCAAATTTCCAAGTCTGGTTTAATAATACAAAATAACTGCTGTTTATGTGTAATAAACAACAGCATGTAAAAGGAGGTGAGACTCATAAATGCATTAAATAAGCTATTTTTAAAATAGGTAAAAGATGTTAAAAAAATAATAAAAAAATAAAATAGGTAAATAAAAAATTAAAAATTGTTAGCACAGAACCTTACATAGTAGGCATTCATTAAATATTATTCCCTTTTGTTTTCTTTCATTTTTAACCCTCCATATTTAGAAGATGGGTTTTGTTAAAGGCCTGTTGATGGCAAAAAGGGGAAAAAAGTGCTTAGGTAAGAAGAGTTAGTCCTTGTATCACCCATTTCCTTATTTATTTTGGGAAGGTAGTGAGGCACAACAGAAATATTATGAATCAGACAAACCTATATTGAAATCCTAGCTAGCTGTGTGACCTTAGGCAAACTATTTAATTTTCTGAGTGTCAGTTTCTCTTTCTTAGAATAAGAGAATATTCTGAATATTCAAGGCAGTGGATAATAATATTCTTGCAAAATCATCGTAACAGTTTAGGATGAGGTCATTGAATTTGTTTAGCTTTGATTCCAAGAAGCCTTCTAACTGTGTAATTTCATAGGTAGGTCTTCTAGAGGGAGATCTTGTGGCGAGCACATGGGCTCTGGAACTTCTCTGTCATTTCTCAGTGTAAACCAATGATTCTCATTTACCTCACCATGTTGCTTTACCATAGAAAAGGAATACACCATTTTTGCAGACATAGGCATCCTGGCCACCAGTGCAGTGAGTCTCATCCTAAATTATTATACCTCCTCTCATGACTGTGATTGAGTTTCACGCCTCCCAAAGATGAACCTGCTTTTTATGTGCAGGTGAGATGAAATTTTGAGCCTGTAAAGTCGGACACTAGAAGCTGAAGGTTATACATTTCACATGATGAGGAATGTTACCCAGGGAGACCTGGACAGAATGGGCAAACCTCTTTCCAGACTACTCTGCTTCTGTGTACCCATTAAAATTTAAATTTAATCATTATTAAAGTCATGACTGGACATAATTTAAAAATAAAAATAGTACTTATAATGAAAAACTCCCAATTCCTGCTACTCAGAGGCAACCACTTTCAACTCTAAGCTGTTTCTTCTGCTATTCCTGCTCTAACTGGGACTGGCTGCTCCAAAGCTGGCAGCACAGCTGTCTTCCTAGGACTTTCTTTCCTCAAACTCCGTTGGAGGCTGTGTACTGCTCTCCTGCCTGGTGCTTTCTGTTTCCTTCAGTGCACATCTTTTTCCTGATGTACTCCTCTATTTTGAAGAAGCACATCCTTCAGTAGTTTCCTGAGAAAGGGTTCATGGCAGGTACCTTTATTTTTTATTTATTTTTTGCTTAGTTTCACTGAGGTATAACTGACATATAATACTATGTTAGTTTCAGGTGTACAGCATAATGATTTATATGTATTGTGAAATGATCACCACAATAAATCTAGTTAATATCCATGATCATACATAGTTACAAAATTGTTTTATAATTTTTTAATTTATATTTTGAATCCCTGTCATTCATAAATTTTATATCATGTGCTTCAATGTGGGATTTATCAATGGGTCCCTTAAATTTAGAAATATATGCCTTTCAATTCTGGAAAATATTCTCATTTTATCCTGTGGTAATTTCCTGTCATCTGTTTTCTCTGCTCTTTATTTCTGGAACTATTATTATTTAGATGCTGGAGTTCCTGGATTGATTCAATAAATAAAAAAATTTCCCCAATTCTAATATCTATGTATTTTATTTTTACTTTCTATTTTATTTTGTAATACTTCCACTTGAAAGGGCTCAGAATATGCCACTCCAAAATATGCCAATTTGGCATATTGACTTTTTTGAGTTGAAGGCACTTGAAAAACAACAGGTGCAAGAAAGGCTCTCTACCTCCCCTTTTCTTCTTAAAAACAGGGGATAAAACTCCCATGTGAATGATATGCTCCCTGAACCTGGAGGAAAAGAACATTCTTATAACCAGAGACAGAGTAGAGGCTGAGAAGAATCTATACAAATAAACCTTGTTAAAATAACCCTTATCTTCCTTTAGCCTCTTTATATATTTTAGTTACTTTTTTTCATAATAACTGTCTTTGTTCAACCTAGTATGTAAACGCTTAGACCTAACCACTTTGGGTCTTTATCTTCCTGTGAAGGCGTCCATGTACATGTTAAAATAAAATTTGTATGCTTTTCTCCTATTAACCTCTCTATGTCAACTTAGTTCTCAGGCCTAGCACTAAGAGAAGGGAGGAAAAACTTTGCTTCCCCTACATGTTGAAAGGTTTACTTCTGCACTGTATTTTTTTTTCTTCATCACTGCATTGTATTTTTAATTTTCGTTGTTTTTTTTTTTTGCAGTAAAACATCCTTTGCTTGTTTTATGAATGTTGTTAACTTCTTTTAGATGTTGCAGCACCTGTTCTTACCTAACAAAATTAATTTAAATGTTTTAGAGTTTCCTTCTGTTTCCTTCCTTATTTTTGCTTCCTCTGTATTTCCTTTTCCTGTTTGTTCAATCTCTGCCTTTTATGTTACACCTTCCCTTCATTGCCTGGCGGTTTCTGGTTGTTCATTTTTAAAGAATACATTGTTGACAGCTCTGTTTCTAGACACGGTTGGCCAATTTGTAGACCTTGCCGCAGGGTGATAGGATATGAGGCCTAGCTGTCTCACCAGGATACTCTCAAAATCATTTCTGAAGTCTTTTCTTTTGGGTGGGTTGGTTTCTTCAGAAAGAAAGTCTCCAATTTCCTACCTAATGATGTAAAATTGGCTGAACACATTTTGGGAGTCCAGCAGGGGAAAGGTGGTGGTAAAGGGAGTGGAGGGGATGGGCAACAGATTTTATCAGGCCCTAAAAGTTAAGAGCTGTTTGGAGAATGAGCCAGAATTATTCATTCTAGCATCCCTGAATGAATCATCTGGCACAGCTAGATGTCTTACATATTGTGACACAGAAATGTGTGGGAAGTTTGGCTGGGATATTTGTCACACTATTATTTGTTAGGGTTGATTTGAGTATTTGCTTGATGTTCCATGTATATCCCTTTGAAAACTGAAAGAGGATGGATGGCCTTCACCAGCGGATCAAAGACTGCTCTTTGATCACAGTGACTACATTGCTGAGCCTCCAGCTATAAGATAGAAGATAAAGTAGTCAACATATGTATAAAGTGCTTAAAATAGTTACTCATACAGAAACTATTATTATATTCATAGTTATCAATGATTTAAACCAATTTGTTAATCAAACAAATGTCTTTTGAGCCTACAGTTTTGCTGAAGTGGTCCTTACTTTGAGTAATACCCTATCCTCAAGAAGCATACATTATAGGAGAGACACATGAAAAATTGATAAGTTAAATAATTAGATTCACAATAGCATAAGAACTAATAAAATACATAGGAATAAATTTAACCAAGCAGGGGAAAGATTTGTACACTGAAAACTACAAGTCACTGATGAAAGAAATTAAAGACACAAGTAAATGGAAAAATGTCCTAATTCATGGATCAGAAGAATTAATATTGTTAAAATGTCCATACTACCCAAAGCCATTTATAGATTCAGTGCAATCCCTATCAAAATTCCAATGACATTTTTAACAGAAGTAGGAAAAAAATGCTTATGAAACCACAGAAGACCCCAAATAGCCAAAACCATCTTGAAAAAGAAGAACAAAGCTGGAGGCATCACACTTTTGATTTCAAACTTAATTACAAAGCTATAGTAATTGAAACAGTATGATGCTGGCATGAAAATAGACACATAGATCAATGGAACAGAATCAAGAGCCCAGAAATAAACACACACATATGCAGTTAACTAATATTTGACAGTGGAGCTAAGAAGGCTCAGTGGGGGAAAGGATAGTCTCTTTAATAAATGGTGCTGGGAAAACTGGATAACCACATGTAGAAAATGAAATTGGACCCATATTTTGTGTCATTCACAAAAATTAACTTGGAACGGATAAATGACTTAAATGTAAGGCCAGAAACTATAAAACTACTAGAAGAAAACATAGCTAAAAATCTCCTCGATTTTGGTCTTGGCAACAATTTTTTGGTTGTGACACGAAAAGCGTAAGTAACAAAAGCAAAAATAAACAAGTGGGATTACAGCAAACTAAAAAAACTTCAGTACAGCAAAATAAAAAGGCAACCTACAGAATGGAAGAAAATATTTGCAAACCATTTAACTGATGAGGGGTTAATGTCCAAAATATATAAGAAGCTCATATAACTCAATGGCAAAAAAACCAATCCAATTTAAGAATGGGCAGAGGAACCGAATAGACATTTTTCCAAAGAAGATATACCAACGACCAACAGATACATGAAAAGATGCTCAATTTCACTAATCATCAAGGATATGCAAATTAAAGCCACAATGAGACATCATCTCACACCTGTTAGTATGGCTATTGTCATAAAGATAAGAGATAACAAGTGTTAGTGAGGCTGTGGAGAAAAGGAAACCCTTGTGCATTGTTGGTGGCAATGAAGGTACATTGGAAAACAGTATGGAGGTTCCCCAAAAAGTTAAAAATAGAACTACTGTATGATCCAGCAGTCCTGCTTCTAGGTGTATATCTGAAGGAAATGAAATCACTATCTCAAAGAGATATCTGCACCCCCAGTTCATTGCAGCATTATTCTCAATAGCTGTGATGACATGGGAACAACCTAAATGTCTATCAACAGATGAACGGATAAAGAAAATGTGATATGTATACATACACACACACAATGGAATATTATTCAGCCGATAAAAAAGAAGGAAATCCTGCCATATGCAGTAATAGGGATGGACCTTGAGGGCATTATGCTAAGTGACATAATTCAGACAGAGAAAGACAAATACTGTATGTTCTCACATGTGGAATCTAAAAAATCTAAACTCAAAGAAACAGGGAGTAGAATGGTGGTTGCCAGAGGCTTGGAGATGGGAGAAATGGGATGTTCGTCAAAGGGTACAAACTTCCAGCTATAAGATAAATAAGTTCTGGGGATTTAATGTACAGCATGATGAGGGGATTCATCAAGATGGTGGAGTAGGAGGGCATGGAACTCACCTTCCCAATAAACACTTAAAAAATACATCCATGGAAAAAAAAAATACATCCATGTATGGAACAATTCTCACTGAAGACTAACTGGAAACTGACAGAAAGACTTTTGTACAGCCAAGGCTGTGAGAAAGATCCATATGAAAGCAATCAGATCAGGACCTGTGCCCTTGGGAGGGGACTCAGAGGAAAAGGGAGAATACACAGGCACAGACCCGCCCTGGGGAATGAGTGGTGGAAGCCAAAGATTAGTTCCTTGAGTCTTGGGGTCCTACACAGGGAAGATGCGCCCCCTTGGCTGGTTGGAGGGCTGCGGGAAGCCTGGGCTCCCCTGGTGAGGAGCACGGTCGCACTGGCTTGACCGCTGGTGGGGCAGAGGGGGTGAACAGAAGTTTCTCAGGGTCGCCTGAGTGAGTACCCCAGCCCAAGCCGAGTGAACACTCTAGCACCACTCACTCCATGTCACAGCATGGCACTGGATCTAGGGCTGTCAAGACTGGGAAGAAAACTCTGGGATGCAGAGGCAACCTGATTTCAGGACAGAGCCTGCTTGGGGTGGTGATGGCCGTTGTTGGCACTTACTCAAGCAGTGTCTCAGAAGCAGCCCAGAACTCAGATGGCAACTGCTCCACCACAGCTCACGACCTGATACACACCGAGAGTCCATATATACCCACTTGCCCTTTGTTGCAGCTCCACAACAAACAGTAGAGCACAGGTGGCAGAGGCTAGGGTCAGTGATTGGCTGCGAGGGACAAAGGGGACTTGCACCTGAGGCTACATCTGAGCAGAGCAAGGGAAACAACTACTGGCGCCTGCACAGGCAGCACATTGGAGACAGCTTGAACAGGAGCTGAGAACCCATGTGGACCCCCTTTGCTTCATCACTTGCCCGCTGTGGAGCAAGAGTCCCGGTGCTGGTAAAAGGGAAAGCACACACTTAAAGGAAACAGAACCAGTTTGGATCCAACCCTCAGGGTTTCTGTTCCAGCAACTTGGGATCAGACCCCACCCCTGATAGGTCAGTGACAGCCACTGAGCAGAAGGGATGTCCCACCTCACACCCGGCTTCAGTTCTAGCCCCTCCCTCTCCAGCCCCACTCTCTACCAAGGTGATAGCTGCCAGCACACTCTGAGGAAAGATGCGATTTGCATCCACTTCAAATCTAGCTCCCCCATCAAAGGCACTGGGCACGTGTAGTCTGTGTGGGGATGCTCCTGTATAAGAACACCCCTTCAGGACCATAATAAGTAACTGTTTCACCTAACTTCATAGAGGCGAAGAAAGTTAAGCAAAATGAAAAAACAGAGGAACTACTCTCAATTGAAAGAGCAAGAGAAAACCGTTGAAAAATAGAAATAAACAATTTACCAGATAAAGAATTCAAAGCGTTAGCAATAAGAATGCTAACTGAATTAGGGAAAAGAATGGATGAACACAGTAAGAATCTTAACAAGGAACTAGAAAACATTAAAAAGGCCCAATCAGAAATGAAGAATTCAATGGCTGAAATAAAAAACACACTAGAAGGAATGAATAGCAGACTGAGTGTTACAGAAGAATGCATAAGTGATCTGGAAGATAAAATAATGGAAATCATCCAATCAGAACAGCAAAAAGAAAAACAAATTAAAAAAAAAAGAAAACAGTCTAAGAGATCTCTGGGATAACATTAAGCATATCAACATTTGCATTATAGGGGTCCCAGAAGGAGAAGAGAGAGAGAGAAGGGGATCGAAAATGTATTTGAGGAAATTATGGCTGAAAACTTCCCAAACCTGAAGAAGGAACAGTTATCCAGGTACAGAAAGCACAGAGGGTCCCAAACAATATGAACCCAAACAGGCCCACACTAAGATATATCATAATTAAAGTGGCAAAAGTTTAAAGTTAAAGAGAGAATTCTAAAGGCAGCAAAAGAGTCATATACAAGGGAATCCCCACAGCTGATTTCTCTGCAGACACTTTGCAGGCCAGAAGGGAGATATTCAAAGTGATGAAAGGGAAAAACCTGCAACCTAGGATACTCTACCCAGCAAGATTATCATTTAGAATAGAAGGAGAGATAAAGAACTTCTCAGACAAGCAAAAACTAAGAGTTCATCAATACTAGACATATCCTAAAAGAAATGTTAAAGGGTCTTCTTTAAGTGGAAAAAATGTAAGAATCTATAGAAAAGGGAAAATTCCACCAGGAAAGGCAAATATATAGTAAGGACTGAGGACCAATCACTTAAATAAGCCAGTACAAAGATTAAAAGACAAAAAATTGTAAAAGTAACTATGACTACAGTAAACAGTTGAGGGATAGATATATGAAGATGCAAAATATGACTGCAAAACCACAAATTGTGGGGCAGGGGAGTAAAATGTAGATCTTTTAGAATGTATTTGAACTTAATGTACAGTATGGTGGCTGTAATTAAGAATACTGTACTATATACTTGAGAGTTGTTATGAGAGTAGATCTTAAATACACACACACTCACACACACGCACACACAATGGTAGTTAGGTGAGGAGGTAGAAGTATTGTTACTGAGCAAGGGCTTACTGCTCAATGAACATAGAAGCCAACACTGTGGCACCAGCTTTTGAGAAAAGAAAGAGCGTTATTGCAAGGTCAACCAACAAGGAGAGAGATTTGAGCCACGCCTCCTGTCTCCTTGCTGGTCAACCTCAAAATAAAGCTCTTTCTTTTCTCAAAAGCTGGTGCCATAGTATTGGCTTCTGTGTGCATTGGGCAGTGAGACCTTGCTTGGTAACAGTTTTGGCGACCACCAAGGAACTTAGGTCTTGTGACCGCTTGCCTGAGGCACTGTAGCTTCCAGCGAGGTGTGTGATTTCCCACTGACCCTCAGTGGCCGCCTAGACCGAATTTGTCTAGAAGTTCAGCTATCAGGTTCCTGTTTTCCTGCTGGGCAGTTCCAGGCTCCTTGGTGCTACTTTCACTGTTTTTTGTTTTTGTTTTTGTTTTTATATTTTTGGCTACGTTGGTCTTCGTTGCTGCTTGCGGGCTTTCTCTAGTTGCAGCGAGCGGGGGCTACTATTCGTTGCGGTGCACGGGCTTCTCATTGCGGTGGCTTCATCTTGTTGTGGAGCACAGGCTCTAGGAGCATGGGCTTCAGTTGTTGTGGCTCGCGGGCTCTAGAGCGCAGGCTCAGTAGTTGTGGCGCACGGGCTTAGTTGCTCCGCGGCATGTGG